>NC_079318.1:0-1364000 GCF_029931775.1 Euleptes europaea | reverse complement strand
CTGTGTTGCACTGATGGCGGCTGGGGAGCAATATTTTTCTGCCTCCACTGAATCTGCTCAGTGTAGACCTGCAGGACTCTTCTGGGTGGTCAGGAAGCCTGCTGCAATCATTTTGCTAAGCACTCTGCAGATAAAATCTCTCACACCTGTTCCAAGTTGGACTCTATGTTAGCAGCAACAGGATCTGATGGTCCCAGGGTGCTGATTTGTCCAGTTGTGTGGGATATCTTTCAGCTGGTGCAGTGTGAGGATGGGGACAGGATTCTTGGAAATTTGAGACCTAGCACATGCTTGTAAGACCTTTGCCCCTCCTGGCTGCTAAATGTGCTGGGAGCGGGGCTGGCAGACGGGGTCTGGGAGACAGTAAATGCCTCCTTGAGAGAGAGGGTGGTCGTTCCTGCCTTGAAATAGGCAGTGGTGTGTTGACATCTAAAGAAGCCTACTCTGTACTGAGGAGAGTTGAATATCTCCCATCTAGTCTCAAATGGAGAGTGTTGTAGATACTATATCATTGCAGCCTTGTTCCATCTACAGTGGTTTCCAATTTGCATCTGGGCTCAGTTCAGGGTGCCGGTATTGCTTTAAAGCCCTGTATGGCCTGGGAACATGGTACCTTCTATGGGAGCCTACCTGTATACTCTGGCCATCTTCAGAGGCCCTGCTTCGGTTGTCCCTGCTATCTGAGGCTAATTGGGTGGGGACCTGAGAAAGGGCCTTCTCAGATGTGGCACCAAAACTTAATTCTGCATTCTGGTAGGGGTTGGGCAATGTTCATTTCCCCTATGTATTTTTCCATAAGCTTTCCTCTGTGGAAGAAAGGTATTTGTGAGAATTGGCCCTTGGTCTGTGGCTGAGAAGCTTACTGATGTGAGAAGAAGCAGAGATTTGCAGGGATGGGTGAGTTGGTAACTTATGGCAATGGATCCAGAAGTTATAGAGTGATCATTGTGGTCAAATAAATAATGTAGAATGGGAACTTGCTCTTGGCATGCTGAGTCTATCACAGGCTTCTTCAGTTTTTAAATAGATTAAACCCTACTTTTTCCTCTGCATAATTCTCTTATAGGACAGATGCAACTTGTTTCCCCCCCTGTAATGATCACACAAAAAAATCCTTTGTCAGCTTGAAAAGCTGTAGCTCTGTAATATGTGCAGATGTCCATAGTAGCTTAGGTTTGGTATGGTGTAGTAAGGCAGACACGTTTTCCCCCAGTCCACAAGTGGTAGGGCAGCTTTGTAAAATTTGATACAACTTTGGATGTATCCTTTATGCCTTAGTCATACCATAAGCTTCTGTAGCCTAGCTCATTGTTTCTGGAAATGGCTTGGTGTTGTAGCAATGAAGTTGCTGTTTCTAGTTTTCAAAAAGTAAGAGTATCTCAGTCACAAAAATAAGATACTTTGCCCACCAACTTAACTCTAAAGTATAGCCTTCATGTACAAATATGAAGAAAGGACCAACATTTGTACAATAATCACTTAATTTCCCTTGTTCTGCGAGCAGTAGATTAAAATCCTACGTTTGTCATACAGGAATAGGCTATGTCAGCTCTTTTTCATATTTCCTGTAACTGATGTCCCTCTTTATGGCATCTGCTGAGGTAAACTCTGGTTCATAAAGAGTTTTTGTCACAATGATTTTGTTACTCTTTGTATGTAGGAGTTAAAGTCAAATTTGTGTTCTGCAATTGAAATAACAAAGAGTCTTGGGGATCTTTGCGACTTTGACTGCTGTGGACTCGCCCTCTAGAATTTTACTGCCATCTCTGGGCCAATATTTCAGGGACGGTGAAAGAAAGAAAAGCAATGACGTGATGAAGATGGAGGGTAGATTTTGTTTCCTACCCATTTTACATGTTCAGCATACTATTTAATTATGATTAATCAGCAAAGAGGGTGTTGCATATTCATCATGCTGGATGCAGAAAGAAACTTGGAGTTCTTTGTCCTTCCACTGTCAATGGTTATGGGATGTAAGAAACTTGAATTTCTAGTGGCAATCTTCATGGACATGTGCATCCATGATCCTCTGTAGATTACAACGTGCCTAGTACCTCTGTGTATTGACATTGGTTTACCATCACTTACAAATACGTTGATATTTACTGAGTTAGGATCATTCATGATAGTAGAGAGTTCAAGAGTTGCATTGAAAATACTACCTATCTTAATTATGTTTGGCACATTCCATGCAAAGTAAAGCACTTCTAGTCCCACTGATTTCAGTTGAAGAATTACACGTATCTCTCTTCATCTGGAATCAGTTGACCTTAATATTGCTTTAACTGTTGCTTGATCACACCCACAGTATATATGTTTTAGTTAAAGACTGAAAAGATAGCTATCAAACAAGTGTCATCAGTGAGTTCCTTAGTATTTCAGTAGTTGAACCTTGGTACATACTGTAATATATTTAGTTGGCACAAGGACTATGCTGAACTATTGAACTGCTGAACTTATACCATTCCTTCTAACCCAATAAGGCATCCATTGCAGAGCCCTTGCACCATCTCCTTGATAAGACGACACCATGGTCCTGGGGTTGTCTGCAACAGTCCGCCTTCAAGTAGAACGTGAGTCGCATTGCGTAGCTGTCCCACCTCTCAGGGGTGGATGTATCGATCTCGATGCAGCCCTGAGTAGCCATTGTGGGTTGTGTTGCGTCTCCCCTCGTGGTATCGCCTGCGATTTCAGCTTGCCCAAGGCTTGGCCTTGGAAGTGATCTCAGCTGGAACTAGCAAGGCTGCCTACCAGCTCAAATATCCCATCCTCATCTCCAATATAATGTGTGCGTAGGTTACACACAAGGTGGGAGACAGAGCTCCAACAGCAACCGCTTTATTCAGCTAACAGGGAAGAGAGAACTAAGCTAACCGCAAAACACCCCAACTTATATACAGTTCCCAACCACGCATAGCCAGCCCCCTAGTCTGTGGTTGGATGGCCAAAGTCCACCGTCCAATAGGAAGAACAGACGACTGAGCTTGGAGCAAAGCCTCAAGCTCATCACAGTTCAGGACAGCTGAGTTCAGCAGTTCAGCAGCTCAATAGTTCAGCATAGTCCTTGCACCAACTAGATACATGGCACATACTGTCCCTTCCAGTGTTTGCAAAGGAATTTTTAAGATCAAATGCACCAAAAGACATCAGGATTGAAGCTCTTCTAATTTAACGTGGAATAGTGTACTGATAATAACACATGCATCTTGCTTCATGAGATGCTTCATGAGATTGATGCTAGCAGGATTCCAGTGTGGTGAAGGAATTGTTAGTGGTTTATGATGTATTCATGATAAGGAATGAAAATAAGTTTATTTTAACACAACGGGTATAAAGAAGATTAATTTTGGTTCCAGTGTTCGTCAGTCAAATACTCAACTGAAAAAGAATGCCTGTATATAAACAGGAAATGCATAAACCATAATTTGAACATTTTATGGTTTCAAGTATTTTATGGTTTCTGTATCTTTTGTTTCTACTATGTGTCAGTGTTCTAAACAGAAAGATTGTAAAGAATGCTGTACTACTTATTTGACTAAAACATTTGAACATTTTTGGAGTGACCTTGCTTGTAGAATTTTTAGAAATAGATGCATAGATTCTTTCTGATTATGCCTTACATTATGGGAACAACACTGAACCTGTTATCAGTCTGGGCTGTGGGCTCACCTTTCTTCCCATTGTAGAGAGAAAGTACAAATGAAATGGGTTATGATATGCTTATTTGAATGTGGTATTTATATAGTTGTACATTAAAAAACTCATTTCTGGATGCAGAAGCAGGAGATTGAGATGAATACATACATCAGTTCATCCATTACTTTCTCTCTGCAGTGAAGAAGAGGAACATGTAATAGTCTAAGGCTAAAGTCCCTTTCTTATGCAAAGTGTGTAACTTCTTCAGTGCCATAAGGGTAATAAAAGAAGCCTGTGGTCTCAAAGGAAGATTCCATGCTGTGGCTTCTTCCCAGTTACTCCACTTTCTGGAAAAGGTCTTTGGCATGGGAAGAATGTACAACATAGGCTTCTCCTGTGAGGCCCAGGGCTTTGCACATTACTACAGTGCTGGAGAAAGCATTTGCAGTTTGTGAAGCTGACCTAGTAGGGGAGAGTAGACATCTTAATTCAGAGATCCCCGACGTTGCTCAGCCTGCCAGCACATCTGCAATTTTAAGAGAGGGTACTGGGCACTGTCCTAGAATTGCTATAATTGGGGGCGGTGGGCGGTTGAGGCCGTTCAAAATGGCTGCCATGGGGACAGGCCAAGGTCAATCACAAATGTTGGAAAGTGCCACATACAAAACACAACTGTACAGATTAGAGTAGTGCTTGAGCTGTTATTGTGGCAAAGTAGTTTCAAGCAAACACATTCCCCTAATGTGGTAAATAGAGCGAAGCTACACATTCAGGCACCTGTTACCCTTTCAGGGCAGCTCATTGCCCGGATGTAAGAAGGAACCTGGAATTTTACTTCTCCTCTCTGCCAATCCCAATGCTACCACCTCAACATCTCTATCCTCCTGTCATCTGCAGCAGGTCTCAAACCCAGCTGGATATGTGGTATGTGGTAGGAGTTAAGGATAAAAAGACTTGAGAGACAGTGGGGCAGAAAAAGGATAAAGGTCTAACTACACATTAGACTGCTGGCAGATCTGTCCTGCATCCTGCCGACTAGATGCACGCTTGGGATTTCCTGTCAAAACCTAATTCCAAGGCACATGGTACTTGATTCAGATCAGGACTGCAGCTTGTGGGAAGGGGGCTTAAGCCTCTTTGTCACATGGCTTTTAAGCCCTGAAGCAGTCGTGAGGAGTCCCTGGTTGTTCTGTTGGAGAAACTTGCTTCAGCCCCCTCTCCCCATGTGTTGTGGCCCTGCTGTAAATCAGGCCCCTGCACACCTGTTCAGGCAGCATGGACGAGCAAAGGGCATGGAAAGGCAGAAGAACAAGATGATGCAGCCCTCTCTCCTCTCCAATCTGAGGCCTCGCAGTTGCAGGTGCTCCACTGCAGGGAAGGTCACGGTAGACCAAGGGCAAAGTTACCTTGGCCAGGGGGAGCATCACGTCTCCCATGGAATCGCTACGATGGAGATACCATTCTCTAAGGGTTACCATAAAAGTGGGGATTTACTATTTGGAAATGGAGAGGGAAATAAGGGAGATTACTATAGTAAAAAATGTTCAATACTGGGGGCTTCAACTACCCTCACGTTGAGTGCGAAAATGTGTGCTTGATTCATGCTGTAGAAATGAGGTTCCTATATATTTTATTTATTTAATTCCATTTGTACCCTACCTTTCTCCCCATAGGGGACCCAGCAAGCTTCCATGGAATGAGTAGGGATTCAAACCTGGTCTTCCAGATACCACTCTGACACTCTTAATCATTGCACCACACTGGCTCTGTCACATTGGAACAGTTAGTCACAGAGCCAACTAGATGTGTAATGACCCTGGACTTGGTTTTGAGCAAGTGTGAGATGTAAATGTTCTTGCACTGATAGGGAACAGTGACCACAATGCTATTAAGTTCAGCATTCATGTTAATGCGAAGTTTTCCCCAAAGTCCTCAAAATCACATTTGATTTCAGAAGAGGGTACAGACTTGCAGGGACTAGTCAGAAGGAATGTAAAGCAAGAATTAACCAAGTAAAATCTCTCCAGGATGCCTGGAAACTGTTTAAAACCACACTAACTGAAGTCCAGATGCAATTCCTATCACAAGTTATAAAAGGTTACACCTAATGTGCTTAATCTACTTAATTAAACTACTCATTCAACCCAGTGGCCTTGAGCCGTATCATACTGATAAAGTTAAAAACAATCTTAATAGCCTGACTCCAGCCTCAGAGTCATTTATTTATTCATATTATTATCTTGCTATAACCTAGGGAGAAAAAACCTTTGCGACAACCAAAGTGGCCTCGTGTTCTAGTACCACCAAATCTAGAATGATGCCTGTGTGGTTAATGTCCAATGAAAAGCAAAAAGTAGAAAGCTTTCCTCAATGAAGAAAGATTGTGAGTTCTGGCAAGACAAGTGTAAGTTGATAATGCAAACAAGAAGATAATTTGAGGAGCAGATTTTTAAAAACATCAGAACAAATAGTAAGCACTTCTCGAAATATGTCAGGACCAGGAAACCAGCCAGCGAGGTAGATGGGCCTATGGATTATCAAGGAATGAAGGATTGCTTAAGGAAGATGGGGAGATGGCAGAGCAACTGAATTAATTATTTGTGCCTGTTTTCACTGTGGAAAATGTGAGGCAAGTGCCCACGCTGGAATTACTGTCTTCAGTACAGGTGTCTGAAGAACTGAGTCAAATTTAGGGGATGAAAGATTTGCTTCTATGACTGCTATACAAACTGAAAACTAATAAGTCTCCAGGTCTAGATGACATTGCACATGAGAGTTCTTAGGGAACTCAAATGTGAGATTGTTGATCTAGTAACCCATATATGTCACTAAAAGCAGTCACTTTTCCAGTAGACTGGAGAGGAGGATCCAGAAGTAAGCCAGGAAATTACAAGCTAGTTAGCCTAACATCAGTAGAACTCGAATTAGTAGAATTATTTGGCACTAGAGCTATGCAGTTCCCCCCCCCCCCGGCAAATTTTGGGTGTGGGATTATTGGACCTGATTTTGGGAGGAAACCAAAATAAGCTGAATACGCATACCGGTAAATGGGTATTTCGGCTTTTTTCCAGGTTTCCTGAGAAAATTCAGGTCCATTAAAGTCTATAGGGATTTTTTCATGGTGCTCTGGGGGGTGTTTTTTGAGGTAGAGTCACCAAATTTATAGTATAGCTGTGAGGGACTCGCCATAGACAAATTTCAAAGTTTGGTAAAGTTTGGGTCAGGGGGTCCAATTTTATCGGCCCCTGAAGGGGTCACCCCCATTCTGCATCAGAAACAATAGTAAAGTTTACAATAGTTTCCAATGGAGGATGGGGATGACCCCTTTGGGGGCCCATAAAATTGGACCCCCTGACCCAAACTTTACCAAACCTTGGGTTTGTCTAGGGCAGGGGTCTGCAAACTGCGGCTCCCGAGCCGCATGCGGCTCTTTGGCCCGTTGAGTGCGGCTCTCCAAACTTGGTTCGGAGCCCCTGCTCTCGCGCCCACTCACGCCAGCAGCCAGGCTGCGGAGCCGGTGCGCCTGAGAGAGAGCAAGCGAGCGCGAGAGAGCAGGTGAGTGGGCGCGCTGTCTCTCCCCCCACCCGCAGTGGAGAATGGCCAGGTCCCCCTTTCCCTTGCCCTCAATGGTTGGGAGGCCTCCCCTCCCCTCTAGCCGTGCGATTGCTGGGCTGGTGGCTCGGCGGTTCCTCCCCCCCCCCGCCCGCCTATCAGCTGTTGGGCTGGGAGGGCTTCCTTTGGTAGACCTGGCCTCCGGCTGAGTCCCGTTGGGAGGCCATGTCTACCCACTGGCTTTCTTGGCGGTAGACCTGGACTCTGAGGAGGGGAAAAAGTCCCCCTTCAGAGGCCAGGTCTACCTATTGACTTCTATGGGCCTCCGGAGGCAGGTCTACTGCCAAGAAAGCCAATGGGTAGACCTGGCCTCCCAATGGGACTCAGCCGGAGGCCAGGTCTACCAATAGGCTTTTATGGCGGTAGACCAGGCCTCCAGACGAGGACTCCAGATGGGGAGGGGGAAATGGCAGGGACTTACAATTTAATTTTTATCAATAAATAAGATCACTATTAAGTATGATATCAAGTTTTATTCAGTGTACCTATAGTTTAATTAAGACTTAAAACTTTAATTAAAGTTTATTAAGTTAATAAACAGTGTACCTACCTATATAGTTTAAGAAATTTGGCTCTCAAAAGAAATCTCAATCGTTGTACTGTTGATATTTGGCTCTTTTGACTAATGAGTTTGCCGACCCCTGTTCTAGGGGCAGTACCTCGCAGCTAAGTTGCAAATTTAGTGACTTTACCTTGAAAAACGCCCCTCCCCCAGAGCACCATGAAAAAAATTCCCATAGACTGTAACGGCCGTATTCACACCCAAGATTTGTGGGAAAACTACTGTTCCTGTAACGGCTTAGAATGGGCCCTTGCAAAGCAATGGGAGGCCAGGTCCAAACTCGGAGCCCAGGTCTACCAATTTTTTTTCTAGACACAGAAAGTGGTAGACATGGCCCTCAGAATTGGAGACCAGGTCTACCATTTTTCTTTTCTAGACACAGGAAGTGGTAGACATGGCCCTCAGAATCGGAGACCAGGTCTACCTGCGGATCAAGTTAAAAACAACGGGTAGACCTGATCTCCAATTCCGGAGACAAAGTTACCTATTGTTTCTAATGGGAAAAGCTGGATAGCCAAAACGAAAGCCGAAAAAAGCCAAATACCTATTCAGCTTTTCAGCTATTGGTGATCTGACTTAGGCTGGATTCCTAGTTTTGAGGGTCGGCCAAAAATAAACCAGAAAAAAGCTTAAATGGCTTTTTGGGGTTTATTTTCAGTTTGGGATATCAATATGCACAACCCTATTAGGCACACAGAGGAAGAGGGCTTGCTGGGGGAAAATCTGTGTGTTTTTTAAAAATGGACTAGAGTCTTAATTTAACAATATATTGTTTTAATGATAGGTCAAGCAGTTTGGTCAAGCAGGTTCTCTAAATTTCCAGCTTTACTTAAAAAGCAAACCAACAGTCTCTAGCCCTTTTCCTCATGGAGATTTGCCTTTTCTCTTATATCTGCACAAGGGAATTGGCTACAGACTTATTCTTTTTAAAAAATGAAAGCTGGGAATTCAGAGAACCTGCTTGACATCACTATAGCTATATATCAATAGCTTAGTACCATTTTAAAAACAAAAATGAAACCACTTGTCTTCAGGGTGGGGTGAGGAGAGGAAATGGTTTGGTGATTATGATAGTCTAATCATTGAGAAGAGGGTTGGTGGTGCGTGGAAGCGGGCAGGACAAAGAAAACTGAAAGAAACATTACGCACAAGGGAAAAGGCAGCTCAAAATGGTCTTCCAGAAAAAAGATGGGGGTAAAAGGGGTCTCGAGAAACAGAAAAAAGCCCATGTGGGAAAGCCCTGAGATAATATATATGAAGAACTTTGGAAATGTGTTACATAAATACAAGCAGTTACATTATTTTTTATCAACATAACAATCGTTAAAGATTATGCCCCAACTACAGATGCTGATGAGGAAGAAATTGAAAGCTTCTATGCAAGTATTTAGGAAGAAATTGATCACATACATAAACAAGATGTGCTGATAATCATAGCTGACTGGAGTGCAGAAGCAGAAAACAAAGCCAAATCAAATATTGCTGGAAGATTTGGGCTAGGAGCATGAATTGAAGCAGAAGAGCAACTCATAGAATTCTGCAAAGAAAGAAATTTGTTCATTGTGAACATGTTTCAGGCAATCAAACAGATGACTGCATATGTGGACAGCACCAGATGCCAATATAGAAATCATATAAATTACATAATCAGAGTGTTTGTGTTTTATAGATCATGTGTGGATCATGAAAACCAAGCTTTGAAACTAAATGATTGTGCCACAGCATCTGATTGTTTTGATGCGCAACCTGTACTCCGAACAAGAGGCTACTGTTAGGACAGAATATTGAGAAACGGAATGGTTTCCAATTGGCAAAGGCGTCAGACAAAGATGTATTTTTTCTCCCTGTTCAATCGTTATGCAGAACATGTAGGGAAAGATGGATTCAATTTAGATGAAGGCAGAACAATGGTAGAAGGAACATTAACAATTTGAGATAAGAAGATGACACCACATTACTTTCACAAAATAATGACTTCAAACAATTACTGCTGAAGATTAAAGCAGAAAGTGCCAAGTAGAACGACAGCTGCACATCAAGAAGACAAAAGTAATGACTGCTGGGGAATTACACAACTTTAAGGTTGATGATGAAGAAATGGAAATTGTTCACGATTATCTGTTCCTTGGTTCCATCATCAACAAAAAGGGGAGACTGCAACCAAGGAATCAGGAGACTGAGACTGAGAGAAGGGCAGCCATGAAGGAGCTAGAAAATATTCTTATGTGTAAGAATTTGTGACTGGCGATCAAGATAATTCATGCCATATTATTCCCCATTACTGTGTATGGGTGTGAAAGTTGGGCCATGAAGAAAGCTGACAGGAAGAAAGTGGATTCATTTGAAATGAGGTGTTGGAGGAAAGTTTTACAAATATCGTGGACCGCCAAAAAAGACAAAAGCAGATTCTAAATCAAATCAAGCCTGAACTCTCTCTAGAAGCTAAAATGGCCAACTGAGGCTATTGTACTTTGGTTACATTATGAGAAGATAAGACTCACTGGAAAAGACAATCATGCTAGGAAAAGTTGAAGACAGCAGAAAAAGAGGAAGACCCAAAATGAGATGGATTGACTCAATCAAGGAAGTCACAGTCTTCGGTTTGCAAGACCTGAGCAAGGCTGTTAACTATAGGACATTTTGGAGGTTATTAATTCATAGAATCACCATGAGCCAGAAGTGACTTGACAGCACTCAACACACACACACACCATTATTTTGTTGTTACTATAAATGCATAAACTCTCCCCACCCCATCCCAAGCTACAGCTTTATTTAAATAAAACTATTTTGCTGAATAATATATAGCATAAAATTAAATATGTAAAACAAGTTTCCTGTGGTTTTCTCTCCCCTTCCAATGTAAGCTTTTGGTTGCAAAACGAATAAATACTAACTAAATCATTGCTGTTACAAACTGCAGTTCTGCTACCCTGAGAAATGAAAGCAAACCTGTTTATCATGTTTGTTTAATCTAGTTTTACAAAGTAGAGCAGCCTTCATGCAGGGTGTTAAGAATCTCATTCAGATGAGTCATATCCGCTTTCTGTTGTGGAAACATAAGTACAATTTGAGTTAGACTAATAGTATCCGACTAGTAATTAAGTTAGCACATAACTGGGTGTTTACTGAGCTGACAGTTCTATGCATGTGTTTTTCTTGCTTGGAATTTATATCAACAAAAATTAATCTGGAATATCTGCAGTACTGACATCAATAACATTTTGAGAGGTGCATTGTGACGTCTCCTCCCCTAGGCCAACTCCGAATCAGAAGAGATGTAGGAGTACTACCTGTGGCAGTGGGTAGCAGGCTGGTTCTCTTCCCCCCCCCTTATTTGTAGGCCATGGGCCAAAAATGAGGCATTCCATTGTCTACCATTCGATTATCAAAATGACCTTCCAGTCAAACTAAATCACAACTGCAGAAAATGTGGAGCTGCTCACATGTATTTGTATAGCACAATGTACTGTTTTACATCTACTGTTTGATATAATGTTCCTAGGTGTGGAATTTCTAAAAAGAAAAAAAAAGGAAAAAAAATACCTTCTCTGAGGTAAAAGCTCAGTTGCAGCAGTAGCAGTTCCATGAGTTTTAGGCATGGAACAATAGTACAGAAAATTGAATGAGGTCCAGTTTAAAAGCAAAGGGGGAACCTTTGGATTGTACCTCCCTGCTGCTGTTTCACCCAAGTGCTTTACTCCTAGCTGAGCACACTTATTACAGTGAGGGAGCTCTGAGGAGAAAGGCGCCAGGAGAAGGGGGAGAGACAGACCTGCAGGGAGGTCCTTGCTGTAGAAAAGAGCATAGTGAAGATGAGAAACCAGGCTTAGGTTCCAAGCACCCCATTCTGCGTCATTGGGGCCATTGATTTTTAAGCATATGTAACTGTTGGCTGCTGCAGCATCTAGTTTGGCTGTCAGTGACATTCCTGGCTCTCTTATTTGCAAAGGATAAAGGAAGGTTAGTAAAAAGTCACTTTCTGCATAGATTTTGAGAAACTGAAGAATTAAATTCTATAGCACATGAGTATTGCTCATCTCAGAAAAGTATAAAAAGAATAACAAAAATCAGAGTAATGAATATGAATAGCATTTTGCAAAAGAAGTGTAACAAGTTCATAGGAGGCAAAAATCACAGATGACAAAAAACCACAGCTTGTATTGACAGTAAACGGTGGCATGCAGGTGGACGGAACACAAAGGGGGACTCAAGAAAAGTCAAACATTTACAGATACACGAAAAGAGCATAGGAAAATGCTACACATGAGCTTTGAAGTCATCCAGAACTCTCATTCAGAAGTATGTATTTTAAGTAAAATAAAAAATAAAAATCCAAGCTTATGAGATCAGGTGGTTGTCAAAAATTACAGTCCAGAGATCCAGTTGCAGTGAAATATTTGTATGGATCTCTCACATGCAAGGATTTCTCATTCATTTCAGTGAAGGGAGCTTATCAGTGGATACTAAAGGGGGGGTACACTGCAGGTAAGTGTGGCTGCAGGCTATGCGTCTACAGTAGGGTTGCCGACTGCCAGGTAGTTCTGCTAATCTCCAGCCGATAGAGATCAGATCACCTGGAGAAAAATGGCCGCTTTGGCAATTGAACTCTATGGCATTGAAGCCCCTCCCCTCCCCAAACCCCGCCCTCTTCAGGCTCCACCCCCAAAATCTTCCGCCGGTTGAGAAGAGGGACCTGGGAACCCCAGTCTACAGGCCTCCCACACAGACCAGTGAGCTGGCGATGGGCTTTTAGTTGGTCTGTTGTTTTCCTCAGCCCCCTGAATTGGCTGTTGTCCCTTGGAGACATTTGTGGACACAGCCGGTGATGGTCCCCAAGGTTTCCCTTGTTTCTGTGTCTTTCCCTTTTAACCCTGGTGTTACTTTGGTTGTGGCAAAATTCCTGGCGGCAGTGGCTTCTATGTGAGGACGGAAATAGAGGATAGTATTAGTAAGACTGGTTCTGTCCAAGACCATTGGTCATCAGATTAATAGGGAAAGAAAGAAAAAAGAACTGGCCGTTGTGTTTGTCATTACAGGGGCAGCGGTAGCTCATAGGGAGCCAATATGCTGCCATGATCCTATTTGTAAAACTTGGGCTGGGAATAAACAGACCAACTAAGTGTGAGGTACTTGTCTGGCTGCATTTCTAAAAGATAAGACAGCCAAGTCACCCGCTGAACTACTCTATGCTCCACCCCCCAGTTTCTCCTGAAGATAAACAGAGTAATGCCATTGTCTTTAGCTGTATTTACCCTGTAATGGGTGGCCGGGCCCCTCTGGTTTAACCTTTGTTCCGTATAGGTGAAGTTGACCCTGATGTGAGATCGGTTTCTTATGGCCGTTGTTCTTCCCATTGACAAATATTTCACCCACTTGCAAAGTCTGTGTTAACTGGCCCTGTGTAATAGTATCAAAAATACAACTATCACATAATATTTGCAATTTGTGGTGGAAAGTGCCTTCAAGTTGCAGCTGAATTATGGCGAGCCCTCGTGGGGTTTTCAAGGCAAGAGATGTTTAGAGGTGGTTTGCCATTGCCTGCTTGCGCGTCATTACCCTGGACTTCCTTGGTGGTCTCCCATCCAAATACTGACTAGGGCCGACCCAGCTTCTGAAATCTGACAAGATTGGGCTAGTCTGGGCCATCCAGGTCAGGGCGTAGTCGCAATTACCACATGAAAATTCTCATTGTCTGGATTTACTGTTGCTTATAAGATGTATCTTATAACACTGATTTTCTTGACTTGTGGAGTAAAGAGCGGTAATAAAAATACATATTGAAGGAAAGTTGACCTACTAACTTAATTGTAGACACACACACTCCATCAATAAACAAAAATAGATAATTTTGGAAGTGACCTAAGCTAAGCATGTGCACTTTTCTTCTATGAACTCTGCTGTAATTTCATCTCAATTCTCACTGCTATATTTTCCTGGCTTTGTTCAGGAGTCAACATATTTCATTGTTTATTCCTTTTGGCTTGCTTGTAACCAAATTGGGGTTATATTAAAATAGATAATATTATTTGATTAAATAATGATATGTAGAAATAGTTAATAGAATTCCTATATTAAAATTTTTATACCCCACTTTTCTTTGTCAAGCATAGGGCTTCTGACAATATCAATTAAAGCAATAACATAAAAAAGCCAGCAATCCAGCAACAAAGTACAGCGTTAATAAATATGGTCTCCCCCCTGCTCCAGAAGTATCTGCATTAATTTTCATTTTTAACAAACCCATTAGCTGAGTACCTTTGGCCATTTAATGGACAAGCTTCCAAGAACTGATTTGCACCATTTTTTCTCCTGAAAGTGTCCTGTTGCCTAGTTAGAATAGCTGATGTGCCATGTCTATTATTTAGGTTTGTTAATAATTGTTCACTTCTGGCCTTGAGAAGTACAGATAGCCAAGCAGGTGGCATACGGGATGTGCTCTTTAGTCTCTAATTTATTTCTGCTTTGGGCATTGCAAGGTTAAACTCTAATCGACGCTTGGACTGATAAAACTACAGTCCGTATGTCAGAAATATAACTGAAACTAAATAGTCTTATGTCTGTTACCTTTGTTTTCCTAACTCCTTCTGCCCTGCTGTTAGTATTTGAAATGCTACACTAATTTAGCTACTTGTTAAAGAGCTTCAGTAGAAAGAAATGTGTGACAGGTTAGTGGGCTGTTGTTAATTTGCATATGTCTCCTTGAGCAGGATTCTGGAATGGCAGCATGAAAATTAAATTAATAAAAATTGCAGTGATATGTAACTAAATATAAATACTGTATACCTATAATAAGCTAAAAGCTTTCTGTTGACAGTGATCCCCTTCCTACTCCTTTTTGCCTGGACAAACAGTTTTCTGTTCATCACCATTAATGATAGAACCAAAATGAAGGACCAGCAGTGGTTACTGTACCCCTAATTGTGAAATGCTGGATTGCTTTAACATAAGGAACTGTCATACTGGCTGGTCACCTGAACATGCTTGTGCAGCTTGAGAGTAAGATGAATAATGCAGAATACAGCTAGATCATTTGTAGATCCAGGTTGTTTGCTGCCAGGTCCCTCTTGGCCACGGGCGGGAGGTTTTCGGGGTGGAGCCTGAGGAGGGTGGAGTTTGGGGAGGGACTTCGATGCCATAGAGTCCAGTTGCCAAAGTGGCCATTTTCTCCAGGGGAACTGATCTCTATCGGCTGGAGATCAGTTGTAATAGCAGATCTCCAGCTAGTACCTGGAGGTTGAGCAAACCGAAAAATAATATAACAGACACACAAACCACAATCAAGTAATTAGAACATAAGGCTAGACTCTTTCAATATTATGGCATGTATTATAACTCATACATAAAGATTATCAAGCAAAGAGTAAGTCATTCAATATTGCAGCAGTCAATATATAACATACATAAAGAATGGCAAGCATAGAAAATCATACACAAGGATCTTGAAATGCCTCCACAAATAAATGCTGAAACGATCCTCCAAAGTGGGATCAAAGCACACGTGTCCCATACAGTGCTGTACCAAAGCATGCGCAGAGATGATATCCAGAGGACAAGGAGTAAGCTGCTGGTCTCACGTAACAACAAAGAGCTCCAAAGTCCTGATAGACACCCTTGTATCCAGAGTTTAAACAGAAGCGTCTGATGTGAATAGGTGGGAGGAAATATGTTGAGGCAATCTTGCATAGACAGCTCAAGGTCGGGAGACAGAGCTGAGCAGCAAACAGCTCTCAAAGCCTGAACCACATATAAGAAACAAAATGACAAACTTCCGGTTTAACCTTGTTTCGTTTTCTTCTTCAGAATAACATATATTTCATAATATCCATCAGACCGAAACGTTTGCAGTTCTCGGTGAGACTCATATGTCATCAGTCTTAGCATTACTTCCAGTACCTGCAGGTTGGCAACCCTAAGACAAGGGGGTATATGTATGTATTTAAATTCAGGGACCAGAAGTGACATCTTTAAACACTCTGGTATTTATAAAAACTGTATGGTTTTGTAATAGAGTTTTGTAAAATGCTAGAGCAATTCCCATGTCACCTCTGCTTTTTACTGGAAGTGACATAAGCCCCACTACTGGGCCACACTTCTCCCACCCATTTCTTGTCCCGGTGGGCAGTGAGCTATACTGTACTATGCTGTGTTTTATTAATTATAGTCTATGGAATAGTAGGCATATGGATTCTCTGCAAGTGTTCATGGGCTTGGGGTTGTTCCTAAAACCACAATTAAAAATACTATTTTTTTAAATTAAAATTTGTAGCCCAGTTCTTTGCAGAGTTAGATCCATCTCATTCCTAGTCAATCCTAGTCAATAACCTTTATTGGTATATGAGATCCATCTAATTGTTTTTAATGGACTTCGATCCACCAAATTTTGCCCAAGATTAGACTGGTACTGAAGTATTTTAAACATGATACAACAAGTGCACTGGGGAGGGTGAACTTAGGGTTTCCAGGACTCCTGCTACACCTAGGAGGCCTCCCTAACATCTAGGCTGACTGCATGCCAAAGCACAAAAAATGTTCTGGCTTAATCTGTTGCAATATTATACCATTCAAGACAGTCACATACAGCATACACCATTTTTTCTTTTTAATTATTTTTATTACAGATATTGTTATTAATATTTCATTATTTTCTGCCTCTGAAAGTTCCCTTTAGTCACCATGGTTAGTAGCCAGTGATGGACCTGTACTCCATGAATTTCTCCAGTCCCTTTTTAAAGCCATCGATGCGGGTGTCCATCACTGTGTCCTCTGTCAGTGAATTCCACAAACCCCCGCCAATCCACCTGGCTGCCCACCGACCAGCTGAGGGTTGGCGGGCAATATGTGCATGCACTCCTGCCCACTGCATCACGTCACTTCCGGTTTACAACCGGAAGCACAGCATCGCAGGGGGCCGTTTACCACTCAAACTCCCAGTTTGAGTGGCAAAAGGCCCCTTGCGATGCGGCACTTCCGGGTATAAACACATCACAAGGGGCCTTTTGCCCCTCAGACTGGGAGTTTGAGTGGTAAACGGCCCCTTATGATACGTTTACACCCTGAAGTGCTGCATTGCAACGTGCCTTTTAACCACTCAAACAGAGTTTGAGTGGTAAAGGCCCCTTCAGTCCCTTCTCTCATAACCCCTAGCATTGAGTCAACATTTTAGTTGACCTATCCATTACTAATCATAGAGAACAGCAAGTCTGCTTATTTATTCCCCTGTCCAGAAAAAGACAGTGGCTCTTCAAAAATTTTTACGTAGCCTTACTGCCTTCCCTTTTTTTACTTTAAAAACTCAGCACAATTTATTTAATAAGTAGGAAATGCTGTGGTAAGAGAGACAGATGGCATGTTCTTGAGAAGAGGCATCTTCTCGATTGCCTTAAAAAACAAAAGAATATGCTGGCGCAGTGTGGGAGCAGAAGACTGCCAAGGAGTACTTTAGTACTGCTGTATTATACGGGAGAAGTTCAAAGAGTATAGTTTTATGGCAGATACCCAATCCAGAAAACTGATTTCGCTATAAAGCATATAACATAGATGGATATCCACAAACTATCTAGTGAGTTCTGATATCATTCTTTGTGGATTAATTCTTGTGGGAAATTGTAGGTAGATCAGAATATGGCATTAATGGCATTAATGACTGAACCATTAATTGTTGGATTGCTAGACATTTGAATTTGAATATCGCCCCCCCCAAAAAAAATCAAGACTGACATCTGTGAACTTCAGCTATTTTCTCCAAAATCTTGTTATATGTAATTTAATGTGCGTTCTTAGATTTCCTGACCAAGTTGTAATGTAAGGTGATCACAGCTTTGACAGTGAGCACAAACAGGGAACAGCAAGAACCAATCTCATACTGAATGTTATTGTAACGCACAGAGGTCTGAGGATAAGGGGGGCATTCCCAGCCAGAGCACTTTAAAAATGTGGTATGTCCCTGGTCTGGTTGCTCCCAATATTTGAATCTTAGGGTTCAAAAGAATGCAGAGGGAACATTCTTTGTATGTCACACAACTCTTCATAGCTTAAAGGAAGCGTCTTCTCAACTAATTTAAAGGAGCCTTGAAGTCTTCCGCAATTTTAACAGAAGCTATCAAGGTCCAGGGGCGCTTCTCCCAATTCCTCTTCAATACACTCCTTAATTGTGCAGTGAGATTCAGCTTGATGTTTCTAAGGTAATCTCTGGTTGCATTTCATGATCAGAACTCGTGAAGATTGATATTATATATTATATTATAACATTGGTGGTAGCGAGAGCATACCAGATCTTCTGGATGAGATCACACACAAAATCTGAAACAAAATCTTTTGGGATCTTTTTTTTTTCCAATCTGCAAATAAAGTATTATATTTGTAGTTATCAGACTCTATTCTGGGCAGCCTGAAATCTTCATGATTGTATCAAGGGTTCCTCAGAGGCAGGCATGTTTCTCTGAAGGACAGCTTTTGCACCATCACAAGTCTTTCCCTTCAGTCACCATGGTTGGCCGGGCAGCCATTGGGAATGTTGGTCACCTAGGGTCACCGTCAGTTCATGCAGGATGACATTGAAGTCTAGGAAGCCTGGCCAGAATTCTGCATGAACTGACTGTGTACCCAAAGAACATGTTCCATGATTTTCTGGAACTCTATGGTAGACAAATTATGGGGAAACAGTTCTCTGAAGGTAGAAACTTTGAAAACCACTCAGTGCTTATATCATTTTGAAGCTGTGCAGAAACATTACATGGAGTCTGGGGAACAGCTTTTCTGGAATCACGTTTTGTGAACAACCAGGAATTTTATGAATCCATCAGCAAAAAGTTACAGTTGCAACACAGTGTTTTTGTGTTGTGTAAGCAATTGTAGTGCCTCTTCAAAGAAAAACCCCATGAATACAAAATGTTATATTAGAGTTGGTCTTTAGTGAAACAATTCATGTGCTACAAAGAGAAGTTACTACCACAGGAGAATGTATTCAAGATTCATTTTTTAAGCTTTTAAAAAAAGGAAAACCTCTTCCCTTCTGCAGTTCCTTATTAAAAAGATCATTCATCTTAAACAAAAGCTGACTTTGAAGAGAAAGGCTAGATATTTACTGGCTGCTGAAAGAAGTTGCCAGGTTAATTAAAAATATCAGAGTGCTGGATTTTAACATTAGGACAGACTGGCTTATAATATTATTTTCTCTTGTAGATATTGCAGTAGTGGAAATGAGCGATGCTTTCCGTCAGCCCTCTCTCTTTTATCATCTGGGAGTCAGAGAGAGCTTCAGCATGGCAAACAATATTATTCTCTACTGTGACACGAACACAGACTCTCTGCAGTCACTGAAGGTAATTGATCTCCCTGTAGAACAAACAAGAAGGGGACCTAAGAGTAATTCACAGTAATTTCCCATTGCACGGCAAGATCTTTTGTGCTCACACACTTCTTATCATTTTTTATCATTATATTTTTTCAGCAGTTAGTAAATGACTCAAGATGTCCCATGTATAGGGTGTAAGATCAGCCACAGAAGCATTTTATGGTGATAGGGTCCCTCAGCTGCCTCCACCTCAGAAATATATAGCCTTTGCATGCTGTTTGTTTCAGAAGAAAGTATATTTTATTCGCAGAGTAGATTTGGACCATCATTCTGACCATAGAACCATCCATAGCAGAAAATGTGACTGTCACTTCATGTGCAGATCTTCCTAGCTCTGTATCTTACCCCATGAGTCTCAGGACAGCATGTGCCTGGAAGCCTACATTTGAAAAAAAGGAATTAAAAGTCTCTGTTCTGGCCTCACAACGTAAATAATATGAGAAGTAAAAGATGTGTTAAAAGTAAAAACTAAACATTATGACAGGGACAGGAGTCAGCAGCCGTTTAAAATTAAAGAGCTATACTATGTCAGACTTCAAAGCAAGAGATGAGTCAGTATGATAAAGCCTATTTACATAACTGAAAGTATATAATTTAACTGTGAGAGATCCCCCTCTCTGAGTTTGCTTCTCCAAATCAGTTGCTCAGACGTTGATACAGAAACAATAGATTTATTGAAGCCTTCAGGAGATGAGACAGGCACAGGTAGAAAGTTGCAAGTGAGGGGCTATACGGGTTTACAGAATATATTGACTCCAGGGCACTGGGGCACTGGGGTTCACACTTATTGTTATGGGAAGTTACAAGCTTGGCATAATACAAAACATCAGACGGATCCCAGGAAGTCTGGTGCGGCTATCACACTTCCAAGGCCGCACCGGCCTGAGGGAGTACTGGCAGGAAAACAGCGGGGGGGAAGATACATGGGCCATCAGGCCTGGCGCCTGAGACCAGAAGGTGTGAACTGCTTTTACGAGTTCACTGATAATACCGCAGGTGATGGAAAGCAGAGACACAAAGACAGAGACCCTCACATTCTGCCCCCCTTAAGGCCCCCCTCCGGGAGGATGAGGCTTATCGGGATAAGCAAGGTGGAATTCTCGGACCAAGCGAGGAGCTGCCATGTGGGGTGCGGCCACCCATTCGTCATGAGCGGAGCCAAGGTTTTTCCAGCGAACAAAGTAAAACAGTTTCCCTTTCTTCCATTTGGAATCTAAAACCTTGGATATTTCCAAATGGGTGTCCCCTCCTACTACGGTAGGAATCTCATGAGCGGGAGGGGGGTGGAACTGGGGAGCTGCTACATAAGGTTTGAGGAGGCTTATATGGAAGACTGGATGAACCCCCTTGAGTGTCTTAGGGAGACTCAGTTCCACGGTAACCTCGTTGATTACTCTGGTAATGGGGAAAGGTCCTACATAACGGTCGCTCAGTTTTTTGCAGGGGCGAAGAGAGCGGAGGTTTTTGGTGGACAGATAGACTTGCTCCCCCACCTTGAGTTCCCATCCCGGAGACCGGTGTTTGTCCGCTTGTTCCTTGTACTTGATTTTCGCCCTTTCCAGATTTTTGAGCAACCATGGCCAGGTGGATTTAACCACCTGAATCCACTCCTGAAGATCAGGGGTAGACTGGAGCTCTGGCGAGACGGGGGCAGAACCGAAAGGGCCAAAATCCGTCCCGTATATAACTTGGAAGGGACTAAAGCCGGTAGAGGAATGAGGCGCATTGTTGTACGCATATTCGGCAAATGGCAGCAGGTCAACCCAGTCATCCTGGTGGAAATTTACATAGCAGCGCAAATAACATTCTACTACCGCATTTACTCGTTCTGTTTGACCATCCGTTTGGGGGTGATAGGCGGAAGAAAGGCCCTGTTCCTCCACTCCCATTAACTTTAGGAAAGCCCGCCAGAATTTGGCAACAAACTGGACCCCCCGGTCGGAGAGGACCTTCCTCGGGATCGAGTGTAGCCTGAGGACGTGCGTGATGAACAGTTTAGCTAAGCCCTGGGCTGAAGGAAGACCTGCACATGGAACGAAATGAACCTGTTTGGAAAAGAGGTCTGTGATAACCCAGAGAACCGTTTTCCCCCGACTTGGAGGTAGGTCGGTGATAAAATCCATGGCGATGACTTCCCAGGGACGGGAGGGGTTCTCAAGCGGTTTGAGAAGCCCCGGGGGTTTTCCCATCCGTTTCTTGGCTGTGGCGCAGGTGGGGCAGCTGCGCACATACAACTCCACATCAGATCTCATACCGGGCCACCAAAACTGCCTTCGAACCAGGTGAAGCGTTTTTACGAAACCAAAATGACCTGCCAGCCTGGCTCCATGTACAAGTCCCAATACTTCTTTGCGAAGGGAAGATGGGACATATAGTTTCCCCCCCTGCACCCACCAAGCGTTGGTTCGTTCCAAGCCAGGAGGGAGGAGATTGTGCTCCTCCTCCTGCAAGGAGGCGTCCCGGAGACGCTGTTGGAACACTTCCGGGATACCTTTGAGCGTAGGGGGGGTCTCCGGTTGGCGGGCTTGGGATCGGGTGGTGACGGCCAAGCCAGGGACTTCCCCTCGCTGTTCGGGAGTGAACAGGGAGTCGACGGGGCGATCGAAATCGTTGCGATACTGGGGAAGTCGTGACAAAGCATCAGCTAGGGCATTTTCTTTGCCAGGGACATGTTTGAGGGTGAACCGGAATTTTGCAAAAAATTGGGCCCACCGAATTTGTTTGGCATTGAGTTTTCTAGCTCCCTTGAGAGCCTCAAGATTCTTGTGATCTGTGCACACTTCGAACGGCAGTTCGGCCCCCTCCAAGAAGTGTCTCCATATGGTAAGGGCATGTTTGACCGCTGCTGCCTCCTTCTCCCAAATGGCCCAGTTGATTTCGGACTGGGAAAACTTCTTGGAGAAGTAGGCGCACGGCCTTAACCGTCCCCCCTCATCCCTCTGCAATAGGGCCCCGCCCATTGCTACATCCGAGGCATCCACCTGCACCACGAAGGGCTTGGTGCAATCCGGGTGAGCCAAAACGGGTTCGGATGAAAAAAGTAGCTTTAAACGTTCAAAAGCTTGCTGGCACTGGGGAGACCATTGCAGACGGGCTGAGGGGAGTGCGGCGCTAGCCCCCCTGTCCTTGGTACGTAACAGGGCAGTGAGGGGAAGCGCAACTTGGGCAAAGTTGGGAATGAAATTCCGGTAAAAGTTGGCAAACCCCAAAAACTGTTGAAGTTGGCGGCGGGTAGTGGGGGTTTCCCAGTCCCGCACCGCCTGGACCTTGGCGGGGTCCATTTCCAACCCTTGGTGGGAAATCACATACCCCAAAAATGTAATAGAAGGTTGGTGGAATTCACACTTGGACACCTTAGCATACAGTTTGTGCTCCCGCAGCCGCTGGAGCACTTCTCGCACTAGGCGCACATGTTCTTCCATGGTCTCAGAGTAAATAAGAATGTCATCGAGAAATACCACCACCCCCCGAAACAGTAAATCATGCAAAACTTCATTAATTAATTGCATAAAGACACTCGGAGCCCCCGAAAGTCCGAACGGCATGACCAGGTACTCAAACATCCCAAAACAACTGGAAAAGGCCGTTTTGGGTTCGTCTCCTTCTTTGATGCGAATGCGGTGGTAGGCTTCTACCAAGTCCAGTTTGGTGAAGATTCGGCCCTCCTTTAATTGTGCTAGAAGGTCAGGAATAAGAGGGAGGGGGTAAGCATTAGACTGGGTGACTGCGTTCAGTCTGCGAAAGTCAATACACAGTCTTAAATCTCCCGTCTTTTTCTTTACAAAGAAAGCTGGGGCTGAATAAGGAGCCTTGGAGGGGCGTATGAAACCCCTCGCCAGATTGACATCCAGATAGTCCCGCAATACAGTCTTTTCACTGGGGCTCATGGGGTAAACCTTTCCCTTAGACAGTTTGCCTTCCCCTACGATCTCGATGGCACAGTCCGTTTCTCTGTGGGGAGGCAGTTCGTCGCACTCTCTAACATCGAAAACATCAGTAAACTGCGAGTACTCAGAGGGTAACTGTGGAGAGACTGGGGCGGGGGACCCTACCAGTGCGGCGGCTGGAGTTCTGAGTACCCGTTCCTTGTCATGCAACCCACAGGGGTTTTCGGGGAAAGAAAGCACCCGTTTAACCCAATCAATGGAGGGATTGTGTCCCCTTAACCAGTTCATCCCTAACACCACAGGGGTTACAATAGGGGCGATGGTGAAATACAACCGTTCCCAATGTTCCCCCACGGACATAATCACGGCTGCAGTTCTGTGGGTCACAGGGCCCCGTTTAAAGTCACTCCCGTCCATTTGGGAAAAACGGAGGGGTCCCGGAAGCCGCTTGCGCCGGACCCCCAACTTCTTGGCAGTTTCCTCATTTATCATGGTGCGAGCACACCCCGAGTCGACCAACGCGGGGACCTCTAACGGGGGACCCCCTTTGGGTAGGGACAGATGAACACGCACAAATACATTGTCCTCTTGGGCGCTTACCATCGGTGGAGCTCCTTGCACAACGATAGGGACGGTCTGCTGCGGAGCCCCCTCTACAGCAGACCGACGGCGTTTTTTGCCGGCTGTTCCCACTCTTCCTCCTCGCTGGAAGAGGGGGACGGGGTGGTGGCCTCCGGGGAGCCGTCCGAATCAAAGACGGTATTTGTAATCCGGGACCCCGATGGGACCGTAGAGTCGGATGCCCCATCCTGGGGGCGCGCGTGGAGAGCGGAGGGTGCGCCGGAGCGCCGGCTCAGTGGTCCGCTTCTACGGCGAGGCTGGCTGTCGGCGGCCGGTTTCGTCGGCTCGGCCTGGGTTTGGCGGGGGGGGGTCGGACGGCCTGAGCGAGAGGGGCATTGCGATGCAAAGTGACCCTTTCCCCCGCAGATCAGGCAGACGCCGGCCTCGAACCGCTTGCGGCGTTCCGCGGCCGAGAGACCCCCGCCACCCCCTTGCCGGAGTTCCCGGCCACGGTCACCTCGGGGCCTGGGGTCTCGCCCAAGCCGTTGCTTGGACAAGTTCAGGAGTTGCTTGCGATTCTCGATGTCAGCAGCATGGCGAACCCAACCTTCCACATCCGGGGGGTTCCCTTGCATGAAGGCCCAATGTTGGAGGTCTGGGTTGAGACCCTCCCTGAAACATTGTACCAAGGTAGCTTCACTCCAGTCCAGAATTCGGCTAGCCAGTGACTGGAACTCACTTGCATACTGCGCCACCGACTTAGTCCCTTGGCGCAGTTGCATCAGGGAGGCTTTAGCCCGCTCACCCAGAGTCGGGTCCTCAAAACGGTTTCGGAGTGCTACCATGAACTCGTCCAGGGTTCGCAGTACCGGCGAGCGGAGTTCATACTGCAACACCATCCAGGCAGCCGCCTCCCCCTGCAGTAAGGAAGCCACGTACTGCACCCGGGACTCCTCAGAAACAAAGGTTCGGCCTTGTTCCCGCATAAAAATGTCCACTTGGACCATAAAAAAGGTCAATTGGTCTCCCGACCCGTCATACGTGACTTTCAGGTCCCGACGGGCCGGGGGGGCAGGGGTTGCGGGCGGAACTGCCGGCGCCCCGTCTGGGGGAGCACCGGCTGGAGGTTGCAACTTCAGCGCATCTAGGGCCGTGGCCATCTCACCCATTACGCGTTGCATGGTCTCCATCTGCTCCTGCATAGCCCGGCGGTCTTCCTGCCACTGCTTTCGTTCTTCCTCCATGAGGGCCTCTTTGCGGGCCGGGTCCCCTTCGAGTCCCGTGCTGGGGAAGGCCAACCGGCGATCCTTCGCCGCAGTCCGCGAGAGCGACCAGCCCTTGGGAGAGTCCAGCCAATAAGTAAGCCCCCGGGGACGTTCGTCCCGATCTTGGTCGGGGACGCGACCCTTCGGTTTCTTTGGCTTGGCTCCCTCCTCCTTCGGGTCCGGCTTCTCCGGCTCGTCCGGAGCCTTGGGGGCATCGGGGATAGGGGTGGTATCCTCGTCGGCTGACATTCTGTCCAAAGCGGTACAGCTGCAGTCCGAGAGGCAAGGACTTGCAACTTAATGTGAGAGATCCCCCTCTCTGAGTTTGCTTCTCCAAATCAGTTGCTCAGACGTTGATACAGAAACAATAGATTTATTGAAGCCTTCAGGAGATGAGACAGGCACAGGTAGAAAGTTGCAAGTGAGGGGCTATACGGGTTTACAGAATATATTGACTCCAGGGCACTGGGGCACTGGGGTTCACACTTATTGTTATGGGAAGTTACAAGCTTGGCATAATACAAAACATCAGACGGATCCCAGGAAGTCTGGTGCGGCTATCACACTTCCAAGGCCGCACCGGCCTGAGGGAGTACTGGCAGGAAAACAGCGGGGGGGAAGATACATGGGCCATCAGGCCTGGCGCCTGAGACCAGAAGGTGTGAACTGCTTTTACGAGTTCACTGATAATACCGCAGGTGATGGAAAGCAGAGACACAAAGACAGAGACCCTCACATTAACATTACAGGTAATTGACATGTTTATTAATAATCCATAAAGTTTCTACAGCCCAAACACTGATTGTTGTGAGTCCTCTATTATTTACTAGGGGGTGGCCCACTCATGAGGCCTCCCCAGCAAGTCACACTTGATCACCCGCACGGTGGTTTTAGTGCACTGACATAATTCGGCACATGATTTACACTTGGATTACTATTTGCCTTTATCTTTCCTGTTCTGCAAAGCATCTCTAAGAATGCTTTAGTCCAATAACGATCTTTGCCGAACAGTCACTTCACATTACACTTATTCTATCATCCTATCTACCCATCCAGTATCTTAACATAAAGGTTTTGTTTTTTCTTTTAAAGAGCAGCCTTTAGGTTCATATCGAGCCACATATGGCTTTAGAGCCATAGGGCGCAGGCCCACTGATTTATGCTATAGGAACCATCACAGAGGAATGTGAAACTGGGGGAAAACATGTGAAGGGGGGATGGGCAGACAGGGTAGAAGAATGTTTAATTTTACTTGTAGCTGCCAATTTTCTCATGAAAATGCTCCCTCTTGTCTGTTTTCTCCTCACCATGCTAACTTTCAGATTAAGTTCCAAGGGCCAGGAGGAAGGGATGGGGGTGAGAATTGCTGATGCTTGTATCCATATGCAGCGCCAGCGGAAGGAAGGTTGTAGGACCAAGCCGAAGTTCTTAATCAATTAAGTTGTTTACAGATGGTTCTCACCCTTGTATATTTTTTTCTTTCTAGGAAATTATTTGCCAGAAGAATAATGTAAGTATGCTTTTTAAATTTACATGAAATTCTGTGACATGCAAATGTGTTTATTTCCTTGATACTTGTATGGAAATTCTGATCTTCATCACTGAGTCTTCAGTGCAGTCCCACATGGGAACTGCACAAGCCAGCCACAGAGTTAGACTACCAAGCTTCTAGAAGGTTTTTTTTAGCTTCTGAGGAGGGCTCCCCTGCCCTCCACCATGTAAACAGAGATGGGAACAATTACTCCAGGTCAGTAAGGTGGATTGTGAATAGGCCAAGAACCTTTAACCACACGACTGTATCCTCTTGATGAAACATAAACCTTGTCTTGAGTGTCTTGGGACTCAGGGATGTGTCAGTGGAGAGGAAAGGGAACGGCCAAGCAAGTTTGGGGAGTAGCAGAAGAATTACTAGCAGGCTGCTTTAAACTGCTGCACAAAACTATTTTGATTGGCCTGTAGAAGGGCATTCCTTTCAGAGAAGGCATTAGACTGATTCTGTTTGTAGTGTATGTTATAGTTGTTGGGGTTTTTTTTGGGGGGGGGGTTGTATGGCTATTTGCTTTCTGTGTATCTGTTGTACATTTATGTGTGTTTACTGTCTTGTGAGCTACTCTGAGCTGTTGGAAGGGCAGGATAAACGTTTCTAAATAAATACAGGATTTGGAGAGTGGTGAAAATTGCAGCAAGTGGGTAATGGGACAGGGGCAAGAAAATTATTCTTCAGTCTGTGAGGATCACCATCTCTTTGTCATTGAGGCTGGAGAATGGTTTCCTTCAAAGCTGGCTTTGACTCACTTAGAGATATTAGTTTTGTTATTGAAAACCATGTGGATTGTCTCTTTTGGTTGACATCACGGTTATCTAATTTTACATTTCCATACACACATCATGGACACTTGAAGTCATGCAGAGGAAGTTGTGGTGGAGTTTGGCAGGATATATATTTTTTATTTCCCTTTTTAGTTTTCTGTGGCTACAACACAACTGTATCAGGAACAGGAAATGTGTTAGAAAATGATTGTATTTTAGAAAAGAGTCTGCAGGATGCCTCATTATACAAACAGGTCCTGATAAAGTGAATCTTTTAAAAATGCTGTTAAAATCAGTGAGAAATTTTAACTTAATCTGCTAGGCCTCGCAGGAAGAAAAAGTCAGACTGATATTCGATCTCTAGGTGCCAACGCATTCTGGCCCTGCCCCCTTTAACCCCTCCATCGTCACCACTTCTGCCCCCAGCCCTCTTGTAGTACAGAGGGAATACATTTCTCCATGGCTCGGGTGGGAAAGGGTTAACACTGTTTCTTGGGTGGTCCTAGCACAGGGGTGGGGAACCTTTTTCCTGCCAAGGGCCATTTGCACATTTATGACATCATTCAGGGGCCATACCAGGTGTAGATCTCCTGGTGAGGGGAGGAAGAGGCTAGGGTTGCCAGGTCTCCAGCCACCACCTGGAGGTTGGCAACCCCAGGGGAGGCCACACAGAGAAGGCCTGCAGGGTGCCCCCACTCCCCCTCCCAGGCGGAAGGGCAGCCAGCAGTGGGCCCGAGCAAACGAGGTGCCAGGGGGGCGCAGCCCACAGTCGATCTGCGAGGGAGGAATGAAAACAGAGAAAGAGGAGAAGGGAGGGAGAAAGAGAGAAAGAAATGGAGAGGGAGAAAGAAAGAAAAGGACAAAGGGAGACAAAGAAAAGGACGTAGGGAGACAAAGAAAGAGACAGAAAGAGAGGGAGAGAAAGGAGAAAGAGTGACAGAAAAAAAGAAAAGAGAGAAAAGCCCTCCCCTCACACACACACACCCGTGCACGCTGGCCCCGCGCGACCGGGCCCCAGCCTCCCCTGCCCACACACACACACACAGCGGCGCACAGAGCCCCACGTGACCGGGCTCAGTCTTCATGCCCTCTCCTCCCCAGAGTCCACAAAAGCCCCCCCCCCCCGAAGCCCGATCGGCTCCTGCATTCATGCTCTGCCGCCGGGATCCACCAGCCTCTTTCCCCCACCCTCTTGCTGCTCAACAGCCGACAGTCGGCGAGAGGAGCTCCAAAGGGCGCCGCAGCACTGCTGTAAGCCATGGCGCCAGGAACACTCTCTGGGAGGGCCACCCTGCGCCCCGCCTCTTCAGCAGGGCCCTGGAGCTCCCGAGGGCCACAAAAAATGTCCTCGGGGGCCGCATACGGCCCCCGGGCCTGAGGTTCCCCACCCCTGTCCTAGCAGCTCCATAGCTAATGACTCCTCTGCAAGGGGGGAAAAAGTTTCATTTTCTTGGCAAAACAAACTCACATCCGCCTTGAATAGAGGCTATTCCTGTCTGCGGGAGGGGGTGGATCACCAGTCTTAGATCCTTCTGAGTTAGAGATCTGCCAGGACCCACGAAGGGCCAGACCAAATGATTTCGCGGGCCTTAAACGGCCCCCGGGACTGACATTCCCCACCCCTGGTCTATATGAATGTAAAATCATAGGCTGCAATCCTGCAGCCTGTGTGTGAAGGACCAGGAATGCAGCAATATACCAGCCACAGCTCAGGAAGTCGAGGCCTTCTTCTCTTCCCCTTAGAGTATTAGCAACCTAGGACCCAGAATATTTCTAACAGGAAATTAAGCCTTTTCCCCCCCTTTCATTATGTGACCTGGGCTGCTCTGTGGAGGAAAAAAAAGGCTGGGGGGGGGAGGAGGAGGAGCCAGGCTGACCTTCTCCATCCCTTTCTCTGTCCCAGCCCCTTTTTGCCACTCTGCTGTGTTGGTATCAGGCCACCTGAGTGACAAAAGAGGGACAAGGTAAAAAAGGGGGAGAGTAATCTGTATATAACTGCACATGTTTCCAAGCTTTTAAAGATACTTTTATTGTCATGAATGTACAGATTTTTTGTATATTGCCCCTTTCATCAAAAGGATGTTTCAGCTAACTGGTTCTCTTTCTGAAAAACAAATAATCTAGGAAATGGTAGATAATTGCTAAATATACCCATATCCTATTCTGTGTGGGCTGGTTCTACCCCCTCCCCATATTTTTGCTCAATGAACTTGGTATGAAGTGAATGTTTTTCTGTCATGTCATTTTTGCCATGATGATCCTTTTTTAAATCAATGCTGTATGTATTATGCACTCTGGTGCTCTCCAGGTTATACACAAGATTTTACATTGAGAGCCATGGCTCCAGAGCAAATATATCACTTCCAGAACAGCTGTGAGAAAATGATGACCAATAAAATGCATCTAAATATTAATAACCTGTGTAATCTTATACATTTTGTCGGGCCCTATTCAGTTGCCTATGAACTAAACAGCAAAACTTCATTTCTTTCCTAAATCATAATCTAGTAGTGGCAGGCTCTGTAATGATAATTCTGCCATTTTTTCCTGAGCTGTCAGGATTTTTATGGCCAAGGAGAGTTAACATGGTTATTGTAAAAGGGACAAATACAGGCTTGCTTATTTGGATGTCACATAACACTAGAAGTTGAGTGCCAGGTGATGTAGCTGTAGACATGGTATTAACCTCCTGGGTGTCCAAAACACACTCACCAGCTTGTCAGGCTTCAGCAAATGCACGGCATTTCAGGCAATAGAACTCGAATCCAGGCAGAGCAGCGATTCAAAGATTTATTCCGAAAGTCAATGATTTCAGCAAGGAGGCAAACAAGGGTGGAATACAGGACTGGGGCAGAGTGGATACCTATATAGGGGCAATACAATAGGGTTACAGTAACAAAGAAACAGTGTAGTCGTTTCCTGCCGGTAACGACTTAAGTTAAACTAAAACAGAAACAATCGTGGGTAATTAGTGGAGGAGATGGCTGAGCTCTTGGCTTTGTGCGCGGGACCCGGTATCAGATCGAAGATTTACACGGGCGGGTCCCAATACAATTGTAAATCCCTGGCCAGAATTTGTGTGCAAAATGGGGGGGGGGAGGAGTGCACGGAGAACTCCATTTTGTTTGCGGGGAAACCATCTTGTTTGAGGATGGAGCTGTCAGAAGCCCTATCTGACACAGCTATGGGGAAAGGGCAGTTTTACCTCAACACCCACCCTGCTATTCCTTGAAAACGGAAGTTTTGCTGAGATGGAACAGAACCAGGCTGATAAAATTTATAAGATTATGCAGGTTATTCAAGTTTAGAGGCAGTTTTCATCTTTTATAAGAGGCTGCCTCATTCTATCCCCCACTTATACAGAGGAGAAAGTATGTTTATACTGTCTAATATGGGTGAGTACTTTTAAAGAGGTCCTTCTTCACAGCCCTTTCAGCTGCAAGGATTCTGGAGGACTGTCCTCAGCCACAGCCAAGTTCTGGTACTCCTGGTGATCTTAGAGGCATAGAATCATAGAGTTGGAAGGGACCATCAGGGTCATCTAGTCCAACCCCCTGCACAATGCGAGAAATTCACAACTACCTCCCTCCCACACACACCCAGTGACCGCTACACCCCCAGAAGATGGCCAAGATGCCCTCCCTCTCATGATCTGCTGAAGCGGGTCAGTGCCTTTCAGTGACAATGCTCTTAGAAGTGACCCCTTCCTGAAAAGAAGTATGTTATCTTATTCAGTTAGCCACCTAATAAGCACGACTCATTGTACTTACAAAAGTAAGCCTTTTTATTGAAGTGCTTCAATTAAATATATATATAAATATATGTATGTATGTATGTGGATACAAAGTCCTTAAAGTTCAGACATTATAAGTCTTAAACATAGTTCATGTTACAAGCAATCTCTAAAGAAATCTCTATCTTAAACCTAGAGTTTCAAACCTTAAAACAGTAATAATATTTCATTTAGAAAATACAACAGTTACAGAAATCTGTAAAATGGTTATAAGTTCCTTGTTCAGTGAATAAGATCTGATTTAGTTAAAAGAATCTTAATTCAAAATATCTAGAACATCATAAGAGTAAGTAGGCATACTTTACCCAATCATGTCTTTTATGAAATCCTTCAGTCCATAAGGACTGAAGAGATCTGTGAGTCCCCTGTCTATGTTAAGACTGGGTAGACCTCAAAGACCTTCCATTTGTAGAAGAGATCTGTGAATCTCTAGTATATGCAAAGACTAGAGAAATCTCTGAGTCTCTCAGTCCACTCAAGGACTAAGTCTATAAGCCTTTCCATAGTTTGGAGAGACCTCTGATCTACGCAAAGATCAGAGATCTGTGTAAGAACCCTTAGTTCATGCAAGAATTTAGGAAGCTCTATGAGCCTTTAGTCCACTCAAAGACTAAAGAGTTCTGTGTGAGACCCTCTAGCCCAAGGCCTAGGAAGATCTGTGAACCTCCATCCCATGCAAGGGATGGAAAGATCTGTAAAACTCCATTCCATAAGGACTGGAAAGCTCTGAGAGCCTCCTATCTACTCAAAGATAGGAGAGATCTATGAGACCCCCAGCCCAAGGGCCAGGAAGATCTAACTTCCCTGCCTTTCTGCTCCTGTATTTATGTGTCTCCAATATTAATTAAATAATGTGGTTGGGACTCTGAAGTGGCCTTAACTTCCAGACCAGTTCAGGGTGTCTATACCTCGACAATCCTTGTATGCTTCCCATATAAGGACTTCCTTTTCCAGCAAGACAGTCCATTGTCATATCAACATATTGAACAATCAGTTATATTATCAATTTCATGCATCCAAAACATTTAACTCCGCCGGCATCTTCATATCATAAGAACTGCGGATGAAACAAGCATAATATCATATCAATATTCAATCCCAAGAATTTATAAATCCAGTACCATTCTAATATTCCAATAAGGTTCCCTTTGGACACTTTACTGTGCTGAGTTGCAACTGGAGGTTAACTAGTCAGGCATTCCTAAATGTCAACCTAAAACTTGGCATGTTCCCAAGCCTCTATACTGGCCTTACGTCACTCTTTCACTGTGAGGGCCGGAAGACTTTTCCACTGTGAGGGCTTCACCAAGGCTACAGAGAAACTTCTTAGAATCATGTGGTGACTTCTTAGAATCATGACTTCTTAATGGAATGAAAGCACCTGCTAGAGAGAAAGCACTTTCTGTCACCCAGCTTTTACTAGGGAGAGAGAAGCCCTTGAATGGATCAATGAGGCTTGATGATTCAGAAATAGGAAAATCCGACAAATTCGATACCATTCTATATGCTCTATATGGCCTATACGTCAAAGCCCATAACACTGCCTAAGGTTATAGAATCAGCATTGCTGACAGATGGCCATCTAGCCTCTGTTTAAAAACCTCCAGGGAAGGAGCACTTACCACCTCCCGAGGAAGCCTGTTCCATTGGGGAACTGCTCTAACTGTTGAAAATTCTTCCAAATATCTAGACGGAAACCCTTTTGATTTAATTTCAACCTGTTGGTTCTGGTCCGACCATCTGGGGCAACAGAGAACAACTGGGCACCCTCCTCCATATGACAGCCCTTCAAGTACTTGAAGATGGTTATCATATCCCCTCTCAGTAAAGCTATATGTGTTTATTTTAAAAATGTATATGCTGCCTCTACCAAGAAAGTATTCTTGGGTAAGTCTAGGTAAAAAGAAATGTTTTGGACTTGTACCTAAAGGGTAGCTTTCAGGTAAACATGAAGGGGAGGGATTCCACAGGAAACTGATATGTAATATGAAATATATCTAATATGAAAGTCGTATATTGTATGTTCTGTTGAAAACAGTTCATTTATTTCCTTATGCTATAATTTATGATTATATTTATAATTCCATTTAATTGCATATCTCTTTTCCATTTCTCCAGATGTGCACTGGCAACTATATATTTGTTCCATATATGATAACTCCACACAATAAAGTATACTGCTGTGACAGCAGTTTCATGAAGGGACTGACCGAGCTGATGCAACCCAGCTTTGAACTATTGCTTGGGCCAATATGCTTACCCTTGGCAGATCGCTTTATTCAACTTTTGAAGGTGGCACAGGCCAGCTCATGGTAAGGATTGTTGGATTCTCATGACCAAGGCCTGTCATAAAAGGGATAAATTTATGTGTGCTCCGACTGTGAGGCTTCTCATTCCAGTTATTGAGCTGTCCTCCATTTGGTATTACAGCAGTTGTTCGTTTATCAGTATTGTGAGAGCATTGCATGATGCATGAAAATATTTCCTCTGAGGGGAAAGTTTTGCATGTCTAAAGTAATCAGTTCACAAATTCTTATATTTACTTCATTCACATATCATCCATTCTATGCCATAGTCCTGATTTTGTTTGGTAGTTAATGTTTGCAGTAGTACCTATAGTAGTACCTATAGGGACCTACATCTGTACCCTATCAGAGTAGCTGCTGTAGCTGCTATAGAAGCAGCTGTCCAAGTTGGAGTCTGCCATTATTAAATTGTTTATTTTATTTTATTTTTTTTAGCCAGTACTTCAGGGAGTCAGTTCTGAATGATATCAGAAAAGCTCGTAATTTGTACACTGGGAAAGAGCTAGCTGCAGAGTTGGCAAGGATACGACAAAGAGTGGATAACATTGAGCTTCTATCTGCAGACATTGTGATAAACTTGTTGTTATCTTACAGAGATATTCAGGTAGGAATTTGAATTTAATTGGATTATTTTTGTCTCTTTTAATTCTCTCCATGTCATCAATATATTGCAAGCAATAGTCTATTATACCTGTTACAGGCCCTATTTCAGAAAATTTTGAGAATAAGTGCTTGGATAGTAATGGGATCAGGGTTAGCTGCTACTTCCAATATAAAGAGAAAATTACTTATGTCTCATTGTAAGGCGACGGACACAGTTGTCAGATTAGGGTTCCCAGGTGCTCGTTAATGCCAGGCAAAGGGGAGGAGCGATCCGTGTGCTTCAGCAATGCTAGTGCTTCAGCATTGCACCGGAATTGATGTCATTGTGCGGGGATGTGGATCACTGCCCCCTGTACCCTCCTCCCTACAGACAATGTCAGCTTAAGACCTACAGTTGTTCAGGCTAAAGTTAATGATTCTTTTCCTTTTTTGCTTTTAAAACACCCTTTCTCTCTGTCTCTTGGAAGGATTATGATTCTATTGTCACACTGGTAGAAACGTTAGAAAAACTTCCAACTTTTGACCTGGCTTTGCATCATCATGTGAAATTTCATTATGCATTTGCACTGAACAGGTGAGAATTTTTCCTTTGTCATAAAATGACAGTGCTTATTGTTGAATTCATGTAACTTGTTTCCTGCAATGTTACTTCGCTATAGGCCTGATTTTTAACTGAATTATTTTATCCTGGTTCTTCACGACATTAAATATCTAACAAAATTTAAAACATTTACAACAAATCATTACTTGAAATTTTAAACATGCCGTAAATATACAAACAATAAGTAAAGATGTAATATAAAACCCAAACTTCCCAAACCAAATCAGAATAATTTACCCCAGTTAACCTGAGCAGTTTATGCCCTTCTGTCTCGTTAAATTAATGTTTATTATATTACTGTGATTATTTATAGACCAACTCTTGGTTGCAAGCCATCAAAGGATGTCCATATATGAAATAGCTATTTTATATTTATATGAAATTTAATATAATTTATATGTATACAAATATATTTTGCATTTATTATATATAATTTATTAAAAGGTAATAATAACAACATTTGTATAGATTTAAGAACTTTTATTCCACCTCTTTCCAAGTAAGGATTGCTTTCTGCAAGTCTTTATATGGACATCAAGTTGAGGAAGCTTGCTAGGCTTGAAAAAAATTGATAACCTTTGTTGCTGTGAGGTTTCAGTGAACTATGATAAGGTATTTACTTTAGGGATGCTTTTTCGTAAAGGAGCAACTTCTGCAGAAGCCAATTCAGAGAAATTCTAAGTTACTGTGATGTCCAATATTTAAAGTCCCATGACGTGAAGGCAAATACCTCAAAGTCCCCAGCTCCTGTCTCTATTCTTACTATGTTTTCTGACATCTGTTATTGTATATCCTGTGGCAATATCCATGGCAAGAAATAGGAAGAACAAAATGGCTTCTCTCAAGAAGCAACAACAAAATGCCAATGAAAGCAAGAGGTAAGGTGATTGGGAAGGAGGAAGGGGTCAAAACAGACCTGCTTCTGTTACCAGATTCAGAAACTGTGATCTAGATATCCTCATCACGTTTTGTGAAGGGCTTCTTCAGCCAGTGCACTAAATATCATCACTGAATAAACATTATCAAAAAGACCCAGACAGGTTCCTATGTCATTCTACATTCCAGTTTCTCTGATATTCTTCCGCACCCTGGATACTGCCTTCCACTTACCTGCACTGGTTGCAAGCTCAATCATCAGCTAACTCCTTGCAAGTTGCACGTAGGACTATCAGGGGCTCCGCCCCGAATCTTTCCTTTTCTTTCAGACTTGTGGGCTGTTGCAGTTATCACAATTATCGGGGTTACGTGTATGTTGACTTGTGTCTACAATTTTGGTGTATTTGTTTGCATTGGTAGATTTATAGGAGTATTTTCGAATATATTTATTTGGGTTCACTGAGCCTTGCGCTGTTTTTTTGCTTTGTTTTTTTAAATTTATAAATTCAGCTGTCTTCTCTTCTCCTCGTTCCAGCTTCTGCCAAACCAATGACCATTATAAAGTGCTTAGCTATTAGAACAACTGAGAAATAAGACCAGCTGCAGATGTTTATATTTTTCTTTAAACAGACGAAATCTCCCCGGAGATAGACAGAAAGCTCTCGATATTATGATACCTTTGGTGGAGAGTGAGAGCCAGGTAGCTTCGGACATGTATTGTCTTGTGGGACGGATATACAAAGACATGTTTTTGGATTCTGGATTTACAGACACAGAGAGCAGAGACCAAGGAACCATGTGGTAAGTAGCACTTCACTACATCTCTATATGTTTTTGGGGTGTGTGTGTGTGGGGGGGGGGTTAAACTGCCAAAACATCTGTTCCTTAACCCAGCTAGTAATTCAGTTAGTAATGACTAAATCTCATTGAAAATCACAGGTAAAATAATATTAGTTTCAATGAGACATAGTCATGACTAACGTATTGGACCTTTAGTGCTTCGTTCTTCTAACAAGTAAAAAGTTGTAGCAATTGACACGGATGCACAAAGTTTGTACAGAAAAGACATTTTAATGAGTGATTCTCTGAGGCTTTCCCACAGCTGTGAAACTTCCTTTTCCAGCAGTTGGTACCACTTCCAGCTTTGAGAGGAGGCTGTATGCGCCACACTCTTTCTGTAAGCTTAAGAATGCTGGAGGACGAATTAATGTTTTATTTGCTTTAGCCATTGGCTGTTACCAGATCAATAAAAAGGGCAAAACTACATAGATAAGACCTTTTTACAATTCCCTTTACAGCTGCATTCTTCACAATAAAATCCTATTCAATTTTGGCAGCAAGTCCTTGTGACCCTTCTATTTTTAACATTCGAAAGAATTTCAGATTTGTGCAGTATGGAACAATAAGGGATTGTTTTTGTAACAGGCTGTACCAGTTCTTTCATTTTCCGAGGTTTCTTAGCAGCAAGAGGAAAGGGCATCTCCCCCTTCCCCTCTCTACTCCAGTCTCCCCACTTACAAGGCAGTGAGGCCGAGTGAGTTCTGGGGCCTCAGGAATAAACTTTCTGTTGGATATTATACATTACATTTAGCAGAGTAAATACTAACAGATGCTAATGTTAGCTTAAACTTAAAGATTTATTCCTTAATTAACATACTAGATATAAGTCCTACACTATGGAAAAGCTAAATCAGCTACAACAGTTGTACCTAGATATAGCACAACGTCAGTTAAACTCCCTCTTTTAGAATCAGCTGCTTTACTCGACCCCCTATTGGCTACACAGAAACAGTTAACTCTTTCATGACTGGATGCTGAGACTTGCATATTCCAACACTCCTTCTGAAATATCAGCCATCACAGTCATGTAAGTTTAGTCTTTTGCGTAGGTTTTCAAACTTTCTTTTGGCCAACAGCTTGGTAAGTATGTCAGCAACCATCTCTTCAGAAGGACAGTAGTCAATATTAATTAGTCCTTGTCGCTGCATTTCCCTCGCAGAAGAACATCTGATAGCTATGTGTTTACTTCTTCCTTTGATGTCTTCATTCTTTGATAAAGCGACGCATGCCTGGTTGTCTTCAAATAGAGGTTTAGGTTTAGGTTCATCTATGCCAAAGTACTTTAGTAAAGTCAGTCCCAGGTTTCTGCGTAAACACTCTTGCCACTAGACATGCTTTGTATTTCTCCACTTTTCTATCAGTATTCTGTTTAGCTTTGAACACCCATTTGCATCCTATAGCTTTTCTTCCAGGTGGTAGTTTAGTAAGTGTCCATGTTTCATTCTTCTGCAAAGATTCAGATTCTACAAAGAGGTATTTCTCTTTAAACTCTTAGGAATCTCTCAATAAACCTTAGAGCTATTTCCCCCATATAACAGGTTAGATCCTGTCCTGATCCAAAACCTTGAGGCAAATCCTCCACCTTACAGCTTACCGCTCAACACAGCTGTTTCCAAGCTCTGTCTGTTAACTTCTCCCTCAGTCAACTGTCAGTTCTTATCTGTCAGAGTTCTGCTAACTCTCAGAATTCTGTTTGAACTCCCTGTCAATCATGGGGATTCTGTGACCAGGACAACTCCTTAGAAAGCAGCTGTCCATCACAATTGCCTACAAGAAAGTTTGGTGATTAACGATCAGAAATCTAAGATTTTAGTCTTCATCCAAAACAGGAGATTGAGCCTGTTACAATGGTGAGTTAAGGGGTTCAATATCAAGCAAATTAAAACCTACTCCTATTTGGGGATTCTGTTTTCAGCAGTCCTATCCTGGAATCCCCAGTTTAGAATGGCAATTAATAAAGCAAAACCCTGTGCTAACTCTATAATTAGGTTATTTTGTAATGGGGGGAGTACGTTCCCAGATCTGTGCGTTTACAGTGAAAGGAGTGGTAGTGAAAGGAGTGTTCCCCTTATTCTTTATGCCCCAAATAGATGAGTTAAAGCTGTCTCAGATAATATCGATCAGCTCCATTTTTAAGAGAACAAATGTACCATGTTGTGTCTCAAATGCTGTACTATGGGTGGAGTTTGGTCAGATATCCCTGGAAACAAGAGCATGGCTTTATGACTTTAATCTGAGATTAAAATTATTCTTTGCTGAGGATGATTTATTAGCTGTCTTGAAACGGGACACTTTCAGATCGGGTTGGATGAAAGCTATCGATGAGAAACTGCCATTAGTTGGTATGACGTCTCCTCTTTTTACTGACATGGGTAAAACAAATGCTTTTTTTCTGATTAAAAGTAAGTTTTAGTAATTCATTATGGAAGTTTGTTATTTGGAGCTGTTGAGTTTGTCCTTTGATATTTCTCTCCCAAGATCTTTACTCCCTTATATGTATTCTTTAACTACTCTGTGTTACTGTAGAGCTTTTCTGTTTGCAAGATTAAATATTTTACCCTCCATGGTTCTACAAGGTAGATTTTTGAATAGGCCTTGTTCTGATAGAATTTGCCCTTGTGGCCTGTATTAGATTGACACAGTGTTCATGTTCTGCTTGAATGCCTTTTTTGTTTTTAGAATATTAGGGATTACTATATTAAACCACTTACTATGGATCAGTATACTGCCCTGTACTTTGGAATCTCTGTTTTATTTGCTTAGAGATAATGATTCTAAGATTACATTAGCGGTAGCAAAATTTGTCTTAGTCCTTTTATCCCTTGTTTCCAAAAAGTGAAGAACGTGAAATTTTTTGGCTGTTTGTGAGATTTGTAAGTCAATGAGCTTTTAAGGGAATAAAAGGAAAGGGAAGGAAGGACATATTAGAAGCTGAAGAGAGCAGCTCAGATATGATTGATTGACAACATGTTATTGGCAGGAGTCCTGCTACACGTTCGGGACAGTTAAGAAGGCTGAACTCAGCCAAATGTTTGGTTAAATTGGTTTGTTAACCAAATGTTTAGTTAAATTGGTTTATTACAATGGTAATATGTGGCTACAGATATATCTGCAGGCTGCGTCATTTTTTGTTCCAAAGAATTCTCTCTGGCGGAAGTTTAAAGGCATTTGGAGGATCGAAGTAGTCGTGGCTTTGCCTGGTACCCTGTAGGGTCAGTTATGCAGGGTCGGTTTAGCCTCCTTCATTTCCTGTTTCAGCCAGGATCAAGTTTTTGAAAATGCACGTTACCTCATTCCTTTTTGGCTCAACCCCCGTTTCATTCCTCTTCTTGCCGGAGTCGAACGGTCTTTCCTGGCTGAAACCAGATCCAAAGAGCGTGCATAACGCCTGCCTTGCATTGAGCTTTCCCCGACCCCTTTCCAAACCCCTCTTCTGTTCTGTTTGCTGATAGCCATACAGGGGAAGCAGCGAAGATTGGCATCTCTCACAGCCAATCACGAAGAGGCAGGGATTCAATTGCTTCCTGCTTCCTGGGAGCTCTTTCTGAGAGAAAGAAAGACTTTTTTAAAATAAGGCTTGGATTTCGCCCCCTCTTCTTTTAAATGGGTCTGGGGGGAAGGAAATGTTCTCTGACGAGGTGAGCCAACCACAGACCAGCAATTAAAGGGGTGGGACTTGATTTGAACTTGGGAGACTGCTTTCCTGTATTCATGCCCCCAATTTGCACTCAGTTTATTCCCTGATCATTCAAGCCAATGCATACAGTTTTCCCCAACCCAGGTTGCTTTGATCCTGGCTGAAACGGGGAACAAAGAAGGGTAAAGTGAGCATGCATAATTGGCCTGTGATTCTTCACAGAGGAGCCCTACGCTCCGAAAAGCCCCTCTGCTTGGGCAGGGGTCCTCAAGCCAGCAAAAGTGCACCCTGTGTGCTTGGCGATGAAGAAAACAGTGAGGGGGTGACCAGTGACTTTCCCTTTCCCTTTTTTCTCTTACCCCCTTGAATAACCTCAAAGAACCACTAGATTTATAAATTCGAGCAGACTATGAATCTCAAAATCGGGCTTCCATCAACAAACTAAGATATTGCTGCGATCTGAAGGAGGGCGTGAGAAACAAAACTAAAGAAAAGAAAAGGGGGAAGGGGGGAGAAACGACGGCGGAGCCGAGGAGGCACAACTTCCCTGATTTCTTCTACTACCCGAGACCCAGCTATTTACAACTTACTCACTGGACAAGATCAGATCTTCGATCTGGGTAGGCAGCTGGGATCGCCTGGCTGTCAGCCCAGACTAGGAGTGGATCAACGTGACTTCAAACTTTCATTGGTGAAGCAGGACGGGTGTAGGTGCTGTTACCTCCCGGTGCGTAAAGCCTGAAAACTACATTCTCCCGAGTCCCCCTCCCCCTGAAGTTAAACAGCAAACCCGCCTGACTGTTTTTCATGCCCCAGTCATCCTAACAGACACAAACACCACCACTCTACCCCTGCCCAGCCTCTGTGGAACTGTACAAACTTTAGCGTTTTTTTTTTCTTTTCTTTCGCTTGCCATATCTGGATTACAAATAATTTGCCGTATTCGGATTATAAATAACAACAACACCATGGTCCCCCACTGTTAAGGTATCAGGTCTTTAAAGAAGAAAATTTACGGGATTCAACTTTTGAGTGTTTTTTACTAATTTGCTTTCAATTTTCATATCGGCAATGGCAAATGTCTCCATTTGCTTTAGTTTCACACAAAGGACACTGCCAATTTTAGTTGCTGCCACCTGGGGGCCCATCAAAACGGTGCACGAAACAACTGCAATGAAAATTAGCAGGGCCCTGAGGTCTATAAAATCTGGATTTTGGATTATTGTGGGAGACCCTGGAATTAATTTATGGACTTTGACCAACCTGAAGACCTAAGTTTGACTGTTTCTGTCACCTTTGATTTCTGTTTCGAGGTAAAGCCCAAAGAATGTTTTTAAGCACTGACTTTTGTTGGTTTGAGTATTTTTAAAAATCTGAACTAAGAGTACTTAAAAGTATAACAAAGGTTGAAGAAAAAAATGCAGTTCACATGCAGGGGATAACAGAGATTAAATGACAACAAAAAGCTACTGACTCAACTGTAGATCAACACGAAGTGGAACTTCGAGAACATTTGCAGCTTCTTCTAGATGTAAATACCAAAATTGAGGTGCACGAAATCAAATTAAAAAATGAGAACATCAAATTTGGAAGAGCAAACCTGGAAGAAAATCTTAAAACGTTATTACACGACTAGTATGAATTTGACGACACGGAGACAGAAGTCAAGTACTGCTACAGAATAAATTCGGCCTACACCAAGAGAAACAATACTCCCACAGATATTTTTGGTCAGAACTGTCCATAAGAAGACCAAAGACCTACTTCTGAGAGTGCAAAGAGACTATCCTCTGTTCTGTAACGGGACTCCAGTACAGATTCTTACTGACCTTCCCGGAAGTGTTCTTGCAAAAAGGAAAGACTTCAATGAGCTAAGACAAATCTTAGTGGAAAGAGAAATAAGATTTTGTTGGCTGATCTCTTACTCACTAGAAGTATCGTTGCTTCAAAGGAAAAGAATTGTTCGCAAACAGTCTAAAGCCAAAGCTTTGATCGAAGAAATTTTATCAACGGATCACCATCTGCCACAGAGTGACAAAAACAACTGGAGAAGGGCCCAGTGGCTCTACAACTAGGCAGGCAATAAAAAAACGTGAAGTTTCTAAGCCAGACAAACCACAAGAGGAAGGTAACGCCTCAGAGGAGGGTAAATTAGGACAAGCTGCCTCTTCGGATACTCATCTGTAAATAACAAAATTGAATTGATTAAAACGTTCTCAGTCAACATTAATGACCTAAATTCCCCTGGTAAAAGAAGAAAAGGTTTTCCCAGTTTAATAAAATTGGGCAATGACATTGTCTACAAGAGACTCACGTCAAAAAAGAACATGAAAAATTTCTGCAGGCAAAATACCTGGGCACTTCCATCGGTATACTCCATCGGTCAAAGAAAAGAAAGGTCTAGATACATATGTAAATGAAAGGAAATTGACGGTTTTGAACCATTACCCTGATCGAGAAGGACGATTTCAGCTACTTATTTTACAAAAAACCAATGGGGAAACTTTCACTTTAGCAAACATTTACGCACCCAATTCAGCAAAGGAGGTTTTCTTTGGACAATTTTTCAAAAAGCTGATAGAATGCCATCAAGGGGAAATTGCGATACTTGGGGTAATAAATCCCATTGTAGATAAATCTCAATAGTATTCGAGGAAGACTCCCGCAAAATGTTTTTTTGTACATGAATGAATTAAATTTGGTTGATGCCTGGAGAACCAAGAATCCGAACACTAAAGATTATACAATTTATTCAGACCGTCATAACTCATACTCCAGAATAGACGTGTTGGATCTCAAAGACAATGCTAATAAATCTGAAATCAATTGACATTGTCCTGAGAACATTATCTGATCATAACCCGACTGAACTGATTTGGACTCAAGCTGGGTCCGGGATGAGAAGATGGAAGTTAAATGATCAAATTCTATGTAGAAAAAGGTTGCACTTCAATGTAAGAAAGACCTTGTAGAATTCTTCAAAATCAACAACACATCTAATGTTTCCAGTTTTACAATTTGGGATGCCAGCAAGGCCTTCATTAGAGGCAGACTCATCTCAATTAACACTAAAATCAAGAAAGATAAGTAAAAAACCCATAGAGAACTTCAAAGTGAACTTAGAGATTTAGAGAAGAGACATCAGAATTCTCTTGACAAGAAAGTAAAGGACAAAATAAAACTGGTTAAAATAAAATTGAAGCCATAGAAGCAGAAGATCTGCAAAGAAAAACCAGGTATGCCAAACAAAGATTCTTCGAGAAAGCCAACAAACCAGGCAGATACCTGGCTAACCAAATAAGGCAAGAAACGTTGAAGAGAAAAATACTGGGAGCGAAAAGAGACAGAAAAATATATAATAAGCAAAAAGTCATAGAAAGAATCTTTATAGACTTTTTAAAACATGTGTATCAGTCAATCAATCAATTTATTTATTACGGTCAAAGACCAGCTTACACAAAAAAGAATATCATAATTAAAATATGTCTAATATTTTATCAGATAAAACAAAAATTTAGTTACAACAACTCTTAATAAAATGATATGTTTAGCATGAAAGACATTATGACAGCTTCTTCTGCCTTATTACACATGCCCTGGCACAGAATCTTGCAACCTGATAAGTAATATCTTTGACACGGTCATCCGTATCCTCAATTGATTTAATCCATCTTGAGGGAAATTTATCTGCAAAGACTAGGGGAGCTAGATCATATGGGAGCAGCTGTAGCTTTAACCAATAAGAGATAGCATGGTACCACGTGTATGCAAACGTGTATGCAAAAGATAACTTGAAGGACAAAGACCTAACACAGTATCTCTCTTGGGCCTGTTTATTGAAACTTACAGCAGAAGGCAAAGAAAGTCTTAACCAAAGAATTACCACCCAAGAAATTGTAGACGTGATTAAAGAAAAGATAGACAAGGCTCCAGGCCTAGATGGTCTCACACCAAGATTTTATCGACTTTTTGAGCATCAACTTTCCCTCAATCTTCTAAAGATGTTCAATGATATCCTATGGAGAAGAAAATTCCAGATTCTTGGAAAGAAGCATATATTTCTCTGATACCAAAGGAGGGAGCAGACCCTTATCTACTCCAAGCATACAAAGCCATATCTTTGTTGAACATGGACTATAAGCTATTTGTTTCTATTTTCACCCTAAGGTTGCAGAGATGTATCACCAGACTAATACATCCGGACCAGACTGGATTTGTCCCCAAAAGACACATGAGAGATAACGTCAGATTAGTTCTCAGTGCCATTGAATACACTAAATCTAAATCATTGAAGGCAGCACTTATGTTTTTGGATGCAGAAAAGGCCTTTGACAACGTTTCTTGGAATTTTATTTCTGAGACCCTGAAGCAAATGGCTTGTGGAAATAACTTTAACAACATTTTTGAAGCAAGCAATATATTCTAAGCAAAAAGCCCGTCTTCTAATAAATGGAAGTTTAACTGAGGAGTTTGTATTGCTAAAGGCAAGAGACACGGCTGTCCACTTTCTCTGCTTCTATTCAATTTGACAATGGAAGTTCTTGCTAACTTCATCAGGGCAAATTCTACCATCAAAGGCTTGAAATACAAGAGCACAAGATCAAAAGCTATGCAGATGATGTTGTGTCAATCTGCCAAGATCCTGAGATATCGACTCTCAAAATGCAATCTCATATTTAGAGATTTGCCCGGTATTAAGGATATAAGCTTTTTTTATTATTAAATATTTTTATTGATTTTCAACGATAAAAAGGGGTACAAAAGGGAAAAATGGATGGGGGAAGGAAAAAAACAGCAGTAAATTATTAAAATAATATTTAGCGGTGCAGCGCCTAGTACTACCCCCTTACATCTTTTATTAATACAGTTATTTTTCTAGCAGGGTGGATTTAAGCTCCATCTTGAATCTACTGTGACTCTTGGAGTCTAATTGTTATTTTTTAGTTGTAATGTATTCATAGAAAGGTGTCCATTTGTCTCTATTTTGTTTTTGATTATTCATTTGTAATGTTTCAGTCAGTTGTGCCATTGTTATATATTCATAGGATTTATCCATCCAGATCTCTATGGTCGGGATTCTGTTTGTTTTCTATAGAGATGCTAATACTACTCTTGCTGCTGTAATTAAATATTTCAATATATTCTGTTGGTCTTTGTCGATGTTGTCTGGAGTTTTACTTAAAAGAAATAATTTAGGATCATATGATATACTTTGACCAATAATGCCTTCTAAGTTCTTATGTATTTCCTTCCAAAATTTCTGAACTAACTTGCATGTCCACCAGCAGTGATAGAAAGTGCTCCTAGTTTTACAACATTTCCAACATAGACCAGATGTCAAGTTGTTCATATTTTGAATATCACTTGGCGTAAGGTACCACCTATGTAGCATTTTCAACCAGTTTTCCTGGATCCCTTGACATAGCGTAAATTTAAGATTTTTGCCAAATAACTGTTCCCACTCATTGATCGTTATAGTCTCATTCAGATTCTCCATTTAATTTGGCACGACTTCACTTGTTCGTCTTCTGTATCATATGTCACCAGTAGCTTATAGATTTTACCTAATAGATGTTGAGTTGGTTTGCATATCATCTGCTCAAATTCTGTTTTCATTTTCAATACTCCCCGAATTAAACAGTCTTCCTTTAATCTTGAAATTAACTGATGATAGGTTAGCCATGGCATCTGCGGATGACTGTCTTGTATCTCAACTAGTGTTTTCAATGTACCGTCTGTTTTCACCAAGTCCTGATATTGTATTGTCCCATATTTTTTCCTATCCATTACCGAGCCGAAGACATTAAAGGGTGCCATCAATAAAATCCATTAGAACTTAGCCTTGGTTTAAGTTTTTGCCACACTGCCACCATGTTTTCTATAATTGGGTGACCCACGATTTCTTCTAGGCTTTTCTAGAAAAGCCTAGAAGAAAAAAGAATATAAGCTTAACAAGGTCAAAACCAAAATTTTGATTTTCAGCATCACTGAGGAAGAACAAATGTCAATTAAGAAGATAACCAGATGTCAAATCACGTGCAACCCGGAAAAATACCTTGGTATCTATATTATATCTCAAAATAACCACCTATACAAAGCAAACTATTTAAGAGTATGGAAAGAAATGGAAAAGAATTTGAAACGATTCATGGCTTGTCAGAATATTAACGATAAAAACGAATGCTCCCAAGACTCAACTTTTTATTTCAATTTTTACCAATTGCTCTAAGAGACAAACTATTAGAAGGCTGGCAAAGAAAGATCAATCAATTTGTTTGGAACAGCAAAAAAATGAGAGTGCGATTTAAAACCTTGCAAGATGATAAGAAAAGAGGAGGGCTTGGACTATCTAATCTCAAACTATACTATCAGGCTTCCTGTCTGACTTGGATAGTAGACTGGATTAAATTTCCAACAGATAGAAAGAGCAGATTTGGCAACTGGCTTTCACAATTTGTTACGGAATGCTAACGCTTCTATTGCTACAATGAGACAAACATTGGAAGATTGTGCTGCTAAATCAGCATTGCTAAAAGTATGGCATAACTACAAAAAAAATTAGCCCCTCTCCGCCTATAATGTCTCCGATTGAAGCCTATCATGAAGATCTTGCCTGGAAGTGCGGTTTTCATCTTACATATCAAGATATGTTCGGTCAGGCCAGAGAAATCAAGCACCTACAAGCACTAAAAAAAAAAAAAAAACCTAAACTGGCTAACATATTTACAGGTAAGATCAAAGCTCAAAGAAGATTGTCTAAAATCTGGTACGATGAGAACATTAACGGAATTTGAGACGATAATAACCAAAAACCAGGATCATTTGCTTGGGAAGATATACAAATTGTTGCTAAGATATGATACTGAAATCGAACAAGTGAAGACAAACATGATTAAACGGATGCAGAACTTTGGAGAAATGGTAACAATGGAAACATGAGAAAGACTGTTCACAACAGAGTTAAAGTTCACCGTCAGTCAAGAAGTTAGAGAAAACTGGTACAAATGTTTTATAGATGGTATCTTACTCCTAACATGATACAGAAGATGGATGAGCAATGAAAAAGAAAAGAGGCAACGAGATTGTTGGAAATGTAAAATTACAGATGGTTCTTATTACCATGTATGGTGTACTTGCCCGATGTTGCAGTCTTACTGGGAAATGATTCACAAAGAACTACAGAAGATGTTGCAACAACAATTCTCCATGGACCCTAAAAGTTTGTTGCTAGGTGTGATGCCAACAGAACTGCCTTCCCAATTTAAGGACTTGTTTAAATATGCCACCACTGCGGCCAGAGTCATTCTTGCAAAGAGATGGAAACTACCATCTCTTCCAGAGATAGAAGAATGGAAAGATAAATTGATGGAATATGCAATCATAACCAAAATGACCTACCTGATGAGTGCAGATCAGCATACTGAAAAGTGGAAACTTTTTTTACAGTTATGTCGAGGTTAATTGAAACAACATTATCAGCTTAACATTATATAATCACAATCTAGCTTTTTGAAGTAGAGTAGAAAACTGCTTGAATAGTTATAAGGAACGTAGGATGTTTATTGCGGATCCAGGCCAAATAGGGGTCCCAGGGCCCGTCTGCCCCTACCTGACCAAAGAAACCTCCCCAACCCCGGGAGAAGGGCAGCACTGCTTCCCACCCTTTCTGGAATCAGAAATATGACGCAACACATGTATGGAATAAAACAGGCCACAACTTTTAATACATACATCAAACATACATCATTAGGCATTGGCAAGCATGGAGGCAGAATCCTGACATCAGGTGACCCGATGCCAGCTGATGTATCCTGTGCCCAGCCCATGCTGGGTACAGCCTGATATGGCAGATCCCGGTCCCACATGGACGGCAGCCACTGTGTGGTACCCTGCCACTTGGGAGGAGGCAGGCCGCCCCACTGCCCCGCCAGGCAGTCAAACCAAAGGCCTCCCCCCCAAAACCCCTTTTGGGGTCCCCAGCCCAGGAAAAGGGGGCTCGCAGTCCGGCTTTTCCACAAACAGGATTCTGGCCCCATGCCCAAAACCACCAACCCCCGACAGTTGTGACAGATAATCAATGCAAAGTAACCCATAATAACCAACCATAAACTCAACTACCGGAACAAGAAACGCTACAAAAACAGCCCGAATGTACATGGAACCATAGAGAACAACATTACACAACATGCCATCAAACCATTAAACAATGAACAGCAGAGGCCCCGCCGTAGCTATGAAAAAGGGGGAGGGTGGGCGTGTCAAAGCAGGCTGGAAACAGGGCCAGCCACATGCAGCTCCTCCCCATAAATACCCGGCCGGCGGACCAGACCGAGCACCTCGGTCGGTAGCACCGGCCGGGGTGGAGAGGCCGGAGAGCCGGGCCCTGATTGGCCTGTTCAAAAAACAGGCGAGACCGGAAAGAGGCGCGCAGCGACGGGCCATCCGGTCGCCTCCCTCCGGTTCCCCCTGCCACCATGAGGACCCCGGCGCCTGCTCGGAGCCGCCCCCCCAGGCTGCCCACCGGTAAGAGTTGCCCTCCCCCCTTTTCTAGCCGTCGGGAGGAGAGTGCAGGCCCCTGCTGCTCCCCCCCCACTCCCGCGGCCGAACGGCCAGCCGAGCCCATCACCCGGTGCGGCTCCGCAAACTCCGGATCCCCAACAGTAGGGATCCAGGTCAAATAGGGGTCCCAGGGCCCGTCTGCCCCTACCTGACCAAAGAAACCTCCCCACCCCCGGTAGAAGGGCAGCACTGCTTCCCACCCTTTCTGGAATCAGAAATATGACACAACACATGTATGGAATAAAACAGGCCACAACTTTTAATACATACATCAAACATACATCATTAGGCATTGGCAAGCATGGAGGCAGAATCCTGACATCAGGTGACCCGATGCCAGCTGATGTATCCTGTGCCCAGCCCATGCTGGGTACAGCCTGAGATGGCAGATCCCAGTCCCACATGGACGGCAGCCACTGTGTGGTACCCTGTCACTTGGGAGGAGGCAGGCCGCCCCACTGCCCCGCCAGGCAGTCAAACCAAAGGCCTCCCCCCCAAAACCCCTTTTGGGGTCCCCAGCCCAGGAAAAGGGGGCTCGCAGGCCAGCTTTTCCACAAACAGGATTCTGGCCCCATTCCCAAAACCGCCACAAGAGGAGGCCGGGAGGGGATCCCCACTTTTGGCCGACTCCCGCCAATGCCTAACGCTGTAACCAAACCCCAAGACCATGCCGGATGTCATGCAACCAAAGATCCATACCCCACGAAGACAGATGTACACCGTCCGAGCGATACAGCGCTTCCAGGCGACATGATAGCTCGGGATGAGGGATCACATCACCGCCCAGGGCCGTCACCGCCCTACCGATAGCGAATGTTGCCTTACGCCTAGCCCGGTCAACCTTCTCTGGGTGTTCCGCCCCCATCCATGACCTCCTCTCCAGCATGTCCGACCATAACACACATACAGAAAATACATGGCCACCATGTAATCAAAGTTTGCAGATTCCCTCATTGCCTCTTCCCGCAGGGCATTGCCCTTGACCTTGCCCATATTGTTGCCACCCAGTTGCAAGACAAGGACATCCGGCACTCCGTGCTGCTGCACCTTTCGCCGCAGATAGGGCAAGAGAGCATCCCACCGCATGCCTCGCACACCGAACCAGTACGCCTCCATCAGGTCATCCAAGCCCAGGTGTCTTCCCCAACCAGAACCAATAGCGTAGAGTCCTGCCCAGTGCACAATGCTGTGGCCACACAGCCACACTTGGTGCCGCCTTCCCGCTGTAACTCAAACACAATCATTAACAAGCGGCCTGACATAAGTCTTATAAGCCGCCAACCGCCATCTCCCAATGGCCTTGGCGTGCTGCTCAGATAACCCCCAAGCCGCCGCCGTGGTAGCCGCCCCAATCCTAAAAGAATGCGAGCCAAAGTCGCCAGCAGGTAACCCAAGTTCCCCAAGGGCCATACGCAACACGCTCACAAACGGCCTAGCAGGACACCATCCACACCTCCGGGGGACTTAAAAAAGCTCCCTCGGAGAGTATGGGAGTCACACTGCTATCTTCAGGCTGCAGAGGAATTCCTGTGTCCCAATCCACTATTTTGGACCGGGTTGGTGTGCTAAAAGCACTCCAAATTAGAGCATATCTTGGATTCTCTTGGGAACTCTCCCAAGAGACTTTTGCCGGGGCCGGCACAGACACCGGAAGTCGGTACACCTTTCTTCTTGACCCCTCTCTCAGCTTACCTCATCCTACTCCTTTATTTTCTGTTCACACAAAGATTCCTCTTTCGTAGCCTGAATATAGTACTTTGCAATCACTACCCAATTCTAACATATATTGATAAAGCTTTATATATTTGCATACAGCATTGATGTTTATAATACATCCTACCATTTTACTACATAATATATATTTTCTCATACTATCACAAGGAGCTGTAATGCATTAAGGGAGCCATTGAAGCGGGTCAGTGCGTTTCAGTTGACTAATCTCTTAGAATTGATCCCTTCCTGAGAAGTGGTATGTTATCTTATTCAGTTAGTCACCTAATAAGCAGGACACAACTTAATTTACTCAAAGAAGTGAGTCTTTTTAGTGTATAACTTCAATGTAATATATGTGTAAATGTATGTATTATAAAGTCTTTAAAGTCTTAAAAGCATATACAAGAATACAAGCAAGTTCTATATGCTAAGTAATCTTGAAACCCAAAATTTAGAATATGTTAAAAAAGTCTGATTTAGTTAAAAGAATCTGATTCACACTATCTAGAATAACATAAAAGTAAGTAGTTCATACATACCAAACCAGTATCTTCTGAGATTCTCTTAGTCCAAAGACTTAGAGAAATCTAACTTTCTACCCTTCTGCGCTCATATTTATGTCTCCAATATTAATTAAATAACAGGAGAGCAGAGAGTCAAGATTATGCAGTCAAAATAGCTTCAAGGACACTGCTGTTCCTTGCTACAATATTCTCACTAGCACTGTTGTCATGACAACATACTGAATAGTCAGCTAAATTACTACAAAAATCAGTTATATTATTTATTCAACATTTATAAAACATTGGATTCTACTAGCAACGTCATACTTTAACTATTGCGGGTTAAATAAGCATAATATAGCATTTCTATTAAATCCCTATAGTATATATAACCAACACCATTTCAATATCCTTAGAAAAGTATCTCTTGGATGTCTTTTAGACATTTGTTACTAAGCTGTGACTGAGACATGACCTTGAGGCTAAAAAAGACATAATTTTGAGGCTGGAAAATGTCACAGCTGGATGCTAGCTAGAAAGGCATTCCTGGATGTTAAATTTTAAAGCATTTTAACACTTGGAATGTACTCAAGGTCTCTTCATGACAGTGCTAAATATTAAGGCATTATAACACTTGAAATGTGCTCAAGGTCTCTGCAAGGAATGAAGGCATTCCTTGCTCTCCAGCCTTGCTATAGAAAGTGGCATTTTCTGCCATCTAGTTTCTACTAGGGAGAGAAAAGTCCTTGAATAGTTCTGAATGATAGTTCAATGGGAAAATTCTGTCTATGTACAAGTTTTACATAACATACATATGTTCCAGTGTGTCAAAGCTTGTAACAACAAGAGGAGCTGATACTATTTCCATGCAGTGTAATGTAATGGTTAGACCTGACCTAATGTTAGTTTAACCACAAAAGAGGCTGGCCTTGACACCCATGTATTGTGAACAGTCAGAATGCTAGTGGGACTGGTGAGAGCCCTCTTTGGCAGAACTAGCTGTTCCTTTCCCAGCATATCAGGCTTATTATAATCAGGATGGGAGGGAAGGGATCTGCTTCTGCAGTTTGCTCTGTGACAGGACACGCTCGCAGCTTTCCAAAGGTAGAACATATCAGCAAAGGCAAGCAGGTTGTTAATGTTGTTCTTTGGGGTGTTATAGCAGTAGCGGCAGCAGAAATGGTTCCAGTGCCTCTTGAGTAGTTTGATTCTCCCATCTCCACCAACCCTGAATGCAAGGAGGTTGTAATGCTTCTTGCATTGTGTGAGGTTTTTTTTAGATCTACTTTTCCCTTTCTGTCCCTCATCCAAAAAAGAAGCTGTTTGACTTTACAGGGCAAAGGCTGGATGAGCACAAGGCGCGCAATAAACTGTCACCTTTAACCTTGTGTGGGGGGAATCTTTTGACCCCCCCCCACCTTCTAGTCCGTTGTGTTTGGTCCTTCCTGCCTGCTTCACTTACCAAAAAGCAACCCAGAAAGGTTTGGCTAGAAAAAGGACCTTGCATACAGAGAAGCATTCTTCCACAGTCATTCTCAAACAGCATTCAAGCAATATAAGTAGTAAACAGTTTTATTGAACTTACAAAAAGAATATGAAGCAAAGGAGAAAACAATATTTAACATATATGACAGTACTTAACAAACGTAAACATATTGACAGACAACAGAAACAGAGGCCCCTGGGTCACTTCCAGAGAGAGAGACAGAGATGGCAACCATTCAAAGGGTCTGTGGTCTCTCAGTGGAAGGACAAGGACTGGGGTTTTGGGTTGTTCCTTTATAGAGAGGAGAGGGGGTCCCAATGACCCCTCCCTGTCACATTCTTAGGAAATGAGTTTTCTGCAAATCATGACTTAATTGTTTAGAAATATCTTGTTCCATAATAATTCTTTCAATGTCAGTTTTGATATCTGATTGTCTTGTCCATCCATGTTCCCAAAACAATCTCCTCCTAGAGTGGGCAGACAATTTGCCGCCTGCTTGAACGGCCTTGATTTGGAGCACGCAATGTGCTTTGGTTGACTAGCTCCTGTGCCCTTTAGGGCCAAGAGCCTAATTGGAGCTGATGTCAGCTAAAAGTCAGGTCTTGTGTGACTATAGATTATAATGTATGTGGTCAATTTCAACCCAAACTCTTTTAATATAGATTACTAATATTTTTAATATAAACTAATGATCAATACTGAAAATTCTCGCGACACCTTGTTTTGTGGCCTTTAGATAGGACTTGGGAAGAGAGCTATTGTGAGCACATTTACTGTGGTATTTTAGTTTCTGCACAACAAAACTTTCTGTCTTGTATATCACCAACGTTTCTCTTTGTTTGAGCCAGCTGGAGAGATCTAGATTTTTAAAAATCTGCTTGGCTTAAATTTCTTTTTTGCATTTGCTTCCATATAAATTATCAGAAGTAATAGAATTCGATACAGATCCATTTTTAAAGGTTTCGGAGAATCTTATACATCCAGCTGAATTTTTAATTTTGCAAGCAAAGGGCTTAATCTTGATTTATATAAATTCATTTTTTTAAACTTATGATTTTTCCTTTCATGAGTATCGTGGAAGTCATAATTCCAGAATAAATGTCCTAACAAATTGTTATACTAATGTTCAGACTTTATATTTTTAGTTCTCAGTGCAAAACAGCAATGTTGTTAACATGTTGTATATTTTTCATAATTGCATAAACACATGAGGAAATGTTAGGAGGATGTCATAAATGTTGGCTTCTTAAAATAACCATGAAGCCTGGATGGAGAACAGTAGAATATTTTGTGCCTTAAAGGGTTGACTGCATTGAGTAAACTGATGATCAGTTCTCAGAATACCAAAAATGCAATTGCCTCCTTGGAAAACTGCCTTGTTTTAAAACCCTGTTGTTCTTCTAGGTTCAAGAAGGCATTTGAGTCAGAACCAACATTACAGTCAGGAATTAATTATGCAGTACTTCTCTTGGCTGCTGGGCACCAGTTTGATACCTCTTTTGAGCTACGGAAAATTGGTAATATAATTTTGAGCCACATAAAGTTGGCAATATATAATATTATTTTAATTCACAGGCAGATCAGCTTCTGTGACAGTATGTTCATCCTCCTCTGCGTTTAAGGGAAATGCTCTGATGCATGTAGCCAGACTTCTTTGTTTGCAAGTAATGTTGAGCTTCAGCTAACTTTTCCATTTTAATGATGACACTTCAGGCCTCTGCACTGATCCTGTGTATTGACATAACCTTGACTACCTTCAGTTGAATTAGTTGAATTTCTCTTACATGGAGACAATAAAAGAAGAGAAGAATTTATTACAGTTGTTTCTGGACCGGCCCCCTTTACTAGATCTGTCACACTGATGACATTGACCCCCCCAATTGGTTCTTGAGGCTGCAGCTAGGTCAAGTGAGGGCTAGCACATCACTTCTTCCTAGGGTTGCCAACCTCCAGGTGGTGGCTGAAGATCTCCTGCTATTACCACTGATCTCCAGGCGACAGAGATCAGTTCCCCTGGACAAAATGGCCACTTTGGCAATTGGATTCTACGGCATTATATATTTCCCCTCTCCAAACCCCACCCTCCTCAGGCTCCATCCCCAACATCTCCAGATATTTCCCAACCCAGAGCTGGCAATCCTGCTTCCCCTGTTGTTGTTCTATTTGAAAAACAGAAAAAGAGTGTCTTATATTTATTATAAATGTAGCATCAGTAATATTCTATACAACTTTATCTCTGAAACCTGTTATAAATTACAGATGTGGTAGGATTTTCAGGATAGGGATGTCTGATTTGCTATATTACAAGCAGTGAAAATGTGTATTACAATCCCATTATTAGAGATACTTTATTGTGGAAGATGAATATTGTAAATAGCTTCTTTGGTTTACGATGAAGCATCCATTCATTTAGCATGTTCCTGAAAAATGAAATGAAGATTCACTAAAATGAATGAAGGCTGTTCAGTAGAAATATTCTATGGTTGTTCATTTTGCCATTTTTACTAGTACTTATGAGTTTCCTTAACCTTCACAGTGTTTATTTTAAAATATCTTTGAGACTGACAGAACAAACATAGAATTTTAGACGGAAAGTTCAAGAAGAAATTAGTCAGTCACACTGAGTAAAAAATCCACAAGCTTTTGGCATTCACAGCGCATTCCTGAGGCCGCAGGCAGGGGCACAGCAATGGTGCAGCTGGGAGGCCCTCTTCTCTGGGGCGACTCTGGGCCCACCCGCAAGTGGTCCATCTGCTGCCAGCTCTAGACTTGGGGTGACTCTCCGGCGGCGGCACCATCGTCAGGGCCACAAGTACAGGGAACGCGTCAGCACCCTCTGGCTCTTGCACAGCAAGGGCCTGGCCTGCTTCCACCTGGACAGGCCAGTCATCCACATGATCTGTGGCGAGGTGGACACCTCTCTCCAGGGCCATATTCTAGGGCCATCCATGTCCTGCAGAAAGTGCTGCTGTCCCAGCGATTCCTGGCCACCGGCAGCTTGCTCTGACTTTCAACCATGGGAAAGGTGGACCCCCTGAAGGGGGGGGGCTGGGTCTGCCAGCATCCGAGCTTGGAGGTGCTATGCAGGAGCAAGTGCACCTCTGCTGGACAGGGCAGGGGCGATGGATATGTCCGTCAGCCCCTTATTTGACTTGGGTCTGGCTAAAAATATCCCGCCACCGAGGCGATACATGAGAACGACGCATCTGATCATATGGCTGCTCCCTTGCCCGTGCAGGCCTCGGGGAACCCATCTTCATTTGCGTGGGACATCCAAGCTCGGAAGACGGCCAGACCCCAGACTGTTGTTTGTGGTGGTGGTGGTGGTGATGGTGGGATTCATGGTGGGAGTCATGATGGGAGTCATGGTGGGATTGCATTCATGGCCGTGGAGCTTGGGCGAAGCATGTCAGACGGCAGCAAATATTCGAGTTCCATGGGTGGTTCTAAGAGATCACTTGGAAATTAGCGGCCAGGGCCTGTGACCCCCTGCCCGGGGCATAGCGGAGGAGTGGGGAGCAGCCGCGGCAGAAAAGCCATGGCCAAATGCCTGCTCGTGGCTGCAGGTGGCCAAGCGGTCAGGAGGGGAGTGCCGCCAAACATAGGGTAGTATTCAATATAGTAAACTCAACTGTAATTATGAGTAGTAGTCAAAGAACACAGTTGTAGACCAACACTTGTGCCCTGCTGCATTAAGATATAAATAGTGTAACATAACAGTGTATAATAATTGGGTTACTATATATAGTATGTTATAATACAAATACTAACTGATGTTATAATGCAGAGATTGACTGTGTTAATATTGGCCTACAACTGTGTTCTTTGACTATTGCTGAACATAGGGTGGCTTTGGAAGAGAGGGGAGATCATGTGTCCGGGATGTTGGACTCAAGCCCCAGGTGTCTTTCTTTAGCCCCCAGTTGGGTGAGGGGCCGCAGTTTGGCCGACCAGAGAGCCACTAGACTGTCATGCAAATGAAGGGTGGCTGGGCTTTGCAGGGGTTGTGGAGTGCGGCACCAGGGCTCATTGGCAACCTCCCTCGGCTCCACTATCCACTCTGCAGTTTCAGGAGAGACACCCCCACCCTGCCCATACTCAGAGCTCCCCACACGGCCCCCAAGAGATAGCAGATGAGTCTAGAGGGGGACTAGGGTGCCCCCGAGGGGGTTGCCGCTGAGCCCTCCCCTGACCAGCCTGGTTGAAGTAGCTCCACAAAACCCACCAGTCCCCTTCCCAAAGCAAGAATCAGGCACCCCGTGTGAATATTAAACTTTTATTGTACTATGCCATAGTGATAGGGAGGTAAGAGGGTATGGGTGGGCTGGGAGGTCGGTGAGCAGAGGTTGTGGCCAGTGCTCGGGCGTGTGTTTAGGGGGGAAGAATAGCCAGGGAGAATGGAGGTGAAGGGAGCTGGCCATCGCAGATTTCCAATCTCAGGAATGCGCTGTAAACCTTGCATTTGTTTGGTAGGTTTGAAGGGATCACAACATAGCCAGGTCAACACATGCACAGAAAAATCATAACGAGAAGGGTTGCTTTATACCAGCTATAACTAGGATTGCCAGCAATTTGGGGAAACAATCCTGCCCTTTTAACAGAGGCTTAACGAGTTGTTATTTACCAGGTGATGCTGCCTTAGCCATTATGGTATAGTGGTTAGAGCTGAGTATCACTCAGCTTGGGAGCTACATATTGCTCTCGACATGTCACTTGGGGCCCTTCTGAGCACTGTTCCCCAATGTGGCATCCGCCCCATGTTTCAGGACAGTAAATGAGGTTCTTGTCCTGTAGGGCTTCTGATTGGCAGTTGCTTCCCACCTTAAAATAGTCACCACTGGAGGAAGGGGTAAGCTGTGAGCCTCCTTGAATGGCAGGCTTCATGCCGGGGATGGAAGTAAATGTGGCTCTTCTGGGTGATGGTGCTTGCAAACTTGTTTCTCCACAAGCCGTGGACTGAACACCACTGGATTAGAGTGTTGGACTAGGACCCGGGGAGACTGAGGTTTGAAATCCCACTCGTCTGTGGGAGTTTGTTTTGTGACCTAAGCTACCTCACAAGGTTGTTGTGAGGATAAAATGGAGGAGAGGAGAATGATGTAAGCCACTTTGGGTCCTCAATGGGAAAAAAGGCTTGGTATAAATGAAGTAAATAAATAAATAAATAAATCCTTTACCTCTGTGCCATGAAAAGCTTCAACTGCCCATTTCCACACATTATGCCTCTGTTAAAGGGATGAGACATTTTTTCCTCTGAACTGTTTGAACACCTAGTGATCACGTGTACCAAGTGATGCCGATCTAGAGTCGAATGAAATCACATGTTTTATTTACACTTTTTCATCATCTTGATGCATTAAAGAATTAGATTACAAATGAACAGTAAGAGAGAGAAGAATGGTCTGCAAGCCAGAGCACCTTGCAGATGGTTACTCAAGCTCAATGGAATTTAAGTATGAATTAACTAGAATGTCGGATTGCATTGTTTGCCTTTCTTGTTTCTCTAGGAGTAAAGATAAGCAGCCTTCTTGGGAAAAAGGGAAACTTGGAAAAATTGCAGAGTTACTGGGAAGTAGGATTTTTCCTGGGAGCCAGTGTCTTGGCAAATGATCACACTAGAGTGATTCAGGCCTCCGAAAAACTTTTCAAATTGAAGACACCAGCATGGTAAGGCATTGTACAGACGATGTACTAGCAGAGCATATTAAATACAATCACTTCAAAAATGCATATTATTGTACTGCATTGCTCTCAGTTTTCTGAAACAGGAAAGTTGAAACAGTTGGATTTTTCTTTCTTTCTCAGATTTGTGAATCTGTCCCAGAAAACTATGTTCTTTTTAAAGTTGGCTTGGAGCCTGTCTGAGGGGAAACAAGGTCATCATACAAACATTGTCTTTCATTTTTGTTCTTCTTTTATTTTTATACAAAACAGTTCCATAGTAAGCTGACGCCACTTTCCAAGTAGCAGAGAATATTTCTTGCTGTAGTCAAGAACGGCAACTCAGAAAATTTCAGTCCTGTTATTGTAAAAGCAGACATGTGTACACCAAATCAGTAAGGCCATGAAATCGTGTCAAAGACAAGGGCAATGTTCAGCAGTGCTCTTGGCTCATGACACAGGCTACTGCCAGGTCTATTGTCAGATTACTTCCTTCTTCTTAACCTACTTTATTATCTCAAGCCAATTTAGCCCTTCAGACTATAAAATGGCGATTAAATGTTGCAATCCAGTTTCCTCTTTTTCTGCTCCGTTTTCTTTCTAGTTTTCTCATCCACTGCACAGATGAGGCGCCTTCTGCATAGTACCAGGTAGCAAATTACAGAACATGCCTACGTGCAATTACTGTTGTCTTTCTCAGCATCCTTAGCTGCAAACGAGCCAGTCATTTTTCTGGGTTTAGGAATGAGAAAGGTAGATTACAGTTGCTAAACAACCATAAGCTATAGCTTCTTAGTCCAGAAATTAAAACACTAATATAAAGAATTAAAAACAAACAGTGTGTTACAAAACATTTAGCAATTTGCTAAAACTTTTGGCAAACTTTCACTGGAGTTGGGTGCATGAAGAGGTGAAAAGAGAAGTATATATTTCACCTAATACACACTTTCGTTCAGTGAAAAACTGGTTTTCTCTACAGCTGTTGACCTCCCAGTGGTCAAATAACATTAGACTCTGTTTGTTAGTGCTACCTCTTCTAGACAAAAGATTTAGTTCTGAGTTTCTTCTCAGCACTGTCTCTGTGTTTCAAACAGCAACTAGCAGGGGGATGCAGAGGAGATGGAGTATTGGTGAAGGGTATTGGGGGTGGAGAGGGGGGCAATGGGCATGTAGAAAATGTCTCTGAAATAGGGGCTGTTGGGAGATGAGAGAACTATAGGCATCTGTTAGTTGCACAAGCATATTGCTCTCTATTCGGCATTTCTAAAAAACAAGTATCTTCTTTGGAATTCTGCAATATGTTCCCAATCACCCCCGCCTCCCAAACAAAAATGGCCCCCTGCTGTGTGTGTTATCAGAAAACCAACACAAGCGTTATATTCCCTCTTAGACACACGGAGTCGAAAGCGTTCAGACGGCTTTGTTGAGGCTTCTGTGCGAAATGCCCAGACGTCCCCTCTAGTGGTCACACACGGTACTACATGACTCAACAAAAATACCAGGGTACCTCTCCACTGGCTAGCTCCGCCCACTTTTGATCTCTTAATATTAAAATGGCTTATAGACTCTCCTGCGACCTGTCAGTCTCAGCAAGATCAGATAAGAGGGAGTTGTGATTAAAGGGTCTCATAAATCACGACTGACCATAGCTGATAAGGTGTGTAATGCCCACATGACAGGAATCTATACAGGGTTTTCTTTTTAATTTTGTACCTGTTTTTATGAACTTTTCATCAGACTAGTGCCAAAGCATTTATCTGGGAGCAGGAGAAAGCTATCTGTAGGTATAACCATTTTTTTCAACTTGTGACACCAATAAAGCTGCGGACAGTCTCAACTTGATGATGTGACAGTACAAATAAAGCATGTAAAAATACCAATAGCTGCATTTTTTATTGTTGTCTCTAGGTACCTCAAGTCAATTGTGGAGACCATTTTGATATATCAGCACTTTAAAAAATTGAATCCAGAACAGCAGGTTGCCAAACATGAACTTGTGGACTTTTGGATGGACTTTCTGGTTGAAGCCACAAAGTCGGATGTGTCAGTAGTTAGATTTCCTGTAAGTATGTTTTAAAACATTTTCAGTTAAGGTTTAATATCGTTCATCTCCTGTGTGTCCTGCCTCAGGAGTATTTGGAAAATGTTTATTTTAATTCGGAGGATAATAAACTTTCAGAAACAGAAAAGCTTCATATAACTACTGCAATTGTTCAATTAATTATATGTTGTTTGTTTATTATTTTTATTTATTTACAAAATTCATACCCCACCTTTCTGCCTTCATCAGTGCCTCCAAGCCAGCAAACAAATTAAATACATGTATAATAAAAACACATCTTAAAAACGATTAAAACCAAATAAAAGCACATAATTAAGACAAACCAAAGCTAAAATACACATAATTAAACATTAAACAATGCTTAAAAGATAGGGCAAGAAGGAGGGATTACAGAGGGAACATCAGGTGAAACAGAAAAGTCTTTACTTGCTGGCACCATTGCTGTATCTACCCAGTAACCTGTTCTGCATTTTCTTTTCAAAGGTTTTAATATTGGAGCCCACAAAAATCTACCAGCCTTCATATCTCTCCATCAATAGTGAGGCTGAAGAGAAGACAGTCTCTATCTGGCATGTTATGCCTGATGATAAGGTAAGCCACCACACTGTTTTTTAGAAGGGTGGATGCAATCTTCTTGGTGAATTATATCCTGTAACTTCATGGTCTCTATCAGCTGACTGCTTAATGTAATGGATTAAAGGAAATTGGAGAAGTTTTGGATAAAGGAGACAATTTTAAGCCTTTGATGTTTGACAGAGCAAGGGGATGAAATAAAGGTGAAAGAAAGAAGTCCAAAGATGAGGAAATATTGGTTATTTGGAAAAGGAGGGTTAACCATAGCATGGCCATACATGCTAATTCAGGCAGTTGGAAGGTTCTGTATAAACAACATTTTGCCACAGTTCTGTCATCACTACTATGTGTTTTTCACACCAAAGGTGGCAAATATATTCCAAGGGCTGTTCAGGTTTTTAACCTGAAAATTACCCCAATTATCCTCTTTGGTGTTGCCATCTGGATTACAGTCATCAATGAATCTATAGATCGTCCACTGCTTCAGTTCTTACGAAAACTCCTAAATGCCCCTCGATGTGTTGCTGGCGTTACTCTTCGTTCCGAGTTTGGCCAAATGTCACTTGAAGCTAGGGCGTGGTTGGCCGCCTTTAAACTCCACCTAAAACTGTGCTTTAGCACTGAGGGGTTCCTAGCTTCTCTGAAGCATGACCCTTTCAAATCCTCATGGCAAAAAATCTTAGATGAGAAACTGGCGTTGCTGGGCTTCTCGCAGGATATGTTATCAGATCTTGGGAAAACTGAAGCTTTTGCCAAAATTAAAAAGCGCAATAAAGAGCTCGATTATAACAGCACTACTTTTCGTGCTCGTCGCGTCTGTTCATCCCAGTTCTTCGGAATACCCCCTCCACGTGGTCTGCCTGCCTATACATATTATCTGACAACTCCTCGTCTCTGTAGAGCTTTTTGCTTGGCTAGATTGAATGTTAACCCTTCTATGGTAATGCAGGGCAGAATTCTGAATATACCATACTCAGACAGGATCTGCCCTTGCTCTTCTGGCTCTATTGACACATTAGCCCATGCCCTTTTGGAATGCCGCTTTTACGAGGAACTTCGATTGCACTATATTTCCCCCCTTTTAATATACAAATCCAATGCTTCTGTGACTGACATAATGCCTTTTTTACTAAGCGACAGGGACCCCAAGGCTACATTGTCAGTGGCAAGATTTGTTTCAGTCCTTATATCCCTCCAACACTAGATATATGCTGCTCAAGATCAATTGATCAAGGAGCTTCTAAGGGATAAAAGGAAAGGACTACTATGTGTACCTTATCAACATTTGTGATACTGTATTAGTAGGCGCCAGAGTTCTGCACAGCTAACAGATGGGCATAGAGCAGACATATCATCTCCTCAGCTTCCTCCACAAAGTGGAGCTGTAGCTTTGGTCTCCCATACGAAGGGGCTGCCACTACCTGGCAGTTTGAAGAAATCGCTTGTTTGATTAATGTAGAGGCAACTCCTTGACTGGAATCAGGACTATGAAAACTCTTAATGTAAATGATAGGCACCTCCCTTTACACCTCTGGTGTGTCCTTTTCATAAAGGGGTCTAGGAAAGGGATTATACACAGACTTTGAGAAGCATTTCAAAAATTGTGCTTTTTTGGGTGTGTAATTATAGTTTTTTTTAAAGAATATACCCTACAAATATAACGTAAGAAAGTGATAACTGTCTTGTCAGAAAACTAGGATTGGCTCTGTTTTTCTGGTGGTACACATTGGTAGCAAGCCATCGGGTAGATCAAACCATCCTCCAGAGTCTTCTTCCAGCCCAAGGAACCTTTCTCCAATGGAGGAGCTGCTTAAGTTGAAGTAAGTCTCCTTAGGCTAGAGGAAGACTTCAGACCGTTCTCTGTGGACTTGTAGGGTAGGGGTCGGCTCCACCCCCATGTCTGTAATGTGCAGTCAAGCTAGAAGCAAAACATAAAAACAGCTTTAAAAGGGTAACCAGAAAAAAACACACAAATGAAAAATGCCGACATGAAAATTGCACACAGAAAAAAATCCCACTGTCATAAATGTGCACAAGATAAATGCCCACATGGAAAAATGCCCACACAGATCATTGCCCACAGAAAAATACTCACATATAGTAATTTATAGGGTGTTGCCGATGGGTACACACAAGTGGAGGGGGTCTTTGGCAACCCACCCCGCTCTCTGTGACCCCTGCACTGGCTGCAACTGCCTCCCCACTGCAGTTGGCACCTCAACCTGTCCGGAGGGGTTGCCCATGCCAGGGTGGGTGCCCCTTTGGCCACCGAAGTCACCATTGGCACTCTGCCACTCCCCCTGCACTCCCATGGCTCCTGCCCTTCTTGTTCCACCCCAGCCTCTGCACAGCCCGCATTGCCATCTGATGTTTCAGAGGCAACTAAGGTTTTGAGGGTCGTGCCCGCAGTGTGGGATGGGGGATCAGCACCAGCATGTGGTGTGCAGTTGTGGGCCCATCCCCTTGGTGACTCCCGCTGTATGCAAGGCTACAGGTGGTGGACCAGCATGCTCCCCTGGTGCATAGTTGGGATGACCCACCCGCCCCTAGCTCTCTCCCAACCTTCTCTTGGTCTCTGCTGCACTCTCTCGGGGCTGGGTGGGGCCGGAGCCATCCACTGTCCCCCTTTGCCTTGTCCCACCCCTCTCCCAGCCTCCGCTGCACTACTTCGGGGCTGAGTGGGAGTGGAGCCATCCTCTGTCCTCCTCTGCCCTGTCCTGCCCCTCTTTCAGCCTTCAGGGCACTCCTTCCGAACCTGGTGGCTGTAGGGTGTGCCGGACCCCTGAAATGCTTTGCCTAGTCCAGCCTCTCCCCACTTCTCTGTGCTCCAGCCTCCCTGCTGCCCCCTGGTGGCTGTCTGCCTCCATGGCAGTCCGGTCCCTGGCTGCGCACCCACGCCGGCACCCACCTCATGGTTATTTGGTTTAAAATGCCTGTTTTGCAGAGATGGCTGCAGCGCAGCGAATCCCTTAGGAGGTGCCAAAGGCTGCGCTCTTGCTGCACCGTCCAGGGCTGCTGCTCAAGGACTCCCCCCCCCCCCCCGCTCAGGATTGGGCAGGAAGTTTCTTAGAAATTCTATTACATTTGTAATTAAAAGGAAAGGTACTCATCATTTTAAACAAATATGCTGTTTGCATCCAAACATATTGTGAATATGGAACTTTTTCTGTGTAGGCATTTTTCCGTGTGGGCTTTTTTCTTGTGTGCATTTATGACAATGGGTTTTTTCTGTGTGCAATTTTCATGTGGGCTTTTTTCATTTTTTTTTCATAGAACCCTTTAAAAGATGGACTCCTTCAGCATATAGAAAACATGAGCCAACAGATGTTTTCTTGTTTTGCCATGGAGTAAAGGCAATTAAGACCAGTGAATTCTTGTGTAGATGTGCATAGATTTCATAATCAATCAACTTGGCAAACCTCCTACCTGTTGAATATAAGTGAACACAAACTCTCAAGACATGCAAACATGGCCATATGTCTGTTCTGGCAGAGTAAACCTTTATACCATTTTTTTCCTCCAAGAATATACTAAGAACAATTATCCATTACCTGGATCCATTAATCATTCCCTTTAAGCTGGCTTTTATTAACAATATGAAGGCAAAACAGGGCAGAATTAAGCATTTGTTTATATCTGTCTAATTTATTGCAGAGAAGTATACAATTTTTTTCCATCTTCTAATTTCCTCCAGCCAAGTACCTTAAAGAGGACCCCAAATTATGGGCCAGAGAGGCATACAAGACTTAAACTTCTCTGTAGTTTAGTGTTTACGATTGCTGGTATAGCTGTGACTCAACCAAAGTTTGTTTGAGTATCCTACATGTGCCAGAGTAACATCTAACTCTCCCCACCCTGATTACCTAGAGACAGTAATGCTGTACACCCAATTCATGTTATCTTGAAACACCATAGCTGTGTCTAAGACACAGGAAATGCTTGGAGTGCCAGACTGTACACTTGAGTCACGTGCAGCCTCCCTTCTTGTTCAGAGCATTGAGGCAGGAATCATTCCCTGCTGGGTGCCTCCATAGAAAATGGTGCTTCCCTCTACCCCCTGCCCTCCTGCCCTGGAAGAAAAACACTTAAAAGATTTTCACTGGAAAAACCGCTGAAGATGAAAGAGTAGAAAGCTCCTCTCCAGTAGTACCCTTCATTTGGGTCTTTCTAGATTATAACCTCCAGTGCTGCATTTTACTTTTATAAAAACCCTCAATGTTTTGGGTGAAAATGCGTACATCACTTGGCATTATGTATACCTTGGATCCTGGGTCCTGATGAAAGCAAGTCATGAATTTCTGGGGCTTGTAGGCACCCACCATTGTCCCCTCATAAGTAGGTAGAGATTGAAGACTTGCTTATTAGGAAAAACTTCATTTTGTTGTGTCATCCAAATCAGGCAAAATGACAAACTCCGATATATTTCCTTGCTTACAAACCAGGATTCTAAAATGCCACTTGTTTCCCAGTTTAGAACTTTGGTTTGTAGGCATGAAAACAAATCCGTTGGTCATTTCTCCTGCTTCAGTTGCCAAAGTAAATGTACTGGTTGTTCCAAACCACTGGTTCTTCCATTTCCCAGCTGAGCACAGAGGGAGGGAATCCAGCTTATTGTCATCATGAAGAAACCAAGATTTTGTTTATGTAGCCATTGGGTGAGATCTTACTATCCATGAGCAGAAGGAATTTGTGGAAGCAGATATCCCTCTCTCTTCCCACTCAGCATCCCCTGTCCTGAGCTCCTCAGAGGAAGGATGGGATAAAAATATGGTATACAGTTGCAAAAAGCTGTTCCTGGGATCTTCTCAACAAAATGCCAAATGGCGTGTTGGGTGGGGGGGCTGTAGTAAAGAGGGGGAATCATATGGAATCATCCTCCCCCTTTACTCTTGCACTAATAGAATAAGACCATAAGCACAAGAGAAAGCACCACACCCCTTCTACTTGGCATTTTGTTGAAGGCAAAGATATTTACAAGGCATGCAGTGTTGTGCACGTGCAGCTCTTTCCATGTAGCTGTGATAGGATCCAAGCCCTTGTGGTTTATCTCACTCATGTCCACACAACTGCCTGAGGTTTGTTAGTGTTACTGCAATTTTCAGGATGTAGAACTGAGATTGCCTGGCTACTATGACTTTGTTGGGAAGATACCTGAATTTAGATCTGAGGTCCAAGGGTGCTCTGTACTTTGAACTGTACTGACATCTTAGTTCATGACTCATTGGCTGGAATCTCTCATGGTCAGGAAGTCTTACTCTGAATCTTAACTTGTGTAAACAGGACCACTGACTTTTCCTAGCTCTTGTATGAACTTTAGATTATTCTGTATTGTTTTGATAGCACAAGATTTTCTGACTTCTCAGCCTGAGATACAATACCAGTAGCAACTGGGGTTAATATTGCTGCTGCCATCAACTGTGCTTCGTTCCTGACACTTGGTCTAAGATTGGCTTCTGGAGCTGTTTTTTTTTTTTTTTTAATCAACTTTGTGTAGTAAGCAAAGAACAGATGTCAGGGTTAGGCAGCCCCTTTAAAATGTTTGCTCCATTTGATTGAAAAGTTGGCAGAATCACTAGGAAAATTGTTGTAGTTTTTATTTAAATTCAACTGCCTGAGAACATAACAGCATCAGCAGATGAGGTCATCACATAAATCTGCAAAAAGCTAGAACTTTACAAGTGTAGAAATGTTCGGGGAGGCTCGGCAATGTGAGCAGATTTGTGGGTTTTTTTTTTAACAATTTAACCACTTCACCTCCATATTAATTTTTCCAGCACAATACTAATGAATTTAAATTGTACTCCAAAAAGAAGGTCATGGGGCAAGTTTATAAATTGGAAATGATTGTCTTGTTCTAAGGTATGAGGACAGAACAAAACAGAAATTCAGAGAGAGAGAGAAAGTTAACGTTTCAGAGGTTTAGAGAAAGTTGGATACTAGGACAATGTTTGTATAACTTCTGTTTTTCTAAAGGTGACATGTAGTTATAAAATGATATGTATAGTGGAAATAATAAACTGCAATCACTAATGGTTTAAAGAGCATGACATATACCATTGTTTAAAGTACATACCATATACGTTTATACTTTTGCTGGCTTCCATGTTACAGAAAGGCATTCATGAATGGAACTTTACTGCTGATTCTATAAGAGGCGTAAGGTAAGGTTGTTGTTTTTTCTCTCTTCCTACCACTCCATCCCAGTATTATCCCTTTCTTCTCCTACAATATTATTTATACAGGTCATAGAAGCAATCTATTTTTTAATATTTTGGAATATCTAATAAAAATGCATCAAATGTGTGCAGTTGTTAAAACTAAACTAGTTATAACCAACCATCATGGATTTTAAAAGAGCCTCTGTGAAAAGAGGATACGAAAGCGCTGCTTTCATTATATTTGAGGTCCTGTTTATACCACTGTAAACATTGGTTGGCAAACCTGTTACCAGGCAGAATTGCTTTAGGGGACAGTCTCATGCTAAGCAATAACTAATGTACTAGTGACTGTGGCTGAGAAAGACATTTTCTTTAAAAATATTGTTCAAAGCAGCCTGCGTAATCAGAGCTATCAAGATTCAGTTGCAGCTGAATCCTGAACCATGTATTTCTTGAATATCAATAAACCTGCAGCACTTGATCATTGGGTTTCAATTGGTCTGCGCTTTAATTTCCCAGATTCCAAGTTCGGTGGCTTTTCACCAAACTGGAAATATTTGGAATTGTAGGAAGCCGCATGTGTTAAGTTTGGTTAACTATTCAGTAGATTACAGTACCGAGATACACCTTTGTGCAGGTGTTTTTGCTCTAGGCAAGTAGGTGATGTGAAAGATCCTCTGCCTGAGACCCTGGAGAGCCACTGCCAGTCTGAGTAGACAATACTGACTTGGATGGACCAAGGGTCTGAGTCAGTATAAGGCAGCTTCATGTGTTCATGTGATGATGAAAGCCCTTCTAAAGCTCTTGAGAGGTAGAGTTCAGGTATCTCACAAAACATTGCTTAATCACACAGGTGACTGACATTCAGTGGGGAGATACTGTTCTCCCCTGGTTGGAGTCTTGGGATCTCACTGGGAGAAGGAGACACTGCACTGTGGTCCTTCTTTGTTGTACAAAAATAAGAACATACAGTTAGGTCCAATGAAATATGCATTGAATAGATCATAGGTCAGGTCTCTTCCCCTTCTTCCCTCCAGCTGTGTCTGTGTAAAGTGCCATCAAGTTGCAGCTCACTTACGGCAACCCAGTAGGGCTTTCAAGGCAAGAGACTAACAGAGGTGGTTTGCCATTGCCCTCCTCTGACATAGCGACTCTGCTGTTCCTTGGTGGTTTCCCAACTAAGTACTAATCAGGGCCAACCCTGCTTAACTTCTGAGATCTGGCGGGATCAGGCTAGCATGGGCCATCCAGGTCATGTCTCCTTCCAAATACAACCCCCCTAAATCTTCAAAAAAGCCACTCCTGAGGGTCAGGGGACCCTCAAGAACAGAATGGGATTCTGCACAGGGGCTGCATGGTAAAAATCCTTCTTGTGCAAAGGTTGTGCAGGAGTGAGGCCCCCAGTTTTTACTAATTCCTCTTCCTTGCTGTAGCTTCCTAGTCTGTTCCCAGTGGTCCCTTTGGCCCTCAGAAGTAGCTTTTCAGGATGTTGTAGGAGGAAGGGAAAAGGCATTTGGTGAACTCTGCATTCCTGATTAATTGGATCCAACCTGTGGTGGTGATAGAAAATGCCTTCAAGTCGCAGACAACTTATGGTGACCCCTCAGGGTTTTCAAGGCAAGAGATGTTCCGAGGTGGTTTGCCATTGCCTGCGGGTGCATAGCGACCCTGGATTTCCTTGGTGGTCTCCCATCCAAATACTAACTAGGGCCAACCCTGCTTAGCTTCTGGGATGTGATGAGATCAGGCTGTGCTTGGCCACCCAAGCCAGAGCATCCAAACCCATAGGCATTTTATAATCAAAATTAGAACTGCTATACTTGTACACAGGATCTAGAAATCAGCCTTGATGCAAGTACATTCTTAATGGAGTATTTGGCCACATTTTCATCACTGTTATTTGGCCTACATGTAGGTTAACCTGGTACCAATTTTCTTAAAGCCAGTTTAGAACACTATTTGGAAGAAAAAACAACAACTGATGTTAGTCACAGAGGTTAATTCTTCATCCGTAAAAAATCTGGTGAGATCAGATAAATCATATCAGGGGGGATAAAAAGATGTGTTGGACATCCAAATCACTCCAATTTAATATGAAATAATTATTAAAATTGTGAAATGTTGTTGTTATACTGGAGTTCAGCTTCAAGTAATGTTTTACATTTTTCTGTCCTTTAAAATGAGCTCTGATCCCAAATGCATAGAGGTTTACAGAACAAAAATCCTTGTTATTTACTTCTCCTTCCTTTCCAAAAATACATTTCATAAAATTAACTATCAGGCAGCTGTTGTTCAGCTGTGGTGCTTTTATTTTATTTTTTAAAACCGAACAAGCCTATATTTAAGTTTGTACTGTAGTGCCCTCAGATGGCTCCTTGCATTTCAGAACACACAAAGATTTCCATTGTAAGTAACCGGGGATTGGTGGCTGACCTTTCTTAGGATGAGAAGTCTGACCTGAATTTCTTAGGATTCAGTCTTCAGAGAAAAGACACAAGAGACAGCGATAATGAAGCAGACACTGAGTCTGGGAGCAGAGATGCATAGCTTTGAAGGATAAGGTTTTATCAGTAGTCTTTTAAACAGGAATCACTGAGAAATGGTAAAATGCAGTTCCAGATCAGTGGGCTGTCCCCCTAGTAGACTTTCCCTTAATCAAAATAGTATACTGTTCCGTGAAGCATGGGTCAGAAAGAAGTGTGGCCTCCCAGCCATTTATGTATGTAAATAAATTAGCCTCCTTTTAGGAGAACAGTGTTTGTCACAAGGAACTACTGATCTAACAGGCACACACTAGAAAATGTGCAACTCATGATTAACTGAAGTTGTGTGTTCCTCATGACACAGCATTCCTGTCCCCATCCCCCCGCTTGGTTTTCTTCTTTCTCCTGTTTCTCAGCAAACTATAATTTGTATTACATAAATACTACACAAATTGCAGTTGCATATGCCAGTTTGCCTAAGAACCAGAACTGAAAAATTTGGTCTGATCCAGTTTGCAGAACTGGTTATTATACAGGCTATACAGACCATAGTTTGTTCAGTTTGCATGTAATAGTGAATTATTGCTTGGTAACAAACGAGGGAAGGAGGAGAAACATGTTTTGATGGATAAGAAACGTTATATGTGAACAATGTCCATGTACTCACTAGGTGATTAAAGATCACTAATTGGAGAAAACATTGTTTCACAGCCTTTAAAGCATAAACATAAAAGTTTCTATTGTTGAAATCAGAAGACTGCATGATGTCAAAATCCACAACTCCTGCTCATTTAGTTCTCTTTCAGCATTTCAAAATTTGAAGAACGATGCTGCTTCCTTTACGTTCTGCACAACTCGGATGACTTCCAAATCTATTTCTGTACAGAGCACCACTGCAAAAAGTATGTGTTGGTTAATGTTCAGAAAAATGTCTTTTACTGAGAATATATTCAAAATGCCTTTTACTGAGGATATGTCTGTGTACCATATGATATCAAATTAAGCGCAGTGCCGGTTTCTTTCTGCAACCTATTTGAAGTGAGATCAAGTTGTATGTATTTTTCATCCTTAGAATGACCTAGAATCATTCCCCAGGAGGCATCCATGAAGAGCAATTTTTGAACATGTACCATGAAAACACACTTTGCACAAAAGTGGTGCTGTGAACTATAGCTGCCTAGGAATCTAGCCTCAGCTTGTGGGATCATCTTCGAAAAATTTTTATTCAGCCTGTGCCTGGGATATGTGGTTGCTGTTGTGTAATTTATTCCCAAAGCTAAAGCGAGGATGGAAAAGGTTACATCGTCATAGTATAGATCAGCCACTAACGCATTATATCCTTCTTTAGACCAATAAAACTTCTGTATAGTACCAGCACTCTTGTGCATTCACTATGAAATATTCTATATGGGAGTTTCTTCTTCCAGAAGCCTGAAAAATCATCCCCAAATATTTAAACAAGTGAACTTGTTCAGTACGAATCTTATTCAAGCACCGAGAGTAGGTTTTAGGTCTTTTGGCAAAGACCATTATTTTAGTCTTGTCATAATTGATCTCTAGTTGATTTTGCTGTAAATAATGGCTGAGTGAAGACACATCTCTTAAGGCCAATGAGAGTCCTTGAAAGGAGTACTGGATATAACAGAATATTGATATGTTTATCCACCAGCTGCAGAGGATGGAATTCCATGTTTTTAGATGTGAAACCAAATCATTAATGTAGAAATTAAACAGCACGGGCGCCAATATACAGCCCTGTTTAACCCCCTTATATGTTCTAATGGGATCTGTAAGATTTCCTTGAGTATTGCATCTTATCCGAATGTAAGTATTTTCATGCAGGACTTGTATTAAAAATATCAAATGTCTATCTGTAGCTGAAGGCTTAAGCCATATGTTTTCCCCAAAGGATTGTTCTAGAAATCGAATTAAAGGCTGATTTACAATCAATAAAAGCTGCATATATAGACAAAGTAGATTTAGAGTATTTTGCGATCAAATGATCTAATATTATACATTGATCCAGAGTTGAACAGCCCTCTCTAAATCCAGCTTGTTCCTCAACCAAACCATTGTTCAAACCATTAACTTGTTCAAACTATTAACTTGTTCTAAGATCCTCTTAGAAAGTATTCAATAAAAATTTTGATAACTATATTGCAAGTGCTACCAATGGTTTCTAATGCTGCTATCCACCTAGAGGTGGACATGGTCATGGTAGAGGCTAGGCTAAGGATAACTATTCTTTTACTGGCTGAAACTAGTCTTTTCCCAGAAGGGTATTGCACAGTTAATTTTGCAGGATAATTTTGTCCCTCCTTGGCTGAAGTTGCTCAGAAATAAAATGGGCTTTTATGGCCTTTCACAAGAATTCCTTGTCTCAATGGATTATCCAATGAGGCTCTGGTATAACTGAGAATATTAGACGCCGAGAGGCAACATGTGTTGAATAGGATCAAAACCAGTTTATTTGATACTAGTACCCTAATAAAATACTTCCAGCATATTACATTTTCCACCTAGACAATCCAGATTATAGGAGAGCATTTATTCTATTGCTTTATAATGCACTCCCCATAGCTATTCTGGAGGGTAGGTACAAAAGGATTCCTCTTGAAGAGTGTGAATATTTATGTAAAGAGGGGCATGTTGAATCTTAAGAAGAAGAAGAGTTGGTTTTTATATGCTGACTTTCTCTCTCTGAAGAAAGGGCATCTTGATTGGGTGATTCTCGCTGCTTGCCTGGGGAGGCAGGAACCAACTTCACTTCCTGTGCCTCTGGCGGGAATCTCCCACTCCTCTTCAATTTCTCTTCCTGCCTAACCGGGGAAGGCTGCTTGGAGAGTTCTCTCCAAGAGATCTTTGGTTTAGGATAGAAATCTTTCTTTTCTTCTTGCCTTTTATCTATTTTCTACTTCCCTTTTTTCCTTTCTTTAAATCCCTGCTTATCTTCAGCTAAATTTCTCTTTCTGAACTTCTTTGTCTGGCTCCCCCCCCCCTTCATTTCTGATTGGGAACGGGGTTGGAGAAAGAGAGACAAAATGGCCAACGGGGCTAACAACCAGGTCAATGATCTCCTTTCTGAAGGAGACTCCAACGATGGCGGGCTTACTGCTCAGGGGCAAGAGCTCCAAACCTTTACCGGCAGCCACAGATGCGCTCCCTCGCAGCGGGAACATCTTGGCGAGAAGGAAAGTGTGCAGACAAAAAGATGGCCCAACGTGCCTCAGCATTTTGGCGCAAAAATACAGCAGAAGATAAAATCGCTTGACAGCACCTCCCGTTCGGCCCCTGGTGGCAACGAGGGAGATAATCCGGGCACGGAGACATTGCAAGAGGCCGTGGCAGCGATTGGTAATGTAACCCCCTCTTCCCTAGCGAACGTGGCTGGGGCAAGGCCCATAACACATGCGGAAATCTACGATGTGGTGGGTAGGGCCATGAAAGAACACTTCCAGACCCTACAGTCTATGGCAGCTCCTCCCTTCACGGATTTTCAGGGCTATACAGCCGAACCCCATCAGGCTTCTTTGGCTAGCCCAAGGAATGCCAGACCCCCTGGCCTACCAAAGCAGCCAGGAAACAACAGGCTGGGCATGAACAATGTCCAGATCCCCACTCCCTTATTCTGGACTCTATTGATGATGAGAGGGAGAAGGGAGAGTTCTCTTCTGATGAGGAGATACCTGATACCGCAGACCAACAAACAAAGCTGTTTTGCAGCGATGATTTTCATGGATCGTTGGCTAAGGCCATGGTGGCCCTGAACCTAAATGAGGAGCCCGCTCCTTCTGATGACCCAAAGATTAAATCTAAGACTATAGGTGATAAGGAGTTCTTCTCTTTTCTTCAGGGTAAGAATAGGGCAGTCCAAAATGATCCTCTGGATGTGCACTTATACTTATCTGAAGTGCCACATTCCAGAATTAGTCATTTCCATTTATAATTTCATTCTGAGCAATGTATACAATGGTTTTTAAATAACTGGAACACTCAAAAGATAAATATTATCCAAAATTTCAAAACAACAGCAGTACAGGAAGCCAAGCTGTGCTTTGCCATTGAGCTGATCAGCATTCGTAGCATCACATAAACGTAGGGGGTTGAGTTTAAAGAGATGTTTTATGGAGATGCATACATAATTGTGTGTGTGTGTGTGTATGTATGTGTTAAGTGCCGTCAAGTCGTTTCCGACTCATGGCGACCCTATGAATCAATGTCCTCCAAAGTGTCCTATCCTTAACAGCCTTGCTCAGATCTTGTAAATTGAGGGCCGTGGCTTCCTTTATAGAGTCAATCCATCTCTTGTTGGGTCTTCCTCTTTTCCTGCTGCCTTCAACTTTTCCTAGCATGATTGTCTTTTCCAGTGACTCTTGTCTTCTCATAATATGTCCAAAGTACAACAGCCTCAGTTTAGTCATTTTAGCTTCTAGAGTCAGTTCAGGCTTGATTTGATCTATAACCCACTGATTTGTTTTTTTGGCAGTTCATGGTATCCGTAACACTCTCCTCCAACACCACATTTCAAAAGAATCTACTTTCTTCCTATCAGCTTTCTTCATTGTCCAGCTTTCACACCCATACATAGTAATAGGGAATACGATGGCATGAATTAACCTGAACTTGGTTGGCAGTGACACATCCTTACACTTCAGAATCTTTTCTAGCTTCTTCATGGCTGCCCTTTCCAGTCTCAATCTCCTTCTGATTTCTTGGCTGAAGTCTCCCTTTTGGTTGATGATGGAACCAAGGAATAGAAAATTTTCAACAATTTCAGTTTCCTCATTATCAATCTTAAAGTTGTGTAATTCTCCTGTAGTTATTACTTTTGTCTTCCTGATATTCAGCTGCACTCCTGCTTTGGCACTTTCGCTTTTAACTTTCAGCAGTAGTCGTTTCAAGACTTCACTATTTTCTGCCAGTAATGTAGTATCATCGGCATATCTCAAATTGTTAATGTTCCTCCCCCCAATTTTCATTCCACCTTCATCTAAATCTAATCCAGTTTTCCTAATTATATGTTCTGCATATAGATTGAAGAGGTAGGGAGATAAAATACATCCTTGTCTAACACCTTTGCCAATTGGAAACCATTCTGTTTCTCCATATTCTGTCTTAACTGTGGCCTCTTGTCCAGAATACAGGTTGCGCATCAAAACGATCAGATATTGTGGCACACCCATTTCCTTTAAAACCAGTCACATGATCCACACAAGTCAGAAGCTTTGCTGTAATCTATGAAACACAAATTTCTCTTTGGATTTTGGGGCTCAGAATTTCCTGGGCTACAGAGCAACATCAATCTGATAGCGACCTGCCATTCTTCCTTTTTGTTGTTGTTGTTTCTGAAATTTATTCAGGCTGATAAACATGTGCAGATTGCCAAACTTTGATTCATTCCCCCCCCCCCCCTTACTGCATATCAGCACACAGGAACATGTGTGAACATTGATGCACCAGCCGGCAAAATGGAATCTTGATGTAATCTTACAATCACATCAGGGTTGCTTTTTGCACTGTGATTTACTGAATGCATTCATGTGTAGTCATAATACAAAAAGCTAATCTTGATGGAGTAGTTTGATCGCATGAAGATTTGGGGGGGCATGGTGTTTAAATCAATGTACATGTGTGCTACAGAACATTAGTAAGTTGGGAGGAGATAGAAGCAAAAACTGTGGTAATGTACAAATGCTTTAAGCTAAATCAGAAGATGGGTGGAATGGAACATGGTGAAGAAACAATCCATGGGACAACATCTAAGCAGGATATGAGATGACAGCTCATTCTGGTTGCTTAACTAGTATATAATTCAGAGCAGTGGTTTGTTCTTGCTGGTACAGTCTTGTTAAATTACACACTTATTCTTGAATAACATGTGTCAGACAAGAGTCATTTTGTTGATTGCAGAGAAAAATACAATGAACACAGTCCTAAGCATTGTTAACAGAGATACCAGGTTTTATTCTGTTGTAACATTATCTTCTGCTTTTATATGAATTTTGGCAGATTTTTTGAAATGGTTAACAGTATTACTGAAGAAATAGGGAGAAACACAGAGGAAGGAGAATGTGATGGAGATTCCCTGGAGGTAAGAGCAGTCTTGTATTCGTTCTACCCTTTTGAGAACTGAGCTCTCAAGGTCAAATGGTAACTCAAAGAGATTTTTCAATTCAACCCAAGTTAAAATAAATATTATAATTAACAAGACAAAGAGCAGAGTGCTTTCAGACAAATTCTCTTGTGTTTCAAAGAATAAAATATATGTATTACTTAACTGGATTATTAACACAGCCTTAATTATTTTGAATAAGTAAAGAAAACAGAAACTTCATCTCTTTCATATGAAGAATGTCACCTAAAGTCCTGAAATATCAGTTGTTTGTTCATTTGTTTGTTTGTTTGCTTGATTGATTGATTAATTGATTGATTGATTTTTAGGCCGCCCTTTCCTGGCCCTTTCCAGGCTCAGAGTGGCTCACAGCACTTTAAAGCAACAGTAAATAATTATATAAAGTACACAGATAAAACCGGCACCCTTACTGACACAGCAGCAGATACATCTATAATATAACATAATAATACAGCAGCACTGACAATTAGTACTATTTGTGGGAACTAGCAGAGACGGAGAAGGAGGGGGAAAAGGAAAAGGGGGGGCTGACCAACTACTTTGATTTTCCACAATCAATTAATGCAATTTTTCTCAAACTTTTCCTTCTTAAGTTTGAAAGTTATACTTTATTGTTATAGTTTATAGTTGTCCTTTATATACATAGATGTATGGGCATACACATACAACTTATAAACTATAGCCCTTCTACCCCTTCCCATCCACCTACATTCCTCCTGTACTGTTTTCTCACCAGAGGCAGAAGCTGAGGCAGCTGGGCTGAGAGTCTGCAGGAGCCAGAGTTTCTAAAGAGTTGCTGTTTCCTGAGTAAGGAGGGCTGGTGTGACTGGGGTTAATTGCTGGCCCCGCCCTCTGCTCTTGGCTGTTAAGAAGGCTCCTCTCACCAGAGGCTGAAGCTGAGGCAGCTGGGCCGAGAGTCTGCAGGAGCCAGAGTTTCTAAAGAGGAAGCCTTGAGAGGCAGTTTGTCATGGGAACTATCAGAGTAGTGCAGGAAAGAAACTGAACAACTTCAGCAATGGATCACAGTAGTGTGGCTAGTGAGGGAGCTGAGGCAGTAACATGCAAGGTCTGTGGCATGTTTGTTTTCTTACCTGAGGGTAACAATAATTACACTTGCAGCAAGTGTAAGTTGGTAGCCCTACTGGAGGAGACAATACAGGGACTTCAGGCATACTTGCCCACACTCCATTTTATAAAGGAAGGTGAAGAGTTAATGGACAGAATGCATTAAGCACTCTTTAGGGGGCAACAGGAGGAGGAGAGTAAGGAATCTCAACAAATGGAGGTGCAACCAACACAGGAGGGGAGGGTACATGGAAGAATGTGACCCACAGGAGCAGGAAAATCAAGACTCAGCAATTGGTTCTAGGATCTCCCCATAGATGCTGATTCTGGACCACTGGAACAAGCTTGAAAGAAATTTCTCAGGCTCCTGTGAATGAGAAGACTCGAGCTTCCGCTTCCCAGTTTAGGAAGAGGCATGTTTTGGTAATTGGGGATTCCCTACTGAGAGGGATAGAGTCTAAAGTGTGCTGACTGGACTTGTCGCCTTGAGAGGTCTGCTGTCTACCAGGTGCATGCATCCAGGATGTGACAGAAAGGGTAGGAAGACTCATCAAGCCCACAGATTATTACCCTGTCTTGCTCATTCATGCGGGAGCAAATGATATTGCCTGACACAGCCCAGAATGTATTAAAAGAGACTATGCGGCTCTGGGTAAGAAGATGAAGGACCTGGGGGTGCAGGTTGTGTTTTCGTCAGTTCTGCCTGTCCAAGGTCGTGGCTTAGAAAGGGAAAGAAGAATGCTACAAGTTAATGACTGGATGTGTAGATGGTGTCATCAAGAAAGGTTTGGATTTCTGGACCATGGCTTACGCTTTCAAAAAGAATATCTTCTATCGGGAGATGGTTTGCACCTCACAAGGGTAGGAAAAAATGTGTTTGGTGAGAGCCTCACAAACCTGATCAGAAGGGCTTTAAACTAAATCCTATGGGGGAGCAGGACAAAAACATAAAGCCTAGTATGATGACAATAACTGGAGATGAGAACAATAAAGATTTGTTGGGAGTGGCATGTATGCCAGGAAACATAAGCTCGTGGGTAAGTACAGAAACAAAAACCTTGGGGCACATAAACCATGGATTCCAATGTCAGTATACTAATGCGTAGAGTATGGGAAACAAGCAGGAAGAACTTGAAGCCCCAATACAGGAAGGGGATTTTGACCTAATAGTCATTACTGAAACTTGGTGGGATGTCACTCATGATTGGAATATTGAGATTGAGGGGTACAACTTGTTTAAAAGGGATAGAGAGATAAGGAAGGGGGAGGAGTAGCATTATATGTCAAAGATGTGTATACTTGTGAAGAAATACATGAATCTGAGCATGGAAGTCCAGTCGAGAGTCTATGGTTTAAAATAAAAGGAGTAAGAAATAATAGTGATATTATTGAGGGGGTCTGCTATTGACCATCAAACCAGGCAGAGGACTTGGATGAGACACTCGTAGATCAGATTACAAAGTTGAAGTACTTGAAGGGCTGTCATATAGAGGAGGGTGCCGAGTTGTTTTCTGTTGCCTCAGAAGATCGGACCAGAACCAACGGGTTGAAATTAAATCAAAAGAGTTTCTGTTTAGACACTAGGAAGAATTTTGGAGTGGTTCCTTAGTGAAACAGGCTTCCTCAGGAGGTGGTAAGAGCTCCTTCCATGGAGGTTTTTAAGCAGAGGCTAGATGGCCATCTGTCAGCAAAGTGGATTCTATGACTTTAGGCAGATCGTGAGAGGGAGGGCATCTTGGCCATCTTCTGGGCATGGAGCAGGGATCAGTAGGGTTTGTAGGGGAGGTAGTTGTGAATTTCCTGCATTGTGCAGGGGGTTGTACTAGATGACCCTGGTGGTCCCTTCCAACTCTATGATTCTATGCTTTATATCCCTATACAGCTTAGCCAAGACCTTCAGTTTGCAAGATCTGAGCAAGGCTGTTAACAATAGGATGTTTCGGAGGTCATTAATTCATTTAAGTGCTAGCAAGTTGCTTCTGACTCACGGGGACTCTATGGATTAATGACCTTCAGAATATCCTATCGTTAACAGCCTTGCTCAGATCTTGCAAACTGAGGTCCATGGCTTCCTTTATTAAATACATCTATCTCACCTTAGGTCTTTCTCTTTTCCAGCTGCCTTCAACTTTTTGTCACGTTATTTTCTTTTTCAATGACTGTCGTACTTCGGTCACATTATGAGAAGGTGACAGCCTGAATTTAGTAATTTTAGCTGCTAGGGAGAGTTCAGGCTTGATTTGATCTAGAACCCACTTATTTGTCTTTTTGGCGGTCTACAGTATCTGTAAAACTCTCCCCAATACCACATTTCAAATGAATCAATTTTCTTCCTGTCATCTTTCTTCATCATGCAACTTTCACACCCTAAATTGGAAGTGACTTGATGGCACATAACACACACATAGCTCTGTGACTCTGATTCGCCTTTCTCTCTTTGCTTGTACACATGGCTGCTCTATGTTCCATTTCATTTCCAACCTAAGGTTATTGGGCCTTCAGCCATTTGCCGCTCCACTTTTCTCTTGCAGAAGTCTCACCAGTGTCATAACACAACACATGGGGAAAAACTTGGTGCCATGATGATTTATAGGCCCATTGCAAATAAGACTTCTTGGTGAAAAAAACACCATGTAGTTAATGTATGAAATGCTCATAACTGCCCTGCTGGATCAGACCCAGGCCCATCAAGTCCAGCAGTCTGTTCACACAGTGACCAACCAGGTGCCTTTAGGAAGCCCACAAGCAAGACGACTGCAGCAGCATGTCCATGTCATTTGATATATATATCAAGGACAAGTCATTTGACATGTTTTTAAATAATCTCAGTACCTAGAGTCTAACAGCCCATTCCTGAAAGGAGTGTGTGAAACTTCTCAGGAGGTGGTGTTACCTTGCCGCCAGTGTAAGTGCACGTAAAACCGTGATTACACGCACTTACGCTGGTGGCAAGACTAGTCCCGCCGGCGCCTGAGCGCCACGGGTCTGCGCCTCTCCCCTAAACATAAGAACATAAGAAAGGCCCTACTGGATCAGACCAAGGTCCATCAAGTCCAGCAGTCTGTTCACATAGTGGCCAACCAGGTGCCTCTAGGAAGCCCACAAGCAAGATGACTGCAGCAGCATGTCCATGTCATTTGATATATATATCAAGGAAATGTTTTTAAATAATCTCAGTACCTAGAGTCTTAACAGCCCATTCCTGAAAGGGTGGGCAAAACTTCTTAGGAGGCGGTATGACCCTGCCGCCAGCGTAAGTGCATGTAAAACCGTGATTACACGCCCTTACGCTGGTGGCAAGGCCAGTCCCTCTGGCGGCCGAACGCTGCAGGACCGCGCCTCGCCCCTTCGCTGGTGCGGCCTCTCTGTGGCGCAGGTCACGGCGTAGAGAGACCGTGCTGGCGCAGGGGGGGCGGGCCGGGGGCGGGCCGGGGGGAGGAGCTGTCGGTTAGGCGGCTTCCTATCCTGGTTCGGCCGGATATGCCGGTGCCGGGAACGGCGGTGCTGTGCCTGCTCAAAAAGCAGGTGCAGCCTCACTGTTTTCAACAGGGCTTTTAGCCCCGGTAAAACAAAAAAAAGGCCACAAAACAGCTTCTTCTTTTTTTACGGTACCTCTTCCCCACCGATTCCATGCGCCGTCATTTCAGGAATGGGCTGTAAATATGCCAGGAGTTGTCATTTGGTAAATTGGTGTGACACAACAATTTTGCACCTGTAAGCATATCCTATAACTACAGACTATTGGAGTTGGGTTTTATGAACACTAGCTCTGCATGATTCCCAGTGCATAGTAGCAGCAAACCAGGAAAACCTATTTCTGCAATAAACTGGGGGCCTATCAAAATGTTATGAAGATGCACAATTGTTGCCAGTCCCCCCTCCCCCGCTCTGCTAGTAAAAGAAATGTATATGTGATGTCATGATATTCAGTGTTCTGTGGTTTATTGATTGGGAACCTCTAAATAAATTGACATGATGTCATGAATGTCTTTGTACTAGGCACTGCCAGGGAGATAGCAACAATACATCCTCCATAATTCCTAGTTAAATATAAGTCATATGCAGAACTGTTATACAGTATTGGATGGCATGGTTGTTCAAAGGTGTCTGCTGTGCTGACAGCAATAATTTTATTCAGATAGTCCTTGGTTTTCATGATGCTCTTATTATACAGCTCTGTAGCACAGAGCAATAGGTAAATGACATACATATCATTATCACAGATCCCTTTCTTTTACTGTTCTTTCTGTTGCAGTATGACTATGAATATGATGAAAATGGTGAGCGAGTCATTTTGGGAAAAGGCACATACGGCATTGTTTATGCAGGACGAGATCTGAGCAATCAAGTCAGAATTGCCATCAAAGAAATCCCAGAAAGAGATAGCAGGTATTGTGATGGTAAATGCTTACAAACACTGCTGTTCACAGTTGTGTGATATACCAGTGTTGTGATTTAGTTATGGGAAAGAGTTAACATCTGCAAAAGATGCTATGAACTCTCTAAATGTTCGTATGTCTTCTATTCTCAGCTGTGGTATTGCCCCTTCTGAATTGGCAGAATTTATGTTCCAGGAAGGGAGAGAGAATCATTTGAGTAGTAATACTGTCACTCTTTGTTGCACTATTCTGTGGGAGGTCACCCAAGGGAGCAGGAGTCAGACATACTCTGCTGTATATCTCTTCTCTTGCCAGAGTTAATGTTCGGTTCACAAATCTGCATATACATCCGAGAGCCGCAGCTCTGTGTCTGCTCTTGATCTCCGTGTACTCATTCAGGGGACAGACTGATGTTACTTTTGTTGGGGGACCCAGAAGTTAGTGTTTTTGTTTTTTATTTTTTTCAGCAGAGGACCTTATTTTATTTAATAATTTTTTATCCCACATGTCCTTTGAGGACAGAATATATTCAGAGTTTTTGTTTCCAAACAAGAATTTTAATCTCTAGTCGGCTGAACATAGTCCAGCATTCTAAATGCAATACTTCTTTGGTTCTGAGTGAAAAGAAGACCTTTGGCTGAGGTGTATTTTTAACTCTACCCTAGCTTGGCACTTTCTTCCTGCCACCACATATTGCTCCAACTGCCCCCTGTTTTCCAAAAATGTGGTAGGTAGGTAGGTAAAATTTACTGTGTAAGGCCATAACAATACAACAAAAACAACTGCCGAGGCAGTAATAAATATAGTAATAAAAGAAAACACAGCAAGGTTAAAAACAGATTTAAAATTGTCAGGACCAGGGCATAACATAGATTACATCAGGGTGAGAAGTTAGTACGAATCTTCTTGGCTGCCAATGCATACAGTGACATCATATAGGAAGAATATGTTTATCCTCACCAGTACATGTTGGAAACTCCACAGTTGGGAGAAAACAATTGGTGGGGTAAAGTGGAAAAGCAGCGGGCAGGGAAGAGGTTCAGCTGCCCTCTCCCACTTCTTTTCCTCAGATTGTCTCCTCCTAAAGCAGCTTATCTCTAACAAAACTGGCAGTCAGAATTTGATTATGCACATTTGTGTGTATTGTTTAATTCCGCCATGACTTCAAAAAGTTTGAGAAATACTATCATATGCTATTTCTGGAACTCCTAGTAATGCTTTCCAAAGCTAAGAAAATGGGACGATGAGTAAGAAAGCAATAGAGAACTTAGCCAGGTCATCTTCAGAATATGAAATGAGCACGGCAAATTGTATGAGACATCCTTTCACAATAAGCGTAATAAAACAAAAGTCAACTGGCACCTCAGAGACGAACAAAGTTTATTCCAGCATAAACCTTTGTGGGTTAAAACCTCATGGAATGCATGGAATGAAAAATCTTTTACAGGGATTTTTATGAGGACGGTCACACTGAAAGAGGGATGGAGGGAGAGGATGAGTTGTAGCCGTGAGAGACCAGTTGTAAATCCTGGTATAATTAATTCAGATATCAGAACCTGCATAAAGGACAGACGACAGGTATAGATGTGCTTGTTACACATAGGGAATGATGAGAGAGGCCAGAGGTTTCCAGCCTCTCCTTAGGTGCAGATACAGGTAAGGACCATTAGCAAAGGTGGGCAAGCATACAGCCTGGTAAAGAAATATGCAGCACGAAGTATTAACCAGTAAATTATTACCATATAGTGCAGCATCATGGTAACTACCTGTAAACGTTTCTGTGAGAGATCCCCTCTCTCTGAGTTTACTTCTCCAAATCAAATGTTCAGACGTTGATAAAGAAACAAAGGATTTATTGAAGACATCAGGAGATGAGACAGGCACAGGTAGCAAGTTGCAAGTGAGGGGCTAATCGGGTTTACAGAATATATTGACTCCAGGGCACTGGGGCACTGGGGTTCACACTTATTGTTATGGGAAGTTACAAGCTTGGCATAATACAAAACATCAGACGAGTCCCAGGAAGTCTGGTGAAGCTATCACACTTCCAAGGCCGCATCGGCCTGAGGGAGTACTGACAGGAAGAACAGCGGGGGGGAAGATACATGGGGCAATCAGGCCTGGCGCCTGAGACCAGAAGGTGTGAACTGCTTTTACGAGTTCACTGATAGCAGGTGATGGGAAGCAGAGACACATACACAGAGACCCTCACATTCTGCCCCCCTTAAGGCCCCCCTCCGGGGTCCTCGAGAGGGCGAAGCTTATCGGGATAAGCGAGGTGGAATTCTCGGACCAAGCGAGGGGCCGCCATGTGGGGTGCGGCCACCCACTCGTCGTGAGCGGACCCAAGGTTTTTCCAACGAACAAAGTAAAACAGTTTCCCCTTCTTCCATTTGGAATCTAAGACCTTGGATATTTCCAGATGGGTATCCCCTCCTACCACAGTAGGAATCTCATGTTCGGGAGGGGGGTGGAACTGGGGGGCTGCCACATACGGTTTGAGGAGACTAATATGAAAAACCGGGTGGACTCCCTTGAGAGTCTTTGGGAGCTTCAGTTCCACGGTAACCTCATTGATCACTCTGGTAATGGGGAAAGGTCCCACATAACGGTCGCTCAGTTTTTTGCAGGGACGAAGAGAGCGGAGGTTTTTGGTGGACAGATACACTTGCTCCCCCACCTTTAGCTCCCATCCCGGAGACCGGTGTTTGTCTGCCTGTTCCTTGTACTTGCTTTTCGCCTTCTCAAGATTTTTGAGCAGCCACGGCCAGGTAGATTTAACTGCCTGGATCCACTCCTGAAGATCAGGGGTGGTTTGGAGCTCTGGCGTGACGGGGGCGGAACCGAAAGGACCGAATTCCGTCCCGTATATTACTTGGAAGGGACTAAAGCCGGTAGAGGAATGAGGCGCATTGTTGTACGCATATTCGGCGAATGGCAGCAGGTCGACCCAGTCATCCTGGTGGAAATTTACATAGCAACGCAAATAACATTCTACCACCGCGTTTACTCGTTCCGTTTGACCATCCGTTTGGGGGTGATAGGCGGAAGACAAACCCTGTTCCTCCACCCCCATGAGCTTTAGAAATGCTCGCCAGAATTTGGCAACAAACTGGACCCCCCGGTCGGAGAGGACCTTCCTCGGTACTGAGTGTAGCCTGAGGACGTGCGTAACAAATAGTTTAGCCAAACCCTGGGCTGAAGGAAGACCTGCACATGGAACAAAATGGACCTGTTTGGAAAAAAGGTCCGTGATTACCCAGAGAACCGTTTTTCCCCGACTAGGAGGTAGGTCGGTGATAAAATCCATGGCTATGACCTCCCAGGGGCGGGAGGGGTTCTCCAGCGGTTTGAGAAGCCCGGGGGGTTTTCCCATCCGTTTCTTAGCTGTGGCGCAAGTGGGGCAGCTGCGCACATACAGCTCCACATCGGCTCTCATACCGGGCCACCAGAACTGCCTCCGTACCAGGTGAAGTGTTTTAATGAAGCCAAAATGACCCGCCAATCTGGCACCATGTACAAGTCCCAATACCTCCTTGCGAAGGGAGGATGGGACATACAGTTTCCCCCCCTGCATCCACCAAGTGTTGGTTCGTTCCAGGCCAGTAGGGAGGAGATGGTGCTCCTCCTCCTGTAAGGAAGCGTCCCGGAGCCGCTGTTGGAAGGCTTCCGGGATACCCTTGAGCGTAGGGGGGGTCTCTGGTCGATGGGTTTGGGAGCGGGTGGTGACAGCTAAGCCGGGGACCTCCCCACGCTGCTCGGGCGTGAACAGGGAGTCGACAGGGCGATCGAAATCGTTGCGATACTGGGGAAGTCGAGACAGAGCGTCGGCTAGGGCATTGTCTTTACCCGGGACATGTTTGAGAGTGAACCGGAATTTGGCGAAGAATTGGGCCCACCGAATTTGTTTGGCGTTGAGCTTTCTAGCTCCCTTGAGAGCCTCGAGATTCTTGTGATCGGTACACACTTCAAACGGCAGTTCGGCACCTTCTAAAAAGTGCCTCCATATGGTGAGGGCATGTTTGACCGCCGCCGCCTCCTTCTCCCAAATAGCCCAGTTGATTTCGGACTGGGAAAACTTTTTGGAGAAGTAGGCGCATGGTCTCAACCGCCCCCCTTCATCCCTCTGCAATAGGGCCCCACCCATGGCCACATCCGAGGCATCCACCTGCACCACGAAAGGCTTGGTGCAATCTGGGTGAGCCAAAACGGGTTCGGATGAAAAAAGCAGTTTTAAACACTCAAAAGCCTGCTGGCACTGGGGGGACCATTGCAAACGGGCTGAGGGAAGCGCGGCGCTAGCCCCCTTGTCCTTGGTACGCAACAGATTGGTGAGAGGAAGCGCAACTTGGGCAAAGTTGGGAATGAAGTTTCGGTAAAAGTTAGCGAATCCCAAAAATTGCTGAAGCTGGCGGCGGGTAGTGGGGGGTTCCCAATCTCGCACCGCCTGGACCTTTGCGGGGTCCATTTCTAAACCTTGGTGGGAAATCACGTACCCAAGAAATGTAATGGAAGGTTGGTGGAACTCACATTTGGATACCTTAGCATACAGTTTGTGCTCCCGCAGCCGCTGGAGCACTTCTCGCACTAGGCGCACATGTTCTTCCATGGTTTCAGAGTAAATAAGTATGTCATCGAGAAATACCACCACCCCCCGAAACAGCAAATCATGTAAAACCTCATTAATCAATTGCATAAACACACTGGGGGCCCCCGAAAGTCCGAACGGCATGACTAGGTATTCAAACATTCCAAAACAGCTGGAAAAGGCCGTTTTGGGTTCGTCTCCTTCTTTAATGCGGATGCGGTGGTATGCTTCCACTAAGTCCAGTTTGGTGAAGATTCGGCCCTCCTTTAATTGTGCTAAAAGGTCGGGAATAAGAGGGAGAGGGTAAGCGTTAGACTGGGTGACCGCGTTTAGCCTACGAAAGTCAATACACAGTCTTAGATCTCCCGTCTTTTTCTTCACAAAGAAGGCCGGGGCCGAATAAGGAGCTTTGGAAGGGCGTATGAAACCCCTCGCCAAGTTGGCGTCCAAATAGTCCCGCAACACCGCCTTCTCACTAGGGCTCATGGGATAGACCTTCCCTTTAGACAGTTTGCCTTCCCCCACGATTTCAATGGCACAGTCCGTCTCTCTGTGGGGAGGTAGTTCGTCACATTCTTTAACATCAAAGACATCCGCATACTGCGAGTATTCTGTGGGAAGTTGAGGAGGAATGGAGATCGGGTTGGGGGACCCTACCAATGCGGCGGCCGGAGTCCTGAGTACCCGTTCCTTGTCATGCAACCCACAGGGGCTTTCGGGAAACGAGAGCACCCGTTTAACCCAGTCGATGGAGGGGTTATGTCCCCGTAGCCAGTTCATCCCTAACACCACTGGGGTTACAATAGGGGCGATGGTAAAATACAAGCGTTCCCAATGTTCTCCCACCGACATAATCACGGCTGCAGTTCGGTGGGTCACTGGGCCCCGTTTAAAATCGCTCCCGTCCATTTGGGAAAAGCGGAGGGGTCCCGGAAGCCGCTTGCGCCGGACTCCCAGTTTCTTGGCAGCTTCCTCACTAATCATAGTGCGGGCACACCCCGAGTCGACCAAAGCGGGGAATTCTAAACTGGGACCCCCTTTGGGTAGGGACAGGTGAACACGTACATACACATTGTCCTCTTGGGCGCTTACCATCGGTGGAGCTCCTTGCACAACGACAGGGGCGGTCTGCTGCGGAGCCCCCTCTACAGCAGACCGACGGCGTTTTTTGCCGGCTGTTCCCACTCTTCCTCCTCGCTGGAAGAGGGGGATGGAGTGGTGGCATTCGGGGATCCGTCCGAATCAAAAGTAGTATTTGTAATCCGGGACCCCGTTGGGCCTGTAGAGGTGGAGATCACATCCTGGGGGCGCGCATGGAGAGCGGAGGGTGCGCCGGAACGCCGGCCCGGTGGCCCGCTCCTGCGGCGGGGCTGGTCCTCAGCGGGCGCCTTCTGCGGTTCGGTCGGGGCTTGGCGAGGGGGGTTTGGACGACCCGCACGAGAGGGGCATTGCGACGCAAAGTGTCCCTTTCCTCCACAGGTCAGGCAGACGCCGGTCTCAAAACGCTTACGGCGTTCAGCGGCCGAGGGACCCCCGCTCCCTCCCGGTCGGAAGTCTCGGCCCCGGTCACTCCGGGGTCTCGGGTCTCGTCCAACGCGTTGTTTGGACAAGGTCAGGAGTTGTTTGCGATTCTCGATGTCGGCAGCGTGGCGAACCCAACCTTCCACATCCGGGGGGTTCCCTTGCATAAAAGCCCAATGCTGGAGGTCCGGGTTGAGGCCCTCCCTGAAACACTGTACCAAAGTGGCCTCACTCCAGTCCAGGATTCGGCTGGCCAGTGATTGGAACTCACTTGCATACTGCGCCACCGACTTGGTCCCTTGGCGCAGTTGCATCAGGGAGGCCTTAGCCCGCTCACCCAGAGTCGGGTCCTCGAAGCGGTTTCGGAGTGCTACCATAAACTCATCCAGAGTTCGTAGCACCGGCGAGCGGAGTTCATACTGCAACACCATCCAGGCGGCCGCCTCCCCTTGCAGCAGGGAAGCCACGTACTGCACCCGGGACTCCTCGGAAGTGAAGGTTCGGCCTTGTTCTCGCATAAAAATGTCCACTTGGACCATGAAAAAGGTTAACTGGTCTCCTGAACCGTCATAGGTGACTTTCAGGTCCCGACGGGACGGGAGGCTAGGAGGCGCGGGGGGGGCTGCCGGTGTTCCGTCCGGGGGGTTGCCGGCAGGCGGTTGCACTTTCAACGCGTCCAGGGCCGCGGCCATCTCACCCATCACCCGCCGCATGGACTCCATCTGTTCCTGCATGGCTTGGCGATCCTCCAGCCACTGCCTGCGTTCCTCTTCCATCAGGGCCTCCTTGCGCGCCGGGTCCCCTTCAAGTCCCGTGCTGGGGAAGGCCAAACGGCGATCCTTCGCCGCGGTTCGGGAGAGAGACCAACCCTTGGGGGAGTCCAGCCAATTGTTAAAAAGTCCCCGGCCTTGGTCGGGGATGGGACCCCTAGGCTTCTTTGGCTTGGCACCCTCCTCCTTGGGATCCGGCTTCTCCGGTACCACCGGTCCGTCCGGTGCGTCAGGGGTAGTAGGGGTGTTTTCCTCATCGCCTGACATTCTGTCCCAAAAGGTACAGCAGCAGTTCGAGAGGCAAAGACTTGCAACTTAATGTGAGAGATCCCCTCTCTCTGAGTTTACTTCTCCAAATCAAATGTTCAGACGTTGATAAAGAAACAAAGGATTTATTGAAGACATCAGGAGATGAGACAGGCACAGGTAGCAAGTTGCAAGTGAGGGGCTAATCGGGTTTACAGAATATATTGACTCCAGGGCACTGGGGCACTGGGGTTCACACTTATTGTTATGGGAAGTTACAAGCTTGGCATAATACAAAACATCAGACGAGTCCCAGGAAGTCTGGTGAAGCTATCACACTTCCAAGGCCGCATCGGCCTGAGGGAGTACTGACAGGAAGAACAGCGGGGGGGAAGATACATGGGGCAATCAGGCCTGGCGCCTGAGACCAGAAGGTGTGAACTGCTTTTACGAGTTCACTGATAGCAGGTGATGGGAAGCAGAGACACATACACAGAGACCCTCACAGTTTCTGAGGTGTGGGTCCTGTTGTGCTATTAGCAGTTACAGTGAGTAAGGAAACCTCAAGCCTCTGTTTAAGCCAGGGGAAGATGTAGTGTTCAGACTCTTGGTGAGTTCTAATTGTGAACTTTCATGCTTTATTCTCCCTTTGAAGGGTTGTGGGTTTTTTTGGGGAGATGAACAGTTACTTTTGAGATCTATAACATTATGTTCAGGAAGATTAAAATGTTCTCCCACTAGCCTTTGAACATGAATATTAGGAAGGTACAGACTTCTTAAAACAATAACAGTGAGACTTCGTGACCCTGATTTCTGTGACTTGAAACTAGAGACCCATTTATTTGAGATCCTGTTTACAAAAATAAATAAATAAAAGCAAAACATAGCCTAGCATAGAAACATAGACCATAAACATAGATCAAAAAAGGTGGCACAGCCCTGCCGTTGTTAAAGAGGGCATTTTCTGGGGCAAACAGCTCCACCCCAGGGAAAACCTCCCCCATGCCAGTGCAGGCTTTCCCTGCTGGTGTGGCTGCACTGGCGGGGGGGGGGGGGGCACCTGGACGCCAGTGTATTTGTGTGTTTATCACAGATTAAGGTGGCATCCTGGCCGGTGCAGGATCACACCAGCTCCAAAGGAGTTACGCCCCCCCCTTCAGTAACGAGCTGTTTGTCTCTTAAGCCATTGGTAGCTTTTTTGCATTGAAAGAAAATATGTTCGCACAAGTGGTCTATACACTTGAGTAATGTAGCATCGGAGTGAATGATACACTGTCCACATGAGCAGTTATTCATTTGTAATTTTTTCAAATTCAGCCTCAAAGTTGTAATCAGAACAGCATATTGTCAGTTTTGCAAGAAAAAAAATATAGCCCGGTGAAATGCACAGCCAGATAAGATAGGAAACGTGAGTAGACTGTGACTGGAAACTGAACACCTCTCTACGAAGAGAAAAATGTTATTGCACTTAAAGCAAACATCCATGGTTGACATTTCCTATAAACCTCCCATTTTAAAAGCTTTTCATTTATGTTGGATATCCAGCCAAAAAGATACATTTGAGTTTTATTTTTCTGTGCCGGTGGGACAGTTGATTTATTTAGCCTTCATGCATTCTGCCTGCTTGTTTGTTCTTTATTATCAGTTCGTTTGGAACTTATTTTCTTTTCACAAACATTGCCTGGGCAATTTCCTGTGCCTGTTTATTTTAAAGTAGGCATTATCAGAATTGCTGTCACAGGATGTATTTATAATTTACATTGCACAGAATCACCTGTTGTGAACAAAATTGATGGAAATGTTCTAAATTGTCCTTTTCTTTCAGATATTCTCAGCCGTTGCATGAAGAAATTGCTTTACATAAGCACCTCAAGCACAAAAATATTGTACAGTACCTTGGTTCATTTAGTGAAGATGGATTCATTAAAATATTCATGGAACAGGTGCCAGGCGGTAAGAGATTATAGGTTAAAAATGCATACATAGCTTTCTCCTGGGATATTCTTCTGCAAGAAAAAAATTTAGATCACAAGACTTACATTTACTTCAGACACTGGAGGAAGTTACATGTGTTATCTTTACTGAGATATGTTGACAAAGTATTTTCCCTAATTTTCTTGACCAATAGCATTAACACAGAGAGAGCTTCCCCTTCTAACCCAAAAGTGAAGAAACTGGGGAGAAGTGGAGGTGTGCCACAGTCAGTCTCCACGGGGTCATTTCCAGAGCTGTAGGTTTAAATTTTACCTGTGGCAACCAAGTATGAGCACAGTTAATGTATCTAAACACTGTCTTGCTTCAGTCAGGAACAAATCCTCCCATTTGGTTATACTGACTTGTGCAAGGGAAGAAAGTAGATCCACAAAACGAAAATGCTCCTTTCTCCACAGTCTTCCTGGCTAGTAGCATACTGGAGCTGTAGTGGTACTCCAGTCTTCACATATATTAGATTTATTGATGGTTAATTTCTAAAAAAGAGAGAGAATATCTTAGGAAAGAAGTTCACAAAATAAAACCCAACTGTCTGATGGCCTTTTAAATACTCTGTGTGTGTGTGTAAAGTGCCCTCAAGTCGCAGCCAACTTATGGCGACCCCTTTTTGGGGTTTTCATGGCAAGAGACTAACAGGGGTGGTTTGCCAGTGCCTTCCTCTGCACAGCAACCCTGGTATTCCTTGGTGGTCTCCCATCCAAATACTAACCAGGGCTGACCTTGCTTAGCTTCTGAGATCTGACGAGATCAGGCTAGCCTGATATTGGAAGTAATATTGGAAGAGAATTATTTCTCTCAGACTCTCTAGCAGTCTCATAATATGGCCTAGTGATCTACCCCTGAAGAAAAATGGCCTTGTGATCTATCCCTGAAGAAAAAATGGGAAATTCTCCTTCAAATGTTTTCCCCTCTCATTTAATATGTCCTCAGGGTCATGCGGACTGTACTACAGTAAATGGTTTGAACTCCATCTTCTTGAAGCAACTTCTTCCTGCTCGTGCAGGAAGAAATCGAATTCTGGCTTAGAATCCGAGTCTGGGCAAGAAACAAACCCTGGTTTTAAAAATGTTGGAATTTGGATGTCACAACTTTTGGTTGTGCTGGAAGCTTCCAAAGCCAGGAACCCTTCAGTCTTGCTATGAGAGGAGCAGGAAACTAGTTTCCTTCAGTGAATAAATTGCCGTTTGTTTGTAACCTATGAATGAAGATGTAGAAACTATTTGCCTGAACTAAATGGTGGTGATCATTTCATTTTTATTGACACTTTCCCCACAGGTAGCCTTTCTGCTCTTCTGAGATCAAAATGGGGGCCATTAAAAGATAATGAGCAGACTATTGGTTTTTATACCAAACAGATTCTTGAAGGGTTAAAATACCTCCATGATAATCAAATCGTGCATCGAGACATAAAGGTGAGACGTTTGCTATGAATTTTATGTGTGGATTACATGGAAAAAAATAATTATGCTAGAGTAAAGGAAGAGTGACTCTATGGGTCAAAATGAAAATGATTTAAAAAGCCATTAAACAGAGTAGAGGGACGCTAGATTCAATTTTCAGACTTTTTCTGAAATCAGTTGGGTGAAATGTTGGACTAGTGCAAATCTCTTCTGTCTTACGGATGCATCAAGTAGCTTTGTTTAATGCACTGTCTTGAACTCGTATTCTTTTAAGATGGATGGTTTGCCATTCAGGAACATTAGCAATTAATTAATGGGTTCAAAATATTGTCGAAGGCTTTCACGGTCAGAGTTCATTGGTTCTTGTAGGTTATCCAGGCTGTGTAACCGTGGTCTTGGTATTTTCTTTCCTGACGTTTCGCCAGCAGCTGTGGCAGGCATCTCCAGAGTCTGAAGATGCCTGCCACAGCTGCTGGCGAAACGTCAGGAAAGAAAATTCCAAGACCACGGTTACACAGCCCGGATAACCTACAAGAACCAATTAATGGGTTATATATTGTAAATAAATAAATATACATGAATCAGAAGGGTCAATTGTAAAATGCCTTTACTTGCACATTTTAACAACAAGCCCTCTGTCCAGTGTATATTTAGGTACAAACCAACTTGCTTCAGTATTGGTGATTCCAGGTGATCCATGTAATCATATGCACTGTAAAAGGAGACATTTTTATATTTTAAAATATGCATGAAATATTTCACATAAGCTGAATTTTCATGAAAAGCATAATATTTCTCAGGCATTATTTTACATAAAAGAAAGACAAAGTGAGAAATGAGAAAATGCTGAAACTTCAGAATTTAGGGAATCTGCAAACTCTTAATAAATTTCAGTCCCACAAATTGTTCATAAAAACTTTGAAGTAGCTTGTTTTTTGGGGGTAGGAGGTGTTACATTGTTTGCTTGGTGTAGCTTGAGATACTAATATTTCAGAGATGAACCATTATAACAACTGGAGAGTTACAAACACCCTCAATTCTTCATTTTTTTTGTATAATTTATGATGTATTTAACCATTTGTTTTAACTGCAATCTGTTTTGTAATATTGTATGTTAGAGAATATATTTATCCCAGATATTCTCTCCTTTAGGGTGACAATGTTCTTATTAACACATACAGTGGAGTGCTAAAGATTTCAGACTTTGGAACATCAAAGAGACTTGCTGGAATAAACCCATGTACTGAAACATTCACTGGTATGTTTTCCTCCTACTAAAGGAAAAACATTTAGGAACTTGTTAAGATGTCAGTCTTAAGACTGTACACTAGGTTCTAGTCAACACATTGAGCTGGTACAGAAAACAGATTTGCTGGACTGGAGAAAACAGAGGGTTGGATCCTTTGAATTCAACAAATGACAGAGCCATTCTGTGGTCCAAAACATCTTCCCCCAGCGAAACATGCATCTTCTGCCCAGTAAAAGATTTTTGCACCAGAGGGAAGGCTCCACTGTGGAACAAAGTCATAGGAGCCATCTTTTCATCTTTTACCTTTACTGATTCAACAGTGTTAAGTTGTTGGAAAATAATACCTCTGAACAAAGCATGATAAGAACCTTGATATGGGCTGAGAGCTATGAATAAGAAGTCCATGATTCTCATCTTGCCTGTGCCATGTACTGCTCAAACGGTGTTAAGACAACTACTTTCAGCCTCTCCTCCCTTCCTCCCTGAATACAGAGAAAATACTACTACTGTGATGTTTAAAGAAATACACAAATAATGTATGCTAATTGCTTTGAATAATCTAAAGTGCTATGTACATACATACAAAATATCATATCATTTAGAACTATTTTTATGAAGACTAAGGATTTCATTGTCTTCTTTCATTTTTAGCCACTGCCTTTAAAGCTTCTTGCCTGAGTGAAATGAATGTTTGTTTTAAATAGGTACTCTTCAATATATGGCACCAGAAATCATTGATAAAGGACCAAGAGGCTATGGGAAGGCAGCTGATATCTGGTCATTGGGTTGCACTATTATCGAAATGGCCACAGGAAAACCTCCATTTTATGAACTAGGCGAGCCACAGGCAGCCATGTTTAAGGTTAGATTATATTCACATAGATAGTTTGTCATCAAAGAAGACAATTATTTCATCTATTTAAAAGCATGAGCTGGAGAAGATGCATGAGATGATACACCGGTTAATGGGAAAGTGAGGGCCAAGCTAGACATTACGGCAGCCACAGGGCCTACCCATGGCCACCAACACCTTTTAAAAAATGCTGTGAGGGGCTGATCCTAATCATTTCAGCACTTGAAAAGGCGCAGGGGGAGAAACAATCCCCTGGTCCCAACGCATTACAAGGTTGAAAAAGGAAGACTAACGTGTATGTAGAAATGTCAAGGTCAGTTCCAGAAAAGCAGAAATTATATCTTGTTATAATTTAACAAATACATTGCATGGTGTGTATTGTGCAAATTTAAACCTCTGAGGAAGGCCTCATGGCCAAAATGCATTTAGTGTACATGTATTTGATGTTATTAATAACTGTACCTAGTCATGGGAAGGATGCTTGCCAATGTTTGACATCCCCATGTCTATAAGTGTAATTTTACAAACAATTTCTTTTTACATTTGGAGAAGTTATCTACATGTAACTAAAGTTGATGGATTTTTATGCACAGTTTTTACTATTTACAATTTGATTAAAGATTATTTTGATTTAATATAATTTTAGGTTTTTGGAATTGACCTTGACATCTCTATATACAAGGTTTTCTTCTTTTTTCAACCTCTTTGGTTAATTGTTTTGTTAACTGGTTGAAGTTTCTGTCTCCCCCCCCCCCCTTTTTTTGTTCATTTTCACTGTGCCACAAGTCTGATCAGGATTGGGCCATTGTAGCATTTTTAAGTGGCTGGATTCGTCTCTAAAATGGTGGTGGCATCTGCAGGTAGGAAGGGTGGCAACCGTAACTGCTATTTGGCCATGATAATGCATTTGTGGTAGTGATTCATTTGAATAAAAAAATAGAAGAAGAAAATGTAATACTTAAATGTTTCTCTAGTTGCCTTTTAAAATTCTTGCTATTTCTTCTACAAGAGCCTCTAAGAGAATGGGGGAAAATCAGAAGAAACTGGCAATTGGCAGTGAATGAATATTATCTGGAATGGATTCTCCTGTATTTTCCATACAGTTCCTTCTGTGAATTTAATTTTGATTGTTTTTTTCTCCATCTATATTTATTAGGTTGGAATGTTCAAAATACACCCAGAGATTCCTGAATCCATGTCAGCAGAGGCAAAAGCCTTCCTACTACGCTGCTTTGAGCCAGATCCAGACAAGAGAACCTGTGCTAATGAGCTTCTTGTTGATGAGTTCTTAAAAGTCACAAGCAAAAAAAGAAGGTCCCAATCAAAGCTAACAGGTAAAGACATATTTAGGTCTAGCTGAGAGAACTTAAGGTCATTTGAGTAGTAATTAACATAGCCACCAATCACAGCTCTTCAAAGCAGAAATACAACTGAGATTGCATTAGCATACCTAAAATAATAAATAAATAAACAAATGTGGCTTTCAGCTATGAATCGGAATTTAGTTTTAAAGTTATCCAACAAATGTTTTAAAGGCTTCATTACCATTTTCTAATTCTTAAAAAAAAAAAAAAAGAGGGGCATAAGACCAAACTAACTCACTTGCCTGGTTTCTTCAGAGCTCAGCCGTGAGTCATGACTAACTTTATCCTAAAAGACACTTGTTCATAATGTTTTAAAATAATAGAACATTGCATATGAAACTCTGTTCTTTTTATTTTAAAAAAAGTAATTGATAATGTTAGTTTTTCTATGCTTCATAAGCCTTGACTGCTTTTAACATTTCCTTTTCCCCCTTTTTTCACAGCACTTTCAGTTGGATCAAATGGTAAGGTTAACCCTTGGGTCTTTCTCTTACACATCATGAAATGTGTAAATGTTCTAAGATATTGGGGATTTTATTTTCTCACAAGCTACCACAATGACAAACTTCGTCAATGAGGTCACAGAAACCAAATTCTTTATTAACTATTGAGTTTATTTAGCCTGCTCAGGTTTGAAACTTTGCCATCTGAATGCAGCAGGACTTTTTTTTATGTAACCACAGGATCCAGGTCTAAGAATTATTTGTAAAAATAATTCTTCACAAACTCATTTTTGGAGAACAGCTGTGGCTCAATTGGTAGAGCATTGAGTTTTGCATGCAGAAAATTCCAGGCCTGATCCTTGACACCTCTAGTAGCAGCTGTTGAGAAAAACCTTTCTCTACATAATAGTTTCAGGGGAGGTGTGGAGCCCATGTTGATCTGCAGTAGAAGAGCTAGATTTTAGTCCAGTGGCACATTAGAGGCCAACAAATTTGGGGGGGGGGTATAAGCTCTCAAGCATCAAAGCTCCCTTTATCAGATACTCAACAAAGAGATTGGTTCTTGTAGGTTATCCGGGCTGTGTAACCGTGGTCTTGGTATTTTCTTTCCTGACGTTTCGCCAGCAGCTGTGGCAGGCATCTTCAGAGGAGTAGCACTGAAGGACAGTGTCTTTCAGTGTTACTCCTCTGAAGATGCCTGCCACAGCTGCTGGCGAAACGTCAGGAAAGAAAATACCAAGACCACGGTTACACAGCCCGGATAACCTACAAGAACCAATGAACTCTGACCATGAAAGCCTTCGACAGTATTTTCAACAAAGAGAGCTTTGATTCTTGAAAGCTTACTCCCCAAAAATATTGTAGATCTGTAAGGTGCTACTGGTCTTGAATCCAGCTCTTTCTCTTTATAAGAGGAGTGAATCAAGGCGAGTCAGAATAAATGACACTGAGCAAGCTTTTCACATTCTCATTGTTTGATTGCCTTGGGACCATTTGTTTTAACTGCAATCTGTTTTGTAATGTTGTATGTTAGAGAATATAATTATACATGCTAAAATTTTAAATAAAGAGATCATATCCAGTGATTATTATAATTTCAATTTCTGTGTAAGACCTAAACTGCATTAATTTTCTGGGTTTTCCCCTTTGATGAACAGAATATCTTCGAAGCATATCTTTGCCTGTTCCTGTTCTGGTAGAAGATACAAGCAGTAGCAGTGAATATGGTTCAGTTTCACCTGACACTGAATTAAAACTTGACCCATTTTCATTTAAAATGAGAGCCAAGTCCTGTGGAGAAAAAGACGCAAAAGGGCTTAGGTCTCTTTTTCTAAGGTAACTCATATGTGTTAGTTTATAAATGAAGAAAGAACTATTTAAACTACAGGTTGTTGTTTTTATTATATTTTTAACACCATATTTTGTAAAATCAGCATCCCAGATGAGAATTTTGAGGACCACAGCGCTCCTCCTTCACCAGAGGAGAAGGATTCTGGCTTCTTCATGCTTAAAAAAGATAGTGAACGGAGAGCCACACTTCACAGGATTTTAACAGAAGACCAAGATAAAGTGGTGAGGAACTTGATGGAAGCCTTAGCTCAGGTAAAGGAATACAAATTTAACATTGGACTGTATGTATTAAAATAAATATGTAGGTCCTCTAGACTGCTTTGCAAGCACATCACAAGTCATATATAAGACTGGGCCAGCTTTACCGTGATAATTCACGTGTACATGTTTTCAATCAGGAAGTTAGAAAGCATTAAATGAGATTGGGTTTGGAAATGTTTATAGTGGTGAAATGTTTATCTAAATATGCAGACAGTTCTGATTCACATGTAAGCTAAGTTTTAATTCTCTAGAACATAAACTTTTTTTAATAAATATTTTCTGGGGGGAAATTGCGATATGGAGAAAAAAGTAAGTAGAAGCATAAAAGAGTAACATATTCTGTGGAGCAAACACAAATTTTGGGCCAGGAACGCCTCCTTTAGCTGGTGTGTACCTGGGGGGAAATCTCTTTTTAATTCCCCTCTGTGCCGCTGCAAGCCGCTCAGGCGGCTGTGCAAAAGGACACCATCCCTGGTGCTGCGTAACTATCACCCCCCCTTCTGGATTGATCCACCTTTCCATGATCACTGGCAATATTAACCTATTCTTCTACTTCCATTTTTTGTGGCTTTTAAAAACCATGCTTCATGATGGTTTCAACAGCCTTCCATAAGACTGTTAATCAACCTATATTCTTTAGAACATTCATATCCACTTTGTCTACAAAGTCTCTTTTGTACTGCTGACCTTATCTTTACACTCTGCTGCCAATTAAACTTTTTCTATCCCATCCTTGCTACATCATTATGAAACCCTGTCTCCTCCACCTTTGGATGGCCCTCCGATCAAGGGCTACATAATTTCTGTTTCATATGCCACCCAACAATGAGAACACGGGGGGGGGGTTAACACCCATTTATTAGCCAGCTGCAGCATTTGTAATAGGCTTTCTTGTGGAAACCACATTGAAATGTGTAAATGGATGTTGCATGGCAACAGTGCTTAGGCGAATCGTGCATTTTCCTCATTCATTCCCTTGTGATTATATAACTGAAATTAGATACTCTTTATTGTTCTATTAGGGAGCTGAAGAGCCTAAACTGAAATGGGAACACATCACAACTTTAGTTGCCAGCCTAAGAGAATTTGTCAGGTCAACTGATCGCAAAATCATTGCAAGTACACTTTCAAAGCTGAAACTGGAGTTAGACTTTGACAGTCACAGCATCAGCCAGGTTCAGTTGGTACTCTTTGGTTTCCAGGATGCAGTAAGTATACTGTTTGCTTTCTGTAGATATTTTAATTTTAGAGTTGTTGCTGTACTAGAAAATATTAAATATTGGCCTGTTTTAGATATAATGGTGGAATTTCATCCTTCACCCCTTGAACACTGAGGCTGTTTCTAACTTTCTGGTTCTCATTAATTGGCAAGTCACGAAAACCAGTTGTTTGCAGAAACCATTGTTATCTCTCAAAGAATAGCACTCAACCGGTTTCAGCTGGTTTCTAAGCTCTGCTTTGGATGCAAACTATAGTTTAACATGAGCAAGGAAACCAAAGAGGGAAATGGAGCTGAGAAAGGAGAAGAGAGAATATGTGAATCATTATATTTCTCTCTGAGTATAGGTAGGTTTACTTTGTTATACTACCTTCAGTATCTCAAAAAGGGACCCATATTAATGTTCTAATAATGGACTTTTATTTCAGTGTAATCAAATAATCATTATACTAATCCAGTTGACTAAAGGATAGATAAATCATCAGCCTAATCTTTTGTACAGTAGACCACCATAAGGTCAGTTGGTGGTGGAAGGGGCCATCAAGTTGCAGCAGAATTATGGTGGCCCTGTAGGGTTACCAAGGTAAGGGACACTCAGGGTGATTTGCCATCACCTGCCTTTGTGTAGCAAGCTTGAACTTCTTCACTTAGCTTGTGATATGATAAGACTGGGCTAGCCTGGGCCATCCAGGTCAGGGAATAAGAGTCTCATTACATTACAAGTCACACAAACCAATTGTTTGCAGAAATATATAAGCTTAAGTTTATTTGTTGTTTATTAAGTTGTTTGCAGGGATATAAAGCTTAAGTATATTCTAATTTGTCTTCTTTCTAGCCTTCAAAAAGATTTTTTTCCTTTCTCATTTCCAAACAATATAGCTCCGTTGGCCTCTGGGTAGCAATAGAATTACTCAGAGGAGGGAAAGATACAGTATACCCAACCTTAAATTTCTTTTATCTGATTATGATGTTTTCACCAAAATAATGTACTAACTGCAGTGTTTCTTTCCAGGTAAATAAAGTTCTCAGAACCCACAATATCAAGCCACATTGGATGTTTGCTTTGGACAGCATAATTCGCAAAGCCGTGCAGACTGCCATTACAATTCTGGTTCCAGGTGAGACTGGCAATGTAAAATTTCTAGAAGTCATGAAAAAACCCTCTTTTTTTGGGAAAACCAGAAATTTTAGGGGAATTTGAAATATATGTAATAATTATTTTCCTGTGAGAAATAAAGTTATTTTATTGCTTTAGTAAGATAAAATACATTATTCATATCTTAGTTAGCATATAAAATTGTGCCCTGACCTGAATGGCCCTGATCTTATCAGATCTCAGAAGTTAAGCAGGGTCAGCCCTGGTTAGTATTTGGATGGAAGATCACCAAGGAAGTCCAGGGTTGCTATACAGAGGAAGGCACTGGCAAACCACCTCTGTTAGTCTCTTGCCTTGAAAACCCCATGAGGGGTCGTCGTAAGTTAGCTGCAACTTGACGGCACTTTACACACACACCCACATATAAAATTGTACTATTTGGCATATTTATGGAATTTAAAATTATAAGTATCCTACAGTGCAGTTCTAAGCAGATTTATACCTGGATTGCATTGTATTTGTTTTCTACAAGCAAAACTGCAAATATACCCACTACATAAGACAGAGAGAGATGCAAAGTGCTGCAACCTATGCTAACTTAGCACATTATTTTTGTCTTATCAGATGAGAACTTAAAAGTTGAAATTGGAAAGCAACTGTTGTAATAAACAAACAAATGTATTATTTGGATAGAAACAGTCTTATACAATAGGATTCCTGGAATTTTTTATTATCATGTTAAACTTTATTAAATTGAAAACACTGAACTATTTAATAATGTGTTATCATCAAACAGATAGCATTTTAATTGTTGCCAAAATGATTGTCATTCAAACAACAAATATATCTTTGAAATACGTGGTTTATGCCTACAGTATTCAATGTATCTAATTTTCAACAAGGCTAATTCTGTGGACAGACAAGATAGATCTTTTGACAAACCTTAAAAATACATCTGGAGATTAAAATCCACCCCCTTTCCAAAATAATAGAAGCAGCACCTGTACCTTGAAGAACCGAATGCCCTTTCAGTAGCCACTGTAGCAGTTGCTAGATAACCACAACTATACTGCAAGTTTTTAAGCCTTGATTTCAAACAGCAAAAGGCAGGAGGAGGGGCAGGGCCTTTTCCAGGGCTGTTTTTGCCTTTGAGGGAGGACTCATTGGTGAACTTCGATCCAAAACCTTTAAAACTTTTTACATTACCACCAAGTTCTTCTCCTCCTCCTCCTCTTCCTCCTCTCATGTTGATGTCATTCTGGGGATGGGTGCAACCCATCATCTACAAATGTTGTCCAGAAAGACAACATTTAGAGGACACAGATTATAAATCCATAATACTTGTCTCTGATTTAATTGCTGATAATTAAAAACACATTTTCTTTCATAACAGAACTGAGGACACACTTCAGTATAGCATCGGAAAGTGATACAGCCGATCAGGATGACATTGAAGGTGAAGAGGAGCATGAGGGGCAGCATCCAAGCCAAACAATTCAGCCACCTTGCCTTGTTTTAGATGATGGTAACATAGCTACCTCAGGTGTGAGCACCCTCAGCTCTACAGTATCCCATGAATCCCAAGCTGCCCAGAGATCCCTCAATGTTCAACTTGGAAGACTAAAATTGGAAACCAATAGGTAACTCTTAATATCCGAATGAATGAATGGTTTTATTTGCATTTAGCCATAAGCCATTACAAACTTGTCAAGGATACCACAGATACATAATAAAAGGAAATATTAGGTTAATAAAATTCTGGATTAATAATAAATATATATAATAAAACTATGCTAAATCAATGCATACAACAACAACAACAAAATAACTAAAAATTGTGGTGGTGTCCCAATCGGCCAATGGGACCTAGCGACCATTAAAATCAACTTGCAGGATCAGCTCCCTTAGGAGCCATATTGGCCCTCTCTTAGTAGCTGGAGACCTAGTGAATTTTCTTTATGTTTACAGTGCAACACCAACATTGTGAAATATCTAACCTATAAATAGTAATTTGCAATGCAGAATAAGTTCTCTGGAAGGCCAAATCAATGTCAGATCAAATGCATTATCAAATAAATTGCATCACATGATTGCATAGCTTGACACTGTCCTCTCGGGCCAGCTCAGAGCCGTCAACGTCCATTCTTCTTCCCAAACATATCACGAGGATCGTGTCTCCAGTGCTGCATCAGAGAGGGATGCCTGCATAATTCAACTACCCACACTTGTCGTTTACAGAGGCTTGCTTCATGTGTGGCCTTGCTTCTAGCTAAGTCAGGGAAAGAAAGAGTCAGGGAAAGAGTTTTCAAACTTTTTAAATGCCTTTATAGAAAGGGTTGCTAAATTCCTGCCACTTGTGATTTGTGATTAAATAATACAATTTTTTTTAATCGAAGCATCAGTCCCTGTATCTTTTTAATTTTCAAACTACTGAATGTCTGGATAACACAGTTACCTAGAAAACATTGTTTATGTTCCATTTAACTTAAACAATGGAAGAATCAATCCAAGGAGCTAAATAATTATAAAAATGTCAGCATATAAAATAATAGGATCTTCAGAATACTAAATCAAGAATTTAGCAATTCCTGATTGATAACTCTTAATCACATAAAATTAATAGGAGTTATGCCTATCTGGATAGTATTGCAGGAGTTAGTGCTTGTTTCTCTCTTACTTAGAAGTAATAAATTTAATGATACCAACCCACCTTTCAGCATTACATATATAAACACATAAAAGCCAGCATATTTGGATCTGCCTCTAGCACTAACTAGAACACATATATTCCTCATAAGTCAGACAGCAGAGTAAAGATAAGAAAGATAAATACACTAGATGTTAAGCAAAAGTAAAATGAAAGGGGGAAAAAGTCTTCCTTATAGATCTGTGTTAATATCTGCCAGTCATATTACAACTGTCTTAATACAGTACAGCTGCTCTGCTGCCAGCATGACCTTAGTTTGACATAACTGACAGCTGACTTGAAATCACTTGTGGTAAGTCTGCTCTTGGGACTGACTGATAACTGACCAATTATTTCAAGTGGGAATACCTAAATCATGCTTATTAACAAATAGTATACACAGTTATAGATTCAAAGATGATGGCTGGACGATGAGCTACATTCAGCCTCTTGGCTTACTTTGAAGCAAAACTACCCCACTTCCTTTTACCTGCAGACCCAGAATAAGGAGAGCCAACACCATAAACTAGGATAATAAAAGGGCCAGCTTTATTTTTTCATTGATCAGAAGGGGAACTGCAGTTGTACACGGGCCAAAACGCCATTCCCAACCTGATTGCAGTGTGGGCCATGGGTGGAGTGCAGAAGAGCCAGGCCTCTTCTCTTTGTACATCCCTGATCTTACAGGCAAGGCTGCCCTGGCTCTGAGTGGGAAACCGACAAAAGAAAAAGGGGAATAAAGTCAACCAGAAATCAACAGAAAAGCCTGAGAGGTTGAGCTAAAGACAACAAAATTGGAAAACAAAAAGAAATATTTATTGGGTATAGCACAGATTAATAATTGAAAACAAAGGGCCTGAAAAATAAGCTTCATTAAAATAACTGCAGACCTAAGTCTTGCTGAGATTTTAAAAAAAACCGTATTATACAAAGTTGATGAAGCATGCACTCACAATCAACGACAAAAGACCATACACATTTTGGCCACTGAGGTCTTCAGTGGTCACCAGTATACAAGCTTGAAACCCACATCCCAATGGTAAACATAATAATATATTTTAAGAACTCTGACCAGGTGGTTGTTCACTTCCTATTGTATGTGGTTTAATATAAATTTCAAGAAGACACCGTGGGTCTTGTATTTCAATTATAATATCGACACACAAATAATGTAGTATTTAATACAGCCTGGTACAGGTTCTACAATTCTTATAGTAATCTGATTGGTATGGCTCATGCTCCTCCTTGCCAAGCCTTTTTTAGTGCTCAAGGGAGGCGTGTCAGATCCCAATCCCTTATCCATGAGGGTCAAGGTTAATGGAATCTCTCAAAGGGTTCCTGTCCCAGGTCCATGAAGGTAGTTAGGCCCCAGGCTTCTGCTTTAACAATTACACCTTCATCCTCCAAAGTGATTCCTCTGGGTGTTCGCTAGGCTGTTCCATGTACCGCCAGTCAAGCAACGTTTTCCCACACTGCTACCACCACAGAGGGGGATCAGCTTACTGCTTGGTCCACCCCAACACCCCACTTGCGTTTTATGGCTTCTGAGAGGCCCCACGGCAGATCCCTCAAGAAGCTGTTTTAGCCCACATCTGAGAAGTGGACACTGAGAAGTGGACATTGAAGCAAAACCATCCACTTCTTTTTTGCTCCCACTTCAAGCTTTGTCTCAGCTCGTCATTAAGGATAGTTAAATACTGTTGTCTAGGTAGGCAGCTGAGTATGCTACTTAATTATGGTTGCTAATTCTTAGTTTAAATTGTTGAAGAGGTTAGAGAGTATTTTACCTGACTTTTTTTTTTAATTCAATGTGATTGATTGTATTAGAATTTCCTGGAGCAGTAACAGGATAGAAACTACACAGTCAATGTATTTACTTGGAAGTAAGTTTTGTAGGTTTCAGTAGAAATGGGCATACAGGTATCTCCTGTGTTTCTAGAGTGCAGATACTCTCTGCTTTGTAGTATTATTGGTCACGAGCAGTGTGCAAATATATTGAAATAACTTGTGGGAATTGCTAAAGCTATACTGTGGTTTGTAGTTTCTACTGATGTTAACAGGCACTTGGCAAACATAGTGAAGTTTAATTATCCCCATCTCTTTCCGTCTTCCCTAACAGACTACTAGAAGAGCTGGTGCAGAAGGAAAAAGAATTTCAGACCTTGCTGCATCAAGCAGTAGAAGAAAAGGAACATGAAATCAAAAACCTGAAGCTTAGGACTCAGCCAATAGGTGCCGTACTGGAATCTTCAAAAACAATGGTTCCATAAAAGCAGAAATTTGTTTCAAAGGCAGGCTGGTACACTTGGAGCCTTTCTAGGCACACACACCCTTTGCCCCCCTTTTCAGCCACTTTGTCTCCAGGCTTTTATCACATTTGCTAACCAGTAGTAAGTCCTTTGAAACAAGAGTATTGTATGTCCATATCACACCTGTTATTTCAGGTACTGTTACAGTTGCAGTCAAACAAATGTACTCCAAATTCAAATCTCATTCGAACCAGGATTTATGTATATTTATATATATACGAATATTTATATATTCTTATTTTTTCTAAGCTAAACAGCCCTGTTTATTATTTTTATGTATGAATTTGTATTGAGTTGTCGATTTTAAATTGTAATTTTTTTGACATCTCAAGTCAAACCCTTGAGCCACACTTCAGTCAGAAAAGAGCAGGGTGAAAATCAAATAAATAAATACATTTTTTTCCCAAAAGGAAAAGATCCTTACTGTTATATCTTGGCTCTGATATGGGATCATAAGATGAGTTTGGTAGGATCAGTTGAAGGATCTGTCTAGTCTTTTTCTCAATGGTGGCCAGGCAGATGCCACCAGGGAACCCAGAAGGAGGCCATAAAGCCCTCCTATGGTGTGTGTCCGGAGCACCTGACAATAGGGAAGGCCGTTGCCTTTATAATCTGCTCTTGATTGCCCAGTAGCACCTGGCTGTTGAGAACAGAAAGCTTGGGGTACATGTCAGAATCCTTTAAGTCCATTCAGATAACAATCCTCTTAACAAGCAGTAATCTATATTTAATTCAAAGAACGAGCTTATACTTCCTTACACATGTAAACATTTCCTTTTCATGGCTGGTTGAATCAATTTCTGTTATTTTTACTTGCAATTTTTATAACCATTCACAGTAAATTGTAAAATACTACGTAATAATAACATTCAGTCAAGTCACAACCAACTTATGGCAGCCCCTCAAGGGGTTTTCAAGGCAGGAGATGAGGAGAGGTGGTTTGCCATTGCCTTTCTCTGCATAGCAATCCTGGACTTGCTTGGTGGTCTCTCAACCAAGTACTAACCACGGCCAACCCTGCTTAGCTTCCAAGATCTGGTGAAATCAGGCTAGTCTGGACTATTCAGACTGCTAAAATAATATCTAGCCAATAATTTTTTATTTACAGAAGGGCCATGAACAAAAATGTTTCTTCTAAGTGAACTCCATTGAATCTGTCAGCTATGTAATAGAAGCCCTGCCTATCTTTTCATCCCTTTTCAATTTATCAGTTGTAAAAACTCAGTCTTGACATTCATAGTTTTTATCTGTCACTTGACCCTTCCATTTATAATTACAGGGCGTATGGTGTGAAATTTTGTATCTGAGAGCCTGGGTGAAAATGGTATGGTTCTTTGTAATCATAAAAAGGGACTAATTTGTCTCAAAATAATTGTTCTAGATATCCCTGGCTTGTCTGTCTCCCACCTTAACACCACTAGCAGAAGATCTGAAGATCCTGATCTTACTAATTGGCTGCGAGTTCATGGTGCTGATGAAGAAACCATAAACAGGGTAGGAAAAATATTTTATTAGGTATGTTTGGTTTGTGATCTCCTCAAACCCTAAGGCTCAGTGCCCAAACTGCAAGAACCTTTAACCTTTAATTTTAGCCACAGTTGTGAAGAGATAAAGATGAAGAAAGTACAGACAATGTAAAAAGGAGTACTATTCTTCCAGGATATAAATAAATTATGTCAAAAGACATTCTGGTTGTTAGCCATGTTATACTCAGTCAGATGTTTGGGACACCTGGCTCATGACTGTCTACTTTGTAGTAGTTGTCCTGTGCCTGGGTCCTTTACTTGGAGATGCTTCAGACTGAACCTGAAACTTTCTGCATGCAAATTGTATGCTCTGCCATTGAACTATAAGGCTTCCTTCAAAGAGGTTTTGCTTATCAAGTGTCTCACGCTTAAATATCAAGACCTTCAAGAACAGTGAACTCAAATAATTTTTTCAGATTTATCAGAGCATTTTTAACTGTGACCTCTGAAGTACTTAATCAAGTCCATCTGTCTTTGCTGCACTGAAATCTGTGATTCAGAATGAATTTTCCATCAGTTGAACAGAAGAATTTCCCTGCTTCCCCCCTCCCACTACAGCCTCACAAAATGCTGCTTTTGGGATACAGGAATGACCCGGGGGTAGTCTGTAGTGGGAAGGGGGAATCTGTTGAAAAAGTGCCAATTTAATCTGGATCTAACCTGTCATATTAAAGTATTTTGACTCTGACAGCATGTTTTGTGTCAGTTCTTTTTTATATAGTGTGAGATCCAGAAACTATCCAAAGGACTCTGATTCCTAGTTAATAGTATACAAGGGTCTGACTGACAGTGGAAGAAGACGTGAATGAATTTTACTGACAAGCTGAAAAATCAAATATATAATTAAATTATAGACATATATTCCTAAATTAGAATATGGACTAAAATCAAGAAAAGACAAGCTATACAGAAATGATATTATGAAAATAATAAAAGTAAGGAATAAATAAGTAACCAGTAGATAGATAGTAGATAAGGTCAAAGTAAAAATAATTAACAAATTGTGGGCTACATTCTGGATAGAACGTTCAACTACATGTCACTGTAGTGAGGAAGTAATAAATTAACTGGACATGACATGTATTTGAAAGTATATCAATGCCATGTTATCTCTATAGCAGCGAATTTTAGATGTCTCAAAGATCCAGTCTGTTGACTTCTGAGTGAGGGTTGTCAAATGATTTCATTATAGCTTTACATTGGGTACTAACATCCCACATTTATAGGTCTTTAAAATAATCATTAACTATTCTGGTAATTGCCCAGAATCATTGTGATGAAGTCAGCTTTAACATTTTTAGAGCAGAATGCTAGAAAAATTCTAAAATTCAGGTTTTGTAAAAAGTGTTCTAAATAACTTTGTGATATTGTACCTTTGGCTTTTTGCAGATTTATTAAGTGCTATGTTAGTGACTCTTCATGGGGCAGGAGTATGGGACACTTCAGACAGAATATATACATGTATTTTTGGCAGAGACTCAGAATGGGAACATAGCAGCTACTGGGCACACATCCTAAAACAAATCAGAAGTTAATACAGATAGATTCAGGAATAGAACTAAAGATGAGTTTGCACAATACATTTTTACAGGGAAACTCCACCTCCAAGTTACATTGTTCCTTTCTTCAGGAGACTGAGACAACATGAACGGTGGTAGTTTCTTCAAGGAGGCATGTTTCTGAATAAAAATACAGATAGCAAATCACTCTTGGGGAGGCATGTTGCCTTCACAGGGTAGATGGGCTATGCCAGAGCCATGTACCTGACTTGCTGTTTGATGAACATTTGCTCAAGGAGAAAATGTACACACACAATAGGTTTTCTAAAGAGTTTCTCTAATTTAAATTTTCATAGCACCTTTTCAGCTACTTCCCAGTAGGTAGGATATCTGGTGCCCCTTTGTTTATTGTTGGTTCTTACCTCAGTTTTATTATGGAGAGAGTGAGAGTGAGAGAGAAGCTATGGAAGAATTAAGTATTTTGTACCATACGTTGGCCATAATCCAGCAGAAATAATTGTAACAAGCCAATTGATTTCAGTTTATTTAAGCATACTTAATTCTGTTGTTAATATTGCCTTGTCACAGATAACCACATGAATTTACGTTTTGATTTTCAAGTACAGACCATCCAAAAGTATATAAACTTATTTTGGCAATAAAAAATACTATATTAAGTGAAAATTTTGACACATATGCATTTCTTATACTAATAAATTATTATTTGGTCAGGAATGTTTAAAACTTTGGATATCTGGTGGCATAGCCAACACAAGTTGCATTGTAAACTTCTTGCTTTAGTTTTTAGCAGAAGACTACACACTAATGGACATTCTCTGCTATGTTACACGAGATGATCTAAAATGCCTCAGGCTCAGGTAATTTTACCTTTTTAAAAAACAGATAACAAAGTACTGATTTTTCCTAAGGTCGTATTGTTCTTTTTACAAACAATCACTACCGTGAACTTCTATTTACAAGGTTTTGTGACTGATATCATGCATCCTTATTTATTGGACTTCATACAAATTATGTTAAGAATGCCACAATAGGTAATATGATTTATAGATCATGCTCCAATTTATTTAAGTTTGACTACTGAATATAGGAACCAAGGTTCTTGTATATTAAATAAAGAATTATTGAACAACAGTAAAGGGAAATTAGAAAAGGACCTTAAACTTTATTTTGAAATAAACAACCATGCAGAATGTTCTCCTTTAAGAATTTGGGAGGCAGCCAAAGCATATTTTAAGGGACTTGTGATAAGTGAATCAGCCTATTTAAAGAAAGTAATAAATGCAGACAGGCAGAATTGTTTACAAAAATTAAAGGTGTTAGATTGTCAGCACAAAAAGAAATTAAAGAATTATTGGTAGAAATCAAACAGGAGAAACTGAAATTAGGTCAAATGGACACTAACACTATCTATAAGAAGATGCTATTTACAAAACAAAAAAACTTTGAAAATGGGGATAAAGCAGGGAAGTTATTAGCCAATAAAGTTAGGAAAGCTAAAGCCAAACAAAATATAACAAAAACTAAATTAGGTGATGGCAAACTGAGCCACAATAACAAAAAAAAATTTATAAAAACCTTTCATGAATATTATCAGGTTTTATATAACTCAGAACAACTTAACAAAAGAGCAATTGATGATTTTTTAAAGAAAATCAAAATTCCTAAATTATTAAAGGAAGACAAGGAATTAATGGATATGGATATTAGTTTGCAAGAACTGGAGTTTGTAGCCAACAAGTTATAAGTAAACTAGGCACCTGGCCCAGATGGTTTTACTTCAGAGTTTTTATAAAGAGTTTTTTCAATTAGTTAAAAATCCGCTGTTAGATGCAATAAAAGATATTTTCAAAAATGGAGAATTCCCTGATTCTTGGTCTGAAAGTGGCATTGTCATCATTTTGAAACCAGATAAAGATCCTACTTCCCCTGGCTCATATAGACCGATAAGTTTGTTAGACACAGATTATAAGATACTCACCACAATTCTTTCTAACAAATTATAGGGAAATATATTTCCCCTGAACAAAATGGGTTTATCCCACAAAGACAATTAACAGCTAATATAAGGAAAGTAGTCAACTTAATTGAAAAAAATTAGGAAGTACAAACTAAAATCAGCCCTTTTGTTCCTCGATGTGGAGAAAGCCTTTGATAGAATGGAACATAAGTTTCTGAAGGAGACCGTTTATATCTTCGGTTTTGGTCAAACCTTCAGAAATGGGTAGAGATAATTTACATGAATTGTCATGCAAAAATAAAAGTCAATGGTGAATTATCTGCCCCTCTTAATATATCAAGAGGGGTTAGGCAAGGATGTCCCTTGTCTACCCTATTATTTGCCATTTCATTAGAACCATGAGCTACTGCCATAAAAAGTAACTGTGCAATAAAAGGAGTTAAGGTATAAGGAAACAAATTTCCAGATTTAAATAATGGGATAGATAAAGTTAAAGAGACCTACATATTAATTAAACTGACTTGCTGTTACATCAATAAAAATATTAAAGATTTTGATGTTATATGGAATCCAATAATCTCCAGAATGGAAAATATGTTTAAAGGTTTAGAAAGTGGAGACAATGATATGTAAAGTATTTATTAGTTTCGGAATGTTTTAAGGGTTTTTTGTTCTGAAATGTTATATGGATTTACTGTTTGAAATGATGTATGAGTTTTTGTGGTTTTTTTAATGTAAAAATAAATTTTTAAAATTAAAAAAAAGTATGTACGTTAGCTAAAGTAAAACCAGTGCATATATTTAGCAATAATGTGATTAGCAGACTGTTTAAACAGAAAAAAAGATACATACAGGCAAAATTTGCACAATACTCTCTCCTTACATGAGCTTATTTTATAATCTAACATTGTTATGCTGTGGCCATTCTTAGAAAATTCTACTAGAAAATCCAGTTGACAGGCTTGATCATTATCAGTCACAGGTTGATCCCATTAGTTTTGTCTTCAATACAGATAGAATAATTTATCCCATGGTTAACTGGAACAAACACAGTCTATCTATGTAGTACATTTCTAACCTGCCCTACTTCTAAGGACTTCAGAGTGGCATATATTGTTCTCCCTTCCCCACTTTATCCTCACAACAACCCTGTGAGGTTGAGAGAGTATAATGACCCAAGGTCTAGCAAGCTTTGTGGCACTGTGGGGATTTAAAGCCATGTCTCGTAGATCCTAGTTCAACATTCTAACCATTACATTACTTATAGAAAAAAAACTGATGGAAGTCAGGGGGGAAATTAAAAATCTTGGTTAAATTCTGCACATGAATGATGTTTGGGGTCTTGTTTTTGTTTTGTCTTTGTTGTTATGTTATACCTACTTCAGGCATGTACATGTATTAAATGCATCATGGGATCCCACATGATCCTCAGTTCCCAGCCCTCCCTGTCTGTCCAGTTGTTGTTGTTGGTGGTGGATAGAGCCATCAAATCACAGCCGACTTATGGTGATTCCATAAGACAAACAGAGATGGCTTGCCATTGCTTATCTCTGTATGGCAACCCTGGACTTCCCTAGTCTCCCATCAAAGTGAGCTGATCCAGACTAGCTTCTAAGATCTGATGAGTCTGGGCTAGCCAGGGCCATCCAGGTCAGAGCAAAAGTGTGCCGTCAAGTTGCAACTGGCCTATGGCAGCTCCTGTCAGGGGATTTTCAAGGTAAGAGATGAACAGAGGTGGTTTGCCATTGCCTTCCTCTGCATAGTAACCCTGGTCTTACTTGGTGGTCTTTCATCCAAGTATTATCCTGCTGTCCCTGGCCCTCCAGGTGTTGTTCATAAAATAAAAATAAGAGTATCTGACTTGCTTTCCTTCTCCCACACCTTCTCATTCCTCATATAATAGTTAATACAGAGATATCTGTATTAGCATTTTAACTTTGTGGAGATTTTTGCATATTCCACACGTGTAATTCAGATTTAAACCCTGCATTGTCAAGAATAAAAATGTATATTGTTTTAGCACCACTTTTTACTTTACACTAAAATATTAACAATATTAAATATTAACAAGTGACTACAAAATTTTTTAATATCACATGAATTTTGTTGTTATGGGGAACTTTTAAAAGGTGTTTTGCTACTGCTTGAGAATGTCCAAAACCTGTTTTGTTGTAAGAAAAAGATCCACTGTGACTTTCTGTTACAGAGGTGGGATTTTATGCACACTGTGGAAAGCCATCACTGACTTCCGGGAGAAGCACACCTGACCTTTCCAAAAAGAATCCCTCGATCTCCACAAAGAACTGGAGCGTTCCTGCAGCACAGAACAGGAGTTCTGTCACAGAGATGCTGTTGCACTTTAATCCAGTGTTTGTTTACCATTGTTTAAGAACACTTCAGCTCACTGGCTGCATCGACTCCTAAGTCTGTAAGGAGTGACTCTACAACATTAAATATTATTTTAGTTTAATTTTTTTAAACATAGAATCTTCTCTTTTTCTAAAATGTTGGAACAGCTATTATGTTTAAGAAATGCCAATGTTGATCTTATACAGACCAGTTGTAAGATTTCGTGTGATTCTTATATCACTGAACCAAAACCAAAATGTGAAAATTAGCTTTTAGCAGTTTTATATACGTCAGGAAAGGCAGGGTGAATTATGGGACTGAGCCTGGCCTTCTCCCTGGGGAAAGGAGGTCAGTCGTTTCCATTTTAGGGTGGCCTTGTGTACAGATGGAGATTTTTTTAGAGCTGGTGCTGTGAAAGACTGTGTGGCAGGATGAAGTTCCTCGTAGGCGGGGGGCAAGGGACTTCAGTGAGGTGTTTCTCAAGATCCTTGTATGTGTATTCATAATCTGGATTGGAATTATCATGTATCGCGAATGGAATCATCATGTATCTGGTGGATTTTCATTCCTTCTAGTATGCACAACGTAACACGCAGTACTTAACAGTCCACTTTAAATGTTCATACTTTTATTTTTAGTAACTTAACTCCCAGTCTTCAGTGCATTTGTTTTTAGTGTTATGTACTACTGAACTGTACCAGTTGCATATGCCTGAACTACATATAGTACTGTTAGCTTGTTCTAAAGCTATCCATTGTGACATACATTTAAGAATTAAAGAATAATGTACAGTTCCAACACATTTCTTGACTGTTTTTAAAGGCATTACAGAAAGGCTTGAATGATAACAAACAGGCGTAATTGAAGAAAAATGAAAATGAAATAAAACAGCTATTGAGAATAAAACCGATAGGCACCCCACTGCCACAGTGCAGGTGAGGATGGAGGTGTGATTTACAACGTTACAGCACAGGACGAAAGAATTAAATACCCAGTTCCCTCCCTTGCTGCTGTGAGCAGATTGGTACCTCCCTGCAGGTGAAGTTCAGTGATGCATTTTCTCAGATCTCCCACAACATGTTTGGCTTTGCATAAGCATAAACAGGGTGTGACTTTTTATGTACTTCCTTGTGTGCGGGAGTGGAATATTGGCCAGATGTATGGAATCCCTGAATAAAATGCCATTGTATCCAAAATTTTAGTGTTGACTATAACAAAGGTCAAAACAGTGTTCCCCCACTACTCACTGTATTATGTAGTTCCATAGTTATTGTTTCAAGTAACAATAGTAGGTTTAAAAGCCATTTGATGTCTTCCTTCCTCCCAAAAAAATTGACTCCCAGCAGTTTTTGCAACAGTGATGAATAATGATTGACTCTAAGAACTGTTGTAGCAGGTAAATACTTGGGCAGTTGGTCCAGGGCTCTAGCGGAAGATGTACTGCGATAGCAGTTCAGGGCCTCTTTTGGCAGGATACAGTTGATCTGCATGCCTGACCAGATTTACGTTTTTTTTATTTTTTCCTTTCTCCTAGTACAGCATGGCAAATTGCTTTTGAAATGGACGGCAACTTCAGATCAAGATGCGATCTGAGAAGATGCGGTCTGGGCCTGTTAAAAGGGAGGGAAGTCCAGGAAACCATTCACCATGCCCCCAAGCCTTTAGTTGCAAACCTGATCCAGAAGGAACAAGATAAGGGCAGGATCGGGAAGTGGCAACATGAAGCACAGACTGATATGCCTCAGAAAGGACTGGTGCCTCTTTTGCTCTGTGTAAGAAGGGCTGGTGTGACTGGGGTTAATTGCTGGCCCCACCCTCTGCTGTTTGCTGTTGAGGGGTGGGACTGAGAGTCTTTCATTAAGAAGTTTCCTCTCGCCAGAGGAAGAAGCTGAGGCAGCTGGGTGAGAGTCTGCAGGAGCCAGAGTTTCTAAAGAGTTGCTGTTTCCTGAGTGAGGAGGGCTGGTGTGACTGGGCTTAATTGCTGACCTCACCCTCTGCTGTTGAGGGGTGGGACTGAGAGCCTTTCATTAAGAAAGAAAGAAAAAGAAAGGGAGAGAGAGAGAGAAAGAAAAGGAGAGAAAGTGACAAAAAGAGGAAGAAAAGAGAAAAACATTTTCCCCCACACCTGACTGCGCACGCGGCCCCTCGGCCTGGCATGACCGGGCAGAAGCCTCCCCTTCACACCCAGCTGCACACACGGCCCTGCAGCCTAGTGCAACCAGGCAGAAACCTTCCCCACTCCCTCCCCGGCCACGCACAGGCCCTGGGAATCCCAGAAAAGGCCGGGGGAGAGGGAAAAGGGGGACTAGGTGCCTCGGCTCCACAATCCAGATAAAAGCCCTCCAGGGGCCAGATCCGGCCCGCGGGCCGTATGTTTGACACCCTTGGTCTACAGTGTGCCGACTGGACTTGTCGTCTCAAGAGGTCTGCTGTCTATCAGGTGCATGCATCCAGAATGGGACAGGAACAGTAGAAAGACACATTAAACCCACAGATTATTACCCTTTCTTGCACGTTCATGTGGGAAAAAATGATATTGCCCGACACAGCCCAGATTGTATTATTAAAAGCGACTATGTGGCTCTGGGTAAGAAGGTGAAGGACCTGGGGCGCAGGTTGTGTTTTCGTCAGTTCTGCCTGTCGAAGGTCATGTAGAATGCTACAAATGGCTGGATGCATAGATGGTGTCGTCAAGAAAGGTTTGGATTTCTGGACCATGGCTTACGCTTTCGAGAAGAAGCTCTTCTGTCGGGAGATGGTTTGCACCTCACAAGGGTGGGAAAACTGTGTTTGGTGAGATCCTCGCAAACCTGATAAGGAGATCTTTAAACTAAATCCTATGGGGGAGTGAGACAAAATCTTAAAGCCTAGTATGATGACAATAACTGGTGATAACAATAAAGATTTTCAGGGAGTGGCATGTATGCAAGGAAACAAACTCACGGGTAAGTACAGAAACGAAAACCTTGGGGCACATAAACCATGGACTCCGATGTCTGTACACTAATGCACAGACCTATGGGAAACAAGCAGGAAGACCTCGAAGCCCTAATACAGGAAAGGGATTTTGACCTAATAGGCATTACTGAAACTTGGTGGGATGTCACTCATGATTGGAATATTAAGATTGAGGGGTACAACTTGTTTAAAAGGGATAGACAGATAAGGAAGGGGGGAAGAGTAGCATTATATGTCAAAGATGTGTATACTTGTGAAGGAATACATGAATCTGAACATGGAAGTCCAGTTGACAGTCTATGGGTTAAAATAAAAGGAGTAAAAAATAATAGCGATATTATGGTGGGGGTCTGCTATCGACCAGCAAACCAGGCAGAGGACTTGGATGAGACATTCCTACACCAGATTACAAAGTTCTTAAAGAGACTGGACACAGTGGTCATAGGAAATTTTAATTACTCAGATATCTGTTGGAAGTCCAACTATGCTAAAAATACAAGATCCAATCAATTCCTGACTTGTCTTGCTGACAACTTCATATTCCAGAAAGTGGAGAGGGAACAGAGTGAATAAAACTCAATGGTTTAAAAAAATCAGATTTTTAAAATTTAAATCTGTGAGGCGCTCTGACTCCCTCGGACATGCGACCCCTCCCACCAGCAGAGGAGGAGGTCAGGTCAGGGGAGCCTCCTCGGCCTCAGACCATTCTGAGGGCGAGTCTGAACTGCACTCCCCCTCAGAAGAAGCCAGGGTCTCTGTGCGCTCTGCTCAGACGACCCACATGGCTTCCATCCTCCCTGGCCTCCGCTTCCCCCGACCTTTTATCCTCCTCCCCAAGGAGCCGCCCTCCTCCCTCCCAATCCCGGCCCTTCCCCTCAGGTGCCGTAAGGGAGCGCTCCCTGCCGCCACCCTGCCTCCTCCCCATCCGGTGTTGGGCGTCCCCGCCCCTTTCCCTGGCGCGCCCGCCCAACTAGCAGCTGTCCTGCGGGGCGTCCCGCCCGCCGCTCGTCATCTGGGCCGTCTCCACCGCCTCTGTCATCCCCCGGGGTACCCGGCCTCCGGAGCTGCTCAGGGCTGCCTGTGGAGGAGATCGGGTGGGCAGGTGAGGCGTTGTCGCAATCTGCCCTCTCCCCCTGTGCCCCACCCCTGGCCATTCTGGACGGCACTTCCGCCGCCGGCCCGGTCTCCGCCGCTGTGCTTTGTGGCGTCTTGGGCGGCTGTCCCCATTGTCCCTCTCTGGGCAGAAGAGGAGGTGTGGGAGCGGGGTGGAGTCCGGAGACGCCCGTGTGCACGGGCGTCTCAGGACAAATCGGATTTTTAAAAATGAAATGCTTTTGGAGGAAATTTTTTTCTAAAGATTGTTTTTTATTTAAGATACATTATAGTCCAAAGGCTATTCATCAGGAAATAAGGATTAGTTTTCATTATGTAGCATGAGGCTGTATATTTATGCAGTGTTTAAATGTTTTGGTAAATGAATTCCTTTAATCCATTCACAGTGTCCTGGTCTTCCAGAGGTTTCCGTAAGATTATTTTGGGCAGTTTTTCTAACAAGAAGATATCATCACAGATGCTTGTTTTTGCAGTTCTCAAAAGTGTGAATTTGTGTCTGCAGAGATAACATGCCTTTTCTTCACAGGAAAAATGTTATAAAATAAACATAGAGTTGAGGAAAAAAGTCCTATGAGGAAAGGTTGAAGGAGCAGGGTATATTTAGCCTGAAGAGGAGAAGACTGAGAGGGGATATGATAACCATCTTCAAGTACTTGAAGGGCTATCATAGAGAGGAGGGTGCCGAGTTGTTTTCTGTTGCTCCAAAAAGTTGGACCAGAACCAACGGGTTGAAATTAAATCAAAAGGGTTTCCGTCTAGACATTAGGAAGAATTTTCTAACAGAATGGTTCCTCAGTGAAACAGGCTTCCTCAGGAGGTGCTAAGCGCTCCTTCCCTTGAGGGTTTTAAGCAGAGGCTAGATGGCCATCTATCAGCAATGCTGATTCTATGACCTTAGGCAGATCATGAGAGGGAGGACATCTTGGCCATCTTCTGGGCATGGAGTAGGGGTCACTGAGGGAGATGGGGGGAGGTAGTTGTGAATTTCCTGCAATGTTCAGGGGGTTGGATTAGATGACCCTGGTGGTCCCTTCCAACTCTGTTATTCTATTATTCTATATTGCGTAACAGGAGTCCATAGGATTAGACTGCAAATGTGATCCCTGTATAAGTAATATAAAATTCTGGGATATATTACATACCAGCAAAGCAAGTAATAATAATGTTGAATGGTGACCAAAATTATGTAAGCAGTTCTACTGAATGGCAAGTCACCTCCTCCCAGTTAATTCTTTTCCCTGTTGTCAAGCACCCTTGACAACAGAATAGAAAATTCAGCTCCTTGGAACCTGCTTTTTTCCTGCAAAAAAAGCAGATGTAATTTCACTGGGATTTCTGTACCAGTACTTGTGAGAGAGAAAAACTGCAGTGGAACTCTAAAATTAACCTCAGACATGGATGTGCTATGGCCACAGCAGGTATACTAATTAGTAGCATCATAAACTCTGCTAAAGAAATGTTCTAAGCATGATACACAGCTCATGAAAGCAACCTGTGTAGGAAGGAATACTCACCCACCTCATTATACAGTTTATTATTTCCTGCCTGAAAGACTTCAGATGGCATCGCTCTTATACCTTTACACGAAGGTGTAAGAGTAATGCCGTTTTGGAGCCCAATTATCACTGAATGCTAATATAATTTAATGCACAGGAAAGAATGCTTCAAGTTCAACTGTAATGCACCGTTAGCATATTGGTGTTGCAGGGCCTGCGGAAAGCTGATGGGGTGCCTATAGTTGGGCCTCTGCACATAAGGAGTAGAGTTCAAATGCAAATTCTCACTTGTTTGTTGACATGCAGAGAAACCGCCACAAGCAGGAGAGAACTTCTGAAAGGGCTTGTAGCCACATTTAATTTTGGGTAGAGGTGTTTCGTTGTTTTTTGTTGGGGTACCATCCTTCTTCTCACCACCCCGCATGCTGTTATACAAAAATGAATTTAGAAAAATTTGACTCTTTTCAGCAGTTCCCAAAGGAAGTTACAAAATAAATAATACAGTTGCATTTAAATAAACCTTTCCATGCCACAATTATAGGTTGGATCCAGAGCAGATGTTTCTGTGGGGGCAAGTATTTATGCCTGTACAATGTGTTTTTCTTGTCCCCCTCTCACAGGAACCCAAAATGTTCCCCAAAATCTTGTCCCCAGGAGCAGAATTCAGGGAGCATTTCAAGGTGTTGGAGGAAGAGGGTGGGGAAATTGGGTGGAAATCTTTGCACCCATGCAGATGTTAGCCTGGATCCAACCCTGTTTCAGAAAACCACAAATAAAGTAGTCGCCATACTGCTCTAAAAGTTGAACAAACAAAAGGGAAAAGCAACGAGATTCTGGATCATACAGGTCTCAGCAAACAGCTAGATCTAAAACTGCTAGGGACCGCAACTGAGGATTTACATTCTGACATGACCTTTAGCCTGATACTAACTGGAAACAATAGCAGGCAGTGCCCTGCAGATCTCTGGGGCGGCATGTATGGGAGAAAAGGCTCCTTCAGGTATTCCAGGCCAATGCTTGAAAGAGCTTTACAGCACTTGCACTCTGGATATAGCCCAGTAGCAAATTGGCAATTCATGCAACTCACAGAAACCTGGTGTAAATGATACAGCTTAACCTCAAAATTAGTCAGATGGTTGCAGTTTGAATCAATTGGAATTTTGAATCAATTGAAGCTTACAAACCACCATTGAAGCTTACAAACCACACGTAAAAAGTAATTTAAGAGGTTAATAGGGCATATATCACAAAAGACTGATGCTTTTGGAAGGAATAGGATATCTATGCACACACACCTGGACAATATTGTGCCCACTCATAATAGTGAGGAGATATCTATACCTAGGAACGGACTGGGAAGTGAAAATGGCCTTGGAGGAAATCAAGCTGAGCAGTCCCTGTGGTGCTACATGCCATCTCTGCGGGCATCAGTCCTGCAGGGGTCAGAGGCACCAGCAACAGGCATTAGCTCACCCACTTGCTTTCTCCCACAAACTGGCCCCACTGTGGGGAGAGGCATTCTGTGAACTGTCACAAATGACCATTGCCAATGAAGGGTCTGAGCCAAGCAGCCTCTGAGACACTGGCAGAGTGCCTGGGGCTTGTCTGTGATTGCTCCCAGCCACTAGTGGCCTTCTAGGGCAATGACCCTAGAGCAGGGGTGTCCAAACGTTTTTTAAAGAGAGCCAGATTTGATGGAGTGAACATGCGTGAGGGCCGACCATTTTGCCTGACATTCTTAATTAAATGCAAATTAACTATTTTATGCAAAGTTTATTGCAAATGGCATACTTATTATGCCCATAAGCACAGACTGCACCACAAAAACCATGGCTACATTCCTTCCTTTCCCCAAAGCCCCTTTCAGCTCACTGGACACCCCCCAGCTTCTAAATCTCCAACCTTCCTTCTGTAGGCAGGGAGCAGGAACTCTTGCCCCCCTCCCCCCCCCACTCATGTGCCTCTCTGGGACTGTCGACTCTCTCCCTTCAACCCTGCCGGGGGTATTCTGTCCTCCCCTCATCTGAGCCAGGAAATAAACTGGTTTTCATTCTCATGGAGCCCAAGATTCAAACACTCTGACATCTCCCGTGCAGGGAGGAATGTGGAGTTTTTCTCCCCATGAGAGCCAGCGTGGTGTAGTGGTTAAGAGCGGTGGTTTGGAGAGGTGGAGTCTGATCTGGAGAACCGGGTCTGATTCCCCCACTCCTCCACACGAGCGGTGGAGGTTAATCTGGTGAGCTGGATTTGTTTCTCCCGCTCCTACACACGAAGCCAGCTGGGTGACCTTGGGCTAGTCACAGCTCTCTCAGCCTTACCTACCTCACAGGGTATCTGTTGTGGGGAGGGGAAGGGGAGGGCGATTGTAAGCTACCCTTAAGTGGTAGAGAAAATGGGCATATAAAAACCAACTCTTCTTTTTTCCTTCTGACCTCTTTGCTCTCTGCTCGGGGCTGTGACCTCCGGAATGAACACGGGTGTCCTCTGCAGGCCCCGTCTGAACACATCTCGTTTCCAAACACGACACATGCCAGGAGTCATTTATTTCCCCCACCCCACCCCTTCTTTCGAAGCAGCCACTTGCCTTGGAGAGAACCTGCTGGGGGGTCTGACTCCAAACACTCCCTACCCCCAAATCCAGCCCCCTCTCCCCCTGCCTTTCCTTGACTCACAATCCGCAAGACCCATCCAGTCTCTCCCCTCCTCCCTCCCACCCTGCAAATCTGGATCCCTAGCGAGACCTCTGCAATGCAGGGAAGGGGCTGCATCTCCCCCACCCCACCCCAGCCTTCTGCAGAGAGAAAGGAGGAAAGAGGAGAGCCAGACGGAGCAGCCCCCCCACCCCCAGGCTTTTTGGTGTTTGTGTGTGGGGGGGTGTCTTTCCTCTCCCAGATTGGGGCCAGCCTCTGACCTCCCTTGCATTTCCCTTCCCCACCACCACCTTTCCCACCCTCGAGTCCCCCCCAACCCATCCTCAGGATCCCCCTTGACCCACTCGGAAGGAGCTGCTGCTGCTTTTCCACACATCAGAACAACACGCGGGCTCTGGGTAAGAAGGAAGTGGCCTCTCTAGGGTTTCAGACTCGCTGGCCTTCATTCCGGGGGGTGGGGCTGAGACAGCCAATGGAGGCAACCCTCCGCCCAAGCATTGCCCCCTCAGTCGGGGATGCAAAGCACAGGTGCAGCCCCCACACGCCCCCTTTTTTCTCTGCAAAACTGGCTGGGGGGCCGTATTAAACCGGCCCGGGGGCTGCAATTGGCCCCCGGGCCGGACTTTGGACATGACTGCCCTAAAGGAAGCCCTAGCAGCAGAGGCGGCCAACAAAATGACTTGTGAGGTGCGCCACACAGACTGATCTTCGCCACTATCATCCCAAAGGCCGGTTCCTGTCCACTGCAAGGATGACAGCGAAGAGGAGGAAGTACAAAAGCTGAGTTCCAGGGGTTCCAAGAGTCCCAGCCAGTGGAAAATCGTGTGCAAGCTGCGGAGACCAGCACTACTATCAATCATGTAGGTTCCACAATGCAAAATGTCAGGAGTGTGGCAAGGTCAGCTGCTCCACAAGAGTCCGCTGCTCAAGAAAACCCAGGGGCCACAAGAACTTTCCCACCAGGGAAGACACTAGCCACCTCACTCCATCTTTGCGGGGTACCACAGCAGTCGGGAAGCAACAAGCAAACGCTGGGGCACTCGTCAACGACACGTCCCGAGTGTGAAACTCAACAAAATACACTCAATGGAAAAGATCTGCATAACCATCAAAATACAAGGCATCCGTGCAAAATGGAGGTTGACTAGGGGTCTGCCCTCTCCATCGTCTCCACTGAAACATTCAAGTGTCTTTGTGTGAACAGGGAAGCGCCTCGCCTGCAACCAAGCAACCTCATCCTCAACAATTTCCAAAAGAGAAGGGTCCCTGTCAAGGGCAGTGCCCAAGTCAACATATGCTACAAGCAGTTCTCCAGTACTCCAGTACTCCTCACCTTGCAGTCACTGAGGGACAGCGCACAAGCCTCCGGGGGCTTGAATGGTTCTAGGCCCTGGGGATCCACATGGTGAAGCACATCGACCAATTGCAGTTCGAGTCCATATGGAAGAAATTTGAAAGCATCTGGAATGCACCATTGGGCTGTTACAAGGGCCCGCCAGTCAAACTTCAAATCGATCCAACCATCACGCCAATCCAACTCAAGCCCCGACAAGTGTCATTTGCTCTCAAGGAAAAGATCGATGCTGAACTGGACCATCTCACTGAACAAGGTGTCCTGGAGCCGGTTCCCACCACCAAATAGGAAACACTTATCATCACACCGCTGAAGTCCAATGGTGAAGTAAGAATATGTGCTGGCTACAAGTGCACTATCAACAAAGCCCTTCACCAGCATTCATATCCGGTGCCCATCTTCAGTCATCTCCTCGCATCCCTGGCCGGGGGCAAAGTCTTTGCCGAATTTGACCTTGCCCAGGCATATCAACAGCTTCCAGTCGATACAGCATCTGCCGAAGCTCAGACAATCATCCCGTATGGGACGTTCTGTGTCAAACGCCTCCAGTTCGGGGTCAGCACAGCACTGGGGATCTTCCAAGGCCTAATGAAAGATGTCCTAAAAGGTCTTCCAGGGGTCATTTCCTATTTCGATGGCGTCCTTGTCACTGGTGAGTCCAAGGAGGAACTCATGGATCGTGTTCATCAAGTCCTCAGTTGTTTCAAGGCCGCCAGCCTCACTGTCAAGAGGGAGAAATGCCAGCTTCGACTTCTGGTAGAGAGCTGATCTCAGCGCAACGTTTCTCCCGAGAAAATCCAAGAAACGTTCTAATTTGGGGTGCTGTAAAGCACCTCAACCCGGTTCCTAAATAGTGGACTGGGGAGCAGGAATACCCCTGCAGCCGAGAAGAGCAGTTTGACTCCTAAACTCTCTGAGGGAGCTTTTTTAAGTCCCCCGGAGGTTTGGATGCCTGTCCCGCCGGCATCGAGGGATATAACTTCACCACAGATGCTTCTTTGGCATTAGGCTTTGATTTCCTCTATTACCATCAAAGTACTACGGTATATAACAAAGAAAAACCTCATCTCCCGAAACCCAAGTAAGTCACAAGAACTCTTTTGCTTTTACCTTGAATTAGAAGTTACGGGGATTTGATAAAATCATCTATGAACTCCGTGTCTCTCCGCCCACTGCATAAGCTGATTTTTCTATGAAATAACCATCAGATAAGCCGGCAGGAACTCTATCAATTTGATCAGCCGATAGACTAAACAAACGGGATTTCCTGATTGACACTGTTACTGCCGATCGGAAGCGACATCGCTGGAAGGGGTGGGAGGAGTGAAATCCCCCCCTCTTTGAGTTGAGAAGTCTTTCCGGTTTAAGAGAGTTCTCCAGCCACGTTTCATTGGAAGCGACTTGCCTTGGAACCGGAAGACTGTGTGCAAGATCAACTTACTGCTCTTTAAGGCAATGAAGCAATAACACCATTGAAGAAGAAGGTATGTCGTAGGACTGGAAGTGCGTCTCTCTTGTGCAACTGTTAAAAAGCTCCCATACCTCTGGATCAGCGAGAGGAGACGACAGAAGGTCCACGTCTCTACAACTTCCTGTCTACTTCCTGTTTCCTGCTCCAGTTGCCAACTTAGAGCGTCCCTCTGTACTCGTTGGTATTTTAAAACAAAACCCCCCATTTTTATACTAATTTGAAGAATTTGACAATATTGACAGTGGCAAAAATGCAACATACACTGATCTGAATCCCTTATACTACAGGATAAGGGTATTGGGAACCTGCCAGACTTTTTAAACACTACCTCTACTGTAAATGTCTGGATCTCATCCAAGATCTGGATCCTTGCATAGCCCTGCATTACCTAAACTTAAAGAAACCACACAAGAAACAGCCATGGAAAAGAAAGTGCAAGAACTGCTAGCCAAACAATCGGAAGCGTTTGCAAAGCAACATGACCAGATGTCCAAACAACAGGACCATCTTGCACAACAAATGGAAAAATTAACTTCTATGATGACTACTCCTGGCCAATCTAGTCAAACTATTAATCAGAAACTTGATGCTGACAGAAGAAATTAAAGATATGAAGATCCAGGTTACAGCAATGAAGGCGGATATGAAGACAATGGATGCTTCAGTGAAAAAGGTGATTGAAGAACAAAGGCAAAGAAGAAGATAGAAGAACATGACAGACAACTGGATGTAATACGCTCTCAAGAAGATACAGTCAAGGATTTATAAAGTGACATCCCCTAAATGTTGGAAATGTAATAAAGAAATTGGTTCTTTTTATCACATGTGGTGGACCTGTGATAAAGCTAAGGAGTTTTGGGATATGATTTATAATGAAGTAAGGCTGATAGTATAAAAAAATATACCCAAGACACCAGAAATGATGCTACTAAGCATGATACCTGATGACTTGTTAACACAAAGGACTTTTCTGATTTATGCTACAACAGCGGCAAGATTGCTCTTTGCAGTGAAATGGAAAGGGGCAGAAATCCCAGGGAAAAAAGACTGGATTTTAAAAATGTTTGAACTGGTGGAAATGGCAAAACTTACAGCCATTTTAAATCAAAAAGACAATGCACGATTTATGGGGGAATGGGAGGCTTGGATGAAATATTGTCAATATGAATTAGGACTGGGGGAAATGGAAGACTACCTTTTAATCTGATCTAAACGATACTATTAATATCACGAGCTACAATTAATTATACTTATAGAATATGTTATATGAAACTTAACTGATATAAGAAGATCAGACCAATCACGATGGGTTAGAATACTTTATTAAGAGGTGGACGGAGGTGATGGGGAAGTCGAAAAATTTTCCGTTATCTGGTAGTTTATAACGTATATAAGAAATTACAACAACATCTAGTTAGGATTTAGAATTACATGTTACCATTATTGTTGTTTGTTAATATGGGAAATTTGTATTATAAAATCCAATAAAATTTTAATTAAAAAAAAGAAGAAGATACAGTCAAGGACCAGCTGGCTATGATGGATTTGAAGGTGAGATAAGTCAATCTTCGTTTACGAAATCTTCCTGAAGACCTAGGTGATACTAGAGAGACTATGATAAAAACATTGGCTGACCTATTCCAAATGGACGAACAAGATCTAGACCATGCAATAAATAGAATATACAGGATACCTTTACGGGCAAGATTGAAGAAATCCAGATCTAGAGATATTATGATCTCCTTCTACATCATTAGGATGAAAGATATTATGATGCAATTTCATTACGAGAAACCCACTGTCATAGGGGAGACTCCATTAGTAATTCTTAAAGATATTCCTCAACATCTTTTGACACAGAGGAACATATATAAAGGCTTTACTATGATGCTGAGGAAGAATGGAATTATGTATCGTTGGATATTGCCACAAGGACTTACTTTCACCTACAAGGAGGTCAGAACAACCGTCACTTCAGTGGTGGATGTTGGAAAATTCATGAGAAAATATAAAAGAATTAATTGGTCTTACTCAGGAACAAGAACAGGAACAAGAACAAGAGGAAGAAGACTTATCAAAAGGAGCAGCTGGGGGATTTACGTCTTAAAATTGATTTTATAATCCAATCACCATGGCTAAAGTAATCTCATGGAATGTAAATGGACTGAAAGAAAAAGTCAAAAGAGAAAGGATTTTTAAATTTCTGCAAAAACAAAAATATTCGCTAATTTGTTTACAAGAAACTCATATCTCTAAAAAAGATAGAAAGTACCTGGAAAGGCAAATGTTGGGACAAGCAAAAGGACGATATCTCAGACAAAAAGATTGAAAAGTTCTTGAACTCTATTAATATGAAAAAAAATCTTCAGCCCATCAAAAATCTATCGATGTTCCAATTACTTCTGAAGAATTAGAGGAAGCTATTACTAAACAAAAAATAGATAAAACCCCCAGACCGGATGGGATAACGGCTCTGTTCTATAGAACATTTAAGATGAACTTGGTGAATCCCTTTTTAATGGTTTGCAATACAATATTAGATACTGGGATATCACCTGAAACATGGTCACATGCTTTTATTTCATTGATTCACAAGACTGGAAGAGATTCTGAAAAAGTAACAAACTATAGACCTATCTCTTTATTGAATGTGGATTACAAAATACATGCCTCGGTTTTGTCAAACAGAGTTAAACTAGAGATTTAATACATGAGGATCAAGCGGGCTTTGTCCCAGGAAGGCAAATCAAAGACAATCTTAGAGTATTATTGGATGCATTGGAGTATTATGAACACAATATTCAAAAAAAAAGCAGCCTTTGTTTTTCTTGATGCAGAAAAAGCTTTTGATATGGTTTCTTGGGACTTTATGAAAAAAGTCCTAGAAAAAATGAACTTTGGTGAACGATTTCGAAGAGGCATAACAGCTATATATACGAAACAACAAGCAAAAATATTGGTTAATGAATCAATGTCAGACAACTATACTATACAAAAAAGGACAAGACAAGGATGTCCACTCCCTTGCTTTTTATTGTGGTCCTAGAAACCCTGTGTTGCAAGATAAGAAAATCGGAAGTCATCAGCGGTTTACAAGTAAATAAGCATGAATTCAAAATGAGAGCATTTGCAGATGATCTTCTGTTAATTTTGGAGGACCCAAATCAATCAACAAATTAATGGAAATATTGAATGCATATGGCCGAGTTTCAGGATTTAAAATTAACCAAGAAAAAACACAAACGATATTTAAAAACCTCTCTGAAGCAGAGCAGAAGGATTTTGTAACTACTACAGGATGGGAGAAAACAAATAAAGTGAAGTATCTGGGTATCTGGATTTCTACCAAGAATAAAGACTTGATTACTAATAATTATCTGAAACTATGGGAAACAATTAAAAAAGATATGTTAAGTTGGTCCAATAAAAAACTTTCTTTTATGGGACGTATTTCTACAACTCAAATGAATACACTACCGAGAATATTATTTTTATTCCAGAATTTACCTATTATCTCCCAAGCAAAATCTTTTAATGTTTGGAGGAAAGACTTACTGAATTTTATCTGGCAAGGGAAAAAAACCAAGAATTGCTTATAAATACTTAGTGGACTCTAAGGATAGAGGAGGTTTTGCACTCCCTAATTTTCAACTATATGCTGAAGCAGCTGCTTTAGTATGGCTAAAAGACTGGATTGAACTTTCTAATGCGCGATTACTTGATTTAGAGGGTTTCGATAATAGAAGTGGTTGGCATGGATACTTGTGGTATGATAAAATTAAAATACATACATCATTTCAGCAACACAGGATTAAATCATCTTTATTTAGAACATGGCAGAAATACAAACATCTTCTTGAACCAAAGACACCGATGTGGATCTCATCGCAAGAAATGCTGACACTACGACCACTTAGACCAGCACAGTTTATTACTTCTCAAGATCTTTTAAAGTGGGACGGTAACAAATGCTCACTGAAAGACTATGATGAAGTAAAAAGATCTTTTGACCTGGTTTCAATATCATCAAATAAATTCTGTTTATACTCAGGATTTGAAAACAGGGTTTTCTAAAAATAAACCAACCTTCCAAAAACTTTTATTAGAGACAAATGATCACTTAATATCTAAGATGTATAAACTACTACTAGAAATTTATTGTGAGCAAGAACGGATAAAACCTACAATGATCACTTGGGCACAGACGGTGGGTCATGATATATTCTTGGATAAATGGGAACGATTTTGGTCACGAGACATGAAACTTATTCTTGCTCAATCATTGAGAGAAAATATTTATAAAATGATGTATAGGTGGTATTTAACAGCTAAAAGGCTGGCAACGATCTACAAATCATTGTTCCCAAAGTGTTGGAAGTGTAATATAGAAATAGGCTCATTTCATCATATGTGGTGGACTTGTGACAAAGCAAAAAACTTCTGGGACATGATCTACAACGAACTAAGACTGATTATACAGTATAATATACCTAAATCACCTGAGATGATGATACTTAGTATGATACCAGACTCTATTTTAACTCTGAGATTGTTCTTAATTTATGCCACCACTGCTGCAAGACTGGTCTATGCAGCTAAATGGAAATCACTGGACATTCCAGACAAAAGAGATTGGATACAAAATATGTTGGAACTGGTGAAAATGGGAAAATTAACGACAATGTTAAATGAAAAAGACAATGCGCAATTTATGGGTGAATGGGAGGCTTGGAGGATCTACTGTGAAAATGAACTTCAAATAGGGGAATTTAAGGGTTACTCATTGATCTAATCCATTTTTTCACTATTATTAAGGATGTTTTTATGATTAAAATATATAGTCATTATAATAATTATAATATAATTAATAATTATAATAAGGTTGATTTGAAGAAAGATAATAATTATGTATGATTTGAAATAATATGAATATATATTTTATTTGATTTTTGATAAAGAATTATATGCATATATATGCAACATTATCAGGATTAGAATACTGTACAAAAGAGCATACAAATTTATAACGGGATATAAGGAGATGAAGGGTAAGTCTTTATATTTTATTTTAGTATATTTGTACTTTCAACAATAATTCACTGCTTTTTATTCTTTTTTGATGACTTTTAATAATTGTTGAACTGTTTATATATGTATTTTGAAAAACAATAAAAATTACTTTAAAAAAAGAGAGGGAGAAATGCCAGTTGGGTCTACTACATGTAGAATGTTTAGGATTCCTCATGGATGCTTCCGGAATCCACCCAACTCCTGCAAAGGTCAAGGCAATCCACAGTGCACCACCACCCAAGACCAAGCGGGAGCTTCAGGCTTTCCTCGGAATCCTGAACTTCTACCATTCCTCTTTGCCCAACAAGGCATCCATTGCAGAGCCCTTGCACCGTTTCCTTGATAAGACGACACCATGGTCCTGGGGGCATCTGCAATAGTCCGCCTTCAATGCTGTGAAGCAATTACTGTCGTCGTCCAGTCTTTTGGTCCACTTTCACAAATGGAGGCCAGTCGTTCTGACCTGCAACACCTCACCATACGGTATTGGCACCGTCTTGAGTCATAGGTTGCCAGATGGCCGGGAGGCCTCAATCGCCTACTACTCACATTGTCTCCCAATGGAAAGGAACTATGCCCAGATTAACAAGGAGGAGCTGGCAGTTGTCGCAAGCATAAAAAAATTCCATGACTACGTCTACAGTCGCCCTTTCACCATCATCACGGACCACGAGCCGCTCCTGGGCATCTTTGTTCCTGACTGACAAACACCTCAGATCCTGTCTCTTCGGATGCTCAGATGGTCCGCTTTCTTAACACGTACAACTTTGAGCTGCACCACCATCCCAGACGGGGCATCAGTCATGCCAATGCCCTCAGCCGCTTGCCTCCAGATGAGTCGGACCCGGACCCCTCACCAGCCCATTATATCATGCTCATGAAGATGTTGCTGGAGACGCCGCTCCATGCTTCAGACGTTGCCACCTATTTGACAAAAGACCACCTCCTCTCCTGATTGCTGAACTGGGTGTGGAGGGGGTGGCTGACAGGCCGCCTCGATGCCAAGTTTGCCCCATTTGCTGCTCGCCAGCATGAACTCTCAGTCCACAAGGGTTGCCTCCTTTGGGGAAGCAGACTAGTCGTCCTGAGCAAGCTGCGCACCAGAGTCATGGAGGCTCTCCACGCCTGCCACCTGGGCATCGTCAGAATGAAGGCTCTGGCAAGAAGTTATGTATGGTGGCCGGGTTTTGACACTGCTGTGGAGGAGTGGGTCAAACACAGCCGGATCTGCCAGGAATCACGGCCTGAGATGCCGTATGCTCCGGTGCAGGAGTGGGAGTCCACACATGCACCATGGTCTCGCCTCCACATTGACTTTGCAGGACCTTTCCAGGGACAGACATTTCTCGTTATTGTGGACTCATACTACAAGTGGCTGGAGGTGGTCCCCGTTGCGTCTATGACCACTTGAGTAGTCATCCAAGCACTGAGGCAGGTCTTCATGACCCATGGCCTGCCTGACACAGTCATTTCGGTCAACGGGGCTCATTTTATGTCTGTGGAGTTCCGTCAAGTCATGTCCAGAAACCTGATCCGGCATGTAATATTGGCACCATTCCATCCATCGACCAATGGGCAAGCACAGTGGATGGTGTGGACAACAAAGGAATCCCTGGGCCGACTGGTCCACGGAAGCTGGGATGTGCGCCTGGCAGACTTCCTCCTTGCACAGCGCCTGACACCATGCACCGCCACCGGTTGGAGCCAAGCAGAGATACTGATGGGGTGCAGCCTGAAGACCCTCCTGGACCACTGTCAGCCCTTGGCCCACAGAACCAGAAATCACCACAAAGTCATATAGAGTCCAAACAGATGGCTTTTACTGGTCAAATAGGCATACAGTGCAAACGAATAAAATGACAGCTATGAGAGACTCACTAGCTGGGAGATATTATAAGGCAGGAAAGGCGGGAGATTACACGCATAGGCTGAATACAGTTTCCCAGGAGCTGAGTTCCCAGGCCTAGGTATGCGACCTTGGGGGGCAGACAATACAGCGCAGAGACAGAGGCAATAACGAAACCGAGATAGCAGCCTGACATTCTGCTCCCCTCAAGGCCCCCTCCCAGTTCGCAAGGGGGCTGGCCTATCCGGGTAAGCAATGTGAAAGGCGTCGACGAGGTCGGGGGCGGAGACATCCCGTGCGCGCACCCATTCGTCATAGGCAGGGGGGAAATGTTTCCAACGGACTAAATATTGCAGGTTGCCATGGTGAACACGGGAGTCAAGGATCTTGGAGACTTCGAAGTGTTCCTCCCCCCCCACCATGATGGGTTGCGCAGGAGGTGGGTCCGGATGCCACTGTGGAGAAGCAACATGGGGTTTGAGGAGGCTAATGTGGAAAACAGGATGCACACGCCTCAAGGATTTGGGGAGAGCCAGTTCCACCGTGACAGGGTTTATGACCCGGGTGATGGGGAAAGGGCCAATGAATTTAGCACTGAGCTTATGGCACGGTTGGGTGGAACGGAGATTTTTGGTGGAAAGGTAAACCAAAGTACCCACTTGCAGATCACCCCCGGGGGAGCGATGTTTGTCAGCTTGCGCTTTGTATTTACGTTTGGCCCGGTCGAGGTTGCTAACGAGCCAGGGCCAAGTGGTACGGAGGGCGTGTGCCCAGGAGGCAATGTCAGGGTTCCCCTCCCCCTCTACATCATCTGCAGGAGCGATGGGACTGAAATCTTGTCCATACACAGCAAAAAATGGGCTAAAACCTGTGGATTGATGCATGGCATTATTGTAGGCATATTCTGCTAAAGGTAACAGTTCCACCCAGTTATCCTGGTGGTAGTTAACATAACAGCGTAAATAACATTCGAGTACAGCATTGACACGTTCAGTTTGACCATCAGTTTGAGGATGGTATGCACTAGACAACCCTTGTTCCACTCCCACCAACTTGAGGAAAGCTTTCCAAAACTTAGAAACGAAACCACTTCCGCGGTCACAAATTATCTTACGCGGAAACGAATGTAAACGAAAGATATGCGTCACGAAGAGGCGGGCCAGTTTCTGAGCAGAGGGGATCCCTGCGCATGGAATCAAATGTATTTGCTTAGAAAACAAATCAGTAACAACCCACAACACAGTTTTACCCCCACTGAGAGGGAGATCAGTCATGAAGTCCATAGCAATCACTTCCCAAGGTTTGCTGGGCGTTTCAAGAGGTTGTAGCAGTCCCGGGGGTTTGCCCTGCGATCGTTTCGCAGCGGCACAAACAGGACAGCTGCGGATGAAGGAGTCAATGTCGGAACGCATTCCCCTCCACCAGAACTGTCTGCGCAATAAGTGAAGGGTTTTCAGAAACCCAAAGTGCCCAGCTGTTTTGGCTCCATGAGCTAAATGTAAAACGTCCTTCCGGAGAGCTTTGGGTACATACAATTTCGAGTCCTTGTACCAGGAGCCTCCTTGTTCCAAAACACCAGGAGGTAGGGTATGAGCGGAGCGTTCTAAAAGGCACTGGTCCCGAAGGACAGTTAAAAAGGACTCGGAGATGGGGATTTTGGAGGGGGCCCCCCCGTCGGCCATGGAGATCTTAGAAACAGTTATGGGGCTAGTGCTTACGTGCGGCGGCGCGCAGACTGCAGGCGGCTGGGCGGTCGGAGGGGTAGGAAGGGCGGGAACTCCGGATTGTTGCGGTGGCGGCTGGGCAGCCGGTTGGGCTGGTGGAGCTTGTAAGTTGGGTAAGGTGTGCTGATGCTGGGATCGAGTTTGCACAGCCAGCATAGGTAGGGCCCCACGTTGCATAGGGGTGAACAGAGAGTTGGTGGGTCTCTCGAGTTTTACCGGATATTGTGGTAAACGGGAGAGGGCATCCGCGAGAACGTTCTGCTTCCCAGGGACGTGCTTCAGGGTGAAACGGAACTGAGCAAAGAACTCCGCCCACCGTTGTTGTTTCGCCGATAGCTTATGGGACCCCGTGAGGGCAGCTAGATTTTTGTGATCGGTCCAAACCTCAAAGGGGACTTTAGACCCTTCCAAGAATTGTCGCCATAGAGTCAGTGCTTGATGAACTGCTGAGGCCTCTTTCTCCCAGATGGGCCAGTTTAATTGAGCGTGTGCAAATTTTTTTGAAAAGTAAGCGCAAGGGTGAAGAAGACCATCCGGTCCTTGCTGGAGGAGAGCCCCTCCCATGGCTACATCGGAAGCATCGACTTGCACAATGAACATTTGATTTGGGTCTGGGTGCTGTAGCACCGGCTCCGAAGTGAAGAGGCGTTTGAGGGCCAGAAAGGCGGCTTGGCATTGCTCAGTCCATAGGATTTTTGCGGAGGGCAAGGCAGCCGAGCTTACTTTTCCCTTAGTTTTCAGTAGGTCCGTAATGGGTAGAGCCACCTGGGCGAAGTTAGGGATGAATCCTCGATAGAAGTTTGCAAATCCCAGAAATTGCTGTACTTGCTTACGGTTGGTGGGGGGAGTCCAATCGAGGACGGCTTGGACTTTGGCGGGGTCCATGCGAAGACCTTGGTGGGAGATGATGTATCCCAAAAACGTGAGTTTGCTTTGGTGGAATTCGCACTTAGCTAGTTTTGCGAAAAGTTGATGGTTACGCAGGCGTTGCAGAACTTCCCTGACCAGAGCCACATGCTCGTCCATAGTTTTCGAATAAATGAGAATGTCATCTAAGTAAACCACCACCCCACGATATAGAAGGTCATGTAGGATTTCATTGATGAGTTGCATGAAGACCCCCGGGGCCCCTTTTAATCCGAACGGCATCACAAGGAATTCATACATTCCGAAACAGCTAGAGAAGGCAGTGAGGTGCTCATCCCCTTCGCGGATACGGACTCGGTAGTAAGCTTCCACCAAGTCTAATTTAGAGAACACACGGCCTTCCTGTAATTGTCCCAAAATATCTGATATTAATGGGATAGGATAGGCGTTGGTCTGGGTAACCGCATTGAGCTTTCTGAAGTCAATGCACAGGCGAAGGTCGCCCTCTTTTTTCCGGACGAAAAACGCGGGGGCCGAGTTTGGGGCATTCGAAGGGCGAATGAACCCTCTGGCGAGGTTTTTGTCCAAAAAGTCCCGGAGGACAGTGCGCTCGGAAGCGCTCATAGGGTAAATCTTACTCTTGGTTAATGTGCAGTCCTTTACCACTTCAATCGCACAGTCTGAGGCCCGGTGGGGTGGTAAGGCATCACATTCCTTAAGGTCGAAGACATCTTCAAAGTCCCGGTATACAGCGGGTAGAGCCGGTGGTGTTGGGGCAGTAGAGGTTAATGCTGGAACGGGCGGATATAGCAGAGCAAAGTTTTGCCGATGCTGGTCGCAGGTGGGACTAGCGAAGGAGATAGTGTTTGTTTCCCAATCAATACTGTCCTTTAATCCAGTTAATTCCCAAGACCACTTCAAATCGGATAGGGGCTATAGTGAAGTCTATTTGTTCCCAGTGGGAACCAATTCCCATTGCCACCCCTATGGTGCGGTGATCAACTGGACCCCCCTGGAAATGGCTTCCGTCCATTTGGGCAAATTGGACGGGGGCGGGTAAAGCCTCAGAGTCGGCTCTGAGTGCAGCAAAAGTGGCTTCGCTTATGAGAGTGCGACAGCAACCGGAGTCAATTAGTGCTTTGACGGGGATTTGTGGGCCACCGTTAAGTTGTTGTAAAACTGCATCCACGTAGACGGTGGAGTCCACTTCTTTGATTTTGGTAGGAGCATTCGGTTTGATAGGAAGATCCTGAGAGGTCTGTGAAGACGCTCCATTCACCACAGACCGGAGCCGTTTTTTGACGTCGAGGGGAGATTCCAGGTTTAAGGCTGGAGAAATCCAAGGATTTTCCTCATCCGAAGAGGGAAAGTTGTCCCCCAATGGGGCACTTGTAATCCGAGACCCGGCGGGGTCGTTGGTAGTAGGCAGGGAGGCTGGGTCCCCGGCATGGAGTGCAGAGGGTGTGGGTCTTCCCGGAGCTGCGCTGCGGGTGGCCGCGGTGCCTCTGCGTGGTGGACGACCTCGGGCGCGGGTTGTCGTGCTGGGACGAAATAATTCCTGGCGGCGCGGGCAAACGGCTGCAAAGTGGCCCATTTCTCCGCAAGTAAGACAGGCACCCCTCTGAAATCGGGCTTCACGTTCCTGGGGCGGACGTGGGGGATTTCGTGGGACGAGCAGTGGTGCCTTGGGTTGAGGCTTTTGGGTGCCTTTTTCCTTGTGCTTTTGACAGACGAGAGAAATAAAGCGTCGGCGGCTTTCCACTTCCTCGGCTAATAGGATCCAGTCTTCGAGGGTATCGGGATCGCCCCGCATGTAAGACCAGTTCAGAATGTCAGGATGCAAGGCTTCCCTGAAATGATGGATCAGGGTGGTCTCGGGCCAACCTACAATTTTACTTGCCAGTCGTTGAAATTCATCGGCAAATTCTCGTACTGTAGCAGAGCCTTGTTTTAATCGTAAGAGTTCCGTTTTGGCTCTTTCCCCTAGGAAGGGGTCCTCAAACCTCCTTCTCAGGGCAGTCATGAAGTTGTTGAGGGAACGAATAGCACGAGAGCGGGTGTCAAACTGGAGGACCATCCAGTCAGCCGCTTTACCTGTCAGAAGGGAAGCTACGTAACGCACCCGGCTATCTTCCGTGGGGAAAAGTTGTCCTTGTTCTCGCATATAACTGTCCACTTGATGCAAGAAACAAGGCAAAGTCTCGAGAGATCCGTCATACGTAGTCCTCAATTTGAGTTGCTTCCAAGGGCCGGGCGCAGGTTGACCCGGTTGCACGGGTGGTCCGGGCGGAGGGACAACAGGAGCTCCAGGAGGCAAGGGTGGAGCAGGCACATTAGCGGGTGGTTGCACGGGTGGTCCGGGCGGAGGAGCAACAGGAGCTCCAGGAGGCAAGGGTGGAGCAGGCACATTAGCGGGTGGCTGTACGGGTACCCCCTGACCCGGTATCGGAACGGGCTGTCTCTGAGCTATCAGGGTTTGTTGTAATTGCCTGTTCTCCTGAAGCATACGTTCCATTACTTCCTGGAGTTGATCAACACGGTCGGAGAGCTCCCGATTCTGGGCTCGTAAGAGATGAACCTCCTCACTTGGGCCACCAGTAAGATGAGGCTTACTGGTCCGGAAGCTTGTGGCCCATTGAGAGCTATCCCCATATAAATCCTCGTCTTCAGACTCTCCTGAGTCTCGACGTCGGTCAGCCAAACGGCGTGCGCGTTGGGTCGCGCGCGACGGGACAAACGCCGGGGAAAAAGACAGACCTGATAGCCCTAGTACATTGTCCTTGGGGCGCGTGTCCACGTTCGCCTGATTCCTAATCCTTGCTGCAGCCGCCCTGGCTGCTTCCGCAGCCTCTCTCTCTCTTGCGACCTTAGCCGCTTCGGCGGCTTGCTGATCCGCAAGAACTTTGGCGTTCTCAAGTCTTAGGGCAGTCTCTGCCGTAATGCGCGGCAAAAGTTCTGTCTCCAGGAGTGAGAGTATGGGGTCGGGTTCCCCGCCCAGCAGAGGTTGTACTCGAACCGCCAGTGCGGGTGCCTCGGCTCCAAAAGTCGAGGTCAAAACTTGAGCCAAGGTGGCTACCGGGGTGTCCTTTGTACATTCCACAAGGAGAAGAGCGGTGCTAATAGCGACTCGCTTGGCCTCAGCCTGACAGCTGGCTGCATCCGGGATCAGGGAAAAACCCTCCGGCGGGGCTCCCGCCATGGTAGAAAGAGTTTCTCGAGAAATAAGATTATCCAAAAGTCCAGTTAATATTTGTAAATCCTCAGTCGCCAATCGGGCATCGTCCAGTAATTGATCCAAGTCCTGAAGATCTAAACGAGCATCAGTATCCTCCGACGTTAACATCCAGAGACGTCCTGTAAGAGATTGCCACTGTTCCTGTACCAGTCCCCTCAAGCGGCAAACCTCTCGGGTCGTCCGGAAAAGTTCAGCGATTAAGTCTTGTAACAGAGTAGGATCCTCAGAGAAGGGCTCCAGGGTAGTAGATCACCTGGAGAGCTGCACAGCTCCCATCCAAGTGGCAGGCGAACCCCCCTGGGCTCCAGCCTGGCTAGTAGAATGGTGAAGAGAGATAGCTGTCATAATGTCAGCCCTTGGCCCACAGAACCAGAAATCACCACAAAGTCATATAGAGTCCAAACAGATGGCTTTTACTGGTCAAATAGGCATACAGTGCAAACGAATAAAATGACAGCTATGAGAGACTCACTAGCTGGCAGATAATATAAGGCAAGAAAGGCGGGAGATTACACGCATAGGCTGAATACAGTTTCCCAGGAGCTGAGTTCCCAGGCCTAGGTATGCGACCTTGGGGGGCAGACAATACAGCGCAGAGACAGAGGCAATAACGAAACCGAGATAGCAGCCTGACAACCACCTTCATCCGGACCTGATGTCTGGGTCAGGAGGCTCCAGTGCCCCCCAGATCCCTGGCGCAGGATGAGCTGGTGTATGCCTGGAACTACAGCTCGGGGCCACTGTTGGTGCCCACGACAGTCAGCTAGGCCACCGTTCTGGTCTCATACAGTCACCACCTCTGACAGGCGGGTTCTCCGGCACCACACTGACCAGCTGCGGCGCCGGCTTGCGAACCCCCCAACGGATGGGGTGGCCCCAGCAGCATTACCTGAGTTTGAACTCAGGGAGAGCCCCCCAGCGGCTCCAACACCAGCATCTGGTCCAAACCCCCTTCCAGTGAACATTGCTTTCCGGGAGACCCCAACAGAAACCATAGGGTCAACCGTGTGAGCTCCAGCCGAGCCTACAGTGGTGGCTGTCGAGGGGCTGTGCCGCTCTTAAAGGACTCTGTCTCAACTGAGCTACCTGCGGGAGTATGTGTGCTGAAAGCAGGTACGCTCATTCTTAGGAGAGAAGGGTGTAATGTATTTGGTAGGTGCAAGGACTATGCTGAACTCTTGAACTGCTGAACGGTTGAACTCAGCTGTGCTGAACTTTGTTGAGCTTGAGGCTCTGCTCCAGGCTCCGTCGTCTGTTTTTCGTATTGGACGGTGGACTTTGGCCGTCCAACCATGGACTGGGGGGGGGGGGTGTGTGGCTCCTGGTGGTTGGGAACTGTATATAAGTTGGGGTGTTTTGCAGTTAAGTTCTCTTCCCTGTTAACTGAACACAGTGGTTGCTGTTGGAACCTACTTATACGTAATACCTGTCACTCAGGGAGCACAAAGAATTAAACAGTAATTCTAATGTTTGGATGCGAAACACTGGCGGTTGACGGGTTAACATCCACTCACCCCTTGCCATGGAGCCAGGTGCAGCTGTAGCATCAATTGCTGCTCTTCCCTGGCGCCAATCAATTCAAGTTCATCTATGTTCATCTTTTCAGAGTTGTAAGCCTTGTGAAAAATTGTTTGCCTTGTTTCACTCGCAGAGTTATGAAACAGCAGCAGCCCGGAAACGCTGGCCTCGAGAGAGAGGCGCCTAGCGCAGGGGAGGCGGGGGAAAGGGGATTTTTGGGCCGGGCCACAGGGAGCAAGGGGCAGGGGGAGAGGGCTGCGAGGGGGAGGCTCAGCTAGAGGAGAAGCTGGGGGGGGGGAGGGGGTTGGGTCCCTCCTGGCGTTGTGGGGAACGGAGAGCAGCATCTCCCGAGAGGAAAAGGGCAGCCGGCAGGAGAGGGGCCGCCCGCTGGACTGCGCCTCCGCTTGGGAGCGCTCCTCCTCGGGGCCTTCTGCCGCGGCCGTGAGGGGAAGGGGAACCCGGGGGCGGGGTGGGCGCCGGACCCCAGAGGCCAAAGAGGCGCCCTTTCCTCGCCCCGCGGTCTTGGCGACCGGCTCACGGGAGAGGGCTGTTCCCACGGATGGATTCCACGCTCCGAGTCTGATATCCTGGTCTCTCTCTCTCTCTCCCCCCCCCATAAAGGTGACTTTGTCTGAGCGTTGGGGCGTTTCAGGCTTCGGCTGGGGGCCTCGGCCCACGCCCTCCCCCCCCCGGGGTGCCCAGCCTGGCCCTCCCACTCCCCCGAGGGTCCCAGCGTGGCGGGCGGAGGGGCGCCGGAGCCGCTCGAGGGGGGCCGCCCCCCCCACCTCGGAGCCGGGCGACCCCCGCCAGCCTGGCTCTGCTCGAGAAGGCCATGAAATGGGGAGGGGGGGCGCTGGGTTCCGCGGGGGGGGGGGCGGCACCGGGGGTCCGCCCGACGCCAGCCGCGCCCGGGAAAGCCGCGCCACGGCGGTGTGGGGAGACAGAGGCAGCCCCCCCGACCCCCGACCCTGCGGGGGCGCCAAGCGGCAAGTCCTGCAAGTGCCGCGCGGCAGGCCCGAAGGACCCCCCCCCCCCGGCCCAGCGGCACCCCCGCCGGGCCGGGCCGAAGCGAGCGCGCCCCGGGCCACCTGCCCGCCAGGGGGCGCCGCCCACGCCTCCCCCGCCAGCCGCGGCGGCACCTGCCCGGCGCCCGCGCCCCTCCCCCCCTGCTCACCTGCCCAGGCCGCGCCCCGCGCCCCCTCCCCCCCCCGGGACCGAGGGAGGCGGCTGCGAGGCGCCATGGCGGAGGGCGGCGGGGCGTCGGGCGCCCGGGCAGGTGAGTCCCGCCCCGTGCAGCCTCTTGGCGGGCCACGCGCCGGGAGGGCCAGCGCCCCCTCTCTCCCTCCCTCCGGGGGGGCTCCTGGTCCGGCCCCTGCTGGGCTGCGGCGGCCCTTGGGGCCGGGCTCCGCCCCCTTACCTGGCGCCCCACTTGGCCCCCTCCCCCCCCCGGTCGGGCTCCCAGAAGAGCGGGGCAGGGGAGCTGCCCGGTTGCACCGCGAGGACCCCCCGCCTTGCCTTTGTGGGCGGCCTGGGGGGCGGGGGCGGGATGGCAGACCTCCCTTGGGGGGGCGCGGGGGGGGGCGGGGCCGGCCCTCCGCCCGCCCGCCCGCGGGGCGACCTCCTTTGCAGCGCGAGGGTCCCCGAAGGGCCGTCGAGCTGCGGCTGCCTCCTGGCGACCCCGGCCAAGGGCTTCCAGGGCGCTGAGAAGCAGAGGGGCTGCTGGGCCCTGGCCGGCCTGGGGGGGCCCCCTTCCAAGCACCCCCCCACCCCACCCCACCCCCGGGCTCCATCCTCCTGGACAGGCTCCCCGCCGCAACAGGCGGGTTTCCCCACTCGCACGCCCGCCTTGGAGAGCAGAAGACCGAGGGTTTCGCTGCCGGCCTCCCTTTCGCAGCCCCGCTTGGGTCCCTGTGCCCCTCCCCTCCCGCCCTGCAGCCCCTGGCTGCAGCTTCTGGGACAGCGATTGTTGCGCCCGAGCTGTACTAACCCAGGGCAACAACTGCCCAGCGGGCCGGACATCGCTCAAGGACCGCTTGGGCAATGAAGAGGAGGCCACGCAAAGCCCAGGCGGCTTTTCTGTCCAGCCTCACAAGTGAGACCCTGAAGCCAAACCTCCAGGCTGGCACGGCTTCCAGTGGCACAAGGCCAGGCCCCCTCGGGCCTCTCCTCCCATCCTTCCTCCCCTCTATATTTGTGGTGGAGGGCCAGGGGACCTTGGGGGGTCAAGGGGCACCTTGGCATTTTACTCCTTTTTGAGTTAAGGTGGCAGGTGCATGCACACACATATGTATATATGGCACACAGAGACATGTGTGTGTGTGTGTATACACACACACACACAAATGTTTGAAAATAAAATTGCCTTGGCTTTTATTGGTTGGCTGGCAATATTCTAAAAGGATAAGCTTTCAGCGTCCTGATTTCTACAGAAGGTGGTTAATCTGATTTGAAAGCTTTCTACTAAAAGGCAGGTGTACGGTTACAGTCAAAGCTTCTACGGAAGTATATGCGTGGGTAACTTTCGTTGGCCCTAATGGAATGATTCATGGTAATAAATTTGAATGTACACCCAAAGACACGTTGGCCAGAGCTGTGGCGTGGTGTGTTCGTGATTAATGGCTTTGCATTTAATTTGTAGTCGCTTCCAGTGCAGCCAGCCAATCGTAGGTTCACTGTATACTGATTTTAAGGGTGGTTGGTCTTGCCCAGTGGTTCTGGAAGTGCACGTTAATGTCATCTGCTCCATACTTCTGTGTTTGCTTCTATTATTAGAAGATTCAAATTTTTTATTCTAGAAAATTCAAATTCTTTATTCGACAAAGTTTATTGTTTTAGCCAAGGCAAGGGCCTGACACCCAAAAGAATCCACAGTAGTTGCAAAGATTCAAAGCACAGTTTAGGCAATTATAGAAATTCCGACATCATAGTGACATAGAGACCAGTATATTTATATATAACCAACAACCATTAATCGAGATAGGTAAATCCAGTAAAAGAAGTCTTATCCCACTAAAAACTCAGCCCTTTCCCGGCCAGCATCTGGCATCCTTTCCAGCAGCTGGGATCCCTAAAGAGAAGGGAGTGGGTGACTTTTAATACGTCAGTGGGATAGAAGGGGGGAACCAATAACTAACAACTGCAGATTTTTTGTCACTAGGAGAGATATAGGAAAAGTAAAGTCCCTCTTGCAAGGGCATCATGTCCATGTCCTTAGGAGAAAATGTAGAGGAATGTAAGGACATTTCTTTCTTTCTTGAAATTAAGCATTAGTAATAGATGTGTGTGTGTGTGTGTGTGTGTGTGTGTGTGTGTGTGTAAACCCCCTTCAACTACAAGTGAACTTTTCTCACTTTTTTCTGCAACTTTTCACAGCATCATCATAATTAATGTTATTTTTGCCACATCACTTTCAATAGGCAATATAGTCAGGCTTGATAAGTTCTCTTGGTACATTGCTGACCTGAGATAGGTTTTTATAAGCTTCATTTTGTAAAAAAAAACTCCTTTCTCAGGATGCTGATGTTGTTAGTAGAGTGGCATACATTCTTACTGCTATACACAAATTAGAAAATGCATTCTGTAAATCATTCATGTGAATCACAGATAATAAATCTAGGGAGCATTTATCACTTAACCCATAGGGTGCCTGCTGAACCCTGAATACAGAGACATCAACTAGAGTTGTGATATCAGAAGTAACAGCGGAATAGCACCTTGCTTAAATTCCAGTGCTTTCAATAAGGCATCATTTTATGCAACAAGTTTCTTATTTTATTGCCAGCAGGTCTTCATTTTTGCCTCCAGTGCCCAATTTAATATTTATGGCTGTAAAGCACAGGCAAAACAGTTTTGCAAAATAATCTGTAACTGTAGGATCACTTATAATAACATCAGTTTCAGGATAAATAAAAAAGGGAAAAGGTCAGTTTCAGCACTTAGTTATAATCATACATCACAGAATAAAATATTCTAGAGGGAAATTCTGGGGCTCACTGTCCTGGGGTGGGAAAATGCTCAGCCTTACCTGTGGGCTGGCTGAGAAACAGGAAGACTGCCTGGGGGCCACCCCCTCTTTAAAGAGACACTGCTACCTGCCCCAACAGATGATTGGGGATGTACTGAGATGGCTTAAAGGGGAAGAGGGCTTGCAAGCTAAATGTGGCACTGCCTGATGCTGCTTCCAACCTCTTGCAAGAGGGGAAGGTGCTTGTTAGAGGTTAGGAATTTGCCTGCCTCACCCTTTGCCTCCCCCCACCCACCTCCAGGGAGGAGGCCAGGAGGGACCTGCTTCTGCAGCTGGGAGCCACCGGAAGACCAAGGAGATGGCAGAGCCTGGGCTCATTGCAGCAGTGGGGGGAGATGGCCCTGGAGGAGAGCCACGCGGCCAGGTTCTCCTCACTGTGCGCAGGAGGCTGGGGGCCATGCTGGCGCCACAAGATGAGCCAAGAACAACTTCAGTTCTCCCTGCTGCCTCAAGCCGACTTGGCGCCATGTGCGGCTTCCTCTGCGCTCAGACAGCAAGTTGTGCAGGCTGAGCCGGCAAGCCGGAACTGGGCGTCACATTGTCACATCATGTGCTCAGGCAGCTCAGCCCAGGCAGGGGCAGCACGCACAGCAATGAGGCGGCAGCGAGACTGGCGGCGAGGTGGTGTGTGTAGCAGCGAGGTGGGCAGGCATGCCCACAGCCTCTTAAGTGGCTGCTGCTGCTGTGGCACCCCCTTCTGCCTCCTGCCCCCCCCCCAAAAAATCCACAAGAACAAACCAGAAATTACATAAAAATATCCTTTCTTACTGTGAACAGGTGTTGGACTATGAAGGAGGTGGTTAAACTGAATTAGTTCCCTAAGGAAACGCTAGTATGTTATGGAGTCTCTTGAGATGCTAAGTGAAGAATCCAGAGAGAGTGAAAGAAAATAGGTGAACCAGAGGATGAGGTAATGTGTGGTTAAACACCTCCTTTAATGTAAGGTCTTTTTCAGTTTAATATTTGATATTCTAAAAGGTCAAGTGTGTGCTAGCTTCAGAAGTGAAAGTTGTACTGCTTTCATTCCCACAACAGACAGAAGGAAGTAAGCAGAGACATGAAAGGCTGCTTATTATCCCTCTGTTTACAAGGAGGCTGGTTTATTCACACTGAACGCTGCCGCACACATCACACCACAAAGCAGGAATGAGCAGGATTCCTGTATCTAAGGTAAATAAACTGGAAAGGCTTAGTGAAGTCATCAGATGGGTGAAGCAAGCGAGCCAAATGGAACCCTTTCCTCCCTTTTTCAGGTTATCGGTCACCTTGACCCCGAGTTATTTATTTTAAACATGTAGACCTGCATTTCAAACCCTTTGAACTCCTCTATCATAAAAGACACATAAACAGTAAATACAGAGTTGAGCTCATATTTTTTAAAAATAACTGGAATCAAGTCATCTCCTATGATGGGCCCATCATTATGATTTAAACAAGTCACATTTTTGTGTCTCAGTATCTGAAAAAGGAGATTAATCTGCCTTGTTGCATTGTTGTGAGGACGGACATACAGAATGTAAAGCATGTAAGGATGCAAAATTATTGGTGAATAAAGTAATATGTTTATTATTTATTAATTAAAGCATTTATACCCCATCTTTTCTTGTGGTTCAGGGCAGTTTAAAATAATACTTAAAAAGTATTTCCAGTTAAGACCAGAACAAAGTAACAATCCTCAAATCTCTTCCTTCCCTCTTAAAAGATGTCTGCCATTGAAACCCCCTGTCAGGATATTGTCGAAGGCTTTCAAGGTCAGAGTTCATCGGTTCTTGCAGGTTATCCGGGCTGTGTGACCGTGGTCTTGGTATTTTCTTTCCTGACGTTTCGCCAGCAGCTGTGGCAGGCATCTTCAGAGGATTAACACTGAAGGACAGTGTCTCTCAGTGTCAAGTGTGTAAGAAGAGTAATATATAGTCAGAAAGGGGTAGGGGTTGAGCTGAATCATTGTCCTGCAAAAAGTATCAAAGGTAATGTGCTAATCATTGTCCTGTAAGTATCAAGATAATGTGCTAATGAGGGTGCGGTATGTTAATATGGAACCAATTGTATCCTGAAGTGATCTGTTAATGTGTGAAATCCAAAGCTAATCTGCTTGGCTATTGTGGACTGTAGTCTTTGTTAGTCTGGAGGTTTTCCAGGACAGGAAGCCAAGCCCTATTCATTCTTAAACTCTCTTCTTTTCTGTTAAAGTTGTGCTGATGTTTATGAATTTCAATGGCTTCTCTGTGTAATCTGACAAAATAGTTGGTAGAATTGTCCAGTCTTTCAGTGTCTTGGAATAAGACCCTGTGTCCTGCTGAACATGGACTGACACAAACAGGACACAGGGTCTTATTCCAAGACACTGAAAGACTGGACAATTCTACCAACTATTTTGTCAGATTACACAGAGAAGCCATTGAAATTCATAAACATCAGCACAACTGTCGAAGGCTTTCACGGTCAGAGTTCATTGGTTCTTGTAGGTTATCCGGGCTGTGTGACCGTGGTCTTGGTATTTTCTTTCCTGACGTTTTGCCAGCAGCTGTGGCAGGCATCTTCAGAGGAGTAACACTGAAGGACAGTGTTTCTCAGTGTCAGTTGTGTAGGAAGAGTAATATATAGACAGAAAGGGGTTGGGTTTGAGCTGAGTCATTGTCCTGCAAAAAGTATCAAAGGTAATGTGCTAATCATTGTCGTGTAAGTATCAAGATAATGTGCTAATGAGGGTGTGGTATGTTAATATGGAACTATTGTATCCTGAAGTGATCTGTTAATGTGTGAAATCCAAAGCTAATCCGCATGGCTATTGTGGACTGTGGTCTTTGGAGGTTTTCAGGACAGGAAGCCTGAAAACAGGAAGTCCGAGACACTGTCCTTCAGTGTTACTCCTCTGAAGATGCCTGCCACAGCTGCTGGCAAAACGTCAGGAAAGAAAATACCAAGACCACGGTCACACAGCCCGGATAACCTACAAGAACCAATCGGCACAACTTTAACAGAAAAGAAGAGAGTTTAAGAATGAATAAGGCTTGGCTTCCTGTCCTGAAAACCTCCAAAGACTACAGTCCACAATAGCCATGTGGATTAGCTTTGGATTTCACACATTAACAGATCACTTAAGGATACAATGGTTCCATGTTAACATACCACACCTTCATTAGCACATTATCTTGATACTTACAGGACAATGATTAGCACATTACCTTGGATACTTTTTGCAGGACAATGACTCAGCTCAAACCTAACCCCTTTCTGACTATACATTACTCTTCCTACACACTTGACACTGAGAGACACTGTCCTTCAGTGTTACTCCTCTGAAGTTGCCTGCCACAGCTGCAGGCGAAACGTCAGGAAAGAAAATACCAAGACCACGGTCACACAGCCCGGATAACCTACAAGAACCCCCTGTCAGGATCAGGCGTTTACCCCTAGCAACCCTTTAAAGCAAATTCATCCAGGCAAGTGGTCCTGAAGTAATAATACTTTATTAGGAGCAAAAAGGTAAATAAAAGAACTGACTGTCTACAGAACGAAGAAGGCTGTTAATAACGATACAGAAGAAAGTACATGCTTAAGAACACTCTAGCTAGTGAAATCAGAACAAGGTGAGGTAACCCCGAGACAAGAGGTTCCCAGGCAGCGTAGACCAATTATCCCCACAGCTGCAGAACACAGGATGAACGAAACTGTACACAGATTATACCGGTATGAGGGCCAAGGCTGTCTGGCACAAGGCATGTGAACCAAGGCCATCAGGCCTGGTCCTGTCAAGAGCAAAGGCCTGAACCAGCGAAGGCCTGACACCCCTTCACAAGTCCTGGCAAACAGGTGGGCCTGGCAGCACCTGCTGAAGATTTCTGTGGGCCCCCTCACCTTTTCAGGGAGCTCATTCCACAGGAATCATGATAGAAAAGGCTCAGGGCTCTGGTCGATGCCAGAAAGTCCTACTGAGTTTAGTAGTGATTACTCCAAAGTAACTTTTAATCAGAATAACTCATTAATGGTATGATCCTGCAAAATTAAGCACTCTGTCTTGATTTCAATAAGAAAGTTAAGTGTTTAGTTGCATCTCTTGCACACACACACACACACACGTGCCCTAATATTCAACATCCCATGGTGATAAGATGCATACTGTAAAGGTTGTTTGTTTAAAGCTTTAAACAGTCACAGGAAATCTTTTTTTTTTTCTTTGCTGGAAGATGCATAGCAAAAGCTACTTTTTAACTTTGTGCACAGTATCAAAGGTCATCCAGACCTGGACATGTGGGAAGCAAGCGAGAATCTGGAGTTACATTTTAATACGTTTTCTACTAGTTAAAGCTTCTTCTTTTTCCTTTCAAAGACTATAGTCCAGCATGTCATTACATGGTGGTAAATCCCATTAAAGTCTGTGGGAGCTGGTGTACTTGTACCTGTGTGCAGGCTGGCATGTCAAGTGTTTAGGAATTTAATTTTGTTTCTTTTTAATCCTGTAGTATAAATAGCTCAGGGTTTGGTGTTTTGAAAAGCTTTCATCCCTTGTTTGCGTCTGTGAACGAACTTTGCCCATTAGAGTGAAATATTATGCCTTGAAACTTACAGCTCAAGGCCTGCATGCGTTTGGATCCAGAGCTCCACGTGTTTTGTTAGCTTTCTTGTGAGAAGAGTAGTTTCGATTCAGCAGTGCACGAGCAGAAACACAAAAGGACTTGGTGCAGTTCCACTTGTGCAAGGCTTTGTGCAAAATCTAGCACTTTCCTTCCTATATATTAGAGTGCGCAGCAATCAGTTGCACAAGCTCTTATGAAAGTGAAACACAAGTGGGGATAACCATAAGTTTCACACAGCACAAATGGCTGCTGTGGTCTTTTACTTGTGTTTTAACACGCACAAAGACCTCTAGCGCAAGCGGATGTCTTGCAGTGGATCCAGCCGGGAGAACCACTTCTGGAGCATGTCTGTTAGTTAGTGCTGTGATCTTATGAATCTACTTCCCTTCTTCTAAATCCCTAGAACAATTCAGTAGGTGAATAATGAATGCATAAAATCTAATGTCTAATCAATGCTTTAAAAATTAAAAAGGTGTGTGTGTAAGCGTAACTACTTAGCACCTGCTATATCATAAATAAGGTGCAGCGGTCACCCTATCTAAAGTCCCGGGCTCAATAACATGGCAAGCTAGACACCATATTAAATATATGAACTGCTAACACACCAGTTTTACTTCAATGTTATACTTGCCCATGTTAGGATTAGCTTTCTGTTCTGTTCGGAGGGGTTTGGTTTCAGCTACACAGCCACGAAACCACAAGATGGCACTGCTGCCATTCAAACGAGAGGAGAGGCTGGTCGGACACTGAGACTGTGTCTTGTATGTGATAATGGTTCCATTTCTTCTTTTTGCCTTGGTTGTTGAAAAATCTGTTAGTTTTTCTTAACAGGCCTTTAAAAAAAGTAATTTGTTTTGTTTGAGTTGGTATAATTGGATGTAACCTTGTAGCTAATTCTGCACCTTAGTTCTGTTAAAATCAGTGGATCTTGCACATGCATAAGTAGGCACAGGTTTTTTGCCAAAATTTGCAGGCTGCTGAGGCATTATAATACTAACAAACATCTATATTTTTAAAAAAATTCTAACCTGCCTTTCTCCCTCTTGGGACCTAAGGCAATGAGTCACGATTAGCCGTTTTCTCTGACATACAATGTAAGTATAAATATTGTTTTGATGAAATTAGAGTTCAAACTGCTTTGCCTGTTGGATTCATGAAGCTGCCAAAAACAGTTTTGGAAGCAAGCTTTTATTTAATTTTTAAAGGAAGTAGAAGGTGATACTGTAGCCCTTACCTGTTTGTGGGTGGTCCCATTTTGTTGCATTTCTGATAGGTGCCCATACATGAAGTTATGTAATATTTATATACTTTATTAAAGAAAAAATATGTGTGTGTTCATGCTGATCTAAAACCCTGCATGCACTACTCCATGTGGGATGACTTCCATATATTTTTGAAGAGAGAAGAGAGTTGGTTTTTTATACCCCACTTTTCTCTACAGTAAGGAGTTTTAAAGCGGTTTACAATCTCCTCCCCCCCAAAAAAAACCTGGCACCTTGTAAGGTAGGTGGGGCTGGGAGAGTTCTGAGATAACTGTGACTGACCCAAGCTCACCCAGCAGGCTTCATGTGGAGGAGTGGGGAATCAAACCCAGATCTCCAGATTAGAGTCCGCCGCTCTTAACCACCGACACCACGCTGGTTCTCTAAATTTTTAATTTAATTTTAATACAAATTTTGCAATTAAGGAATGTATAATATCAACAAGGCAAAGTACTGAAAATGGGAAAGCATAAGAAATTTTATTTCAAGACAAAGAGCAGACTTGCATATGCAAAAAAGTATGCATCAGTATAGTTGCTCCATGGAAACAAAATGGAAAACTTTCATGTCCAGGAAGGATCAATGGGTTTCTTGGTGACCAAGGACTGTGTTCTGCAATAACTGTTGCTATGGCTTGGTTCAGGCATAATGTAAAACCTTGGTTTGGCACTAATGAATGAGCCTATAGCTTATTCACTGGATCCTCCTTCGTGTGGGGTGAGGTAATTAGTTGCTTCCAGGCTGTAGGCAAAATATTGTTTCTGTCCAAACTGGGAACCTGTGGCTTTTTCCTGTCCTGAAAACCGCAGTTTTTCCCATTTTCAGTTCTGGTTTGCAGGAAGCACAAACCACAACAGATTTCCAGTTATGATTTAATGGCCGTCTGCACTCTGATGACAACCAGAAATAACTAATTAATAGCATGAGAACAGCCTGAAACTCATTCTCGGCTGCTTCTCCTCACAGTGTCAAACATACAGCAGTGTTGTATCTGAACTAAGCCTATCTCAACATGCCATATATCAATTAGTGTGTACGTTCTCAAATTTCTACTATGTTGAAATAGTGTAAAATGGTCTTTGAAACCATTGGCGTACAAAGAAAAAGTTTGCTTCTGTTTCAGATCTGAAAAAGGATTTGTGTCAAAGATAATTAAACATAACCTCTTTAATAAGTGTCTCAATTGAGAAGGAGCTATGGAGCCATCTGACAACATGCTTGTCTTTCCAACTAGAAAACGATGCAAAAACCCAGTTGCCAAACCTGTTATTAGGTTGGACAGGCCACCCTATTCTCACGTACTGTTTTTTCTCTCCCTGTAGTAAGAGAAAAGCATTCAGAGTCATGGAACTCTGCATAGTTGAAAATGCTAATGTAATGGAAGAAGTGTGTGTGTGTGTGTGTGAAATCCTTTTTAGAAACACAATGGAAGAACTAAGTATTGGTACAATGAAGAGTTCTAGCCAGGGCTGAATCTGATTCTGGGGGCTACCTCTGCCAAGTACAAGGGAGCAGGGTTGCCCGTGGGCCTGGAGATACATGTCCTGTCCAGTTAGTAAAGACTTAATGTGTGGAAATGGGCAGCGGAAGCTTTTCCTAGCATGCAAGTAAATAAAACAAACAAACAAACTATACCTTTATTGGCATAAAAAGTAGATATCATCATCCCACTAAGTCTCTATTAAAGGGACAAGGCATTTTTCTCTTTCCAAGCAGTTGGTTACCCTACCTGGGTGAGCTCCTTTACCTTCCGAGTTCTACAGAAAGACAAATTCTTGCTCCCTTCCTCACTGTGGTATCACAATAGGAAAAGCTACACCTGGTGAAACCTCTGAGTCTTCAGAACTCCTATGGCTGCTTCACAAAAGACAACTTTTTGCAGTACCCGTAGAAGTTGCTTCCCTATGGCCATTTTTGCGTGGTCAATTTTGATGCTCGCTCAAAGCTCTTTTTTAAAATGCAACTTTAAAAACACCTTTTCACAGTCCCAATGCAAAAGGAGAAGTTCCACTCCCCCCACTCGCCTGCTTCTTTGTTCCTGTTTGCATCAGCCATTAGCACATGCATAGCTAACTCCCCTCTGTTGTTTTGCATTGTTCCTTGAGGGCAATTTTTCACGGCAAACTCCAAAGGCCGTGTTAAGTGGGCTCTTTAGTCATGCAAAGCAGGTATGCCCCGGCTTCGCAGTCACTTCCTGAATGACGGTTCAGCGTGCAAAATGCAAAAAAATATGCGGGGCAATTCAGCCTGGAACCCGCTGCTAATTACCAGGCAAAAATGGCCTATGAGAGAATTAGTCCTCAATAGATCTGATCCTGGTAACATTATTCAGCCACTGTTCTCAGTGCCAGAACATGCAGAGCAAATATTGCTTGCAAATATGGGTGGAGTACCTTGTCTGCATTACCACAACTAGTCACACAAGCCCGAAGAGGAAAAGGACAAGGAAAAGGACTTTCAGGTCCCAAAAGACTGATTTTTTTTTTTGAGTCAGGCATGAGTCCCAGCACCTTTCACTTGACACTGTACACATGCTACAAGCTCTGTCAAACTGAAAGTTCAGTCATGGTGTAATCTGTAGGGCCCCCCCCCCAGCCCAGTGACAACTCATCTGGTACAGCCAAGGCGAGGGAGAGCCCCCCGGCATCCCAGCCTCGCGGCAACCGGCACTGAGGGGAGACAGTGGGGAACGGGCATCGCAGGGACACACCGCGGTGATAGTGGGCAGAGAGGGAGGGTCATTTATGCATATGGGAGGTTTTGCCTTGGATTTGCCCCTCTCTAGGTGTACATTTTTCCCATCTAAATTCTCAAAACTCTGCATGGGGGCTTATTTTTTAGTTTTGAGAATATGGATGGGGAAAATGTGCATCTAGAGAGGGGCAAATCCAAGGCAAAACCTCCCATGTATAAATGGCCGGAGGCTGCCACAGGCAGGATGGATGCCACTCGGCATGCGGGCATCCAAGCAACGCTGGACCCCGCCACAGCTGAATACAAGGCAGTGTGGCCTGGAGCATGCAGGCCATAAGGGAGTTTGAACAGCCCAACTGGTGTGCCAGCAGGAGAACATGGTGGCGGGGTCGGCAGGCAAGGCAAGATGGGCTCGCCAAGTACGAAAGGCCACAGGGCTGACACCACGGAGGTGCAGGCGAACGGCTCCGTCCCAGTTAGCAAAAGAGGTGGCTGCTGCTGAGCATTGCGGGAGGCCCCTACCCGGAGCAGGTTAGAGGGAGGGAATAGGATTCCTCAAGGCCTGGGGTAGGAGAGCAGGAACAGGGAATTGGTGGGCGGGACAGGTGCTGGGAGAAAGAGGGTAAAGACTGGAGAGGTCATGGCAGCTGAGGAGGAAGAAGTGGCGAGGCGTAGTTGCCTGATGACCTTATGCCCTGGGTCCCAAAACTCCCTGACTGAGGCCTTGCTGTGACCCCCAAAGGGGGAAAGGTGCTGGGAACTTGGGGCCAGTCCTGCACAGCTGCGCCATCCTGGACCTGCCACTGGTAGCGGGTGCTGCTGCTGGACATCACAAAAGGGGAGAGGATATTTGTACTCTTGAAAAAATCAGAACATGTAATCCCTGTAGAGAAATCAGCGTGTTAGTATGTGGTTGGAAATAACGGTATAGAAGGATATACAATTTTAATATCTTAAATACCGTTAATTACTACCGTGATTCTTTATCACAAAATTTGCCATTTTTAAAGCAAATATGGAAACCCTTAAAAAAAAATGCTCTTGATCCCATGCCTTACATTTAAGGTCTACAAATTTTCCTTTAAATGGAGTATCACAACACATTGGACTTTAAAAAAGGATAATACTCTCTGTGTAAAACCTTTGTAAAACCTGGGTCTTGCATTGCAGACCTTCTGGAATTTCCTTGTTGGTGGTGGAGCCTACTTAATAGGCAAAAAGGTAGCCGTGCCCCGCAGTGTGTCCATAAACAGCGAAAGACGCTGTCACGTTATGCTTTGTCTGCTGGAAAACCTGGATGATACTTTGACCTCTCAGCACCAGTGTTTGCTGTTATTAATGACCTTTGCTCTGCACTAACTTAAACCTGAACCACGAGTAATATCAGTTATATGTACAAGACGTGAATTTCTCCTTTTCTAATCCTGTGCATTTCAAAATTATCAAAGGAAAGGCACTCTGGTATTTCTGTCTCTTAATGCGTTCATCTGCCTTGTGCAAGGAAAGGGAAAGCGTTTCCGTGAAGCCAGGCTCTGTCTCGGATCGGAGCTGATGGATGGAGGAGGTAGCTAAAATCCACGTACCTGCCTGGAGGCTTGCCGGCCTCCGAACTCCTCTGCTTGTTCGAGCAAGAGCTCCAGCAATCCTCTGGGGGGAAAAGGAGTCGCCCAGCCTGCTGGGTGGTTTCGGCTTTTGTGCTGGTTCACTCCGCCTCAGCAGCCGGCGTACCGGGGACATTCCGGCAGGCTGCATTTCTGCAGCCGAGGAGACGGCATTTGTGGACTTCCTTTGGATGAGGGTATGTCACTGTTGTCAGGGCAACCGTTAACAGTGGCGTATCGTATTTTCTTCTCTTGGGTTGCGTGCTGAATATTTCAGTGTTCCGTAGCTGGGAAGAAGCCATAGGAGAGGGAAAAGGTGCTGCATCAGGAAGGAAAGATGACGTGGGATCTGGCTGAACAGGTTAAGGCAGTGAAGAGCGGGAGGCGGCATCAAAACTGATGCACCTTTAATTAAGGCTTCTCCATCAAGGTGGAAGACGCTGCAGGCCCTCGTCTGCCAAGTGGATGTTGTATTTCTTAGCACGCTGCTTACCCGCGGGAGATCTGTTACAAATGAACAGGAAGCTATGCAGCTAGCTTAGCTGCGAAGTGAATTTTTATATTGTACTGAGCCAGAAAACAGCAACATGCCTGGTTCAGCAACTGCTGTCCGTCAAGAGAGACTGAAGAAGGCAAGCGTAAGGCCAAATACACCTGTTTTGTTCACCATTAATGAGGAGGATGAGCAGCGAAAGAGCAGCCGTTCCCAACGCTCAAAAGGTACGGAGTGGCTTATGCAGGGCAGCCAGCATTGCCTAGAGCGTGCGTCTAGCACTGCACACACGTATGTTTTGCTAGATGTGCCGCATAATGTCCACAACAGCTGTGGTCCGCCCGTTCTGTCTGTGAGTAGATATTCCCGCATGCGGGTGTAATTCCGCGTGGTAAACTATGAAGGGTCGGATTCTGGTGGAGTGGGTTCTGGGTCGTGAACCTTGGTGATCTGCTTCTTGTTTTTCATATACTTAAAACACTCACAAAAGCTGACCTTTAGTCGCGTGGTCAGAGATAAAACTCCAGGACCAGAAAGCTCTGTTGGCTTCTTCCCTTTACAAGATAATTGCTTGTTTTATTCCTTTGGCATAGGCCAGATGAAATTAAGGGATTAAAATGGAGAGATCGGAACTTTTCCAGACTACTAGGTAAACTGAAGCCGTGAGAAACTTGCAGTTGGAGATAGTATATATTGCATTATTATAGCTTGCTACATAAAAATGTTGGTTCAAATCCTCTAAAACATCTGGCCCCAAACACGGCTCTTGAATGAATCTAATCTTTAAAAAACATTTTGTAAATCTTTAAGGTACCACACAATTCTTGTTTATCTTTAAAGTTTAAGAGACCGTTGTTTGGATAATATCTTGATTTAACATCTGTAGCCTTGATCATACAGGATTTGTAAGATTTAGGCTACTTGCAGCCAATTCAGTACTTTTGCCCAGGGACGTGAAAACGGATTTTACGTTTATAATTCTTTTTTCATCTCTAGATAGGATAATCAACAATGTTAAGTTTTAAATTCCTTGTTGATATTCTAGAGGCATCAAAAATAACTGTCAGTTTTTTGTTTGGTGTTTAACAAGGAGGTGGGACTTCATAATGTTCGGTTTTGTTGTTGACTCAGTGACCATTTATTTTCCCTTTTAAATAAGCCCGGACAAGTAATTGGAGAGTTTGACCTGCTCATATTTACACGGCCGCTAATGTTTATCTAGGGCCCGTTTGTTTGAAAATGTCAGCTACTTTGGTTACACTCCTTTCCAGTAAAGTTAACTTCTACAGGCTGCGCATTTCAGAGCACATGTCCACATTGTTTAAAATGTGCCTGCAAAATAATTTTTCAAATGACATAAGTATTAGTCTCATCTAGCTAATGTCTTTCATTTCTAAAACTACCTGCCTTAGAACAGCCATAGCTCCTCCAGTGGCTAATAATTATAATCCTAAATTGTAAATGATATTCTTGTAAATAATACTGTTTGGAGCCAACAGACCAGTTAGTCACAGAGCCTTTATGATTTTGTTTGGGTTAGTTTCCAACTCTTGTCTGGACTTTGTTTCCTTTAGTGGGTTGCTCTCTTTAAAAAGATGGTTTCTACAAGACTACCTAACCCCTTTAAAGGGTGGGGTGACCTGGTGCCCCTATGGTGCTGATGCGTCTGCCGGTCAGCAGATGGGTGGGGGGGGCGTGACAATGCCGGAACCTGCAAAATATCATTTCCTCTGCCCTGCTAGTCTAAAAATCCCAGGGTTTTTAAAAGTATGTTCTGTAAAACACATAGAGGCTGAGATCCTCAACATGCTTACTAGAGAGAAAGTCCAGAACTGAGGTACAGATTGTGATATGTGATTTTTTTGAGAGATTAAAAACACACTTCAGTAATGTAAGATCAATGGTGTCTATGAATGCGGCTTTGATTCAGTGCCTAGCAACACATGCACTGTTACAAGAGAGATGTAAAAGACTGGTTGTTGAGGGGTTTTATCCTTTATCTTACGTCCAGTCTGGAGCTGGGTCTTTTAAAGAATTGCCTGGTTTTATATAAACCTGTCTGTCAACTAAAATAATTTCCGGGGGCATTGTTGTATGTGCTTCCACTGTCTGAAGTAGGGACAGGGCCTTTACTGCTGTGGCTCCTTCCCCTGCTGCCTTCTTGGCATCAAAGCTGTTAAGTTTTTGGTTGCAAGAAAAATGTTGCCGACATTCTTAACTGTTTTGCTGACTTTTTAAATTCCCTTTCCCCCTTTTTGATTGCTTTGATTGTTAACTCTGGTAACTCTGGTAATTGTTAACTAAATGCACCCCTCATTTAGTTTGGGGAGGGATCTTGTTAGGGTCAATGCCATAGAGTCCATACTGCAAAGCAGCCATTTTTTCCAGGGGAGCTGATTGCTTTGGTCTCAAGATCAATTGTAATTCTGGTAGAACTCCAGGCCCAACCTGGAGGTTGGCAAGCGTATTTATTTATCACTTTTGCCAGTGCTTTTTGTTGTCGTCGTTGTTGTTTAGAAAAAGTGCCGGTTCTCTTATGTAAGGTTGTACTAATGTTTACCAATTTGCCCTCCAGATCCCCACTAGGTTATTCCTGAGGGTCTTCTAGTCTGGAGGAACAACATTTTAGGAGCCTGAGTAGGATGCAGCAGAAGAGGGGGGTCATTGCTGCCCCCTCTTAAGAACAGGATACTTCAGTTTTTCGTAAAGATGTGGCTTAAAGTTACCAACTCTGGGTTGGGAATTTCCTAGAGATTTGGGAGAAGAGCCTGGGGAGGGAGCATAGCAGGGATGTGCTGCCATGAAGTCCACCTCCCAAACTCACATTTTCTCCAGGGGAACTGATGTCTGGAGACCAGTTGTAATTCAAGAAGAGCTCCAGTCCCCACCTGGAGGTTGGCAACCCCTGTGGTTGGAAAAGGCAAGCTTCTCTTAAAGACATAGGAGCAGGGGCTTGTTGAAAAGTTAGCAGCCCTATGTGCAGAAGGCACCTTGAGAAGGAGCTCAAAAGTTTAACTTGAACATTAATCTTTTGCTTTAGGAATACGAAATCTCACTTTTCATTCCCCGAAAGGGAGGAAGAAAGAGCAGGGGAACAAGAGATCAGCTGCCCCTTCCTCCTCCCACTGCTCCCTACCCCTACTCAGCCTTTTCCCCTGCCAGCTCCTCTACCAGGCTCCAGACCTACCTCATTTGCACGACAGCAGTGACTTCTTGCTTGTCTGGGGCCACAGCCTCTTTGCCCACCCATCCTTTCCCCTCCACATACCCACATAGGAAGGGAGGAAGAACAGGTGATTGCCAGCTACTTTTCTGCCCATCTGGCCTTTCCCCCTTTGAGCTCCTCCATCGCTGTTGTTGGGTGTTGCCTACCTGGTCTTGTGGCAACTTGGCCCATCATCTGGCCTGTGGTCACCTGGCCTGTCCCCATTCAATAAAGAGGAAGGAAGAGAGCAGGTAGCTCCCCACCCAGCCCTTCCCCAGGGTAGTGATGACTGGGCTCCCTTCCCCACCCAGCTCAGTTGTGGTGACTCTAGGCACCCAGGTTCGTGCTCACCCAGGTCTATGTCTGCCATCTGTGGCAGCTCAACTTGTGGTACACCCAGGTTTGTGTGCCTGACCCAGCTATATCAGCTTAGGTCCCTGTGTGCCCTCCCCAGCGGCTCTGTGCATGTTTGCCCCAATATACCTCCTCTTGTCTCTTTCTCTAGTGAGTGTGACAGGTGGGAGCACAAGGATTAGGACTTGGGAGAGACCCGAGAAAAGATGCCGGTACTCAGTATTGGTGTGTAAGCTAAAAGTAAAGGTCCCCTGTGCAAGCATCGGGTGTCAGGCATGAACTGAGAGAGGAATGTTGTGGTTTCTCCAGGTGCTGGCCAAGGCCAGCTCTAGCCCTGCAAACAACGTGTTTAGACAACTCTGTGGGAATGCCGGTAGAAGCCTACCCCCCTGACAGCTCTGGGAGGGGGGTTGCCATGGCATCCAGATCTACCCCGATTTGCCCTATGCTCTTCCATATATGCCCTGTACTGTGCTTGTAGTTTTCATTAGTGTCCATTTGACTCTTAGCTTCTGCAAACCTGTGGATTTCCCAATAAATCAACTTTCTTTGGACTGCTTGTCTGTGGATGTCTGCTTATGGGATTATCATGGGATTAGAGTTTACACTGGGTCATTCCTGACCCATGGGGTGACATCACATCCTGACATTTACCAGGCAGACTTTGTTTACACCGGGGTGGTTTGCCAGTGCCTTCCCCAGTCATCTTCCCTTTACCCCCTTTACCTTCCCTTTACCCCCAGCAAGCTGGGTACTCATTTTACCGACCTCGGAAGGATGGAAGGATGAGTTAACCTTGAGCCGGCTACCTGAAACCAACTTCCATTGGGATCAAACTCAGGTCGTGAGCAGAGTTTGGACTGCAGTACTGCAGCTTACCACTCTGCGCCTCGTGGCTCTGAGCCATGAGGCTCTTAGTTTTTTACTGTTGTGTACCATCACAAAAAAGCTCTGACTTATGATGTAGATTAATAAGTTTGTCCTCAAAATGTTTACATTTAGGTTCTCTTTAGCACAAAAACACCTTTGCTGACAACATGCTGTATTTTTTTCTGAAGGAAAAAAAAGATGCTATTCAGTCTGTTCTGATATTACTCAGCTGCTTGGTGACCAGTTTATTCTGTCATCAATATATCTAATTCTCAACATGGCCCTGTCTGTGGATACTTAAATCTGGAGCTTGGAACCATGAACACACAAGACAGACAGAACTTATTACAAACCTGAGGAAAGCCCCGGGTTTGCAGAAAAACCTGGAAAAAATGGGTGGTTAAAACCCTTCTAAGTAATAGAAGCATCACCTATACTTTTAAGAATCTCAGTGGCCAGTGTGGGGGTTGCTAGGCAACCATAGCAGTATTGCCAGCTTTCAAGCCTTGGTTTCTGTCAGTAATAGGCAGGGGGAGGGGGAGGGCCCTTTCCAGGACTTTGAGGGATGACACTTTGGGGCCAGGCCCGGCAGCAACCATCAGGTAACTTGCTACTATGACTCACTAGTATTCAACAGCAGCTACCACACAAAGGTCAGTGTTGTGTAGTGTAGGGCTGTCGATTCGGTTCCATCTGAACTGAAAAACAGCCGAATTTCCCCCAATTTGGCAGTTTCTAGTTCGGATAGAACCAAAGTCAAAAAAGGTAGGAAAACGACGAGCCGAACTCACCGAGTTCGGGCAGATGCCGTATAAATTAGTACAAATTCGGCAACCCCAAATCAGCATTCTCCCGCTGCCAATAGGTGGCCAAGCTGGGTCTTCTTCTGGCCAATCAGTTGCGGATGAGTGTGTGAGCCTGGCCGCTGTGCGGCCCGGGGAGAGAAAGAGAGAGTGGCACCCCATGGGGGGTGCGTGTGCATGGACCTGGGTTGCTGCGCAGCTCGGGGGGGGAGAGAGTGTGTCTGTGTGTGAGAGAGATCCCCATGGGGGGTGCGTGTGCATGGGGGAGAGAGAGAGGCCATTTATGCATGGGAGGTTTTGCTTTGGATTTGCTGCTCTCTAGATGCACATTTTCCCCATCCAAATTCTCAACAATAAGCTTCCATGCAGAGTTTTGAGAATCTGGACGGGGAAAATGTGCATCTAGAGAGCAGCAAATCCAAGGCAAAACCTCCCGTGCATAAATGGCCAGAGAGTCTGTGTGTGAGTATTCCTTCCATTTCTGCTGCTCCTGTGCTGATCGTGAGAGATCCTGAGCTGACCTGACCTGCTGCTGCTTGCTGGAATCAGATTGGATTACTCCTCCTGACCCCTGCTTCTGCTCAAAGAGAAGACATCCACAGTTTGACCCATTTTGGGGCTTTTCTCTATGTTTTTTCCTGTGTGTGTGTGTGTGGGGGGAGATTCAGTGGGGGGGGGGAGGAAGCCAAAGGGGGGGCTGTTCTGCTGGGGCGGGGTTGATTGCCTCTGTGCTAGTGTTTTTTTTTTTGCTGTTTTCACTAGTTGCCACCTTCGCCTGGAGATCAGTGTGGTTCGGTGAGTGTCTCTCTCTGGCTCCCCGTTGTTCTTCCTCGTTTGGAATGTGCGTCTTTTTGTCACCGGGGGGGCTGTTCTGCTTGGGGGGGTTGATTGTCTCTGCGCTAGTGTTTTTTTTTTTTTTTGCTGTTTTCACTGGTTGCCACCTTTGCCTGGAGGTTAGTGTGGGTTAGTGAGTCTCTCTGCCAGCCCCGTTCTCCTTCGTTTGGAATTTGCGTCTTCTTGGCACGGGGGGTGTGTGTTCTGTTTGGGGGGGTTGATTGTCTCTGTGGACCGTGTCCGTAGAATCCAAGCTTTTGCCTTCTTTTGCGCGATGGGGGGGAAGGGAATGGCGTGTAGCGGGCGTGCATGTGTTTATGCACCAGTGGTGTCGTACAATGCAGCATCCTGCTTATTACCCCCTCCCTGCCCCCCCGTGGGTGTCCCTGCTCAGGATTTCTCCTTTCCCCTGACAGTGACAGCTCAGCCATATTGTCTTCTCCCTCATCTCCCCCCCCCCGGTCTTCATTGTTTTTGGGTGCCCCTGGGGCTGAGGAAGCGGTGACAGGAGGAAGTGGAATGTAGAGGAAAGGGTGGGCAGTTCTGATCCTCCGGCCTGCTTACTCAGAAGAGCCGCGGTGGGGCTTTGCTCCCAAGGTAAAGCGGAGCGAATTATAAACAACAATGCCTTTTATCAGTCCGCAACAATGGGAGGTTGCCTTGGATTTGCTGCTCTCTAGATGCACATTTTCCCCATCCAGATTCTCAAATCTCAACAATAAGCCCCCCTGCAGAGTTTTGAGAATTTGGCTGGGGGAAATGTGCATCTAGAAAGCGGAAAATCCAAAGCAAAACCTCCCATGCATGAATAGCCAACGAGAAACAATGGGAGGTTTTGCCTTGGATTTGCTGCTCTCTAGATGCACATTTCCCCCATCCAAATTTTCAAATCTCAACAATAAGCCCCCCTGCAGAGTTTTGAGAATTCAGATGGGGGAAATGTGCATCTAGAGAGCAGCAAATCCAAAGCAAAACCTCCCATGGATAAATAGCCAACGAGAAACAATGGGAGGTTTTGCCTTGGATTTGCCGCTCTCTAGATGCTTATTAAAGATTGCCTGCTCCCATTCATTCTAGATCCCATAACTCGAGACCCCCTGACCCAATCTTCACCAAACTTGGGGGTTCTTGCAAGTAGGGTCCCTCTAAGCTACCCTGAAAGTTTGGGACCTCTACCTCCAAAAATGCCCCCCGGAGCTGCAGAAAGCCGCGAATGTGCTTTAAATGGCTTTATTCGACCGAATTTTTTCTGGATCGCCGCATTTCATGCCAGATTCCATGAATCCGAATAGGGGGAGTTTGGACTTCAGCATTTCTCGAATAAAAACGGGCCAAATTTTGCCAAATCCGAATTTTACCGAATTTTTCCCCCAACAGCCCTAGTGTAGTGGTTAAAGTTTCAGATTAGGATTTGGGTGACTCAGGTTTGAATCCCTACTCTGCCATGGAAACTTGCTGTGTGCCCAAAGGCCAATCCCTCTCTCCCAGCCTAATCTAACTCACAGGACTGTTGTGAAGATAAAATTCAGGAGAGGAGAATGATATAAGCTGCTTTGGGCATCCACATTGAGGAGAATGGCGAAGTATATTTGAAGAGAATAAATAATTAATAAAGCTGATGACTGAAGGAGGGCACAGAAAAGAAAGGTTGGTTGTGAGTGGAGAAGAGAGAAGGAAGCAAGGAGAGTATATGGGGGCTGCCAGGATGAGTGAAAGGAAATAGTGTGAGGGAAAGTATACAATGAAAAATGAAGTGCTCCTTGCAAGTCCTTGAGGGTTCCCCACTTGTAGTAACACTAATTGCCAACTAGTTAACTTTTTTTTCTGTGGTTCAGTAGCTTTATGCATTTAGCCCATTTCTGTAGATGTGTGTTTGCATATGTGAAGTGCCATTAAGTCACAGCCAACTTATGGCAACCCCAGCACGGTGCTTTCAAGGCAAGTGAGAAGCAGAGGTGGTTTGCCATTGCCTTCCTTGGCGGTCTCCCTTCCAACCACACCTGCTTAACTTCCATGATCTGATGAGATCGGGCTAAACCTTTTTCCCTTTCTGTACATACTACAGTCATAACAAAAGATGAAGGGCAAATAGCCATTACTGATTCAAAAATTGTATTACCCTCTCCCCTTTGTTAAGGATGTCCTTGAAACTGAAGCGGGTCATGCTGTCCAGATGACAGGCTCTTAGAATGTATCGCTTACTGAGAAGTGAAGTTATCTTATTCAGCCAGTCATTGAGTAAGCAGGACTCAACAACTTTACCTACTTTTAAAAAGCAAGTCTTTTTATTGAAATACTTCTAGTAAAATATGTGTAAATGCAGATTATCAAGTCTTTAACACTTCTATAAAAACTCTTGTCAAAGTACAATGTATGTATTTACAATGCATGAAGTAAAAGCAAGCAAGTCTTACATACTTATTCAGTTTCAAAATCCAACTTCTAAAATATAACAGTCAAATTATTCTGATTCAGTTTAAAGTATCTAATTCATAAAGTCTAGAGTAATGTATTTAAGCCATACATACCAGTCAGCCTTTTCTTGAGAGCCTTTGGAAGGTTCTGATTCTTTGGGCTTACTGTGGCTGTATTTATACTGTTTCAGACTCATTAAGAGTGTTGATTTTACCATCAGGAGGGATATCTTCCTCCCCACTTTCAGATAACATGAGCAATGCAATAATGTACAGTTGCAGCTGTTCAGGTTATTAGCTTCTCCCCATGACCAAATATGGGCTTCCTTTCCTTTCAGTCTATTTTGCTTAAAGTATAAACAACAATTTCTGAGCTCCATGATCACTCCATATACTCAATTTTCATACCATTCTCATCTTCAGTACAATATGCATTAAATGAGACCATTTAGAAATCTACAATACAATATATAACTATATAAATCATAAAACACAATTATTGCTCACATTGTAACATGTAACCATCTGGTGAGTAGGAAACATAGCCTTCAGCAAGGTTATAGGAAGCAAGAAGCTTACTGCACTTATAGCCTTGAGGTCTTTGAGTAGACCTCCTCAAGGTTTGAGGATAGCAGGACTTTTCTGCTCTTGAGATATGAGCAGCTGGCAGCTGAATCAGGAAGGGTAATTTCAGATACACCTTTCTGGCAGATAGTGAAGAATGACTCTGTTCTTCTCCCTTCAAGGACAAGACCAGGGTAAGTGAGTTAGCTCTTGAAAGAATTCAGACCTTGAGAGAATTCAGTCAGCCTGTTTTAAGGACATTTGCATTTTGCAAGCTGTTGCCAGGCTCTTCATTACATAAACCTCTGCAGTTTGCGGTTCAGTTTGTATGTTGTGTTCAAGCTCTACATGAAATTAATACTGCACATGTACACAAAATACCATAATTATGTCAGAGACCGTGACAAAGCTTACTGTACATCACTGTATTTGAACACTGGGCAATTGCCTCTTGCTGTTACTCCCTCTCTTTTTATACACAGTTGCTTAAAGAAGTTCTGATATCTGGTTTTGAAGCTTTTTGATTTAAATAGACTTGCCAGGGAAGAAGACCAGATATTCCTGGTCAGCTCTACATTTGAGTTTCTTAAAGGTGTCGTATTATGGAGGTGGAACCTGGAAAGGGCGGGGTTTGGGGAGGGAGCTCATCAGGGTATGATACATAGATTCCATCCTCCAAAGCTGCCATTTTCTCCAGGTGATCAGTTATAATTCTGGGAAAACTCCAGGCCCCACCTAGAGATTGGCAATGCTAATTTGTATTACCGGTAATGTTAATACCAATGCCATTTTAGCCTGCCTGTTTGACTAGCACTCATGTGGAGTATCCTGGGTAACCAGCTCACAAATGTTTGTTTATATCAACTGGAAGATATCCGTGTGATGAAGCTTGGGCACTACTTACTTTTGACACATGATCTGGAACTAACCTTTTCCTTTCCGAACTTCACAGCATATAAGGGATGTCCCTTATTTTAGAAAATATTGCTTATGTCATGTTGCTGATCTTTCTGATGTGTCAGCAGGACTCTAAATCAGTATTCATGAAGGGAGGAGGAAATCTGTAGATATGGAGGTGACTTGCTTAGTGTTGTTGACGTCGTGTGAAGCAGCCCATTAACCACAATCCCATCACTTCCATATTTTTACCTGTTAATTCACATACCATTTTAATACTCAACTGTTTGAAGCTATCAAATAAAACTTTTAAAAAACCTCTTCACCTATAATATTGGAGTGTAATACACATTCTGGAAAGCTTTTACAGCTATGGGTATGACATGTTCACAGTCTTAAAATCATAAGATGCATCCACATACATGCTTATAAATGTTTGGGTCGGAACTGAGTGCTAACAAGCTTGTGCTTGGCTTCTGTAATGAAGTCTCACCGTTGAAATGTTTTAAATTAAATGAATTTGTTAAAATCTCCACAGGAATTCCAAGGCAATCCTTTCTCCTGTTTACTGACTACACATGAATTAAGGGGAAATAATTTTTACTTGGTTGACACAAGGACAAATGTGTGCTGGAATTTTAAACAATAATGTTGTTTTCTAAGGGTTGAAGAAAAAAATCAAATGAAGAAAAGGCCCCACCTCCCTTTGGTGTATGGCAGGGATGTCGGTGATGATCACAGAGGACACCTACATAATAATCATAGTGTGTGGTTGTGTTTTTAGCCACCAGCTGTATTGTTTATCTAGAAAGCGGGGATTCTTTTGTGAACATCTAGGTGTACTGTAGCCTTATTGTTCTGAAAATGTAAAGGAGATAGGATGTTTGTGAGAGAGACAGAAACTCATTTTATGAAATTAGAGAGGGTGCTTATTTTGCATTGGTTATCATATTTTGCATATATGGTAGTGTCCCAGAATGTGGAAAAGAGAAATTTACAAGAACATTAATTATGAAAAATGACAAGTGAAGGCTTTGGCTATTGAAATTCAGAGAAGATAAATATGGAATTCCAAGATATGGAATTATAATCTTTTTCCCATCTGAAACTTGGCTGGCAGGCCCACTGCAGCAGAAGAGAGAGAGGCTGGCTCACTTCTTTTACATTTTCACTTGGTCAGTACTTTTATCAGCTTAGATACGGAGTTTTGCCTCTGCCAGGCCAAATGGTAGGACCTGAAGTAATCTAGAACCTGATGAAATCATTATAGTACTGCCCATCTGGAGTGCCTTTTCTTAACCTTTGAAGGAAAATATGTGCCTCATTCTTTTACAGCAACAATTGTTATTCCTGCCCCAACACACCCACATAAACAGCATTAACTTGATTACTCATAAACCTTTATTGTACCTTCCTACTCTTCAGAAACTTTCCCTCCCTTCTACATATGGATAAACCTGCCTTTCCAGAGTTGCTATAATGAACTCAAGTTGCTACTAAACCTTACTTTGCCAGGGACAGTGGAGCCGCTCCTAACAGTGACTTCATGACACAGATGACATTGACTGTCTATGTGATGTCAGGGATTCCAAGAGCCACCCAAAGTCCCCAGGCAAAGATTCCTTCCGACCCTACCTCACAACACTCAGATCTAAACCCAGCATGTAAAAAATTACTTCCCCAACTCTATGGACCCCCAGAATATAGTCTTCTCCCTCAGCATTAGTTGTGGCCATAGCCCCTACTACAGCAGATAATTAGCAGCACTTGGTGGTTTGCACCATACATCTATGATACCTGTGCAACTTCATGTCTTGGGTGCACCTTACTGTCAACAGCATTCCCCAGGTGAGCCTGAGCAAAATTGATTATCCAAGGGTGTGCCTCTGTCCTCTGAATTAGCCCATAGCTGCATTTGACGGCTGCTGTGATGCCTGCCTGTCTTCTCAGCTCAACAGCTGCTTCTAAATGGATTCAGTTTAGGGTCAGCCAGGTTTGTTAATGTAGAAAGCAAAGACCGTCACATCTTTAAAAAAAATAGAAATTGGCAATGCTCAAGATAACCAGAAAAATAAATCTGGCTTTTACGGTTAAAGATGGATATCTCAAAAAGTTGTAGAAGTACTTATTAAAGCACTGCCATTATCCTCCAGTCAACCAATTATTTTGATTCTGGGGAAGCTGTGAAAAAAAACTGCTTCTGTAGTTTTTCCACATGTTTCAGTTCAAACTGAAAAATCTGATGGTAGTATTTTTTGGGGGGGTTAGGCAGTGCATGAGGTATTGCTGATGCTCCTTCTTCCCACTGTTTTGTAACTTTTTAAAAAATATTTGTGGATTAATTTGGGGAAGGTCTAAAAGAACATTACATATGCTGCTTAAGATAACAAGGGAAGACAGCCTTGGCACGGTAGCTGGTTGCTAATCCAGAGTTCAGCTTGCTTGTATGTCTTGTCTTGGTTCACATTATAAAACTTGGTTCACACAGAGTGCTAAGTGTGCCTGTCTCCCTTTGTTAGGGCACTGAAGTCTTCACCTAACTTTTGATTGCAGCTATCTTGTACTCATCAGGTAATACCTGGTGGCTTGTCTCTTACAGTTTTGATTAGAGGGTCCAAGGGTGGGTGGGTGGTTGAGTGTACGATAGGCACACTTTATCACATCTTTCATTATAATAGTATCAGGCCGTAGGGTTGCCAGCTGCCTGGAGAAAACAATGTATTTTCAAATGAGGCTTGAGGGATGTTATTTACCAGGTGATGTTATTTACCTCTATGCCATGAAAAGTCTCAGCAGTCCATTTCCAAGTATTAAATATCCTTTAAAGAGACAGGAGATTTTTTTTCAGACCTGTTGGTAAGGTAACCAGGCAGTACAGTACTGCTCCCCCTCAGTCCGTGCTTTAAAATTGATTTGCTCACTGGCCAGTCTTCCAAAGGTTTGGTTTATAAGCAACTCCAGTTACAGTTCTCAGATCCTCATGTCAGAGTTGCTCGTCTTTTCCACACACCTCTTTTGTAGAAAGCTTTCTTCATGTGGCCTTTCCCTGTGGGCTCCATCCCCTAATAGGTCTCTTCCTCCCTCTGAGCTTCAGCCTGGACCGCTCCTCTCTGTCTCCTTGCTCTATCACTCTCTTCACCCTCTTGCAATTCCTTTCTCCTCCTTGTGGCTGTCACCAGCCCTGTCTTGCTTCTTCATCCTCTTATATTACTTTCAGGCAATTTCCCTTATCTCTTAGGGTGCTTTCACACATCCTGAATAATCCACTTTCAATGCACTTTAAAAATCATTTGTAAGTGGATCTTGCTGTTTCACACAGTAAAATCCATCTGCAAAGTGCATTGAAAGTGGATTGAATCTACTTCCAGCTCTCCAGTTTTTACTCTCTGGGTGTTGCTAGCTTTGGACTGAGAAATACTTGGAGATTTGGGAGTAGAGCTTGGAGAAGCCAAGGTTTGGGGAAGAGTATGGTATAACTCCATAGAATCCACCATCCAAAGCAGCCATTTTTTCCCCCAGAAGAACTGATCTCTGTTGTCTGATCAGTTGTAATTCTGGGAGATTTCCTGGCCTAGAGGTTGGCAACCCCATGCTGTCTCCCTTCGCCCATCTTCAACCCTATTATGCTCTCTCCCTTGGCCTGTATGCTTAGTGAATGCAGGAAGCTGGCATCAAAAGCCACACCTTACCGCCAAAATCATGCAGTCACCTAGGACCAGTAATCTAATCCTTGCTCCTACAGGACAGCCACTCTGGCCACCATTGCCTGATGGTGGTTGCCTCTGTAGTTGTTGTTTAGACACTCAATGGTCCTCCCCTTTATCTGGACCATTGTAAGCCCTTGGCCCAAAAGCAACAACCCAGACAGGTGGTCCTAAGGTAAGTTGACTTTATTGGAAATCAAGCAGGTAAACAGAGCTTGCATACTAACTAAGCCAAGAATGGCTGGTAGGCGCAAATCAGTAATATATATTGGCATAGCAGATAATGCAGGTTGGCATAGCAACTCAGTCTCCCACGGGAGAGGAATGTCCGAGATGAAGTGTTCGTTAGAACAACAGTCCTTGGCCGAGACGAGCAAAGCGAGGCAGCTGTGAGAAGCTGCGAGAAAGTCAAAACAACTCAGAGGAGCCGAGAGGCCTAGAATCGTCGAGGACCGGCCCGCTCCTGACATCCATGTGGATTTCCTCCAGTGGATGCTAAATCGTTTTCTGAAATAAGTAATTTTTAAAAAATTATTAGATGGTTTGTATGAGATGGGATCATTGGAATGGAAGGCATGTTGACATGTTTTTACTAGGCTCAGTTTGTACCTGGGCTTAAAGCTGCCAGGCCCCCACTGGGGGCAAGGGATCCCCAACACCTAAAGTTGCAAACATCCAGGTGGTGGCTGGAGATTTTTGAGAATTACAACTGGTCTCCAGGTGACAGAGATCAATCCCCCTGGAGAAAATGGCTGCTTTGGGAGTTGGTCTCTATGGCATTGTACCCTGCTGAATTCCTTCCCCTCCCCAAACCCCACCTTCCCCAGGCTCCACTCCCCCAACTTTCCTGGAATTTCCCAACCCAGAGCTGGCAACCTTACCCATCCCCCACCACCAATTAGCTGGCTGACAGGGGATTTACTGGCAGTGGGGGAAGGCCTAGGCCAGTATCACAGCAATGTCCCTGTGTGCCCCATCCATTGCCAACGTTTTTATGATTTTTTTAAAAAAATATGTATATTTACCATAATAATCCTTACAAACAACATATTATACATTTCACCAGGTTCACTGTTGATTTGTTTTTTGTCATAGATGATATAGACGTTTTCACTAATTTCAAAGAGTACCTCAATATATTGTCGAAGGCTTTCACGGTCAGAGTTCATTGGTTCTTGTAGGTTATCCGGGCTGTGTGACTGTGGTCTTGGTATTTTCTTTCCTGACGTTTCGCCAGCAGCTGTGGCAGGCACTGTCCTTCAGTGTTACTCCTCTGAAGATGCTGGCCACAGCTGCTGGCGAAACGTCAGGAAAGAAAATACCAAGACCACGGTCACACAGCCCGGATAACCTACAAGAACCAAAGTACCTCAATAACTGCACACCTACTATCACCTTTACAGGCAATGTGAATACCAATAAAGTTACATTCTTTGGCACCAAAGTATTAAAGATAAATGACCGGCTTACAGTCAGACACTTTAAGAAAATCACTGATAAGAACTCGCTGCTACACTTTCACTCACATCATCCTAGACACTTATTAAACAATTTACCATATAACCAATTTATCAGATTGAAACGTAATTCTAGCAATCACATAGAGTATGCTAGGGCTGCCCACTCATTATCTAGAACACTTCGTGTTAGGGAATATCCATATGAGGTTATTCAAAGTGGCAGAGAAAGAGCAGGAAAAAAAACAAAGGGAAGATTTATTCATCCCACAGACCAGGGAGGGAGTAGATAGAATTACTATAGCTATTACATACTACAACATGACTACTAATATATATTTTTTAAATCTATAAACATTGGCCACTCTTAAAAGATATTCCTGGATGTAAAAATGTACCCAAATTTGCTTTATGCAAAACATGTTCTATTGGTAACTCACTAGTACATGCAGACAATCTGCGCAGGCAAAAGAGTATTTTACCAGCTAGGCATTTCAGATGTTCAGGTTGCAGCGTATGTAGGCTTGCATTAACTGTTAAGCAGTTTAAAAATGAAAATACTGGCTTCATATTTCAATTGATATCATTTTCCAATTGCAACACTAAAAATTGTATTTATTGTTTTGTATGTCCATAAGGGGTACTCTATGTGGCCATGACCACTAGAGCTATTAAAATACATATAATGGAACATAGATCACTGTGACAGATAAAGGGTTAAACAGAGAGACTTGGTAACCGTCAGCCAATGCCAGCAAGCAGTGGGCGGAGTCTGGAAAGCTGACAGGGTTCTTTTTGGAGGGAGAGAGGAGAACTTGGGGAGTTAGCTCTTTGGAAGGATAGAGTTCTGAGCTCCTGAATGGTGTGGTGGTGTGGAGAGACTCTGAGAACACTTGTTCACATACTACCTAGCTTGTTTTAAAACCAAACCTGAGTAGTGACAAGGGGAAGATTGGGCAGTGTGTGATGATAGCCCTTTCTTCAGTCACTTGGTGGGAGGTGGCTTCTGAAACAGGGAGACTCCTGACTCAGAGTTTTGGGGAAGAGTGATTTGTTTCCACAGGAGGTGGACAGATCTAAGGAGTGGGAAAGGTTGTGGATGAACCTCCACTCACCGGTATTTTTGTGTGCTAGGTTAGTTTGAGTCCACACTAAGTATTTTGAGTCTAAGAATATTTTGAACAACATCTAAGTATATTACTGAGTATTCTGAAGTAACTGAACTGAGAACTAAGAACTGTGCCTTGAAACCAACTAAGGTTTTGAACTGCCTGTAACCAATTAAGCCTTGTGCCTCTCTGAAAGAATCACCAACAATCAAAAAACCTTTTCTGTAAATAATAAACATCTTTTCATTCAACTTTTAAATTCAGCCTCTAAGCCTTTCCATTTCTAGTGGGGGAAGGTAAGGGTAACTCTCCTCACAAAAGCAAGGGTGACTGTCTGTGGGGTAGAAAGAATATTAAATCCTCCTCTCAGCTACTGGTGACAGGGAGACATTTGTGAGAGACTCTAAAGGTGGGGAAGGTTCTGGGAAAGGTTGTGGATAAAATTAATATGTGAGGAAGCGGGGAAGGAAGGAAGGAGATTCTGTCCTGGATATATTGTATCTCTATGGAGGCACGGGGCGAACTTTCCCGCCGTTGAAAGCCCGGCTTCTCCATTGAGATACATTGCAAAGATCACACTAAAGAAACTGAACACAGCCACTTTGCCAATGCATTTCAATGGAGGAGGATGGGGGCAACCCCTTCCAGACCCCAAAACTCCAGACCCCCTGATCCAATCTTTACCAAACCTGGGGGGGTGGGTTCTTGCAAGAAGAGTCCCTTCTAGCTACCTAAACATTTAGGACCTCTAGCTGCAAAAATGCCCCCAGGAACTGTGAAAAGCTGCAAAAAGCCCCTATAGGGTTTAATGGCCGGATTTTTCGGGAATCCCGAATTTAAAGCCGAATTCCTACCTTTACCGGTATAGGAAATTCGGCATTTGGGTTTTCCTGAAAAAAATGGCCAATAAACCCGAACCTGAATTTTACCGAATTCCCCCCCCCCCCAACAGCCCTAGATGAATATTATGTTGGTAAGCTATATTTGTTTTGTAATTCTTACTTGTAAAATCTAAACAGTTGTGGAGTCCATTTTTAAAAGACACTTATTCTTTTTACAAGGAAAATTGAAAAAGCTTGGCTCATTCTGAGCAATGTGAAATGGTCTTTAAAAGAGGCAGCCAGGCCATCTTTTCTTCTCTTCTTTGAAGTTTTCTCCTTTGGAAAGATTTTGTCTGCTATATATATTATCTGCAAAGGAAAAGGAAAAAAATACAAGCTTCAGGTCATGTTGACTACTATTTTTCCACTTACCTTTCTTCTGTGATGTATTCATTGTTCACATCTCCTGCAAGAGATTAAGAAAATACTATGTGTCAGTCTTAATTTGTTTATCGTATGTGATGTATATTTGTTTATTGCTCTGTCTGTGATTATGTGTTATTGACATATACTTTTTGGTTATGATAGTTTTTGATATATACATACATTGCACCTTTTTGGCTTATGCTGTTTATTTGTAGTTAACAGCAATGTCACTGGCAACGTGGCAACTTCATGACATCATCATGTCGCTGGTGACATGAGACACTCTGGTATTTGGGCAAGAATTTTATGGTAAAAACAGCTTCTACCATAGAGTTTTTCCCCAAAACCAGAGCGTCCCCATGTTGCCAGCACCAAAATGATGTCACTTCTGGTATGCTCTGGAAGTGACATCCCTGCATCACCAATAATGTCACTGTGACACTGGCCTAGGCCTTCCTCTGCTGCCAGTATGTCCCCCCTGCTAGTTGCCAAGTTCTGTAGCACCTAAATGCAACTTTAACATTAAAGAAATATATACATTAAATATCCTTAGGTACAAAAGTTACTTGTGTGTTAATGCATCCTAACTGCCTTTTATTCAGAAAGACTGAAGCAGGGACAGGGAGGGGAAATCAACAATATTCAGATAAGCAGATGTAGTCTATCATTGGATTATGTTAAAATGAGGCTATAAGGGAAGTGCAAATCAAATTTGGATAATTGGAAAATAGGGATTCTGGTTTTGTGCAGATGGATGCAGTTAGACAATAAGGACTGATTCAGATGTTTTGTCCCTGACATAATGTTGAGAGATGATATAGAGCATTTTATTTTTCCCTTTTTTCTTTCATTCTCTCTCTGTTTGCTTAAGATACTAACATTTGCAAGAATGCTGGCTATATTATCTTTGTCTGTTGACCTGAAGGCGTATCTGGAGAACTAATTTATACACACAGACCCATACACTCACCAACAGCAGATGGTAAAAGCCATCTGTAAGTCAAATAGGGCAACAATAGCCAGCTGCAGAATTACAGTATTTTGGCAGTGTTCGTGGTATTCCACACTCAGCTGGGCATTTCAAAACCTTTTTAGTTTCTATATATTGGGAGCTAGTAGGGGGATGTAGTATTTCTTGCCATGTTTTTCCAATGAAACCACATGGACATCTTCATTAGTACTTGAAACATAACATCAAATACTGTATCAGCATCCTACAGACTTCGTTCATCTGCCCACGTGTCTAAACTACAAGACAAACTCTGCTCAGAAGTAGTAGGAATGTTCAAAATATATTTTTTCCAGAGCTAATTCACACGTGGCCTAGACAAAGGAAGTATTAATGCACAGGATTGTGGGAATGAACAACTGACCTGTGCACTCGCCTGTTCCCTGTAAGCTATGTAAGAAGAATGAAAATCCCACTTACGTCAGTGCTTATAGATCCTAGTTCTCATTATGGGTTATATGTTTGGTTAGGAGAGGTCCATGAGATTCCTGCTCATGGCTAACTTGCACTTATAGGACATGTGTGAACTGGCCTTCAGAATTATTAAAACACCTAAAGGTTTCAATTGAGATAGCAAGATGCTTTCATGCCTTTTGATATGATCCTGATATTTCTGCCTACGCCCAAATGAACCTATCTAACCACTACCGTAATCTTCAGGGAACCTACCTCAGGTGCCCTTGATATCTGGGGCTAGATGGGTGGCAAGAGAGATTTGTCTGTCTCCTGCTATCATTGTTTTCCTCCAGAAGGCAAAGACTTTTCCATTGTGTTTGGCATCCCTCACTTAACCCTCTTTCCTCTTTATGTTCATTTATGCAGGACTGTTTCCCTGCGATCACCCCCACTGGCTGCTCCTGTACTTCATTTTGATTATGCAGGCCCTTTCCGACTGTCAGAAGTCGCCTCACTCTCCCCATGTGTTTCTATGCGTTTTGCCTGCTTTTTCTGGATTCTCGCTAAAACAGCATCTGGAAAACACGGACAAAGTGCATGGAAATGCGCAGGGAGAGCGAAGCAACCTCTGAAAGTTGGGAAAGGCATGCATAATCAAAATGAAGGTGATGCGAGGGAAATGGCCAATGTATTTTGTTTAATTGCTGTTTCTTGGGGGATCCTAATTTGGGCGGAAAGGCAGCATAAAAATGTATGCTTGGTGCTAAACAGTCTCAAAAACAACCGCTATGTAGTCTTCATCTGCATCTCACCCCCTCTAGGCAGTTTATTTTGTGTGCATCCATTTGCTGCTGTTTTACTGGCAGGAGAAAGTAGATATGGAACCCACTGCTGAGAAGCACATGTGCTTATTATTTCCTCAATAAAATCTGATCTGTCCTTGATAAGAGGACGACAGCAGCATCTGATTTCATTTCATTGCAGCGACTGTGTCTCTCTACAGTGCTGTATGATGGCCTCTGGTGGACTTTGGATTTAGCCTTGTGTTTCTAACCTCTTTTTTTGTTTAGGCTGAAGACATCTCAAAGACAAAGCAACTGCACTTAGTGTATGCTGACCCTACAGTTTAATGAAAAACTTTAATCAGTGACAGTGGTTTAATGCAGGAACTGACTGAGAATATTGTCCTCTTAAGTAGCTAGACTGCATAAAGAAAAAGATGCAGATTGGCAGTTCAAATCTAAGGTTAGGGAAGTGTGAGGCACTTGGGGGAGGAGACCTAGTAGAAAGATTGCTGGGAGCACAGAAAGTGGTGGGAATATCTGTTTTCCTTCCACTGACTTATTGTGGTATCCAGTCCACAGTTAAAGAGCACTTACAAGTATGTGCATTCATCATTGTGCTATAAACAAGAGAAAATTAACTTCATGGTATTAACAGCAAGGATGTGAAGGCCCAAAAACGTTTGTGAGTGGGGCGAAAAACTTTCTCCACCTCCCCCGACTTTTCGGTTTTTCCTGTGCAGAAACTGATAATTGGGGAAACGGGGGTGGGCGGACCTCCTGTAATTATTTTCAGTTTTGGAAGGAATGAAATGGGTTTTAAGCTGGGTTTACTCACTCAAAACATATAGTAAAACAACCAGTGGTGTTAGAGAATGTAATTCCTTTGTACACTGTAGGCATATACAATATTTATTGCGTAAATGTGACTATTTTTGTTCACAATTAACGTATTGTAATCAGAGCTGTAACGTGCCTCACTTGCCTCTGGCACACAAAGCTGAGTGGTGCAGAAAAAGTATATCATGGTTAAAATAAGCATTGTGTTATCTTGTTATTTATGTATTGACCTTTTTACCAAAATATCTACTATGAAAATATAGGGGGCACAGGCGCGAAATTAGCTAGGTATGGCTTTGATTGTAATGCATGTGGTTCCCTGACCTGGATGGCCCAGGATAAACTGATCTATGCAGAGGCAGGCAATGGGGAACCATTTCTGTTCTTCTCTTGCCTTGAAAATCCTACGGGATCTCCCTAAGTCAGCTGCAGCTTCTTTTTTTTAATAATTTTATTATTATTTTTCCAAAATTATTAATCACATAGTTTAACAATGACATAAACAGTAAAAAATAAAAACAAATAGGTAACATTGTTAAATAATTTATATATAATAAAGAATTATTGACATTCCCTACACCTCCCTTCATCTTGTGATGAATTAGTAATCTCTTTTGCACAAAATTCTAATCCTAATACTATTATTAATATTTATTGATCTCTTTGACATTTATATTTTTCAAGGGGAAAAATTAATAGTTAATAATATCATATAAAGGAAAGAAAAAAGGAAATAAGAATTATAGAGGAGGGCAGGGAGCTGTTCCTGTGGGCAGCAGAAGATAGGACTTGCAGTAATGGGTTTAAATTACAGGCAGAAAGGTACCGGCTGGATATTAGGGGAATTTGTTTTTTACACTAAGAGTAGTTCAACAGTGGAATTGGCTTCCTAGGGAGGTGGTGAACAACTCTTCACTGGCAGTCTTCAGGCAGCGGTTAGACCAGGGCTGTTGAACTAATTTGTTATGAGGGCCAGATATGACATAAATATCATTTGGTCGGGCTGGGCCATTTGTACTGTGAAATTTAATGCCAAGTACCAGAGATGTAAACTGTATAGAAGACACAGGCAAAGCCAATTAAAGATATTAATTTTTACGTTATTTTTTACTTAAAATACAAACATGCTTAAAACGTGTTTTTGTTTTAAACATGTTTGTATTTTAAGTAAAAAAGAACGTAAAAATTAATATCATTAATTGGCTTTATCTCTGGCCCCTGGCATTACATTTCTAAAATTATTTAAACTGGGGTGGGGGCGCCTTGGCAGGCGAGCACGCAGCAGACTCACCAGCCAAAATTGGGACTAGGGAGGGGTGGCTGCCTTGGCTGGTGAGCCCACAGCCCTCCCCAGTCCAGAAAGAGAGATGAAGAAAGAGAGAGAAAAAAAGAGTGAAACAAACAGAGAGAAAGAGGGAAACAGGATGGAGAGAAAGAAGGGGAACGAAAGAGGAAGGAAGGAAGGAGGAGGGAGGGAGGGAGGAAGGGAGGGAAAGAGAATATAGAGAGAGAAAGAAAAAAGGAGAAAGAGGACATTGTGCAGGGGGTTGGACTAGATGACCCTGGTGGTCCCTTCCAACTCTATGATTCTATGATTCCAGGGCTAAAGAGAGTGTGCCCAGAAGGGGACAGGGTTGCTGGGTGGGCGTGTGAGGCCCGAGTGGCCTTACTGTGCCCAGAAAGGGACGGGGAGGGTTGCTGGGTGGGCACGCAAGGCCCAGGGCCGGGGGAGGGGGGCTGGCTGCTTCAGCTCTGCAGGCCTGAGAAAAGCCCTCCGTGGGCCACATCTGGCCCACAGGCCGCATGTTTGACATCCCTGGGTTAGACGAACACTTGTCAGGGATGCTTTAGGCTGATCTTGCATTGAGCAGGGGGATGGACTAGATGGCCCCTTCCAACTCTATAATTCTAAAGAAGTATTTCCTTTTGTCCATCCTGACTCTACTGTCCTTCAGCTTCATTGGATACCCTCAAATTCTAGTATTTTGGGAAAGGGAGGAAAAGTTCTCTTTGTCAACTCTCTCCACGTGCATAATTTTATAAACCTCTATCATGTCCCCTTTTAGTCATAATATCATAAGCACCAAAACAGGTTCACCTGATCATGTATTTGGGGTTTTCTGTTGAGTTTAAAGGTCATCTTACCACCTCTGACATTTCTAGATTTGGCATGGATTCTACTGAACCTGTCTGTGGCCTAAGATTTCTGGCACCTTCCTTTTTTTCCCTTTTTTTTTAGTTTAAGATTTTCTCTAACTGGTGTAACTGCAGGCTCCCTAGTCTCTTTCTTCATCCTTAGCTAATCCTCTGATAGTTGGGGTAGGATTTGGTTCCTAAATATTGTATCTGAACATTCACAGTCCTATACTGTTGAAGGTTGAGTGTTGTTGTGGACTGTAATGCTTTGCTTATCTGTCTCAGAGTCAAACCATGTCTAGAAAAGCAGCATCAGATCAGAGGAATCAAAACCACATGATTTCTAGTTGGGGGCTGAAATCTGGCAAACATAATAGAATCATAAAGTTGGAAGGGACCACCAGGGTCATCTAGCCCAACCCCCTGCACAATGCAGGAATTTCACAACTACCTCCCTCACACACACCCAGTGACCCTACTCCATTCCCAGAAGATGGCCAAGATGCCCTCCCTCTCATGAACTGCCTAAGGTCATAGAATCAGCATTGCTGATAGATGGTCATCTAGCCTCTGCTTAAAACCCTCCAGGGGAGAAGAGCTTACCACCTCCCAAGGAAGCCTGTTCCACTGAGCAACCGCTCTAACTGTTAGAAAATTCTTCCTAATGTCTAGATGGAAACTCTTTTGATTTAATTTTAACCCGTTGGTTCTGGTCCGACCTTCTGGGGCAACAGAAAACAACTCTGCACCCTCCTCTCTATGACAGCCCTTCAAGTACTTGAAGATGGTTATCATATCCCCTCTCAGTCTTCTCCTCTTCAGGCTAACCATACCCAGCTCCGTCAACCTTTCCTCATAGGACTTGGTCTCCAGACCCCTCACCATCTTTGTTGCCCTCCTCTGGACACGTTCCAGCTTGTTGACATCTTTCTTAAGTTGTGGTGCCCAAAACTGAACACAATACTCTAGGTGAGGTCTAACCAGAGCAGAGTAAAGCGATACCATCACTTCACGTGATCTGGACACTATACTTCTGTTGATAATAATTGAGATAAAATGAATAATTCAGGGTGAATCCCATCTGTTTAGACTGGAAATGAATGGATACAAGGTTTTGAAAGCTATGATTTTTTATGGTGGTTTAGGAATTTGTATTCTTAATTCACAACAGTGACTTAGCTCAGACATAACACAAAACCATGGTTTAATTAAGTTAACATAGTAGGTATCACCTTCAGGGAATGCTGTAATTATGGATCTTGGAATGTCTCTTTAAATGAGCTTCGAAGATACCAGAGGAGCCATTTCTTTATAAGCTCTTATTCTGTGTGGGAAAATGGCATGTTAGAGTAAAAATATTTAACTAATTATGTTGTAAGGCAATTAGTATCATAAATATTAATGGCACCATAATGTAAAGAGGTCACGTACTTGAGGGGAAAATGCTGAACATCATTTCTTGAGACTGAATGCTGCCATGCTACACTATCTAGTAAAACTGTTCTGTTGAGGGTACATGTAGGATTGAAGAAAAATCCCTTCACATTGTTCTCTTTGAATTAAAGCTGTTTAATTCAATACCAGTGCCTAGTCAAGGTTTTGTTGTCGGCCTTACTCTTTAAAAGACCAAATATTTTCCCTTCCTCGCTGCTTCTTTCCAGAGTTAGAGGAAATGCAAAAGTAATGCAAATACTGGATCGAGGCAGGTTGGGGCTGCTGAGATTGTTGGACTTGTCAATAGCCTTCAACATGGTCGATCATGATCTTCTAGACCACTGCTTCACAGACATTGGGATCTGGGGAGCACATAGAACAACATTTATGGTGTTGAGAGTTTAAAACAGCCTGTTACAGCTATTGAATAAGCAGCTTCTGCTGTTTCCCATTATTGACAGTGTTACCCATGGAGGCTGAATTGTACTTCCATGTTCTTTTGGTCCAATCATAAGTACACTGGTCACAACAGGCTTTCTATTTCTGACCTGCATTCAAAGCTTAGCCGTGCTTAGTTGCTCCACTTGGGTAGAGTTTCCCATAACTGTTTTGTACCATATGTTCCTTTACTGGCAGGTGCTGTGATTGTAGGGAATCCTCAAGACCAAATACTTGTACCCCATATGTGGGAAAAGCCAATTGTGAATAATTCACCCTAAGCTTGTGAATTATACTGGTGTGCTTAAGATCAATTATATCTTAATACTTACCATATTGCTTTTAACTAAGCTGTTTCTTTGACAGAAGACTAGGCAGAGTTACGCAGCGTACCCCGCTTCTAATTAATTGAACACAGAAAAGTTATCAAGCAGATTATATCTCTTAAGAAATACACTGATTTCTGACTTAACAAAAGGCCTTTGAAATAGTACAACTCAAACGAGTTCTGTCCTACAGAGCAATATTTGTCAAGTGCTTCAGAGTCTAAAAGCAGTTTGAAACATGGTTGTATCAAAGTAGTAGTGTAGGCATCCACCGTGTAGTGCTGCCCACAGACACAGAGAAGCGGGAACCCGCAAGGACTTGCAGGTGGCATCTCATTTCCCCCTTCCCCACTATTTCCTCTTGCCTTTTCCTGTAAGCCCCCATAGCCTCTCCCCTTTTCCTGCTCCCTTCTCTGTTTCCCACCAACAGCCAACCTACCTTTGTATGTCCTTCAGACTTCAGCTTTCCCTCTCCCCCCACCACACCCAGCAGTCTCTACCTAGTAAAACAATGGCCCAGTTGTGCGGTGCCAGCCACTGGGCCAGGCCCACTTGCAAATCATGCTTCAAGATATTCATGGAAACCATTTCATGAATGCATAATGAGATTTGTTGGAGGCATCAAGAAGTGTTTAGAATAGAGTTCTGGCTGCTTCAGAGGATTGACTCCATGGCATTATATCCTACCCTTCCCAGGCCCCATAAAATCAGAACCCCTGACCCAATCTTTACCAAACCTGGGGGTTCTTGCAAGGAGAGTCCCTTTAAGCTACCCTGAAAATTTGGGACTGCTACCTGCAAAAATGCCTTCACAGGAGCTTCACAAAAAAATCCCCATAGACTTTCCCATAGCTTTGCATGTGCCCAGGCCAAAAAAAAAAGGACAATTGAAAGCTATGGGAGTTCAGGTTTAAGCTCCAGCGTAAAAACGGAGACAAGCACAAGCCAATGCCTCCCTCCTGAACAACTCACGCAAGCCCTACACAACCACCAGACACCAACCTAGCAGCACAACAAACCACATAGAGAAGTGTTACCCAAAATGCTCTTTGAATGGGGAATTAGCTGAGCAGGTCGGAAACTTTAATATTTATATAGCGAGATCAATCTATATATACCAGAGTCAATAATCTGTGACCTTTTAAATCAAGACAGAGGCAAAAGGAATCCAAATTAAATAGTGTTTATGTAACCAAGCATTCAGTGGTGCAACACAAACATACACAGAACTAAGAATTCAAAAGGTAGTAGAATACAGACAGATGCCCATTTGGCAGGGGTCGTTGGTGGGGTAATATTTACCGTTCTTGAAGAGGAGATGTCCAAGTTCCAATAGACTAAGATAGCAGAAAATAAGAGCAAAGGCGGGGGCAAGGGGTTCCCATAGACTCGGCCAGCGAGGCGGGAGGGAGCGTGGTCAAGCTGCGCAAAACCAGACCAACAGAGTAACGGCAAGTATGCCAGGAAAGACTTAAGGTAACATAATGAGCTGTGGGCACCCCAGATATACTGTTTTTTTTCTGGGGGCGGGGTGATGGGATTACCCCTCCTAGGTTCCCAGGTGACAAAAGGGGACAAAAGGATTAATCTTCGGCTGCCAGGGTAGGGTAGTGAGAATTTGGAAATCTATTCTGATTCCAATGGCTTTTGCAACCCGGGAGGAACCGGGAGATCTTTGCTGAAGTGATTAACGTTCTCAAACAAAAGGCGCTATCTTCTAATGTCTGGGGATCGCTGCTGCATAGCTGGAAGAATGACTCATCGCTGATATCAGGATCACTGCTGAGTGCCCATTAAGCTGCTGATGTTGCAATGGGAGAGAGGGTGTTGGCACTGACTACGTGATTGTCTGCTTTCCACGACATGGCTGCGGCTGGATCAGAGTCTGCACAGGAACATGGAGTCTCTCAGGTTCACTGGAGGTTGCCCTTGCCTCTGCTTCCTAGCTGCCGGCTGCATGGAGCGCACAGGAGCGGCCGTGTCAGTTTCAACGGAGCGTGCTGCAGCCATCCCAGTAGCGTTTGGGGCGGGCGCCTGGCTGGAACAGTAGTCATGTGCCTGCATATCGGGTTGCCATGTCCAGTCTGGGAGTTTAGGTGGCCCGTATGCTTACAGAAGTCTAATGGAGCCGAAACTCTTGAAGAAAAAACCTGAAGCACAACACACCACAAAAAAATAAAAAGGGGGCCCTTCTGCCATCCCCTACAAAACCTACACTATGCGCAAGGCGGAGGCCAGACACAGCACCCAGATACGCTCTGGAGGCACACGCCTCACAAAACCCATGTCCACTCACATGATGCCAGGTAGCTGGAGGTCTGGGGGCAGTGCTGCCAACCCAGATGTTGCACCAACCAAGCCAATCCTCCGCACAGTGCGAAACGCAACAACAACCAGGCATGCCACAAAGATACACATACCTGCATTTTCCCCATGGAAGGAAGGACTCAGATAGTGAGAGAGAGAGGGTTTGTTATGCACCCAGATCCTCCTCTCTCTAGTCTCGCACACCATCACACAACTCACCAGGTGGAAACTGTGGTGCTGCAGCTGCCTTTAATCATCACTGGCTCTCCTCTTCCCACCTCCCACCCCTGCAAAGAAGAAAATTATGGGGTACACACTTGAAGAGCTTCATTATTCTGCAAGCCACTCTGTGGGTTTCTGCTGTGTAACATATGTTTAAAATGCTGGCCCCTGTCCTACTGTGTCCCTTTCATCTCTGAAGAGATGAGGAACAGTTTTGGTGTGGCTGCATCAATCTCAGCAGCATGCAAATTTGGTGTGGGTTGCATGTCCAAGGGGCTGAGTGAGTGAGCCGAGAACCTCCTTCAACATTCCCCTGTGGTACATGGCAACGAAGGGTCAATGGAGGCCTCAGTGTGCTTGCAGGTGTGTTCCAGGTGGCATTAGTGGTTGGGGAGGGGAGACTGCCAATCCAATTGGGAATCTACCTGCCACTTCTTTCTAATGATGATGATTTTTATGCCAGGAAGAGCGTTTCGCCCAAACTTCCCAAGACAGGGAGGAGATGCAGGCACAAGCATGTGCTCACCTCAGTCATTCTCAAAGTCCAGATCTGGGAAGCCAAACAGAGGCAAGTTGATCTTGAGGAAGACCAACTGCTCTGCATGCCAGGGTGTCAGGCATGAGCAATGTGGGCAGAGCATGTTGCCCAAATGGGAAAAAAGTTGCTCACTCTGGACACTCATTGGAGGGCAAGAGAGGAGCCTCTGGGCCATTAGAGAGAGGTCCGGCCAGACTGACTCCTTCATGGCCCAGTAGCTCAGCAGACTCGTGGACTGCGACTCGTAGGGCTGCACAAGGTAATCCCTCACCATCGCAGCCGCCGTGTCCTGTCTCGTGTGCCTCGTCCTCCCAGAGGGGCTGAGTGCCCGCCCGATGAGCTCCATCTCCAGGCTCATCTTGGCAGTTGCCCCCCCCCCCCGGCAGGTTGGAGGAGGTGGGGGACAAGCAGCAAAGGTTGTTCGCCTCCCCCTCCTCTGGCAAGGTCCCCCTTTTGGCTTGCATTTGCTGCACACGGTGGGAGAGCTCGTGTCTCCAGCTCTGTAGCTGGTTGGCCCGCTCGGCAATGCTGCCCTTGATGCTCGGGTCACACACGGTCACCAACATGTAGACCGGCTGCTGAGAGACAGGCTGAAGACTGGTTGTCACACCATTTTGCAGCCTCTGCACCAGCGCGCGCACTGCTGGAAGGTACTCAGCACGTCTTTTGGCTGGCTCCAGAAACTCACCCATCCTCTTATTAAGCACGTGTGTCAAGGGAATGAACAGAGCCAGCGTCGCCGTGTCAGAGGAGAGCAACTGTGTGTAGTCCTTAAAGGGCTGAAGGACCTCCCCAGTTTGAGAGATAGTCAGCCAGTCATCCTGGCTGAGCTGGCTCTCTGGCCTCACCGCATTTGCTCTCATGGAACAATGCCTTGAGGGCTCTCTTCTGCTCCACCAAACACTCAAGCATGGCATGGGTGGAGTTCCAGTGAGTGCTGTCGTCGCCCTTTAGGCGGTGCTCTGCCATACTTTCCTGGGCCTGCATATCACGCAGCAGAAAGTTGTCCTTAACAGTGCGTGAGAATTGACCCGTGAGATTCCGGCATTTCATGATGAGATGCTAAAAATCACAAGTCGTGGCGTCCAGCCTGGATTCCTGTTGGGAGGAGCCCAGGCCCAGGGCATCCTTCACCACAAGGTGGAGAAGATGGGCTGCACAGTAAATCCGTGCCTCCAGGCCCAATGCCACTGCCACCGCCCTGATATTTTTGCCGCCGTCCGTCACCATGAAGCCCATGGTGACATCCTTGCCTACCCAGGATGCTAACTGTTGTCTCATGGCGGTGGCGATGTTGTCCAACGTGTGCATCTTGTCGAACTCAGCATGGAGCATAGCCTAGCGATAGCCAGCCCATCGGCCCTCACCCTGACTAGCGCTGCTCCCCACACCCAGAAGCTGGTTGGGTTGCCACCAGTGTGCAGTTAGGGAGAGGTACCCATGCTGCGACTGTGGGCTATCCAGAGGTCGGATGTGAAGTGCACAGTTCTCCCGGCAGTGTAGGAAATCTCTACCTTCACATATGCCCTGGCAGCCCTGTACAATGAGGGTATCATGGCCTTGCTCATCGTGGTGTGAGCAGGGAATGTGTACCAGGGAACCAGGTCATGGATCACCCTTTGTAAGCCAACATTTTCTACGATGCTGAAGGGCTCACTGTCAAGGGCAATAATCTCGCCAATGAGATGAGTGAGCCTTCTCGCCGCTGCCTTAACCCCATCTCTTGGCTCCCTACTGGTGCCACCCTCACCAAGCACCTCAGTCAGAGTTGCTTGGTGTCCCTTCCCTGCTGGACCCTGCCAAAATTAAAGTGCCAGGGAATTACCTCTCTCTAAACAAACTGAGGTCAATGACAAGAAAATCCAAGCAGCGCCCCTCCCCCCAAAGATCAAATCTGCCACTCAGACCAGAAGGAAAAGCACCCACCCACCATCAGGCCAAGCCCTGTCTGGTGGCCTCCACCAAAATTAAAGTGCTAGGGAATTACCTCTCTCTAAACAAACTCTCTCTAAAACCACACACCAAAGCCAAGCAGTCCCCCTCCAAACCAAAGAATGAAAGCAGCAAAGGTGGCTTGCAGAATCCCACCAGACACCACACTTAAATCAGGAATTTAAAAGCAGGTGAGAAGGAACAAGAAATAAACAGTATTGCAATGGGATTCCCCCTCCCTCCCAAAAAAAACACACCCAAAGAATAAAATCAGGAAAAGCTTGCAATGAAATCCAACCACATTTAAATCAGGAATTTAAAAGCAGATAAGAAGGAGCAAGAAATAAACAGTACTGAATTGAAATGAACCCCCTCCAACCAACCAGTGCCTCAAATTAGACCCCCCCCCCGACTTTTAGCCAAGTTTAGAAAATAAGCCCCAAATAAAATAATGATGATGATAGGATCTCAAACTATTGGGTGTCTTCTCCTCCAGGCAGAAGACAGGAAATAATCCAATGAAAGCAGCAGGCTGTAATCTACTAGGTCAGCTCAGGATGAGGCAGCAGGAGCAAAAGTCAAGGTTTGTGCACCAAACTCTCTCTCAGTGAGCAATGGTTGCCCTGGGAGAGAATTCAAGGTGTATATGTGCTCTTTGCCCAAACATAGAAAAGTTTGAATGGCATTCCAGCTTCTGTGATGGGCCAAAGAACACTGTTCTCCCAGATCTGGCCACCTCCTGGCCACTGGGAGTTCTAGTCCCTCCCCCCTCCCCCTTGTTAATGTGTCCTCCAGTCAAGGTAGGTTGCCCAGCTGAAGCAAGGAGAGCTTTCTCCTTGCAAGCGGGAAATAGCCAAACTTGGAAAAGCTGTATATATTTTCATCTTATCCAAGAACCGCCCATTTCAGCTAGGTTATTTTCCTGCCTTTTTTGCATCTGGTAAAACCCAAACCCAGAAAAGCTGAAAAGCCGATTTTTCGTCTTTTTTCTGGTTCGGGTTTACCAATATGCACAGCCCTAATTTGTGCTTCCCTGTGTAACATCTCTCTCTCTCTCTCTCTCCCCCGCCCCCTACTAGTCCCAGAGTTCCTTGTGCATAAGCAAGAGAGAGCTGCTGCTGGTGGGAGGAAAAAAGTACCATAATGACCATGGACATTGATCTCAAGGACAAAGGGTCTTCAATGGGGTATCAGTAAATATACCACAGAGTCCACCTCCAAAGTGGCCATTTTCTCCAGATGAACCAATTATGTTGCCCAGTGATCAGTTGTAATTTCAGGAGATCTCCAGCCACCACCTGGAGGTTGGGAACCCTAGTTATCCAGTGAGCTTCATGGCTGAGTGGGGATTTAAATTGGACCTGCCGCGTCTTGGTCCAGCATTGTAACCTCTAAAATCCTCTCTTTCACAGATTAAACACTTCTGATGTACAGTCTTTAAACATTAGTTCTGAAAATAGATGCTGTTGGTCCCAACTTCCTTATTTTAATTATTGTAGGGCTTTTTAAAAAACCCACAATTTCCTGTGCAGTTTAGGTCTTTATTAAATGGTGAACTAAAGTGGTAGTGCTAGCATATTAAGTCTCTCTGTGTAAACATGTGGGCTATGCTGTGAATTAAGAAGCAAAGCAGTGTGGTAGACAGCTGCCAGGACCACTAACCAGTTGCCCTGAGGCTTACCTTCAGCTAAGCTGCTGATAATACTGACGCACTGCATTGGGAAATGCGCTGCAGATTTCCTCCCTCCCTTCTCCCTCCCTTCCCTGTCCCCACAAATAATCTCATGGAAGTGACTGACAAACTCCATTTTGATCAGATGCCGAACCAGGAACTGTAAGAAGGCAGTGTTGTCTAGGGCCCCTTGCACACTATGAAATTACTGTGAGGACTATGCATTATTTGCACTGGATTTTAGCCGGTGGTTCTGAAGTGGAACAATCAAGATATTTTGCACAAACCCTTTGATTTTCCTCCTTGGATTGCTTTACCACCCAGATTTCATCTCTGTGTGGATGTAAAGTTAAGTTCCAGAAAAGATCTGATATGAAGCATACCACAGAGCTGCAGTAGATCCTTGGGAAAGGACACGAATAAAGTAATGGAAGAAATCGGTAAGGGCCTTGCTGTCATATTTCTTAAGAAAATGGATCCACTTGTATATTTGTCTTGAATTGGTAACTTATCAGGCGGGAATATAACTCTTTTCTTTGTGCTTTGTTTTCTGAATTTGTTTATAGGGAAATCATTTGCAAACACTTGCAGTAGTTGATCAGTAGTATGTGTCAGAATGAGTGGTGTGCTGTTTTTGCTCTGTTATACTTGGAGAAAAGTGGTTTGCAATAATTTTTATATACTTTTAAAGTTAAATGTTCTCCACTCTAACCTCCACTGGGACTACAGACATTTTAAACATGCCAAATAATGCTCTTTCAATCTACTTTCAATGCACTTTGTAGCTGGATTTTACTGTGTGATACGGCAAAATCCACTTGCAAACCGTCGTTAAAGTGCATTGAAACTTATTGGTGTGTATATTGATTTTTAGATGACTGCAGGAGCCTGCCACGGCAAAGTAGAACCATAGAATCATAGAGTTGGAAGGGACCACCAGGGTCATGGAGTCCAACCCCCTGCACAATGCAGGAAATTCACAACTACCTCCCCCTCATCCCCAGTGACCGATACTTCATGCCCAGAAGGTGGCCAAGGTGCCCTCCCTCTCATGATCTGCCTAAGGTAATAGAATCAGCACTGCTGACAGATGGCCATCTAGCCTCTTCATAAAAACCTCCAGGGAAGGAGAGCTTATTATCTCCTGAGGAAGCCTGTTCCACTGAGGAACCACCGTGTTAGAAAACTCCTCCTTATGTCTAGACGGCAACTCCTTTGATTTAATTTCAACCCATTGGTTCTGGTCCGACCTTCTGAAGCAACAGAAAACAACTTGGCACAATCCTTTATATGACAGCCCTTCAAGTACTTGAAGATGGTTATCCTCTCAGTCTCCTCTTCAGGCTAAACGTACCCAGCTCCTTCAACCTTGGTGTCCAGACCACTCACCATCTTTGTTGTTTTAATCTGGACCCGTTGCAGCTTGTCTACATCTTTCCTAAATTGCGGTGCCCAGAACTGAACACAATACTCTAGGTGATGTCTAACCAGAGCAGAGAAAAGCAATACCATCACTTCACGTGATCTGAACACTACTGTTGATACAGCCCAAGATTGCATTTGCCTTCTTAACTACTGCATCACATTGCTGACTCATGTTCAGTGTTTGGTCTACTAAGACCCCAAGATCCTTTTCGCACACACTACTGCTGAGACAAGTCTCCCCCATCCTATAATTATGCATTTGATTTTTCCTACCTAAATGCAGAACTTTATATTTGTCTTTGTTGAAGTGCATTTTATTAGTTTTAGGCCAATTCTCCAGCCTGTCAAGATCTTGGCTCTGTCTTCTACCATATTTGCTACCCCTCCCTATTTAGTATCATCTGCAAATTTAATAAGCATTCCCTCTATTCCTTCATCCAAATCATTTATAAAGATGTTGAACAACACAGGGCCTAGCAAAGTAGTGACTTTCTCAAAAAAGGAGATAAGATTAGTCTGGCATGACTTGTTCTTGAGAAACCCATGCTGGCTCTTAGTAGTCAGATCTATCCTTTCTAAATGCTCAAGGACTGACTGTTTGATTATTTGTTCGAAAACATTTCCCGGTATAAAGCTGATGGGTCAGTAGTTACCCGGACCCTCCTTTCCCCCCTTCTTGAAGATGGGGATAACATTTGCCCACCTCCAGTCTTCTGGCACCTCACCTGTTCTCCAAGACTTCTAAAAAATAATGGACAGAGGCTCAGAAATTACATCTGCAACTTCTTTGAGTACCCTTGGATGCAATTCATCTGGCCCTGAGGACTTGGTTTCATTTAAAGAAACTAGGTGTTTGTGCACTACCCCAATGCTAATCCTTGGCTGCAAATATTTTCCCCCATCATCTGTTCTGTTTATGCCATGTTGAGCACTGCTCCCCTCACAAGAAAAGACTGAGGAAAAGTAGGAATTGAGGAGTTCTGCCCATTCTTCATCTCCTGTTGTAATATCACTTTTCGTTCCCCCAATGGGCTTATCTTGTGCTTGTTCTTATTCTTACTCTGTACATAGGGAAAGAACCCTTTTTTGTTACGTTTAGCATCTCTCGCAAGCCTAAGCTCATACTGAGTTTTAGCTTTCCTAACACTCTCCCTACAAGCACTAGTTATTTGTTTATATTCCTCTTTGGTTATAAGGCCCTCCTTCCACTTCCTAAATGAGTCTTTTTTTATTTCTCAACTCTTTAAAAAGCTGTTTATGGAGCCACCCTGGCCTCTTTAGGCTCCTCCCATTTTTCTTTCTCATAAGAATGGTTTGGGATTGCGCCTTCAGTATTTCATTTTTAAGAAACTCCCACCCTTCTTGAACTTCCTTCTCCTTAAGTATTTCTGACCATGGGATGCTACCCAGCATAAGTTTAAGTTTGTTAAAATTAGCTCTCCTAAAGTCCAACCTATATGTCTGACTACGTACTGTTTTTTCCTTTCCCCAAGACTGTAAATCTCAAGAATACATGGTCACTACTACCCAGGGTGCCTACTACCTTAACCTCATGAATCAGTTCTTCCCTGTTGGTGAGAATCAAATCTAAGATAGCAGATTCCCTTGTTTCCCTGTCCACTTTCTGGAATAGGAAATTGTCAGCAAAACAAGTCAGGAATTTATTGGATCTGGCATTTTTAGCAGAGTTGGACTTCCAACAGATATCTGGGTAATTAAAATCTCCCATGACCACCATGGCTATAGTGACTGGCTACAGTAGGAACAAAAAACAAATTTGAAAATTTCTTCCAAAAGTATTTCAAAACATGGCATCTATTTATCTACATGCTCTGTTAATGTATAATAATGAACTTTATTAAATTATATTATTTAGACAATTACTTGGAAGATTTTTTTTTTACTGAAGCCAAGTGAAAATGAAAGACATTGAATGCAGTAATCTATCTATCTATCTATCTATCTATCTATCTATCTATCTATCTATCTATCTATCTATCTATCTTTTTTTTTTGTCCTGCCCATCCTCTTAGGAGCTTAGGGCAGTATTCACATTTTTCTTCACCTCCAGTTTATCCTCAAGACTGCCCTGTTAGTTTCGTTAGGTTCAAGTAGCCTAGCAAGCAACGGTGAGTTGGAATATGAACCTGGGTATTAGTACTACCTGTTACACCACACTGGTTCCTAATAATAATGCTTTGTATTCCATTTCTCAAAACTCCTAATACTTTATGAATAGCTCCCTCCTCCTACCCTCAGCTCCAATCATGAGCTTAAAGTCTGGAAATAGTAACAGATTGCATGGACATGGGGGATGGGAGGAGGTTGTTCAGTAAATAAACATTTACTCTGAAGTAGGCTGAGACTTCAGCCTCGCTTTTGTTCTAGCCTTAATCCAGCTGTCCAGATGTGAACGGTCACTATGTTTAATCCCCTAATCAGCTCCTGAATTGCTCTTTCTTAAAATGAATCCGTATCGCATTGATTAATATGGTTGTTATAAACAACATACAGTAACTGAAGTGCAGCAGTGTGGTAAAATGCCCGTTTTGGGTAATTTGTGAAAGAATGTGATTTCTGGCTATAGACAGGGATTTTAGATGGGTGAACATGGGTCTGAACTAGGGTTGCCCAACCTCCCAAGTGGGGCCTGGTGATCTCCCGGAATTACAACTGATTCCCAAGCAACAGAGATCAATTCGCCTGCAGAAAACGGCTGAAGAGTGGGATTAGGCATGAGTGTACTGCAACCACCCTCTGCCTCTGCCGACACAATTGTTAGCTTGTGAGCATGTCAGGTAGGCTCAGAGGAAGTGCCCAAATGTAGGCAGTTTCCAGTGTGCTCATGCCTGCTCCCCACACATCCAGTCAATGCATGGGGGGGGGGGGGTTGTGTATAGAAGGCTGTGTATAGAAGTACCGTTACTTAAAGGTAAAGGTCCCCTGGGCAAGCACCGGGTCATACCTGACCCATGGGGTGATGTCACATCCTGACGTTTCCAAGGCAGACTTCGTTTGCAGGGTGGTTTACCAGTGCCTTCCCCAGTCATCTTCCCTTTACCCCCAGCAAGATGGGTACTCATTTCACCGACCTTGAAAGGATGGAAGGCTGAGTCAACCTTGAGTCGGCTACCTGAAACCGACTTCCGTCAGGATCGAACTCAGGTCGTGAGCAGAGCTTTTGACTGCAGTACTGCAACTTAACACTCTGCGCCACGGGGGTCCTCTAGAGGCACTTGCAGACACAGATTTACAACATGATCTGTTGCATTAGGTCTTTAGGACCATGAACATACAATAACTTGATGTGATGGGGTGAGACCTTCAAACGTGAAAAATTAGCTATTTGCAATAAACATGTGTTGACACGTGAATGGCCCTGACCTGGATGTCCCAGCTAGCCTGATCCCACCAGATCTGAGAAGATAAGCAGGGTTGGCCCTGGTTAGTACTTAGATGGGAAACCACCAAGGAATAGCAGGGTTCCTATGCAGAGGAAGGCAATGGCAAAAACCACCTCTCTTAGTCTCTTGCCTTGAAAGCCCTACTGGGTTGCCATAAATCAGCTGTGACTTGACAGCACTTTACACACACACAGCATATGAATGATAGTTTGAAAAAGCATTAAGAGATGGGTGGATGTCATTATGCAGCTCCATAACACTGAAGGTGGATTTGGGCTACCTGCTTACAAACCATTCAAAGGAGATAATCTCATCCCACACAGGATTTCTTCCCATTAATAGCTGCAGCTTGCAGATTCTGATAAGACCAAATAAAAGTAAATCACAATTTAGTCGTGGTGGTAGGGAAATCAAATGGCTAGGCTATTCAAAAAATTACTGTAAGTGAAAAACAACATTGTCCGAGTCTAGCCTGAGAAAAGTGGTAAAGCATTCAGAGGAGAATAGCATAGTCCCTTCTCGTTAAAGAAAGCCTACAACCTTTCACAAGATGCTAGGTCAAATGGCCAAGATACCTACCGTATATACTCGGGTATAAGCCGACCCGAGTATAAGCCGACCCCCCAAATTAGAGGCCAGAAAAGGGAATTTCTTATTAACCCGCGTATAAGCCGAGGGGCAATAAGAAATTTCCTTTACCCGCAATGCTGCGCTCTAAAATGGCGGCCGCCATTTTAGAGCGCAGGGCCCCTTGTTAAAAAGGGAAATATGGGAATGTACTCTGGAAGGGACAATGTTTTCTAACAGTATTGAAACAAGTGGAAGACCCACAAGGACTTGCTGGGAGGGCATCTCATTTTTCCTCCCTCATTATTTCCTCTTTCCCTTTCCTGAAAGCCCCCATAGCTTCACCCCTTTTCTCCCTGTCCCCACCTTCCTTCTGTCCTTCCCACCCACAAGCCAACCAACCTCACTGTCTTCAGCTTTCACTCCCCTTAGTAGCCTCTTCCCAGGAATACTCTGGCTGAGTTGTGCAGTGCCGGCTGTAGGAAGCCCATTTGTGTGATGCTGGCTGGGCTGGGCCCTGCTAGGCACTGGAGAACCTGCAAGGACCTGCACAGAGCACCTCACTTTCACCTATATTCCCCTCCCTACACTATTTCCTCTTTCCCTCCTCCTGGCAGCTGCCACATCCTCTCCCCTTTCCCCTGCTTCCTTCCTTCTTTCCTTCCCACCCACAACCAATCTGTCTTTTATCTGCCCCCTTCTTCAGCTATATTTATTTATTCATTTACTTCATTTATACCTTGACTTCCTCCACAATGGGGACCCAAAGCATCTTGCATCATTCTCTCTATTTATCTTCACAACACCCCTGTGAGGTACCTTAGGCTGAAAGTGTGTAACTGGCCCAAAGTCACTCAGTGAGCTTCTGTGACAGAGTGGGGATTCAAATCTGGGTCTCCCAGATCCTAATCTGAAATTTTGACCACCACACACACTATTCTATTGTGAGGTGACTTGCTGTTGAACTGCAGCAAGAAGCAGCACTCGTGCAGGTTGCATGGTCATAAGTTGGCAGGTGGCTGCTGCTAGGCCTGGCCCCAAAGAGTCCTCCTTCAAAGGCCAAAACTGCCCTAGAAAGGGCCCTGCTCCACCCCCCTGCCTTTTACTGACACAAAGCAAGGCTTGAAAACCAGCAAAACTACTATGGTTTCCTAGCTGCTGCCACAGAAGACATTTGTTTCTTAAACCTACAGGTGCTGCAGCTATAATTTTGGAGGCTGGTTTTTTTTTTAAGATTTTAAATTTTTCTACAGACTTGGGAATTTTTTCAGGTTTAATGAAAGACCTGTTCAAATACCTTTATTGGCATAGTACAATTTGCAGCATATAAAAGGATAAAAGTTAAAGTCTGCATTTAAGTAATGCACATATGGGTGCTATGTTGAGAATTAGATTTGGTGATGATGATGATGATGATGATGATGATGGGGCACAAACTGCTCGGCAGACGGTTACAGAAGAATCTCATGCCTTTCTCCTTTGTTTTGGTAATGATAAATGGACAAGAGGTGGGTGGAAATTCATTAGAGTAATCATTACAAGTGAAATGACCATTACAGCAGACATTTCCTTTCACTGCCTAGCTGAGTGATGGTAGGATCAGAAGCTGGAGGCGGGAACCCTAGTTGTCCATGAAGACATATAGCTATAGCTGGTACACAATGCGCCTGTGCTTTTGTTATGTGAAGATTGCTATCCATAACTTGCACATTACACTGGTGTTGAATGCACCACACTAACTGCCTATGTGTTCCTGAGTTCAAATCAAGGTGCTGGTTATTACCTGCAAAGATGTTTTTGGCCCAGGACACATGTGTGTACAGGACAGTCTTCTCTCACTGTGCTTTTGTGAGACAACTGTGCTGTTCAGAGCAAGTCCTACTTGCAGTGCTCTCTTGTAGCAAACTGAAGTCAGCTACAATAAGCATCCATCTTTTGGAATGGCCTTCCTGAATATGTTTGGAACCCCCCCCCCCTTTAGAGGCAGTATAAGACTGAGCCATTGAACAGAAAAAGGTGGGGTTTTTAAAGGGAGGGCTAACCATTATGAAGATTGAAATCAAGTGGACTGTTAGTATTGGGTCAATAGATAAAACCTGTCTTTCAGAATAGTGAGATGATATGGATTCCTATTTGGCAGTTTGATTATATTGTCTTTGAAAGTTTTTAAAATATTGTAGCCTGTCATGCTCTCCTTTGGGGGAAAAAGGCTAGAAGTGTTTAATTAAATGAATACAATTTGTATCTGTCTAGGATCAGTGTTTCAAAAACGGTCTTTGATATGAAATTGATATTTTGAGTTACACATTTGGTACATGTTGAAGGGCCAGCCATATTCTAAACTAAAGTTGCTGTGGTATTGAAACAGACATAATACGTAAGCACTAAGGTAGCCAGATCTGATCTGACAACCAACAGGAGACATGGGGGAGGGGGGATGGAGGGGCAGCCATGTCAGGGGATCTATCAGGGAAGTTCAGGGAAGTCACTGAACAACTTCAGCAATGGATCACAGCAGTGTGGCTAGTGAGGGAGCTGAGGCTGTAACATGCAAGGTCTGGGGCATGTTTGTATTCTTACCTGAGGGTAACAATAGTTACACCTGCAGCAAGTGTAAGTTGGTAGCTCTCTGCTGGAGGAGAAAATACAGGGACTTGAAGCACACTTGCCCACACTTCAGTTTAAAAAGGACATGGACCGAAGGCATGAAGGACTCTTTAGGGGACAACAGGAGGAGGAGAATAAGGAATCTCAACAAATGGAGGTGCTAGCAACACAGGAGGAAGGTACATGGAATAATGTGACCCACAGGAGCCGGAAAATCAGGACTTGTTCTGATCCTCTATTGCTCAGCAATCGGTTCCAGAATCTCCCCATAGATACTGATTCTGGACCACTGGAACAAGGGCTACCCCCCACCCCCAAGCTTGAAAGAAATTTCTCAGGCTCTTGCTCATGAGAGGACGCAATCTTCCACTCCCCAATTTAGGAAGAGGTGTGTTCTGGTAATTGGGGATTCCCTAGTGAGAGGGGTAGAATCTAAAGTGTGCTGACTGGACTTGTCAACTCAAGAGGTCTGCTGTCTACCAAGAAATACCAAGGCCATGATGCAGAGGAAGGAAACGGCAAACCACTTCCGAACATCTCTTGCCTTGAAAACCTGACAGGGTCATCATAAGTCAACTGTGATTTGATGGCAAAAAAAAAAAAGTCATTTGAGGTCCAAAATCACCATTACATCCCTATTCCTATGTAATACTAAGAAAAAAAATAGACTCTGGAATATTTCTGATCCTGTGATGCGTGCTGGACTGTCATTAGTGAGAATACTATATCTTCTCTTTTTAGGATTGTGGGGATACTTTGGAGTCCTGTGGAGTGTACTTAATGGAATGAGGCCTATTGGTAGCTGCAGGATTCATAAGACCTGTTAGATTGTTGGAAAGCCCAAAAGGACTACTATGGCTTGGCTTTCTTGTTCTCCTTGGTGGGTCTCCCACTGTCAACCTGTGAAGGATAGAAGGTGGTTGGAAGAACCACCTTGAAGAAGCAGTGTTGAAAGAGGAGAGGGGGTTCTGAAGTGACTATACTCACATTTATGGAGGAGGAAGTAAAAAAAATGTACTGCTGGGGGTATGTCTATGTTGCTTGGCAACCAGAGGTTTTGAAAAGGAAATATTCACACCTGAGCGGAGTGAATGTGCATATTTATTCTACCAGAAGGTGGATATATTTATAGCTGAAATTTACACTTGTAAACAATACTGATCTTAATAGAAATTGAGTTATTATTTCATAGTAACAGAGTGAAAAATATTTTATGGGATTGCTGAAATGTAATTAACAAATGCTAATTTTTCACTGTCTTTAAAAAGCTTTCATTTCCAAAATGTTTATAACTAGGGAGAATTCCCAACTCAAATTTTGAAGATTAGATAATATTTTTAGTCACCTATACTAGAGAATGTGTTTGATGCCTACTGTGAACATAACTAGATCTAAAATAAGTCATGGAATTCATATAAGCCCCTCGGACCAGACAGTGGCCCAAGGTTAAAATCCCATAGTAAGTCTGCAGCTCCATCATGACACTGTGTCAAGTCAAGTCAAGTCAAGTTTATTAATACGGTCTATTTGACCAGCCAGCATCATGACCATCATGATAGGAAAAGTTGAGGGCAGCAGGAAAAGTGGAAGACCCAACAAGAGATGGATTGACTCAATAAAGGAAGCCACAGCCTTCAATTTGCAAGATCTGAGGAAGGCTGTCAAAGATAGGACATTTTGGAGGACTTTCATTCATAGGGTCGCCATGAGTCGGAAGCGACTTGACGGCACTTAACACACACAGCATCATGACACTGTATAATAAAGATGAATTATTTTTCTTATCCAATGCATAAAAATATTTGTGTGTCCCACATGAGAAAATGCAATATACGTTTGCTTAGCATTTTTCTGTTTGAATGGATTATAATATGTAGCATGGTATGGAAAGATGTGCACAGACATACACAGATGTACTAGAACATGCTGGTAATACAGATGTAGCATTACTCTCTACTAGGGTCATGCAAATTTTTTTTGTTAAATTTCAGGTTTGGGTTTATTGGGGCCATTTTGTTTTGTTTTGGGTTTTTTGGAAACCCAGAATAAGCCGAATGCCCATACTGGTAAAGGGGTATTTTGGCATTATTTCCATGTTTACAAAAAAAAAAAAAAAAATTGGGTCAATTATAGTCTGGGGATTTTTTTCAAAGTTCCAGTGGGGGCATTTTTGGAGGTAGAGTCACCAAATTTGCAATGTGGCTGCAAGGGACTCCTTAGACTCCGAAAATCGATGAACTTTGGGACAGGGGGTCCCATTTTATGGGCCCACAAAAGAGTTGCCCCCATCCTCCAGGGATTTGCGAGCCAAGCTCTCCATCAGTTTTCAGGTTCAGAAGTTCAGCATTGCCAAGGACTGGTGGAAAGAGCCTATTGGCAGGCTGGTGCCACAAAGTCTGGGGACTCCCTTTTTATCTGGGGTGCATAGCATGATGTTCATGCAAGTTAGCTTCCAAACCGAGGGAAAAGACTTAAAGGCAAGAAAAATAAGGCTCGGAAAACATTTCTTTCAGTGGCAAATAGCATCCTGTGAATAGTCCTTTATTATAGTCATGGCACGGGGAAACAATGCCTCTACTCGGGGTGACCTTCAGTTTGAGAGCAGGTTTTGTGGGGTGTGATATCGGAGCCAGCTGAAGTCATGACCAAGGCAGCTCTTGTGAAGAAGATTGCTGATCCACGGGGGTGAGGAGTCTTCTTCAGAAGCCTGGTAAGCAGCTGTAGAATCTGGCGTTTTTTAGTTGGAGGGTATATCTTTCCGGACGGGACTGAGTGAGCCCTGTCTTTTAAATATGCTTGATGCAGATCAGCCCACCACATAGTTGGTCAGATCAAGCTGGCTCTGATTACACGACCCCTACCTTGAAAGAGCCCCTACTATGGGGCCCTAACAAAACCAGTCAAAAGATAGAAAAATGGGAGAAAGCACAGAGCTGTGCATGTGAACAAAGGCAAATAGCTGAACCCGAAAAAGCCAAGTATTTATTTATTCGGCTTTTTGGGGAATTGCCTATTCGGCTTTAGGCAGGTTCCCAGGTTTTGTTATTCGAATGTTGCCGAAAAGGCTAATTTTGGGTTTATTTTCTGTTTGGGTATATCGATATGCACAACCTGACTCTCTACTTTAATCTACCTAAAGACATAAAACAAGTGAGTGGAAGAAGCAGAAACGACAACAGCAAACAGACTCAGATTAATTTTACACTTTGACCTGGTGATCCCTTATGATTGCAGAATTGTGTTAAAATATTAACCCATAAACATTATAACAAAACTCCTTGATCATTCAGTTTGTGTACCTTTGCTCCCTCATTACACTACCTGAATGGAGGCTATATCTTGGATAACTAGAAATGATTTAATATTGCTATTAACTTGTGAATTTGAATTCCAAGGTATATTTTTGGCAAATATACCTATAAAAGAGAGGATATAAACAATAGAATTTGACATAGGCTGGGACCCTATTGTGGAATGCACAGCCTCGGAGGGTGGTGGAGTCTTCGTCTTTGGAGGTCTTTAAGCAGAGGCTGGATGGCCATCTGTTGGGAGTGCTTTGATTGTGGGAACCTGCATGGTGGGGGGGAGGGTTGGGGTCACTGGGGATGTGGGGGGGAGGTAGTTGTTAATTTCTTGCATTGGGCAGGGGTTGGACTAGATGAACCTGGTGGTCCCTTTTAACTCTATGATTCTATGATTCTGTGACCCAGAGACACCGGGACACCTATACAAAATACTTCAGTTTGCTTACAGGCATGTGTGGCCAAGTCTCTCCCCCACCAGTGATGCCCTGGACTTGTGCTATTGGCTTTTCATGGAGAATGGGAGGATCTCACACTGGAAAGGAGAGCCCAGTGTACATGGAGAATGTAGAGAATAAGATAATGTGTTATTTTCCAAAAGTAAATTAAAAATTAGGTGACTCATACTAACACAGAAATTCTGACAGAAGTTGTTGTTGGTTAACTAAACCAAAACCTACACTTTCTTCCTTGGATTAAATGTGGCAATAACTGGTTGTGCACTTTCTGTCAGTAGAGTTTTTCAAATAAACTTTTTTTGCTCTTATTGTGTGATGCGTGCAAAAATATCTCTACCTTGAAGATTTTATAGACCATGAGCAGTTTTCTAAACCACTGGAGTATACATTTATACCCATTCTATACATTATGTTGTTGGATTACTATAAGTGGCTCTGTCACTTTTGTTTTGCCTAAAGTCTCACCTCACGATAGATGGTGCTTTTGAAGAAGGATGTTTATGCTCTTTACTGGCTGTGAATATCATCTCAGTGGGAGCCAGTTGTTATATGGTTTCCTGTTAGCTCTGGGTTTTTGAATGAGATAACAAACCCATCACAACAGGAGGAAAATGGTAGATGCACTCAGTGTGTGTGTGTGTTTGTAAAGAAACTTCAAGTATACATTGTGGGTAAGGGGGAGATGATGTTAGGTTATGAATCTGCTGCCCTGGAGGAGGAGGGGCCACTTTGTCTCTGCTTGTGCTCTCCATTATACATTTGTTTGCAGCCCCAGCCCTATGGGGGGAAGGGGGGCTCGTTACCCCAGGGGAAAACCCATACCCTGGTGACGGACCCCCATGGTCCTATCCAAGAATGACTAGTACACCGTAGCTGGAGTGAAAAGGCCACAACTTTATTGATTACAGTGTAAGGCATTGGCAAGCATGAAGGGCAGGATCCAGGGATCAGCTGACCCGTCTGTCAGCTGATAGCACCCTGCGCCCAACCCATCTGCTGGGCGCAGCCTGAGATGGCAGTATGCCGGGGCCCCACATGGGCGGAAGCCAACTGTGTGGTCCACTGTCACTTGGGAGGAGGCCAAACCGCAGCCCCCGAGCCAGGCTTCACCCATCCTGGCCTCCCCCCAAAAACCCTTATTAGGGTCCCCAGAGTGGGAAACGGGGCACACAGGCCGTCTTTCCCCCAAACTGGATCCGGCCCCATGCCCAAACCACCAACCCTCAGTTGTGACACATGACCCACCCAAACCCCAGAAACCAAGGGGAGAGCGAGCAAGACAAGCGGCATGGTGAGGAAGAACGGCTGAGGCCAGGGGCGGGGCTGCGTTTTATCCCCCCCGGCACGCCAGCCGGCACCCATCTCATTGGAGCCAGCCCGGCCCCATGACAGCCCTGAAAGGCCCGCCAAACCCACCGGGGGGCAGGGAGACAGCCGCGGGGGCAGATGGGAGCAGGCTGCCGCCATTGCCTCCCCCGGCTGCTCCACGTAGAGCACGGGCTCGCCCCCCCACCCCAAGGGGGGGCGCCATCGCCCCACGACCCAGACCAGCCGAGGCAGCTGGTAAGCCGAGAACCCAGCCTCCCGCCCCCCCGTTCCCACCCGCGGGTCTGCAAACCCAGATCCCCCCAGAGGGATCTGATGCAAATAAATAAGTCACCAGTGCTCATCAGCAGGAATTCAAACTTGTGTAAGATCATCTCTGAAATTTCTCAGGGAAGTGATGAGGGTGTACCAATAGTGATGTAGAGGAGAAATTAGAGCCCTTATTGTGTCTCCATGGTGTATGGGGTGGGGGCATTTGTAGCTGAGAATTAGCTTGATGGTTCCCTCAGGGATGCAAGAGGCATGACTTTTTTTTTTACATTCATCATGGAAAAAATATTTTTCAACTATCAAAAATGGGCACTATATACATATCCCACAGGCCCAATACAGTTTGCAGTTTCCATGTAGAATGGATGTGTACTATGGACTCACATTCCAACCTGAAGAAAAGAAATAAAAAATTCTGCTGACATAGCACAGAGCTGCTGCCGGATCTCTGCATGCTTATATCAGACTGGAAAGCAGACAAAGTCTTATATTAGAAAGGAGATAAATTCTTTGGTTGCTTACACATGGGTTGTTTGTCCTGGCTTGGGTGCTACTGGGAACCAGTTTTTCTTTTCCTGCTTCTACACAACATGGTTGTGCTTCTCTCCCTCCCTGTCTTTCCTAAGATCTTTCCCAAACCTGACATACAGAGATGTTTTAGGAAAGCCAGGCTGGCACCCGTATAGACATGAAAGGCCAAATCTTTCTGGTCCTCAGTACATTATTGCCACTTTCCTTTCCCCAGTCTTCTGTTGCGATCATTTCCTTTCCCCCAAAGATTCTTTTATCAGTAAATGAATATTGCAATAGCCCCATAATGTCACAAGAATCTGTTCTTTTAGGTTATCCGGGCTGTGTGACTGTGGTCTTGGTATTTTCTTTCCTGACGTTTCGCCAGCAGCTGTGGCAGGCATCTTCAGAGGAGTAACACTGAAGGACAGTGCCTGCCACAGCTGCTGGCGAAATGTCAGGAAAGAAAATACCAAGACCACGGTCACACAGCCCAGATAACCTACAAGAACTGATGAACTCTGACCGTGAAAGCCTTCGACAATATCACAAGAATCTGTCTATCAGGTTCTCTGAATTCTCAGGTTTCTTCTTTTTTAAGTGTCTTGCCCCCTTTTGTTGCAGAAATCTAAGGGTAAAGTCATATATCTGCAATGAAAGGGGCTAGAGACTTAACTTTTTTAAAAAAATGAAAGCTGGGAATTCAGAGAACCTGACAAATTGTTATACTATTATGACACTATAACAATATGTCATTTGCCAATTAAAAAAAAAACCCTGAAAAATCTCCTGGTGGCAGAAGACTGGGGCAGAAAAAATGTGGGGAAATTTGCCATGTGGAAACCCTGTTGCATGCCACACAAACCTATCCCTGAGTGGAAAACACCTTTGTTGCCTTTACAGCCTGGTTTCTGTCTCAGAATACTTCCCTGATGTGAACACATTAGAATTTCTGATACCACCATCTCTAAGAGAAGCCTTCACTCTTAAGAAACGGGTATTTGTCTGTGTGTGTGTGTGTTACTTACCGTGCATTCCTGAGATTCAGCGTACGGGAATGGCGGAGAGAAGGCGCAGGCGAGCCTCCTCCTAAGGCCATTCCCCGTACGCTGAAAAACAAAAAAAAAGCAGTTTCACGGCTTTTTTTGTTAAATGGGGCCTTTTGCCCCATAGAGAACAGCCAGGCAGCACCTGCTAAAAAGCAGGCGAAGCAACGCTGTTCCCAGTGCCGGCGTAATGGGGCGAACAGGGACAGGAAGCCGTCTACCAGCGGCCCTCCCCCTGGCCCACCCCAGGAATGCCCCGGGAACACTCCCCCATGCTGGCGCGGCTAGTCTCCGCCGTGGCCTGCGCCACAGAGAGACCGCACCAGCGGAGGGGCGAGGGGCTGCTCCACCGCGCTCGGGCGCCAACAGAACTGCCCTCGGCGCCAGCATAACTGCATCTTGTTGCGTGATTAGACTCACACTGGCGGCGAGGTCACGCTGCCTCCTAGGAGGACTTGCCCCCCCCTCAGGAATGCTCAGTTAGTTCCACAAGGTTTATGTGTTTATTTACTATTACATCTTGCAAGAAGACGTTTCAATATTCTTATATTTTGTTATTGCTGGTCTAAACTGTATTAAATATCATTCTGAAAATGCATTGTCAGTGATAATTATATGTATGAAGCTTTAGTGTTTTCCTTGAGAGTCCCTAAAGAGTGATTCTTTTCAGGAACTTTCCAAATTCATTTCAAAGTCTGTTCCTTCATTAATCTTGTTTCTTCTTCACATTAGAAAATCGAATTACTATAGCAGACAACTGGTTTATTGAGTAACAGCCTTCTTGGCTTCACCAGTGGTCATTAGGGTCCTAGTATTTTGCTTTGAGGCTGCAGCTCTCAGACTTTAGCAACCCAAAGACCCCTATTTTACTCTGAGATGTTATTTGTACTTCAGGAAGCACTGAGACTTTGGAGTAGAGACATTTGGTTGCTGACCGAGTGCTATAATAGGGCCCGTGCAGCAGCTACCCACCATCTTTATTTACTTAACGACACGGACACATCTTTTAACTTTTGGAGGAATGGCCACAACTTTTTTATTGGCAAACAGCTGTTTTGTGCCTTGGCGTGGCATGGGCACTGGTTGAGAATCAGCCGCCACTTTGCGGACTGATGTAACCGGTCCACCCAACGATCCCGTTGGGAGGGGCGCAAGCAGGATGGTGGAGCTGGGAAGTCACCTGGGCTTCAGCCACTTGGTGGTTCCCCTGCCACTTGGGTAGAGGCCCTATTTTGCAGCCCCGAGCTGGGCACCTAATACCGGGCCTCTCCCAAAACCCCTTATTGGGGTCCCTAAACTGACATTGAGCGGCACGCAGGCCACTCGCCCCTAATCCCAAAATCCTGTCCCATGCCTACACCACCAAGTTGTGATGAAAATATATTATTTATTTAATTATGTGAACAATACAAAAATCATAAAAAGAGGGAGTGGGTGGGTGGGACAAAGTTGGAGACGGACTGAAGCTCCCCTCAGTCGCGCCCTTCCTTTATCCTGAGTTGGAGGACCGGAGTGAAAACTCCTCTCCATCTCTGCATTCATTCCCGGACCCTGCCCTCCATTCGTAGGCTTATTCAAGCCTCCTATCTGGCCCTTGATTGGCTGGCCCGGGCCCGCCAAAGCACGGCCGGGACCATTTGCGGCCTTAAACTGCGGCCCTAACCTAACTGCTGCTGCCTGCTCCCCGCACGGGTCCCCAACCACAGCTCCAGTTAATTCTGGAACCGATTGATTCTCTTTCAACGAATTGATACTGACAGTAATTTCTGTATGGATGGAATCCTGCTTTTTATGTAGAAAGCAGTGTATACATCAGACGTTGACTTTAAAATAGCTGTTTTACAGTCTTTAGCAGATGAAGGAATGAGTTGGGATGTTCACCTTAACTTGCACCATCCTTTTGAGGATTCAATCTGAAGATATTCCGTCAAAGGTCCTAAATTTTTATGAGCAGAACCCTAGAAGTAGAGAGGGGATGTTCCCAAGTCCCCTCTCCAAATTTTATTTTACCCCCTCCCCACAATTTTTATCCAAGGTCTTCAGAGACCATAATCACAGGGAGTGGGAGCATCATACCCTTCCACAATCCTGAGATGGCAAATGTGCTCCAGTGTGTTTATGGGAAAACTTATTCAGATTTCTAATGTGATACAATTTTACATCAGAGAGATCTAAAAGTGCATTTCACATAAATTATAAAACTTTGGTTGTGCAGTTTGCAAATTAATGATAACTGGAAAACCTTTTCTAGAATCACTGAATTGTGGGTTCATGGAAGTATGCTCCCAGAAAAATTTTTAATTTTTTTTTTGAAAATCAAAGTTTGTCTCACTGCTCATAGGACATCCCATAGATTAGTATTTGATTCAAAGAGCAGTGAGTAGTGTTTGTATGCATGGATTGGGGGGGAAAGATACTGATTCAATTGTGAAACTGAATTGGACTTCACAATTATCTCAAGAAATAAACAAGATGCCACACTTGTGTTTTGGTCATGTCTTTTAAGTGTGTGAGCAAGGAGAAGAAAGTGGCATTTTCCCTATCCTATAGTATTTTTTGCTATTAAAGATAAACCAGTGAGACAGAACAATGGGGAATATCATTTTTAATAAAAGCAACTGTCTATGCCTGTGGCCATCACTACATCCTCTGACAGCTAATTTCACATGTTAATCACTTAGAGAAGTATTTCCTTTTTTCTGTCCTGAATCTACTGCCCACCAGCTTCAATGGATGCTCTCAAGTTCTAGTATTTTGGGAGAGAGAGAAAAAGTTCTCCCTGTCAGCTCTCTTCACTCCATGCATAATTTTATAAATCTCTGCCTTTCCCTCATTACTTGTCTCTTTTCTAAACTGAACAGTCCTAGACTCTTCAGCCTTTCCTCATAGAGAAGGTGCTCCAACACCCTAATCGTCTTTTCTGTACTTTTTCCAGCTCTGTGATATTCCTTTTGACATACAATGACCAACAATGTACAAAATATTCCAAATGAGGCCACACCATAGATCTAAACAGGGGCATTATAATATCAGCTTTATAATATACTCAATCCATGTATATACCTGAGGACCTTGCCACTACATCTGGGCAAATCAGGGGTACTCCAAATTCAGGAGTAGGGCTGGCTGATAGCATGGGATCAGGTTGCACATCATAATTTATTCACTTACTTAGCTAAGCAATACCAACTCCAAGTAAATCAATCCATGCATTTGAAAAGGAGCTAAACATGTGTTGTTTTTTAATTCACCAAAAGGCAAAACTTTGAAGGGTAAGGAACTAAATCTTCGCATACGGAACTGGTAATTTAGAAACTGGTTCATCAAGGTTGTCTTCCCCCTGAATACAATAGGACACTCCACCAGATCTTTAGAAAATAACTCTTGGCTTGTGTTTGGCGCAGTGCACAAAGTTGTCTAAAAGCAGGGGTTTGTAAAGCTGTATGTCTTGTCACCCTTTGAGTTTTACCCTGAATGACCCTGATGCTGTGTGGGAGTTGATGTTTTTGGTGATTAATCAGCCTTCAGTTGTTTGAGTTTTTTGGCGAGCTCATAGACCACAGCAAGCTGGACAAGAAAGAAAAGGAAGACTATAGCATGAATGTCTCTAAAATGTTTGATAGAAAGGGGACAGACAGTAGGGTGGAAGACTCCATACTGGATCAGCTTCTAGGAGACCTGTTTCTGAGGCGTGCTGCATATTTTAGAGCAAAGCATTGTTTAGTGAAATATAGCTAGTTTCTAGGCTGATGCAGTATTTTTTTTTTTTTAAAAAAAAAAAACAGACTACCAACATCTCCTACTTGTGTTGAGAGGGTAATGCAGAGTACTGCAGATGGTTTTTGCTCCAATGATGGGTGCATAGAAAATAGTTGGAATTTAAAATATTCACACTTCTGTGGCAAATAATTTATATTACATCCCAGGTGTAGAGCAATATTGATGGTATGCTCTTGAATTTCCACAGAACAATTTTTCTAGATCCAGCAATTTTGTATCAATAATAGATGCCCAGGCTTCTTGATTCATACAGTTTATTACAACAGTCTGTGATCTGACAAGTATTTAGCTTAATGCCACTAATTATCCAATAATTGTACTTGGCTTTAACAAAAAAAATAAATAACTATAATTATTTGATCCCCTGAAGCAATTTCTCATTGCCTTCTTCTGGATGCCAAAAAGATGGTTCTATTTTAGGTCATTTGTAGGTCAATACATTTCTTCAAAGAATTCTACATTCTACCAACCCGTGGTAACACCCATGCAGTGGTTTCCATGATCATAAATGGTTGGATGCAAGAGAGGCAACTCAGAAGTCCCTAGTCTTGACCCGGTTGGTTTGACTCACTGACATTTCATCTTTAAATTCAGTCTCTGACATATAAACAGATTGGAGGGAATTCCAGGGTTGTTATTCCAGGATAACTGATGGTCAAATCAAATCAAATCTTTATTTCGATTCAAGATCAGCTCTGAATAAAAATTAAAAAGTTAAAATAATAAATTTTTTGATGTTGATGATTCTGGGAAAGATGATTTGTTGAGGGGTAGGAAGAATCATCTATGGGGTGAGATTTTCAGTCAGCCGTTTACAAATCCCACAAGACCGAAGACAAAATTTGGCTACGTACTTGGATGGTTATCTCCCGAGAGGATTCTGCTAAGAGAAGGGAAATTTTAGATTCTTCAGATCTCCCAGGAAAAGTTGACAAAACGGGGAGAATATACTGCAATTTTATATTGTTGTAGAAAGGGCAGTGCAACAGGATATATAACTGATGGTAAAATCATAGAGTTGGGACCACCCCCTGCACAATGCAGGAACTTCACAACTACCTCCCCCCACACACGCACACACAGTGACCCCTACTCCATGCCAGAAGATGGCCAAGATGCCCTCCCTTTCATGATCTGCCTAAGGTCATAGAATCAGTATAAATGAGCCCTACATTTATGCATTTGTTAGCTGCAAATTGCTTCTTTCAAGAGCAAATCATTAATATTTAGAAGGGGAAAAAATGTCAGATTGAATACCATATGCTTGTAGCATCTGCTGGAGCCATTGCAGAGGCCTAGTTTAGAAAATTAAAGTGCCAGTTGGCTGTTGCTTTCATTAGTACTTAGTACCTGCTGTAGAGGCAGAATTTCAATTTAAAAGGGTAAAATTGTCAACATTTTAAGTCCAAGCTTAGCTTATATCTTTCGAAAGAAAGAAAGAAAGAAAGAAAGAAAGAAAGAAAGAAAGAAAGAAAGAAAGAAAGAAAGAAAGAAAGAAAGAAAGAAAGAAAGTGTTGTGTATGTATTTAGTAGGGTAGTAAGCAAGGGGAGACTTAGGAGCTTGAGTTCCGCACGAAGGATCCTAAACCCTGCTTGCCCTATTGGCTAAGCAAATGGATCCTATTGGCCCTAAGCCAGCATGTCCCATTGGTCACCGAGAGGGTATTCCCCCCTATCATGGATCAGGGGGGAGTGGTCGCAGGCGGCCAGGGGGGCATATAAGTAGGGCACGTTCAGTGTGTTACTTGGTTCTGTGCTGAAATCAAATAAAGCTGTGTTGTTGAACTCTGTCTCTGATCTCATGAATCCTTCCCACATGGACTTAACAGTGGCGACGAAGACTGGGGAGCGGCCCGACTGACCTGCTGACTCATTCTCGTTCCGCCGTTCACAGTGACCGGTAGGCAGCCCGGTCCGCAACGCTGAATCACACGCCGGCTGACCCGCAGCTTCTGCCTCTCTCCGCGACCTTGCTGTGTCCAGGCGGCCGGCCCGATTGCTGATTCACTGGGATTCTTGGGAGAGACGACACATGCACACGATGGCCACCATCGGCTCCGTAGAAGCCTTCGACATCTCCCGCCCCTGCGAGTGGGAGAGTTATGCCGACCGCATTACTTTCTTCCTGTCCGCCAACTCCATGACGGATGCCGAGAAGAAGCGCAACGCCTTCCTCAGTGTTTGCGGTCCCCGAACGTTCCAGCTGGCCAAGACCCTGCTGGCCCCAGAGAAGCTGAGCGCCTCGTCCTTCGATGACATCATGAAAACTCTGGGCGAACATGTTGCTCCACAGCCCACTCAGATGGCCAAAGCCTGGAATTCCACTTGCGTGACCAGGATCCCGGAGAGTCCGTCGCCGAGTACCTTGCGGCGCTGTGCCAGATCGCGAGGTTCTGTGCGTTCAAGGACCTCGATAGGACCCTGCGGGACCCCCTCACCTTCGGCCTCCGCGACGAGAAGGTCCGCCGCCGCATTGTGGCAAAGAAGGAAGTGACTCTGGCCACTGCTGTCGAGGAGGCCACCGCAGCCGAGACTGCAGCCAGGGGCGACCACTGCCGCAACCGCGCCGCTGCAGCCCCGCCCCATGAAGCGGCCCCAGTTCATTTTGGGGACTCCAGCGACTCCGTGGACGAGGCCCACTAGATGTCCGCCATGGCGCTCAAGCCATGGGACCTGGCGCTGAGGGCCTGTGCCAGCTGCCAGCTGCCACCTGTGCCAGGTGACCCCCACGACCGCCGCACTTGCCGGTTCTGCAATGCCCGTTGCAAGGCGTGCGGTCGATCTGGCCACATCGCCAAGGTCTGCCGCTCGTCGAGGAGGCCGCCTTGCCAGGAGAAGAAGGATGGCGCCGCCCGACCAGTCCACGGTCTCTCCGAGGACGATGACTACGAGTCCCCATGCCGGGGCCGCCGCAACCACCGCCACGTCCAAACCCTCGCCCTGCACAAGGTCCACGGCGTCGACAAGCTCTCTACCACCGTTTACATCGAGGGGCCCCCCTGCGTGATGGAAGTGGATTCCGGGTCCGCCCTCTCCATCATTTCCGGGGACACTTTCCGGGACCTTGCCAAGCATGCCCTGCTGCCCGAGCTGGAGCCCTCCAGTCTCATCATCACGGATTTCCAACACCACCGTGTTCAGGTTTTGGGTGTCGCTCACGTGTCTGTGCGATACAGGTCCCTCACCAGCCACCGGCGGGTCCTTTAAAATATATTTTTTTCTTCTTTTTCCTCCTTTAAAAACTAGGTGCATCTTATCGAAAGATGCGTCCTATGGTGTGAAAAATACGGTATTTATTAATTTATTTTGAACAAGCATGGTATAGTGGTTAAGAGCGGTGGACTCCAATCTGGTGAACCAGGTTTGATTCCCCACTCCTACACGTGAAGCCTGCAGGGTGACCTTGGACTAGTCACAGTTCTCTCAGAATTCTCTCAGCCCTACCTACCTCACAAGTAGGGTTGGCAGGTCCTTCTTTGCCACCGGTGGGAGGTTTTGAGGGGGCGGGGTTTGGGGAGGGACTTCAATGCCAGAGACCAATTGCCAAAGCGGCCATTTTCTCTAGGTGAACTGATCTCTATCAGCTGGAGATCAGTTGTAATAGCAGGAGATCTCCAGCTAGTACCTGGAGGTTGGCAACCCTACTCACAAGGTGTCTTGGGAGGGGAAGGGAAGGAGATTGTAAGCCATGTTAAGACTCCTTAAGGTAGAGAAGAGCAGGGTATAAAAACCTGCATAACCTTTCACAGACTGCAGACTACTTCAGAAGCAATGGGTAGATCCCCACTATGCAGTAATTTAGGTAGGGAAATTAAAATTAAACTGCAAGTTCAAGGGGGCATAAAATGCAGGAAAGACAAAAAACATTCACTAGTAAACACCTATAATGGGTGGAGAGTCCTGGGTTCTGCTAACATTCCATAAAAATTGATCTTTAGAAGTCTCATTATACAACTATAGGAATCTGCTGAACTGCTTTCTTGTTATAAAACAAAAAGAGTTCCATGGGAGAAAACAGTGAAATTAATGTCTCTTAAGAAATGAAGCTGCAAACTTTATGTGGAAGCTTCAGCTATGGTATGGTTAAAAGATTGGATAATGTTGAAAAATGCACGTTTACTGGATTTGGAAGGCTTTGACAATAGATTTGGGTGGCATGGGTATTTGTGGTATGACAAAACTAAAATACATGTGGCTTTTCAACACCATATTATTAGATCATCATTGATAAAAACCTGGTTGAGATACAAACATCTGTTGGAGACAAAGACACCACTATGGATATCTTCTCAAGAAATGTTGACTTTGCGACCGTTAAGACCATCACAATTTATAATATACCAAGATCTTTTAAAATGGGAAGGGAATAAATGTGCCCTGAAGGATTTTGATGAGGTTAAAGACCATCTAACTTGGCTTCAATATTATCAAGTACAATCTGTATACATCCAAGATATGAAAAAGGGATTTCTGAAAGAAAAATCAATTCTACAACAGACACTTTTGGATAATACTGACCATCTAATTTCCAGGATGTACAAGCTTTTATTGTTGCTATATACAGAACAAGAAAGAATCAAGCCAACAATGATTACCTGGCCACAAACAATTGGTCATTCTATTTCCTTGAAAAGTTGGGAAAGACTTTGGTCAAGAGACATGAAAAAGATTCTTTCCCAATCGATAAGGGAAAATATCTACAAAATGATTTACAGATGGTACCTGACACCAAAAAAATTGTCTGCAATGTACAGTACAATGTCACCAAACTGCTGGAAATGTCAGGATAAAGTTGGCTCTTTTCATCATGTTTGGTGACTTTGTGATAAAGCTAAAAACTTTTGGGATATGGTATGCAATGAGCTAAGGTTAATTCTACAACAAAATATCCCTAAAACTTCAGAGATGATGTTGTTAAGTATTATACCGGACTATATTATAACACAACAAACCTTTTTACTCTATGCCACCACAGCTGCGAGAATGGTCTATGCAGCTAAATGGAAAATGACTGAAATACCGGACAAAACTGATTGGATTCATAAAATGTTTGAACTAGCAGAAATGGCAAAATTGACTGAGTTAGTAAATCAAAAAGATAATGATGAATTTGTTAAAGAGTGGGAGGCGTGGATTGTTTATTGCAAAAGTGAACTTAATGTGCAAAATGTTAAAGGTTATAACTTAGACTAAGTTAATTTTCTTGCTTCTACTTTTTTTTCTTTTTTAATAACTGTAGAAGGTTTTATAAAAAAATTTTTTTATAAAGAATTAGAAAATAATTGCTAAGAGGATTACAAAGATAAGTCAGAGATAGAAGAAGGAAGGGGGGAAGTTAAAGTAGGGGAAGATAATTGTTATATATATGTTAGTTTTAATTGAGAATTAGAAAAGATTGAAAGGCAATGTTAATTGATTGTATCGAATATATGAAAAAACAATTTAAAATTTTTTTAAAAAAGAAAAGAAATGAAGCTGCAAATTATAGCAGACCAGGGACTTGATTATCCCAGACGAATAAATTCCTAGAAAATCGAAGAAACATATGCTATCTTGGGGTTGAGTCACACATTTTTAAAAAATTATTTCAACAACAACAACAACAACAGAACAAAGGGAAAAACCTCAAAATCCATCAACAAAATAGAATTAAAGAAAACAGGTATACATAGAGACAATAATATAACAACAATGGTGGAAGATCTACACAAAAGTTTCTATAAAAAGGTTTCCAAATATCTAAAAATAAGTCTGTATGCTATTTTCACCTATATTCATACATTCAAATATTGATAGAGTTCTAACGTCCTCAATCCATTGATTTACCGGAGATGGGCACTTATCTTTCATATGATGAAATATGAGTCTTTTAGCTGTAGTAAGGAGGGTCCATTTTCGTTGACCATCTTGTGGTTAGCCCACAAGAAAGAGATGGGCATATAGTTTAAAAGCACATAAGCATCCTCACAAATCAATGAACATTTTAATAAAAAATTAATATGAATAATAACTTCTTCCCTATGGGAAGCACAGTGTGGGAAGCACTTCTCTGTGCTGTCTTTCCATACTGCACCAATATTTTGTGTCTGAACAAGCAAACAGGATGGGGTACATTTCTTTTTCCTTCAAGGCTGCTTTCTCCCTAAGAGCTGTGTGGCATTCTGGAGGAAAAGAGCAATGTAATTTGGCCTGCCCATGTGATTCCTTTTTATATTATTGGAGCAGCATGAGAACAAGCCACAGTACGGTAGCACAGGGAAATACGAATTACCAATAAGAGAAAACATGGCTAGACAGGCTCTGTGTCTAGGGCTGTGATTTTAGAACAAATTCTACTGGTTGTATAGGTTGCATAGTGCAGTGAGATGGTATAAGATGTCACTGGCAGATCAGATGCATAATAAAAGATTAAAAAGTAATAATCAGTGTCTCCAATGTACTTCCTGATGCTGATGATATAACAAGATGATATGTGATTTCTTTCTCTCTTTTCTAATTTGCAAGCACATTTGATTAGGACTGAGCTGGAATTTTAAAGCTTTGATATATTTGATTTAGAATAGGCTGCTAAAACATTTATGAGCACTATTTGTTTATGATGGCCTAAAATGAATATAGATGTACTTCATTTTTATAGGGAAAAAATGACTTTTCTCTTTGGGGTGCTTGATGAAAGAATAAACAGTGATATTCTGCATGTTCCTAAAGTTATTTATAATTTTTACAATCCAAATAATCTATAGGCAAAAGTAATGAATCTGGTTTTTTTGATGCTTCCAATATCTTTAATAAATAAAAATACATAAATTCATTGTAGGTGGCTAGCCCAACCCTAATCGGAGCGGAATACTGCTGGGTTGACTACCATGAATACCATCAGCCTCAGAGTTTCCCCATTAACAGCACGTCCGTGAATAGGCATTTGATGGTCCGAGTTTTAAAAGTCTGCTTCCAGCGAGCAGCAAACTCTCCCCTGCATAAATGACCTGGGTCTCCCATATCTTATTTTAATTTTTTTAACTGCTACAAGTAGGGTTGCATTGTTGAGAAATTCCTTGAGATTAGGTTCTGGAGGCTTGGGAGGGCAGGGTTTGGGAAAGAGAGTGGCCTCAGCTGGGCATAAATGCTGTAGATACCACCCTCCAAGCAGCTGTTTTCTCCAAGGGAACTTATCTTTGTAGTCAGGAGATCAGTCATAATTCTAGGTCTCCAGGCTCTATTGGGAGGTTGCCAACTGTAGGTCAGAACAATCCTAGCCACAGAATTTATGTATGTATGTATTTATTTATTTGATTTTAAACGAGGTAAATCATCAAGGCTTTTCTAAAAGAAATTCTGGGAATTGTAATGGCGATTGGGGAAAGTACGTGGCAGGAGTTACAATGAATTCTCTCATTCGCACAAAATTATAATTCTCTGGTGGCAACTGGTTCATAAATAGGTTGTTGACATGGTACTTAAAAGCTTATTTATGATGCAGATGCAGAACAGGATTATTTGGCAACACTATCAAGTGGTGCCCCAATTTCTCTTATGACCAATGTTATTTTGCAAAACTATGGAGGTTCATCTTAGTACAAAAAAGATGCCAAAGTACAATCTTTTCTCTCACACATTAGGACTAGTTCACTATTTTTTCTCGTATTTACTGTAGCTGAATCCATTCAGAGAATCAAATAAATTTTTTGAGAGATGAACTCTTTACTGGAACCCATGCCCTCCAAATAATATTATACCGTGTGTTGCTTTTGTTTAAAACTACAGTTGTGTGATGGCACTGAAAGTCACTTGGGTCTTTTAAAATGTCACTTGGGTCTCTTGGTTCCAAGTAGAAGCTCTTCTTTGGCAATGGAGGAAATGGATTGGGATAACCCATGGAACAATATATGTCTCTATTAGCTACATAAGTGATTCAACATTATGTCATGTTAAATGCTTGCCTTAAACATTGTAAATATCATATCTTCTTCTCTCTTTTGTTTGTAAAAACAAAAGGAGCATCAAAAATATGGGACATGGCAGGCAGAGCATCCTTTTCTAATTGAAAGTTTAATACAAAGCAGAGTTTAGGCTTGCAAAAAAAATCTTGTATAGAGAATGTCACTAATTAAAAGAGTCCAAACACTTGGGTCTGGGAACATTATTTATACATGGGCATAGCAATTAATACTGCCCATTCTTAACCATATCATTAAAAACAATTGAGATGCCAAAATTCAGATTCTATTTTATTTTAAAAAAATGTTTTAATATATTGAATATTGTGCCCCACAATATAATCACAGTTATATTGTTCTACTACATAATGTGTGTTGTGTGTGTTAAGTGCCGTCAAGTCGCTTCTGACTCATGGCGACCCTTTGAGTCAATGTCCTCCAAAATGTCCTATCTTTAACAGCCTTGCTTAGGTCTTGCAAATTGAGGGCCGTGGCTTCCTTTATAGAGTCACTCCATCTCTTGTTGGGTCTTCCTCTTTTCCTGCTGCCCTCAACCTTTCCTAGCATGACTGTCTTTTCTAGTGACTCTTGTCTTCTCAAATTGTGACCAAAATACGACAGCCCCAGTTTAGTCATTTTAGCTTCTAGGGTCAGTTCAGGCTTGATTTGATCTATAAGCCACTGATTTGTTTGTTTGTTGTTGTTTTTTGGCAGTCCAGGGTATCTGTAACACTCTCCTCGAACACCACATTTCAAAGGAATCCATTTTCTTCCTATCAGCTTTCTTCACTGTCCAGCTTTCACACCCATACTTAGTAATAGGGAATACGACGGCATGAATTAATCTAGTCTTGGTGGTCAGTGACACATCCTTACACTTCAGAATCTTTTCTAGCTCCTTCATGGCTGCCCTTCCCATTCTCAATCTCCTTCTGATTTCTTGGCTGAAGTCTTCCTTTTGGTTGATGATGGAACCAAGGAATAGAAAGTCTTCAACAATTTCAGTTTCTTCATTGTCAACCTTAAAGTTATGTAATTCTCCTGTAGTCATTACTTTTGTCTTCTTGATGTTCAGCTGTAGTCCTGCTTTGGCACTTTCTCTTTTAACTTTCAGCAGTAGTCGTTCCAAGTCTTTGCTATTTTCTGCCAGTAATGTAGTATCATCGGCATATCTCAAATTGTTAATGTTCCTCCCTCCAATTTTAACTCCACCTTCATCTAAATCTAATCCAGTTTTCCTAATTATATGTTCTGCATATAGATTGAAGAGATAGGGAGATAAAATACATCCTTGTCTAACACCTTTGCCAATTGGAAACCATTCTGTTTCTCCATATTCTGTTCGAGCTGTGGCCTCTTGTCCCGAGTATAGGTTGCGCATCAAAATGATCAGATGTAGTGGCACACCCATTTCCTTTAAAACCAGCCATAGCTTTTTGTGATCCACACAGTCAAAAACTTTGCTGTAATCTATAAAACACAAACTGATTTTCTTCTGAAATTCTCTTGTATGCTCCAGTAACCAACGTATATTTGCAATATGATCTCTAGTGCCTCTTCCTTTTCTGAAACCAGCTTGAACATCAGGCATTTCTTGTTCCATATATGGTAACAGCCTTTGCTGTAAGATTTTGTGCATCACTTTACTTGCTTAAGAAATTAATGCGATGGTCCGATAGTTGCCGCAATTTTTGACGTCTCCTTTCTTGGGAACTGGAATGTAAATGGATCGTTTCCAGTCTGTGGGCCATTGTTTTGTTTTCCATATCTGTTGGCATATTCTTGTCAAGATGTTGATGGACTCTGTTTCTGTGGCTTGGAATAGCTCTATTGATATCCCATCTGCTCCTGGTGATTTGTTTCTCCCAATTGCTCTCAGTGCAGCTTTCACTTCACTTTCTAAAACTGTAGGTTCTTCTTCAAAAGGGTCTTCTTGGAAGGAATCTGTCATCCTTTCATCTCTTCTGTATAGTTCTTCAGTGTATTGTTCCCACGTTTTCTTTATTTTGCCCTGTTCAGTTAATGTATTTCCATGCTGATCATTCAGCATGCCTAACCGTGCTTTAAATTTCCCTTTGATTTCTTGGATCTTGTGGAACAGATTTCTTGTTCTTCCTTTTTTGTTGTTCTCTTCTATTTCTTTACATTGGTTATTATAATAGTTCTCTTTGTCTCTACTACATAATAGTAGAATCTATTGTGTAGTATAATACTAGAGCCAGTGTGGCACAGTGGTCAGAGTGCTGGACTAGGATTTGGATGAATCAGGTATGAATCCCCCACTCTGCCATGGAAGCTAGCTGAATAACCTTGGGCCAGTTACACATTCTCATCCTAACCTACCTCACAGATTGTTGTGATGATAAAATGCAAGAGAGAAGAATGTAAGCCACTTTGGGAGGAAGACAAAAAGGTACAAATGAAGTAAAAAATAATAACGATCCAGATTTTTTCAAAGCACTCAAATTTTTATATTACCTGAAAAAATGTATAAGGGCTATAAATGTGTATTCTGAATCTTCCTTGGGAACTATTCCTTTTAAATACCCCAATGATTTCTCCCCCACAAATTCAGATGGAATATCCATTCATTTTTTCATATTAGTCTTATGTGGTTTGAGTCTGTATCAACAATAGATTTAACTCTTCTAGTCTCTTATGCTGGTCTTGGACCGTATTAAACTCTCTTTGACTTCTAGTCTCTTAAACTTTCATGAATACAACTTCAGCCGCACTTTCCCTGGGTTGTGTTAGTCCTGAAAGGGCAAGAACAAGACAAAAAGCACTGTGGTGGTGTGGCGGCATTTTTGATTGGCACAACTGTGTGGAATTGAAGTTCTAAACCATTTCTTATGCTGTGTCATGATCCTGATCCAAAATGGGACCCAGGCAGCTAGTATTTGCTCAAAATCTACTAGAAGTTGTGCACTTTTAACCATTGCAATCTTATTTGTATATACATTGTATTGATATTAATGTAGCTTCTGGGTAAATACACTCCTAATACGAAAATATTAAATATACAGCTGTTTCCCTTTTGGAAGTTCTGCTGTTTGTGAAACAACTGCCCCACATCAGAATCTTCTGTGTCCCCTTCCAATATTTTTTCTAATTTTTTCTATGTACTTTCCACGCTGTCTCTGTGGATAATTAGTACTGGCTTTTACAGAATTGTTTTTAACTTAAAATTACTGAAACCCCGACTATGGGCTAAACTGAAGTGCACCACAATTGATGGGAGATTGTTGTGGTTAATTAAAAACCTTTATACTGATTTTACAGCCTAAAGTGTGGTATAATAGGGAGGGTCATTTACTGCTCCTTTTCCCATTGACAGGGGGGGTTAGACGGGGGGGGCTTTTAGCACCATCCCTTTTTAATTTGTATCTGTTGGATTTGCCAGCCTTTTTTATTGACCCTTCTTTCCATGCGCCTAAATTACTGGATACTTCAGTCCTCTTTTACTTTATGCTCATGACTCTGTTTTACTCTCCCAAACCCAGATTGGTCTTCTTTGGGCTCTGAAAAGGTTCCATACTTATTGTTTGCATGAGGAATTATCTATAAATTTTACTAAAAGAAAAATTCTTAAGTTTGCGCTTCACTCTTCCACCAAAAGAGAGACATGGATAATTAATGGGTGGAAGATTTTCCAGGTTTCCTCGTTTAGGTATTTGGGTGTCCTATTTCATTTCATCTTGTCCTGGAGATGTCATAAACAATTGGCTACTCTCAAGGCAATTTTGTGATTTCCCCCCTCTAATTATCCCAGCAGCTATTAGAGACTTTAACTCAATAGTGATGTCACAACTTTTATACGATGCCCCATATGGATTTCTGCTGTAGACAATTCCATAAATAGAGTGAAGTCCTCATTCCTTTGAGCAATTGGAGGGGTCCCCAGGTGCATTTCACCATCAGCCCTTCACTATGAGTTTGGTCTTAGCTCAACAGAAGCTTGTGACTGGGTACACGCCTTTAATTATTGGTTTCATCTATTTTTTGAGGCCTCGGAGGATAGCTTGGTAAGCTTAACTCTCAAGGACTCTTATAAGGCTCCCTGGCTCCAGCATTTTGAACATAAGCTATCACTTGTAAATTTGAAGGTAGAAGACCTTTACTCTTCTTCTGTAGATCAATGTAAAAAAACATGTGGCCAAAATGATCTGTGCTAGAGATAAGAGTCACACTCATTTTGATGCACGGAGGACATGTTCTCCACTTCCCCTTGGCCTATTATCTAAAGGTAATCTTCCTCCCTATATGGATTCTCTGGTTAGTCCAAAGTTATGTAGAATCTTTATGCATTCAAGATTTAATTGCCCTTTTTCAATGGTTTTGCTGGACTGTATGCTAAAGATCCCTTTTTCAGACCGGCTGTGTCCCTGCCCTCTTTAGTCAGTGGACTCCTTGGTACATATCCTTTTGCACTATCCTTACATATACCAACTTAGGCTAAAATGGATTATACCATGTTTTAACAAATGGTCCACATCTTCTCGAGCAACTTTGGAGCAAAACGTTCAGTTCTTCTTAGAGGAGTCTGATCCTCAGCATACTTATTTTGTTGCTTGTTTTTTGGAGGCTGCAGAGAATAGACGAAGGGATTCTCACAGAGATGGGTTTTGTTTAAGTTTTATGGTTTTATTGTTGAAGACCTCAGTCTAAGAACAGGGATAAAGAAAAGAAAGAAAAAGAAAGAAAGAAAGAAAGAAAGAAAGAAAGAAAGAAAGAAAGAAAGAAAGAAAGAAAGAAAGAAAGAAAGAAAGAAAGAAAGAAAGAAAATTACTGAAACATATATTTAAACCTCTGTGAGTGCTTGAAATATATCCTATAAATTTTTACTTTCAAGTGATCATCGATGGACCATTATGCTACTGTATAATAAACTGTGATTCCGGAGGTCAGGGTTTGAAACTACATCTCAGACTGTATCTCACAAACTCACTATGTAGCTTTTTGCAAACTACTCTCTATTGGCCTCAGTCTCCTATCGGCATAGGGTTTCCAGGTCCCTCTTCGCCACCAGCAGGAGGTTTTTGGGGTGGAGCCTGAGGAGGGCAGGGTTTGGGGAGGGGAGGGACTTCAATGCCATAGAATCCAATTGTCAAAGCAGCCATTTTCTCCAGCAGAACTGATCTCTATCGGCTGGAGATCAGTTGTAATGGCAGGAGCTCTCCAGCTAGTACCTGGAAGTTGGCAACCCTATATCAGCAGTATTAATTTGTTCTTTATATGGTGCCTTTCTGTAAAGCCATCCAAGGTAGTTTACTATTCAAAATTTGAAAAGACTAAAAAAATTTGTAGACGATCAATTATCTTCTTAGGAGTTGATGTTATGAACTCTTTGGCCTGGGTAGGTCTCTTTCCATCCCCACAGGGCACAGGTCTTCATGGAGGGCTGGGGAGAAGCTGCCTCAGCTGGTTTCTTTCAGGGCCTTGGTGGATTTATATGAGCTGATGGTATGTGCTCCCTGGCCTGGGGCTCTTTCGGTGTTATTATCCCCATAGAGAAAATGGGTATAATAATACTGGCCTCGCTTACAAAGTGTGTAGATGGTGCAGCTCATACTTGAATGTTTAAGTCATTAAAAACTGCAGTCGTATCAACTATTTCACTACTGTGAGAATGCTTTTTAGGGAAAGAGACCATACAGAACTGTATTTAATTGCGCAACAGCATTCATTTCTGTGGAGCCGGCGTGATGTAGTGGTTAAGAGCAGTGGTTTGGAGCAGTGGACTCTAATCTGGAGAACCGGGTTTGATTCCCCACTCCTCCACATTTGTGGCGGACGCCAATCTGGTGAACCAGGTTGGTTTCCCCACTCCTACACATGAAGCCAGCTGGGTGACCTTGGGCTAGTCACAGCTCTTTAGAGCTCTCTCAGCCCCACCTACCTCACAGGGTGTCTGTTGTGGGGAGGGGAAGGGAAGGTGATTGTAAGCCAGTTTGATTGTCCCTTAAGTGGTAGAGAAAATGAGCATATAAAAGCCAACTCTTCTTCTTCTTCTTCTTCAAATAACATTTGTTCAGGTTACTTGAAGGACAGGTGGTACTTTTCATTAATTTTATAATGGTGTTAAAGTACACATTATTGTTATTGTTGTTGTTGTTATTTATTAATACGGACACTGGCCAGCAGGAAAAAACAACAACAGCCACAACAGATAATAAAGTACACATTTTTCCTTTGTCCCCAGAATATGAATTGATGGGTTTAATCTGCTATGTATTATTTAATCTGAATTGAGGATATATAACATTTACACCTGTTATGATTAGGTAGGTGTTACCATCTTGCTTTGATACAGAATGCCAAAATGAGCTTGTGAATTCCCCAGAGTTTATGGAGCCCTCCTGGCCGCATCATCGCTGCGCCTCTCCCTGCCCCAGTGGCAGCACCTGAAACCTCAGGAACAGGCTGTGTTGACTCTGGACTCTCAGATTCTTTGTAAATTTTTGTAATGAGCAGTGTATTTCACATTTGTGCGGTGATGGCATGTAACACAGAATAACTAATAGGATTCCCTAAAATAGTGGCAGAAGATTGAATGGTCTATGGAAGTTACTCCAAATATATCTGGCTCCAGTTATTTCCTTGTGTAAGCAACAGCAATAGAAATGTGGCTTAATATAGTAATAATGTGCTTAATTGAATCTTTTTTCTTTTCTTTTTTTGAATTGTAGTATCTGAAAGTTCTAAAGTGCAAGACAAAACATCTGCTTCATCCAACCGCGCTTTCTCTGTTGCTGTTGGGAAGAACGCTAACAATACTGGAGCTAAGCCAGGTATAGTTTATCTTATTATCTTTATCTTTCATTGTTTTCTGTTACCTAGAAAGTATTTTAAAATCCCATCTTTTTAAAATGGTATGTTGTTTTCCTTCTTCCCATATTTCTTCAGTTACGGTTGAAGCTTCTGGGTTTATTTTCTAATATAAAACATAAACATTTTAGAGAAGCAGATGCTGCATGCTTGCATTTTATTCTGAGACAAATAAGATTTTACTCTTGGTAAAATAAGGATGCTCTGCTGGGAATAAGCCCCATTGAATTAAGTGGGACTTCAGAGTCAACAAGTATGAGATTGCTCCTAATGATCTTTTATGGGATGGCTCTCAGATGAAAAGGAAATAGCTGTGTGTGTCTGGGGCTTTTGGTGTATTGTAATTCCTATCAGAGAGTTTTAGGACCAGAGTTTCCTTTAAGGTTTTACTTTGAGTTAAGCAGGAAAGAGAAAATATGACAACCAAAATGTTAACGTGGCTTTTACTGCCAGACATATTTATTCACCTCTCATTTGAAGTTGTTAATGTTCTTTTTTTTTCCTTATGAGAAGATGGATTTTTGTAGTATCGTAATTTTGTTACAGCATACTTTTCTGATTCAAGACACACACCCTTTATTAGATATAATCCAGGAACAATAAGCAATAGAACCAAGCTACACCTGGCAAAGAAATGTAAGATTTTGTTTATCAGGAGCAGCTGAAGTTTTGAATTGGGTATGGACATGATAATTAAGCAGATATGCACACTTTAAAATATATTTATATTTTAAATATATCGCTCATTTGGCAAAATTGTGCTCTTTTCCCATTCCCCAGGAAGCACTTAGAACATAAGAACATAAGAAAGGCCCTGCTGGATCAGACCCAGGCCCATCAAGTCCAGCAGTCTGTTCACACAGTGGCCAACCAGGTGCCTCTGGGAAGCCCACAAGCAAGACGGCTGCAGCAGCACCATCCTGCTTGTGTTTTTTTTAGGGCTTGATCTAGTAGAGGGTTTCCATGGACGGATGGAGGCAATTTTTTGCCGATTCTGCTGTCCTGCTGCAGACCTGCGCTGTCCCCTAGGAGCAGCATTGTGGAGAAAGCATTTGGGGGCTTTTGGTGGGAAGTGGGATGCACAAAGGCCCATGGAAATCTTCCAGCAGCAGATGTACGATGCGTCAGGGAGCTCGTCTCCAGTGACAACAATGCAGTGACATCACTTCTGGCATGACCTGGAAGTGACATCATCATATGGGCGGACTCTCCAGCATCTGCCCAAAACTCTATGGTTTACCCATAGAGCTTCTGTTGACCACTTGCGTGTCACCCCTATGCAGTGATGTTGCTTCCAGGCCATGCCAGAAGTAACTCCCCATTATCACCATTATGGCAATTCCCCCCCCATTTCCCGCCCCCCACCAGCCCACCAAGCAGTGATGGGGGAAGAGGTCTGCTGGCGGCAGTCCTACATCCATGGGATCCAAGCCATAAGAAGCAATTTATTTTGCAAAAAAGTGGGAGGGGGGTTAAGATGGAGAATGGCCTAGACTGTAGCAGAAAAGAGATCATAGTTAATGGCAAAAATAAACAAGAATCATGTGACACCTGGAAAATTAACAGAATTTTATTTCATCATAAACTTTTGTTATTCTAAGAGAAGAAATCCCAACTTCTTTGTGGATTTTTAATTGTAGCTGCATAGATTAGAAACCTCTCATAACCTCTTTTAGAGTCACAAGATTTCTAGTTCAAGTAGCTGAACTTCCATAGTGCAAAACTGTAACCATGATCACCCAGTTTTTTAGAACCTAGGCACGTATAGTAGGTACTGAGTACACTGATCATAGAAATACGTGATTGCAATTGGTTGCATAAGTTTTCTGGTGGTTTCTTTAATGCCACACTTACCTCTAAATTCCTCTAAAGCAATTGATTTTTGTTTGAAAAGCAAAAATATCCACTGGTTCTTGTAGGTTATCCGGGCTGTGTAACCGTGGTCTTGGAATTTTCTTTCCTGACGTTTCGCCAGCAACTGTGGCAGGCATCTTCAGAGTAGTAACACTGAAGGACAGTGTCTCTCAGTGTCAAGGGTGTAGGAAGAGTAATATATAGTCAGAAAGGGGTTGGGTTTGAGCTGAGTATTGTCCTGCAAAAGTATTGTCCTGTTTTGCAGGACAATACTCAGCTCAAACCCAACCCCTTTCTGACTATATATTACTCTTCCTACACCCTTGACACTGAGAGACACTGTCCTTCAGTGTTACTACTCTGAAGATGCCTGCCACAGTTGCTGGCGAAACGTCAGGAAAGAAAATTCCAAGACCACGGTTACACAGCCCGGATAACCTACAAGAACCAATGAACTCTGACCGTGAAAGCCTTCGACAATAAAAATATCCACGCTTGGCTTTCGTGCCTTGACCAGCTCTCTGAGTGTGAATGCGGATGAGCTCTGACACTGAAAAACCATTTTGTCTCTGAGTTTAATCTAAAATTAAACCTTTCATGTGCTTAGCGGCACACCCATTTTTGAGGGGTGTCTCTTTTGTTGTTTTCCATGTTCCGGAGCTCTGATTCATTGCTGGGCTCTACCATAAATATTGACCTTTTGCTCCTTGAGGTCTTATCAGCACATTTTCCTCATTTTCTCTATGGCTCTTGTCATGCAGTGACGAAGTGGATCCGTAAAGTGTTACGTTTTCTTCTTTAGCATCCACACTGTCCGTTTTTCTTTATTTAAAAGATTTCTATCTCACATTCTCTAGAACATGCTCAAGGTTTATAACTGTCTCAGTGATATTTATTCAGACTTGAAAGTTTTTCAACTGAAAAGAAGGCTCATTGGAAATGAGGCGAAACAATGGCATCGCAGACCCTTCTCCCATATCTTACATTTTATGTAGTCCATGACAGGATGTCAGCTGATCAGCTGTACCCATTACCCAGTTGCTGGCACCTGGGCCTACTGCCAGGCAATTAATCTTTCATTTGTATTCTCTTAAAACAAAATTTATTAGACAGCAAGATGTATTGCATGTGCCAAAAGAAGAAAATGTGTCTGCTTCTTTAAAAGAAAATTACCGTCTTACTCAGAAGTGCTTCATGTATTAGCATACAGACCAGGAGGGGCTGTACTTTGCTGGGCAACATATCACTCCTGTCACTCTTGTATCTTTCTGACAAATCCCGCAGTGTATTTTTGGGACAACATGTCTCGTTCAAAAAGTAACTTTATAACACTTGTATATAGGATTTTTTTAGGGTTGCTAGATGCAAGTTGGAAAATTCCTAGAGATTTGGGAGTAGAGCCTGGGAAGGGACCTCTGCAGAGTATAATGCCATAGAGTCCACCCTCCGTGTACTCTCCAGGGGAACTCATCTCTGTCATCTGGAGATCAGTTGTAATTATGTGGGATGTCCAGACTCCACTTAGAAGTTGAGATAAATATGCACAAGTACTAACAAAGTATGGCTGAGTAAACAATAGTACAAGGCTCAAACACTCAAATAGCAAAGATGTATATTTGAAAGTTACAATAGTGAAAGTGCAGGAAGTGACAAAAAGGAAACTTAGCACAAAATCTATTCACTAAGATCTAAAGGTCGATAAATATGATAAAATCAATAATTATGTCTCGATAGAATCTTTAAAAGTTCATAATAAATATATTCAAATCCTTGCGTTGTGGAGACAGAAGTCAGGAGAAGACGGAACGCGGTCCGGATGCCTTGCGTTTTCGCCGCCCCTCAGGGCGGCTTCTTCAGCTCTCTGTTATAAACAGAAACTGTTCTCCTGCAGAAACAAACATCCACAATGGAAAATTCTCTAGGCTACAATCTTTTTAACTAGAATTAAGTCGTCACATTTAAAAAAAGATTACTATGCATCAACACCGATACAGTGAGCATACCTTAAATATTCATTCAGCAGTTTCTTAGATATAAAATCTCAGGTGGACTCTTCCTGCTCCCAACTGGGCTGCTCAGTGAAAATGCTTGCTAACTCAAACACAGGTGTTGCCAATATATCTGCTAAGCCCTCAAGGGATCTTTCTAATTGCAGCTGAAATAAATTACTGTATGAGCTCCATGCTTTTGAAAAAATTAAAGAAAACAAGAAAAATCTAATTCATTATTCAAACCATAAGGATGATAGGATTTAAATAAATAAATAAATCGTAATTCTTGCCTAAGTAAAATTTTTTGAACGTTGTCAACATCAAAAGAATTGCCTTTGTAAACCCAGATGGCAAAAAATCTAAGATCATTCTCATTATGCTTCTGATTAATAAAGTGCTGAGTGAGAGGGGCTTCCAAATTCCGTTGTCTGATTCTGGATTTATGCTCCCCTATTCTTATTTTTAGGGGGCGACAGGTGCTACCCACATATAATTTACCACAGTTGCAAGTAACGCAGTAAACACATCTGCTCGTAGAGCAGTTGGAAAAATGTTTAATTTTGAATCTGAAGTTAGAGCTAGTAGAGCTAAACTCTTTAAGTGGTAGACTGAGCGGACAGAAAGAGCAAGATCCACAGGGAAAGTGCCCAACAACAGAGGGGGTGGCCCGCTGTGGCATAATGTCCGAGTGAATTAGTTTGTCTCTGAGCGAGATGTTTCTTCTCAGGCCAAAAGTAGGGGGAGTGGTACAGCCAGGGATGCTGGATATGATGTGCCAATGATTTCTGATAATCCGCTGGATGGATTGAGAGTGGCGACTGTATGTAAGAGAGCAAAAGATACCAGTTCTAGAGTTGTACTGGGTGGTGCTTAGCATAGACTCCCGAGGTCTCAAGTCTGCTTTCTGTTTAGCATCTCTTAAGATTGTGTCTGGATAACCCCTTTCTTTGAGATCAAAATGTAGGCTCCTGGCAGTCCGCTCGTAATCACCAGGAAGTGTGGAATTCCTTTTGAGCCTGATGAACTGGCTAAACGGGAGATTTTTCTTAAGATGCGAAGGGTGATAAGAATCAAATCTCAACCCTGAGTTCCTGGCCATCGGTTTTTTGAAGGGTTTAAAAGCCAAGGATCTGTCTTTGTTGACAAAAAGCTCGAGGTCCAAAAAATTAATGTGTTCTGTACTGCATGACCCTGAAAAGTGTAAGTGTTGATCACGCTCATTAATCCAGTCAGTGAACTTGGAAAATACTTCAGAATTGGAAAAACAAAACAACAAGTCATCTACATATCTCTTAAACAGAAAAATCTCCTCTTTAAAGGGGTTATTATCAAAAATGAAACGTTTCTCAAATGCAACCATATAAAGGTTGGCAATAGAGGGGGCACAGGAGGCTCCCATTGCCACCCCTTTGGTCTGAACATAAAAATCATCTCCATAACGAAAGACATTATTCTCCAGGATTATGTCTGAGATGTCTAGCAAAAAATGTGTAGGAGGATTGTGGTCAGGGCGACTGTCTAGGTGATCAGAAATAATATTACGGGCTATGTCTAAGGGTACATTAGTATATAAAGCCGTCACGTCTAAGGACGCCAGGACGGCTTGAGGCGGTACCGAGAAGCCTTCTAGCTGCTTGATGAGGTCTCTTGAGTCTAAAAGGTAGGACGGGGTATCCTTAACAAACGGCTGCAAGAAATAATCTAGCATTTGAGATAGGGGTTCGGTTATGCTCCCTCTTGAGGAAATAATGGGACGACCAGGAGGATCGGTGGGGTGCTTATGGAGTTTCGGTAGTGTATAAAATAAAGGGGTACGGGGGTAGGGCACAATCAGAAATTCTGCTGTGTAATTGTCAATGTATCCTAATGATAATCCTTCATTCACTACTGTCCGGATTATTTTTGAAATTCTTTGAGTAGGGTTACTGGAAAGCCTTTTATAAAAATGAGGATCAGAAAGTTGCCTGATGTTCTCAGCATGGTATTTTTCAAAATCCAATACAGCGATAGCGCCTCCTTTATCAGCTTGGCGTATTACTATGGAGGTGTCATTCGCTAAGTCATTAAGGATAGATTGCTGTGCTTTGGAAATATTAGGAGGGATTCTCCAATGATGCTGTTCTAATTTTTCAACGTCTTGATTCACTAAAAATTGGAATGTATTTATTAAATGGTTCGATGTGTTGGGGATGAATGAAGATTTTCTCTTAAAGGGAAAGCGGTTAAATGATGACGAGGGTTGACTTTTGAAAAAGTCACGTAACTTAATATTCCGGTAAAGTTTAAATAAATCTATACGGGTTTGAAAAGAAGAATATGCAGGTGTGGGAATAAAACCTAACCCCAAATCAAGTACCTCTAACTCAGCATGAGTGAGAATTCTAGAAGATAGATTAACAACTATCGTTTGCTTCGTTGGAACCCTCGATTGCGGGGTGGGTATGAAAAGTTTTTTGCTTGTCCTTTAGAACGGAGCTGATACCCTCTGTCTGAGAAGTTGGATTTGTTTGACTCAAAGGAGCTGAAGCTCTCCTGTTCTGATCTCGAATCATCTTGTGGGGTTGTTCTCCAAGTTCGTCTAAAGTTAGAATCAACATATTCCCAATGGTATACCCTTTTCTTCTCGTAATCATCCCTATCTCTTGCAAATTTTTTCATTTTGTAAGCTTTAATATTGGAAGAATAGTTTTTTAAGTCTGATTCCAATTTGTCTATATGATGTTTAAATTCTTGATCTGAGAACTCTTTTTTAAGATCTTTGTTAGTCTCATCTATTTGTAAAGATAAATCTGCAATTTCATTAGATGCTTGATCAATCAGCAAGAGCATAAGGTCCATAGAACACTTATTCAAAATAGCTGCCCATTTCTCTTTAAAAGGAACATTCTCAGCAAAGAGAGCTGGGGCTTTCTGAATCCGAAGTCCCCTCGGAATAATCATTGCCTTAGCATAGTCGCTCAATGAGGAACCATGGAGCTCATAACGAATTTTCTTTTTGCTCAAATTGAACAACTTATCAAAGTCTGGCAGCTTGGCTGTATCAATATCATGCAATGAAGTCATATTTCTAAGAATCCTATCTCGTTCTGCATTAGAGAACGAAAACATTGGCATTTTCTGAGCCATAGTGCAACTAGGAACAGCTGAGATAAATATGCACAAGTACTAACAAAGTATGGCTGAGTAAACAATAGTACAAGGCTCAAACACTCAAATAGCAAAGATGTATATTTGAAAGTTACAATAGTGAAAGTGCAGGAAGTGACAAAAAGGAAACTTAGCACAAAATCTATTCACTAAGATCTAAAGGTCGATAAATATGATAAAATCAATAATTATGTCTCGATAGAATCTTTAAAAGTTCATAATAAATATATTCAAATCCTTGCGTTGTGGAGACAGAAGTCAGGAGAAGACGGAACGCGGTCCGGATGCCTTGCGTTTTCGCCGCCCCTCAGGGCGGCTTCTTCAGCTCTCTGTTATAAACAGAAACTGTTCTCCTGCAGAAACAAACATCCACAATGGAAAATTCTCTAGGCTACAATCTTTTTAACTAGAATTAAGTCATCACATTTAAAAAAAGATTACTATGCATCAACACCGATACAGTGAGCATACCTTAAATATTCATTCAGCAGTTTCTTAGATATAAAATCTCAGGTGGACTCTTCCTGCTCCCAACTGGGCTGCTCAGTGAAAATGCTTGCTAACTCAAACACAGGTGTTGCCAATATATCTGCTAAGCCCTCAAGGGATCTTTCTAATTGCAGCTGAAATAAATTACTGTATGAGCTCCATGCTTTTGAAAAAATTAAAGAAAACAAGAAAAATCTAATTCATTATTCAAACCATAAGGATGATAGGATTTAAATAAATAAATAAATCGTAATTCTTGCCTAAGTAAAATTTTTTGAACGTTGTCAACATCAAAAGAATTGCCTTTGTAAACCCAGATGGCAAAAAATCTAAGATCATTCTCATTATGCTTCTGATTAATAAAGTGCTGAGTGAGAGGGGCTTCCAAATTCCGTTGTCTGATTCTGGATTTATGCTCCCCTATTCTTATTTTTAGGGGGCGACAGGTGCTACCCACATATAATTTACCACAGTTGCAAGTAACGCAGTAAACACATCTGCTCGTAGAGCAGTTGGAAAAATGTTTAATTTTGAATCTGAAGTTAGAGCTAGTAGAGCTAAACTCTTTAAGTGGTAGACTGAGCGGACAGAAAGAGCAAGATCCACAGGGAAAGTGCCCAACAACAGAGGGGGTGGCCCGCTGTGGCATAATGTCCGAGTGAATTAGTTTGTCTCTGAGCGAGATGTTTCTTCTCAGGCCAAAAGTAGGGGGAGTGGTACAGCCAGGGATGCTGGATATGATGTGCCAATGATTTCTGATAATCCGCTGGATGGATTGAGAGTGGCGACTGTATGTAAGAGAGCAAAAGATACCAGTTCTAGAGTTGTACTGGGTGGTGCTTAGCATAGACTCCCGAGGTCTCAAGTCTGCTTTCTGTTTAGCATCTCTTAAGATTGTGTCTGGATAACCCCTTTCTTTGAGATCAAAATGTAGGCTCCTGGCAGTCCGCTCGTAATCACCAGGAAGTGTGGAATTCCTTTTGAGCCTGATGAACTGGCTAAACGGGAGATTTTTCTTAAGATGCGAAGGGTGATAAGAATCAAATCTCAACCCTGAGTTCCTGGCCATCGGTTTTTTGAAGGGTTTAAAAGCCAAGGATCTGTCTTTGTTGACAAAAAGCTCGAGGTCCAAAAAATTAATGTGTTCTGTACTGCATGACCCTGAAAAGTGTAAGTGTTGATCACGCTCATTAATCCAGTCAGTGAACTTGGAAAATACTTCAGAATTGGAAAAACAAAACAACAAGTCATCTACATATCTCTTAAACAGAAAAATCTCCTCTTTAAAGGGGTTATTATCAAAAATGAAACGTTTCTCAAATGCAACCATATAAAGGTTGGCAATAGAGGGGGCACAGGAGGCTCCCATTGCCACCCCTTTGGTCTGAACATAAAAATCATCTCCATAACGAAAGACATTATTCTCCAGGATTATGTCTGAGATGTCTAGCAAAAAATGTGTAGGAGGATTGTGGTCAGGGCGACTGTCTAGGTGATCAGAAATAATATTACGGGCTATGTCTAAGGGTACATTAGTATATAAAGCCGTCACGTCTAAGGACGCCAGGACGGCTTGAGGCGGTACCGAGAAGCCTTCTAGCTGCTTGATGAGGTCTCTTGAGTCTAAAAGGTAGGACGGGGTATCCTTAACAAACGGCTGCAAGAAATAATCTAGCATTTGAGATAGGGGTTCGGTTATGCTCCCTCTTGAGGAAATAATGGGACGACCAGGAGGATCGGTGGGGTGCTTATGGAGTTTCGGTAGTGTATAAAATAAAGGGGTACGGGGGTAGGGCACAATCAGAAATTCTGCTGTGTAATTGTCAATGTATCCTAATGATAATCCTTCATTCACTACTGTCCGGATTATTTTTGAAATTCTTTGAGTAGGGTTACTGGAAAGCCTTTTATAAAAATGAGGATCAGAAAGTTGCCTGATGTTCTCAGCATGGTATTTTTCAAAATCCAATACAGCGATAGCGCCTCCTTTATCAGCTTGGCGTATTACTATGGAGGTGTCATTCGCTAAGTCATTAAGGATAGATTGCTGTGCTTTGGAAATATTAGGAGGGATTCTCCAATGATGCTGTTCTAATTTTTCAACGTCTTGATTCACTAAAAATTGGAATGTATTTATTAAATGGTTCGATGTGTTGGGGATGAATGAAGATTTTCTCTTAAAGGGAAAGCGGTTAAATGATGACGAGGGTTGACTTTTGAAAAAGTCACGTAACTTAATATTCCGGTAAAGTTTAAATAAATCTATACGGGTTTGAAAAGAAGAATATGCAGGTGTGGGAATAAAACCTAACCCCAAATCAAGTACCTCTAACTCAGCATGAGTGAGAATTCTAGAAGATAGATTAACAACTATCGTTTGCTTCGTTGGAACCCTCGATTGCGGGGTGGGTATGAAAAGTTTTTTGCTTGTCCTTTAGAACGGAGCTGATACCCTCTGTCTGAGAAGTTGGATTTGTTTGACTCAAAGGAGCTGAAGCTCTCCTGTTCTGATCTCGAATCATCTTGTGGGGTTGTTCTCCAAGTTCGTCTAAAGTTAGAATCAACATATTCCCAATGGTATACCCTTTTCTTCTCGTAATCATCCCTATCTCTTGCAAATTTTTTCATTTTGTAAGCTTTAATATTGGAAGAATAGTTTTTTAAGTCTGATTCCAATTTGTCTATATGATGTTTAAATTCTTGATCTGAGAACTCTTTTTTAAGATCTTTGTTAGTCTCATCTATTTGTAAAGATAAATCTGCAATTTCATTAGATGCTTGATCAATCAGCAAGAGCATAAGGTCCATAGAACACTTATTCAAAATAGCTGCCCATTTCTCTTTAAAAGGAACATTCTCAGCAAAGAGAGCTGGGGCTTTCTGAATCCGAAGTCCCCTCGGAATAATCATTGCCTTAGCATAGTCGCTCAATGAGGAACCATGGAGCTCATAACGAATTTTCTTTTTGCTCAAATTGAACAACTTATCAAAGTCTGGCAGCTTGGCTGTATCAATATCATGCAATGAAGTCATATTTCTAAGAATCCTATCTCGTTCTGCATTAGAGAACGAAAACATTGGCATTTTCTGAGCCATAGTGCAACTAGGAACAGCTGAGATAAATATGCACAAGTACTAACAAAGTATGGCTGAGTAAACAATAGTACAAGGCTCAAACACTCAAATAGCAAAGATGTATATTTGAAAGTTACAATAGTGAAAGTGCAGGAAGTGACAAAAAGGAAACTTAGCACAAAATCTATTCACTAAGATCTAAAGGTCGATAAATATGATAAAATCAATAATTATGTCTCGATAGAATCTTTAAAAGTTCATAATAAATATATTCAAATCCTTGCGTTGTGGAGACAGAAGTCAGGAGAAGACGGAACGCGGTCCGGATGCCTTGCGTTTTCGCCGCCCCTCAGGGCGGCTTCTTCAGCTCTCTGTTATAAACAGAAACTGTTCTCCTGCAGAAACAAACATCCACAATGGAAAATTCTCTAGGCTACAATCTTTTTAACTAGAATTAAGTCATCACATTTAAAAAAAGATTACTATGCATCAACACCGATACAGTGAGCATACCTTAAATATTCATTCAGCAGTTTCTTAGATATAAAATCTCAGGTGGACTCTTCCTGCTCCCAACTGGGCTGCTCAGTGAAAATGCTTGCTAACTCAAACACAGGTGTTGCCAATATATCTGCTAAGCCCTCAAGGGATCTTTCTAATTGCAGCTGAAATAAATTACTGTATGAGCTCCATGCTTTTGAAAAAATTAAAGAAAACAAGAAAAATCTAATTCATTATTCAAACCATAAGGATGATAGGATTTAAATAAATAAATAAATCGTAATTCTTGCCTAAGTAAAATTTTTTGAACGTTGTCAACATCAAAAGAATTGCCTTTGTAAACCCAGATGGCAAAAAATCTAAGATCATTCTCATTATGCTTCTGATTAATAAAGTGCTGAGTGAGAGGGGCTTCCAAATTCCGTTGTCTGATTCTGGATTTATGCTCCCCTATTCTTATTTTTAGGGGGCGACAGGTGCTACCCACATATAATTTACCACAGTTGCAAGTAACGCAGTAAACACATCTGCTCGTAGAGCAGTTGGAAAAATGTTTAATTTTGAATCTGAAGTTAGAGCTAGTAGAGCTAAACTCTTTAAGTGGTAGACTGAGCGGACAGAAAGAGCAAGATCCACAGGGAAAGTGCCCAACAACAGAGGGGGTGGCCCGCTGTGGCATAATGTCCGAGTGAATTAGTTTGTCTCTGAGCGAGATGTTTCTTCTCAGGCCAAAAGTAGGGGGAGTGGTACAGCCAGGGATGCTGGATATGATGTGCCAATGATTTCTGATAATCCGCTGGATGGATTGAGAGTGGCGACTGTATGTAAGAGAGCAAAAGATACCAGTTCTAGAGTTGTACTGGGTGGTGCTTAGCATAGACTCCCGAGGTCTCAAGTCTGCTTTCTGTTTAGCATCTCTTAAGATTGTGTCTGGATAACCCCTTTCTTTGAGATCAAAATGTAGGCTCCTGGCAGTCCGCTCGTAATCACCAGGAAGTGTGGAATTCCTTTTGAGCCTGATGAACTGGCTAAACGGGAGATTTTTCTTAAGATGCGAAGGGTGATAAGAATCAAATCTCAACCCTGAGTTCCTGGCCATCGGTTTTTTGAAGGGTTTAAAAGCCAAGGATCTGTCTTTGTTGACAAAAAGCTCGAGGTCCAAAAAATTAATGTGTTCTGTACTGCATGACCCTGAAAAGTGTAAGTGTTGATCACGCTCATTAATCCAGTCAGTGAACTTGGAAAATACTTCAGAATTGGAAAAACAAAACAACAAGTCATCTACATATCTCTTAAACAGAAAAATCTCCTCTTTAAAGGGGTTATTATCAAAAATGAAACGTTTCTCAAATGCAACCATATAAAGGTTGGCAATAGAGGGGGCACAGGAGGCTCCCATTGCCACCCCTTTGGTCTGAACATAAAAATCATCTCCATAACGAAAGACATTATTCTCCAGGATTATGTCTGAGATGTCTAGCAAAAAATGTGTAGGAGGATTGTGGTCAGGGCGACTGTCTAGGTGATCAGAAATAATATTACGGGCTATGTCTAAGGGTACATTAGTATATAAAGCCGTCACGTCTAAGGACGCCAGGACGGCTTGAGGCGGTACCGAGAAGCCTTCTAGCTGCTTGATGAGGTCTCTTGAGTCTAAAAGGTAGGACGGGGTATCCTTAACAAACGGCTGCAAGAAATAATCTAGCATTTGAGATAGGGGTTCGGTTATGCTCCCTCTTGAGGAAATAATGGGACGACCAGGAGGATCGGTGGGGTGCTTATGGAGTTTCGGTAGTGTATAAAATAAAGGGGTACGGGGGTAGGGCACAATCAGAAATTCTGCTGTGTAATTGTCAATGTATCCTAATGATAATCCTTCATTCACTACTGTCCGGATTATTTTTGAAATTCTTTGAGTAGGGTTACTGGAAAGCCTTTTATAAAAATGAGGATCAGAAAGTTGCCTGATGTTCTCAGCATGGTATTTTTCAAAATCCAATACAGCGATAGCGCCTCCTTTATCAGCTTGGCGTATTACTATGGAGGTGTCATTCGCTAAGTCATTAAGGATAGATTGCTGTGCTTTGGAAATATTAGGAGGGATTCTCCAATGATGCTGTTCTAATTTTTCAACGTCTTGATTCACTAAAAATTGGAATGTATTTATTAAATGGTTCGATGTGTTGGGGATGAATGAAGATTTTCTCTTAAAGGGAAAGCGGTTAAATGATGACGAGGGTTGACTTTTGAAAAAGTCACGTAACTTAATATTCCGGTAAAGTTTAAATAAATCTATACGGGTTTGAAAAGAAGAATATGCAGGTGTGGGAATAAAACCTAACCCCAAATCAAGTACCTCTAACTCAGCATGAGTGAGAATTCTAGAAGATAGATTAACAACTATCGTTTGCTTCGTTGGAACCCTCGATTGCGGGGTGGGTATGAAAAGTTTTTTGCTTGTCCTTTAGAACGGAGCTGATACCCTCTGTCTGAGAAGTTGGATTTGTTTGACTCAAAGGAGCTGAAGCTCTCCTGTTCTGATCTCGAATCATCTTGTGGGGTTGTTCTCCAAGTTCGTCTAAAGTTAGAATCAACATATTCCCAATGGTATACCCTTTTCTTCTCGTAATCATCCCTATCTCTTGCAAATTTTTTCATTTTGTAAGCTTTAATATTGGAAGAATAGTTTTTTAAGTCTGATTCCAATTTGTCTATATGATGTTTAAATTCTTGATCTGAGAACTCTTTTTTAAGATCTTTGTTAGTCTCATCTATTTGTAAAGATAAATCTGCAATTTCATTAGATGCTTGATCAATCAGCAAGAGCATAAGGTCCATAGAACACTTATTCAAAATAGCTGCCCATTTCTCTTTAAAAGGAACATTCTCAGCAAAGAGAGCTGGGGCTTTCTGAATCCGAAGTCCCCTCGGAATAATCATTGCCTTAGCATAGTCGCTCAATGAGGAACCATGGAGCTCATAACGAATTTTCTTTTTGCTCAAATTGAACAACTTATCAAAGTCTGGCAGCTTGGCTGTATCAATATCATGCAATGAAGTCATATTTCTAAGAATCCTATCTCGTTCTGCATTAGAGAACGAAAACATTGGCATTTTCTGAGCCATAGTGCAACTAGGAACAGCTGAGATAAATATGCACAAGTACTAACAAAGTATGGCTGAGTAAACAATAGTACAAGGCTCAAACACTCAAATAGCAAAGATGTATATTTTGTATATTTTGTATATTTTGTGCTAAGTTTCCTTTTTGTCACTTCCTGCACTTTCACTATTGTAACTTTCAAATATACATCTTTGCTATTTGAGTGTTTGAGCCTTGTACTATTGTTTACTCCACTTAGAAGTTGGCAACTCTATTATGCTGCCTTTCAATTATCTCCAAAACACATTGGGCTGGATTCAGACTAAATTGGCAATTTCTCAACGATTCCCCCTTCTCATTGCAGGGTCCCCTTACGTCGTTCCTCGCATCCCTTCTCACCCCCCACCCACCCACCCAGCAGCATTTTGTGGAAATGCAAGGGCTGCCGTGGGAGGGAAGAAGCAGGAAAGTGCCCGTCTGTCAATGGAAAGTTTAATTTGCATTCCATTACCTCTAATTCTCACAGATTAAAATTTTACCTGGGCTGTACCACTTCAGATTGCTGGTTACGCTCACATGACTGAGTATTCTTCTATACAAAAACAAAATACCAAAAATAAACAAAACAATGTCAGGTAATAAGCCAGGCCAGAATTCTTCTATTTGGCATAACAATTTTCTGGGTTGAGGGTTTGTTTGGTTTTTTTGTATGGAAGAAAACCGAACTTCAGGCTTGGTTCAGGTAGAGGGTTATCACCTGAGTGAGAACTAGGCCTAAGACATTACTCTAAGAAGTGGTTAGGTACCATGCATGACAGTGCTTTTTGTTTAGGCACAAAACAGAATGTCATAAAATTCATACTATTAACATCTTGTTAATTGGTGAATGTGTTGGGCTTCACAAATTCTGAAACAGCTCAAATCACAACTACTTGTGCTTCTTTAAAGTTGCTTGTTAATAGATTTTAGAATCCTGTATGTCTGATTTGAGATCTTTAAATATTTTATTGTTCTGTTTTTGAAGACTCTGCACCAGTACTGAAAGTTGATGAAAGACAGCGACTTGCGCGAGAAAGGAGAGAAGAACGGGAAAAATTTTTAGGTGAGTCATAGGTCATTTATGCATGGGTACTTGGACTCACATTCGCCCCCTGTCTGACTCGGTTGTTCCCTGGAGTTCTGCACGTGTTTTCCATCCATTAGAAATGACCTCGCTGCCAGCACTCGCAATGTCCGGGTCTTCCCATTCCCCTGTAAACCCGACTCTTCCCTCTCCCCTGAGCTCAGCCCGGCTCAAAATTCTGTGCAGAAGGCAAAGCTTGGGCCATAGGAAGATCTCAAAGCCAATCACAAAGCAGCGTGTAGAGAGGCGGGGATTCAAATGCTGCCTGCTTCCTCTGGGCTCTTTCTGAGCAAAAGAAAGGCATTTGAAAACTGAGGCTTGGATTTCTCTCCCCCCCCCCTCTTCTTTCAGATTGCTCCGTTTTTTGTTTTTTGTTCTTAAAATGCTTTTCTATGCTGCAATTGGGTTTTGGGGTGGGGAATCTTCTCTCACAGTGAGCACTGTGAAGTAAGCCAATTACAAAGCAGCATTTAAAGGGGCGGGACTTGATTTGAGCTTGGAGAGAGCTTGGTGCAGAGATTCCCAACTGGAAAGTGTGGGTCTAGCCAGCAATGAGCCTCAGGTAAAACTCCCATGCATGAATGAACATACTTCCTTTTTTTTCTTTGCTGTCACGTCACAGCCATTTTATGGCCACCCCATAGGTTTTCAGGGCAAGAGGTGTTCAGAAGTGGTTTGCCTGCCTTTGCGTAGTGACCCTGGTATTCCTTGGTGGTCTCCCATCCAAATATAGCCAGGGTTACCTTTCCTTAGCTTCTGAGACCTGACAAGGTCGGGTTAGCCTGGGCTATCCAGGTCAGGGCTGTACCGATGGTTTTCAGGGGTTATAAACTGCTTATAATTTGATGTTTATAACAAAGTAAGCAGCGTAGTGAAAGAGTATGTGTAAAATATACTTTCTCCCATAAAACTAGATCTTGAAATCTTAAGGTCCTCTTATGACCACACTGCAGGTTGTGTAGATTTTACATGTGGTGGAGTACAAGCATGGCTGAGTTACATAGGCCTATGCTTAGGCTCTGGTTCATGTTACATTTGGTGGAAGACAGCATGAAAACAAAGGTTTTGTTGTTGTACCTCAATTAAATCTTATTGCCATTTTTGAGTGGACTTAAGTTGACTTACATTCTAAGTTGATTTACATTCTGGACCTAAGTTGACTTACATTCATGATCTTCTTGATGGACTCAAGTTACACTACCAAGGAACATGATCACTCATAAAACTAGTGTTTTGAAGGGCAGAATGTTACTTTACCCTTCATGTAAAATTAGGGTTGCCAACCTCCAGGTGGTAGCTGGAGATCTTCTGCTATTACAACTGATCTCCAGCCGACAGAGATCAGTTCCCCTGGAGAAAATGGCCACTTTGGCAATTGGGCTCTATGGCATTGAAGTCCATCCCCTCTCCAAACCCTGCCCTCTTCAGGCTCCACCCCCAAAATCTCCAGGTATTTCCCAACCGGAAGCTGGCATCCCTATGTAAAATATAGAAAGTCTTGATCAGGAATAGGCAGATTATCAGAAAGTATGAAAGTATGAAAAGCCACTGCCATCCCCTTACCATCTGCAATTAAGGCATCCTTTTTTTTTTTTAAAGCTTTTGCCATGATTTGGGGAGGTATGTGAGGAAATGTTTGGTCTGTGTGGGTGTTGTTATCACTAGAATTTCTGCTGTTGAGACAGGATGTCAAGGAGATGCCACTGCAGGAGATTAGGAAAGTGAGAATAGAAGACTCATGTCAAAGGTAAAAGGACAGCTATGGAAACTGAGGGAGGGTGGGTGGATATTTGCCACAACACAGCCTGACCTCTGATCCATCTTGTAATTTTCTGTCATAAAAATAAATAGAGCAATTCTGTTGTACATAAGATGCCCTCTGTCGCATCTCTGGGGTAGTAGTAAAACCTGACTGGGCAATCTAGCGTGTACTGACCACAATCTCATGTGAAAAGCTGAAGTATCCTCTATGTGCAAAGCATAAAGAGACACACCGTTACTTAACCACCACACAGCCCATTCAGTTCCAAACTGTGTGTGAGGGCCATCTGGTTCTGGCTCTTATCTGGTGCCATCTCTACCCCTTTGAACTCGTACAAGCAGTTCGCACCTCCATGTATCTTCCTGAGTCCCCCGCCTCGTCCATGGCGCCCAGGTGCCACCTCTCCTCCCCTGCTGTGCTTTCTGCCTTCACTCCCTCGGGCCGAGTCCGGCCTTGAAATGCTGATAGCCCTCACTGTCTCTTCGGGTCTGTTTGATGTTTTGTGCTGCACCGCTTTGCCTTGTAACCTCCCATGCCTTGCGTGTGAACCTTCATGCCCTGTAGTAGATAAATACTGTAACCCCGATAAGCTAGTCACTCGCAACTTTGAATCCATGAGACTGTCTTCTCTATCTGAAGCCTTCAATAAATCTTTTTTATTGAAGTCCGAGCAATTGATTTGGCGAGGTTTGCCCAGCTAGGTTGGGGACTCTCACACTAAGTTGCGAGTCCTTGCCTCTTCGTTCTGCACCTGTGCCCTACGGGACAGCAATGCCAGGCGACGAGGATAAGACTACTCCTCCGGCCTCGCCGGACGGAAGCGGCGTACCGGAGAAGCCGGACCCAAAGGATGAGGAAGCCAAGCGGAAGGTACCAGGCATGCCGCACCCGGGACCGGGTCCGAGCACAAGACCCAAGAACACCTTTAACACTTGGCTGGATTCTCCGAAAGGTTGGTCACTCTCCCGGACCGAGGCAAAGCACCGCCGCTTGGCCTTGACGGGTACGGGGTTCGAGGACGACCCCGCTCGTAGGGACGCTCTGATGGATGAGGAGCGGAGACAGTGGCAGGAGGAACGCCAAGCCATGGTGGAACGCATAGATGCCATGCAGATTGTGATGCAGGAGATGGCTGCTGCCATGGACGCGCTGAAGGTTCAGCCTCCGCCCGGTAACCCTCCGGATGGGACACCGGCGGCTCCCCCCGCGCCTCCTCCCAGCACTCCGGCCCGCCGGGACCTGAAAATCACGTATGATGGGTCGGGGGACCAGTTGACCTTTTTCATGGTCCAAGTGGACATTTTTATGCGGGAGCAGGGCCGGACCTTTACCTCCGAAGAGTCCCAGGTCCAGTATGTGGCCTCCCTCCTGCAAGGCGAAGCGGCCGCGTGGATGGTGTTACAGTACGAGCTCCGCTCCCCTGTGCTACGGAGTTTGGATGACTTTATGATCGCCCTCCGAAACCGGTTCGAGGACCCGAATCTGGGGGAGCGGGCCAAAGCCGCTCTGATGCAACTGCGCCAAGGGACTAAGTCGGTGGCGCAGTATGCGAGCGAGTTCCAGTCCTTATCGAGTCGGATTCTGGACTGGAGTGAGGCTACCCGTGTGCAGTGTTTTAGAGAGGGCCTGAACCCGGACCTGCAGCATTGGGCCTTTATGCAAGGTAACCCTCCTGATGTCGAGGGTTGGGTGCGCCACGCCGCCGACATCGAAAATAGGAAGCAGCTCCTATACTTGTCCAAGCAACGTTCCGGCCGCGACTTTAAACCGAAAGGAGACAGATCAAGTGGGGTCCGTGAACCTCGTACCCCAGGCGGTAGCGGCCCCACGTCAGCGGAGCGCCGCAAACGCTTCGAGGCAGGGGTATGCTTGGTCTGTGGAGGTAAAGGTCACTTCGCCTCCCAATGCCCGTCCCGCTCCGGACGCCCTGCTTCCATTCGTCCCGTCCCGAGTGAACCAGAGAAGGCTCCCGCCGAGGGTCAACCCCGACGCCGAAGCAACGCTCCGGGACGACGGAGCACTCCCTCGGCGCTACACGCGCACGCCTTGGATGGGGCCGCCAACTCGGCGGGTCCATCGGGACCCCGGATTACCAATGCAACCTCTGACTCTGCCGAGTCGCGGATTACAAATACCTCGTCCCCCTCGTCCAGCGAGGAGGAAGAGTGGGAAACGCCGGCAAAAAACGCCGTCGGTCTGCTGTAAGGGGGGCTCCTCAGCAGACCGCTCCGTCCGTTGTGCAAGGAGCTCCACCGATGGTAAGCGCCCAAGAGGATAATGTTTATATCCGGGTCCACCTCTCTTTACCAAAAGGGGGTCCAGTTTTAGAGTTCCCCGCGCTAGTGGACTCGGGATGCGCCCGCACCTTGATTAGTGAGGAGGCGGCCCGGAAGTTGCAGGTCCGCCGCAAACGTCTCCCGGGTCCTCTCCGCTTTTCCCAGATGGACGGGAGTGACTTTAAGAAGGGGCCCGTCACTCACCGAACTACCGCGGTAGTCATGACTGTGGGGGAGCATTGGGAACAACTGTACTTTACCATCGCCCCCATAGTTGCCCCCGTAGTTTTGGGGATGAACTGGCTGCGGGGCCACAACCCCTCCATTGATTGGGTCAAACGAATCCTGACTTTCCCGGAGAATCCCTGCGCCATGCATGACAGGGATCGTATGCCCAGTACCCCGGCGGCTGCCCTAGTGGGTTCCCCGGGACCCGTTCCCAATACCCCTAACTTGCCCTCGGAATACTCCCAGTACTCTGATGTTTTTGATGTGCGGGAGTGTGACGAACTGCCCCCGCACCGGGAGACTGACTGTGCGATTGAAATTGTTGGAGACGGCAAGTTATCCAAGAGGAAGGTATACCCCATGAGCCCCAGTGAAAAAGCAGTGTTGCGGGACTATTTGGACACCAACTTGGCGAGGGGTTTCATCCGTCCCTCCAAAGCTCCGTACTCCGCCCCAGCCTTTTTTGTTAAAAAGAAAACGGGCGACTTAAGACTGTGTATAGACTTTCGGAGACTCAACGCCGTCACGCAGTCTAACGCTTACCCCCTCCCTCTCATTCCAGACCTGCTAGCACAATTGAAGGAGGGCCGGATTTTCACCAAACTGGATTTAGTGGAAGCCTATCACCGCATCCGCATAAAAGAGGGGGACGAACCCAAGACGGCTTTTTCGAGCTGTTTTGGCATGTTTGAGTATTTAGTGATGCCGTTCGGACTTTCTGGGGCTCCGAGTGTGTTTATGCAATTAATCAATGAAGTGTTACATGATTTGTTATTTAGGGGGGTGGTGGTATTTTTGGATGATATTCTCATTTATTCTGAAACCATGGAAGAGCATGTCCGGCTGGTGCAGGAAGTCCTCCAGCGGTTACGGGACCACAAGTTATATGCTAAGGTGTCTAAATGTGAATTCCACCAGCCTTCCATTACCTTTTTAGGCTATGTAATCTCCCACCAGGGGTTAGAAATGGATCCCGGAAAGGTTCAGGCAGTACGGGATTGGGAACCCCCTACCACGCGCAAGCAACTGCAACAGTTCTTGGGGTTTGCCAACTTCTACCGCAATTTCATCCCCAACTTTGCACGGGTGGCCCTTCCCCTCACTTCCCTCCTGCGCACCAAGGGAAAGGGTGCTAATGCTGCTTTGCCTTCGGCTCGCTTGCAGTGGTCCCCTCCCTGCCAACAGGCTTTTGAGGACTTGAAGCTACTCTTCTCGTCCGAGCCGGTCCTGGCTCACCCGGACTGTACCAAACCGTTTGTGGTCCAGGTGGATGCCTCCGATGTGGCTATGGGAGGGGCACTTCTGCAGCGGGACGAAAACGGCGCCTTAAGGCCATGCGCCTATTTCTCCAAGAAGTTTACCCAGTCCGAAATCAACTGGGCCATCTGGGAGAAAGAAGCCGCGGCAGTCAAGCATGCTCTCACTGTGTGGAGGCATTTTCTAGAGGGGGCGGAATTCCCGTTTGAAGTGTGCACCGATCACAAGAATCTGGAAGCCCTCAAAGGGGCTAGAAAGCTCAACGCCAAACAAATACGTTGGGCTCAGTTCTTTGCCAAATTCCGGTTCACCCTCAAACACGTGCCCGGCAAGGAAAACGCTCTAGCGGATGCCCTATCCCGACTCCCCCAGTACCGCAACGATTTTGATCGTCCAGTGGACTCGCTATTCACTCCAGAGCAAAGGGGAGAGGTCCTTGGTTTGGCGGTCTCCACCCGGTCACAAACCCGCCACCCCAGTGGTCCCTCGCTCAAGGGAATTCCAGAGGCTTTTCAGCAACGCCTCCGAGAAGCATCCCTACAGGAAGCGGAGCAGCAGACGCTCCCATCCGGTATAGAGCAACAGGAATCCTGGTGGGTGCAGGGAGGGAAACTCTATGTCCCCGCCTCCCTTCGCAAGGAGGTTTTGGGACTGGTCCACGGAGCCAAGCTGGCCGGTCACTTTGGGTTTGTCAAGACGTTACATTTAGTGAGACGACAGTTCTGGTGGCCGGGCATGAAGGCGGATGTGGAACTGTACATGCGCAGCTGTCCCATATGCGCCACCGCCAAGAACAGGGGGGGTAAAACCCCAGGGCTTCTGAAACCCCTGGAGACCCCCGCCCGACCATGGGAGGTAATCGCCATGGATTTCATCACCGATCTACCCCCCAGCAGGGGCAAAACCGTACTATGGGTTATTACTGATCTCTTTTCCAAGCAAGTCCACTTTGTCCCCTGCACGGGACTCCCGTCGGCACAGGGGTTGGCCAAAATGTTTGTCACCCATGTCCTCAGGCTTCACTCGATCCCCAGGAAGGTCCTCTCCGACAGGGGGGTTCAGTTCGTCGCCAAGTTCTGGCGAGCCTTCCTGAAACTCATGGGGGTGGGGGAACAGGGTCTCTCGTCTGCCTACCACCCTCAAACTGATGGCCAAACCGAACGGGTGAATGCCGTGGTCGAGTGCTACCTCCGATGCTATGTCAATTACCATCAGGATGACTGGGTGGACTTGTTACCTTTCGCCGAATATGCGTACAACAATGCCCCCCACTCCTCCACAGGGTTTAGTCCTTTTCGAGTGGTGTACGGGACTGATTTCGGCCCTTTTGGTGCCGCCCCCGTAACCCCCGAACTCGAGGCAGTGCCTGAGATGCAGGAATGGGTACGAGCGGTCAGTTCTACCTGGCCCTGGCTACAGAAGAACCTTGAACGGGCCAAGCGGAAATACAAGGAGCAGGCCGACAAACACCGAACGCAGGGATGGGAACTCCGGGTGGGAGAACAGGTTTACCTTTCCACAAAAAATCTGCGTTCCCTCCGACCCTGTAAGAAACTCAATGACCGCTATGTGGGTCCCTTTCCCATTACCCGGATGATTAACGAGGTGACTGTGGAGCTGGATCTGCCCAAAACCCTTCGGGGCGTGCACCCCGTTTTTCACATTAGTCTACTCAAACCTTTCATTTCCGCTCCCCAGTTCCACCCCCCTTCCAAACCTGAAGTGCCCACTGTTGTGGGAGGGGATACCCACATGGAAGTGTCCAAGGTCTTAGATTCCAAGTGGAAAAAGGGGAAACTGTTTTACTTTGTACGGTGGAAACATCTGGGCGCTGCACACGATGAATGGGTCGCAGCCCCCCATATGGCAGCCCCCCGACTAGTACACGAATTCCATTGCGCCTACCCCGAGAAGCCTCGGCCTCCCGAACTCGCGGGAGGGGGGCCTTAAGGGGGGCAGAATGTGAGGGCCATCTGGTTCTGGCTCTTATCTGGTGCCATCTCTACCCCTTTGAACTCATACAAGCAGTTCGCACCTCCATGTATCTTCCTGAGTCCCCCGCCTCGTCCATGGCGCCCAGGTGCCACCTCTCCTCCCCTGCTGTGCTTTCTGCCTTCACTCCCTCGGGCCGAGTCCGGCCTTGAAATGCTGATAGCCCTCACTGTCTCTTCGGGTCTGTTTGATGTTTTGTGCTGCACCGCTTTGCCTTGTAACCTCCCATGCCTTGCGTGTGAACCTTCATGCCCTGTAGTAGATAAATACTGTAACCCCGATAAGCTAGTCACTCGCAACTTTGAATCCATGAGACTGTCTTCTCTATCTGAAGCCTTCAATAAATCTTTTGTTTCTGCATTCAAGTCCGAGCAATTGATTTGGCGAGGTTTGCCCAGCTAGGTTGGGGACTCTCACACTGTGCCTGTAATTTTCTGTGGCTTGGTTTTCTTAGCTGGCTTGCTGACCGGTGTAGGAGGGGGGGGGGGTGATGGAACAGAGCTTTAGTGGCTCATTCCACAAATTTCTATCTGTGTTTGTATCTGCTGACAGACACAGTGATCCCTACAGATCATTTTCTTGTTGTACAACACCTACCTGTATACAAATAAAAGTTTTAAAAGGTTACATGAATAATGGGATCTGCATCAGAAGCTGGAGAATGAATTTGCTAGATGGGACTTCTGGCCACTGCTGCAGTGCAATTAAAGGCACCATTTGCCTCACAGCTGCTGTCCTGTACATTCATAAGAACATAAGAAAAGCCCTGCTGGATCAGACCAAAGTCCATCAAGTCTAGCAGTCTGTCCACACAGTGGCCAACCAGGTGCCTCTAGGAAACCCCCAAACAAGACAACTAGCAGCAGCACCATCCTGCCTGTGTTCCACCGCACCCAAAATAATAGGCATGCTCCTCTGATACTAGAGAGAATAGGTATGCAGCATGACTAGTATCCATTTTAACTAATAGCCATGAATACCTTTTTCCTCCATGAATATGCCCACTCCCCTCTTAAAGCCTTCCAAATTGGCAGCCATCACCACATCCTGGGGCAAGGAGTTCCACAATTTAACTATGCCTCCTCAGTTGCCCAGCAGTGGCCAGGGATTCGGCCTGACTCACTGGCCATTGCTGATGATCCATACAGAGGTGACTTTCATGCATGGTGCATCATAGCAAGATTCTGTTCTTGCTGCCTGCAGCATAAATTCAATAAGCACATTTTTTCCATTTTTATACTAATATAACGTACAGTGAAATAGCTCCCTTGCACTTCGTAAAATGTGGAAAAAATAACATTAACAAGATGATTTCGGGAAGGATTTAAAGTTCAATTACTGATGCAACTGGATTTTATCCTGTATGAGAGCAAAAGGCACTTAACTACAAAACATAATTATAGTAAATCCGCAGATTTAATGCCTACAGCAATACTTGCTTGTATTTTGAAGATGGGTGGAAAGAATGACATGTTCTTCGCATTTCTTTTATCTCATATTGAAATTGATTGCTGGAAACCTATTTTGTCCCATTCCATGTTTAAACCTGCTTTCTGCACTGATTTGTAATTCTTAGTGCCTGGATGTGTGTATGTTTTGAGCTTTTTGATTTGTTGATTTTATGCAGTATATTTAATTAACTTTTGCATTGTTGGAAAATCCTGAGCCCTAGATGATGGAAAATGAGATGGAAAATGTAATAACTTCATATCGTCAACGTAAAACAGCCAAACTTGAGCACACCTCTAAAAGCCAACTGCCAGGCTCCTCTGGCCCCTCTGACAAACATACTTGCCCCCTTGCCAAAGCATCATCCCCTTGCACACAAATACACTGTCTTGTGGTTTCTGTGAACTGCAGAAAACTCACATGCTGTCTTGCTAATGTTGCTCTGAAAACTACTGCTCCCTTCCTCAAAACTGTGAGGACAGCATTCAGGATAGCATCTCTCCTGTTGCACCAAATTTTGGAATAGGCGGAACGAGCACTTGCTGCTGCTGCTACTGCTTTGTGTTCCAGCACCCAGCACTGCCTAAGGAACGTATCTCACCCCACCCCTCCTCCATATCCTCTGCATATTGGGAGGATCTGTGGTGACTCTGCCAATGGAAAACTACTAAGCCAAGGAACTCTGTGGGGAATTCCATTTTCCTTTGGCACAACGCACACATTTTAAAGGAAGCTTCACAGCTCCTGACAACAGATTGAACTTCACAGAAGTAGTATTTTGTAGTTTGGCATGCCTTATGAACACATTTGAACTGCAAAACTAACAGGTGAGGGGAGAGAAAGAAATGAGGCATTTGCAGACTGGGGGCAAGGGAGAGAAAGGGGCAAAGGCGAATATCAATATACCACAAATAAATAGATTGAGGAAAAATAGGACACAGCTTTAATGAACACAACCACAGTAGCACTGGCGCAGCATGGGGACAGATCCAGCACTGGGCGACCCACCTGCCAGCCAATATACCCAGTCCCCCAGCCCATCTGCTGGAGGGGGACCATGGAGTGGAAAGCCCCAGGAACCCACATGGGTGCAAGCTGCTGCCTGGTTCCCTTGCCACCTGGTGGTGAAAACCAAACGACAGCCCCCAAGCTGGTCATGTTGCTGAATGGCTCCACCCCCAAGACCCGTAAGGGAGTCCCTGAAATGGGGAAGGCAGGCTCAGAGGAACAGCCACCCTCACAAATGGATCCGTCCCAAAAATGGATCCATCCGAATGCCCCAACCCCCCTTTCCAAGATAGTCATAAACTTCGTTTAATGTCACAGATCAAATTAAAATACTGTGTACAGTTCTGGTCACCACACGTAAAAAAGGTGCAGAAAAGAGCAACCAAAATGAGCAACTATCCTATGGGGAGCGGTTAAAACACTTAGGGCTGTTTAGATTGGAAAGAAGGCGGCTGAGGGGAGACATGATAGAGGTCTATAAAATTATGCATGGTTTGGAGAGAGTGGACAGGGAGAAGCTTGTCTCCCTCTCTCATAAGTCTAGAACGCGGGGCCATCTGCTGAAGCTGGAGAGCGAGAGATTCAAAACAGATAAAAGGAAGTATTTTTTCACACAACCCATAGTTAAATTGTGGAACTCCCTGCCCCAGGATGTGGTGATGGCTGCCAACTTGGAAGGCTTTAAGAGGGGAGAGGACATATTCATGGAGGAAAGGGGTATTCATGGCTACTAGATAAAATGGATACTAGTCATGATGCATTCCTATTATCTCCAGGATCAGAGGAGCATGCCTGTTATCTTAGGTGCTGTGGAACACAGGCAGGATGGTGCTGCTGCAATCGTCTTCTTTGTGGGCTTCCTAGAGGCACCTGTGAACAGGTGTGCTGGACTTGGTGGGCGTTGATCTGATCCAGCATGGGCTTTTCTTATGTTCTTATGTGGTGATGGCTGCCAACTTGGAAGGCTTGAAGAGGGGAGTGGACATGTTCATGGAGGAGAGGAGTATTCATGGCTACTAGTTAAAATGGATACTAGTCATAATGCATACCTCTTCTCTCCAGGATCAGAGGAGCAGGCCTATTATATTGGGTGCTGCGTAACACAGGCAGGATAAATGCCGCTGCTGCGGTCGTCTTGCTTGTGGGCTTCCTAGAGGCACCTGGTTGGCCGCTGTGTGAACAGACTGCTGGACTTGATGGGCCTGGGTCTGATCCAGCAGGGCTATTCTTATGTTCTTATGTTCTTAAAAACAAACTACAATTTTACAGATTGTACATAATCTACAAGTAGGGTTTCCAACCTCCAGGTAATAGCAGAAGACCTCCTGCTATTACAGCTGATCTCCAGCTGATAGAGATCAGTTCACCTGGAGAAAATGGTTGCTTTGGCGATTGGACTCTATGGCATTGAAGTCTCTCCCCTCCCCAAACCCCACCCTCCTCAGACTGCGCCCCAAAAACCTGGCAACCCTACTCATACTGATCCAGCAGAGTCGGCAGGATCAGCCTCCCTCCTCCAGCTCCCAGCCTGAGTTTCCAAATGCAGCCCCAGGAGAGTCCAGGGCTGTTGCTCTTGTTCGGTAAATTCCATGTATAAAATATAAATGTTAGATATAAACAACTTCTGCTGCCATTATTACTTTTGTGAGGAGTGTCTTCCTCAGTTTGAGGTCTGACAACATGCTTAAATAGCTCAGGGGTCTGCAAACTGCGGCTCCTAAGCCGCATGCGGCTCTTTGGCCGTTGAGTGCTGCTCTCCAAACCTGGTTCGGAGCCCCTGCTCTCGTGCCCACTCGCGCCGGCAGCCGGGCTGCAGAGCCGGCGCGCCTGAGAGAGAGAGAGAGAGAGAGAGAGAGAGAGAGAGAGAGAGAGAGAGAGAGAGAGAGAGCAAGCGCAAGAGAGCAGGCGATCGGGCGCACTGTCTCTCCCCCCCTTGCCGTGGAGAATGGCCAGGTCCCCCTTTCCCTTGCCCTCAATGGTTGAAAGGATAAAGCCTCCCCTCCCCTCTAGCCGCGCAATTGCTGGGCTGGTGGCTCGGCGGTTCCTGCCCCCCCACCTGCCTATCAGCTGTTGGGCGGGGCGGGCTTCCTTTGGTAGACCTGGCCTCCGACTGAGTCCCATTGGGAGGCCATGTCTACCCACTGGCTTTTTTGGCGGTAGACCTGGACTCCAGGAGGGGGAAAAGTCCCCCTTCAGAGGCCAGGTCTACCAATTGGCCGAACTGAATCAACAGCCCTACCTCCCTCTCGATCAGATGCAGGCAAAGTAGCCAGTGTTGTTTATGTTCCTGCATTTCCATTTTTCCCTTAGTCCTTTTATTTGATTTATTTATTGCCAACAAACAAAGAACAACAATTTTAACACTTCTCACTCCTAATAGCTTTGTGAGAAAGAATACTGCTAAAGAGTGATACTGCCTTTTTCCCTCTCATTAGCAAAAACTTTCATTTTCTTTCAGTAGATCTCTTGCCTGACTGTAAATTGCTCTTGTATATTTATACCTGCCATGCTTCCCTGAAAGGAGTTGAAACAGCAGATAATTGCTGTATGCATCCTGGTCCTCTAAAATACTGAGTCTGCCTCAGCAAACTGTAAGAGTTGTGGCATTGTGTAATACTTCATTTAGAGAGTTAGTGCTGATGTCCTTTCCTGTCTATATACATTTTCATACAGAACATTTCCCCCACAGATGGCAAATTGGCAGGAATTCCGTGAGAATACTTCTTCTTCTTTACCCTTGGGGATGTACTTAGCCACTAACAGAGAGGACATTGCCTGGGGCTAGATGTTTCTACATATTCTCTACTGAATTTCATTCTGTTTTCTAAAGTAACTATTAGCTCCTTAAAGAAAATACATTACAAACGTGGAGTGAATTCATGCATGTCATTTAAAACCTTCCCACTAGTATGAATATCTTTTTTAAAACAGGCAGTTCAAATTGTCCAAGTATATAGGTTGCAAATAGGAATAGGTTGCAAAAAGGTGGGCAATTTTTAATATGGCTGAATTGGGCTTCTGCATCAGTTGATGGCTAGCAGGAAGATTGATTTCAAGTTGTGTTTTAACCTCCGGTCTCAGTAAATCGTACTCACGGTTTCAGTCTTCCACTCTGATCCTGTGCATTACTGAGTTCATTGCAGCTTGCATCCCTAGAAATCATAGAATCATAGAGTTGGAAGGGACCACCGGGGTCATCTAGTCCAAGCCCCTGCACAATGCAGGGAATTCACAACTACCTCCCCCCCCCACACACCCAGTGACCCAAACTCCATGCCCAGAAGATGTCCAAGATGCCCTCCCTCTCATGATCTGCCTAAGGTCATAGAAACAGCATTGAATATATTGTCGAAGGCTTTCACGGTCAGAGTTCATTGGTTCTTGTAGGTTATCCGGGCTGTGTAACCGTGGTCTTGGAATTTTCTTTCCTGATGTTTCGCCAGCAGCTGTGGCAGGCATCTTCAGAGGAGTAACACTGAAGGACAGTGTCTCTCAGTGTCAAGTGTGTAGGAAGAGTCAGAGAGGGGTTGGGTTTGAGCTGAGTACTGTCCTGCAGATGTAATGTGCTAATCATTGTCCTGTAAGTATCAAGATAATGTACTAATGAGAGTGTGGTATGTTAATATGGAAGCATTGTATCCTGAAATGATCTGGTAATGTGTGAAATCCAAAGCTAATCTGCATGGCTATTGTTGACTGTAGCCTTTGTTAGTCTGGAGGTTTTTCAGGGCAGGAAGCCAAGCCTTATTCATTCTTAAACTCTCTTCTTTTCTGTTAAAGTTGTGCTGATGTTTATGAATTTCAATGGCTTCTCTGTGCAATCTGACAAAATAGTTGGTAGAATTGTCCAGTCTTTCAGTGTCTTGGAATAAGACCCTGTGTCCTGTTTGTGTCAGTCCATGTTCAGCCACTGCTGATTTCTCAGGTTGGCCAAGTCTGCAGTATCTTTCATGTTCTTTTATCCTTGTTTGTATGCTGCGTTGTGTGGTCCCGATGTAAACTTCTCCACAGCTGCAAGGTATACGATATACTCCTGCAGAGGTGAGGGGGTCTCTTTTGTCTTTTGCTGATCGTAGCATTTGTTGTATTTTCTTGGTGGGTTTAAACACTGTTTGTAGGTTATGTTTTTTCAAAAGTTTCTCCATCCTATCAGTGACTCCTTTAATAAATGGCAAGAATACCTTTCCTATGGGAGACTGTTTTTCCTGAATTTTCTGATTTTTGTTTGGTTTAATGGCCCTTCTGATTTCATTCTTGGAATAGCCGTTTGCTAGCAGTGCGTGATTTAAATTATTAGTTTCTTCCTTGAACCACAGTTTGTGTATCCCTTGTGGAACTGTTACATTTGCAATGACTTCTGTTTATTCCAACTATATCCTCTATAGATTTTAAGTCATATGGACTATTACATTTGCCAATTGATATAGTTATAAGATTTATCCCTAAGGGGAAGAAATGAATTTTTGAACCTTGTGTATACCTTTTGAACTGCATGAATTGAATGGAACTGATGAAGAATGAAACGATCGTCTTCCTTTCATAATAGTCTTTTACACATCTGCTGAGGTCTTGTGACCAGCTATTGGAATCTTCTTGGATCTGTGTACCCTTATGGACTATTGAAAAAAACACATTTATACATACCTTTGTGGACTATTGAAATACCATTATATATAGTTGTATGTTTGTCCCTCTCCACTATTGTATGCATTGATTACACTTTGATGTTTCACTCATTTGTGTTGTAGTAATTATAGCCTAAGATTCCTGCACTACTTTCCTTATCCTTGATATTAGTGCAGAGGTGTTGATTTTTGTTTGTGACTGAAGGCATGAGACAATAGAGTCTCTATATGTTTAAGGATTATGGGTCTGAAGCCCATGTTCAGATTAGAAAAGGCTATGTAAAAGCCATCTTTGAGTATGCATTGCTGTAAGCATTGCTGTATAGCTTAGAGCCATCTATAAGGCTTTGGCTATACTGTAATTAATCAGTATTTGAAGCTATGTGTAAAGCTTAACATTATGTGTAGAGTATAAACTCTATCCTACAGTCTCTCTGGCAGTGCCAATCTTTAGAGAGTACTGAGTATAGTTCAGTTTAAGAGCTTAAGGCTCCATGGATCTCCATCCATGTATTCCAATTATATGTATTTCAATTGGAGTAATTCTATGTGTTAGCCATTGTTGGCTGTGATGCATGTTTGTATGCATGTGTATGTCAGACAGTTCTGTGTGAGACCTTAGTCTTAGAACTGACTGCAGAGTATATTCAGTGCTTCCTCCTTGTGTAGAGAAATCCCTGGAATATGCTCTGGTAGTGGGCTTCTTAAAGAAGCTGCATTTACATCTTGTCTGTCAGAACTGGGAAGTCTATACATAAGATAGATCTTGTGAGGGCTTATATTTAGCCAATGGCTTCTATAAATTCTCAGTGACACCATACTAAAATATGGTAAGATCCATACCCTTATAATCCTTAGATTATGGGCCTTCATCACATGTTTAGGATGAAGCATTGTACAGATAGTTATTCCAGACAATCAGTCTCAGAAAGACAGACTGTGTGGTATAATATCTCTCTCTGTGAGAGTTCTCCAGACTTAGAGACAGGTATAAATGATTGTTCCTAATTCACACAAGAATCAGGTTCCTAATTCACGCAAGAATTAGGCTGCCAATGTTTTACATCTTTGGTAGATGGAAGAAGTCCATAGGTCAATAAGTTTAGACCATCAGGAACTTCTCTAACCTGTAGTCAGAGAAGTCTATTTATATCTTTTCAGAGCCTTCATCTTGGAGATGTGCTGGAATTAAGCTAGGAGCTTATGTATTTCCAGTCACCTATGGTTCCAGTATCCTTTGGATAAAGCTTTTAGTAAATAAACAGCAGTAACTTAGTCAGTAGTTCTTATTCATAAGCAGTACTATGAAATTGACTGCCATCTGCAGTAGTCAGAAGATATGACCTTGTCTATCATTCCAGTTGTTTATACTTTGAATGAACTGAATGAAGTAACATGATTCAATAGATAAGAACTCTGACTGTAGCAGCAGAATCTGGGTTTGGATTCTACAGCATAGCAAGTAAGCCTTGAGCTTATACAGTTAAAGGTACACTATACACTTTGCAATAAAATAACACAACATCTTTTTAACACATTTCTTTCCTTATGAAGCCTAATGGGACATGTTTTCATATCAAAATCCTGTTTATATGTAGTTGCCGGTGACAATGGTGGCTTGCTTTATATTGGGGAGAAAAGCAGGGTATAAATGTATAACTTATTTCCTGCTGTAGAGTTTATCAAAACTCACAAGGCAAATTTTACAGAATTGTATACAGAATTGTATGCAGCATTGTTCATAAACACAGGAGTAAGAAAGATACTAAGAAAAATGGCAAATTGATTTCAGTTCTCCATGTTCTTTTTCAAGATTATAATCCACATTTATGTATTAAATTGATGCCGAAAAATATGACTGTGATGTTTGTAAGAGTTTATCGTCTCACAGGACAGGGCAAATGCATACACAATATACATCAGTAGTAATCACTAGGATTGTCAGGTCCCTCTTTGCCACCGGCGGGAGGTTTATGGGGGCGGGGGCTGAGGGGGGGTTAGGGAGGGGAGGGACTTCAATGCCATAGATTCCAATTTCCGAAGCGGCCATTTTCTACAGGTGAATTGATGTCTATCGGCTGGAGATCAGTTGTAATAGCAGGAGATCTCCAGCTAGTACCTGGAGGTTGGCAACCCTAGATCACTCTAATGTAGATAAGGTCCTGGATTGTAGATCGTGTTGTATCTCATTGTGTTTTTCAGCAGTAAGCTTGATGGAAGCTTTACATCAGTTTTGCAGCATAGCAGGTCAGCAAGAAACAGATCATTTTTAGTTATATTAAAACACTGAATTTTATATTTTAAAAAAGAGGAGGTAGGCCCAAATATGCCAAGGTGAAATAACTTTTCTAATATGGCTACACATTCTAAGTCTTTCTCCAGGTCTTCCAGGTAGTTTTATAAATAAATAACTTGTAGATAAGAATTGATTAAGTCTGTTCTGTGAGAACTGTATACTTGTCTGATTGTTTTATTTTTTGTTATGCTATATTCACAAAGCAGCTTTATTAATCTATAGTTCTGTGGTCTTTTTGCATTTCTGGACTATTTTCTATCACTTAAGCCTAGGGTTGCCACGTCCCTCCCGGCCACTGGCAGGGGGTGGGGGGATAGGGTTGCCAGATCCAGGTTGGGAAACTCCTAGAGATTTGGGGATGGAGCCTGGGGAGGACAGGGACCTCAGTGGGGTACAGTGCCACAGCGTCCACCCTCCAAAGTATCCATTTTCCACAGAACTGGTATCTGTCGTCTGGAGATGAGCTCTAATTCTGGGGGATCCCCTGAACCCACCTGGAGGCTGGCATCCCTAATTAAATCTTTTATTTTTGAAGACCAAACTTTTTAACATCTGTTGCTAACATGTTACTATTAACAACTCTATCAGCAGTTTCAACACACACACACACACAAAAAAAAAGCAGTATAAGCAGTATAATAAAAAATCTGCATAAAAGTTATGATAAGCAGCTATTTTAAATGCAACAATCTTAACGGAACTGAATAAATGTTATATAATATTAAATATTATATTCGACACATTTGTCAAACAGAGCATTTCAGCTGCTGTACAAGTTACAATAAACCTGCCACTTTTTTATTGGAGAATCAAGTTGTTTGTCTCAATAACATCGGTTATTTGTGCACTGAAATAAACCAAAGCCAAAGATGATAGGTACCTGTGTTTTTTATTTGCTTAGATAATTATGATCTAAAATCATACTACTCGATGATTGCAAGCAAATATATAGATCTTATGAACTTGGATTGTGCTATATTTCATTCATATAGTGGTATGGTGATTTTTAAATAGCCCTTTTGCCCAAATAGGTGGAGGAAGATTATTTCAGTGAAATTAAAACTTTTATTTTACAATGTGAAACTTTTTTGGCATACAAAGCAGAATTTGTAACTTACTCCATGACCCTCAAATTATTCTCTCATTAGCAAGCCAGCAAGATGTGATGACACTTGAGACAAGATTTGAATCTATTGCTTTAATATTTTTAGCAACTAGCGCTCCAAGGAGTCACCTTTGAAAGGAGCCTCCTAATCAGAATCACTCTAGCTTGTACACTCCTTTTTTGTATTCTCAAACTGCAGTAATCGTTTAATATTTTCTCTGAAGTATTCTACCATTTAGGTGACAAAAAATTCTCCATTGTCTGAATGTTCACTTTTTGGGACTCTTAAAAAAAAAAAAAAAACCCAAAAAACCACCAAAGCATGTACCTATAATGTGGGAATATTTTGAGTGTCAACTGCCGGTCTCTATAACTCAAATGGCTGATGGAGTAGCCATTGGCACACATAACAGAAGGCAGGATAATACTGATGTAGTAGCCTCATGATACACATATGTACTTTTGTTCCATGACTCACAAATTTTGGTGTTTGGAGTTTTGGCTTTTGTTTAAAAGACAGGGAAAATGTACACATTCAAGATGCATGTGGCTATAGCTCACCATTTCTTTATAAATAAACTTAAAATAAATATATTGATCTGAAGTTATTATGTTTTCAGTGGAAGTTGCAAACTGTTTTGTTAAAAAATATGACATGAATGGAATTATTTTATTTGTGGCTTGCTCTCATTCAGATGTCATGATAGACTATAAGCAGTGGTTTGATAAATTCCAGTTTCGTGTGACATCTGAATGCAGGCTGCCCAATAAACCGAGTGTTGAACTGGGATTATAAGGCTGCATTCAGACATTATGTTTCTCCATGATGGGCATGAATACAGCTTATTCTCATTTCAACTTACTTTTTTTTTTTTAAGTCTTACACAACATGTCGCTAATGGTTATTTTTAAAATAATTTTATTCTATTTATAGCTCATCCTTTCTGGGCGGGGTATAAATAGAACTGCACAATGTAATTTATTTAAAGAACAGAAAAATCCCAGTATTGATTCGATTCGCTTTTATTATCCAAGATGAAATTTTTCAATATAATGAATCTGCTATGATAATTTTATCCTTCTAAGGGATAAAAGGAAAGGAAAGGAATCTGCTATGATAATCCAAAACTCAATGCTATAATTATCTTTGCTCAAGACTCAAAGAAATTTATGATAGCAATGTATTTTCTGCATCTTTTAAAAACATGTTTATTTCTAGACATGTTTATTTTCTAGACATCTCCTAAGTAGTCTTTTAGATTCTTCCTAAAAAGCTCTAGTGTTAGAACCTCCTCAACTTCCCAGGGTGACTTTTCCAGTGCTTACCTGTTTCAGTTAAGAAAGCTTTCTTAGTCTTCCCAAATAGGGTTGCCAACTCCAGGTTGGGAAATTCCTGGGGATTTGGGGGTGCAGCCCAGGGAAGGCAGTGTTTGGGGAGGGAAGGCACCTCAGTGGGGTGGGTATAATGCCATATAGTCAGTCCTTCTAAGCAGCCATTTGGGAACTGGTCCCTGTAGTCTTGAGTAGTAATTCTTGGATTAAGAATATTAAAGCAAGTTCCCACCTGGATTTTGGCAGCAATTTATTGTTTGTATCCACTGTTTGGATGGTAGGATTCAAGTTATCCGCAGTTTGTAGAAGAGTAAACCATAACATCACTCAGTGGACTTTAGTCTCATATTTTATAACTAGAAGAAACAATATGATCTTTTCACCTACTGATTTTATATTATTTTGGATACTGCTTCATTGAGTAGTTTGATAGGGGGAAAGGCCTGGATGAATGGAACTGAGTAAAGCCTGAGTAAGAATACAACTGTTTAAACTAAGTGAATGAAAGGGTGATATAAATTGATAAAATGATATTGAATTATTCTTTATTTTAATATCTAGTGGCAAGAGAGGTTGCATGGTTGGAAAAAGAAGAGAGAGCAAGGCAATATTATGAAAAGCATCTGGAAGAGCGCAAAAAGAAATTAGAAGAGCAGAGGTTAAAAGAAGAGAGAAGACGAGCTGCAGTTGAGGAGAAACGAAAACAGAGACTAGAAGAGGACAAGGTAAGAGGACCTTTGCAGCAGGAAGGGAAATGTAGTGGTGACAAACCAGTTTACTTGAAACACTGATATTGGGTTCAGAATTAACCAAGCTACCAGGAAAATAGTACTCCATTTGTTCGTATGTGAGAGGAGTAAGTGAGGCCTCATGGCAGTTTCCACTGCGGTTACCCTCTCCAACTACTTCTGGGCTTTGTTTTGATTGTGCATGCATTTTCTGACCTTCAGAGGTCGCTGCGCTCTCTCCCTACATTCCCCCTCCCCCCCCACTGCGTTTTCTGGATGCTGTTTAGCCAGCAACCACAAAACATGGGAAAATGCACAGAAATGCATGGGGAGAGTGAGGCGACCTCTGAGTGTCGGAAAATGCACGAATAATCAAAACAAAGCCCAGAAGTAGTTGAGGGGTGACCATAGGGTTGCCAGGTCCCACTTTGGTGAGGGGTCTGGAGACCAAGTCCTATGAGGAAAGGCTGAAGGAGCTGGGTATGTTTAGCCTGAAGAGGAGAAGACTGAAAGGGGATATGATAACTATCAAGTACTTGAAAGGCTGTCATATAGAGGATGGTGCAGAGTTGTTTTCTGTTGCCCCAGAAGGTCAGACCAGAACCAACGGGGTGAAATTAAATCCAAAGAGTTTCTGTCTAGACATTAGGAAGAATTTTGTAACAGAGCGGTTCCTCATTGGAACAGACTTCCTTGGGAGGTGGTAAGTGTTCCTTCCCTGGAGGTTTTTAAGCAGAGGATAGATGTCCATCTGTCCTGCATTGTGCAGGGGGTCAGACTAGATGACGCTGGTGGTCCCTTCCAACTCTGTGATTCTATGACCTAGAACCTAACCTACTTCACAGGATACAGTGGATGAGAGGTAGGGTTGCCAGGCCCCTCCTATAGGGGGCAGCGATTCACAGCCCTGTGCAATGACATCACTTTTGGCCAGAGGGACGCTTTTGCACTTGCCCAAAAACTCTATGGTTATCATAGAGATACCATAGAGTTTTGGGGAGAGTGATAGAGCTTCCGCATCATGCCAGAAGTGACATCATTGTATAGGGATGGAGATTGCTCCCTCCCTTTTGGCCTGCCTGCTTCCACCCATCGAACAGCTGAGTGTCAGCAGGCAGAGGCAGTAAGCCCCGGGATAGATCATAATAATAGGTGAACTTACTTTATATATAAAAGTAATTTCCATTATAAGTATTTCTTATTACAGTGCATTATATAATATTGTATAACATTATTAGTGTGCTTGTCAAGTATGGTATTGAGTATTTTGTTATTTATGCTGAGATTATTAGAATAATTACCATTGAATGCCCATTATTATATCACTATTTACGATTCACAATTGATATAATCTTTAATTATCTATTGTTCATTTATCATTGTTTATTATATATTTACTTTCTTTGTCTTTTGGTGTAATTGTAGTAGTTGTCATGAAATGGTCTTTAACTTTTCTTTTTTCCTGTTTCATTTATATTTATAAAAAATAAAATATTTTTTAAAAACCCTAATGAGAGGAAACTGGTGGAAGCAACTTTGGGTTCCCATTGGGAAGAAAAGTGAGATGTAAATATCCAAACACATAAATTATAATATATTCCCTTCAGTATCTCAAAGTGGCTTTAGAAATACACATACTATAAACCCGTTTGAAGTATTGTGACCATATTGTAAGTTAATCGACCTTTCTGTCTTAAAAAGCAGAAAGCTTCTTTTCATTTAAATATTTTGTTTCTTTCAAAATAGTTTTAAATTCTCTCTGTACATTTGGAATGGATTGGCATTTCACACATAGTGTGGTGGATCCAAAGAGTCTCTTCCATCTTTAAAAGTGATCTTCTGTCCATGGACAACTTTTTTCTAAGAATGGTAGATTCAAAGGTTGAAGGGCACCCAAGTCTCTCTGCCTTCCAATTAGTTTTGTATGTAGTACAAAGTAGATTTTTTTTTACTTTGCAAACAATGCCCTGGTTTCCCTTTTTTAAAAAGTTTAGTATTTGCTGTCCATTTTTGTGAGCCATTTGAAAGAGAGTAAACATCCCATAATCCCAAATTCAAATTCCATAACGAAAGAAAGCCTTTTAATTTAAATTGGACTCATACATGAAGTAAGTAATTGCAACTGGTGCTCATGTGATGATTGTATATGTATTTTCATTCTAAAATTATTATATCAGTTCTAAGAAACATGAACCTGCTCTTGTGAAATCATCATGGATAGGCTCAGAAATTATTTCTTTGTGGTTATTTTTGCTCCAGCTAGTTTGTTTCCAGTCCTTCGCCATTTTTGTATTATTTCAAACAATAAATAAATTGAAATTGGGAAAGGGGTAGAAAAGCACAGCACCACCTTCAGATTTTTGTTGCTTGTGCCTAATGTTCAGCTTAGCTTTTGAGTGCCAAACTGTGGAAGCATATGATGTCATGCCAGCAAAGTTAACTACTACCTACCTTCCCCTGCATGCTTGCAGATAGGCTGGAATAGTGGGACCACTGGTGCTTGGAGTTCTACCTGTAGAGTTTTACATTCTACACGAAGGTGGACTGCTGTAGAATGATGGATGCCTGGCTGGAATCATGCCCATCCTTATTCAAAATGCCCTTTCACTTTCATAAAGCAAACAGGTGTCATATATTTATCTCATTGCTGTTAAGGAGCGACATGAAGCTGTTGTGCGCCGCACAATCGAAAGGAGCCAGAAAGTGAAACTGAAGCAGAATAGGTGGTCCTGGGGAGGTGCACTTCATAGCAGCAGCAGCATTAATAACACAGGTAAAAAAAAGAGGGTACCTGGTGCTTCAGGCAGCATCCCTGTCATTGTGCTGATATAGGTATGTGATGATCTCTTTGAGGGAAGTCTCTCTGCAGACTGCTGTATATTGGGTTCTTTAATTTTAGGCTTTATATGTGCACGCTTCTTAATTGTTACGCTGAGCAACAAGAAAAAAGAAATTGAACTAATACTTGCTTTAACTCCATCTATATTTGTGCTTAGTTTTGTTTGTGTTTCTGTGATCTTGTTTGTCTGCTAACAGTCAGTCTTAGCTAAGCTACAAACAAAATAAAAAACAAACACCAACATATATTTACTTGCAGGACATTATGAGCATTTTAGGAATATTATACAATGCATATTCCTAAATAACAAGGGGAAAGGATTTATTTTGTTACTAGAAAGCTGCTATCTTTTTTCCGAAGATACTGGTGTTTGCTAAAATGTCAGGTAATAATATAATGCTTCATCATAATATTTTTCCAGTGTATCAGTAAGTATATTAACAAGTAGTTTTAATTCTAAAGCAGTTCCCCAAATTCTTCCTGAACAGCAAAAAATTATATGTGTCTGTTAAATACTTTCTTTTCCTTCCATTCAAATACACTAATATATCTTGATTGATCACAGAGTGAGTATGATTGCTCTTATGAAAGCTAAGCACTTGATATTACTATTTCATTGTGCTGCAGGATCAATAAACAATTGCTTTTCCATAACAATGCTCTACCTTTGCTCTTTGCTTCTGTCCGTTTGCTTCTGTCCTTTTGCTGATCTTTAACTTTTTTTCCTTTATACTTTTGGAAATCATTGTCTTGCATTCTGTCCCTAGGTTATTTTGTTGAATCATCATTCACCTTTCTCGATTTAGCAGGCTTGGAGTACCACTTCAGACCTCTGGGTGGTGCTAAAAAACCCGGTACATAAATCACTGTGATTTGTTGATTTCATCTCCCGTAGGTATCTCCCCGGAATAGGACCACTACACCAGTAGCTAAACAATCCTCTTAGACTCAGTGCATGCCTAACACCTGCTAGATAGACTAGAGTTGTTAGATAGTCCCCACTGTCTTCCTCAAGCTTACCAAGTTGTTAATTGGTGACTTAAAGAATGTGATATAGTTCATAATACAGTATATTGTTTTGAAGAAGTTCTCCCACGTGGAGATATTCCAGTCCATATGGATTTCTACTGGAGTATCTCTGCATAGGATTGCATCAATGGAGTCCTTTCTAGCTCTGGAAGGAAGCAGCATTGTTAAAAGCACTGTGTAAAAATATTTATTTAATATAATTTTCTGGTTTTCCAGAGTTGTTTTTTTCCTGTTAGAAGAAAAACCTGTCAAATGGTGCATTTACCTCTCAGTGCCCTTGAACTATCTATTCTTTTCTCCATAAGGTATATTTGTTGACTTAGAAGAAGAGCGTCATGCAGTGTTAAACTGCATTCTGAAACCTAGTCAGCATTTAAGAAAGAAAATAAATCCCATTGTAATAACACGAAATATATGTGCAACAAATTGTTATTCAGTTTACCTGCTCATTGCTCTCTCTAGGAAGGGGTCTACCAAAGCACCCCTTCCTAGCACTATGTCAATGTTTTCTTTCTGACCATACTTTCTTTTCTGAAACGTAGTCGGGGGGGGGGGCAGTTTTGGGTGATGATAGGTGATTGCTGCATTTTAAAAGAATAAAAATGCCAAAGGTACAGGCAACTTGTGTGTCTGTGGGTGACCCTGTTAATATTGCTGAAGTTTCTAAATTTTAGAAAAGGGATAAAAAATGTAGTGATAAAAAATGATATCATGGGATTGCAAAATAGCTATGATAGTACACATTGGAGGAGAGAAAATATAATGAAAATGAGAGACGAGGAGGGGGATGTCTACGTAATCACACTAATGAGAAAATGAAGGCCATGATTAGATGAAGGGGGTGCAGTGTGGTGGCTGGGATGAATAGGACATTCGGTCAGTAAAGGGCTCTTTTTAGTAAAAAAAATGTCTTTTGTGAGGCACCAAATTTACTGAGGAGCCTAACAATATTAGAATTATGGCCCCATTTGGGGAGTAATAGAACCCAGGGTCTCAGGACGGAGGGATGGGTTGCACAAGTCTCTCACTCACACAGCTTGAAAATTGGCTGACAGAGACCATAATCTGTAATATAATCTATCTGTGGGAATTCTTAGGGCTGGGGTCTGCCTGACCTTTTGCTCCATCCTTTTCTTCTTCATTCATCATCTTTACTGGTTTATTCTTCCTTTCCCAATTTCAAGTGTTCGCTGTTCATAAGCAATTTGGTTCACAAGGTTGCTTTGCTCAATGGACACCTTTTCCTTATGGTTTTTTTAAGGACTCAAATATTTTTAGAAATTTTTTTTCAGTTTTCGCAGGCCTACGGCAGGACCTCCTATTGTAAGCACAGCAAGGTGGAATTGAAAATCTCACTGTGTTTATAATCAATTAATTTAGCGTTGCCTCCTAAAAACTTATATTCTTGCCTGACTAAATGACTAATATTACCATTTGAGATTAAACAACCTTGTGCACATTCTTTGAGTCACCTATGAAATTTCCCTTGAAAAGTCTTCCTTTTTTTTAAGCAATAGAGGGGGAAAGTAGCCCTCTTTACTTTTCCCTCTAGAGGACTAGGAAGTTGCTTTGCTGCATGTAGGCTGCCAATTAGCATTATTTCCATTTGTTTTAGATCCAGACAGGCGATCTGTTTCAACAATGAACCTTTCGAAACATGTTGATCCAGTCATTAACAAGCGGCTCTCCTCCTCATCTGCAACATTACTAAATTCTCCAGACAGAGGTACAGTTTGAAAAAAAAATGCCTGAAAAGGAAAGGACTAAAATGTTCTGTGCTGTGAGATAACCATTTAGAAAAACTTCAACAAGATCTGAAGTAATTTTATGTGCAATATTTAAGGAGGAAAAAATGGTTTCAAACACAAAGTGAATTGAATGGTTGGCCATGTTTTGGCAAGAAAAAATGCATCACACATTTGAAATATCAAAACTTGCTTGAATCCATATACTTTGCAAGTGCTAAAAGCAGTGCTTCTGTCAGGTTTTTTAGTAAATGAATAAAAACTAGAGAGTCAGTTCATCATTCCATAATGCATGGAATCCATTTCATTATTTGTACATCACCATTAGACCACATTCATATGGTTGTTTTTGTTTCAACAATTTAACAAATACAAATCTCGAATTTCTTAAGTATAGTCAAATGGCTGACTTAAATTGGCTAAGAACTATTGGTTTTGCTATGTTGGCTTGGTTTTAGAGGTAGGCCTTAATCCAAATTATATTTTGATCTTTAAAAAGAAGGAAAATAGATATCAGGTGTTTAGGTAATAACTTACCATGCAGTATTTCAGCTTCCGCATTCATTCTAAATTTTTAATAGAAAATAAAGGGGAGCTTAAAAGGCAGGTTTGGTAAATTTGTTTCCTGCATTCTTAGAAATTGACGTTTATGATAAACTTTATGATAACCAAAGCATCCTAAGGATATTGTATGTTGTTTGGAATTAAAAATACAGTGTGGGACAAAGCAGTTATTAGATTTTTAGTTACATTTTGAAACTGGTTGGAAGGTCTTGGACATCTGGTAAAACATAATGTTATAAAAATCTGTGGTTTTTCTGTTTAATAATTGTGTGTGCTTTTCTGCATGTGTGGTGGACTGTCTGTGTGCGTACATTGCATTTATATACCTTGCTGAAATTCTGTAACATTAGCTTTGAAATACTACCACTGATCTGGCTGTGCAGCCTTTACGCAGCAAAGCACAGGTCTTCAGAATGTTGTTTATATTCAGGAAAAGTAGTTTCTTACTTTTCCTTATATACTTATTAACTTTTCAGAATTTTTTTGTTGTAAGAGCTTTTCTCTAAGGTATGGTTGTTTTAGGTTTACAATAGAACAGATAAAGATATAAGGTCTGTAGAAATATAAGGTCTTCAGAAATTGCTGACAGATAAATGTGTCAGCTTCTAGAGATTTGACAGGAATGGTAGATATGTCATGTGCTTTGTTGCTGAAAAGTGGGCTCTTTACGCTTATTCCCAACTGGCCTTAATCTGTTTTGTGTACATTTTGCTGTCAACAAGCCAACACATAGCATGTAAAATGAATGTGATAACCTTATTTTATACTGTAAAAACAAATGGTGAATTTCAGGGGTGATCCTTGACAAGTCCTTCAGGTTCCCAGCTACCATATCTGGAATGTGATTAGGGTTCTGGAAAACTGGGTGACATGAATTCTGTTGGCTTGGAATCATCGAAGATTGTGGCATGGCCTGATGATGTTGCCTTTGAGAATGATTTGAGGGAAGTATATCAGGATCAAATGTAGTGTACTGCTTGGTTATGATAAACAAACAAGTTCTATGTCCTATATAATATTAATGGGTTGGATTGCACACAATAATTGTGCAGTGATTGTGCATAAGGGCCAGCCGTCTGGAAAAGTTTAATCCTGGAGTTATGGGTCCTGTGTGGACTGATAGCCATATGGGTCAGGAGGTTGTTCCCCCCCCCCACTCCTTATTGTAGTCCACATGGCTGTCACAGTTTGCACAACCCTGGAGATGGAAATGGTGTGGCTGGGCAGGGGGGTGGAGAATGGTGAGTGTTAGTGCCTTCCATTAACAGATCATGCAATCCAACCCAGATTCGTTCTCATTTAGGAGAAGGGAATAATTCAATCCAATAATGAGACATTTGGATTATAAAGAATTTCATTCATTCTCTGTGTTGCTTGACCAGTTGCTAAAACATCCAAGTCGTGGAATGTGGGGGCTGCTCTCTCTGTGTGTGCCCCAAGCAGCCTTGTTTTTTTTAAAAAAATAATTTTTTATTATATTTTCAAACATACAAAAAAAAATACAAAAAAGTATAATAATATAGAAAACTACATAATAAGAATGATATATATATATATATATATATATATATATATATATATATATAGTTAAAAAAACACAAAATACATTCATTACATTCTTATTACATTTATCCTACCCATTTTATTCCAACCGCCCTCCACCAGTGTACCTTTAATCCCTCCCACCACCGTGTTGAACTTCCAGAAAAGTGTCTAAACAGTTTATTAATACATTTTAACAATAATCTGAATTACCAAAAAATTGAATCTACAACTAGTTCACTATATTAATAAAATTCATTTTTGCCAGCTTGTCCCAATATGCGAAGGCTTTTAACCACATAGTTTTACATTCTTCCACATCTTTCCCATGAAGGGAATCTGTTAATTTAGCCATCCGCATATATAACCATAATTTTTCTCTCCAGTCCTTAATTAGAGGTCTATTTACTAGCTTCCAGGATTTTGCAATAATAATCCTAGCCGCTGCAAAACTATATTGACATATGACTCTATCATTTCTATTTATATTATCTTTAGGGATTCCTAATAAACAAAAAGCTGGATCCATATTTATTTTGGTATTAATTCGATTGTTGGTCTCCCTTACTACCTTTCTCCAGAATTTTTTAATTTTTTTACAAACCCACCAGGCATGCATAAAAGTTCCTTTTTCCATTCCACATTTCCAACATAAATCAGAATTTCCCACTTTAACTTTACTAACCATCACTGGTGTAATATACCATCTATAAAACATCTTATATAAATTCTCTCTTATTTCATTAGTGATTGTGAATTTAAATTCTGTTTTCCATAATCTTTCCCAAACCTCAAGATTAATATTATACCCCAAGTCTCTCATCCGTTTTATCATGACTGGTTTAATCCTCTCTTGCTCTAAGTTTGTTTCACTTATAAATTTATCTATCCTTGCTATCTGACCTTTATTTCCCATATTTAATATCACTTCCAATCTAGATTTATTTCTATTAAACCCTGTTAATTTATCTTTATTAAATATATCCTTTAATTTATAATACATAAATCAATCTCCAATCTTGAGTTCTTCTCTTGTTTTAAGAATCCAAGTATCACCACTATCCTCGATAATATCCCTATAGTTACCTATATCCAAATTAAGCTGCGTTCCCCTTTTCATAAATGCTTCTATACGATTAATCCACCTTGGTTTTTTCCAAATCTGTAACAAACTATTCCTAACAACATGAGAGTTAAAATCTCTGTTTACTTTACCTTTATCATACCATAAATATGCATGTCGGCCAAATCTTATATTAAAACCTTCCATTTCCAGCAATCTAGGATTCTCTAATAGTATCCAATTCCTTAACCAACCAAAACAAGCTGCTTCATAATACATTCTTAAATCTGGAAGACCCAAGCCTCCAGTTTCTTTTAATTCAATTAAATTGTGATAAGCTATCCTATGTTTTTCTTTTCCCCATAAAAAATTTAAAATTTCCTTCTTCCAGACTTTAAAAATCTTTATTCCTTTTATAATCGGTAAGTTCTGAAATAAAAAAAAGCATCTTTGGTAATACCATCATTTTGATTACTGAGATCCGTCCCATAATGATAACGGAAGTTAACCATATTCCTAAATACATGACTTTAGATTCAATAATAAACCCTGTTTTACTAGTTAAATCTGCTTGTTGTGTTAGAGTCATATTCTTTACCAAAATTTTCATTTTGCTCCTATTTATTTTAAATCCTGCAAGCTTTCCATAGGCCTCCACAATGTTATTCCATTTTTCCATTTGACAATTAGGATTAGTCAAAATACATACTAAATCATCCGCATATTCTTTTACCTTATAATGATTTCTCCCAATTCTTATACCTACAATATTATCATCTTGTCTAAACTTATTCAATAAAACTTCTAAAACTAAAATAAACAATAAAGGTGAAAGAGGGCAACCTTGTCTCTTCCCTTTTGAATTTCTAATTGTGGTGATAGTACTCCATTAACTATATGTCTAGCTGTTTGTTGAGTATATATACTCTCAATTGCTTTTTTAAAACCACTACCCAATCCCATTTGTTCCAATAATTTTTTCATAAATTTCCAATTAACATTATCAAAAGCTTTCTCTGCATCTAAAAAGATCATAGCCATTGGGGTTGGAGTATACTCTGAGTATTCTAATAAATCTATCACCGTTCTAACATTTTGACTGATCATTCTACCAGGTAAAAAACCAGTTTGATCTTCATGTATATAATCATTTAATACCTTTTTTAGCCTCGTAGCTAAAATATCAACAAATAATTTGTAATCGTTATTTAATAACAAAATAGGTCTATAATTCTTAACTTCCAACAAATCTGTATCCAATTTTGGTATTAATGCTATATTTGCTTGTTTCCAAGTTTGTGGAATAGACCCATTCTGTAAACATAAATTCATGACCTTCAATAAATGTGGAGATATCTGTTCTTCAAAAGTTTTATAATAAAATGCCGTAAATCCATCTGAACCTGGAGATTTATTTAACTTACTTTTACCAATTGCTTTCTTTAATTCCTCTGGGGTTATAAATAAATCTAAATAATCCTTCTGTTCCTGTGATATACCTTTCCAACAAAATTGTTTCAGATAAACCTCCATTTCTTTTTCTGAGGCTGGTTTTTCTCTATATAAGTTTGTAAAATATTCTACAAATGTCTCCATTATTTTCTGTTTATCAGTTACTGTTTTTCCTTCTTTCCTTATTCTTACTATTGGCATCTTTTTCTCCCTTTGTTTAAGGCTAACAACTTACCAGGTTTATTAGCATGTTCAAAAAATCTTTTCCTATTAAACATAATTTTATTTTCCATTTCCGTTGTTATTAATAACTCATATTGTTGTTGTAACCTTTTCAAGTTGTAAACCTTTTCTTGCTTAATTAATTTATCTTGAACTTTTTTTATTTGTGTTTCTTCTAACTTAATTTTCTCCAATATTATTTTCTTTTGTTTTTCTTTCATCTTAAACCACCTTGTATTTTGTTGAATCAAAAGTCCTCTAATTACTGCTTTACCAGCATCCCATATCATCATGTCAATAACCCCCTTATCAACATTTTCAATAAAATAATTTTGGATATCTATTTTTAATTTTTCTACATTTTTTATTTTTTAATAAATAATTGTTTACTGACCATGGTCTATGTTTCTTATCACCTATTTTGATTTTTATCGTAACGGCATTATGATCAGATAATGCCCTAGGTGATATCTCCGGGCTATCTGCAGTATTCATTAAATTTTAGAAAGCCATATCATATCTATTCTTGAATGGGTAAGATGTCTGTGTGAAAAATATGTGTAACCCTTCTTGCTTCCATTTATAAGTCTCCAGATATCAAACATTTCCCATTGGTTCATAATATTAGAAAAAATACCATGCAACCTACCCTCACATTTCAGTTTCTTTTTCTTTACAGATCTATCCAGTTTTGGTCCTAATACCCCATTAAAGTCCCCCATCCAAATCATTTTCTCAGTACCATACTCAGCCAATATCAAGGCTAATCATTTAAAAAAATTGTTTCATGTTAGGAGCATAAATACCAACCAATAATATTTTCTGATATCCACTTGTAATTTCTATTAACAAAATTCTACCATCCATGTCCTTATAAATTAACTTTGGTTCCAATATCAAAGGAACATACATAGCTACTCCATTAACTTTTTTCTTTTCATTACAAGATGTAAATAGTTTCCCTAATTTCAGATTCTCCAATCTTATTACATCCTTGGGTAACATATGAATCGAAATGTTTAATACAGTCCCAGACCAACAATAAAAAACTTTTACATAATAAAAATAGTAGCTATATACATCAATACATCAATAAATATATAATCAAACATTCGTAGGGGAACTATTAAAAACATAAGCGTAACTAGAACACAGTTAAAACTCATTCGTTGGGTTCAACCCATGCTCGTCTAGCCTTCATAATTTGCCATCCAAATTTGGCCATTTTAAAAGTTAGCTCAGTGTCTTTAACTGAGAGCAAGTTAGAAAGGCGAGTTGCTCTAGTGCTCCCTAGTGGTCAGCTATTACAAGGGAAATGTCTTCTCTTATATGTGTTTCCTGTAAACAAAAAATGCTAGCCTTAGATTTTTGCAAATGATAAAATACCTTTCTCCTCTTATTGGGAGAATTCAAACCATTAATATTCCATGACAATATTTTTAACATGTCAGTTTACAATTCTTCCCATCCCTATTTCCCCCCTTTTTAATACTTATTTAAACCCACCCACCCTCACCCCTGTAATCCTTATAGAAACAGCTCAGCCATCATTCTGTTCTTAAGGAGACTCCTCTTCTGGTGTTTCAGCTGGGTGGACACCTCCAGATGCTTGTTCAGATTTGTCCTGTTCTGGTATGTCCCTTGGAACAGGCCACTTTGAGGATTTTGGGAGATCTTTGTCATATCTTCTCAAAAATTGCTCTGCCTTAAGAGTGTCAGTAATTTTGTATCTTCTTGTTTGAAAAAGAAAGAAATGCCTTGAGGATACTCCCATCTGTGTTGAATACCATTAAGCTTCAGCCTTTCCACAATCTCCACAAAGTCGTTTCTTTTTCTGAGTAGCCTGGTAGGAATCTCCTTCATAATTCTCAAAGGAACACCATCTATTGTTAGTGTGCTTTATAATGTTGATTCAAAATAAGATCCTGATGGCTTCTGGAAAAGAGCTGAATCAGGCAGTCTCTTAGGACCTTGTTGTTTCTAGCATAAGCTGAATTAGCTCTGTAAGCTGTCATACCCTCAATGACATCTTGGTTTTCTTGGAGAAATTCTGCCAGGTGTACTTTTTAAAAGCCTTTTAAATCTGCTCCTTCAGATGACTCTTTAAGCCCACGTATACGAATAAAATTTTCTTTCACTTTTAGTTCCAACATAGCGATATTGTCCTCCCTTTTTTCTTCTCTCTCCTGAATAGATTCCACTGAAAGTTCCAGAGTGTCCACCTTCTTCTTAACTTCTTTGTTGTCTTGAACACATTTCTGCAATTTGGTTTCCACTTTATCTTGTCTTAGAGTTAAAGAGGTAATTGAGTCCTTTAGGGCAGAAATAGCAACTGCATTTTGGTTGACTGCTTCTTTTATGGCAGCACTTTCTTGTAAAGACTTAGTCATCATCTCATAAAGTGAATTGAGAGTGTCTTCAGGTAGTTTTGGTTTAGGTGCCATCTTAGCCAAACCAGAGGCTGCTGTTGGAGGGGATGAGACTGTTGACACCAAATTTATATTAGAAACAGAAGCTCTCCTTGTTTGATGTGGAGCCTGCTGCAGTTGCTGTTGTTTCAAAAGCTCTTTAGGATGCTTTTCTTTTTTTTATCTCCCATTAGACCTGAGCTGTTGTACTTGTAATCCAAAAAAAGGGGGGGCGTGATGAGCTCTACAGAGCTAGTTAATCAACATGAGTATCTTTCCAACAGTAAATGGAATCTTCAATTTAATATAATATCCAGACCTTAGAGAACAGTTAGTTACTGGATTGAAGCATTTGTTAGACCTTCATCTTTTTTCCACTCATTTTCCCCCTCGCTGATCTATTAGGTTTCTATAGTTGGCACAGCTGAAATTTAAACTGCGCAATCCAGCTGGCAAAAAGCCAAATTCAGCTCAGGTCCCGTTACTGGAGTTGTAGCAGATCTTATATAAAAAATTGTTTACACGCGAATCCTGTTAGATCCCTCAGTTGTAAATTATCATATAAGTAAAAGTGAAAGTACTTGCAATAACATTAGGATCGGAGAATCCCTGCGGCTCATCCCGGCTGTCGGCAAGGGAAGTAATGGCGTCCGCTTCGCAGCTGCTGCACATCCGAGTGATCCCCGCTGATTTCTCGGTAGGGATCGCTTCTAGGACGGTGCACTCGCCCACGCCTTCTCCGCACCCCCTCTTTCACCGAGGGGTGCTGTTAGCGCGGGGAGGTGATCTTTTTGCCCCCGCAGCCCTTCACCGGAACACGATTCTCGCGCGTACCGCCGCCGTTTCTCTCCGACCCGGAAGTTCCCCCCGAGCAGCCTTGTGAGCCAGTGGCCAAAACCACTTTTGAATCTAAGTTTCAAAAGCAGTTTGACTTGTACTAGGAGGCAACTTGTATTAGGGAAGAAGCTGTATGGAGCAGATCTTATGCACACTTTGAATTCTGGCTTTAAATACAAATTGAGTCTGAAATGCTTTTAAAAACATGACATAGGCCTCCTTTGGGAAATGTGAGAAATTAAACTTAATTTTAAAGATTGCGAAGTACAGAACTTTTAAATTAGAAAAGGTTAGAATTACCACCTGCTGAATCTTCCCCCCATTACACAAATGTGTGTCTGAAATCTCTATATAAAGAATTTTCAGTTACTGTATTTGCTGCTTCTAGTTGTATCTGCTACTGTGAGTGCATGTATGTATACTGTGCTTTTGTGTGTATTCTCTGTGGTATGGTGTTGTACAAAACCATTTTTCCTTTGGTGGGGCATGTGCTTTAAAAATTTCCTATTAAGAAATTTTACTGCCTCACAAAACCCACTCCAGACAAACCCCTGCATTGGGCTACTAGGATAGTGTGAATAGTGAGGTGCAAAAACATGGCTAGGAATGAAGACATTTTATTGAATAGATTCTGCTCTATTGAAGAGTTCCAGAAGGACATTTAGGAAGTAATCTAAGCAGGTCTACTCAGAATTAGATTCTATGTTATTCACTGGGCCTACTCGCATCATTTCTCAATGGATAATGCACCCGAATCTTTTTAAAAAAAATTAAATATCAGTACAAGGTGACTGGAGGAAAAAATCTTGTTGTGAGAATGAAGAATGATAATTTGAGCCAATTGCAGGGCTTTATCTAAACAGTCCTTGTTTTGAACATTACATGTATGCTCTGTGCCCATCTGCTTTCCACAAATCATACAGAGCTGTACCCATCAGCATCAGTTGCACTGTTTACTAAGGCCATGTTTTTATGGAAGCATAGATTCTCTTCCATGATATAATACCCATCAGAGGGCAATTCCAGATGGCAACCTATGTCCAGTGACTATAACACCAAACAGAGTTTGAAAGGAGCCCCATGTAAGAGATAGCTACTAGAACTGAGTTTAGATTTCTGAAATAAGCACATACTTTATTCATTGAGGACATTTCTTTTTGAAGGGGAGATCAATTAAGACTAAATTGGATGTTGATACCTCATTTGAGAAAATTCTGCAAAATGTATTTAAAATCTGTTTTGCATAATTTTATGGGACCTAATTTGAACCATAAATATCCTTAATGGAAAGTATTAGCACATTATAACTTTTGTGTGTGTGGGGGGGGGGTATAGTGGTTTTGATTCAAAACTATTCACCTTCCAAGTAGTTTCACTTTGCTCATGGAAAAGGTACCTGTGGGTGACTTTACTGATGTTAAACTTGCAGAAATTGATGTTCTTCATAATTATTTTGATTATGGCAAGTCAGTTGGGCTTATTGTTAGTGTAATTCATCAACATGTTTCTTACTACCAACCTCCTAGCCATTCAGTCAAGCATCCACATACTGTACGTTTTGTCATTAAGAATAGATTGACTTCTCACCAATTTCTCCCAGGTATAGAAGCTGACTCTATTCCCATATTACTTTTCCTGGATGGCATACTTAGGTTACTGCTCATGCAAGCAGTATAATGCGGCAGGAACAAACTTACACAAGGTCTCTTTCTTTGAAAAGAAAATTACACATTATGATATTTCTGATCACAGAAGAAGAGCAACAGTATCATACTGCTATGGAATTGTTTTGCTTCCATGAATAAACCAGCTATACTAGTAATATGACCATGTCATCTATAAATGCTTAATACATGTAAGTAGAAAGAGTAGATAGTAATGTACATGCCTCTTGTGCCTGAATATATGCTCCTTCCATTTGAATATGTAAGTCATTGTTCACACAGGGGAAATTCATGTGGAAATCTGAAGCATGCACAGGTTTGTTGGTTAGAACAGGGGACGGTGTCAGAAGATAAAATTAAATAATATTTACTTTATGATAAATTCTGTATGTATCATGTGATTTTGTTTAGTAATGATTTTGCAACTCACAATTTTTAGTAGCAGGTCAACTTTAGTTTATATTATTTTGGCCATTTGCCTATGCAACTGCTTATTAGCTTTGCAAATATATTACTATATTACTCTGATCAGTGACTATGCTAATAATACTTTTAGAACATTCCCATATTAGCAGGTGTGGACTTTCCAGCCATATGTTATCCTTATGGGTAGTTCATGAATTTCAAGGTGCAAGAGGATGGGGCAGGAACAATGAATGGCAGAAGACTAATGTGGATGAATGTTTAGTTTCTTTGGTCTCAGTGATTTCTTCATTCATGAACTTGTCCATCACTAGCACAAATGGGCACAGATGAAGTAATGGAGAGCGTATTGTCAACTTCCATAATAGTCAAAATAAAACAGCATCCTGAATAAAACACAGCAAGAAAACTGTATGCTTCCCTCCCCCCCCTTCCCTCCAATTGAATGACAACTGATATGTTTTAAAGGAAACATCCATATTGTATTTTGTAGTTATGTAATCTGTTGGGAAATGGTTCTGTTAATTGAAAAGCTGTCCTGAAGTGGTTCATTGCATAACAGCATTTATGCAGGCAGCCTACTTGTGGGTTAGGTAAATCTGCTTTTCTCAATTCATAAAATTAAAGCTCAGAAATATGTGGTAGAGAAAAATGTGCCCAGAGACTAGCCTGTATAGAAGAATATAATTTTATTCTTCTGAGGATTTTCTTCTGTCCCTCCTACCCATGTGATAATCTGACAATAGAAAGGGTTCAGAGATGTGATTAGCAACATGTTTTTGCTTTTTCATATTCTAAAAGCCCCCACATTTGTCAGATATCACTAAGATATAAGTACCGGTAATGTCCTTTACAGCATTAAGCTTTACAATTTCAAAACTACTTCCATGGGGAAATTGAGATGCAACGGTGTCAGGTATTTCTGGTGTGATGCATCTAGTGTGTCTGGTGTGTGTATGTATACGTTTTCAGATATGGCGGTTGACACTTTTCACGTCAACGTTCCTCCTTGTAAGAGTTCATTTTCTATATGAAAAGTGATAACGTTCCCATGTGAAAGCAGACTAAAGAGACTCCTTCTGTCAGCAGAAAAGGAAGACAGAGCCGATTATCTCTGATTATCCCTTGGTGCTTCAGCACCATGTACTGTGGTGCATTTTGTTTGCAAGATTCTTCTGATCCAAAGAGAAGATTTTGGGACAAACAGCAGGCTGCTTGGGTAGGGGGAATATGGGGAAAAATCCACTCAACCAATTGCTGTTCTAGCTTTTCCACTGGATCCAGCCCAATGCCTGTAATATTTTCTTCGTGATAGCTGGTAAAACTTTGGTGGTTGTAAACAAAAATGTTTGTGTTGTATATCAACACAGTGTACTTGTCATATAATCATTTTAGGAATAAAATCATTTTAGATCTTTAAAGTACCTTTTAATGTATGGCATCAATAGTTGACAGAAAAGGTATGCTGATAAAGCCAAAATAGAAATATATGATAAAAGGAAACTGGAATAAGTAGTGTGTAAATGTTTATAATCCACTATGGGAAAAGGGGAGCGATATGTTTCTGTGGAACCCAATATTCGATGGAAGGCTTCTGATCTAACTTCCTGCTTCTATGGTGATACTCAGCTCGACGGCTGCAGCTCAGTCCATGGGAGAACAGCATCGTGAGCAGACTCCTGACGCCAACACATTCCTTCTTGGCCAGGAGTAAAAGTGCAGCAACCTTGGCAGGAGATGCAGGTAAAATGAAAGCAATAATAAAATATTAATCCTTTAATTCCGCTGTCCCATTATTCATTGGGGGAGGGGGGGGGTCTCTGTACAACTTTTAAAAAATTAAAGTCCATCCAGGATTAATCAGGTCAGTTTGACTTTACAGTTAATGGAATAGGTTCAGACAGCAGTGCAAAATTCTTGGCATCTTTTTGCTTCTCTTGTCACCCTCTGTCATTTTTAATCTCTATGTTTTCCTCAGTATCTCTGTAATGTAACCAAAAATAATTCATTTGATAAGCAAAACATACTACCATAAGATCTAAAGTCAGTCTATATAATGATGATTTTAAAATCATTCTCCTGTGAACAGTAGAGAATGTATATGTTGTGGTTGCTTACAATTTAGACTCTATGCATCTGCCCTTTCCCCTGTTCTTTTAGCCCGACAATTTCTCATGGGGATGCAAATTCTTACTAAATGCATATATAGTACTTGCTTAACGTTCAGAGTTGAAGTTAGAGCCTGCAGAGCGTGAAAACTTGTAGCTAACAGAGCACAACTATACTCGAGGCAACTCAGGCTGTTTCCACACAGACATTTTGTTCCGACGTCTTCCTTACAGCAAGGCTGTTTTCAAAAGTATCCACATGACCTTCATCCTCTGTTTTCCCCCTTCTTTTCTGTGATATTAGGGTATAACCAAGCAAATAAAAATGGACCCTTTTGTTACTTGCTTTGAAATTTTAAAGCTGTCATAGTGAGAAAAATTGTTTTCTGATAGCTTGGAGAGTGTTGTTGCTGAGCAGGATTTGCTCCCCCTGGCCAGTCCTATGCTCACTAATCTGATTTTGGATAGTGGCAGTGGGGGAAGCAGGCCAGCTAAAGAATGGCACAATAACCTCCTTTCCGAAGTAAACCCGGAAGCAATGGGGACACTTTGGAAACCATAGCGTTTTTGGAGGAACATACTAGAGCAGGTTAGATGGGGACGCTCTAGCACATTCCTCCAAAAACTGTATGGTTTCCATTGAGTTTTTAAGGGATGTGCTAGAGCATCCCCATCACTTCCAGCTTTACCCTGGAAGGGACATTATTGTGTGTGCGCACTGCACGCTTTCAAATTTGGGGGCCCTGATGGGATCCCTCTAGAATTTTTAAAAGATAATGTCAATTGGTGGGCCTCCTATTTGGCCCCCATGTTCACCTTTATAGATCGGATCGGGCTTGTACCCAGCTCATGGGATACTGCTATAGTTGTACCCTTTTAAAAAAAAAGGTGAAAAAAGTGATCCTGCAAATTACCGGCCAATAAGCTTGCTAAACATCATAAGCAAATTATATGCAAAACATCTCCTAGATAAATTGACATTATGGATGGAACAAAAGAACATTTTAGGTGAGAAGCAGGCGGGCTTCAGACCGGGAAAAGCCACGATAGACCACGGTTTAGTCTTACAACACCTAATCGAAAAGTATTCCTCTAGAGGATCCATTTCATTATACGCAGCCTTTGTTGATCTGAAGGCCGCATTTGACACGGTCTCTAGGCCGGAACTATGGAACAAATTGATGACATCAACCATCGATAAAAGACTTCTTTTTTCTTATTTGGACCCTGCATAACCAAACTTATTTAAGGGTCAGATGCAGCGGACTGGGACACTTGACTGATCCCATTAGAACCTATAGAGGGGTTAAACAAGGTTGCATATTGGCACCTATGTGATTGGCCCTCTACATTAATGATATGGCAAGTCACCCCCCCCCAAACTTGCAGAAAGGCACACACCAATGCTGCTTTATGCAGATGATGTAGTAATCTCTCCAGGACCCCCATAGATATGAAGAGAGCCCTGGGAAGGTTAATCGAGTACTGCAATAATGAACGCCTTACCATCAATTACCAGAAAACTAAAATTATGGCATTTGGGAGAAACCAAAAAATAAATAAAAGATCATAGGTGATTAAGGGCCACAGAATTGATCAGGTAGACAGCTTTAAATACCTGGGAGTGATGGTCCAGGCATCTGGTTCCAGGATCATTCACTGCAAATATGCTGCTGTCCAGGGGGGTAGATCTACAAATAGTTTTATTAAATTTATGCGAACACAAGGTGGCCACTCAGTATTTGCTCTCTGAAGTTATTTAAAACTAAATCTTTAGCTCAAGTTCAATATGGTTCCTTCTTGGGCCCACCAACCTCTTGCTTCTCACCACTGGAGAGAGTTCAATCCAAATTTCTAAGAGCAACTCTCCAGGTTCCCAAATGTGTTCCAAATGCCTGGATCAGATTAGAAACCAGAATGCTGAAGGTGCAAGCCAGAGTTTGCATCTCATCCATCCAGCTATTGTTGAAAGGAATATTGAACCGCCAAGGGCTCTTTCCTTTGATATTCCAGGATAAATTTCAAGTAAGTTGGTTGAGGACTGCCAATAAAAGAATCAATACTTTGGGTTTATTCCTGCAGGCACTGTTGAAAATCAGGTATGAACGTGGGAAAGATATTATTCAACAGAGGGTGGAAGATGTCAAGTGGCAAGCAGACCTCTCTAGGGCCCCAAATTTTAAGTGCCAGCTGATCATTAAATATGTGGTTGCCCCGGCAGCCTATTTAACTAAACTAGAATTTAACAAGAGCAGAAGAGCATTTACCTTGGCAAAGTGCGCAGCACTTCCTTCTGCCATGCTGGTAGGGAGATTCAAAAAGATCCCATGCTCAGTAAGATTATGTTTATGCTTGATGGGGGAGGTGGAAACTACAGAGCACATGCTTCTGAGATGTCCATATTACAAGATGTCCATATTACATATCTCCAGCCAGTGTTAATTGGATTTCTTCATGAATCTGATGCGGCTAAACTGGGATATCTGTTATCTAATAGAAACCACTGGGTATCCAGACAAGTAGCTAAATTCTGTCTTGGGATATGTAAGACACGGGGAAACGATATTAAAGCTGATGCAGAGTTTTAAACCCATTTGACTAGCTCAAATGTTTATGCGGCTATTTTGTTGTTGTTGTATTGAACTATTGTTTTAATGATGTTTTAACTTTGTAATACTGGTCAAAGACCGCAATGAATTATATTACTAATTCGGGCACAAACTTTCCCGCCATTGGCAAGGGGGAACCTGGCAACCCTAATTCTCGTTCTTACCTTTCAAGCTCTCAATGACTTGGAGCCAGGGTGCTTGAAGGATTGCCTTGTGGAATTCCCTTTCCCTTGAGGCTCCCCTGGCACCTACATAGCTTTCTTTCAGGCGTCAGGCCAAAATATTTCAGTTCAGTCAGACTTTTAATTAAGGGGTTTGTTTTTTTAAACATTATTTCAGTCTGGAAATGGTTCTCTTCAACTGTCTCTGATCTGTTATTATGACCTATGTTTTTATGCTTGGCTGGGTTTTCTTATTGTTGGATTTTAATTAATGCTTAGTTTTTATTTCTTAAATTGCCAAGGGCAGAGTCCTGGAGAGGCAGCATAAAATGTTCTAAAATAAATAAATAATATATGACTGATCTCTACTGATACTACTGATCTGATACAGCAAATATACTAATATGTGGTGTCTGTAATAATTCTTCTCTGTCTTCTGTGTGGGCCTCTTCTTACAAACCTAGTCCTGGCACACAAAATTGATTTGACTCCTCTGGGGCATGTTAATGCTAATCTACTAGTTAATATAAATGTATTATGCCAGTCAGACTATACTAGCAATCTTTAATTCAGTAATACGTTATCAGAACCATCACTTCATGGTTTCTTTTTAAGGCAGGTCTTTGAGGGTCTCCCCACAATAGATGGGCCAATCTGTAATGTTATTAATTGGATTGTTATCTTTCCTTACATAGAAATTAGGATTTTCTACTTGAATTGAATGTATGATTTCTCCAAAACAAAGCATATATTTGGAGTATCTATTCAGATTTCATCAAGTGTAACTATATTTCAAAATTCTTCCTTCTGATCCTGACTCTACAGGGCACCAGTATTCATTCAAGTTCTAGACTGTTGTCTAAAACTACTGACTTCACTTAGTCACTGGATTAATCCTAGAAAACTAAACCATTATTTATATGGACATACAAATACTCACAGAAACTGATGAAAGCAGTTTAACTGTACCATAGGTCTGTACCCATAAAGCATTATGCTGAAAGCAAACTTTCAACAGGGTATATAACCTGGATTTTTCCTAGTACCCTTTTTCTTTAAAAACAAAATTATTCCATAAAATACCACCTAATGAAATGCTACTTATATTATGGAATTTAATTCTCTTGATGTGTTTCTGTGTGCCCGTTTTAAATATATTTTTAAAATTTAGTTAGAAGTTCTCATCTGTGGACAATCGAGTGATGGTTCTGGGTTAAGTGTATCTTATCTGCTGTATGTATTAATATATTCTTCCTTTACTTCCTTCCTTCCTTCCTTCCTCCTTCCTTTCCTTTCCTCCTTCCTGGTCCTGTTACCTTCTCTTGACTCTTATAACTCCACTGCTGTTTTGTTTACACATACATAATGAAAAAAATCCCACACCCCAGTCATCCCCATTTGTCCCCGTTCAGCATCCTGCAGCCCCATCAGCCCTCTGTCCTTCAAAGCTGTAAGTTGTCGAAATCCAGCAGACAGAGCAAAACCTTTTGGTGCAACATTTGATGTTGGACGTAGGAGGACTACACAGTCAGCAGGGGTAAGCACGTCTGTCCACTTCTGTGCAACTTTCACTTAGTTCAATCCAGTAGGTGTTATCAAATTTGGTCAGAGTACATGGGCATTCAGAGAGTCCTGTGGCACAGAGTGGTAAGCTGCAGTACTGTAGTCAAAGTTCTGTCCACGACCTGAGTTCGATCCCAATGGAAGTCGGTTTCAAGTAGCCGGCTCAAGGTTGACTCAGCCTTCCATCCTTCCAAGGTCGATAAAACGAGTACCCAGCTTGCTGGGGTAAAGTGTAGACGACTGGGGAAGGCTATGGCAAACCACCCCATACACATAGTCTGCCTAGTAAACATCGTGATGTGACGTCACCCCATGGGTCAGTAATTCTTGACCTTTACCTTTTTACATGGACATTGTTTTCTTATGGCTGTGTTAAAGCCATGTCATGTCAACAACAGACAGTGGGAGCTGCTTATAGGTAAGATGAATGGTGGAATATGAAGTCATGCACCTGCATCATTAAGGTGTACCTTGAGACCATAATGCTGAGGTTCTTACTATTTTCTGTACGTGGTTGACTTTCCAGCAGCCCACACTCAATCAAAATGGCTAGCCACTGTGGATATTTGAAAGATGGAACAGTTTTTCAAATTCCTATAGAACATGGGACATGGTGCGATTCACTATCTATTTATAATGAATATTCTGTACCAATGCCTGAAAATAAGAATACAGATAAAGCTACAAGAGTGGTAAGAGTGATTGCTATTATGCATCTCAGATGCTAAAGATGTTGATTTGGTTCCCTTAAGCAGGAGGCCTTTGTTCCTATGGGTTCTTATTATGACTTTCTGTAGGGAGATGTAGGGTGAAAACGCATGGTCACTTTATCCTCCTTTAATCCCTGTTTTAACCAGGATCGAACGCACATTAAGCGAAACGCATGCGTTCGATCCTGGCTGAATCCTGGCTGAAACAGGGATTAAAGGAGGATAAAGTGACCATGCGTTTTCACCCGTAGACTCCAGAATGTTACTGCTACAATGTTAAATGGTTTATTGAAAGGCACTACTGCACAGTCCATTACAAAAGCAAAATTGCAAACTGAATCAGATGCATGAAATAGGAATACATACAGAAAAGGCATGAATATTACGGAGAGTCCTTCCTCGAAAATTACCCTTCCTGGCAGTATTAGCACTCCATATTAGATACTGAGACCCACTGATTGAAGCCCATCTCCCTTCATAAAGTCCTTCTTTTCCCATATCCTTATTGTGGGAAAGCTAACAGTCCACCCTTAATAGAAAAGAGCAAGAGTCCAGTAGCACCTTAAAGACTAACAAATTTTCTGGCAGGGTATGAGCTTTTGTGAGCCACAGCTCACCTCTTCAGATACAGTCCACCTTTAACTTCATGTAATGTTGAGAGCCAGTGTGGTGTAGTGGTTAAGAACAGTGGACTCTAAAATGGAGAACCAGGTTTGATTCCCCACTCCTCCACATGAGCTGCAGGTGCTAATCTGGTGAACCGGGGTGGTTTCCTCACTCCTCCACATGAAGCCTGCTGGGTGACCTTGGGCTAGTCACAGTTCTCTCAGAACTCTCTTAGGCCCACAAGGTCTCTGTTGTAGGGAGAGGAAGGGAAGGTGATTGTAAGCTGGTTTGAGACTCCTTTCAGTAAAGAAAACTGGGGTGTAAAAATCAACTTCTTCTAATTTAATTTAAGATGAACAGAATATTCAAAGAATTATTGCCCCTGTTGTCACAGCTACAAAGGGCCTACAAATGGCTGTTGACAATTTTCTCAGATTAAATCTATGCAGGTTATGTATTTGCATGCACCGTGATATGGCTGCTTTATCCTTTTTGTTAAATTTTAGACCATCAGAAAAGAAAAGGAGAGAGGCCTCTCACTGTCTAATCCAGCTGGCAAAAAAAGAGCTCGTTCCCCTTCTACTTTTAGAAGTAAATCATCTGCTTGGTAAGTAACGTCTTGATGGACTATGCATTGTTTTAAGGAATGTTTTGATCAAATTTATATTAGAACAATAGAATGTGCATAGGGATGGATTACATAGGTCACATATTTCCTTTAAACAGAGTTATTTCACATGGTAACAAATATTTCAGCCAGAGAATTTCAGTGACCTCCGTATGAACTTAATGAAAATTAGTAGGAAACTACTGCCTGACAGGTATAATTGCAGTGTAATCCTATGCGAAGTTATACCAGTATTTCAGTGGTCTTAGACCAGAGTAACTGTTTAAGATTGTATTGTCCATGTAAAAGGAGAAAATGTAGACACTGCTAATTGTTGTAGACATTTTAAAAAATTCAGTAAAATCTAAATATTGAAAAGAGAGTGGTTAGTTTTGTCACAGCTGTCTTTGTGGTTGAAACAGGCATGCTTCCAGGTCTTTGCCTTTTTTGCCTGGAACACCCAAAAAAGTAACCACAACACCTGGATCATCCAGAATCTCCTCTACTCAGCAACGACCTCCTTCTCCTGGCAACATTCGACCTGTCAAAAATGAGAAAAAAAAGGAAAATGAGAAAAAAGAAAAAAAGCAGGAATCCAGGAAGGCAGTTGAAGAAGAGATGGGCGATGGGAAGACAATCCCAAATTCCAGAGAGGCTGCAAATGTAGAAGGACCTAGTAAACCAGAGACTGTACACAGTAAGACTCACCATATTACTCTTGGCTTGTGTTCTTTCTCTGTTCACTTGCTGTAGCCTCTACTCTGTCGTGCAATATTTGAGTGTCAGTTTGATTTAAGGAACTTGGGAGTAATTGTGCTAGAGAATAAAAGTGTAAGGATTTAATCGGAATAATAGTAATAATATTCAAAGTGTTTCACATATTATTTTTGTAATCCTTACAACATGTCTGTAAAACAGGACATATATGTGCACTGGAAATGGGGGATCTGAGATTCTGAAAATGGTACCCTAAGCAAAAATTGTATGTCTTATCTAACTGAGAGAAGTGCAACATATATAGTTAGCAAATGTGTAGCATCTCTTCACAAGTTGAGAAAGATGTTATTATTGTTTACTTGCTTGTCAGCTCATTATATTTTTATCTTTGCCCATTCTCCAAGGTAGTCAGAGCAGTAGACATGACTGTCAGACTCAGGCGTCTGCCCCTAGTATCCCTCAAGCACACTCATCCAGACAGGTAGATCTGAAGCAGTAATACTTTATTAGGAACTAAAAGGCAAAATAAAAGAACTGACTGCACGCAGGCAGGTGAGGTTAGCAATGGAGACCCAGTACAGGTTACTTGCTTAAAAACATTAGGATGGGAGAATAAGATAAACATTGCTAGGCAACAGCGAGATAAGCAGTTCCTGTGGATGAAGACAAAACACGACACAGCTGTGAGCACTGGCACAAACAGGAGATACACAGGAGCTTCCGACCCTAGGAACTTGGCCAGAACTTGGCCTGAACTTATGTTAAGAGCCTGTCTGAAACTTGGGTTCAGCGAAGAACCTGACAATGACACCCCATCCCCATTTTATCCTTGCCCAAATGACCCTCTTGGGAGAGTAGGGATATGAACCCTGGGTGTGACTGTATGCCCACACCTCTTACTCCCAACATTCCAACCACTGTACTACCTGGCTGTCACTGTGGATATAAACATATGGATTGGTGTGGTACTGTACATTCTGTAAATTTATCAGTACATTATTAACATTTCCAGCAAACAACTAATATTACAGCAACCGTTTTGGTTTGTTAATCACCATGCTATGTGATGCATATGTGAGTCTTCTCAGTTGCTGCTGTTCCAACACTGTGCGGCAGTCTTCCTGAGGAAATTTGTGAGACCCCTTTCATACAAAGTTGTAGAATGTCTTGAAAGGTGGAGCTTTTTCCAAAGGGCTTCTTGGCAAACTTGTTCTTGAATTTGTGTCGCTTTATGGTATCCATGGTTGTTGGTAATTGTCATTTGTTAGTTTTAATGGGATACTACTATATAATGTATTTGATGGGTATCATTGTCTTTTACTATATAATGTATTTGATCGTTGTCTTAATGGATACTTGGAATCTTGGGGAGAGGGCAGAATATAAACATTTGACTGGATAGAATGGTAAAGGTGTGTTAATTGTTCCAGATGCAGTCCCAGTTCTGTCCCCTCCTGCTTCAGCTGCCTCACCAACTCTTCTCTGCAGCAAGCCTTCTGCAGGGACAACAGACCCAGAAGAAGCAACCAGAGTGCTGGCTGAAAAAAGACGACTGGCCCGGGAACAACGAGAACGGGAAGAGCAAGAAAGAAGGGAAAGGGAATCGAACGAAAGGTGACCACTCTCCAGTTCCTGAGCAGAAAAGATGCACTATCATATATTAAATATCCCCTTGCATGTTGTAGAGCCTAAAGCTGATACGGCCAAAAAGAGTGCTTATCAAAGGCCTCTTGTCTTTTTATCTATGCAATCAATATGTTGTCCAAATAGGCATCTGCAAGTGATGCAGCTGAACTGTGTTACACCAGCTGAGTAGTTGCTCTTCTGTCACTGTCCTAGCTGTTGTGGCTATCATGTGATCTGCAGTCCAAAGAAATAACAGCCATTGCCTTTTTAATTATTTGGATCTGTTGGCTGGAATCCAAAGAGCTAATTCAGGCATGTCTCAGGGACTGGGTATATGCAGTGGCATTTTCTCAACCTTTTCTTGAATATATGCCAAATCACACACTACTTGTGAAAACCAGAATTGCGAAAACAAGTTGCTGTGTAATGCAGGAGTTGCTATTTGAGAAACCCCAGCACAAATCTCCCCTGAGCAAGTAGAACCGGCTTGCGCTGTCTTTGGATCCCAGCCATTCACTGCAGTGGTTTACTATGCAAAGTAAATAGGTTTGTATCCCAGTGTTTCTGCTTAACTGAACCCATATATAATTTAAACAAGTTTAATCAATTTTTTTCCATTGGGGCTAATTGAGCATGGTACAAAATATGCACCATAAATGCCCCCCCCCCCAGTTCTTGCAGTTCAATTGAAAACTGATTCCCTTGAAAAAGTGTTCTGCCTCTGTTATTAGGGTGCTTAGGACCCACCTTTCCTGATAAATCCACCTTAGGCCATCACCTCTCCAAGTCAAATCATCTTCTTACTGGTAATTTTTGTCCTTTTTCTGCTCACATCGTGTTTATGGGCAGTCATTTTTAGTAAAGGTGAGAAATGTTGATTTGAGGCTGGGCATAAGCATAGTAAAACCAGTTAGTTTTAGGGTTGTATTTTTAACTGTCTTTGAAATAATGAAGCAGGTTCAAATGCTCATAAAGACAGCCCTGATAGCAGCACGTCCAGGGAGATTACTTGGCCGAAAGTGCTCCATGTCAGTATCTCCCTGCATGTTCCCTTCTCTGCATTGTGAAGAGGCATAGTTTTATGAGAAGTGCCTATTGGATCTACCTTGGGTTGTCTGTCTGAGGAGCCAGTCTGTCTTTCCAGAGAGAGATGGAAAACTCATCTGTATAGCCAAGTATTACCTTCCTATCTCATTCTAAGAGCTGAGTTATAGTGGAGAAGCATCTCTTCCTTTTTTTTCCTGTGAAGTTGTCACTATGATCTTCAGTTGTGGTCCCAGGGTGAGTTGGGGCAGCGTACGAGGCAGCATCCTGTCCTTGCTGAAACTAAGCGTGTCTGGGCTTGGTCAGTGCCTGAACACGAGACTTTCTGAGAAATCTCCATAAGCCTCCTGAATACTTCTCCTTAAGTAATTCTGACCATGGGATTCTACCCAGCATAAGTTTAAGTTTGTTAAAATTAGCTCTCCTAAAGTCCAACCTATATGTCTGACTACGTACAGTTTTTCCTTTCCCCAAGATTGTAAATTCCAAGAGTACGTGGTCACTACTACCCAGGGTGCCTACTACTTTAACCTCATCAACCAGTTCTTCCCAGTTGGCGAGAATCAAATCTAAGATAGCAGATCCCCTTGTTTCCCTGTCCACTTTCTGGAGAAGGAAGTTGTCAGCAAGACAAGTCAGGAATTTATTGGATCTAGCATTTTAGCAGAGTTGGACTTCCAACTGATATCCGGGTAATTAAAATCTCCCATGACCACCATGTCCCGTTTCTTTGAGAACTTTGTAATCTGGTCTTGGAGTGTCTCATCCAAGTCCTCTGCCTAGTTTGGTGGTCGATAGCAGACGCCCCCCACACACCATAATATCACTATTATTTCTTACTCCCTATATTTTTACCCATAGAGTCTCGTCTGAACTTCCTTGCTCAGATTCATGTACTTCTTCACAAGTGTACACATCTTTGACATATAATGCTACTCCTCCCCCCTTCCTTATCTGTCTATCCCTTCTAAACAAGTTGTACCCCTCAATCTCAATATTCCAATCATAAGTGATATCCCACCAAGTTTCAGTAATGCCTATTAGGTCAAAATCCCCTTCTTGTATAAGGGCTTCAAGTTCTTCCCGCTTGTTTCCCATACTCTGTGCATTAGTGTACAGACATCGGAGTCCATGGTTTATGGGCCCTGAGGTTTTTGTTTCTGAACTTACCCGTGAGTTTGTTTCCTCGCATACATGGCACTACCTTCAAATCTTTATTGTTCTCATCTGCAGTTATTGTCATCATGCTAGGATTTAAGTTCTTGTCTCACTCCCCCATAGAATTTAGTTTAAAGCCCTACTCATCAGGTTTGCTAGGCTCTCACCAAACACAATTTTTCCTACCCTCATGAGGTGCAAACCATCTCCCAATAGAAGAGCTTCATCTTGAAAGCTTAAGCCGTAGTCCAAAAATCCAAACCTTTCTTGATGACACCACCTAAGCAGCCTGTCATTAATTTGTAGTATTTTTCTTTCCCTTCCTAAGCCATGACCTTCAACAGGCAGAACTGACAAAAAAACAACTTGCATCCCCAGGTCCTTCACCTTCTTACCCAGAGCTGCATAATCTCTTTTAATACTTTTGGGCTGTGTCGGGCAATATCATTTGTTCCCAAATACATATGTCTGACTCTTTACTGGATGCTCATAGGCAAAAGAAGGAGGAGCTGGCGCAGAGGATAGCTGAAGAGCGAGCTCGCCGAGAGGAAGAGGCTCATAAGCAGGAGGCAGAGCGAAAGCAAAGAGGAGCCGAACTGGATCAAGAGAAAGAAGAAGCGCTGCGCTGTCTGGCTGAAGAAAAAGAACAGAAAGAGAGGGAGGAAATGGAACGGCTTCAGAAGCAGGTTTGCCGTGATGTTCCAACACATCTGTGGTTGTTTGCACAGATAGCTAAAAAAGATGGGTGTGTGGTTTATTGAATATATGGAAACTCTGAATCAGAAGCAAAGGCAAGAAGATGCTTACTGGTTTAGACACTGTGGCAGGTCTCTTTTTTTTACCAACTGAGGGGATGCACACAGCCTCCTATGATTTTTGGGATCTAGGTTTTTGGGATCTCCCCTCAGTTATTAGGTGTTCTAAAGGTAACAAGGCTTTGGGTTCACTGCCATGAGGTAAGTTTTGTGGGCACAAGGAGATTATTGAGATCACTAAGGCAGGACTAGGGTATTAACAACTATGACGATTTATTTACAGGTTGGTTTAAAGGAACAAATCATCAGCACAAGTCTCCAGGTACACAAATGAGAAACCTGGCTGAGGCACATACATTTAAACTAATGGCTTCAGAGAGTAGTTAGAAGTTTCTTTAAAGCTTTCAGGCACAAATAGGCTTTTGCTGGCTAGCCACTAGGTTGGATCCTCTCTCACGCACAGGATTCCACCCACACCAGCCTGCCCTTTTCCAAGAGGTCAGACTCAGTTGTATAAGGTCTGCCCAGTACCAGAGACAGGCCTAACAAATGGGTACTTATTCTGTCCCAGAGATAGAGCTAAACCACTCTGCAGCCACACTGCCAGGCAGAGCTACCCTTCACTCTGTCTGCTCTTTTTCCTGGGCCAGACCGGAGCTCTCCCTGCTCTCTCCTTGACGCAGATCTCAGCTCTCTCTCCTCCTGTGTTCCCCTCCAACTTTCCATTCCCCCCCTTCTCCAAGGTGATTAGATGCTGAAACAGCTCTCCTGTAGGCTCAGCTGGGTGGCTGTTTTTTCCTTCAGGGGCAGGACAGCCTCCTCCTGTCCATCACAGACACAAATTTATATAATCTCCAAACCCAACAGAGAGAGACAGACACATCCAAAATTGCCTGGTGAGTGTCAGCCTAAGTATCCTGACCTTAGTGTGACACTTTTAACCACAGCACACCCTGGTTCTTATAACATTCCATGTAATGTTCTTTTCATTGCTTTAAGGTTCTGAAATGATGCTTTGTCAAGGCTCAGTCTGTGATTGTCCAGTAGCCGCAGTTAATTATATCGGTTCTCGCTTGCCAATGGAAATGTATACTTGCTTTCTCAGCTCTTCTCATGGGCTGTTCTCAAGGACTGGCAGGAGGAGAGGTGCAAAAAGTTTTTGATGCTGCTGCTTCTGTCTCCACCTGTCCTGCCTCAGAAGTGGTTGCCCACAAAAAGAAGCCCAAGAAAAGCCAGTGGAATGTAATCAGTGTAAAATTATACAGGAAAAGAGTTCAACAATATTCCTTCTCTCAGATACCCTGAATGCTTAAACATGGGGTTTGCAAGCTATTCTTACTTCTCTAACTAGAGAAAAAAGGGGAAGCACTTAGATGTTTAGAGAGGCAGCGTGGTGTAGTGGTTAAGAGTAATGGGCTTTAATCTGGAGAACCGGGCTCGATTCTCCACTCCTTCACATGAAGCCTGCTGGGTGACCTTGGGGCAGTCACAGTCCTCTCTGTGCCTTCAGATGTGATCAAGCTGACAACCAGTAACACCTTACCTGTGGTACATCCTTTCCTCTTGATGCTTGCTTGGTGTCTCCGCTATTCTTTTAGGTGCCAGGCTTTTAATTAACAGGTTTGATCTGTTAATATTTTAATAGTCTGCTTTTAGTCTAAGAATTTAAGCTACCCAATGTTTTATGTTGGTTTTATGCACTGGCTAGATTTATAATGCAGGGTTTTAATTGTTAACTGTCAGGATCAGGCGTCTGTCCCTAGCATCCCGAAAGCAAACTCATCTAGGCTGGTAGCTTTGAAGCAGTAATACTTTATTAGGAGCAAAAAGATAGATTTCAGAACTGACTGTCTACAGACAGGTGAGGTTGGTAATGAGGAAATAGTGGCAGGTTACATGTTTTAAAGGCAATACCGGCTACAATGGTAAACATGGTTAAGCATCCCTGAGATAAGCTATTCCCAGGACAGGCAGACTAAACATCCAGCTCAGCTGTGGGAAAGGAAGAGTGAAACTGTACACAGAGTTTACAGGTATGGGAACCAAGGACTTGGTGTGTAGCCAGATGGCCCTGCCCATGACAAGAGCCTTTACCCCTGCTAGCACCATTAACTTTTATGGTGTGTTTTATTTATTTTTAAGCTGCTTCGGGTAGGTTTTTTGGAGGGGTGGCAAAGAAATTTTCTAAATATATAAATAAGTCACTCTGTTTTTTCCCCCTTTCCTGTGTCATCCCTTTAGAAAGAAGAAGAAGCTCGAATACGAGAAGAACGGATCCGGTTAGAGCGTGAAAAACATTTCCAAAGAGAAGAACAAGAGCGTTTAGAAAGGAAGAAGGTAACAGCAAATATAGCACGTGATCCAGTGGTCTAGAACCTTGAAGGCAAACAGCATTTCCCTAGCTGACAGTAACAGAATTGTGCTGTTTACACTTTTGTGAATAGTTCTATTAATTTTAACTTTTTAAAAATCTGAGCCCATTCAAATCAGTGTAAGCATCTATATGAATTGGAATGCTTCTTTTACAACCAGATGAAGATCACTTCCCTTCTTTCTGTGATCCTTGTCATATATTTCAAAATTATAATTTTAGAGCTAATCTTATGATTGACTGTAGTTAATGGCTTTCCCCCCTGATTTTCTTTATAGCGACTTGAAGAGATTATGAAAAGAACTAGACGGACAGAAGCTGCAGAGAAGGTACATTTTCAATTTCTTTCTCATAGAAATGATTGGATATGTTTTTGCCCAATGCAGCATTCTAACGTTAACTTATTTTATTTTACAGAAGTCTAATGAACAGCAAAATGGGGAGATAACAAAAGATGCAGGTATTGCTTTTGATTTCTGCTTGGTTTAGCAGTGCAAGTCTCAATTGGTAGATCATTTAACTAAAGCTTTAGATGGTTAGTAGGGTGAAGACCAGTTTAAATCAGCATAGCAAAACATTCAGCTCTACCATCTGTAGGTGCAGTATGAGGATCAGTTCTTTCCAATGTGATTAAGCTACTAGCAGTGTACTTCCACTTGCAACTTTAAAAAGAATCTTGAGATGCATTCTGAACAAGTGCAGAACAAAGATTTTTGGTAGATAGTCTTGCAAATCCACAAAGTTAGTAGCTTAAAACTGTGTAGCTGTTTTGTTAATGTTGAGGGAAGCCAACCAGGGCTTCCAAGGTTTTGGCCCTGGAACATCTCTTTATCCTGGCCTCACGTTTGAGTACCACAGCACTAAGGAAGAGAGCACATCTGAACATGTGCAGCATGCTGATCCTTCTCATAGTCAACTTTACATACATTCTGTGCACATGGCTAGATTTAAACAAATCTTTCTAGGAAAAGTTATGTGGGAAACCATTTTCCTCTTTCTTCTTTTCCTCTGCCAGTGACCAGCCCTACATCTCCCGTAAGCCCTGTGATTGACTCTCAGGTTCAACATGTACCAGAATCTCCACGCAATGGGGAAATGATAACCCACACACATGTGCTCATTTCACATCAGCTCCCAGCAAATGTAGACAGGTGAGTGAGAGTATGCTGTTTGCGAGTGGATGTTTAATGAGAAAAGTTCGTTTCTTCTTTTTTAATGAAAGTATAGTAAATCAAATTATTTTCCCATTCTTGTGTGTTTCCTTTGGTATCTTTTTATCACCTATTCCACAGCTACCCTTCAAATGCTCTAGATCCCATCTGCTGTGGGTTAAGTTTGCTATGTATTTTTTATTTATTATTTCAGTTTATATCTATCTATCTATCTATCTATCTATCTCTATCTATAATATTATTATATAACAGTTGGCTGTTGAGGGGTGGGACTGAGAGCGGTTCATTAGGAAGGCTCCTCTTGCAAGAGGTAAAAGCACTTGGGCTGAGGGTCAGCAGGACCCAGAGTTTCTAAAGAGTTGCTGTTTCCTGAGTGAGGAGGGCTAGTGTGACTGGGGTTAATTTCTGGCTCCGCTCTCTGTTGTTGGCTGTTGAGTGGTGGGACTGAGAGCTGTTCATTCAGAAGGCTCCTTTTGCCAGAGGCGCAAGCCTTTGGCGCAAGCCGAAGGGTGAGAGCTGAAGGGTAAGAGCAGGAGGGCTCTTGCTCTGGGGTTCTTAGCTTGGGGGTCAGGCCTGAGGCCCCTGAAAGCAGCTGACAAGTTTCTATATTTTTAATGTTTTTATGTTTGAGCATTTTTGCTTCTTCAAGCAGGGAGCCTTTTTGTTTTTATGTTTGAATGTTTTTGCTTCTTCAAGCAGGGAGCCTTGAGAGGCAGTTTGTCAGGGGAACTATCAGAGTAGTGCAGGAAAGAAACTGAACAACTTCAGCAATAGATCACAGTAGTGTGGCTAGTGAGGGAGCTGAGGCTGTAACATGCAAGGTCTGTGGCATGTTTGTATTCTTACCTGAGGGTAACAATAATTACACTTGCAGCAAGTGTAAGTTGGTAGCCTGGTGGAGGAGGAGAAGATACAGGGACTTGAGGCATGCTTGTACACACTCCATTTCATAAAGCAAGGTGAAGGGTTCATGGACAGAACGCATGAAACACTCTTTAGGGGGCAATAGGAGGAGGAGAGAAAGGAATCTCAACAAAAGGAGGTGCAACCAACACAGGAGGAAAGTACATGGAAGAATGTGACCCACAGGAGCAGGAAAATCATTCTGATCCTCTGTTGCTCAGCAATCGGTTCCTGGATCTCCCCATAGATACTGATTCTGGACCACTGGAACAAGGGCTACACCTTCCCAAAGCATGAAAGAAATTTCTCAGGCTCCTGCACATGAGAGGACTCGATCTTCCACTCCACAATTTAGGAAGAGGTGTGTTCTGGTAATTGAGGATTCCTTTCTGAGAAGGGTAGAGGCTAAAGTATGCCAACTGGGCTTGTCGTCTCGAGAGGTCTGCTGCACGCATCCAGGATGTGACATAAAGGGTAGGAAGACTCATCAAGCCCACAGATTATTACCCTTTCTTGCTCATTCATGTGGGAACAAATGAAATTGCCCGACACAGCCCAGAATGTATTAAAAGAGACTATGGGGCTCTGGGTAAGAAGGTGAAGGACCTGAGGGCACAGGTTGTGTTTTCACCAGTTCTGCCTGTCGAAGGTTGTGGCTTAGGAAGGGAAAGAAGAATACTACAAAGTAATGACAGGCTGCTTAGGTGGTGTCATCAAGAAAGGTTTGGAATCTGGACCATGGCTTACACTTTCGAGAAGAAGCTCTTCTATCCAGAGATGGTTTGCACCTCATGAGGGTAGGAAAAATTGTGTTTGGTGAGAGCCTAGCAAACCTGATAAGGAAGGCTTTAAACTAAATCCTATGGGGGAGCAAGACAAAAAAAAAGGATGTCCTGGGTAACTACTGACCCATCAGCTTGACTTCTATACCGGGAAAAGTTTTTGAACAAATCATCAAACAGTCATTCCTTGAGAATTTAGAAAGGATGGATTTGATTAATAAGAGCCAGCACGGGTTTCTCAAGAACAAGCCATGTCAGACTAATCTTATCTTCTTTTTTGATTACGACCTTGCAGGATCAGGGAAATGCTGTAGACATAGTTTATCTAGATTTCAGTAAGGCTTTTGATAAGGTTCCCCATAATATTCTTGTTGACAAATTGGGAAAATGTGGTTTAGATCCTGTTACTGTTATGTGGATCTGTAATTGGTTGACAGATCGCACCCAAAGAGTGCTTGTTAATGGTTCCTCATTCACTTGGAGAGGAGTGACTAGTGGAGTGCCTCAGGGATCTGTCCTGGGCTCTGTGTTGTTCAATATCTTTAGAAATGATTTGGATGAAGAAATAGAGGGGATGCTTATTAAATTTGCAGATGATACTATATTGGGAGGGGTAGCAAATGCGGTAGAAGACAGAGCCAGGATACAGCATGATCTTGACAGGCTGGAGAATTGGGCAAAACCAATAAAATGCATTTCAACAATGATAAATATAAAGTTCTGCATTTAGGTAGGAAAAATCAAATGCAAAATTATAGGATGGGGGAGACTTGTCTTAGGAGTAGTGTGTGTGAAAAGATCTTGGGGTCTTAGTAGACCAAACACTGAACATGAGTCAGCACTATGATGCGGTAGCTAAAAAGGCAAATGCGTTATTGGGCTGCATCAACAGAAGTATAGTAAAGTGATGGTATCCCTTTACTCTGCTGTGGTTAGACCTCACCTAAAGTATTGTGTTCAGTTTTGGGCACCACAATTTAAGAAAGATGTAGACAAGCTGGAATGTGTCCAGAGGAGGGCAACAAAGATGGTGAGGGGTCTGGAGACCAAGTCCTATGAAGAAAGGTTGAAGGAGCTGGGTATGTTTAGCCTGAAGAGGAGAAGACAGAGGGGATATGATAACCATCTTCAAGTACTTGAAGGGCTGTCATAGAGAGGAGGGTGCCGAGGTTTTTTGTTGTTGCCCCAGAAGGTCAGACCAGAATTAATGGGTTGAAATTAAATCAAAAGAATTTCCGTTTAGACATTAGGAAGAATTTTCTAACAGTTAGAGCAGTTCCTCATTGGAACAGACTTCCTTGGGAGGTGGTAAGCATTCCTTCCCTGGAGGTTTTTAAGCAGAGGCTAGATGGCCATCTGTCAGCAATGCTGATTCTCTGACCTTATAAGAGGGAGGGCATCTTCTGGGCATGGACTAGGGGTCACTGGGTGTGTGTGGGGGAGGTAGTTTGGAATTTCCTGCATTGTGCAGGGGGTTGGACTCAATGACCCTGGTGGTCCCTTCCAACTCTATGATTTTATGATTACATATATATAATATCAATATTATATTCAATTTATATGTAAGTGAAAGCATTGTTGAAAGCACAGTTTGCTGCTTGGTAGCTAAAGAGCGCATTCTTTAAAATTTAATGAGAAACTTAAAAGTCCTTTTCTCATTCTATATCCATCCGGTAGTTGTTAAGAAGAAGAAGAAAAGCTGCTATAGATAATACATTACGAATGTCTGCTTTACAGTGTATAGAAAAGAGTGTTCTGTTCTCTCTTGCGAGCTTCATCACTCGTCAGAGTGTTTAAAAGCTTTTTAAAATACTAGAATCAGAGAACAAAACAACAAAGAATATATCAGTCACTCTCTTACTCCTGAAGATGTTTTCTGCATCTGGAGGCTGGGATCAGCACTAGCTTCAAGAAAGATATAATTACCACACACAAAGTGTGGATGACATATGGCATCTTTAAACATCTATGTCATGCATTGAGAATTCCAAGCACCATCATGAAACCCAGACAGGGTAGTGGTTAAAATGATGGACTATGACCAGCGAAACCTGGGTGCCAATTGATATTCTTTTACTTTTTATTAACCATGCAGTTTGATTACTGTAATGCACTATATGTTGGGCCAGCCCTGAATACAACCCAGAAACTGGGTGCAGAATGTAACAGTGGCTGGTTGGTGGGAACATACTTTGCCTGTCTTAAAACAGCTACACTGGCTGCCAGTTTGTCTTCAGGCTCAATACTGGGTGCTGGTTGTAGCCCTTAAAGCCCTTAAAGCCTAGGACCCATATATCTATAGGACCATGTCTTCCCCTGTGTGCCAGCTGTGGTTGTCAGGTTGTTACCTGCTGGTTGTCATCCCAGTTAAGACAGTCCAACTGGCATCTGTCAGAGCCCATGCTCTCAAAGCTCCCACCCTGCGGAACAGGCATCTTAAGGAAGGGAGGGGGGCACCATATTTAGAGGTAGGCCTGTTGATTCGTTTCGTGCTGAACTGGAAATCTGCCGAAGCAAGTTGAATCGGGGCTTCCCAGTTCGTCACGAACTGAAAGCAAAAACTGCAGAGATTCTCGAATCCGAACTTGCCAGCTTCGGGGAGTCTCTGCTTTGAATTCATCAAGTTCGGCTTCGGGGAATGCAGCCGCGGCGGCGCCTGCTTTCTTTGTTTCAATTAGAAACAATTTGAAACAAAGAAAGCTCTTCCTCCTCGAGGCAGTCTGCCTTCGAGGAGACAAACAGCCAACCAGCAGTGGCCAACTGGTTCTTCTGGCCAGTCAGAAGGGATTCTCCATTTTGAACTGGGAACTTCCTTGTTAACATTTCCTCTTTTGTGGTTCACACTGTGGGCGTGGGACAGCTACAGTGTGAAACCGCAAACAAGGAAGTATTTTAAACAAAAATTTACCAGAGAAGAATAGGAAAATTTTTCCTACTGACCTAAATGACCTAAATTGCTGATTAATTTGAAACACAATCATATTTCAGACAGCAGTAGTTTTTCCTTGATAGACTGACAACATTTTGGTTTCAAGGGATTTAATATGTGATTGGTTTGCTTGCCAAGAAGCAACGTCCTGCTTAGCCCATTGATAAAAAACAATTTGTGTTGGCTGTCCCTATTATTTAGGCACAAGCTCATGGATGTAAGTGGAAAAGGCAAGGATTTGACATCCTTGCATAAGAACATTGTTCTTTGGCTCTTAATACATTGACCTTGCAGACTGCAGATTATTTTATGTGTTGAAAGCACTAAATGTTTGCTGTTGGCAGCTATTTGACATTCCAAACAATATTTGCATTATAACTAATGTTGTTTTAGTAACAGACCTCAATACCTCGTACATATTAATAAGGTATAATATAACATCTTTTAAAAATTGTGGCAATACATAAATCAGATGTATGAATTGATCATATTCCTGTCTCTCAGTAATCTCAACCTAGGAAAACGTGCAAATGAAAACGGAATGTCTATGCAGAATGAAAACTTTGAAGAGATCATCAGTTTACCTATGGGAACAAAACCATCAAGATTGGATGCCCTGAACAATGATGAGAATGACAGCTCTGAAATTCCATTGACTCCAATTTTGGCCTTTGAAGATAAGGGGACACTTGGGCCATTGCCTCAGGTAGATAACGTTCAAACACATCAGACAGCAGGTAGGTTTGCTTTAAATGTCTTCAGCCCATTTTAATTTCTAATTGATATCTGAGATGAATACAACAAACATCTGGCTTCAGTGTATTATGAACAGCTTCAGGACATGGAAGGAAGCATTGCATATTCTTCATACTCTTTTATATTGGCCTGCAGTTTAAAAAGAAGAGAAAGACCTAAGGACCTGATGGCCGGTGTCTTTAGACTTCCTAGTAATGCATGACACCTATTGGGTGGTAAAAGGAGTTATTCACTTAAAAAAAATTAATTTCAAGTAATTATTTCCTTAATTTTCCAGAATGTATGTTTTATAAGGAGCTGTACCCTTGTACAACTGTTCAATGGCACATATATAATAAATGTGCACATATAATATGGCACATATTATAATAAACAATCAATAAAATAAAATGCACTTCAACAAAGAGAAATGTAAAGTTCTGCATTTAGGTAGGAAAAATCAAATGCATGATTATAGAATGGGGGAGACTTGTCTCAGCAGTAGTGTATGCAAAAAGGATCTTGGGGTCTTAGTAGACCAAACACTGAACATGAGTCAGCAGTGTGAAACAGTAGCTAAAAAGGCAAGTGTCCAGATCATGCAAAGTGATGCTATCGCTTTACTCTGCTCTGGTTAGACCTCACCTAGAGTACTGTGTTCAGATTTGGGCACCACAATTTAAGAAAGATGTAGACAAGCTGGAACGTGTCCAGAGAAGGGTAACAAAGATGGTGAGAGGTCTGGAGACCAAGTCCTATGAGGAAAGGTTAAAGGAGCTGGGTATGTTTAGCCTGAAGAGGAGAAGATTGAGAGGGCATATGATAACCATCTTCAAGTACTTGAAGGGCTGTCATAGAGAGGAGGGTGCCGAGTTTTTTGTTGTTGCCCCAGAAGGTCAGACCAGAACCAACGGGTTGAAATTACATCAAAAGAATTTCCATCTAGACATTAGGAAGAATTTTCTAACAGTTAGAGCAGTTCCTCATTGGAACAGACTTCCTTTGGAGGTGGTCAGCGTTCCTTCCTGCATTGTGCAGGGGGTTGGACTAGATGACTTTGGTGGTCCCTTCCAACTCTATGATTCTATATATAATAAATCCTGCTCCTCTGCTTGTTCAACACAAGGTCTGAATCAGACCCCTACATGTGATTTGGAATGGTGTGGGGGTTTTTTGGGGAGGGGTAACTTTCCTAATCCCAGGAAAAAGACAAGCGTGTACGCCTCCATACACACAGGATATTGTGCAGAGCTGCTGATGCTGTCCTGTTTCCCTTTTGGTGTGTTTACTGTATGTGTAATTGAACACAACTGAACATCTGCACAGCACTTCACCGGAAAATAAATATGATAACTAGATGACAAGGCCAGTGCTCCTATACCTTTAACCAAGTAGGAATTTCAACAGGTTCAGGCAGGTTTTTGCTTCCTCGTGCTCTATCATTCTGGGGCTCTAGGGAAAAGGGTAGCGCTCCAGGATGGGGCTCCAGATCACGGCCACCCTGGCCCCAAGCAAGGAGCGGCTGAGCCCCTGTGCAAGGAGAGAGTGAGCTGCTGTCATGAGTGGGCTCCAACGGGATGTTTGCCATGTCAGTGAGTGCTCTTGTGAGCTCGCCACACTGACAGCAAAGTGCTCGCCACTGGCAGGATGAGTAGGTAGGTAGGTCAGGCAATGACTGGCCGGCTGGTGTGGCAGCTAAGCAGGCAGGTGGGGCACTTACCATCAGAATGGCAAGCGGGTGGAGCATTTACCGATGCAGTGAGGTGCTCGCTACTCGTACAGTGGACAGCCTGCTTTCCTTTTCCTTATTGTCTCTCTCCATTGGGGGCCATTTTCGCCTCCCAGTCCATCTTTGATTGGGTGCATGCCCAGCTGCTGCACTGAAGCTGCCATTGCCCACATTGGCTCCAGAGTGCTGTGGTTCTGAGGCAGCACTGGAGAAGCCGGCCAGTCAGAGGCCCTCCATAGCCCTCCCCCCCAGAAAGGGGTCTGGGGCAACTTCCCTGATTGCCCTGTGGCTAAGACCACCTCTGAGCCAGTGTCACGTAGTGGTTAAGAGAGGCAGGTTCTAATCTGGAGAACCGGGTTCGATTCCCCACTCCTCCACTTGAAGCCTGCTGGGTGACTTTGGCCAATCACAGTTCTCTCAGGATTTTCTCAGTCCCACCTACCTCACAAGGTGTCTGTTGTGGGGAGGGGAAGAGAAGGCAATAGTAAGCTGCTTTGAGACTCCTTAAAAGTAGAGAAAAATGGGGTATAAAAACCAACACTTCCCTTCTTCTTCACAGTAAGATGAATCTTTAAATACTCCCTTTTCTACGCAATGCCTGTCCTCGTTTACATATAGTTGTCATCAGCAGTCGCTTTCTGTTGTTCGTTTATATAATAGAATATTATGTAATTATTGCACATTATAGCAGTGAAAATCAATTTTATCTGCTGATCTGTCACTTGTTGTCTTTTTCTTATAGAAGTTGTCTGATTTCTGCTTTTGAATTACCAAAGGCAAAGTAATCATCTCTGCAGCCAATGGAGTTCCTTCCACGCCATGAAGGAGTGTTATATTTTTTGCACTCTCGAGTTTTCTAAAGACTTCTTGACAACCGAACAACTTTTTTTTTAAAGGACCGTAGCAAAACCAGCAGCAGAAGAATTTATTGGGAATAGACCTGGATTATCTTTCAATCACATAGATTTCACCACTAGAAAAATCATATTACATGGGCATAAATTGCTTTTTTCCAGCACGCTCCTTTGGTTAGCAAAATGGATTTTTTCCTGCTTTCTTGAAGACAAACTGGATTCTAACAGTGACGGGCTAATCGGGTTAAAGGGCCTGTTGTTGTCTTTCTGTTTTTGTTTTTCTGTATTGAGGATGGGCAATCTACAGTGTATAGGTACAATGTAAAATCAGCAACGAATCTTTTACATTTTACTGATTGAATACTTGAAAAGTAAACACCTCATTGCTCTACAAGTAGGGCTGCTGGGGTGTTTTTATTTAAACCTCCTGGTTTAAATATTATTGCAGAGGACTCTTAATTATGGGGGCAAAATATAGGCTTCTGTATCAGGTTCTTGTAAATGTAACTCCTTCATGGACATTCTGTATATTTAGGCTTCACTACTGTTGTCTTGCATTTTATTTTAAAATAAAATAACAAAGCAGGTTTTAAAATGTGAAAAATTGAAAGCATTATTTTTTCATGGATGAGATGAAAACTTGTTATCATAGATTATTTATTAATTTTGTTCAGTACAAAATAAATAATAGAAAAATGTGGTCAAAACCTGTATTTCTAAACTTGATTTTTTTTTGTTTCTACTTTGTTTATGCCAATCCAGAATACAGTGAGCACAAGGACAGGAGAACACTCTTGAAGTGGTGGCATGTGATCATTGCACACAGAGGCCATGGATATTTGGGGGTGGGAGGAGTCTGAGTTTGTTTAATGCTGGTCATCTCAAAACTGTACTGTGCTGGAAATTCAATTAGAAGGTTAAGACCTTCCTGGCTAGTAGAGGGAGTAAATCAGCCAGTTCCACGGTTTCTACAATTCCTATATATATAAGATATAATATTTTAAATGACCAAACTTTGTAGTATGTGTATCTCCATTAAGCATCATATGAAATATTTGTACTTGCTGACCCAGCGCCTACTGGGGAGTGGTTGGAAAAGGCTAAACAGGAAACCCCCAAACCCCAGCATGCACAGACCAGGGCACAATGTTGGGATGTAAACAGCCTCAATTTTATTGGTTACAGATGAGAAAGCATTGGCATGGCATAGGGGCTGGATCCAGGTCATCAGCCAACCCGCCTGCCAACTGATGATTGACCTACTCCCAGCCCACCTGTTGAAGGGTAGTTTGGAAAGGCAGTCTGTGGGACACCACTTGGGCTTGAGCCACTTCATGATTCCCCTGCCCCTTGGAGGGAGGCGGCCCTGACAGCCACCGAACTGGGCATGTCCTCTCCAAGGCCTCCCCTAAAATCCCTTATTGGGATCTCCAGAGTGGGGAAAAGGGGCACACAGGCCGGCTTTCCCCCAAAACTAGATCCGGCCCCATGCAAGCACCGCCAAAACGTTGTGACAAAGAAACTGAACAAAGGTCACAGAACCAAAAATACCCTGAAGCAACAGGAAAAGGAGGGAGGGAGGGCAGGACAAGTTGAAAGGCTGAATGACCCGGGAGATGAGGTGAGGGCCCAATAAATGCCTGGCCGGCGGACCAAAGTGAATACTGCAGAACTGCGCAACACCAGAACAAACCCGCCCACCCCAGCCTCATCAGGCAGTGCCTGATTGGCCTATTCAAGGAGGGCCAAGGCCAGGGGAAGAAAACAGCTGGGCAGGAAGAGTTCCCACCAGAGAGACCTGCGCAGCCGCAGCAGCTCCCCTGCCGCCACTAGTGATCCTTCGGCCACCCGGGCCCAACCAAACCCACATCGCCCTTGTGCTGCCCCGGCCAGCCAGACTGCCTCACCTCCCCCGCAGCCTTCTTCCAGCCCGCCCCCAGCCCCCAGCCCCCAGCCCAGGCCAGCAAACAAGGCTCGAGGTGAGTCCTGAGCCCGCGCTTTTCAAGTATCTGGAAGTGTTGATGCATAACTTGCCATTGTGACGCTCAACAAATAAATTTTCTCATTTATATATTAGGTGAGTAGAACAGTGGAAATTTCAGCTCAAATCAAACGAGTTGGAGTCAGTCATAACTAGGAATAAAGCAGGCTTTGGATATGGCTTTCAACCATATTGAAAGAAGCAAAGAGGTAACGTAGTGTTCCTTTCTCCTTAGAAGTATTTCAACTTCTTTGTCAGGATCAAGAGGTTGGGATGAAATAGGCGTTGCTCTAATTCAGCTTGCTGGTATGTATAGTGTGGAGTTCTTGCACACATGAGTTTCCCTGTTCTTAGTTTATGGAGTCAGGTTCTGAACTGACCTTCTTTTTCCAGTAGTCTGGATCATGACTCCATGGTAGAACTTCTGTTTCGTATGCAGAAGGTCCTAGGTTCAATCCCCAGAATTAGGGTTGCCATTCTCCAGGTACTAGCTGGATATCTCCTATTGTTACAACTGATCTCCAGCCGACAGAGATCAGTTCCCCTGGAGAAAATGGCCACTTTGGCAATTGGACTCTATGGCATTGAATTCCCTCCCCTCCCTAAACCCCGCCCTCCTCAGGGTCTGCCCAAAAACCTCCCACCAGAGGCAAAGAGGGACCTGGCAACCCTACCCAGAATCTCCAGTTAAAATGGCCAGGTAGTAGGGCTCCATGTGAGATTCTGGAGAGGCTGCTGCCAGTCTTAGATCAATTGTGTGACTTGGTATAAGGCAGCTTAATATGTGTTCAGTCCACAGGAGTGAGTCATCCTTTGTGCTGTTCAGCTTCTCCTTGTTCTTTCCCCTGTCTCTGCTTCCTTACTTCCCTCCTATCTTTTACTTTTTGGGTCTGTGACACACTTTGGCTAACAGAAAGTAGACTTTGTTGATCAAAGATGGCGGCTGGCTTCTAGCAATCTTCAAACCCGGCTCACCTCTTCTATTTTATTTTTCCTCTTATCAGTTCTTTTTAGCTCTATTTTAAGAAACATACTTAGCCGCATGTTTTTCTGGACATAAAGAAAGAGAAAGGAGTATTCAGCAGTGAAACCTTTTTACAAGAGAAGAGAATAAAAGACCGGACTAATGGGAAGGAAGAAGCGCCAAAGAACCCACACGGACTCCCGTTCCCCGATAAAGTCTGCAAAACAACTCCGCATGGACGACTTTTTCACAGGGAGTGAAATTCTCCTGTAAATTCCACTAATCACCCTAAGAAACTAAGTGCTATGAATTCACTCAAAACGCTCTCTCCTGAGTTACAAAAGGAAATAGAATATCTATCAAACATCCTAAAAGAAAATCTTTCAGATTTTATTGAAGACCACTGTCTTCTTACAAGCCAAACTGTTATAGCAATCTTCCGGCAACTAAACTCTATCTCCTACAAACTGGACTTCTTACAAAAAAAATTCCCTGCCAGGCACAACTGTAGCCCAGACGCCCCCCCCCCCCTTTGAGCAAATCTTTCCAGACCCATGACTAGAAGGACTCTATTCAAAACCAAATGATCCAGGATATCCACACATTCCCAAGCCAATCAAATAATAAAATTCAAACAGTCCAAGATGTGCATATATCCTCAAGTCATTTAAATAACAGCAAAACCAAAACGAGTCCTGACAAAGCAAATGGGGGGAAACCTTCTGGCTTTTCACATTAGTTGCAAAGAAACCAAATTGTCCTAATTATAGCAGAGAATTGTATAAACAGAGGGCGATGGACAACAAAGAAACCTGCACCGAATTCTCAAGGCAGTTGCTGCACATAGAACCCCAGTCTGTTGACTTCGAAGAATGTGAAAGGCTTCCAAAAACTGCCTATAGCCTAAGAATACTTCTGAAATTTAGCAGCATACTAATCTCATCTATGTTTCTGAAAATGCAGAAATCCCTGAGCAGGTTTGAAATTTCTGTCAGTAGAGTCTTCCTTGATGAAAGCATAGTTACTCTTTTCCCCACTAAGCAACAGCCACAGGTGCCTCTGCCAACTCCTGATTACACCAACCTTGAAAGTGAAGGGCTGCAGTCCTTATCTCACACTGCGATAGGGTCAAGCTTTGGATCCTATCCAGCTGACAGAAAGCAAGGGAAATTAACCACTGAAATACAGGGTGAGGCACAGCCATTAAATTTCTCCCAATCATCAGCAACAGAAGATGATAAAGATCCAGAGTCCCTTTGGACCAAGATCAAAGAACTCAGTCAACCTCTTGACATGGAATATTGCAGGCTGGGCCTCCAAGAGGACTGACGACCATTTAACTCCTTTTTGGCCCTATACGATATCATCTGCCTTCAAGAAACCTGGTCCAAAGAGCCGCTGCAGGCAGAAGAATTTATAATAAACAACCTTCAAGCCATCACCAGGGAGAGAAAAAGAAGAGCAATAGGAGGCCTGGCCATTCTTACGGCCAAAAGATTACATGCGACTGTAACTTCGCTGTCACCCTATGGCCATTGGGCACAGGCCTCCCTACTTCAGCTCAGGGGAAAAAACAACATCCTGGTTATTAATGCATATCTCCCTTCTGTTGGCACTAAACATCTGATCCAGGAAATATGGACAGCACTCGAACAATATGTGGACCTGCTCCTTTGGGCTGAGAATCTGCAACAACAGTGTAAAAATTATTTTACTTCAGAAATGGCAGTACAACTTCGAAGCTCTATGACTTTGGACAGCCCAGCAATTTCAGCGATTACATCATACCAACGTCTTATCACTGGTTGGACACAAATTCTTTTAAAGCAACCATGGAATTGCAAGACCCAACCCCTCAGGAAAAGTAAATCTAAAGCTGGTTTGACGCAGAATGCTATTCTGCAAAGAACAACCTTGTGGCAAAATTCAAACAATATCTACTAAGTAAAGCAACCAAGATTCCTCCTGAGCTCAAAATCCAAAAACAGCGGTATAAAAATCTTCTAGATGAGAAAAAAAGAAGAGCACAAAGAGACTCTTGGTCCCAACTGATTCAAGCCACCAAGTCAAAAGACTCAATAACTTTCAGGCGCCTAATTAAAGCTGATCTGCATATACAACCCTCAAATCCTGGATGTTACATCTCTCCTTGTCTCTGGGAGTCCCATTTCGGGGCACTTTTCTCTTCAAGAACAGACTGCCACAGCCCCCCGAAGATTCAAACATAAAAACCTTCCTTAATGGCCTCCGGTAACGGCTAAAGAAGCTAGCAAATTAATAAACCAACTAAGACCTGGATGTGACATGATAACCACAGAGATGATTAAATTAAATGCAGACTGGTGGGCCCAAATGCTTGCAGGCCTCTTTACTCATATAAACCAATGTACTCACATCCCTTCTGACTGGGGACTTTCAATTATTGTGCCAATATATATAAAAAGGAGAAAAATCAGACCCTGCTAACTATCGCCCAATCAGCCTTCTTAGCACCGTCAGTAAACTTTACGCAATATATTTATACTGGAAGCTTCTCGACTGGATTGCTAGAGAAAACATACTGCTGGAAGAACAAGCAGGCTTCAGTGCTGGACGATCCACTATAGACCAGTGCCTAGTACTCCATCACCTCGCAGAGAAATATAGCTCCAAACCAAATGGAGCACTGTACGCAGCCTTTGTGGATTTTAAAGCAGCATTTGACAGTATATCTAGGTCCAGGCTATGGTCAAAATTTGAGAACTCCTCAATAGACCCAAGACTATACCTGCTCATCCGCACGCTGCATGAAAGGAAGTATCTAAAAGTAAGATATACTTCTCAAGGCCATCTTTCACGCCGGATCCAACTTGGAAAAGGAGTCAAGCAGGGCTGTATCTTGGCCCCTTTACTTTTTAACTTCTATATTAACACCCTGGCGCAACAATTAAGGAACCCAAGCTACCATCCACCAAAGCTGGCTAATAGAATGATTCCTGCCCTATTGTACGTGTATGATACAGTCATCTTGTCCTACTCACAAGTGGGCCTCAGAAGAGCCCTCCGCGCCCTTCACCTTATACTGTCAGGAAGAAAAACTCTCAATAAATTACCAAAAAAACAAAAGTTCTTGTCATCACTAAAAAAACACCCAACTCATAAATGGCAAATCGAAGGCCACAACATCGAACAAACCAAATCTTTCAAATACCTTGGTGTGGTCTTTCAGTCAACCGGACTCTGGAGAGTACAAGTGACTAATGTAACAGACACTGTCTATAAATCATCCTCTGCAATACTAAAATTTCATTTCACTAAAAGTCTCCTACATTCCAGCAGCACTTAAAGCCTTCCAAGGAAAGGTCATTCCCCAGCTTCTATATGAGTCACAGCTCTGCATTTACAAAGATATTCGTCTACTGGAAACGATCCAATCGAAGTTTCTGAGGAAGATACTTGGAGTTCCAAGATGTGTTCCGAACACCCTTCTCCGATTAGAAACTGGAGTGATCTCTTTGGAGTCCAATATGTGGATCTGAGCATTTAACTATTGGCTGAAACTCATATTCAACCCTATTGGACTAACCCCTCTGACTCTAGCTGATAATCACTGCTCAACTTGGTAAAGTGCAATAGAGAAGATGCTCCAGAAACATCAAACAGAGACTCTTGGACCACGCCCTTCAATCAGACAGGGCTCAGATTCATAAATATTCACCCATCTTGCAATAACCATCTTTCCACCCTGCAGACTACCTTGGATTCCTGGAAGTATCCAAATATCGAAGGGCCTTTACTCTTGCACATTTCAATGACTATGTCCATGCAAAACAGAGAAAATGGAAACAACAGAACATGTTCTGCAGCAACGTCCCTTCTACAACGATATAAAATCGCAGTCCATTCTCCCCATATTGTCATCCTTTCCTGGGAGATTGGAAGACGCTAAAAATTCCCTTCTCTTAGCAGACTCCTCTCAGGAGATAACCATTCAAGTAGGCCAAATTTTGCCTCCGGTCTAGTGGGGTTCGTAAACAGCTAATTGAAACCCTTTCCCCATAGAAGATCTTTCCTCCTCTTCTTCAAATCATCCTTCACAGAATCATCAACTTTTATTATTTTATTATTTTAACCTAACTTTGATTTTTATTCAGAGCTGATATTGTATCGAAATAAAACTTGATTGATTGATTGACTGAACTAACAGAAACTAATGCTTGGAAAGCCTGACATTGTTGTGGATACCTAGCGACATTCAGAATGGCCACTGAAACCCAGACTGTGGTCTTACGAGATCTCGATGGGCATTCATCTCTTAAAGCTACAGGCATTGTTTCTATTATTGCTTCTATTGTTTTGGGAGTTTTTAAGCCCCCAATCTAGTTAGTGTAGATTTCAGGTTTTTCTGTGCACCCGGTGCTACCTTTGTCGGTCCTTAGCCCAGTTATGTGATTTTTTTATCTACACTCCAGGGCCCAGTTCAGAATCAGATATTGTCAGGTCCTCCAGTCAACCTAGGTCGTCTCAAAAAGTCACTCGCTCAGACAGGCATGTCAGAAGCAGGTAAACGTTTATTGAGAGCATCTAGTAAGCATGGATACACTTCAGCTTCAAAGCTGCCAATAATGAGCTGGACTACAAGGCCTAACTTAAAGCATGGTGACATGATTACATCACAGGTGCAAGATCAAACAGCCTGGGAAACAGCGAGATAGCGGAGCACAGGAGGAAGAGTGAAACAGGAATCTAAACACGTCTTGGCCGTTAGCTACTCAAGGTCGGGGCTCGGGAGGGGAGAGGAACAGGGAGTGGGAATCACAGAGCAACTGAACAGCAAACGCAGGCCTAAAACATGTCAAGAGCCTGAACCAGGACTTGACCGCTTGTACGGGTCAGACCTGACAACAAAGTTGAAAGAAACAAACCAGTAGACTTCCTCACAGATATATCAATATATCTAATTCTCAACATGGCCAAATCTGTGGATACTTAAATCCAAGATCAGGGACATGGACAAGACAAGACAGATTTGGGGGGGGGGGGGTTAAAAATCTCCAAAATGATACAAGCAGCACCTGCAGCTTTAAGAAAATATTGCCCTCAGTGTTAGGATAGCTTGTGGATGGGAAGGATAGAAGGAAGTAGGACTCCGTCATCCCACATGTAAGCTGGGTGGCCAGGAAAGGAGATGCCACTGCCTCCAACCACTTGAGGCAGGCTGCGGGGGCGGGGGGGGGGCGGAATAAGCCAAGCAAGCAGTAGTGGTGCTTCAGCTGGATGAGTTGCCTTGCTGACTGGGGGTGGGTGGGGAGAAGGGGGCAGCAGTCGCACTGCCAGTGAATGGACTGCCTGGTGATAAGTGCGTGGCTCAGGGGGTGGGGGATGGGAGTCTCCCCCCATGAGCCTTGCGGGTCCCCACCTGTTAATGTATATCTTCAGACTTGAAAGAAAAGGACTGGTATTTAGTAGTAGTTTCTGTGGTGGACATCTAGGCAGGTCTGATACATAAGACCCTGAACACACTCACTCTCTTTTCCTTCCCAGCCCGATAGCTATTTTCTAACATCCCACTTCCCCATACAATTCTAATTTTGCAGGATCATGAAGTTATGAATAAATTATAATAATTCATCTGTAACAGTGGCTTACAAAGTTTTATTCAAATCAAATCAAACCTTTATTGGCATAGATCTTTTAAATACTATATTCAATGATTAAAATACAATCTTTGAACAGTAAGATACCAATAACCTGAGTCTTAAAGTGCTATATATTCAGTGCTTAAAATACAATATTTGAATGATAGGATATCAATAAACTGGTTAAAACCTCTAAGCCTTAAAATGCTATGTAATCAGTTTGATAGAGTTTGACTCTGGAGGAGTTTGATGCAGCACTCCTAGAGAGGTTTCCAAGAATCTTGCTACCATCAATGTTGTGTGTGCATTACTGTCTTTTAATAGATAGCGCACTAGGGCCACATCTGTTTAGGCTGGGCTATCCTTAAGTAATGGTAACAGGAATGTTTCCCGCAGGAGCGCACAAAGATCGCAGTGTAGTAAAACGTGGGCTACCGATTCGGGTTGCCTCTTTGTGCAAAAACAGAGCCTCTCTTCATAAGGCATTTTGATGTATCTGCCTCTAGTCATTGCTGTTGGGAGTAAATTTAAGCCAAGCCAGCATAAACTGGCATCTTAGCATTGGAGAGGTCAAATTTGAGAGGTAGTCTGGAAGCTTATCTCGAGCCAGATAAATGCCAAAAAAAGAGTGGTGAGCATGTTCTTGCTGCACTGGAGTATACAAACGGGCTTTCAATGTCTAGTATCCTTTGTTTTAGCACACTAAAAGCTTGAGCTTCATTTAAAAGAAGAAGGGACTCAAAGGGAACTCCTATAGACATGATTTTCTGAACAATGCGAGTTCTCCAGGATGACTGAAAACTATCAGACAGCATTTGCCAAACCAAGCTTGCCTCTGAGGCTCTGAAGTGCCAACAAAGCCAGAATTTAAGTACGTGCAGCCATGCCTTGATTCCACAAGGTTTAAACCCGACTCTAAACAGCACCGGGTAGGCAACACACTTAGGGATACCTAGTAACCGCCTCAAAAAATATGATTGGATTATTTCAGTAGGTAGAATGCTCCCCATTCCCCAAATGGGGATCCCATATAAAAAAGCTGTGGAAGTAGCTTTACCTTAAAAACACGGATGGCAGCTGGTACAAATTGCCCTCCTTGGGAGTGAAAGAACTTAAGCAATATGCCTATCTTGCATTTGAGCATGTTTGGAGGCTGCTTCATCTGCATTGACCAGTTTAAATTAAATTGGAAATTAATACCTAAAAGACTTTACCTGTTCGATAGGATCCCCATTTACTCTCCAAGACGTGGGGTGCCAGGTCCTCGAAAAGACCATTACCTTAGTTTTCTCATAATTTATTCTTAAATTGTTCTCTAGACAAAAAGTTGTAAAAGCTTGCAGAAGACGGTTGAGGCCTATTTTAGTGCATGATAAAATCACTGCGTCATCAGCATATAATAGGAGGGGAATGGATTTAGCACTTAGTTTAGGGGAATGTCCATCTACCTGTTGCGAAAATGTAGAAAGATCAGCCAAATATAAGTTTAAAAGTTGGGGTGCCAACACACAGCCTTGTTTAACTCCCTTATTTATCTATGTTTGGGGTAAGAAGACCCTTCGTTGTTACACCTAACCCTACAGTTGGTAGAAGTATACAGCTCCCGGATCAGATATAATAAACGGGTATCTATTCCCATGCTGGCCAGCTTAACCCAAAAACGTTACCTCAAAATTGAATCAAAGGCGCTTTTCAGATCCAGAACAGCAGCATAAAGTTTCCCCCTTCTCGGCTGACTATACTTCTCAGCTATATGGTATAGAACCGCACAGTGGTCGAATGTGGATTTACCTTCAGTGAAGCCTATTTGTTCTTGGCCAATCAGTGGTGCCGCCCATTTTAGAGGTTTGGCGAGGAGATGGTGAGCATAAAGTTTACCTATATTTGTTAGTAAACTAATGGGACGGTAGTTTGAGGGGGAGAGTGGGTCACTTTTCTTAAAAATGGGAACTACGGTGGTAGAGGTCCACAAATCTGGAATTTTACCACTTTGGTCGATCCAGGTGAAAAGGGAAGCCAAAGGGGAGGGCCATTTGTCTGGAAATTTAATCAAGGTTTCAGCGGGCAGACCATCAGGAGGACCAGAGATGCCTTCCCTGGCTTCAACTTTGCTATCAGCAACTTAATCTCTTCTACTTCCACTGGAGGCCAAGGGGGCAGCTCTCGCGTTTCCAAACAAGTTTTATTTTTAAAAGGTTAATATACAAAGGATTACAACAGAACTTTTAATAAACACAAAAATTAGGGCTTTGGCAAGTAAAATTTCCTCCTCCACCCTGCAGCAATGCTGGATGGACAGAATGGAGGAAAAGTTCATACTGGAGCAAGGCTGGAGAATATAACCCCAGAGGTGAATAGTTTCTGCAATTTAAAAAAAGCGTTTATCAAGGTTAATATACTTTATAAAATATAGGAGAAAGCTGAATGAATCTGCATCCTATGTTAGATTGTGGCTATAATGTAGTGCCACCTAGAAAATGATCTAGTTTGAGTTGTCATTCACAAAAACTTCATACAAGAGCAATAGTAGGCTGAAGCAAGTCCAGAAGAATACAACTTTAAATGGACAGTAAGTCCCAATTTTTGTTTATAAAGGGCAGTGGTAACAAAGTAAGGAAAGCAAAAAATTTGTATGTCTCTCTTTGCCATGCTTCTATCTCAGGTACAAATAATATTATAATCTAATGAAAATGTCCAGTACCTGTTTAAAATTTGGACCAATATCAAATATAGCTACACTGAATCCAGTGACATGGTTCTTCTATTGCTTGCCTCACAAAACGTCTGCTACAGCCTTACAGTGCAGCTATACATCCACACTGTTAAATGTTGTACTCAGGAGAACACTTTTGAGAAACAGATGTGAACATTTTGAAGGCTTACTAATGAATGTATGGCCAATCTGTGCTCACTGTGGAAAACAACCTGTACAAATGACAGCAGCTCTCTTTAGTCATGCTTTGGTTTGTATGATCTGGAGACATATAAGATGATAGGCAGAATATCATTATCACAGAGATGAACAGTGATCCTTGCAAATATGCCTCAGGTCATATTTGGTGGAACCCTTGGCTGATGCTGCGAAGCCTCATTACACACCTATTAGTGAATGAAACACCAGAGCCACCCTGGTGTAATGGTTAAGAGCGGTGGTTTGGAGCGGTGGACTCTAATCTGGAGAACCGGGCTTGATTCCCCACTCCTTCACATGAAGACAGCTGGGTAACCTTGGGCTAGTCACAGCTCTCTTAGAGCTCTCTCAGCCCTACCTACCTCACAGGGTATCTGTTGTAGGGAGGGGAAGATGATTGTAAGCCGGTTTGATTCTTCCTCAAGTATATATATAAAAACCAACTCTTCTTCTTTAAGAGTAGTCTGTAGAACTGAGATGGAGTTTAGCCAGATGCTCTTTGCCTAATATGCATACAGCATCAATTGTTAGGCAGAGGCCATACTGTGAGTATGGATAATATGGAGTTTTCACAGGTCTTTCTAAAATGCATAAATTTCATATTACAGTCATCTGAGTGTAACATTTTGGTAAGATGAGAAACAATTTTTATTAAAGCCTGGTGCAAGCAAACTAGCTAGTCTTAAGTGCCAAAAAAAACCATGCTCATGATTATGTAATAAAATCCTGATGGTAAAACTGAAGAGCCCGTTATAAAGTATCTTCAGACAGAAAAAAAACCCTGGGCATTCCTGTGTAAACAAACAGGTAGCCTATAATGCTACCGGCCAGCACATTTTTTCATACTAGAAATGTAAATTTTAATAAAGTTTTTGTTAAGACAATTTCACTTGGGAAGCATCTATTATTTGTTTGCTCTCTGGGAGCAGATAATTCAGATGCTGTGAACAAGAATGTTGCCAACTTCCAAACCTTTTGGCAGTCATTCAAGACATCAAACTGTAGGAAAATTGTGCTGTATATTTGCTATTTGCCTAGTTCAATAGACTACTTGCAGTCAGAGTTGATCCTAGGCTGACAAATCTGCCAATGTGGGCATTTTCAGATTAGGAATGATTCAGCAATGACGATAAAAAGCTGCAGCCTGCACAGGTACAAAAAAAGAAGAAAATAAAACGATTATTGTTAGAGCTGGTTCACATAAGCATGCATGATCAAACACCATAGACAGAACGTCATTTCACCTCAGTTTTTCCAGTGGAGTCTGTTCACACATCCATCAGCAAATTGAGTGTTGAGTAATCATGCAATAAAACATGCCTGTGTGAATCACTCCTCACATCCCAATGGTTGAAGGAAGAATTGCATTATGCATATGCTGGCTCTGGGCCTTCCCAGAGACATAGCATGCAAGTTGCCTGTCATGAAGCTATGAGATGGCCACACAGGATCAGTCATCATTGGAAGTCAAGCTTCTGACATTTAAACATCCATTCTTCCTCTCTCAAAAATAATATGGATACAGAGCAGAACAGTTTGTGGCCCCAGCGGTGAATGAGTGAGCATGGGGAGGGGAAAAGCACAGACATAACACACTTATTGGGGTGTAAGATGGCCACAACTTTTATTAATAACAGCTGGCTTGGCATGTGGTGCTGGATCCGGCATCAGACGAGCCCGACTGGTGAAAACCAGCTGAGGGGAACGACCTGGAAGGGGTAGATCAGATGGGATCCACATGGGCACAAGGCACTGTGTGTTCCCCCTGCCACCTGGGTGTGTGGTACGTTTCACAGCCCCCAGGGCTAAAACTACTGGGATGCAGCAAATTGAACAGAAGAAAGCCACAAATGAGGGAGGGAGGGAGGGAGGGAGGGAGGGGAAAACCTGGAACAGAGTGAGGAGGTGGTACAGCGGGGGCCCCATATAAGCAGGGTGGGCAGGCCTGAGGGAAAAATTTCCTTCTCGGATCTGCTGGCCCAACTGACCTCAGGGCCTGCCCAGTTGCCTGTGATTGGCTGGCTGATGAGAGAGACCCCACAAGCAATTGGAGGCACATGGCCCCCCAAAGGGGAAGCCAGCATGCCAGAGGAGTGATGCCTGCCCCCAGCTACCTGCACCACCCCCACAGGGTGCAAAAGAGCCCCCCCCCCCGAGTTAGTCCAGGAGCTGCATTCTCATGAGCATGTTGCCTACGAGAGCCAGCATGGTGTAGTGATTAAGGTGTCAGACTAGGACCTGGGAAATCAAGGTTTAAATCCCCACTAGTGCCATTGAAGCTTGCTGAGTGACCTTGGGCCAGCCACACACTCTCAGCCCTGATCCCGGCTAGTTTTTGGATGGGAGACCTCCTCCAAGGAAAACCAGGCAGAGGCACGCAATGGCAAACCACCTCCAAATGTCTCTTGCCTATGGGGTCGCCATGAGTCATCTGTGACTTGACGGCACACCCACAAAAATGTTGCCTACAGCCATCCTGAGAAGCTCTTGCATTTCTTCAGTTTGTTGGCAGATTTGTTCAAGGTGTTCCTTCAGCTGGCTCTGGCTGAATGCTGATGAAAACTCCGAATCTGAAAAAAAGAAATGAGAATTCAGGTGCTGTGGGCGGATGTCTTCCCCTGGGCGACTTCTGCATGTGCAGCAGCCACTGGGTTGTATCCAGTCAACTGTTTCACTCAGTTTTGCCTAATTCCCCTTCCTTACTACAGCCCCCATCCCACATGGCATTTGTTCATGCAGTCCCTCCCCAATGACTTTTTTTGGGTGGTTAAAGGAGACCCCCCTACTTCCTTTTTTCACCATCAGAAACGTTGGTTGGATCCAACTCCTTGTGCAAGTGGAAGTGCCAGAATTACTGCTCACTACCTGCTTGAGGTAAGTGAAAGTGATTGTGTCCATAGTACAAAAACTGAAAAGAAAGGTACAGTGAGATGCAGGAAGCCTCTCTGACCCTTCCCCCACCCCCTTCAAGTTACTAGCTGAGCTGCTAGAAAGTCATGAAAGGCCAAAAGGAATGCAAGTGAAATGAAAGAATTTTCAAAGTGGTTCTTTGCACTCATGCTCATGCTCTCTTGTGTATTTGTAGGAAGGCGACTGCAAGGGAAAAAAACCGCACTGAATTATTATCAGACACTGAATTTACATTATATATTTTTATTTTTCAAGTAGCTGAATAAGACACAGTCTTAATAATCATACTAGACTGAATAGTAAACTACCAGTGTCTCTTAAGAATCTACCTGGTTTGGGTTTTCTGTCCTTCTCTCATATGCTCCCAAGTTGACCTGCCTCATCTCAAACAGCTGGTGTTCCTCCTTTTTCAGGTTTTGTATTCAGCCTTTTGTAATGCTCCAAGATTACTCTTGGAACCCACTTGGATCAGGCTGGCATTCTGATTTTGACTTTCCATCCACATCTTCAACCATCCCTGCACCTTTGCCATTCTGCTGATGGGGTATGAATTGTTTTCCTTCGCTGGGATGAATCCTTGGGCTCCATCTTGATGTCTGATAAATTCCTCTGACTTTTCCATTATGAACAGCATGTGTCCCACTCCTGTGTCCCCATACGACACAGGACAGTGTTCAGGAGAGAACTTTATAAGAGAATAGGCTTGTAGTCTATTGCAATGTTTATTGTATGTATCAGCTTGCTTTCACTGCACAGAAGCTTGGTAATCTACTGTCTGCATGGTTTACAGTATCAAGCCTTAGACAATTTCAGAAGGTAGCCGTGTTGGTCTGCAACAGAAGAGCTAGATTCGAGTCCAGTAGCACCTTAGGTCATTTATGCAGGGGAGATTTACCTGAGGTTTGTTGCTCACTGGACACACACTTTTGTGAGGGTCTCTGTGTCTGTGTCTCTGCTTCCCATCACCTGCTATCAGTGAACTCATAAAAGCAGTTCACACCTTCTGGTCTCAGGCGCCAGGCCTGATTGCCCCATGTATCTTCCCCCCCGCTGTTCTTCCTGTCAGTACTCCCTCAGGCCGATGCGGCCTTGGAAGTGTGATAGCTTCACCAGACTTCCTGGGACTCGTCTGATGTTTTGTATTATGCCAAGCTTGTAACTTCCCATAACAATAAGTGTGAACCCCAGTGCCCCGGTGCCCTGGAGTCAATATATTCTGTAAACCCGATTAGCCCCTCACTTGCAACTTGCTATCTGTGCCTGTCTCAGCTCCTGATGTCTTCAATAAATCCTTTGTTTCTTTATCAACGTCTGAACATTTGATTTTGAGAAGTAAACTCAGAGAGAGGGGATCTCTCACATTAAGTTGCAAGTCCTTGCCTCTCGAACTGCTGCTGTACCTTTTGGGACAGAATGTCAGGCGATGAGGAAAACACCCCTACTACCCCTGACGCACCGGACGGACCGGTGGTACCGGAGAAGCCGGATCCCAAGGAGGAGGGTGCCAAGCCAAAGAACCCTAAGGGTCCCATCCCCGACCAAGGCCGTGGACTTTTTAACAATTGGCTGGACTCCCCCAAGGGTTGGTCTCTCTCCCGAACCGCGGCGAAGGATCGCCGTTTGGCCTTCCCCAGCACGGGACTTGAAGGGGACCCGGCACGCAAGGAGGCCCTGATGGAAGAGGAACGCAGGCAGTGGCTGGAGGATCGCCAAGCCATGCAAGAACAGATGGAGTCCATGCGGCGGGTGATGGGTGAGATGGCTGCGGCCCTGGACGCCTTGAAAGTGCAACCGCCTGCCGGCACCCCTCCGGACGGAACACCGGCAGCCCCCCCCGCGCCTCCTAGCCTCCCGTCCCGTCGGGACCTGAAAGTCACCTATGACGGTTCGGGTGACCAGTTGACCTTTTTCATGGTCCAAGTGGACATTTTTATGCGGGAACAGGGCCGGACCTTCACTTCCGAGGAGTCCCGGGTGCAGTACGTGGCTTCCCTGCTGCAAGGGGAGGCGGCCGCCTGGATGGTGTTGCAGTATGAACTCCGCTCGCCGGTGCTACGAACCCTGGATGAGTTTATGGTAGCACTCCGAAACCGCTTCGAGGACCCGACCCTGGGTGAGCGAGCTAAAGCCTCCCTGATGCAACTGCGCCAAGGGACTAAGTCGGTGGCGCAGTATGCAAGTGAGTTTCAATCACTGGCCAGCCGAATCCTGGACTGGAGTGAAGCCACTTTGGTACAGTGCTTCAGGGAGGGCCTCAACCCGGACCTCCAGCATTGGGCTTTTATGCAAGGGAACCCCCCGGATGTGGAAGGTTGGGTTCGCCACGCTGCCGACATTGAGAATCGCAAACAACTCCTGACCTTGTCCAAACAACGCGTTGGACGAGACCCGAGACCCCGGAGTGACCGGGGCCGAGACTTCCGACCGGGAGGGAGCGGAGGTCCCTCGGCCGCTGAACGCCGTAAACGTTTTGAGACCGGAGTCTGCCTGACCTGTGGAGGAAAGGGGCACTTTGCGTCGCAATGCCCCTCTCGTGCGGGTCGTCCAAACCCCCCTCGCCAAGCCCCAACCGAACCGCAGAAGACGGCAGCTGAGGAGCAGCCCCGCCGCAGGAGCGGGCCACCGGGCCGGCGTTCCGGCGCACCCTCCGCTCTCCATGCGCGCACCCAGGATGTGATCTCCACCTCTACAGGCCCAACGGGGTCCCGGATTACAAATACCACTTTTGATTCGGACGGATCCCCGATTGCCACCACCCCATCTCCCTCTTCCAGTGAGGAGGAAGAGTGGGAACAGCCGGCAAAAAACGCCGTCGGTCTGCTGTAGAGGGGGCTCCGCAGCAGACCGCCCCTGTCGTTGTGCAAGGAGCTCCACCGATGGTAAGCGCCCAAGAGGACAATGTGTATGTACGTGTTCACCTGTCCCTACCCAAAGGGGGTCCCAATTTAGAATTCCCCGCTTTGGTTGACTCGGGGTGTGCCCGCACTATGATTAGTGAGGAAGCCGCCAAGAAACTGGGAGTCCGGCGCAAGCGGCTTCCGGGACCCCTCCGCTTTTCCCAAATGGACGGGAGCGATTTTAAACGGGGCCCAGTGACCCACCGAACTGCGGCCGTGATTATGTCGGTGGGAGAACATTGGGAACGCTTGTATTTTACCATCGCCCCCATTGTAACCCCAGTGGTGTTAGGGATGAACTGGCTACGGGGACATAACCCCTCCATCGACTGGGTTAAACGGGTACTCTCGTTCCCCGACAGCCCCTGTGGGTTGCATGACAAGGAACGGGTACTCAGGACTCCGGCCGCCGCATTGGTAGGGTCCCCCAATCCGATCTCCATTCCTCCTCAACTTCCCACAGAATACTCGCAGTTTGCGGATGTCTTTGATGTCAAAGAGTGTGACGAACTACCTCCCCACAGAGAGACGGACTGTGCCATAGAAATCGTGGGGGAAGGCAAACTGTCTAAAGGGAAGGTCTACCCCATGAGCCCTAGTGAGAAGGCGGTGTTGCGGGACTATTTGGACGCTAACTTGGCGAGGGGTTTCATACGCCCTTCCAAAGCTCCTTATTCGGCCCCGGCCTTCTTTGTGAAGAAAAAGACGGGAGATTTGAGACTGTGTATTGACTTTCATAGGCTAAACGCGGTCACCCAGTCTAACGCTTACCCTCTCCCTCTTATTCCCGACCTCTTAGCACAATTAAAGGAGGGCCGAATCTTCACCAAACTGGACTTAGTGGAAGCATACCACCGCATCCGCATTAAAGAAGGAGACGAACCCAAAACGGCCTTTTCCAGCTGTTTTGGAATGTTTGAATACCTAGTCATGCCGTTCGGACTTTCGGGGGCCCCCAGTGTGTTCATGCAATTGATTAATGAGGTTTTACATGATTTACTGTTTCGGGGGGTGGTGGTATTTCTCGATGACATACTTATTTACTCTGAAACCATGGAAGAACATGTGCGCCTAGTGCGAAAAGTGCTCCAGCGGCTGCGGGAGCACAAACTGTATGCTAAGGTATCCAAATGTGAGTTCCACCAACCTTCCATTACATTTCTTGGGTACGTGATTTCCCACCAAGGTTTAGAAATGGACCCCACCAAGGTCCAGGCGGTGCGAGATTGGGAACCCCCCACTACCCGCCGCCAGCTTCAGCAATTCTTGGGATTCGCTAACTTTTACCGCAACTTCATTCCCAACTTTGCCCAAGTTGCGCTTCCTCTCACCAATCTGTTGCGTACCAAAGACAAGGGGGCTAGTGCCGCGCTTCCCTCAGCCCGTTTGCAATGGTCCCCCCAGTGCCAGCAGGCTTTTGAGTGTTTAAAAATACTCTTTTCATCCGAACCTGTTTTGGCTCACCCAGATTGCACCAAGCCTTTCGTGGTGCAGGTGGATGCTTCGGATGTGGCCATGGGTGGAGCCCTATTGCAGAGAGATGAGGGGGGCCGGTTGAGACCATGCGCCTACTTCTCCAAAAAGTTTTCCCAGTCCGAAATTAACTGGGCGATTTGGGAGAAGGAGGCGGCGGCGGTCAAACATGCCCTCACCATATGGAGGCACTTTTTAGAAGGTGCCGAACAGCCGTTTGAAGTGTGTACCGATCACAAGAATCTCGAGGCTCTCAAGGGAGCTAGAAAGCTCAACGCCAAACAGATTCGGTGGGCCCAATTCTTCGCCAAATTCCGGTTCACTCTCAAACATGTCCCGGGGAAGGACAATGCCCTGGCAGACGCTCTGTCTCGACTCCCCCAGTATCGCAACGAGTTCGATCGCCCGGTCGACTCCCTGTTCACACCCGAGCAGCGTGGGGAGGTCCCCGGCTTAGCCGTCACCACCCGCTCCCAAGCCCATCGACCAGAAACCCCCCCTACGCTCAAGGGCATCCCGGAAGCCTTCCAACAGCGGCTCCGGGACGCTTCCTTACAGGAGGAGGAGCACCATCTCCTCCCTACCGGCCTGGAACGAACCAACACTTGGTGGATGCAGGGGGGAAAACTGTATGTCCCGTCCTCCCTTCGCAAGGAGGTATTGGGACTTGTACATGGTGCCAGATTGGCGGGTCATTTTGGCTTCATTAAAACACTTCACCTGGTACGGAGGCAGTTCTGGTGGCCCGGTATGAGAGCCGACGTGGAGCTGTATGTGCGCAGCTGCCCCACTTGCGCCACAGCTAAGAAACGGATGGGGAAACCCCCCGGGCTTCTTAAACCGCTGGAGAACCCCTCCCGCCCATGGGAAGTCATAGCCATGGATTTTATCACCGACCTACCTCCCAGTCGGGGAAAAACGGTTCTCTGGGTAATCACGGACCTTTTTTCCAAACAGGTCCATTTTGTTCCATGTGCAGGTCTTCCTTCAGCCCAGGGTTTGGCTAAACTATTTGTCACACATGTCCTCAGGCTACACTCGGTACCGAGGAAGGTCCTCTCCGACCGGGGGGTCCAGTTTGTTGCCAAATTCTGGCGAGCGTTTCTAAAACTCATGGGGGTGGAGGAACAGGGTTTGTCTTCCGCCTATCACCCCCAAACGGATGGTCAAACGGAACGAGTAAACGCAGTGGTAGAATGTTATTTGCGTTGCTATGTCAATTTCCACCAAGATGACTGGGTCGATCTGCTGCCATTCGCCGAATATGCGTACAACAATGCGCCTCATTCCTCTACCGGCTTTAGTCCCTTCCAAGTAATATACGGGACGGAATTCGGTCCTTTCGGTTCCGCCCCCGTCACACCTGAGCTCCAAACCACCCCTGATCTTCAGGAGTGGATCCAGGCAGTTAAATCTACCTGGCCGTGGCTGCTCAAAAATCTTGAGAAGGCAAAAAGCAAGTACAAGGAACAAGCAGACAAACACCGGTCTCCGGGATGGGAGCTAAAGGTGGGGGAGCAAGTGTATCTGTCCACCAAAAACCTCCGCTCCCTACGGCCCTGCAAAAAACTGAGCGACCGTTATGTGGGACCTTTCCCCATTACCAGAGTGATCAATGAGGTTACCGTGGAACTGAAGCTCCCAAAGACTCTCAAGGGAGTTCATCCGGTTTTTCATATTAGTCTTCTCAAACCCTATGTGGCAGCCCCCCAGTTCCACCCCCCTCCCGACCGTGAAATTCCTACTGTGGTAGGAGGGGATACCCATCTGGAAATATCCAAGGTCTTAGACTCCAAATGGAAGAAGGGGAAACTGTTTTACTTTGTTCGTTGGAAAAACCTTGGGTCCGCTCACGACGAGTGGGTGGCCGCACCCCACATGGCGGCCCCTCGCTTGATCCGAGAATTCCACCTCGCTTATCCCGATAAACCTCGCCCTCTCGAGGATCCCGGAGGGGGGCCTTAAGGGGGGCAGAATGTGAGGGTCTCTGTGTCTGTGTCTCTGCTTCCCATCACCTGCTATCAGTGAACTCATAAAAGCAGTTCACACCTTCTGGTCTCAGGCGCCAGGCCTGATTGCCCCATGTATCTTCCCCCCCGCTGTTCTTCCTGTCAGTACTCCCTCAGGCCGATGCGGCCTTGGAAGTGTGATAGCTTCACCAGACTTCCTGGGACTCGTCTGATGTTTTGTATTATGCCAAGCTTGTAACTTCCCATAACAATAAGTGTGAACCCCAGTGCCCCGGTGCCCTGGAGTCAATATATTCTGTAAACCCGATTAGCCCCTCACTTGCAACTTGCTATCTGTGCCTGTCTCAGCTCCTGATGTCTTCAATAAATCCTTTGTTTCTTTATCAACGTCTGAACATTTGATTTTGAGAAGTAAACTCAGAGAGAGGGGATCTCTCACAACTTTCCTCTTGGGAATCTATGCACCAGCAATCTCCAAAACTCAAATCAAGTCCTTCCCCTTTAAATGCTGCTTTGTAATTGGCTTACTTCGTAGTGCTCACTGTGAGAGAAAATCCCCCCCAAAAAACCCCAATTGCCACATAAAAAAACATTTTAAGTACAAACAACAACAACAAAAAAAAACAGAGCAATCTAAAAAGGTGTGTGGGGGGGAAAATCCAAGACTCGGTTTTAAAAAGCCTTTCTTCTGCTCAAAAAGAACTCCGGAGGAAGCAGGAAGTATTGAATGCCTGCCTCTTTACTTTGCTTTGTGATTGGCTGTGAGAGAGCTTTGCCTTCAGCACGGAGATTTCAGCTGGGCTGAGCCCAGGGGAAAGGGAAGAATCGGGTTAACAGAGGAATGGGCCAGGGCTGGGCGCGAGGTAATTTCTAATGGACGGAAAACTCATGCAGAACTCCAAGGAACAACCGAGGCCATTTATGCATGGGAGGTTTTGCCTTGCGTTTGCCGCTCTCTAGATGCACATTTTCCCCATCCGAATTCTCAGAACTCTGCATGTGGGCTTATTTTTGAGTTTTGAGAGTTTGGATGGGGAAAATGTGCATCTAGAAAGCGGCAAATCCAAGGCAAAACCTCCCATGCATAAAAGCTACTTGTCAGACGGAAGCGAATGTGAGTCCAAGTACCTGTGCATAAATGACTTTAGAGACCAACACGATTTTTCAGGGTATGAGCTTTCAAGAGTCAAAGCTCCCTTCGTCAGATAACATTAAAATCTTGTTGGTCTCTAAGGTGCTGCTGGACTCGAAGCTAGCTGTATGCCCTTACACAGTTTCTTTTTTCTGCATTGTATTGTAATTCTGTAATCCTATTCCGATTGAATTGCTTGTTGGATGTTCTTAAAATTTTGTAATCCGCCTTGAGTTTCAGAGAGAAAGGTGGACCATAAATGCAGTGAGTAAAGTCAGGATCAGGACATATGCAGGCCTACATGCTGCAAAGATCACTCCTGCCTGCCACTAAGCCTTACATTCATATTTGATTACACTGAAATAAAAGTGAAAAAGTCTGGTTTCCTGGGTGCTGGGCAGATATCAGTAACTGTAACTTCTTCCACTACATGCACTTGTGGGTTTTTTTTTAACTCTAGAAAGATTACTGCTTTTTCTCTTAACCTTTTTAGAGCTGAAAGTGATCGCTCCCAGAATTCTAGTAGGAAGCTTGCAACAAACCCTGTCGGTACCCATGCATTCCCGAGAGTCGGCATACGGGAACGGCGGGGAGAAGGCGCAGGCAAGCCATTTGCCAAAAAACAAGCCTCCTAAAGCCATTCGCCAAAAAACAAAAAAAAAAGCCTTTTTGCGACTTTTGTTGTTGTTAAACGGGGCCTTTCGCCCCATAGAGAACAGCGAGGCTGCGCCTGCTAAAAAGCAGGCGCAGCAATGCTGTTTTTGGCGTCGGCGTAATGGGGCGAAAGGGGAGAGGAAGCTGCCTACCAGCGGCTCCTCCCCCCAGCTCGCCCCAGGAATGCCCCGGGAATGCCCCAGGAATGCCCCACTGGCACCGCAAGTCTCCGCCGTGGCCTGTGCCACGGGGACACTTCACCGGTGGAGGGGCGAGGCGCAGCTCTGCGGCGCTCAGGCACCGACGGAACTGCCCTCGCCGCCAGCATAAGTGCGTCTTGTTCCATTATTAGATGCACTTACACTGGCGGCAAGGTCACGCCGCCTCCTAAAGGGATTCGTCCCCCCCTCAGGAATGCATGGTAAGTCTATCTAAATGTATGATTAGAATCTCTGTGAAATGGGCTTCCATTCAGACCTTTATAAGGCTTTGTGTTATAGCTGTGATGCTTCTGTTCAACACCGACGAGATGAGCTATTTTGCTGTAGCACAGACACCCATGGAATTGCATCTAGTACTGAGGATAAATATGGGATGTACCTTTCTGTAACAGACAAAGTGTGGATATACCCAGCTGCTGAAAGCGAGTCTCTTGGTGGGTAAGATACTTCACGAGGTATTGCTGAATCTTGCTAACATGGGATTTCAGCAGCTGCATCACCTCCCCTGTACAATTCACAAGGAGAAAGCAAGAGTCACCAAACAAAATACGACTGTGGCACCATCCTTACAAATTACAACTGAATTAAAATGTTGCTACTGTATCATATGTCTAATAATGTTTTTCCTTCTCTAATTTTTATTAAAGAATGATGATGATAAAATAGAGAGGATCTTGTGAATATGTGCCATTGATTGACAGGCATAATACAGGCTTGAAAATTAACCTTTATGCCTCCAATTCTGTCAACTGAAAATTCCTAATGATAAGATTCCTAAAGAACTTTCTTCACTAAGTGCTGTAGTCCTAATATACAAAATGATTCTGTATCTCAAATAAAAGCGTTTAGGCCTTGTGTGACAGAAATCTTGTGTGGCATGGACTTTTCAAATGAATCATGTGAGATGTGGAAATATGATTCTATGATTCTATTTGAGCAGCTCTATGCTGCATTGATATCTTCAGACAAGATTTACTTCTGTACGAAAGCCTATTCTGGTACAAATAATTTTATATCCCTCTCACTTCTGCAATATCTGCTGTATAATAAAAAAAATCCCTTCACTTATACCATTAACTCTCAAATGTAAGGAAAAGGAACGGAATGACCCTTTTGACTGGTGGGTTTCAGATCAGACAAAGATGCAAAGTGTGATCCTGAGATATGCAAAGACCAGCAGCTCCTGCCCAATGTGATCTAAGCTTGTACTCTTTTCATGGCCACGGCAATGAAGCTGAAGATTAGCTATTTCAGGAGAGTATGTAGGAATATTTAAAGCCTGGCCCAAAGTAAAAGGGATCAAAATAAATATAAGGCCTTTGCCATCAAGAGCTGAAGCTGCAAGCTCTCACGTGTTACTAAGTTTGCATAAGTTTCACGTGATTCTTGCTACTGATAAGTTACAACTATCGGAGTACTGAAACTGTAACTTCAGCTGATCCATTCTGTACCCTGCTGTATTAGGTGCTTGATCATGACAGCCGCTTGGAAGGACGGCTCCATTTGTTCCACTTGGCCCGCCAGTCTCAGGAGGCGACTCAACAGCAGGTCATCCATCAATTCCAGGATGCGCACCGAACCTCCTTCTGGCGACAGAGAGGAGAGGGATCACAAATGACTACATCACTGACAGAGTAAAAGCTGTTTTACAGAAAAATAGAAGGGCATAACCCAGAGTAATGATACAGGTTGACTATTTATCCGAAAAGCCAATATCCAAAATGATCCAAAATTCAAAACTTCTGTTACGATAGTGTCATCTTTGCTTTCTGATGGTTCAATGTACACAAACTTTATTTCATGCACAAAATTATTTAAAATATTGTATAAAATTACCTTCAGGCTATGTGCATAAGGTGTATAGAAACATAAATAACTTTCATGTTTAGATTAGGGACCCATCCCCAAGATGTCTTATTATGTATTTCCAAATATTTCCAAATCTGAAATAATCTGAAATCCGAAACACTTCTGGTCCCAAGCATTTCAGATCAGGGATACTCAATCGGTAACGGCAAAGCAGTGGGGAGGGGGAGTAGAATGTTGGAAATGTATGAATTGAAAATGTCTGTTCTAGTTTCTACCATTGTTTTTGGCCCCTCAAAGACCCAAAAGTGGCCATTAGTAAAACTGTTTCTTAAAGTCAACTGAAATTCATCAGCACAATCACACACTTGAATACAAAGAGAGCAATCCCAAGCAGGTCTCCTAGGAATCTTATATCAGTCTATTCAATGGGGCTTATTCCCAAGAACCATTCTTAAGATGGCCCTGTAAATACCTTCCCAAAATGGTTCCTTACCATGTTTTACCAGCTCACCAAGACAGGATGTCACACAGTGAAGAGCTTCCTCATCCAGATACTCAACACCATGGATAGCCTGAAGAAGTCCTTCAACACATGAACTTTCAATGACTCCCTGAAAATAACACAGAATAAATAATAATTAAATGTAAGCAATGGCTTAGACATCTCTTGGTCTTTTCAAAAAGGTACAGTGATGCATATGAGCCATGAAATGGCCTTATGCTGTATCAAAGCTCTGGTCAATCCCACTTGGTGTAGTCTACTCTGATTGGCAGTGGCTGTCCAGGATCATAGATGGAGATAATCCATCACTCACTACCTGATCCTTTTAACTGGAGATGCTGGGAATGGAACTTCAGACCTTCTTTATTGCAAAGCAGATGCTCCACCACTGGGACCTCCCTAAAGGAGGAGAATTTCTACTCAACTATGCCACTAAGCTACACCAGTTATAACAAAGATATACATATACTTGATTTTCCTGCCTGCGAGCTGAGCCACGACATTTTGATTATGAAAGGGAGGGAAAGGGTGGAGGAGGGAAGCAGGAGCTCATGGGAAACGACCAAATGTCTGAGGAGACCCTGACAATGGATTGGTTGGACTGATTTATGACAGTGTTTTTTCTGCCTACTCTGTTGTCATTACTAATCCAGCACTGGTGCCGGCATAGTTTATCTTGATCTCTATTGCTCCTGCAACATAAACACAAGACCTGGGTGAGATGTGGCAGCAGCAGGACAAAGGGAAGGAAACATTATCTTGCTTTATTTCCTGGCTAGCTGTCTTACTCCTTTCCAAAAGCCCTACTAGAGATAAGCCAAGGTACCACAAAGGACAGAAAAAGAGGAAGAATGGTATCCTAGGACTAGATTCCATAATCCAAAGGCACAAATCACTCCTTCCTTATTTTTCTGGCTCCCTATCTGTCTCAATTGGATCAGGCCACAGTGATTCATGTCATGGTCACCTCCAGATTGGACTACTGCAATTTTCTCTATGCAAGGCTGCCCTTGAAGACGCTCCAGAAGCTTTGTGTTATTCAGAATGCAGCCACTAGGCTTCTGACCGGTACATCTTGGCCTACGCACATACAGCCAATACTGAGGCAACTGCAGTGGTTGCCAATTGGTTTCTGGGTCAAATTAAAGGTACTGGATTTAACCTTTAAAGCGCTAAACCATCTGGGACCATCATATCTGAAGGACTGCCTCTCCCACTACGATCCTCCATGTTGCCTGCATTCTTAATCACACAATCTTTTGGTGGTGCCCAGCCATCGAGTGGCTTGCCTCTCCTCTACCAGGGCAAGGGCCTTCTCTGTGGTGGCCTCATCCAAATGAAATGCTTTATCAGGGGACATGCATGCCCTGTGGAACTTTGTTAGCTTCCTCAGGGCTTGCAAGACAGAGCTCTTCCAACAGGCTTTTAGTCGTTGCATCTGCCTTGTGATTCTTGTATTGTTTCTACTGGATCATTTTACTGTTGGGTTGTTAGATGCAGTCATGTTCAATAGGAGATGTATGTAGCTGGTTTTAAATTGTGTTATATATTTATTATTATTATTATTGTCATTATTATTGCTTTTAAGACTGTTGATTGAATTGCATTTTGTTTTGCTGCAAACACCCCGAGCCTTGCTTGTTGAGGGAGTGGTGGGATATAAATTTGATTTAAAAAATCAATAAACGATCCAGCATGGTGGTGGTGATGTTCTTAGATATTTTGTTTTAAGTAGAAACACTTTTAAATGAAAATTTCAAAAAGGAAATTATTGAAAGTGTCATGAGCATACAAGGCTGTATTATATGCAGCCATACCTATTGGTTGTCGTCATTAGTTGATGCATGAGGAATGCCTTCCCCCTTGAGGCTCACCTGGTGCCTACCCTGGTGCCGTGACCCCCTCCAGCCATCTCAGCAACTCAGACTTGGAGTTGTTGTGAATTGAGGTGATGGATTCTGGTATGAGTTTGCATGAGTCAGATAAAAACTGCACAGAACAAAACAGACTGAGACTTTCTGTTTAAAAGAATAAAAAAATCTTTACTTCTAATAGGATCGGGTAAACTGGGATACATAAAATAATAAATCCTTTTCTACATTGTTAGTTACCTACAAACTTGCTAGATTTCTCTGGCAGGAATCTACAGCTTAAAGATGGCCCTCTCTGCTCCTGAGAGAGCAGAGGTGATCCATGCTGCTTCTGTGAAATCCAAAAAGGTGTGTGTGTGTGCCTGGGGCAGCTTCTCTTCCTGTCCTTAACAAAGAAGAGCAATTAAAACACAATTGAGTCTACGTGACTTGGGGCATGTAGTCAATGGTGACTTACTGACCATCTACTTAAGGTCGCAATGAAATGACATAATATTCCTGAGTCTGTCTAAACATCAATACAAACAAAGTTAACTCTTAGCTTTCCTGACAGAGACGAAACTCGCTTCCTATACCCAACAGGAGTCCTCAGAAGAAGAGCCTGAGGAGGACCAGGGAGAGCCTAACATGGCCAAGGCACCTGCTGACAACGGTCCAGCAGCACCAGAAGCCATCCTGCCTCGCCACCGGCCACTGAAATAGTCACCAGGCCTGTGTGGAGCAGGATACAAACCCAGGCCCGTAGCCCGTACTGCCCCCTCCCCAAGGGGAGACTTCCACTTTTCAGGAACAGAGACAGTAGAAAACCTGGGCTGAGGTTAGGGTTGCCAGGTCCCTCTTTGCCACCATTGGGAGGTTTTTGGGGCGGAGCCTGAGGAAGGCGGGGTTTGGGGAGGGACTTCAATGCCATAGAGTCCAATGGCCCAAGCGGCCATTTTCTCCAGGTGAACTGGTCTCTATCGGCTGGAGATCTCCTACTATTACAACTGATCTCCAGCCGATAGAGACCAGTTCACCTGGAGAAAATGGCCACTTTGGCTAGGGTTGCCAACCTCCAGGTGCGAGCTGGAGATCTCCTACTGTTACAACTGATCTCCAGCTCGCACCTGGAGGTTGGCAACCCTAGCCGAGGTGGTCCAAAGGCAGCAAAGTGCTCGACTGGCTGCATGCAACCCCATCCCAGAGCCAGAGAACAATAATTCTTCACAGGATCTTGACCAAAGCACAGTGTCGCTGAAGGAGCTCTGCCCCTGCCAGCAGGGCAGCTGAGCCTGATCATTTCCCACCCTGCTTGGGCTGAGGCTTGGGAAAGCTGTTTTGGTGGGTCCACGGGCCGTCCACTAGGTGCTGAGGCCCATGTGCCAGCTCCTTGCGGCCAGTTCCGGCTTCCGGCTGCCAGCAACTATTGACACTCCCAGTCCTCGCTTTCTAGACTTGAGTGCACTTCTTCAGAGGAGACCTGACTGAGCCAGCCCGCGGAGCCCCAGGACGGCCCCGGTCTTTTAGGCACCAGGGCAAAATATTTCTTTTTAACCAGATTTTGATACTGGTTTTAGACACTCTTGTGCTCTGGATGGATTTTAAGCAGTTTCTTCTTATAACTTTTACTTTGTAAGTCGCCTCAAGTAGGATTTCTGAAGAGGCAGCATAGAAATTTCCTAAGTAAATAAAAAAAAATGTGGCCCAATTTCATCTGTTCTAACTCGTGACAGCTCTTCAAGACCTTACCTCAGGTGGAAGCCTTTCCTTAGCCTGCTCCTAGAGATCCCAGTAGGGGTAAACCTGGGATTGTCGTGCATGCAAAGAATTTACTGAGAACGAGATGAACTTTTTGGTTAACAACACTACGGGAAAGTGAGTTACAAATGTCAAGATGATCTAAGCTGAGGGAACAAATGGTGTCTGTCGACAGACTCAAGCACCAATTTACTCTGGACCTCTCTTCTTGGTTTGATCTAAATAATTCTAGTTTCCTGTTTTTCATTACCAAAGTCAACCCCCTGGGGAAGCTGAATCTTTAGGTCTGTAACTCTTCAGCCATTTAGGAAAATAGCCAAGGCACCTGTGGGAATTTAGTCTATGCAAATGAACATTCGATTATGCAGCCTGGTGCCCTGAGCTTCTCCCACCAGGAGAGTTCACACTGCCATGATGTGCTTGGAAGTAATGAATACAGAGGAAATCTGTAATGATATGTCTTGCAACGCCCAGCATCTCTCACATCTCTCAAGTTGTTATCAAGTGTGTGCTGAAACAAGATGCAAGAGTCAGGAGCACCATTTCTGAAGTTATTTATCCATGCACTGAGGGGTCTCTGTGATTTTTGAAGGACCATAGCATTTCATAGCATTTTTTAAAAAAACTTACTATTTTGACAGTTTTGGCAATTACAAGGTACCCAGAGATGGAAAAGCTCTCATATATTAAATGGAAAATTACTCCTGAAGTTAATTTTGAGCAAACATATGAAGGTGGCTAGGATGCCCTTGATAAACAGATAGTTCTACAAACGTGCAGTGATCCAGCAAGAAAACGTATACCTGGAATTAGGCTGCAATCCTAAGAACACTGTTCTAAGAGTAAACCGCACTGAATAAAATGGGAATTACTTCCGAGTAGACCTCAGGGTTGTTTTTTTTACCCCTCAGGTTTCTGTGCGTGTATGCCTTGCTGAATTGGGATTCCGTATACGAACAGGGCATAACACGTTCTCTGGTTGGGCACCTCTACCCAGCAAACCGACCTGCATACAGTTTCCCTTACTAGCAAGTGACCCACATGCACAGTGCTCCATTCATGATGGCCTACAAATGGGATACAGATGCACATCTGACATGTACAAAGGCCACTGGCATTGCACAGTGCAGCTAGGGGGGGCATGCTCCTGCCAATGTATGTGATTCAGGTGGGATAGTACATTATTTTCCATTAGGAAGGGGCATGCTGTTACATGTTACATGTTGTACTCAATACTGTCTTAGGGGTGTGTGACTTTTTCCTGTATCCATTTCCTGTCAATTAATCATATGCTGAGAGCAAACAGCACTGTTGATGTCGGGGATGGGGGGGGGGGCTTTAAATGGACATGCTGAAAATATAAATGCCAAGGTTTATTTTATTTTTTGAACAAAATCCTGACTCTAGGAGCTTGCAGTTTGATAAATACAGCAACAATAAACAAGAACTGAGACTCACAACTCATAAAACCATCCCATTGCCCAAAGGCTCATCAAGGATCCTAAAACTCAGCAAAGGTTCACTAAACTCTAAAAGAACAACTTTCATTGGGGCCCTTTGACAGAAACAAATGAAGACTCCAGGATTCATTCAAACGCTTGTTTAAATAGGACGGCCCTGCCTAACGGACTTACAAAGCCTTAACAGAGTAGGTGCCCCTTCATACTGCTCTGGGAGGTTTTTCTCTGGGTTGGGAGCTACAAAGAAAGATCCATTGATCCAACAGAGGCCAGGCATACCTTACAACCAGAAGGCACCATCAAAAGAAGCTACACAGCTGACCTAAGATGTGGGGGCCTATAGATGAAGTGACCATTCCAATAATTGCTCTGCTTACACATAAGGTCTTCTTAGCCCTTCAAATGTTAGCTCCCTGTCAGTAGTAGTTTGCACAGATGTGGATCAGAAATGCAAAGTCCATATTCAGGAGGCTTTCTGGAATGACACCGCATAAAGCATGAGAGGTAGGGTTGCCAGCTCCAGGTTGGGAAATACTTGGGAGATTTTTGGGGTGGAGCCTGAGGGGGTGGGGTTTGGAGAGGGGAGGGACCTCAGCAAGGTATAATGCCATAGAGTCCACTTTTCCAAAGCAGCCATTTTCTCCAGGTGAACTGATCTCTGTCACCTGGAAATCAGGTGTAACAGTGGGAGATCTCCAGTTACCACCTGGAGGCTGGCAACCCTAATGAAAGGCTATCAGAAAAATAAAAATTTGTCCCTGTCCTATGTGCAAGTAGAAGTCTTTTCTGCTTGCATGAGTGGGAGAGTGAGGCTGGATCTCAGCCAAATGAATCAGCTTTTCTTACAGTGGAAATGTAGTGCCTTCTTGGGTTATGTACTGTGATGCATTTAGTCGTTAGGGGGAAAAGAATGTACTGCTAAAGAAAGCCAAGGTGAAGGTTATAAAAATCTCGGGTGTACAAAATAAAATAGACTTTTTTCAGTAGTGAGGGTTACCACCCCCCGCCCGACACATCAGAACCACTGACTTCCTTGGCGAAAATCAAGTGAAAGCTGTTTGTGTCTTCTGTGCACAACACTTAACTGGATGTACAAAGACCTGAAATGTTCAGAGCAATATGTGATCCTGAAAGAAAAATGGGGTTTCGGTCTCACCTCTATGCTTTTGGAAGAGCTTAGATTTTTGATGAAGCAGGCAGCATGGCCGATAATCACGGGGTCGGTTTTCCTGATAATCAGCAGCTTTCCCACACTCTGAAGCACTTGATGACACACTAGTACATCCTGCGAAATACAATACAGCAAGTTAGTCTCTGAAAACAAAGGTAGATTCACTGTGATGTGATCTGATTCTATGTGGATGGAACCAGCCCCAGTGTTAAAAGTGAGCTTGTTATGTAATGATACATCAGTGCAGATCTACTAAATGTTAAAACCGTAAAACCAGGTAGGAAGAGGGCATGCTCCCTTTCCCCAGTCCCTCTCCTCTCTGCTACCAGTTCTCCCTTACCTTATCCTTAACTATGGGGTAACATTAGAAGAGCACCAATGTTAATTATGATCAAGATTAATCAAAGTTCCCCTTAACACAGAATCTGAAGTCAATAGATTAAGGAGAAATTCTTAATTAATGATGTGTACGTGTATGCAATGCTGAACTGGGGTGAAGGCTAGAAGGGGAGAATTCATGCTGGAGAGGGAAGAGACTTGAGAGTCAGAATGGGATCTGGTGATCTTGGTACTAAGATACCAGTAGGGATGAGGTAAACTTGCCTTCCTTAAACTCAGTGGCTAGGTTAGTGTACGTGCCCAAATGTTGCTCTGCCTATGAAGCAGCAGTATGGATCAGAAGGCACGGATAAGTAGACCAATGTGAATGGCCTGGTGGTTCACACACCAGAAGATGGCACTAGTTAGTCCATTGACCCACGGTACCTTTGCCAGAGATCCTCAGACAACTCAGCTCATGTATGCTGCTATTTCCTTCTGTGCCAGGAGCTAAATCAAAATAAGGCCATGGTGGGAACACAAGAAAATGTAATCCTAACGTTCTTCCCATGAAAACGGTGTCTCTAATGGGTAAAGCATCTGCATATTGGTGGCTTACCAACATGTAAACAATTTAAAAATCGAAGTGGAAATTGCCTTCAAGCCGCAACTGACTAATGGCAATCCCACAGGGTTTCCAAGGCAAGAAGATGAACAAAGGTGGTCTTGCCACCACCTTCTTCTGCGTAGCAACCCCAGACTTCCTTAATGGTCTCCCAGGGCTGCCCCTACTGAGCTTCTGAGATCTGACGAGCTAGCCTGGGCCATCCAGGTCAGGGCTTAAAAACACTAGCAAAAAATTAAACTTCCCTTTTAAAAAAAAACCTTTATCACCAGCCTTTAGTTGGACCCTAAACATTTAGCACACTCAGCCGAATATATATGGGATGTTATGGCACTCCATAAAAAGGGGGGAAACCCCAGTCTAGTATATATAGTTTTCAAATACTCCAGTCCCAGACGCTGTTAGATTTTAAAGGTCATAACCAGCTCTTTCAGCTGAGCCTGGAAATGAATCTCGAGCCAGCGTGACTCCTTTAAGCACTGGAGAAACAAGTACTCTGAAATTTGTGCCAGAAAATAATGTCGCTGCTGAATTTTGACCTAGTTGAATGTTTCGAACAGTCTACACCATAATCATTAAAAAACAAAAGTCCAGAGCAGATGCCTCACCTTTACTGGCCCTGAAGCTACATTTTTGCAGTAAGCAGTATACTTCCCAGGTCTGTGGGAATTATGGAATAGCTTTTTTGTTATGTGATGGTAATGCTACGAAGTTGCTCAGGATTTAGACCCCGGTGTGACCAAGGAGCAGATGATTTCTGCCTCACTGTAAACACAGAGTGGTGTTTAGCAACACTGAAGCATTAGTTCTTTGTGGTGGGAAATGTTAGATTTGTCCTGCAAACATTTGTTTTTCTGCTGCTGTTCCCATGGGGAACACCCTCTCCGCCTCACTGGAATTCAGGTCAGAATGAGAAGGTTTGCAAAGGACTGAAGAAAAGCAGACTAAAATATGGGAGGGCTATGGAAGATCAGCTGCTGGCCTGAATAAACCAGGGCCAACCCATTAGAAGGGATGAAAAGCCTGATGGAGTATTAATTGTTCAGGTTCTTTCTGACCCAGATCACTTTTTTTTCCATTGCTATAGCAGCTGTAGCATTCAGCACAGCCAAAAAAAAAACCAAAGATTTACTTTTGAAATAAGAAAATGCCAACATAATAGATTGCAACTGGATGCATTTATAATTGTCGGTGCCTCTAGTCCTGCCATTTCCAGATGTCTGGCTGCACATTGCAATACAATAAGAGATAAAAGTGCCAGTATGAGTAAAGAGACATGGAGGGGATTAGTGGGAAACAAGACACACATAAGACACACATATTTCCATTGAATTTTTACGCCAGGGTGTAGCTGCCAGGTCACGTTCCAGTCCAGCCCTGGCTGGGGGAGGTCAGGGTGGGGGTTTCGACAGGCTAGGGAGAGTGCGCCCCTCCATATCTCCTCCCAGCAGGTCACACACACACACACACACACACACACACACACACACACACACACACCAGTAAGTCTCCAAGAAACATGTTTTATTCTGTCAAGGAGGTGTTGCAAAACGCTCCCAGGCAGGAGAGTCCCTGCAACTTCCCTGCAACTGGCTACCTGGTTCCCTCACCTGGCCATATACCATTGGATTCTGCCTAGACTTCTCTGGGTCTCTTGCTGCCCTTGCTACCCTCTTCCCCGCTCCTAATCATTGACACCCTTAAATCTGCTCCTAGGAGCTACCTACAACTCTGCCACTGCTTAGACCAATTGTATTGCTGCATAGAAGAATCAGCAGGGCTCCCTGGAGACAGAGTAGAAGTCCCTATACAGTAAGGAAAGCCAGGCCTATCTACCTTTACTTTGGGGTAAACCACTAAATACGAAAGGACATGCCTACAAGAAAGCATGCATAGGCTACCAATGTGAATTCCCTCTATTACAGAAGACCTATCCTGTTGGTTAGACCACAGTTATGTTTCCTCTAAGAAGATCACAAGCACGCCACAAAGGCAACAGCTCTCTCTACTGTTTGCCCCCAGCACAAATACTCAGACTTTCCAGCGTTGGCTCCAGAATTTGACGTCTGTGTGTCTTGGGCGCTGTGTGTAAAATAAATACATTGGAACTGTTGGGTGCCTGTGACCGCTGTTGTTTGGATCCCAGCAGCAAATATTCATTCACTCTGGTATCTGGAGCACACACACACACACACCTAAATTTCCTGTGAACATTACCACAATGCACAGTTGTCTAAAGCTTACAGGAGTAATGGTCTCAAGAAACTGGTAGTACCTGGTTGGCTGGGTGTTGGGACAGCATCCGGAGGAAAACAATGGAATTCTGTTGAACCTCGGTATTGTTCGAATCCAGGAGTGGGAGCAGGTGGGGCAGGAGGCCCATCGCAATAAGCCTGGTCTGAACACTCTCTGTTTGGAAAGTGAAAAGGCAGCTCAAGGTTGTATGTACAGATCCATAGGAATTCTTTTGCGGGAGGGATTTGGGAGAGAGGAGTACTTCATTTAGCCTGAACACATCAGATGAGCTCAACTAGACTTTACAAACTGGGCTAGAAAATATTGCACAGGTTTAGAGATTACACTTTTGGCACTGTGTTTTTAAAGAAGAACCAAAATAATATATCCAGATGGACCCTGGCAATGTCTGGGACCAGGGTGTGTTCTGAGTGGCTAAACTGTGTTTTAACATTTGGCTCTGAAAGGCCTCCAGACCTGGACATCTGAGTGCTCACAAAGTTGTTAAATTCTTAGAGCTTGCTGAGCTTCATCTGGGACAGAGGAGACTCTCCCCACTGCTTCCTTGGAAGTTTCATTGGAGAGGGTTCAAAAATTTTGAGTCTTCTGGGCTGTTTTCTCTACCTATTGATATTATTAGAATTACACCCCCATCCAATGATGCTTTGCCTCCTGTGGGATGCCAGATCCATTAACCATAGGAAGCTCATATCTAGAACCCTACAAGGGGAAAAAGCAGCTGGAGAGGCAAACTCAGCTGGGGAAATGGCAGGTGGGCAAAGGTTTAAGTACATCCCTCTGCTCCTCCACTCCAAACCACAAATTTCTAAAGCAGCTTTTCCTTATTAAAAGCAGCTGGCAGGATTTAAATACACTCCTATGGACCTAATATCTAGTCATACCCTTAATTAATCAATTTTAACGGTTCAATTCCAAATCAGAGGCTGAAGGGGAGAAGTGGTCTGCCTGTCATTATACACTGGACATCAGTTTAATGAAGCCCTCAGCAAATGTAAAATGTGTTTTGAGAAGAAGGCTCAGCTCTTTGAAGGGAAAAGTTTGGATATGAATCTTTGATTCCAATACATACACTGCTGTAGCAGATTACTTCCCCACCCCAGGCACAGGTTAATTTTGATTGGAAGCTAAATGGTATGTTACCATTTTCACTCCCGCAATTGATTATGATGCCTGGAAATACTGGCAAACATTTTTGTGTTATTACTAGGTTTATCAACCAATTAAAGAATTTTAGTAGAGTAATAGGCAGAAGATGAATGGTGATTCAATTACATTATTTACATCGTACAGTGAGATAGTGAAGGAAGTGAAGCTAAAGTGAATATACTTTTTAAAATATATTGTCTTCAATTGCAAGCTCTGGTCTTAGTTTTCTTATCCCTTTTTAGCCAAGAAACTGACAAATGAGACAGGGGCCCAGAATAAGCAAGGGGGAAGGCCTTGCCTTTCATTGCCTGCCCATCGCTTAGTAATCATCCACCACTTATATATACATAATCAAAACTGTTCGCTCTGTGAATGAGTAATACACACAGCATGCTCTCTGATGTATCTAAAAATGGTACCACTGGGTAGTTCAACAGCTCTGTTAACTATCAAGTGAAATGTTCAATATCTGCATAAATGTTTGCATAATCTCAAATGGGTATCGTCTTATATGTTAAAAGGTTAATTGTCCCTAATTTGAAATAGTAGACATTTGCTCAGTGTAAGTGTTCAGAAAGTAACCCACCCCCCCCAGACTTTTATTTCCCTCGTCAGATTATTCTATCTTGATTTTTCTCCAAAATAACCAGCAGATGGAGTCAGAACTTCTACTCTAGCTGTACAAAAACATGGGTGGTTCATTTAAGCCAGTGGTTCCCAACCTTTTTTTGACCAGGGACCACTAGGACTTTTTTGTTCAGTGCAGGGACCCCAAGGTACAAAATAAAAATTCCGAGAATTTGAAAATAAACTTTAATCATAACTGTTAGTTAAACATTAAGCTTAGAATAATATTTAAATATATATTTTTATAATAGAGAACTTTTAATTGGAAATATTAATTTATTATGGGTTTATAACTTTGTTTCGCGGACCTTAATTTAGTTCTCGTGGACCCCTGGGGGTCCGCGGACCCCTGGTTGGGAACCAGTGATTTAAGGGATGTTGGTGCTGATGTTATAAAGTTTCTTTTCCATCACTATGGATACAGTCCTAAGGGGACTTTCTCAGGAGCAAGCCTCATTGAGTGACATGAGACGGACTATTGAGGAGGCCTGCTCAGGATTGCTCCCTAAGTGTTGCTCTTCCCTCAGATTCATGCCTAGCAACTATTGCTCAACATACTTTCATTACACTGTAACTTGGTAACAAGAACATAGGAGATCTGCCCCATGGTGCTTGGAAGCTGCTGCTGATGCAAAACATGGAGACTCCCTCTCAGGGAGTGGGCTCATATGCAAGTGGCAAAGTCTGGACAAGAGTAACCAGGGCAAGAGCTGGAGGAAACAAAGAAAGGAATGGATAAAGTATGTTCCAACTGAGAGGTCAGGCAAGTCTGTGGTTGACAGCTGAGTCCCTCAGTTTCTCTGACCAAAGAAACAGGCCTGACTACTCCAGTGTGTTAGGCTAGGGCAGTGATGGCGAACCTTTTAGAGACCGAGTGCCCAAACTGCAACCCAAAACCCACTTATTTATTGCAAAGTACCAACCCAGCAATTTAACCTGAATACTGAGGTTTTAGTTTAGAAAAAAACAACTCCTACATTAACATCTTTTGTCTTAAAAGAAAAACACACTAACAGAGCTTTCAATGATACAAAAAACTTTTTATTGAAAGGTAAAAGTTTGCATTTGGCATGCTTTTGAACAATTAATGTGATTTTTGCTGTTGTACGTATGCTGATAATTTGTCTAACCTTGGCTCATACTTTGTATGGGAGGCGCCGCAAAGCTCATGCTGTGGCCTGAGTGCTCTGCTCCCCTCCAGCTATGCCACGCTGTGAGCCATGCTTCCCTCCATCCTAGCTCCTCTCCAACCCCACCACAGGAATCACCTTCGCCATAGACTCAACAGGCTGCCATCAGCGCCGCACCCTCACGCCGCATGTGAGCCGTCCGGCATGTGAGCCGCCCTGCCGCATGTGACAGGGGAGGGAGGAAGAGCTCTCATTGGGCTGCTGGACAGAGGGGCAGGTGAAGTGAGAAATGCCCTCAGGTGCGCATGGAGAGGGGGAGGGGAGCAGCCCGGCCCCACGTCCCTCTGGCTTTCTAGTAACGAACTAAGGTGAACTCTGTGCTGGTGCGACGGCACGCATGCCCACAGAGAGGGCTCTGAGTGCCCCCTCTGGCACGCATGCCATAGGTTCGCCACCACTGGGCTAGGGCAAGCTGCATGGCAAGGCCTAAGTAGCTTTGGTGGCTCTTGGGAGGTCTATCTGACCTGCCTATAATTCCTCTGTGGGTCAGAGTTTATGGATGAAGAGGACTCCTTTAAACATTCTCACATCCACTTGAGAGCCACTTATCTGTGAGTGAGTCCTATGCAAGTAGGGTGAATTTTTAAAGGACCCAGACCCATACGACAGGACTTTCCCATGGGTCTAGCAACTCCCAATTTCTAATAGTATACCAAACCCATTAAAAATACCACAACGATACACCTATGTGGCTGGGGCATGCAGTCCTAGCCACATGGACTCTGCTCTCCAATAAGCATCTACAACATTGTTTGGGGAAGACAAAAGCATATCTGAGTCTCATCCTCACATGTCTTTGGAAAGAGCATTAACAACTGCCACCGGTATGGGGTCCACATAAGCATTAAGAAGAACCTATTAAACTGATCGTGTGAACATACGAGACAAGCATTCAAAAGTTATTGTGAGAAAAAGAATCAGGAAGGTAGTTTTACTGAAGAGTGCTTAAAGCAGAAAAAGAATGCTAAACATGTCATACTACAGCAAATGTGAATCTCTCACCACTTATACTATCTATGGCAGAAATGTGTCTTGACATTGTAATGGACTGAAATATCTCTATTTTAATACATATTTATTCAAGTCCTTTTCTGATTTAATATGATTAGCAGTCACCTTCTCCACCTAAAATAGAGGAGAGGAGAATGGTGTAAGCTTTGCCCCCCCCCAAACTGGGGGGAAAGGTAGGGCACAAATTAAGTAAAAAATTGAACATTTGTAAACTTTTGCTGATATACATATAACAATAGGGTTGTCACTCTCTCAACCTGACGAACAATATTTATTCAATAAAAAAACTGTTGCTACAGAGACAACTGAAGCCAGATTATAGTGTTCTCCTCCTTAACTAGACAAGGAATGATCTCAGAAGATTATTCTGAGAGACTATACAGCAGAAAACAACACAGGAAAGAATTCTGTGTGCAAGTGGCGACCGTATTTTTATTTACTATTGTTTTAGGATCTTACTTACCATTTGTGACTAAATTCCTGAGACAAACACAAGCCTGGTTTGAAACCTAGTTGTAAAGAATAAACAAATCAGAATGCAAGAGAAACTACTTCAGACCCTCAGCCAGAAGTGGGGAAACATCAGGCCCGGGGGCCATATAAGGTCCGCGAAATCGTTTGGTTTGGCCCTTCGTGGGTCCTGGCAGATCTCTAGCTGAGAAGGATCTAAGACTGGCGATCTGCCCCCTCCCATGGACAGGAATAGCCTCTATTCAAAGCAGATGTGAGTTTGTTTTGCCGAGAAAAGGAACCTTATTTCCCCCTTGCAGAAGAGTCGTTAGCTATGGAGCTGCTAGGACCGCCCAAGAAACTGTGTTAAACCTTTCCCACCTGGGTCGTGGAGAAACGTATTCCCTCTGTACTACAAGAGGGCTGGGGGCAGAAGTGGTGACAGTGGAGGGGTTAAAGGAGGCAGGGCCAGAATGCGGGGGGCAAGTGTGTCCTCATTTCATCCCTGCAGGCGGAGGTAGCAGCAGCCGGCTGTAGAATCTGGCCCCGACCATGCGGAGCAGGAGCAACTCCGGCGTGCGGCTGGACGGCTATGCCCAGCTGGTGCAACAAACCATCCTGTACCACCAGGTGGACGAGTGCGCCACCGGTTGGATGCCTGCCTACTTGCCCACGCGCGCGGGGGGGGTGTCATCTGGGCAGCTGCCTGCTTGGGATTTTGTCAGTACCCCCTCTCCCTTCTGGTTCTTTGTCCTCTAAGTCCTGCAAAAGATGCGTAGGGCGGGAAAGTGCCAGATCGGGGAGTTACTGGACTGGGCTCCTTCACCTACAAGCCCCGAGCGGCTTGTCGCTCACTCCATCTTGTGTTTGCTGCCCTGCTTTAATCTCTTGGGCCCAGCTGGGGACAGCAGAGCTCAAAAGCATGTCGCCCTAAGTGGCAGATACTCGGAGCTGTCTCCGGTCGTGACTCTTGACTAAATGTTTGACCAAATATAGCAGGCTAATTTTTAAGTTGATAATTTTGTATGGCCCGCAAATGATGTTATAAATATCCAAATGGCCCTTGGCAGAAAAAGGTTCCCCACCCCTGGTCTAAGGATTTGGGACTTGGGCCATCTGGGTAAATTAATTCCACATCCCCTGGGTAGAATGGAGGGACTGGAAGGACGCATTTTATTATACAAAGCTAACTTCAGGATCTCCTCGTTTGGGCCTTATAGAGGAAAAACATGCTTGTGATATTTTTACTGTACACAAAGATAGTTAGGCTGCAATCCTGAGCAAGCTTACAATGAAGTAAGTTCCACTGAAATAAAAGGGGGAATTTCTGGATAAACAAGCTTAGGATAGAGGAGTTAGAAGAAAAAAAACAGTAATTTGGTCAGTAATATCCTATCTCATAATCCCACGCAATCCACAGCTTTACCTTGTCCACAGAAGAAGAGAGGAGAGCAAGGAGCATCCGCAGAAGAAACCGGTCCCCAATTTGCAGCATAACTTCGTGGTGCTGAGAGTTTGTTGCCATGTTGCTTAGAGCGGCACAGCTGTAGTACTGTAAGCACAGAAGACAGGGAACAGATGTACCATATGGCGGGCTCATGGTATGGCATACATGGAGTACAGATTCTGGAAGGCCCACAGATGTCTAGTTGAAAATGCTTCAGGCCTAGTGTTGCGAGAATTTTTGGTATTGAACATTAGTTTATATTAAAATTATTAATTTATATTAAATATTATTAGTTTGTGTTAAGAAAAACCAATTAATCTGTAGCTTATTAATATATAACTTAGAAGCAATATGAAGACCTGACTTTTAGCTGACATCAGCTCTAATTAGGCTCCTGACCCTAAAGGGCACAGGAGCTAATCACCCAAAGCACATTACGTGCTCCAAATCAAGGCCGTTCAAGCAGGCGGCAAATTGTCTGCTCACGTAGGGGGAGATTGTTTTGGAACATTGACGGATGGACAGGACAATCAGTTAGCAGACCCGACACTGGAAGAATTATTATGGAACAAGATATTTCTAAACAATTTTAGTCATGATTTGTGGAAACTTATTTCCTAAAGAATGTGACAGGAAGGGGTCATTTGAGACCCTCTCCTCACGGTCCAGCTTATAAAAGGGCAGTCCAAATGTCCAGTCTTTGTCCTTCCCAGGGAGAAATCATTCTGTCTCTCCTTTGGAATGACCCAGAGCGGCTCGGTCTGTCTGTCTGTCTGTCTGTCTGTGTATCAGTCTCTATGTGGGATGTTGTTAAATCTGTCTAAGTATTATTTTTCTCTTTGCCTTGCAAACTCTTTAAGTTCAATAAACCTATATGCTTTACTGTTATGTGTGTGTGGTCTGAGACTGTCCTAAGTACATTTTCCCTATTACACACTCTGGCTTTGCTTGGTAAGTAGCAGGCAGAGGAGTCAAAAAAAAAAAAGGAGCTCAAGGGAGAGAACTTGAAGAATTCTCGCATCACCTAGGCTCTCAGACTATAGTCAGGAGCCTTGCCCAGGGGAGGGTGGCAGGGCACAAGTCCGGGATTGGGGGCAGAGCTTTTCTTCCAACACTAATTAACCCACTAGGGCTCTTTGCATTTTAAAGTGATCAGAGACCTTAAAAGCTTTTCACATCATGGACTGGCAGTAGGGTGGCTGCTAGGGCTGTCAATTCGGTTCGTCCGAACCGAAAAAACAGCCAAATTTTCCTCGATTCGGTGGTTTCTAGTTTGGATGGAACCGAATTCAAAAAAGGTGGGAAAACAATGAGCCAAATATGGTGAGTTCAGGGCAATCGCTGAATAAATTCAGCAAATTCGAGGGCTCCAAATCAGCAGCATAACCATAAAGGCATTAAAAACACATTTGCGTCTTTCTGTGGCTCTGGGGGGCATGTTTGGAGGTAGAGGTCCCAAACTTTCAGTGTAGCTTGAGGAGACCCTTCTTGCAAGAACCCCCAAGTTTTGTAAAGATTGGGTCAGGGGGTCCCGAGATATGGAGCCTGGAAGGCCCCCCCCCCCAAATTCGCCCATTGGAATAAAGTTAGTAAAAACATATTGGTGGCTTTCCATGGCTCCAGGGGGGCATTTTTGGAGGTAGAGGTCCTAAAATTTCAGCATAGTTTGAGGTGACCCTTCTTGCAAGAACCCCCAAGTTTTGTAAAGATTGGGTCAGGGGGTCCCGAGATATAGGGCCCGGAAGGGGTCCCCCCAAAAATCACCCACAGGAATAAAGCCATTAAAAACACATTCGCACCTTTCCGTGGCTCCGGGGGGCATTTTTGGAGGTAGAGGCCCCAAACTTTCAGCGTAGCTTGAGGTGACCATTCTTGCAAGAACCCCCATGTTTGGTGACGATTGGGGCAGGGGGTCCCGAGATATAGGGCCCGGAAGGGGTCCCCCCATGATCTGCCAATTACAGCCTTTAAAAACACATTCGAGTTGCAGTTGGGCCGTACCATTACCCCAGCCTGGGGGTCTGGTTGCCTCGGCAGTTGGGCTGTACCATTACCCCGGCCCAGGGGTCTGACTAAAAGGCAATTAATCCTGAGTTATGGGGTCCCCCCCATCCACCCATTGGAATGAATGGGAGCAGGCAATTCTTAATGTGCATCTAGAGAGCGGCAAATACAAGGCAAAACCTCCCGTGCCTGAGAGTCTGTGTGTGTGAGTCTGCTATAATCGTATCGGATTACTCCTGAGTCCTCTGCTCCTGATAGAAGAGAAGAAGACATCCACAGTAAGACCCATTTGGGGACTTTTCTCTATAATTCTCTATAATTTTTTTCCTGTATGTGTGTATGGGGGGGGGAGATTCTGTGTGTGTGTGTGTGTGTGTGTGTGTGTGAGGGGGGAAGCCAAAGGGGGGTGGGTTTACTTGTTCTGCTGGGGGGTGGGCTTGATTGCTTCTGTGTGGGACTGCTTTCTACTGTTTTCATCGGTTGCCAACTTTGTGTGGAGTTAACTGTGGGTCAGTGAGTCTCTCTCTGGCTGGTTCCTATTGTTTCCAATGGGCTGTGCAGCCGCTCCTATTGTTTCCAATGGGCTGTGCAGCCGCTCCTGTTGTTTCAAATGGGCTAGCCTGTCATTCGTTTTAGTACAACCCCTGTAATGTATTTCAGTGGAGTCAATGCAAGTCAACCGAATTTCCCCTTTCCCATTATCTTCAATGGGCTGGGCAGCCTCTCCCATTGCTTCCAATGGGCTGACTTGTCATTCGTTTTAGTACATCCCTTTTAATGGCTTTATTCCAATGGGCAGATAGGGGGACCCCTCCCGGGCCCCAGACCCAATCTTCACAAAACTTGGGGGTTCTTGCAAGAAGGGTCCCCTCAAGGTACACTGAGATTTTGGGACGTCTACCTCCAAACATGCCCCCCCAGAGCCGTGGAAATGCGCAAATGTGTTTTAATGCCTTTATTCCTGTGGGCGATTTGGGGGGACCCCTTCTGGACCCCATAACTCAGGACTCCCTGCCCCAATCATCACCAAACTTGGGGGTTCTTGCAAGAAGGGTCCCCTCAAGCTACACTGAAATTTTGGGACCTCTACCTCCAAACATGCCTCCCAAGAGCCGCAGAAAGGCACGTGTGTGTTTTTAATGCCTTTATTCCTGTGCGTGATTTTGGGGGGGGACCCCTTCCTCATATCGTCACCAAACTTGGGGGTTCTTGCAAGAAGGGTCCCCTCAAGCTACACTGAAATTTTGGGACCTCTACCTCCAAACATGCCCCCCCCCCAGAGCCGCGGAAAGGTGCAAATGTGTTTTTAATACCTTTATTCCTGTGGCTGATTTTGGGGGGGACCCCTTCCGGACCCCCTGACCCAATCTTTACAAAAATTGGGGGTTCTTGCAAAAAGGGTCCCCTCAAGCTACGCTGACATTTTGGGATATCTACCTCCAAAATGCCCCCCCCCCGGAGCCTCGGAAAGGCGTGGATGTGTTTTTAATGGCTTTATTCGGACGAATTTTTCCCCGAACTTGGAACTTGGCGCCGAATGGCATTCCCCAAATCAAAACAGGCCAGATTTTGCCAAAAAAAAATTCAACAGCCCTAGTGGCTGCCTGATTCCTCCCACTGCCCTAATTCCCTCCAAGACACCATGGGTTTGGGCAGGCCAATTTCAACTCAGATTACCAGATGATACGTTTTATTCTGGAGAAGAAGAGAAAGCAAAAAAGAGCACACCACTAGAGTCAAACAACCCTTCATGCAAAGTGGAGGGAACTGGTATTTCTAAACAAAAGATTCCCTCCCAATTCCAGTTGTAATCTCCCATTGCCAACCTTGTTAGGGCTGCCTCTCTATTAAGAGGTGCCCATTGCAAGAAAGCAATTAGAAAGTTAGGGATGGGTAGATGACAATTATTATGTCTTGTCCAAGAGTTCAAATAATACTTAAAGTTGTCCCACAGGTAATGGCAGGATTGAATCTTTGGAAAGAGAACATAAATTCAGTTTTTCTACCAGGTGTGATACTTTGCACTCCTCATGAGGTGCTCTATAGTTCTACACCGACTGCTGATACGTAAAACAAAAATCTGCATTCCAAATCATACTGTTAAGTGTTTGTATTTTGCTTACACTTTAGTACTAATCTATTTCAGACTCAAGGCAGAAAAAGAAAATCAAATCAAGCATCTTGAATCTCAAGTGGGATAGGCCTTATGAATTTAGGAGTTGTGCAAACTGAAAGCAAAAGCCCGAGCTTTTTTGGCTTTACAACAAATTCTGCCTGTGAAACAACAACACTGGGCCTCAAGCAGTAGTGACGTCCTTCTTCTTTTCACTCAAGAGGTTGTCTATCAGGTCCCAGGATTAACAAATCTACCCCCAAGCTAGATTTACAGCCCATTCCGGGGGTGGGGTGCGGGGGTGGGACATCCACGGCAGCCAGGAGAGGCTTCCCGACTGCTGCAGAGCTAAACAAAGAATTTAACAAAAAAGAAACATGGGGAAAGGGGGGGGGGAAATGGCCCCTTGCAAAAAGTGAGTCTGCACCACTGAAAAAGAGGCGCAGCCACGCCACAGCTTAAGGGGGTGTTCCCAGGGTGAAAGGGGTTTGGAAGCTAACATCAGCTCTACCCCCTGGAACGCCCTGGGTACACCTTCCTGACGCCAGCGCCTACTGCCTCTTCTGGGATTTTGCTCCCGGCGTGGCTGGGCTGGTGGCAAAGGCTGGGCTGGTGGCAGAAGCTGGCATAAGTGGTATAGATACTCATGTAGATACTCCATGGCTCCCAGGCTCCGGTGTGTGTCCCACCCGGAACGGTGTAAGTGCCTGTTATCCCAGGTTAAATGGGCACTTACATTGGCGCGGGGTCACGCCATCTCCTATGGAGCTTCCTCCCCCTTCTGGACTGCACAGTTAATCAAGGAGCCAAAATGTATCTACACCACTTAATTTTATGGGGTGATTAAAGACGTCACAGGCACTGTTCAGTCTTTTTCTCAGTCTGTAAGCACAGTTGAGGATTCAGTTTCAGTCTTGACAGTATTTGAAATTTTATATGTGTTATTTCTGCCGAACTGAAAAAAAAGTTTTAAAAATATTTTGCAGCTCCTATTTTAAAGTCAAGTTTACCTGGACTTCTGAATCAGGAGACTCTAACAAAACGGTGAGAACGGGGAGAGCACCTTGTCGACACAAAATCTCCTGGACCCATTCTGCAAGGGAAATGTGAGCCAATAACATGGAGCCTGTAAATTCACACAAATTATTTTGGGCTAAAGATCACTCAGATTCCTTTATTATCACTCCATAGATGCAAGTGAATTAGCAGCTGAAAATACTGCTAATTCCTAAGGGAAACAAATTAAAACAAAACTATTCCATTCTATTGCAGATTACAATATCTGTATTTTTTCCTGAATACTAACAATGCCTGGACATTTCACTCATTGGCAGGGTGGGCAAGACACCAAACACTGTGGCTAGACCATTATGCAAAAAAAGGGACGGAAGGCAGGCAGGCAGGCAGGCAGTTTCAGAGGATAGCCAGGTGGTTCTGCAGTAGAACAGCGAGATTCGAGTCCAGAAGCACTTTAGGGACCAACAAAATTTGGGGGGTTTGAGCTTTCAAGACTCAAAACGCCCTTTGTCAGGTATCTGACGAAGGGAGCTTTGACTCCCAAAAGCTCATGTAGTGGCAATATGCGGAAGAATATTGTACGAGGAGTTTTAGGCTGACATGTCACATATTCCTCCATATTCCCTATATGAAAGTATAGTTTTCTGTAATGAATGTTAGTTTAGTTTGTTTCTGTAGTGTTAAAAAGGGGAGTGTTGGGTTGCCAGATGCGCTTACTAGTTGATTAGGCAGTCCATGCTGGCTCATGCAGCAGCTGGTGCGCATGATCAGGAAGGCAGGGCTGTGGGCCAGGTGCCCTGAATCAACCCAAAGTACCTGGCCTAAGTGAAAAACCCAAGGAAGGAGACGAACGGTGGGCTTCTACACAGATCAGGCTGGATGCTGTGGGACAGGACTGGTGATTCTGGGATCTCTCTGGATGCTGCACACGGAGCCCCCTGCACCCAGGAAGGAGAGAGAGAGACTCATGTACAGTGGTATTGCTCTGAGTTACTTTGTATTATTTTGCCTGCTGAATGTGTAGTTTGGTAATTAAACTGTTGATTTTCCTTCAATTACCAATGTGCTCATTGCCTCCAAATCTTAAAGAACCCCTGCTTTGGCGGGACAAGGGACGTAGTCGGCAGGATTTGGAGACAATGTTTTGGTGGAGAAGGAAAGCAACTGAGCAAGAGGAGGGTCAGAGCTACATCCCTGGTTGGCCCAGCACAAATGCTTGGGGGCCAGTAGCTCAAATTTTGAACCGGTTGACTCCGCCAGTATATTGGGAGTCTGAGATGGCAGAGCTCGGAGAGCACAACCCCACGGTTGTGCTTAAGTGTTTACAATTAATGAGAGTGGGGGAGGAAAAGGAGCAGAAGGCTGTGATAGGATATGGATGGATTCTGCTCACAGCGCTCCGGAATGTGTGGGAGCAATTAGAAGCCTCTGAGAGGAAGGTACGGCGGCAAACTGAGAAGATCGCTGCCTTTGAGGATCAGCAGGCTATTTGGAGAGAGGCATTGAAAAGTGCCCAAGGGAGGGGGGATGTGGCTGAAGAAGGAGCTGCCACTATGGCAATTCACTTTGCTAAGATAAAACATGATAAGCAGGCGAAAAAGAGGTACATTCCCAACCCTAGGGAGGTTAGAGCCCTTGTTGCCTCAAGGCATCGGGACCCAGAGACTTGGAGTGGGGAAACAGGGGATTCTAATGAGGAGGAGTCCGAATGGACAGAAGGAGAGGATGAAGGCAATGAAGCTATATGGATGGCTGAGGCTCGTCCCCTGATTACCAATAAAACCAAGGGGCCCCCTGGCAATCCACAAGCTGCCCAGGCAACCAGGACAGTAAGGGATTATACTCAGCAAGAATTGACTGAGATAGCAAAAGCAAACAAATAGAAGCCGGGGGAACGGCTGTCGCAATGGTGGGTCAGGTTTTGGGACCAAGGGACTACTAGCCTCCATCTAACAGGGGAAGAATTGATAAAGCTGGGAGCATTGACCAGAGATATGCTGATTAACCAGTATTTACGAATGCCTAATACAGCTGCAGCAGGCTCTGTTTGATTGGTGTGCGCAGGCTGTGAAAGCCAGATACCCAGCTGCAATGGATTGGGAGGAGCATATGCCTTTATGGCATACTATTGAGGAAGCAATAGAGCAATTAAGAGGAATGGCTTTACAAGCTGGAATTTATTAGTAAGGGTTTGCAGGACCTGATGCTCAGCGTCTTACTGAAGGGATGAGAGCACGATTGCTGAAGGGAGCTCCTTCATACATGTGTGGTCCTCTGCTGGCACTGTTGGGGCCTGCTCAGGGAGGAAATGTTGGTGACATTGTGATGCTAATTGGGCAATTAGAGGAAATTCAGAAGGACAGTGCTCCTAAACCTCGTGCACGTGTAACCAGGGAAAAGGAAAAACCCACAGTAGATAGGCAGCCCTTTAACACTAGAGTGACACGAAAGCAAATGTTCCTGGAGCTTCTAGGAATAGGAGTACCTAAAGATGAAATAGATGGCATTCCAACGGGGGAAATGTATAAAGTGTGGAAACAAAAATGTGCAGCTAAAGGGAAACAGGAGGCAAAGAGAGAGAATGATAGTCCACGGGTAAGGGAAACGGTTACACCGACAGCCCCGCCCGAAGAGCGGCTATACCCCTCCTTAACTGAGCACATGGGGTGGGAGATACCTCAACCACATGGATAGCGGTTGGGCTCCAGAGGTAAGGCTAATAAAGATGGCTATCCCTGGGGACCCCTGCCCTCACATCTCTTTAACTATCCACTGGTCTAAAGCAAATGGACAGCGTGTGATGGCTCTTATGGATACAGGAGCAGAGGTAACATTAATACATGGAATGCCAAATAAACATAAAGGGGAGACTGTATATATCAATATATATGGTGATGGGGAAGAGCCTACTACTCGAGTGAGATTGTGTGTGGCTCTAGGTAATTCAGCTCCTTTCTGGGCAGAAGTGTTAATATCTCGTGTACCTGAATACATAATTGGGATTGACTTGTTGCAAGGAAAAGAATTTCAAACTCCAAAAGGGAGGTTTGCCTTTAGGGTTAGGGCTATCCTAGTAGGCAGAGCAAAATGGACACCTTTAAAGATACCCCCTCCTGCAAAGCCTGTGAATGTAAAACAATACAGGCAACCAGGGGGTCATGAAGAGATCTCTCAGACAATACAGGGGTTGTTGGAGGTAGGAGTTTTAAGACCAGCTGTTTCTCCTTTCAATTTCCCTGTATGGCCAGTAAAAAAGCCTGATGGGACATGGAGAATGACAGTAGATTATCGCCAGCTAAATAAACATGCTCCCCCTCTAGTAGCAGCAATACCAGACATGGTAACCCTTCTGGAGAGTATTGAGAAGAACGCTGGGACATGGCATGCTGTAACTGATTTGGCCAATGCCTTCTTTTTCATTTTGATTGATCAGGACTCCCAAGATCAATTTGCTTTTACTTGGGAGGGGAGACAATATACATTCCAGGTCCTGCCCCAGGGCTATGTGCATAGCGCCACCCTGTGTCATGGAATAGTGGCAAGAGACATAGGTCTAATTACGTTAAGCCCTGCTCTATTAATGGCTCACTATATTGATGATGTTTTATTGTCCGGACCAACAGAGGAGGACGTGCAGAAGGGTTGACCACATGCGGTCTCGGGGATGGGAAATTAATCCAAAAAAGATTCAAGGACCTGCTCAGCAAGTGCAATTCCTAGAGGTGGTTTGGGCTGGACCGGTACGACATATACCTGACAAGGTCTTAAATGTTATTGCTACCTTGAAAGCCCCTACCTCGAAAACCAAGGCTCAACGTCTGGTGGGGTTGATGGGGTACTGGAGGCAACATATACCCCATTTAGCTCAAATACTAAGACTTGTTTATAATGTGACACGTAAGAAGGCTCATTTTGAATGGGGAGAATTGCAAGAAAAAGCATTGTCTGAAGCCAAAGCAGCAGTGGCTGCTGCAATGCCTCTGGGACCTTATATTAAAGGTTTACCTTTTGAGTTGCAGGTTTCTACGAATGAGGAGATAGCTGTTTGGCAAAGTTTGGAGTCTGTGGCAAAAAGAACCCAGGGGAAGACGAGTTCCTTTAGGGTTCTGGTCCCGTAAGTTACCCAATGTTAATTATACGCCTTTTGAGAAGCGGCTTCTAGCATGTTATTGGGCTTTGGTTGATACAGAAAGACTGACAGGACAAGATCCTGTGGTGTTAAGACCTGCTATACCAATCATGACATGGGTAAAAGATGAGTCTGCAAGCCCCAGGGTGGGGAGAGCTCAGCAATCCTCTATTGTTAAGTGGAAATGGTACATTGCAGAGAGAGCCAAAGTTGAACCCCAAGGGGTCAGTGCATTGCAAGAGCAAGTTTTAGCTGTAATACCCACTGGAGAAGAAATACAAGAAAGTTCTATTGCTGAAAATATTGTCGAAGGCTTTCACGGTCAGAGTTCATTGGTTCTTGTAGGTTATCCGGGCTGTGTAACCGTGGTCTTGGAATTTTCTTTCCTGACGTTTCACCAGCAACTGTGGCAGGCATCTTCAGAGTAATAACACTGAAGGACAGTGTCTCTCAGTGTCAAGGGTGTAGGAAGAGTAATATATAGTCAGAAAGGGGTTGGGTTTGAGCTGAGTATTGTCCTGCAAAAGTATTGTCCTGTAAGTATCAAGATAATGTGCTAATGAGGGTATGGTATGTTAATATGGAACCATTGTATCCTGAAGTGATCTGTTAATGTGTGTAATCCAAAGCTAATCTGTATGGCTATTGTTGAATGTTGTCTTTGTCTGGAGGTTTTTCAGGGCAGGAAGCCAAGCCTTATTCATTCTTAAACTCTCCTCTTTTCTGTTAAAGTTGTGCTGATGTTTATGAATTTCAATGGCTTCTCTGTGCAATCTGACAAAATAGTTGGTAGAATTGTCCAGTCTTTCAGTGTCTTGGAATAAGACCCTGTGTCCTGTTTGTGTCAGTCCATGTTCAGCCACTGCTGATTTCTCAGGTTGGCCAAGTCTGCAGTATCTTTCATGTTCTTTTATCCTTGTTTGTATGCTGCGTTTTGTGGTCCCGATGTAAACTTCTCCACAGCTGCAAGGTATACGATATACTCCTGCAGAGGTGAGGGGGTCTCTTTTGTCTTTTGCTGATCGTAGCATTTGTTGTATTTTCTTGGTGGGTTTAAACACTGTTTGTAGGTTATGTTTTTTCAAAAGTTTCTCCATCCTATCAGTGACTCCTTTAATAAATGGCAAGAATACCTTTCCTATGGGAGACAGTTTTTCTTGAGTTTTCTGATTTTTGTTTGTTTTAATGGCCCTTCTGATTTCATTCTTGGAGTAGCCGTTTGCTAGCAGTGCGTGATTTAGATGATTAGTTTCTTCCTTGAGAAACTGTGGTTCACAGATCCGTCTTGCACGGTCCATTAATGTTTTGATTATTCCTCTTTTCTGTCGGGGGTGGTGGTTGGAGTTTTTGTGTAAGTAGCGATCTGTGTGAGTTGGTTTCCGGTAGACCTTGTGACCTAACTGAAGGTTTGTTTTACGGATGACAAGGGTATCAAGAAATGGGAGTTTACCCTCAATTTCCTTTTCCATGGTAAACTGAATGTTTGGATGGATATTATTAAGATGGTTTAGAAAGTCCATTAATTTTCTTCACCATGGCTCCAAATGGTAAATGTATCATCTACGAACCTGAACCAGACTGTAGGTTTGTAAGGTGCTGATTCTAATGCTGTCTTTTCAAAATATTCCATGTAAAAGTTTGCTATTACTGGACTGAGTGGACTTCCCATAGCTACTCCATCAATCTGTTCATAAAATTCTTGATCCCATAGGAAATAACTTGTTGTCAAACAATGGTGAAATAAGGCTGTTATATCTTCTGGAAAAATCTGGTTAATCAATGAGATTGTGTCTTTTACTGGAACCTTGGTAAAGAGGGATACAACATCAAAACTGATTAATATATCATTTGGATTGAGTCTTAACGGACTGATTTTGTTGATGAAGTGAGTTGAATCTTTGATGTAAGAAGTGGTTTTTCCAATGTGGTCCTGTAGGAGGGTGGTCAAATATTTAGCTAATTCATACGTTGGGGAACCAATGGCACTCACGATGGGTCGGAGTGGAACGGAATCCTTATGAATTTTAGGTAGTCCATATAATCGTGGTGGCTGTGCTTCAGTCTTGCATAGTTTTCTGTGTGTGTCGGGATGAAGAGTGGAATTCTTGATCAGAATGCTAGTTTTCCTGGTAATTTTGCAAGTTGGATCTCGTTTTAGTTTTTTGTATGTGGCAGGGTCCAGAAGTTCCTCAATCTTCTTTTTGTATTCTTCTGTTTTCATGATCACTGTGGCATTGCCTTTGTCAGCTGGTAGAATAATGATTTCTGGATCTGCATTGAGGGTCTTGATGGCGTTTCTCTCCTTGCGTGTTATATTGCTAGCAGGGGGCTTTGCTTTTCGTAGAATTCTTGCTGTCTCTCCTCTTATTTCCTCAGCATCTTCTTCAGGTAGATTACGAATGGCAGATTCTACATTTGCAATGATGTCTTCCACTGGAATTTGGGTGGGAGTGACTGCAAAGTTTCCTCCCTTAGCTAAGATGGAAGTTTCTTCAGGTGAGAGTTGTCGGTCTGTCAGATTGAAGATAATCCGTTTGTTGTCAAGTTTTGGACTGTTCTGTCTTCTTTCCTGTAATTTGTTAAACTTTTGCTTCTGTCTGGAAGTATGGCTGGTTAACCCCTGTTCCATTTTTCTGTAGGTGAGATTATCAATCTTGTCCCAATCATGGCTTCTCATTTTGTGGCTAGTATTGATATGTAAGGAAAACAACTCCTTGTCTGTGGCAGCAAGTTCTCTGCGGGTAGTGTGAATTCTCTCTCGTAAGAGAGCCCGTTCTAGATGGTCATAAATGCGGTTAGCTCGTGAAGTTTTAAAGATTCTTTTACTTGTGAGAAAAGATGGACTGGTTCCAGTGTCTCTGCATCGCAGTAGAAACAGTGTTTAAACCCACCAAGAAAATACAACAAATGCTACGATCAGCAAAAGACAAAAGAGACCCCCTCACCTCTGCAGGAGTATATCGTATACCTTGCAGCTGTGGAGAAGTTTACATCGGGACCACAAAACGCAGCATACAAACAAGGATAAAAGAACATGAAAGATACTGCAGACTTGGCCAACCTGAGAAATCAGCAGTGGCTGAACATGGACTGACACAAACAGGACACAGGGTCTTATTCCAAGACACTGAAAGACTGGACAATTCTACCAACTATTTTGTCAGATTGCACAGAGAAGCCATTGAAATTCATAAACATCAGCACAACTTTAACAGAAAAGAGGAGAGTTTAAGAATGAATAAGGCTTGGCTTCCTGCCCTGAAAAACCTCCAGACAAAGACAACATTCAACAATAGCCATACAGATTAGCTTTGGATTACACACATTAACAGATCACTTCAGGATACAATGGTTCCATATTAACATACCATACCCTCATTAGCACATTATCTTGATACTTACAGGACAATACTTTTGCAGGACAATACTCAGCTCAAACCCAACCCCTTTCTGACTATATATTACTCTTCCTACACCCTTGACACTGAGAGACACTGTCCTTCAGTGTTACTACTCTGAAGATGCCTGCCACAGTTGCTGGCGAAACGTCAGGAAAGAAAATTCTATTGCTGAGCTTGGGAAATCCCCAGTGCAAGAGGCCCTCCATATGAACAAGTATCCCATGATGAAGTCTGGTTTACAGATGGGTCTGCTCGATACCGGGGAAATGAGAGAATGTGGCGTGCAGCTGCTATTAATCCAAGGAAGCAGATTACATTGACTCGTGGGGGAAGAGGCAAGTCTAGCCAGTATGCTGAATTGATGGCGGTACTAATGGTTATCAAGCATACTGTAGATCAGAAAGCAGATGCCGTGTATATTTACACTGATTCATGGGCTGTTTATAAGGGATTGACAGTGTGGTTCCCCAAATGGAAAAAAGATGAGTTTTGTATCCATGGTCGACCATTATGGGGACAGGGACTATGGATACAATTGGACCAAATGTTCCAAAAAATAAGTGTGTATGCTGGACATGTAAATGGGAACGTATCAGGAACACCTGAAGCTGCACACGGAGCCCCCTGCACCCAAGAAGGAGAGGAGAGACTCATGTACAGTGGTATTGCTCTGAGTTACTTTGTATTGTTTTGCCTGCTGAATGTGTAGTTTGGTAATTAAACTGTTGATTTTCCTTCAATTACCAGTGTGCTCATTGTCTCCAAATCTTAAAGAACCCCTGCTTTGGCGGGACAGCTCATAGACAGACAGATATACTGTCTATCCTGGGGAAATGAAATAATATTAAACTGATGTGATAATATTAAACATTTATGTATGATTTGGGTTCATCCTGGTGTAACCAATTATGGGAAAAGATTGCCCCGGACATCAGATTTCGAACCACACTACAGAGATTGCAAAATGGAGCTAGAGGTGGCCCAGGCCCAGGCCCTGGAAGCCACTGTGCAACTGGGCCAGACTTTTCCAGGGGAGAAGCTGCCGGGGGAGAGAAGGAGTGAAAGCTGAAGATGGGGGGCAGATAATGGTTGGCTGGCTGCTGAGCGGGAAGGAGAGAAGGAAGCAGGAAAAGGAGAGACTCTATAGGGGCTGCAAAGGAAGGGAAAGAGGAAGGAATGAGGGGCAGCATGGGAAAATGAGTTGCCTTCTACTAGTCCTTGTAAAACCCGGTTTAGGATCCTGCACAATGTCAGTATTGCTGAGCCCCGTGTTGGCGAACCTATGGCACATGTGCTGCAACCGGCACGCCGAGCCCTCTCTGTGGGCACGCGCGGACCGTCGCATCTGCCTAGGGCTGTGCCGTGTTGCCATGGTGAGGGTGCTGAGGGTGGTGCTCCTTCTCCCCAAGCCCATGCTCCCCAAGCCTGGCTGGCACCCTCCCTCTCCTTGCACCTGGGGCAAGCCCCTCCCTCTCTCTCAGTTGAGCTGCTGCCGCAGCTCAGCTGTTTGTTCGGGTGCCCCGCCCATCTTCAGTTTGGACCGGGAAGCTGTGGCCAAGCACCTTGCCACGCCCCCCTCTCAGCTGAGCTGGGGCAGCTCAGCTGTTTGTCGGGGCCCCGCCCGTCTTCAGTTTGTTTGGGGCCCCGCCCATCTAAAAAAGCATTTAGAAAATTCGACAACATTTGCAGACAATCCTACAAGCCATCAGGAAATCTACAAGGAATTTTCTAGCATTGTAGCAGCTGCAAAGGTGAATTTTAGTAACAGATTTTTACAGTTCCATAAGATGGAGACAACCCTGTGTTTTCTTACTTCTCCAGATAAAGCCAAATTTGAAGAACTTGATCTTTCCTGCCTACACTGGTTAGATTTAGAAAATCTGAAAATGGAGCTAATAGAATTTCAAGAAAGTTCTATCTGGAAAAATAAATTCTATGACCTGCGTGAAACACTTGAGAAGATAGAAGGGATGCCGAAGGACAGCACAGTTAGTTCTGAAAATGAAATCCTTAAAGTGTGGAATTCTCTGCCAAATAATTTTAAGTCAATGAAAGCACTTGGGATTGCTTTCCTTACTTTGTTTGGATCATCTTATCCTTGTGAGCAGCTGTTTTCAGCTTTGAATTATATCAAATCTGACACCAGAAACAGGCTAACAGATGACCTGAGTGCTGCATGTGTTGCTCTCAAACTTACAAAGTATGAGCCAAGGGTAGACAAATTATCAGCATGCACACAACAGCAAAAATCACATTAATTGTTCAAAAAATTAGATGATGTCCTCAAAGATGTCACAAAAATGGTGAATTACATCATGGCTCGTGCTCTGAATTGTCGACAGTTTCAAGCACTTCTTGAGGAGGTTCAGGCACAGAATAATTGTTTACTTATGTCCAATAATGTCCGATGGCTGAGCAGAGGAAGAATCCTGGAGAGATGCATGCCAAATGCAAACTTTTACCTTTCAATAAAAAGTTGTTTGTATCATTGAAAGCTCTGTTATTGTGATTTTCTTTTAACGCAAAATATGTGAATGTATGAGTTGTTTTTTCTAAACTAAAACCTCAGTATTCAGGTTAAATTGCCGTATTGGCACCTGGCGATAAATAAGTGGGTTTTGGGTTGCAGTTTGGGCACTCGGTCTCTAAAAGGTTTGCCATCACTGGCCTAGCCCAACATTACAGTAATAGGATCAACACCCATCCCACTAACTCAGACTTCTTGATGCATCCCAGAATTGGCAGCAGTGATAGCCCCCTTGCACTGAATCCTTCTGCAAAAGGGGATACTAGAAAGAAGCAGTTGATCAGCAGCAGCATTCAGGGTAGAAGTCCTTTAGAGAAGACTTCCCAATTCCTTTTGTGTTGTTCATGTTTCTGTCCTGATTGGTAACACTGGCAGGAAACACCAGAAGGAACAGAATCAGAATTCAAATGTGTCTTCTGCACTGCATGCTGCAAAATGAGTATCTCTTTGTGGGATACTGAATACTGATTAAAACCTGCGTAGGTAGCAGCTGGCTTAATGTATTTCATACTTGACCTGTTTACTGAGTGGGCACCAAGGCCTGATGGAAGGCAGATCAACGGAATTGTTATTTCCCTCACCAATGATCATAACTGCCAGTGAAAAACAAAGCCTCCATAACCACGTAACATTTTAAAGAGAATAAACTTTGTCAACATAATTTAATTCCCATCTTCGCTAAGGTTGCTGCATCTGACACAATGGAAATGTCCCCGTTCAAAATACCTGATTGTGTGAGGTTGAAAACAGCTCCAACTGCATATTGTTGGACTCTAGGATCATAAGATTTAGAAAGAGTAAGTAAGGGTACGACTCCTCCTGCAGAAGCAATTGCCTCTCGGTTGGTATCTGGGAAGTGAAAGAAAAATTCAGGAAGTTAGATATTTTGGTAGGCGTTACCGAAGAACACTGTATAAGGAATAGTCTGAACACAGTAAACAGATATAAGACATGGACTAGGAATCCTGGACGCCAACTGAAAGAACAGGAATGAAAAATACCAAATGTGGTGTTTTTTTGAGTGATATACATTTATTTATTTATTTGATTTATAAATGAACATAATTAGGTTTGCATACCACAAAGACTTACTAGATGAAGCGGTTTCTACTGGAAAATAACTGCGATCAATATACCCTAGTTGATAAGTACTGGCAAAATCTTGCCAATCACCGTGCTGCTACAGAAGACCAGGAGCCTGTCACCACCACTGAGTAAAGTTACACCTTACGATATTGTATTGACCTCAGCAGAACATCTGGGCCAGCACAGCAGCATCTCACATAGGCAATATGGTACCAGCAAGGATCCGGACTCAGACATGCGATACTATGCCAAAGACACGACAGTGATACCTATAAGGCCCGAGAGAAGGCCGGGCTCAGAGGGACCATAATGTGCTGGATTCTTATGAAATTTGTTGGGAATTAGTCTGCGAGTTTTGTCTCTGCCAGGATCACCAAAGGGTTACATGTTTGTGCTTTGTTCACATTGTCTCAGAAAGATGATGCTAGCCACTTGGCAAAAGTTAACTGGTCAGATAAAAAGCCATTAGTCCTGTGATGTTCTGGCAGGTACCTAGAAGCTCTTGTGAATTGCTTCATTTTGTTTGAAGAGCTTCACTTGACCTCACTTTACTTCGCTTCTTCGAATTATGAGCCCCAGCAGGCAGTGAACAGAGAATGCTAGCCATATTCTTTTCTGTGCTTTTTAAGCCTGAGAGCCTGTCAGCCACGGACTGGCAAGAGTTTAGAAAACGAGTTGTAGTTAGGAGTTGTTATTTTGCATTCCAAGTATTCCCTTCCTTTTGAGACAGTAAACTTCTGTATCTTGTGAAAGAAAGCAAAGAGTCTTGTCCTTGTGAGGGCATTTAATTCATGATCCACAAGATCACGATTTATCGCAATCAATCTCAACAAAATTTCTGAGATATTGGCCGGCCGGCAGGATAAGGACTGTATGTTTGAAATCAGGCCAGGCCAGCTTGCTCTCAGTTTCCAGAAAAGAAATGGCCCTGTGTCTTTTGTAGCAGAATTATCTGTTGTATCTCAAGAGAATCAGAAAGGAATAATGCAGATCAACAAGAGGAAGCTGGAGGGAAACGGTTACTACTTTACTGATTAGCAACTTTCTAACAACCTGGCCTTAGGAGAACCAGGACAACAGAATCCAGTTTGCCCTTTGGGTAAAATGTGCGGAGGGGAATGGCACACAGCAGAAGACAACGCTCATCCATGATCGCTGCCCACTCTTCTGGGCTGTGGCTGTCTACCTCCCGATTGTTGGACTATTCTGGGTATTTGATGCCTCTCAAGGAAGTTGCCCCCCTCTGAGATCTGCAAACCCCTACAAAATTACTTACATCCTCTGGACCAGGTACTGTTCATTAGACATATGCAGCTAGTTAAAGACTTAACTGCCAAACAAAGGAAAATGTCAGAAAAATAAGAAGGTGTCAAGGAGACCTGGTCTGACCTCCGTCAAGCCGGTTCCTCTTTGGGTCAAAAGTCACCAAATGTTTTCCTAAGAAAACCCAAAATCACCAGCTGAGCTCCAGGATTCCCCCTAGGGCGCAGTATAGGTAGTCTGCCACCAGCTCCCAATTCCAAAAGGCTGGCTTTCCCAGGGATGAGCTGAGAGCTACTCTTCCCCAGCCAGTTTCCAAAAGTCAAAACAGGCAAAAACCATCCCTGCAGAGTAGAGCTTCTGCCAGGGGAGACTTGTTGCCACAAAATACTAGGTAGGTGGTTTTCACACACACACTTAGGCATTTAGATTTAGCCCTGAGACCCAAAAAGGTTTCACAGACTTCAAGGTAAAGTCTAAAAGTTTATTTTAACGAAATGTGCTCATTACAGAAAAGGAAGGTATTCGTGAGACAGATAGCATAAAACAAGAAAGCTTTTAGTAATTTCTAACTTCACAGTAATTCTTAAGTTCAGGCAAAATAGGCAGGGTTTGCAAGAAAGTTACAAAGACAAAGACTTTAGTTGATTCAAAGTTACCAGAGTCCAAAAGCAAGATTGGTTTCCATCCAGCAGAGTTTCAGTTATGCACGGTTGTCCCTTAAGGGGGACGAGTCACAGAAGTTGATGAAAGTTGAGGACATGCCCGCATGTCCCAGCTCCATGGTTTTTGATCAGAACAGGGTTCATATTTATCTCTTCAATTTCATCAGGTGATGGCCAGTCACCCAATGGAATCACTGAGGACGCAGTAGGCTTGTAAAATATTTGGCATGTCATCTCTATGCCTTTGAAGCTAAGGATGAATTTGCATTTCTGCAGCAATGCAAAACATCTGGCCTCTTTCAGGCTCTAGAGATGCCAGACTTCTGACAGAATTGTCACCTCCAGAACAGATAGCTGTTTTACAATAGGGAGGTTTGCTTTGAAGCGGAGATCGCAGCTTCCGGCCTTCACACCTTCCCCCCAAACTGGAGTGACTTTCCACGGGAATGGAAGTGGCTTCCCACGGGAATGGTTTGCGAGAGAGCTGTTTCGGTCATCAGCTCCCAGAGTTTTGATATTAAAACATAGCAGGCCTAAGCCTAGACCAATCTTTGGTAATTTAAAACTCCATACTCAGATCGAGTTTGTGAATGTAAATCTGGAGATATTGGGACTTTACACCATCTCTTATTGTTTTGTCAGCACTGGTCAGCTCCTCGGTTGCGTTGGATCACCCCAATATTGTCTAAATACAAACTTCCCTTGGAGTCCTGGGTGATATCCCACATAATGGGAGATATTCATCCTGATATCACTAGTTCTGTTGCAAGATTTTTGGCGGAGGTGATGTCGCTCAAACGTCAAACAAAACAAGCACGTAAACTACGAGTTGAATGTTGAAACAGATTTTGTGATTTCAATGAGACTGGTTCAGGGGGAATATATTGTTATGGTATTAGTGATGCTATGTTTAGTAATTGTTTCTACTGTGTTTTAACCTTAAGTATACGTTGGGTGTTGTAAATTGATTATGTGTTGTTGTATTATGTATTATTGTTATGGTTAAGCTCAAGACCTTTGGTCAAAGGAGCTAGTAAATAAATGGAAATGGTAATTTAAAAGAAAAGAAAGAAAAGAAAGGCTTCTTTTCTTTACAGAAGGGTCCAGACTTCTCAGACTGCTCAGCAAAGCATTTTCAAAGCTGCTATAAATGGAGGATTAATGATGGCCCTGGGAGTGACATAGGCATTTTTCAGAAGTGTTTGAACAGACGGCACACAGATGGCACACACAGAAGGTTGACCTATTAAGGCTGAGGACAAAAACCAGGAACCTGACCAGGTTAGTCTGTGAATTATCAAGAATTTCAGCTCAGGATTCCTAGAATCATGATCAACATTCTACCAACTGTATCCCACCACTTGTTAAAGTCCTCTTCTCTTATGCTTCTTAAAATCATGCGGAATAAAATTTTTGTAACCAAGAATGCTACCTGTTTTCTGCCAGGGCAGTTCTGCTGCAGACAGTCAGGTAGCAGGCAGACATTCAACAGGTTAAACTTACTCTCTGCTGCATCTCTTGTCCTGGGAAAGGATCTCCTGCTTAATATCTACCTGTTGTGCAGCCATTAAAGAAACTCTGCCAACACAAACGAACAAACAACCCCACTGGCAACTATATTTGTACTTTGCTTTTTACCATTAAATTTTTATTAAAAATTTTAATAAACAAACAAAACAAAACATAGTCCAGATCCTATAATGCTCCTTGAGGTCAAATCAAGCAACAGAGAGTATGATGATCTCCCTGGAGTGTGAAATGTAGTTCCGGAAACTACATTTCATACTCCAGGGAGATCATCATACTCTCTGATGCTTGATTTGACCTCAAGGAACATTACAGAAACAGGATCTGGACTCTGTTAATTATTGCACTATTTCTGCTATGGATACTCCCTCACTGTATTGTTTTGTGTTACAAATTATATTCTGTTGGTGGTGAGATATATCTGTGCTTTGTATATACTATTGAATTTTTTGAGATACTATATAGTGACTTGGAAAAACTATTTATATATATTTATGTCTTTTGTTACTGCTGTACTTAAATTTGTCAACCTCACTTTACAGCAGGCTAACTATTTTAGCTTAGTAACCTCCACGTGAGGGCTGGAGATCACCTGGAATAACAACTGATCTCCAAATGACAGAGATGAGTACCCCTGAAGAAAATGGCTGCTTTGGAGGGTGGACTGTATGGCATCATACCCTGCTGAAGTCACTTCCCTCCCCATACTTTGCTTTCCAAGGCTCCACCCCCAAATCTCAAGGAATTTCCCAATCCAGAGCTGGGAACCCTAAGGGGGAATTGAGCTCTATAGTTAAGAAATCTGTTGAGGTTCCAGGAGACCTCTGGGCCCAACCTGGAGGTTGGCAATCCTAGAAGGAGAGAAGGAAGCAGGAAAAGGGGAGAAGCCATGGGGGCTTTCAGGAAAGGAAAAGAGAAAATAGTGGAGAAGGGGGAAATGAGATGCCTCCTGCAAATCAATGCGGGTTCCCACTTGTTCTTTTATAATGTCTGATGCCATTGTATTGCTTAGGACAATGAGTTCTTTGAAGAGAGTGCAAAATTAACATGAAAATGTAAAAGCAATTCCAAAGACAAATTCTTCGTGGTACTGAATATATGAATGAGAACAAGATTATGTTCTGGTAATTGACATTCAAATCCAGTGATTTTTCCATGGACCTGACAGTTTACCAACTATTTTTTTAATGGAGAATGACAGAAAGAAGCCAACTAAGTAGCCAGTAAGAGGGTGAACCTGCCTCTTATTCCTAATTAGTCTTAATCAAAGTCACAGAAAGAAAAGGAAGAAGGGAGTGCATAGTGTGTTGGACTAGGGTCAGGAAGACTTGAGTTCAAATTCCTGCTCAGCCATAAAACTCAGCTGGTAACTGCACTCTGTCAGGCTAACGTACCTAACAGGGTCCTTGGGAGAATAAAATACAAGGAAGGAACCATGTTCTGAATGCCTTGGAGGACTGGAAAGAGGAGGAGGAGGAGGAGAGTTGGTTTTTATATGCCGACTTTCTCTACGACAGAAGAAGGAGAAGAAGGAGGAGGAGAAGAAGAAGAGGAAGAAGAGGAAGAAGAAGAATTGGTTTTTATATGCTGACTTTCTCTGCCACAAGGGAGAATCAAACCGGCTTACAATCACCTTCCTTTTCCCACCCCACAACAGACAACCTGTGAGGTAGATGAGGCTGAGAGAGTGTGACTTGCCCAAGGCCACCCAGCTGGTTTCCAGTGGAGGAGTGGGGAAACCAACCCAGTTCACCAGATTAGCCTCTGCCGCTCATGTGGAGGATTGGGGAATCAAACCTGGTTCTCCAGATCAGACTCTACCACTCCAAACCACTGTTCTTAACCACTACACCACACTGTAATCCTGTCCTCCTCCACTCCTTCTTCATGCTTGGAGGTGAGTGAATTCACTTCATATGTAAGAATGGGAAGCTGCTTGAAGGGAAACCAGCAAAGATCTTGAGTACAGCATCACCTGCTTAATGCGGTTCAGCCTCCAGATAATGCATGGGGTACCTTCCATCTTTATGAGAACAATACACACTGCTGAGCACATGCAAAAATGCATGTTGAGGACGATCCCCGGCACAAAAAGTTGACTGACCCCTGAAGCAGAAAAGTTTTCAAATAGTGTTCTACTTTGTCCAGATATTGTACTACCCAGTTCTGCTCTCCCGATACAATTGGCTATTCTGTTCAACTTCCAGTGCCACAGATAAAACATAAGAAAAGCCATGCTGGATCAGTCCAGCAATCTGTTCATACAGTGGCCCACCAGGTGCCTCTAGGAAGCCCACAAACAAGACGACTGCAGCAGCACCATCCTGCCCGTGTTCCACAGCACCTAAGATAATAGGCATGCAACTCTGATCCTGGAGAGAATAGGTATGCATCATGACTAGTAGCCATTTTGACTAGTAGCCATGGATAGCCCTCTCCTCCATGAACAGGTCCACTCCCACATAGTACTGTATCCAATGTGACCATCAAAAGCAAAATAAAGTACACAAAAGTAGTGTATATACAAACGTTTTCCTGCATTTGCACCATCTACCTCAGTTGCTTAATTCCCATCTTTTGAACACTGCTGCAAAATCATTTTCACCCCAGTCACAAGGTGGGGGGGGGGCCTTCACAGAGCCAAACTGTTGCACACCCATCGCATCCCTTCATCCATCACATTCACCTGAGGCAGCGAGTATCATTATGCAGGCGCAGGAATTGCGCTGGACAGCGGCGTCACTGGACTCAAGCAGCTCGAGGATCGGCTCCAATAAATCCACTTGGACCACGTGTTCTTTGGGTACTGTTCATGAATAAATGCAACAACAGATAGTTTTTAAAGTTCAAAAAATGGCCTGAATTCAGCTATGTGCTTACGGAGGTGGTAAAAAATCACTGTCACTAGACAATTTAACATGGAGATAAAAGATCTTCCAGCTTCCTGCAATATGACCATCCCCATCAGGAAGCAAAACTCACTGAGAAAATCCAAATGGAAAAGAATGATTGGAGCAAAACTTCATTCCACCAAAAATGCTTCAGCGATTCCTATTCCTCTGAGGAAAGGAGTCAACCTTAGGCCTGTGCTACATTTACTTTTCCTAGAAATATATCTCTTTATAATTAACTCACCATTTCCTTTGAGTAAGAAAGTGACAAGTGACAATGACGAAATCCGCTGAACCTCTAAATCATTAGACTTCAGCAGGGCATAATATGTTTCCAAATGCTCTGTAGGTAGCTGGTTGTTCACTGCAAGAGCGAAAGGAAATGCTGAAAAAAGTACTCTTCCAGTGCCTTTATCCCAAAGAAACAACTTTCAGGAGAAGAGGATTCAAATCATAATCATGTCTGCCCTGTAACTTACTCTCTGAAATGAACATCAGTTAGATACTCTATACCATTAGTTCTCAACCGTTAGTATCTTATGTCCCACCAGTCACTCTGTCAAAGAACCTGGGCTCCACTTTGATAGAAGCAAAAAGCCTACTTGTTCTGAGAAAGAACTTTATATGTTTGCTGGCATTCTGCTCTTACTACTAGCCAGCCAAAAGGTCACAGGAGGGCAATCGGTGGCAGGTACAGTCAGCAGCTCATCACAATTAAAAGTAGACAGGGGATTGAGGGAGAGTAAATTCTTAGTGTCCCCACTAGGCTACTTCTGCATCCTACATACCACCATTACTGTTGTCACTACACTATTTTGGATTGTAAGGAGACAGATCTTGGGTTACAAAAGTAGTCCTCATTTGTAATTCGTGGGAGACCTCATACAAATACTGGGGAACTGCATGCAGTCGCTTACAGCCAAGGTACATGTTTACATATGTGCTAGTTGGGTGAACCAGCAAATCTGTGAGGGGGTCATGGAATCTGTGGGATCATAACATGTTGCCAGGGTCACACAAATCACATTCATTTTTAAAAAGCTGTAAAGAACTTAGATAAGTGCAATAAATATTACAACAAATTTCACATTAATAGGTGCATTAAGTAAATTTTTGTTTGGATAAAATAGGCAAACTTGTGGTTAAAATGCATAAAATAGGCAAACATGTGGTTAAAATGCATGAAAACAATGGCTGTCAAAAACCTAACGTCCAGAATTAATGTGACAAATAATCAATGGGCCACCATACCAAATAAAATTGAGCTTGTGGATCACCATACCAAAAAGGTTGGGAATCAACGATATGGAAGAGGCCCCTTTTCACTTCTGCTGCATAAGCGCTACTTTCTGCACCCGTGCCATGCACGGGGCCACATCCAAAGTGACAGTTTCTATGAGCGCTGCCAGCTTGGATCTGGTTATGTTTGTAACATACCATCACTAACTACATTCAAGTTGGCAGCATCTATACAATACATGGCTGTTACTATCCTGAATGTGTTTGCAGAAGTTTGAACAAGAGGCGTAAATCAAGAGAGAGAGACATTTGTATTAATGCTTTAGACTAACAAAACCATCCTAACCAGCATTACTTCACTTGAAGGAACAGAAATTAGATGACCTTTGAGGTCTGGACCATGCATACAGAATTTCTGACTGAAACAACTCAATTTCAACTCTATTGTCTATCTTTGCTTGTTCATTCTTTTTTCTTCTTTTTTAGCACAGAACCATGCAGGATTTTGGTATATACACAATGTGAAGTAAAACTCTGAAACAAACTTGAAAGTGGTAGAATCTATATTCCACAAAAATATTAGGGCTAAAATAAAAGTAGCATATTCTTCAAATGGATTACTTTTGACTTTCTTTCAGGCCCAGATCATTTTCTATGTTTTCTACCATTGTGACAGCAAGCCAGAGGACTGAACTGCGGTTCCTTTGGTTCAAGCTGCCCTTGGAGGCTGGGTCAGACTAGATTAAACACTAGGAAACCTGTGATGGGATCTGCCCAGTATTTTAAAATGCTAATACCAGCTGCACAGGGACCCAATTAGAGCTGGGTCCCGAAGTTTATTTTTAATTGTTCCTTGTGGTATGATATGAAACTGACCTCCTCCATACTGCAGTTAGGAAAGGAAAAAGATGGGCTGCTCATATTTTTCTCTTACTGGCTAATTACTGCCCTGTGGGATGAGTTGGCTTTGATTAGTGAAGCTACACTAGGGGAAGGGGAGGTTAAAAATCTTCTCCCCCATAGCCTTGATCCAAATGAAATTCTTGTAATTGTACTTTAGTTAGCCTTATTTTTATTTGCCTTTCCATTCTCACCCAGTTGCCACCCACAAGTATCTTCAGATGGCACAGCCTCAGAGCACCGGCAAAGCATCTTATGCTCTCTGTACACAAGTGAAATGATAACCAGTCATCACAGTTAAACTAATCCACAATACTGAGATTTCAGACAATTCTTCATAGTCCTCTAAGCTTGGGGAAAGCACGGTTCTTTAGTATACAAGAAGTGTTTTGCACGGATGCTACTTACAGTGTTGACTTATATGTAAGTAAAACAGAGAAGCAGACTTTTGCAAATCAGGGTTCTCAGAAAATGCCAGTGTCTTCAGAGCAGACAGGGAGGCCTCTCCAAGTGGTAATATTTCAAAACCTAAATAAATATATGTTAATACAACTGTCATAATTTGTATCAGAAGAAGTTACATACCTGGAAAGCCCCAAATGCACAAAATTTAAAGCAGCAGAAAAGCCTTACATATAGGGCTGAACTGAATATTTTATAATTTTGATATTCACTCTGCAATTAGCCTATTGATTATACTGGGGGTTGAACCCAAATCTGGAATATCTGTATTATTTTTATACTGTTCTTAATGCATTTGTTCTCCATGGCTTCTGCTTCACCTTCCTCTGTTTGCTGCCATTTCCTTCTTTTTTCTTTGCCCTCCCTCAATACTGTTTATTCGGATTGCTTGTACTGAACCACATGATTGTTTACTGTTTTCTTCCCATCTGAAAAAGCACTGTGACATCCATCAGCAGAATCATGTGAGTTGCCATATCTCATCAGATTTAATGGCCCTGACTGACAGCAAAGAAGGAAAATGACACCAAGAAGCAGTAACAGCTAGGGGAAGAAAAAGATATTGAACACAGCTGAAACAATGCAAATGTGTTTGAAACGAGAGTACAAAAAACTTCCCAACTAGGAAGCACAAAAATTAACTCAAAACAGGAGTCAGTTCAATTTCACTTCTGTACTTCAAATCCCAATTCCTCTAACACTGTATTTTCAAGAAGGAGCGGCAGTTAATTACACAGAATACAGGATAAAATCCAAAATTAGGAGCATACAATTAGGAACCTACAGAGCGAGAGCTTAGGCAGAACAATAGAATAATAGAGCTGGAAGGGGTCATACAGTCCATCTAGTCCAACTCCCTGCTCAATGCAGAATCAGCCTAGAGCATGCCTGACAAGTGTCCATCCTCTGCTTGAAGACTGCCAGAGAGGAGCTCACCACCTCCCTAGACAGCCAGTACCACTGCTGAGCTACTCTCGGTCTTCTCGGTCTTTGATTAGTACTCTCATATCTCAGACAAGAAGGAAGGACAGACAACTTCATTGAGGATATGGTTATTAATAGATATTAGCTGATAGATTAACTGATGGAACTCTCAAATTTCAGAGGCTGTAAGGGGAAAAAAACCAAGGGATAGCCACCATCTTTTCAGCTTCTAGAGGCGTCTGGCTGCCCACTGTTGGAAGCAGAATGCTGGTCTAGATGTACCAGTTGCAGCTTCTGCATTATGAGCCAAAGGGCTCAGTTCTCTTTGAGAATGCAGGCACAGGGATGCGGTGAAAAAAACAAAATGGGATAACTTTATTTTGGTTCTCCAAACTAATCTTAAAACTCAAACCAGCACTCAGGCATAGGGGGAAGGAAGTCTGTGTTTTTTTTTAATGTTGATATATACATTCTTTTTTTAAAATGTTGATATTTTTGTTTTTGGAAATTGGGTATGTGTTTCTCTTTTTAAAAATGGATTCAAGAATGTAATGTATCTTAATATTTAAACTACAGGAGTTGCTACTCAACTTTGAATGTCATGGTAATGCTCATAGCTTCTCATGTGGAAGATGTAACTATAGCTATAAAGATGTGCAGAATGGGTAGAATTTGTCATTGAAGAGATCTTGGCATTCTATACTTCTATCAAGGCACTTTTTATTGGTAATGTGCAGATCCATGTGTGGGGGAACATGAAAAATATCAGCTCCAAAAGTAGAAAAGGGCAAGAGTCCAGTAGCACCTTAAAGACTAACAAAAATATTTTCTGGTAGGGTATGAGCTTTCGTGAGCCAAAAGCTACCAGTAGCCAATGAAAGGAATCTTAGCGTGATCCATCAAGGCAATGCTTATGTTTTCAAATGGATGGGAAGATTTCCAGTAACTGCCTGCCACAGATTTCTACCCTTAGAATATAATAATACTATTGTCACATCAAAATATCAAGTACGGCACAGCTCTAGCAGCTCAACAAACCTGATAAGGACAGAACTTGAAGAGGGGCAATAAAATGATCCCCAAGCAATTCCCACATAATAAGCAAATTGTTTTTAGATAATGAATGATTAGCGTGTAGAGTCCATTCCTAGCATCTAATAAATGATTTTCTTGGCACATTTCAAGAAAAGATTAGTTGACCATATGGGAATCTATCTAGTTAAGTCACAAAGTGCACAAAGAAATCATAATTAGATTAATCAGTCTTAATTTGTGAAGGATATTAAGAGACATCTGTAAGCAGAATCAGGTTGTATAGAACAGGAAGAAAGAGTTATTTGTGTGTTCTTTGTAGATAAATAAGTCTCATTTGCAATTGTGTTTCATCAGTCAGAATATATATATTATACATTTATACATATATATATATTATACATTTACTAAAACTGTGTGTGTGTATATATGTGTGTGTGTGTGTACAGTTTTAGTAAATGTTGACTGTCTGCTTTTGTATATCAGTAACATTGTTTGGTGAAGGTAAACATGAAATTAAGGATTCAATCCTATCTATACGGACAAGAAAGCAATATGATTTATGCCCAGGTGCTCATGCTTAGTATGGGACTTCATCAGAATTATTACATGCTATCTCAGTGGATTCCATTCCTTATGACTAGACTTACCCTCCATTGGTAGTCTTTTGTAAAGCTAAGCAAGAATCTATAGCAACCCTTTGCAGCCATGAATGCCATAATAGTATGGGGGAGAGTGGGAGAGAGAGAAGGTTATCAACCTGTAGCCACTGTTGGAAATAGGATGTTGTTGGATTTTATTTTTATCTAGTGTTGCCAACTAACGAAAGATATTTTTTCTCATATGGCCAGGATCTGGGGTGTGGCCTGGCAAGCTCACATGATATCAGGCCACCACAGTCAACAAAACAATCTGCACTACCACTCTGTCACAAACACAAAACAAAAACTGAAAATCCTTGCACAGCTGGGAAGAGCCTGACATTATACATCAGCACACAGCATTCAAATATGTGGCATATTATTAGAAGACAGTCAAGAAAACGGGTGTTCTTTTTACAGACTAGGACAACCAGTGAATTTATGCCTTTAATTAAACACATCTACAGGAGATACCGTGCAGCGCTTCCAAACTTTAATTAAATTAATTAATTAATACTTTAATTAAACACATCTACAGGCGATACCGTGCAGCGCTTCCAAACTCATAATTCATTCCCAACCTCAGTTGCCTGCAGCATATAGCTCACACTAGGAGGGGCCTGATGGTGTGAGCAGGATCCCCAAGTGAGGTCCATACTCTCCCAGACCACTGCTACAGTGGGTGGGGCAGGACTGGGTGGACAGAGCACAAAAGTTGCTGGGGTGACCGGGAATGAGTGATGAGAACAAGCCCCCTGGTGCAGGAGTGGGACATTACATGGGAGCTTGCCAGCCAAAATGATGGGCATGTAGGGCAACCAATCAGCATGAGTGACCATCTCATGTGATTCGGATGGAATAAAATCTCAGCTGTGTTTAGGACTCCAGCTAGACTGTCCCAGGACCTACCCCATCTGGGATTCAAACCAAGGATCTTTGGTACTCTATTGCTGCACCTTTCTACTGCGCCATGCCTCTCTGTGGTCTTCCCTGCCCTGCTCTATTTTATTTATTTAAAAAGCCTTTATTAGCTGTCTTTCTTCCTTATGGAGTTCAAGGTGGCTGTTATCAACAGCAGAGCTGCTGGAGGATGCCGAATGCTCCATGCTGTGACTTTTTCTTGTGCACCCAATCGGGTGGGTGGTCAAAGAACTGCTCCTCATTATGGAAGGCATGAGTACTAGTCCAGCATTTGCCTCCTGCTTTGCTGCTGATCAATCTGTTTCTGGGCAACAGGTGAGCTTGGCCTTCTTTCGAGAATCCTCCTTAGTGGAAACTGAACCCATGGTTCTCATTTGCCACATGGAGGCCTTTCCCCAGTGAGCAATTGGAGGGGTTGACAGGACTGCCCTTTGTGAAGGTGCGCTTCTGTGTTTGTTGCCCTGGTGTCTGCATTTCCCATGTCTGGCAAAACTGTGGTGCTCCTGTGCCCCACCATACCCAGGATCTGAATCCTTGTACGGGACAGGTCTTGGGTGTTTTATCAAGGTGTCTGCTATTGAGTGAGCTACAGGAACAGAAAAAGGCTGTGGCTGGAGCGACTAACGTTTTCTTCCTTGTATGTGCCCCTGACCCAAGCAAACTTGGCTGCAGGCTGCGGGGACCAGGTCTCTGGCCATAGTGGAAGACCTTCTGCCTCCAGTCCCCCACTATTTCCTGGTGCAACAGCGGGAGAAATCTGGGCAAAAAAAGAGCTTCAATAATGATTAGTAATTAAACAGCAGAACATCAAATTAAATTAGTAATTAAACAGAAGAACATTAAAAAAATATATACAAAGAAAATCAGTCCAAAAAAGTTAACCAAAAAGTCAACCATATACTATTGGTCAAGTAATACTGATATGAACCCCAACCCCACCTCAATTAAGCATACAGAATCATTCTAGAAAAGCTTTTAGCCATGTTAAAATTACACATCAATATTCTCCCACACTCTTTCATACACAAAACAAACGTAAGAAGCGGTTAAGAAGTTAGAAGCTGTAAGAAGTTAGAGCGGTTCCTCAGTGGAACAGGCTTCCTCGGGAGGTGGTAAGCGCTCCTTCCCTGGAGGTTTTTAAGAAGAGGTTAGATGGCCATCTGTCAGCAATGCTGATTCTATGACCTTAGGCAGATGATGAGAGGAAGGGCATCTTGGCCATCTTCTGGCCACTAGGGGTGTAGAGGGGGGAGGTAGTTGTGAATTTCCTGCATTGTGCAGGGGGTTAGACTTGATGATCCTGGTGGTCTCTTCCAACTCTATGATTCTATGATACTAAGCAGATGCACACATAAACCTTCTCTCACATGCACAACTGTAGCCAAGAACAGAAAGAGAGGCTCTCTCTCTCTCTCTCACACACACACACACACAAAATATACTGAAGTTGCATGGTCCCAGATGATCTGTTTGGAGGATGATGATGATTTATTTGACTTTTATCCCACTCTTTCCCAACAAAGGTTGGGCTCAGAGTAGATGTCCTGGATGGGTAAGCAGGTGGGAAACATTCTCAAGAGGGTACGAGGGCTGGCTTGAGCTGGCTCCCACCATCATTCCTACCATCACCCCAGTCATGAACCAGTACAGTAAGTGGGAATTGCCAATGTGAAGGCTTTTTAAAAAAAAATTACACCCCTTTCCCACAGATTTAGCAAAACAACTATGTTTTTCAACAAAGGTAGCTAGCAAGCCACTTCTGCTTCTCAGTCACTTACAGGTGCCTGATTCCTTTTGACTTGATACTGCCCAAGCCAGTTCTGTTATAATATTATGCAAAGAATGCTTCATAATATTTGATAACATACCACCATCCATCAGGGATTCGTGCATTCAGTTGCTGAAACCATGTTGATCACTACACACAATGTTATTATGACCAGGCTACCTGCAAGCTCTGCATCATCAAGAATTCAGATCCAGCAATGAAGGTTCAGAACATATACTATATTGCATACATTCTCACCGTTTTGAGAAGATTTGGGGCTGAGGGAAAAAAATGTGGTGTGAATACTGCAAAAGGGGAGGGGTGTTTTGGCACACAATGGAAAAGTACAGCACCATCACAGCTAGAGATGCATGTAAGATAAAACTATTTGTGATTCCATGGCTGTTACTGTTACTGTTACTCCTTTCATCTTGATTTTATTATGTACCATCTGGGTGCTGTACAAAATACTGGGATGTATTAATATGCGCTTTGTACTGCTTATGATCACCAAACTGCATAAATTTAGGAGCGTTGGACTCTAATCTGGGGAACCAGGTTGGATTTCCCACTCCTACACATGAATCCAGCTGGTGGACCTTGGGCTAGTCACAGTTTTCTCTGAACTCTCTCAGCCCCACCTACCTCACAAGGTGTCTGTTGTGGGGAGAGGAAGGGGATTCTCCTTAAAAGGTAGAGAAAGTCGGCATATAAACACCAACTCTTCTTCTTCTTCCTGTCCAGAAGACTTGCATAAGATGGACAAGACAGAGTGATCAGCTCAGGCATATCTGTGCACTTCTGCAGATTTTAAAAGGCAGAGCAGCTTAACACAGCTAGACCAGGAACCCAGTTTTGGTTTTCCTCAAAACATAGAATCAGAGAGTTGGAAGGAACCACAGGTGTCATCTAATCCAACCCTCTGCACAATGCAGGAAATTCACAACAACCTCCCCCCTCCACACCTCCAATGACCCCCTACTTCATGCCCAGAAAACACACTGGTTGATGCTTCTGAAATACTGGTCCCAGCAGAAAAATAAACAAATATGTGCTTTGTGCTGCTTATGATCACCAAACTGCATAAACTTAGAGAAGGCAGCCTACTTCAAGCAAACACCTTTCCACCCTTAGCTACCCCAGTCTCCAAAATCAGAAACTTCTCACCTCTTTCAATGTGCTGCAGAAACTCCTGGGCAATCAACTCTTCATGACGCTGATAAGTAGGCTTGTAGAGTTGCTCGCTCTCAAACTTCGTTCGTTTTAGGCAGGGGCAGTCACAGATCTGAGCCAAACACTCCTTAACGTCCTGCACCAAACTGGAGGAGAATGTCCTCACTGAGAGAACAAGGTCATACAGCAGCTGGGCACACTTTGCACACAGTTGACCCATCCTTGACTTTTGGATCCCGCAGAAACCAAAGAAAATTGAAGTACAAAGGCCAAGGGTTTGTTCCCCTGCCGTTTGCTTTGGGCTCTTGCTCCACTGTTCCTTTTTATTGCAGATCTTAGTCTAGATAAGAGCAGACATAGTTATCTAGACCTGCTGCCCCCCCCCAAAGAAGTTAAAGCAGTCCTGTGTACAAAGAAACAAGAACGAGCAGTGCAAAATCTTAGTGTACACCTCTTTGCATGTGTGTGTGTGTGTGTGGAGAAATACTTTTAAAATTATGGGTCAGGGACAGACATGATCAAACATCTCTTGATGCATATGAGAGAAAAATGAAATGATCCAACACAAACTGTATGTTCAGAACCTACCTTTGTTTTGCAGCAAACAAAACATGTTTTGAATGTTCAAACTGCGCACAACGGTTCCTTTAGACTAGCCACAGTCTCTGGGACAATAAACAAAGGAAGGCTAAGAGTATGTAGACTAATATCACAGGTGAAGGCAGGACACCTGTTTGCCCCTGCCTCCGCAACTGATCTGCCAATCACAGAAGGCCAAAAAAAGCTAAATTAAACAGGTAATTCCAGTTTCTGCCACAGTTCAGACAGAAACAATAGCACAGTCTGACTTGGCAGACAGTTTGTAATAACTTTGAATAGTTCCTGACAGGGAAAGAAGTTGGAAAAAATACAAAAACATTAATCGAAGCAGTTCAAAATTCGTTTAGGTTTTCCCTCTGCAAATAACACCAGTGCAGGTATATGGATGGATATAGAATGTATGTACATAAAAGAGTTATTGGGCTCCTGATTTCAAACAAGTATATATTGAACCAGTTCCTTCTGCATACATTCAAAATATGGAGTGTTTGGGTGACCTCATGACATAAGCAGCACACATAGGAAAATGCCTTCAAAAGTGACATTTTTTTAAAAAATGGTTAAATGTTTGTTCCCCCCCCCCCATTGTATTCCATGAAAAGGTTCCAGGTTCCACCTCTACCTGGGGGAGCTTCCTACCCCCCCTCCCAGCCACCAGTTGCCACTCCTGAGTCCAAGGTGAGAAAAGGCGGCTATCCGACCCCCTTCCACTGTGCGTAGGTGCAGCTCCAGCTGAGAGCTCTCCTCTGCCAAGCTACCACCTGCCATCAACAAGGCCAGGAGACAATGAAACAGCCACACGGCATTCCTTCCATCGCACCTGGACTCAAACCCTTACTGAAATTATATTTAAATTATACAAATATATGTATCTGTTTTTAATTTCTGTAAGTCACATTGAGAGCCGGTGTTCGTGGTTGAAAAGCAGGCTTAAAAATGCAACAAATAAATAACAATTTAAGTTCTGCAAATCAGGGCCACTGTAGCATTTTGTAAGGCATCTTCCTAAGCTAGACTCTAAACTGGATTTGATAGAAAAGGGAATTCTAAAGGTAGTCAGTTTGAAGCAACAACTCTCAAAATAACTGATCACTGACTCAAATTATTCTAATCTATTTAATCCATATATGTGTGTGTGTGGACATGTTTTATGCTTGTTGTACTGTTACTCTACAAGCTGGAGATGGATGACTAGAATGATATAGTCATAGGAGAAAGGCATTCTGGTATGAAAAATTATTTTTTCCACAACCATATTTTCCTATTGCTGGAATATCAAGCCAGAAACAGGTCTCATGACGAATGGACATGGGATTAAAAAATGTTTATAAATGTTTTCAGAGTTACTTTTTTTTTTTGTCTCAGATGGTATATAAGTCTAAAACAGGTGGAAACCCATAAGGAGTTTGCAGCTGGTGGGGGTGAGATAAGGGAAAGAAGAAGGGATTTCTTTGTGATCTTTTGTGGTTGCATCACTCCACAGAAGCATGCTTTCCCTTTCACATGCACACCTGTACCTTCCCTCCCTTCCCCCATTCTTCCTTGTTCCCTTAGCCCTGTTCCTCCTCTTAGGAACATACACAAAGGGAATTTTTTCATGGAGGTTTGCTGCTTTTTCACATCTGTTTTACCACGCTGCTAATTTTTGATTTTTCATGACTGCTTCGGATTTGAGCAGAAAAATCGCTTCATCCCCGTGTTATCTCAAACCTGTTTTGGTGCGATCTTTGATTTTGCTGTGCCCGAGCACAGCTTTAGAATCATACCTAACCAATATTTCAAATTCCAGTCACTAATGGGCCTTTTCAAGGGCAAGATTTGATGCCTTTCCCTCCGCGGTTCTCTCTGGTAGATTTAGTCGAACCCCCATGTCTAGGAGAGTTTGCCCCTGTTCAGAAGACATGGTAGAGTCAATCTGTCACGTTTTATTTCATTGTCCTCTGTATGAAGCGGAAAGAAAATGGCTAACTGAACCCCTATTAAGGCGTCTTAATCCCCCCGAACTTTCTCGCATCAAGCAGAAATTATATCTCTGAGATATCTCTTGGAAGGTAAACATATATGGATATCATGTTTGGTGGCCAAATTTCTGTATATCGTGATTGCCAAACGAAAGTCATTTATAAACAGTTTAGGTTTTATGTAGACAGAATACCATTTAGTTTTAATTCCATTTCAGTGTTTAGCATCATATTTGAATTTTATTCGGTTAATCACGCTTAAGATAGTATATAATGTATTGTACACTATTTGTACTGGTTCATTCTGATCTCATTTTTGGAATTTAATACCTTTTATTCTGTACATGTGACAGATATTTTACTGGTCATGGACTGTTTTAATAAAACTGAACTGAACTGATTTTGCCGTGCTGTTTTTGGCGCAGAGCTCCATGAAAAAATTTCCTGGGTTCGGATCAATTGTCCCCTCCCATGCCTGCTAATTTCTCCTCCCCTGTGAACCGCAATTGGCCGGGGGAGTTTCTCGCTCAGAGAAGAATACCGCCCCTTTTGCTGCCTGCCTGCCTGCGTGGAGTCGTGGCACTTCTCTCCCTCTGTCCCGGAGGCAGGAGGGCAGGCAGCATGCCTTCCCCACCCCTCGCCCGGGATGGACCTTGGAGCCGGGCCCACACCTCCAAGCCCAGGGGGACGCCGAATGGATGGCTCCAGGGGGAGGCCGGCAGGGCCATGCCCCGCGCACCGGGGGGTGAGGGCAGCTTGGTCTAGGGCAGCTGGACCCGAGGGGGGGTTGTTCAAGGGAAAAGGCTGTTGGCGCCCCTACCCCAGCGGGGAGGGGAGGGGGGATTTTTGAGAATTCAGATGGGAAAAATGTGCATCTAGAGAGTGACAAATCCAAGGCAAAACCTCCCATGCATAAATGGCCTCTATGTGCATCTACAGAGCAGCAGATCTAAGGCAAAACCTCCCGGCCATAAATGGCAAGTGCAATCCTATGCAGTTATTCCGGTCTACACCCATTGAAAGGAATGGGCTTAGACGGGAGTAACACTCTTTAGGATTGGACTGTTAGTTCGCTCCTCTGCTCCTTGGGCTAGTCACACTCTCTCAGCCCCACCTACCTCACAGAGTGTCTGTTGTGGGGAAGGGGAGCCGATTGTAAGCTGGTTTGATTCTCCCTTCTTTCCTCTCCCCCCTCCCTATGCACACGGGCAGGATCGGGACAGGCACACCAGCCAGGAGCCCTCTCTCCTCTCTCTCACAATGCACTGGGGCCAGATCGGGGCCAGCACGCAAGCCAGGGGCCTTCTTTCCTCTCCCCCCCCCCACGCATCCTGTGCATCCCCAACCTGGTCTACTCAGAAGTAAGCCTGATGTCTTTCAATACACCTTACTCGCAGGGAAGTGCCATTAGGATTGTAGCCAGTCACTCCTCTTGAATCGGCACAGGTTGGAGCAGCTCCGTTCCCACTTTCAGCTAAACACTTCTCTGGGGCACATCGATGCAATTCCTGCCCCCACCCAATTCTGCCTGTCATTAAAGGGCAATGGGTTCCACACTTATAGAAAATAGAGGGAAGCTTTGAGGAGAGCGCTGCCTTGCCCACCCCCATTAGAATCTGACTGTTTCAAAAGCAGAACAGAGCGAGGGTGGAAGAAAATGTAGGAGACCAGGGGGACTGGTGCTTGTTTTTTGTGCTGGGGCCATGCCCACAGAGGTGAACCCCACAAGGTAATCTGCTGGGTGGAGTTGGGGCGGAGTTGAGGGCAGGCATAAACAATGAGCTTGTTGGAAGGGGAGGCCTCCAGCAAAGGGGACAGACAAAACCGTTGTCGAATACAGCGTGCTTTGTTCCCATGAAAAACCAAAAGTATGTCGGGATTAACGGGGATAAATCACAGCCATGAAAAAAAAAATTAAATTACTTTTTTTGCTCCACGGCAAGAGAGCATCAAAATCGTCTGTGAAAAGTTGGCCAACCCTACTGTATTAGACAATGGATCTATCTAATGCATTTTTCTGTTTTCAGCAATACCCAGCCAAACACTTCTGGAAGCCCTACAAACAGGGTTTGACAAGAAAGCCCTCCCCCTGCAATAGTTCTACTGCTCTTGTACATGGATGTTCTCTTTAACTGTCCTGGCTAATAGCTAATAGCCAGCGTGGTGTAGTGGTTAAGAGCAGTGGTTTGGAGCGGTGGAGTCTGATCTGGAGAACCAGGTTCGATTCCCAAATCCTCCACGAGTGGCAGATGCTAATCTGGTGAACTGGATTTGTTTCCCCACTCCTACACACGAAGCCAGCTGGTTGACCTTGGGCCAGTCACAGCTCTCTCACCCGCCTCACAGGAGAAGGGATTGCGATTGTAAGCCGGTTTGATTCTGCCTTAAGTGGTAGAGAAAATCGGCATATAAAAACCAACTCTTCTTCTTCTAATACACATGAATTTGTTTAAAAAAAAACCTTAAAAACATTATCATACCTTGTAAGCATGAATAAGATGATATACTGTGTGAAAGTCCTGGGCCTTTTATGCATGTGTAGTTTGTATTGTGATCACCACCGGACTACTTTGGGGCTTTGTTGGAATTACGCACGATTTTTCTGCCCTTCAGAAGTCACTTCACTCTCCCCCTGCGGTTTCCCCACGTTTTCTGAATGCTGTTTTACCGTGAGGTTAATAGCTGCTCCGAGCCCAAATTGATTGCCACTTCTGTGCATAGTTTTAACTTCGGGTTTGTCTTCCCACACCCCCAGTCTCGCTTCCCCCTCCTCTCCAGCCTTTATCCAACCCCTCCCTTTGAAGCCATATTTTGTTTTTTGTGAGATTCTGGAATACTATGAGGCTGCTTATTTGGCCAGTTTCACAATGAGTTGGTCAGTTTATTTGGGGGCACAGGAGTAGCCATGCTGAAATAATCCCTATCGGTGCAGCTGCTTATCTGGTCAGTTTCAGTCCTCGGCTGGCTGAAACAGAGCCAGGCTGATTTGCTGCCCTCCCCTTTATATGTGTCCTCTTGAATCAGTGCTTTCACAGGTTTTTTCTCTTTTGAAAGAATCCTGAGTTAGCCTCCATACTAATAGTACTACTTAAATCTGCAATGGACCTTTTGCTTTCAGCTGTGAACATATGAAGTGGCCCCCAGTACTGACAAAGAACATTGGTCTGTCTACACCAATCGTGTCTAACCTGACTGACAGTGGTTCTCCAGGGACTTCACTCTATTCACTAGAGTTAGTCTGGAGGTTTTCAGGACAGGAAGCCAAGCCTTATTCATTCTTAAACTCTCTTCTGTTAAAGTTGTGCTGATGTTTATGAATTTCAATGGCTTCTCAGTGCAATCTGACAAAATAGTTGGTAGAATTTTCTAGTCTTTCAGTGTCTTGGAATAAGACCCTGTGTCCTGTTTAGGTCAATCCATGTTCAGCCACTGCTGATTTCTCAGGTTGGCCAAGTCTGCAGTATCTGTCATGTTCAGACTAACAAAGACTACAGTCCACAATACCCATGTGGATTAGCTTTGGATTCCACATGTTAGCGGATCACTTCAGGATACAATGGTTCCATATTAACATACCACACCCTCATTAGCACGTTATCTTGATACTTACAGGACAATGATTAACACATTACCTTTGATACTTTTTGCAGGACAATGATTCAGCTCAAAACCAACCCCTTTCTGACTATATATTACTCTTCCTACACACTTGACACAGAGACACTGTCCTTCAGTGTTACTCCTCTGAAGATGCCTGCCACAGCTGCTGGCGAAACGTCAGGAAAGAAAATACCAAGACCACGGTCACACAGCCCAGATAACCTACAAGAACCGATGAACTCTGACCGTGAAAGCCTTCGACAATATATCTTTTTTTATTATTATTAAAGGTTTATTTTTATAATTAAGGGGATACAGAAGGGAAAAGAAGGGAAGGGTAAAAACCATTTGATATACAAAAACAATATAGCAGATTCAATGGAAAAATAAACTTAAGTCGAATATAATACCATATAACAAGCATGAATATTAATCAAGTAAAATAAAATATATCTAAATATGTAATTGTAAAAATATAAAAATCAGATTATCTACCTATTACATAATAAAAATGTATTAGACCATTTGAAAACCCAAATCTCACAGGTTTGACACCTTTTGTGCTGCGGCTTGACACTCTAACCATTTCCTCCCTTGCCCCTTCTTCTTCTGGAGGTTCGGGTTGCACCGCCCCCCTCCCCGGGCTTCTTCCAGGAGAAATGCTGTTATCACTTCTGGCTTCTAGCTGCTCACTAATTGGCAAAGTGATTATGTCAGGCTCCTCAGAGCCATACAGCCGAGCCCAGTTAAAAGACTCTCCGAAGGTTACAGATCTGCTGAATGTTATGCGATTATACTGATCTGCAAAACGATATGATTTGGCCGCATTCTGGTATCCCACAAAGGTTAAAGGCTTTGACTAATGTCCTCCCGCCCGTCTGTGCTTTAGAGGGATATTTACCCATGCCTTAACACCAAACACCTTCAAGTGCTTCAGACATGGATTTCTCTTGTACAGCTCTGTAAGGGATGTTGTCTATGATGGAAGTCCATAGATGATTAATCAGGTAATTGGACACCTTGATAGCTTCCACCCAATACCTTGGCTTTAAATTGGCATCCTCAAGCAATGCTTGAGTCATTGACTTGAGATACTGTATCCGTCTCTCAACTATGGAATTTTCTTGCGGAACACACACATTTGCCAACCTCTGCTCTATTCCCTTACTCTCCAACCACCGGGTTAAAGCTTGGGATAGGTTTTCTCCCCCCCCCCCGGTCTGTTTGCAAACTGGCCACTTGGAGACCTAGCTGTCTCTCCACCCTCCTTATCCAGTACTTAATTGTGTTTGCAGTTTCACTTTTCTGCTTAAGTACATACAGCCAGCCGAAATGGGTGTAATCATCTATTATCGAGAGTGCCCACCGGTTCTTGGATACACTCTCTGGAAAGGGGCCACAGAGATCTAAATGGACAAGTTCTAGAGGTCTATTCGTCACTCTGTTACTTTCTTTTGCCACTGGGTGACGTCTGCTTTTAACTGACTTGCAGACAGTGCAGTCCAAAAACTTACTGCGTTTATTTACCTTCGCACTTTCTTCCCCTAGTAAGCTTAGGGTTTTTTGGAGTATTGCATAGCTCACATGTCCCATTTTCCTGTGCCACAATTGGGATGTGGGTTCTCATTTACAGCTCCCACTGTGTCTGTGACTTTCTTAGCACCCCTGGCCACCACATACACATCCTGCTGTAACTTTCCACTTAACAGTGTAGCTCCTTCTTTGCCCACCTGGCAGGAGTCCCCTACAAAGTTAACTTCAAACCCAGCCTTCACCAATGCTGACACACTTAATAAATGGTTCACCAAAGATGGGACACACAGCACTCCTTGGAATGTGTGATTAAGCTCAGGAAAATACAAGCTTCCCTCACACTTAATCTCCAAGAGCTGCCTGTCAGCCAGGCTTACATGCGCTCTAGCTGACTTCTTTTGATTTGTTAATAAAGACCCCTCATTAACAAATATTTTACTGGCGCCAGAGTCCAAAAGCCATAATTCCTCACCACCTCGTGTCCGCTAGCACCACAGCCGTGTGCGTAGCTCCCTGGAACTGTCTCTCAGGCTGCTTCTTCTTCTGCGTCTGAGGACAGTCTCTTTTCAGATGACGTGTGCTCCCGCAGGAAAAACATTTCCTGGCAAACAGAGCACATTCCTCTGGCTCTTGCTTGAAGCTCCGTCTCAGCCATCTGTCGCCCCCACATTCCTTCATCCCTCTGCACTGTGCCGGGTAGACCTCTTGCCCGTCTCTGGGTTGTCTATACACCTCGGCTGAATTCCTCAGCGTAGACTCTATCCGGTCTCTCTGCCTGGGGTGAAAAACACTCTGGGGGGCTGCGGTCATGGAAGATGGATGATTTGATGATTTACCATCAGGGGTGTATCTCTGCTCGGCTGAGGTCATCTGTATCCCTCCTTCCTGTCGACGCTCCTCGTCCTCCTTCCGCTCACATACTCAAACGTTAATTGAGCATTCGGCATGCACTCCAAGGCTGTTATCAGCATGTCAAAACTACTGTCTAAAGACCCAAGCATAATGTGCACTCGGTTCTCGGCTGAATAGTTTTTTCCTCTCTGCTCCAGCTGCCGAAACAAAACAGCCAGCGTTCTGAGATGCTCCGACGCAGCCGTGCTGGGAGATTTATGACACCTGTAGAGTTTCCTCGTTAAGGACAAAATAGTGCCAGCTGAGTCTCTTAGATATACGGCTTGTAAAGCTTCCCAAGCTTTTTTTGCCTCTGTCTTCACCTCCACGTAAATGAGCTGGCTATCTCCGACAGATAAGATTATGTTGGCGAGGGCTTTTTTATTCTTTTCCCGGTCAGCTGCATTTGCTGGAGCTGCTTCAACTGCCTCCCACAGGCCTTCCCACTTTAGATACTGCTCAATTCTCACCGACCACACACTGTAGTTCTCTGAGTTGAGCTTCTCCACGGGGATGAGCATCTGTGCCATTTTCCTGGCTCAGCTCCTGCACCAGCAGCTTCTGGACGTCTTGGACTCTGTAGTGCTGCTACCACACTCACACCTGTGGTACAGCGGTTCTGGCTGAGCCCATAACCCTATCGCGAGTACAGCGTGCTTATCAGATGGTCCAAGAACTCTCCACCAGATGGTAGCTGCTACAAAAGTGCTTGTATTTATTTACAGTGCAATAAAAGTCCAGTATACACTTTACAGTTCTCTCCAGCAGAGCCTCCGGCTTGGCATTATACATTCACACTAACCCTGAGCCTTAGAGGCTGTGCTCTTATATACACATTGCTTCCTCAGATAATTACCTGGGCACCTGCAGCATTGCATCATGCTGCCGGCCATATCTGGTTGTATCCAGTCCACCCTGCTGGTGCAAGTCATTACAAACCTTTTGCATCAGCTAGATTCAGTGGATCTAATCACACTGACAGCTCCTTCTCAACCAGCTGTCCTGTCATAATATTACAGCATGCTTGCATATTCTTGACAGGAGTTACATAACGAATGGTTGGAACATAATGGATAAAACATTGTGTATTACCCATGGTTCGGTAAAGAAATGATTCCAACAGGCAAGTGTTGGGGAAAACAAAGTACGCAGTTTTATTAAACAAAAAATACACCCTTTCACCCAAGCTAAGTAATCTTTCAACAAAAATAACCTTTTATCCAGGCTGAGTCTGAAATAAGGATGGGAAGTTGTCTCCTGGGAGGCAAGCAAGCCGCTTCTTCTCTGGCAGCCGTCCTGGTTCTCCAGACGCCCTCCTCCTGGCTGGCTCCTTATCTGAAGCCCTCCCCTTCTTTTAACAGAGAGTGAAAACTAACCCTAGTTAACTCCCTAATGACCTGAGATTGCTCTCACATGGGGAAGGGCTGCATTGACCACCATCTACCTCCTCGTAATACAATGGTCTTCCGCAGTTTCCACTACACATTGCCTATTACTCATTCTAGTGCTATTCGGTATATATCAATCATTTAATTAACTGGAAGTCATATAAATGTAAAATGATTCCCACTTTTCGTCAAATTGTTCTGTAAGTTCGTTATGATTGGGGTTCAGCATAAAAGTCATTTTGGCCATACTGGCGTAGTCTAGCAGTTTTTCTTTCCAGTCTTCTATTTTGGGTATTTGCATTTGCTTCCAGGTTCTTGCCAGAACCACTCTGGCTGCCGTTGTAGCATGCTTAAAAACATCATGACATCTCGAAGGCAGATTTGATGGAACCATACTGAGCAGGAAATATTTAGAGTCTAGTGTTATCTTCATTTTTGTTATTGTCTGTAATTCTCGTTGGACCTTCGACAATATCTTAATACATCGCTGGGAATACCTAGTGAGGTAACCCCCATAATGCGGTAACACCCTCAGTTCAAATCCCCATCCTGCCAGGGAAGCTCACTGGGGTGTAGGGATAACACGGAAGGCAGGAGGACGATGTAAGTGGCTTACATATAAGGCAGAAGGCCTTTGGAAAAATCAGTAGGCCTTTTTAGAAAATCACTGGACTCCAAAGGAGGGGGCCAAAAAGATATATTTAGTTCAGAGATAGACAGAAGAGAATAATAAACAGAAGAAGACAGACAACAATAAAGGTAAAGAAAGTTGTTATTCAGCTCTCCAAGGTGAAACTGCAAGGGAAAAGTTACTAAAACAGCCGCTGGGAAATAGAAGGGAGTATAATTATGATAAGAACAGCAGGTGCAGAACAATGGGTCTTAGACAAAGATGACTTGACCAATCATGTGATGTCTGCTTTATGACTCACCAATCAAATGTCTGTATGATTAAAACCAATTAGGATCAGTAATGCCTTATAATCCACCAATAAACTGTAGAAGATTTGCATGACCAATCAACAGTATAATGTATTTTTGAATGTATAATGAACCTATAAAACTCTTTGCACGCTTGTAATAAGCGCTCAGCTGTCTTGGATGATTTTAAACCCAAGCTGAGACAGCAGCTGCTTTCAGTAAAAGCCGATTCAACAGAAATCTGGTTTGGGTCTCGTTTATTCTAATCCTTGACGCATAATTCTGCTGTAACACAGAGAAAGGTGGGAAGTGTTGTGATTCACATCAGAAGTAAATGAAGCTAATAAATATAACCCAGAATAGTTGGGTGGGTTGGCTGCCTGGGATGGATGGGGGGGGGGCGGGAAGATAAAGAAGCATAAAGTGGAGAGGAGGAAGGGGGCTGCTGCTGCCGCCACGAGGACAGAAAAGGGTGAATCCCGGAGGAAAGATTGGGGAACGAGACCCCCCCCCCGTGAGTTCTTGCGGGTCCACCCCCCCCCACTTACTACTTCTCAGCCCAGCCTGTTACGTCGAGCTGTTGTAGAGGGTTACCGTTTTGCTTTGGGCACCTCAGAGAAGGGGGCGGGACAGACACAGAGGGGCGAAGAGGGGGGGGGGCGAGAGACGCCCAGGCTGCCGCGGGTTCACCTCCCGCTTTGAGGGATACATGAGGGAGGGGAGGGGGGGAGGTATTTGCTCCGTGGGAAAAAAGGGCAGGATGCAAATCTACGACGTTTGCCTTAACGAACAACAAGGGGGGGGGGAGAGAATGAGAAAACAACCCTCCTCCCCAGCCGCCCCCCCCAGCAATGACCTCATTCTGCCACTAAAACAACACGCAGAACCCGTCCCCCCCTCGCAACTGAGGCTGCGCGCCGGAAGCATCCATTCGCGCGCCCCACCCCCTTCCCCGTACTATCACGAGACCACGAGGGGCCCCCCGCGTCACTGGGGCTCCCCCCCTCCCCCGCCGCCATTTTTCCTCCGGGCGATGGCGGAGGCGGGCGTAGCGTCGCCGGACTTCCTGTCCCCAGAGCCGCCAGCCCGCCCCGCCCGTCTGGAGCGGAAGTGGCGTGTCGCGTCGTGACGGGCTGACGTCGCGGAAAACGGGCCTCTCTAGGGCTTCCCTCCTCCCTCCCCCCTCCCCTCTGTTCCTTCCCGGAGACGGAAAATGGCTGCCGAGCGGTAGAGGCGAGCGGGGGAGGCGTCGCCCGGAGCCGGTGAGCTGGCCTGTTTTGCGAACTGCCGGCCGAGACGCCCGGGGGGGAAGGGGGGGGGTCCTCCGTGGGGCTCGCCGGCCCCCCCCATCCCTCCCCCGGGCTCCGGCGCGACCGTTTTGTGGCTCGTGGGCGAAGAAGCCGCCCCCCCCCCCGGGCCGCTGTTTCTCCTTCCTCCGCCAGCTCCGCGGGCTGATATCCTGGGGGGGGGGGCAGCCCCCTCCCCCCTTTCTGGAGCCTCCCTTAAAAACAGCAACAACAACGCAGGCCTTTCTCCCCCCCCCATAAGCAGTGGGGGGAGGGGCCTCGCCGGCCTGGCTGTGGAGCGAGGGGAGGGGCGGAGGAGGCGAGCCCGCCGGCGCCTTTCCCGCGCCCCCCCGTCCCCCCCCCCGTCGCTGCGGCAACCGATCCGCCGGGACTCGGGACGGGGAGGGGGAGGAGGAGGGAGGCGCCGCCGCCGCCGCGGGCCTCCAGTTTTCCCGCGCTTTCCCTCGCCGCCGCCGCCCCCCCCCCCCAGCACAAGGGCTTGACGGTGCGGGGCTGCGGCGGACGTGTCGGCGGACACGCGCGTCGCGCGGGCGAGCTGAGGCGGGCGCGGCGGGCCCCTGCGGCCGGCGGGAGGGCGCCGCCTTCCCCAAGGCCGCCGCCGCCCCAGGGATGACACACGGTGGATTCAGAGAACCGGGGGCAGCCGGGCCCGTGGCCGAGGGGAGGCCGCGCGGGGCCCTCCGCGCTCAGCGCTGGGGCGGTCGGTGGTGCTGACGGGAAACCGTCGGGGCGGGGGCGAGGGGGGGGGGCTGGTGCCGGTGGCCGGTGGGCCCCTGGGGAGAGGACCGACGCGCACGCGCGGGGGGCTCCCCGCTCTGCGGTTCGCCACGCTCAGTCCCAGGCGGGCCGGTGAAGCCCAACACGTCGCTGCCTCTGCCGCTCCAGTCAGGGCAGGAGGGGCTCCGACTGAGGAGGGGCTCTTGTCGCTCGCTCGGGCAAGTGGTCGGTGTCGACTGTCCGTTGCACCGGTTCCCAACCGGGGGTCCGCGAGAACTGAATTAAGGCCCGCGGAACAAAGTTATGAACCCATCATAAATTAACATTTTCAATTAAAAGTCCTCTATTATAAAATATATATATTCGAATATAATTCTAAGTTTAATGTTTAACGAACAGTTCTGATTAAAGTTTATTTTCAAATTCCCGGAATTTTTATGTTGCACCTTGGGGTCCCGGCACCGAGCAAAAAAGTCCTAGTGGTCCCTGGTCAAAAAATGGTTGGGAACCACTGGTCTGTTGGGAAGCGGGGATGTCAGAGCAGAGCGCCCGTAGCCCCTGGCTGTCTCCACTTACCTCTGGGCTGTCAATGTATAGTACTCTTTCGTTATCAGCGGCGTCACGGACTACAAGCTGTTGCCAGAGATAGGCTAGAGGGGTCGTGGTGTTATCGAGTCAGGTTCTGTGCTCGTATTAACGTACACATTGCTGATACATTGAATGTCTCTTCATAGGTGTTTGTGAATAGGCAACCAATCGCTATCCTGTTGTATAGTGCTGCACAGAGTGAAGATGAGTTATAAATTTACGAATATTGAAATGACAGTCTCTGTTTTCTTAGGTTTTTTTTAAGCTTGAAACAATGTGAGAGGAAGGACTGGAGTTAAAATAACTTTCCTTTTTTTAAAAACAGGAATTGATATTTGACTGCATACTAAGAACTGTAAGTTCCTTACTGACATACAGGATCACCAGGTAAGATAAATGTTCTGCTGTTTTGAGGCTGTTAAATTTTTAAAGTTTAAGGGGTTTTATTCCACAGTGTTTTCTCTAGAGGGCTAACTTACAAAATTTAGCATGTAATGAAAGGCAGGTGGGGGGGGGGGGGTTAAGACCAATGAAATAATGCAGGGGTCTCCAATGTGGTGCCCACTGTGGTGCAAACACCTTTCCTGGTGCACGCCAAGTGTTTTTAAAACGTAAGTGGGGTTTTTGCCCTGCAAGGCTTCTGGTAGGCCATTGGAGATTTGATTGGCTGTGCTGATTAAAAAAAACACCACCGCACAAGGAACTTCACTGTGCAACTGAGGGTAAACTGCAGCAGCCACTTTGTGGCTGGCTCCACCGTGTTGCAGTAGCCATTTTGTGGCTGTGCCCATCATGCTGTGCCAGAATTCCAAAGGTGCCCACAGGCTCAAAAAGATTGGGGACCCCTAAAATAATGTATGTTTCTAGTACCAAAAAAAGGGGGGGAAGCAGATTGACATAAGAGATGCCAACACTTTAAATGTGGTTGTTTTATAGGTGAATTGAGTGTTTTCTGGAAATATATGTACACTCACTTCTTTAACTATTTTATCTGGACTTGAAGCTTAATTAGTTTGGGATTAGAAATTTACAAATGTGCCAGTGGAGAAAGTGGATTGAGGCTCATGGAAAAAATCTTGCCAGGGTATGAATCCTTTCCAGCACGAAGGTACCACTCTCAGGAAAGCCCTGTTTATCTCCTCTTGCTCAGTCCTTATACACAGTCAGCATATCCAGGCAGTTTGGGAAACTGGATGTTTGTGCATGTCTCTCATATCCTGATCCAGCCTTCTGCCTCTCCTCAGTCAAGTTATGAACTGTAAAACTCAAGAATCAGCTACACAAGAAGGGCTGGATAAAGATGTGTTACGCAAACACAGGCTCCACATTCCACATAATGGCCCGTTGTGCTTCCTGTCTGAATGCACATAGTGAGGGAAGAGGATCTGGAGATGAAGCGTATCGGCATGCGAGTGGAGAAAAATTATGGCAGATGTAAATGTAACACAGTCAAAAGCTCTGCTCACGACCTGAGTTCGATCCCAACGGAAGTTGGTTTCAGGTAGCCGGCTCAAGGTTGACTCAGCCTTCCATCCTTCCGAGGTCGGTGAAATGAGTACCCAGCTTGCTGGGGGTAAAGGGAAGATGACTGGGGAAGGCACTGGCAAACCACCCCACAAACAAAGTCTGTCTTGGAAACGTCGGGATGTGACGTCACCCCATGGGTCAGGAATGACCCGGTGCTTGCACAGGGGACCTTTACCTTTTTAAATGTAACACAGTATGAGATAAATCCTCAGAACCGTGTGTGGAAGGCAGATCTTTCCTGCCTTCTCTCTCTCCCAGTGGCCCCTGGCAAGGTGATGATGGAGTATCCTCCTTATGCACAAAAGGCTATCTTAGACAGGGTTGTTAGGAAAACAAACAATCGGGCAAAATTGTCTTCCACCTCCTTCTAACACCAACAGAAAAGGGAGGTGAGGTTGTCCAGTTTTCCCTCCTCACTGTAGTCTCTTATTCCATGTGGCCTTTTGTACATGGGGTCCCCTGACTCCTGGTGCTGCTTTTTCAGGGGTCACAGGAGGCTACTTGGGGGAAGGTGGCGAAGATCCATTACTCGGAGTTCATATCAAAGTAGCTGTTCAAGAATGACAGGTTAATTTATGTAACACACAGGATCTGATATTTTCATCTCTAAACTTTAAAACTTTAAACACCTTGCAGACAGCTTAAATTTCAACTTAATGTCACTTGTGATCTAAGCAAACTCAGTCTTAAAACCTTGATTGAAGAAAGGGTATAGGAGCTGTGTGAGTGGCTGGCTGGGGACAGGTTGTTGTCCTTCACTACTAACATAACATTAAGAGTTAAACAACAAGAAGATTAAAGAATTTCTAAGTTTTTAAGAAGTTAAGAGTAGGAAAGATTCTGATCTAGCAGTTTTGTCTATTTATTTACAAACCTTTCTTTTTTTAATACAGTAATAGTGTAGTAAGAATACTAGTGTGATGCCTGCTGGGTTAACTGTCTTACATATGCATTAGTTTTCTGGTTAAACTGCAGTACTATCTTTGAGAAAATTACTTTGAAGAGAAGTAGTTTCTAGCCTGAGCTCTGACTTACACTAATGCTTGAACATTGGTGAATCATAAATAGTATGAAAGGAATGTGGAGTTTGTGTTGCTTTCTGTGTCGAGGACAAAAGGCAGAACACGATACTTGAGAGATTAAAGTAGCAGGAAAATGTTGATTCATTGTGGGCAGTGGTGAATTAAGATCTCTCCATCAGGGAATGGAGCAGTGGTTTGGAGGAAAAGTACTTGAAGGTACATTCATGTGTATAATGGTGGTGGACAAGAATTATTCGTGATGTTGCTACTTACTGTTCATACAGCACAATACTGAATTTGCCATAAAGTAGAAAATAGAATGCTTTCAAGATATTCTCATTTAAAAAAAAACTTGCCTCCCATGTCAGGGTAAAAAAGAGATTAGAGTATAATTGTTGGAGTTAAGATATTTTATTGCACAAATTATTTGAACATTTTAATTTTATTAAGTTATCATACACTTGACCTATTTTTTTTTTTATTGGGTAGGTAAACCAGTAGAGGAAAATGGGTCGCTCTAATACCAGATCACATTCTTCAAGATCAAAGTCCAGATCTCAGTCCAGTTCAAGGTCAAGGTCAAGATCACATTCTAGAAAAAAGAGATACAGGTAAATTTCTTGTGTGGTAACTTTTTAAAATAGTTTTAGTGTTTAACGTTATAATTTTTTGCTTTGATTCATTATACTTTGAAGCAAGTTATGTTGTCTGTAAAACTTCTCAGTATATGCTACAATGGCTGATTTAATAATTTCATTGTTTTGACAATATTCTGTTTGATCACTTTAGAAGACTTATTTCTCTCTTGGGAGTTAATACTTGTATTTGACAGTTGTATAAAATAGTTGTGGGGAGGGAGAGAGATTAAAAAATGGCTTATTTTAGGACCTGTTGCCTGCTATCTATTGGAATGTACTGTGTCTGAGTTGGGGAGAAATACCTTTCTACTGTTAAGAACTAGGGCAATGGTAGAATGTTTATAGAGAACATTTCAGAGGTTCAAAGGAATAATAGCTGTGAAAAACAGAAAATTTCTGGAAAATTTGATACCATAGGACTCTCCCCCTTCCCCCCCCCCCGGGAAAAAATGGAAACTTGTGGGGAAATTGAAGTTATGCATTACTTCTGTTGTTAAAGCAGGAAAATAATTAAACTTAAGTTGACAATAGAAAACACAATTTTATGGTAGACAGAAGGAAGTGTATTATTTAAACACTCATTCAGTGAGAATAGAATTAGCTTATTTAGCTAGTAAGTTAAACTTTGGCTTAAACCGGATACCTTCTCTTGAGCGGTTGTAGAGGCAGTTCTCCACTGCACCGCATCTTCCTCTTGTGGCAGGCCCCTTTGCAGCTCCTTAAGAAATTTTGGTCTTGCACAGGCGGAAGCCCCTAGAGGCAGGAGAAGCGTGAGCTGCAGCAAAGGACAGCCTCTGTAATAACCAAAGAGAAGCTCGTGCTGAATGGAGACATAGGACTCAAGGCATAAATACTGGAAATAGTAAATTCTTCAATAATATACTGTCATACACAAAACTGACTAGTTTTGTGCACAAAATTAGTCAGTTAAACAGTAAACATTTCCTTAAAGTTATTTTGTATTTCTGTAAATATACACAGGAATTATCATTTTCCAATGCTGTAGATGGGTTGATTTAATTTAAAAATGTTCATACTATACATTTTGAGTGAGTAAAACCTTGTGTGCATTTCACGCAATCAAAAACAGAAAAATTTTCATTGATTTTTTAAAATTCTCCTACAAATTTCCTTTCCAATACTTCCATTGGAAAATTAGGAAAAAACACCTCCAGTATGGGGGGGGGGGGAATGACTGCTGAAAAGGGGAGTAGAATAGCTTTCCTGGGTGAGTAGAACACTATCCATTGCTCAGGATTTTAGAAAGTTGTTTTTAAAGGATCTTGAACTCTTCATGTACTAAAATTTCCTTAAATCTTAGTTCTAGGTCTCGATCTAGGACATATTCCCGATCTCGCAGTAGAGATCGTGTTTATAATAGAGATTACCGCAGAGATTACAGAAATAATAGAGGAATGAGACGCCCTTATGGCTACAGAGGAAGAGGTAGAGGATATTATCCAGGAGGTGGAGGTAGATATCATCGTGGAGGTTACAGACCTGTGTGGAATAGAAGGCACTCTCGAAGTCCTAGACGGGGCCGTTCACGTTCTAGAAGTCCAAAGCGACGATCAGTCTCTTCCCAGAGGTCTCGCAGCAGATCGCGCCGATCGTACAGATCTTCCAGATCTCCAAGGTCCTCTTCGTCTCGCTCGTCTTCTCCATACAGCAAGTCACCTGTCTCCTCCAAAAGACGTGGGTCATCAGAAAAGCAAGCAAAGAAAACTGAGGGAGCTGCTTTGCAAGGCAGCCCATTAAAAAATAAATCACAGGAGGAAGAGAAAGGTGCATTCGAACATGATCCATCTGAGCCTATAGAAAACTTCAGTAAATCAGCAGCAGCTTCAGGTGATATTTGGCCTGGACTTTCAGCATATGATAACAGTCCACGGTCTCCCCATAGTCATTCTGTTGCTTCCCCACCTAGTCAGAGTTCTTCATGCTCTGATGCTCCCTTACTCAGCACGGTTCACTCGGCAAAAGACACACCTCAACACTCACATTCCATTCAGCATAGTCCTGAGAGGTCTGGGTCTGGCTCCCTGGGAAATGGGTCCAGTCGCTACAGCCCTTCCCAGAACAGCCCACTGCATCACATTCCTGCAAGAAGAAGCCCTGCAAAAGCAGTCGCATCACAGAATGCTCCACGTGAGGAGATTCGCATGCGCTCCTTTTATCCAGAGGCTGGAGAACAGGAAAGTGCAAAGGGTGGAAAATTCCTGAAAAGGTAAGACCCATAACTACAAAAATAGAAGTTGCTTATTTAGGTAATTTGAACTGGAAAATCCCATTCTGTTGGGCTTTGCACTATGCAGTTAAAAGTACTGGCATTTTCACCAACTTTATTCTGCTTATATTTAGACATTATTTAGTAACAAATGCAAGAAAACTTCAAGCAACAGCATTTAGGGTCATGGAACTTGCTGGGTCAGGGCCAGAATTAGTATTCCTGTTCTCGAGCTCAACGGGATAGACTTTGTCCCTGCAGTGAGTAGCTAAAGGAAAGAAACATTTTATTGCAGGTTTTGTAGGAAACCACTGAAGAATAAAAACATACCATTATTATTTTTGTTTTTTGAAAATTCTGTTCACATAGTGTTGACTTCATCATTGACTTCAATAAAAGTATATCAGGTACTTAACAATACCTGTAGCACTGTTTGAAAGCACACTTGTCTTAGTAAAGGAAATAATATTATGAAATGCACACTTCAAACTTAAATTTTAAAACTTTTTTGAAATTTAAAAAACTTGGTAATTTGGGTTTTTCTTTAAGGGATCTTAGTTTGGTTTTTCAAATTTAATTTAACTGCTTGGTAAAACAGCTTAGCCTTAATGGTTTTGCCAGCACCTGGGTGGACTCCCTTCCTTTTTTATCTTGTTTTCTGAAACTAGAGTAAACGTGACCTTGCTTTCTCAGAGAAAGAGAAACTTTCGAGATTTTTATGCAGGCCACATGCCTGAACCAATGTTTCTGAAGTACAAGAGGTTGAAAGGCAAACCACTCTTGACATAGACAGTAGGGACAGTATTAAAAAGGGCAATGTAACAGTAAAAAAACTTTTTAATTTTAAAATAATTTATTTAATTTTTAAATAATCCAGTTCAGAAGTCCAGGGTAAACAAAGTCTCCAAAGAAGACTAGTTCTATGGCTGAATTGGCTACTAGAATATACAAATAGGAACCTGCAAGGATTTTCAAGAGGCATCTCGTTTCCCCCTCCTCCAGTATTTCATCTTTTCTTTTCCTGATAGCCCCCATAGCTTCTTCCCCTTTTTCTGCTTTCTTTTTAGGGTTATCAGCTCCAGATTGGGAATTCCTGGAGATTTGGGGGTGGAGAGCTGGGAGATGAGGTTTGAGGGAGGGAAGTGATCTCAGCAGGGTATGATGTCATGGAGTCCACCTCCAATGCAGCCGTTTTCTCCTGGGGAACTGATTGCTTTCATCTGGAGATCAGTTGTAATTCCAGTTGATCTCTAGCCCTCACATGGAGGTTGGCAGCTCTAGTTCTAGGAAGCCAACCAAACAACCAACATCACCGTCACTTCAGAAAACCATCAGTCCTTCAGAAATTCTGCTCTGATATGTCTGAAAATATTGATGGAAAACATACAACACAAACAAAAGTACTTAAGTTCATTTCATAGCATAGAAATCCTAAGCACTAGTGCATGTAAATGTAATACGAAAGCAGAGCTTGAATGAGCTGGAATGCTCCTCATTTTCTCCAGGGAAACTGATTTCTGGATGGATAGCTGCAGCCCAATTATAGTTTAAGGGGGGAATAATTAGGCAAATTACATAATCTATGAATTCTTACTTCCACCACTATCTGTGGCATTTTGTATTAAGTAGAAGACATTGGCAGTGTTATCTGCTGTGACCTTATGGGATATAATGGGATACAGATTCAAATGCTGCTTTTGGATTGAAGGGCATTGCGCTGAATATCTGATTTTAAAAATTGTTTTAAAAGAAAGTAGTTTATCTTCCCTGTTGGTGAAAATTGGGCATGGAAGAGCAGGATTTTATGCAAGAAGCAGTTTAAATGGCCCCAGAATTACTGTTTGCCATTTTAGCACTAGAAAGTCTTGTTTTTGATAGGAAGATTTCTTTTTTATAAACAGTGAATATGTAAATGTTATAATAATCATATTAATACAGGCACTTGTTGAATTTTGTTGTGGTGGAGTGCCAGAAGATAAATGTTGAACAGGAATGAAGGCAGTTAAACACTGTCATCCTCTCCTTTGGTATTCACAGGTACACAGATGAAGAATCTAGAGTATACCTGCTTGATAGAGGTAATACTAGGGAGAAAGATACCCAAAAAGAGAGAGGATCAGAAAAAGGAAGGACAGAGGGAGAAAGAGAATGGGAAGATCAGGAAGCATTGGAATACTATATGGACAAAGAGTCTGGAAAACAAAAATTTAATGATTCTGAAGGGGAGGACACTGAGGAGACAGAAGATTACAGGCAGTTCAGAAAGTCTGTTCTGGCAGATCAGGGCAAGGGCTTTGCTGCATCTCACAGGAATACTGAGGAGGAAGGATCCAAGTACAAATCTAAAATCTCTTTGAAGACAAATAGAGAGAGTGAAGGTTTTAGAGAAGATAAAAGTTATAAGCTTAAAGAGACTAGTTATGTAGTAGAGAGGCCTAGTTCACTAAAAGATAAGCACAAGGAAGAAGAGAAAATATCTGAGAGAATGATGAAGAAAGAAACCCAATCACCTGAGCAGGTAAAGTCTGAGAAGCTCAAAGAACTCTTTGATTATAGCCCTCCTCTGCACAAGAATGTGGATGCAAGAGAAAAATCTACATTCAGGGAGGAGAGCCCACTTAGGATCAAAATGATAGCCAGTGACTCTCATCGACCTGAAGTGAAACTTAAAATGGCTCCAGTGCCGCTTGATGATTCAAATAGGTAATTATTGTAGCTTGTAATAATTTTCCTTTATCCATGATGAAGTTGGTCTGTCATAAACCTCTTGTTTTCCTTTTGTGTGTTATGCATCATAGACCTGCGTCCTTGACTAAAGACCGGCTGCTTGCTAGTACACTTGTCCATTCGGTCAAGAAGGAGCAAGAGTTCCGATCCATCTTTGACCACATTAAGCTACCACAAGCCAGCAAAAGCACATCAGAGTCATTTATTCAGCACATTGTGTCCTTAGTTCATCATGTCAAAGGTATGCCTTTAATTTACCATACAAAGCAAGCAATATATGGCACTACGTGATACTGAATGCAGTCTGTGCAGAATTCCAACCTTAGTATTTTTGTGCTGAGCTATGTACATAGCTTTTTGTTATGCCTAGGAATGATAAAATTATGCAGCATTCCAAAAGTGAATATAAGTATTGCATACCTTTAATGTAGTCATGACAGTGTTGTAAATGTGATTTTTGTGCTTCACGTATTACAGTATTGTGATAAGCCAGATTGTGTGACATGAAGCTATTGAGCCCTTTCCATTTGTGATCTACTGGGGGAATTCTAAATCCTTTCCCTCTCTACTATTTTTATGAGAACCCACCTAGAAATGTAAAACTTCTGGTAATTTTGAAGCCACAGGGAGTTTCCGGCGGGGGGGTGGTTGTGGAGGAAAATGGGAAATTGGGGGGAAATTGAAATACATGCTATACTTTCCAGTCAAACTTACACTTCTTTTACTGATTGAACAACAGCATGGTGTAGTGGTTAGAAGTGGTGGACTCTAATCTGGAGAACTGTGTTTGATTCACCACTCCTCCGCATGAGTGGCGGATTCTTATCTGGTGAACCAGGTTGGTTTCCCCACTCCTCCACATGAAGTCTCCTGGGTGACCTTGGGCTAGTCACCGTTGTCTCAGAACTCTCTCAGCCTCACCTACCTCACAAGGTGTTTGTTGTGGGGAGAGGAAGGGAAGGAGATTGTGAGCCACTTTGAGACTCCTTAAAGGTAGAGAAAAGCAGGGTATAAAAACCAACTGTTCTTCTTCTAAAAGGCATTACTTACAACTTTGCATATGTATTGCCAAGGGGCAGTGGTTCTTGTCCAAAAAGGGGATACTATAGGGTTGCAAACTGCACACTATGCAGCCATAGCATATGTATCTAATTTTTGCTATCTGAGGGTTTTAAAAAGTTGAAGTCAGAAAACCAATTCTGTGGTAAACTAAAGAAAGCAGCTAATTTGAACAAGTTTGGATATTAATTTTTAAATTTAAAAAAAAAAACATTTCTGTGCTGCCTTTCAACCCAAATAGTGTCCCCAAGGTTGTGAACAACTAAAAAAATTCAGCATTAAAACATTCAAGACATTAAACAGCATTTTAAAATAAAGTATATATAAAATATTTAAACAAATACATAAACACACGTAACAACCAGGGAAAAGGGGCCAATAACAGTGACCGGAGGGATTCAGAACAGAGCAAAAAATTCTTTACATGCTGGCAGAAGCCAACAATAAATGGACACAGATGACTCACCCTGGGGAGAGAATTCTAAAATGTTGATGCCACTTCCAAGAAGGCCCTTTCTTGGGTTGCTGTATGTCTAGCTTCAGGTGGTGGGGGCACCCGAAGCGGGGCCTCTAAAGATTACCTGAGTGGACAGGTAGGCTCATATGGAAGTAGGCAGTTCCTTCAGGTGTGCTGGCTATGAAAACCTTTGCCTTAAGCACTTTTCTTATTCTGAAGGAGGGAATATATCAAGAGGTCCTTTTCAGTGTTTCCCCAAATTTTCTAATTTTTCTGTTGTGAGGTTTTTCCCCATCTCTAGACCCATCAAAATAGGAGGAGAGGGGGATGCCAGTATCAGCCTTCTTCTCCCCCCCGGCCTTGGAGTGGGGGGAGCTGAGGGATGGGATAAGAGCAATGAGTTGGGTAGGGAAAGGGAAGGCAGCTAACAGCTACAGCAGAGGTGAAAACAAGAGCAAATCATGGGATGCGGAGGCTAATGAAAGAAGGGATAACTGAGGAAGATGTGCAGAGGGGGAAGGAGAAATGAAGAAAAATATGAGTAATTTGGAATATAGATAGACCTGTGATGGTGCAAGGAGTATAGAGAGAAAAAAATAGATGAGTAAAGTGAGGATACAGATACATGCAACGGGAGAGAAAAATTAACAGAAAAAGTGTTTAAAAAAGAGTTAAAAATTGTAATACTCATGCTTTAATGTAACAGCATTTATTTAAAAGATTTATGCTTGGCTCCAAGGCTATTTATGACACGTAGGAACAACATAAAGTTTTAAGTGTTAAAATTATCACCTAACAACCGAATGCACTGCAAACAGAGGCCTGTTACAATCAGCAGAAGGCCCTCTTAACTTCAAAATAAGCAAAGCAGGTACCTGACTCACCTCTTCCAGGTGGCTATTTCAGAGAGACAGAGGAAAAACAGACAAGGCCCGTGCCGGAGCCAGAACCCTTCTCCTCTCCTTTTAGGGTAGAATATGAAACCAAGTCCACTGGAAAGAGTAGAGTTTGCACAGAGGTTCATACTGGGAGAGGCAGTTTTCTTGAGTTAGTAAAAATACAAAAGTATTATTTGAGTTGAACCCTTCTCACAAACTGTTATTCTGCTGTTTTTATGTTTCGGTATAAGAGTTATACAGAATATAAATGTTGTAAACAAATCCTTTGCCAGTGTGGTGTGATGGTTACTGTCAAACTAAGATCTGGCAGATCAGCTGTCAGATTCCCATGTTGCCATGGAAGCTTGCTGACTGACCTTGGGACAGTCACATACTGTCAGCTTTACCTACCTCACAGGGTTGTTGTGAGGGAAAAATGGAGAAGAGGCCAAGGATGTAAGACACTTTGATTTCCCATTGGAAAGAAAGGTGGGATATAAATTAAATAAATAAATAGTATGTATGTGCATCTGGATTGTAACCATAATTTGCTGAGATTTTGTTTTGCCTACTGCATTATTTGGATTTATGACAGTAAATGGCATAATACAAAGGAGAAATGCAGTATAAATTTTAATCATAATTCCTAATTCCACATTGTCCTGTTCGATAGTCATGTAGTCTCAACTTAATTCTCCAGTCCTACCTAATGTTAAGAAATGGCTTTGCTAAGTTGGGATTCTAAGTAGACTTGCAAGCATGTCAGTCTTCATCTTGCACTGTTACAGCTGGCAGTCCAGTCCCTTGCTGTTGTACTTAGGCCAGCCAGCTCAATTCTATGCTGATAGCACAGGTGTGAAAGGGCTATGTGGGTGGTAAGATTAGTTGTTCTGTCCATAATTCTAGACTTGGGATTTTTTCCTTGTACCCCTTGCAAAGCTGTGCTCCATAAACATGAGAATATATCATTTATATACTAATAGCAAAGTTGGCCAAATCTGAGGATACTTAAATCTGGTGACTGGAGCTGTGAACAGGCAAGAGAGATCTCTCTACAAACCTGAAAAGGGACCCAGGTGTGCAAAAAAAGTGAAGTCTAAAAAACAACATTGGGGGTTTTAAAAATTCAAAAATGATAAATAGAGCACCTGTAGCTTTAAGCAACAGATTTCCTCAGTGGCCATTGCTAGGCAACCACAGATTCCAGGCTTGGTTTGGTGAACAAAAGGCAGGAGGAGGGGGCAGGGCCCTTTCCAGGCCAATTTTAGCCTTTGAGGGAGGACATATGGGGCTAGACCAAGGTAGGATTGCCGGCTCCAGGTTGGGAAATTACTGGAGATTTTGTGGTGGACTCTTGAGGAGAACATCATTTGGAGAGGGGAGAGGCCTTAGCCAGATATCATGCCATAGAGGCCAATCTCCAGAGCAGTTATTTTCTCTAGGGGACCAGTCACATACTTTCAGCCTGACCTACCTCACGGGGGTTGTTGTGTGGATAAAAAGGATGAGGGGAGAATAATATAAGCTGCTTTGGTTCCCACTATGAAGAAAGGTGAGGTAAAAATAAAGTTAAATAATAAATAGAGCTGAAGATGGGAGGCAGATAAAAATTAGGTTGGTGAACGCTGAGAAGGAAAGAATGAATCAGGGAAAGGGGAGAGGATATGGGGCCTGCCAAGGGGAGGGAAAGAGGAAATTGTTTGGGGAAGGGAATAGAGAGGAATAGTGAGGTGCCCCCCAGAAGTGTCCCATACTATGCAAGTGAGCCTGGCCCAGGGCTCAGCAAGACAGAACTGGACCATAGTTTTCCAGGGTAGAGGTTATTGGGGCGGGGGAACAGGGAAAGCTGAAGACAGAGGGACAGAAAATGGTAAGTTGGCTGAAGGAGAGAAAGGAGCAGAAGGGAGAGGCTATGGGGGCTTGTAGGTTCCAGTCTGTCCTCCTTGAATTCCTAAAACAGGACCTCTTCCCTGGTACAGACTCCCCCTAGCCTGCACTCCAAGAACTCTCCCTGTGCCCAGAAAGACACGGCATCAGTCTTACATCATACAGGAAGCTTAGAGAGTAGACGCAGACTCAACACAGCATCTGTGCAGATGGACTACACAAAGTGGCCGCTAACAGTCTGGGAGGACAGGATGCTGATTAGCTTGCAAAGGTGCAAGGAAGAGTGCCGTGCGAGTGATCTGACCAGGGCTGTAAAGAAAAGCACGAAAAGCCATACATTGTTGCATTTTGAAATGTATGTATAAAATTGCTTGGGTTTGATAGTATTCAGTGGGCATCAAAATTGATAGGGAACTTCCAAACAATAAAAAATGTATGTATGTAATCCAAGGCATGTGAACGAATAGATATATCTGTAACGAGAGCATTTGTAACCGTCCCCTCAGGATGGAGAATGCAAAATGTACCAGGCATTCTTCAGTACATTTAGTATGTATACCAAAACATTCTGATGTTTACCTTGGACATAATTTTTTTTGAAGTGATAGGAACTTAATCTGATTTAGCAGAAATTTAAAAACATTTTACCAACTCTTAATTTAATGTTGTGTTACGCATAGCTTGAGCTGTAAGTCTGGCAGCTTGCTCACCTAGAAGGAAGAATCACTCAGCCAGAGCAAGTAATAACTAGGATGGTTAACCTTTTCTTTGTTTGCCTTATGACTGCTTTCTTCGGGAGCTACTATTTTCATTGTAGTTGGAATAAACCATTATTTTGGGAACCGTTCTGGGAATGGGGATATACAAGTTTAAAAATGGTTAAATGTATTATTATAGGTCAACTGACTAAGATCCCAAGCTATCATGCAAAATAGAACACAGGTTTCTGTAAAGAATGCTCTCTTAATATTTCTTTTATAATACCTTATTTTCTCTTAATGTGCTGATGCTGAACCTGCCAATTTTTAATAGAGAAAGAAGGGGTTTCGGTAGGATGTCTTGTTTGTAGAGCAGATATATGGTTTGTATTGTTTGTCTTTGTCAGTGGCACTAAGCAGAACTTCCAATACTTCAATTTATGCCAAACTGATAACACTCACCATCTTTTACTTACCCTTTTCCCCGATGATTTGGAATTACTTTCAGTATACATATTTGGCCAAGAAGATTTTTGCCTGGAACACTTGGGAAACTGTCTGGTTTTATACTGTTCTAAAATAGCAAATTTTTGCATTTCTTACTATGAGTTGAATGGAATAAATGGAGTTTACAAAGCAATGAAATTCCTCAACATTATGATGGCAAAAATATAATTTAAAATGGAATGTTTTAATGTAGTATATAAAATACAGCATATGACCAGATCGCTAGCTGTTTTATAGTCGATGACCAAGTTATTGATGTGTGTAAATCATGATTTGCTTCCGAAGTTATGTAACTATTTCTGCACACTTCAAAAAGAATGTGTGGATCAAGTTTCGGTAAAACTAGTAATTTTACATTATTGGTGCAATGAAGCTTAGACTGAACAGCTCTTTTACTTACATAGAGCTGAAAATGCCCAGTGATGTTTTCTTTTTCATTGCAACTAGGTCCTGGAATGTGTTTTGAAATGGCAAAATCCATATTACAAAAGTAAAATAGCTGTTGAAAGATAACAGATGCACAAACAGGCAAAGTTGAACCTTCTATCTTCCTGGCAAAAATGGCACAAAAAACTGAGTTGCTAGCTCAAATTCCTGTGTTTGATGGAATTATGATTGAGGCACTACCCTTGTAGTGGCCGTATCAAGTTTTAATGATTGGTTATGAGAGATGTGCTGGATGTTGGGCGGTAAGTTGATACAGATGTACTGTTAAGCAGATAGCTTGCTTTATATGTGACATTTCATAATCCTTTATAATTTTATACATTTTTTTCTATTCTACATTTAAACACATCTGTTGAAGTGGTCTTTCAAAATGTAGTGGTTCTAGTACTAATTTAATGGTCTCTGGTTAAAATAGGAGGGAGAAGTTTAAATATACTGTCAAGTTTGCCAAGATGCCAGATGTTTAAATATAGCTATTGGAGTCTTCCTTTATATATGTTCTTCTGAAAAGAAGACATTTTTGTGTATGAATTTGTTTAATTAATGGCTTATGCAGTTTAATCCTATATATTTTTTCTTGGAAGTAAGCCTTACTGACTTCAGGGTGGCTTAGTTTCAAATCAGTGCATGTAGGATGGCATTATTACTTTACCACATCAAGACTGTGTAGTTCTTGATGCAGTACATAACTTTAAATAATTGTAATGTTTCTTCTGCATATACTAATGACACATTATAATATTTTCCTGCTAGCAAACCTTTAAGATATTCCGTGTAACTAGCCATTTTCCCTGTTACACAGATGTGGTTCTTTCCTTAATTGTGCTGGCTGCTCATAAATGAAAGGAAAATAGTAAAAGGTGGTAGTTGCTGTTTGTTGGAGTTCACTGAGAAAGAGGTTGAAAATAAAAAATCTTTCCTGTGTTTTATGAACTATTTTGCCTATTCTGCATTTTAATAGGGTGTGATGTATAGATATATTTATATTAACTAGACAGTATTTGTCCTTTGCAACCAACAGAACAATATTTCAAGTCGGCCGCTGTGACCCTAAGTGAGAGGTTCACTGCTTATCAGAAGGCTACTGAAGAACATAGCGCCCGGCAAAAGAGCCCCGAAATTCACAGGTGTGGTATCCTATTGCTCTGTATGCTACTTTCTTAGCTGAACCAATAGATATCGACCTACATATCAAATGAGATCTCCTTCTTAGCAAACCAACCATTTATTTTTCTCTTAAATTAAAAAAAAACTTGAAAGAAGAATGGGGTAAAGGTTCTGATGCAAAGTTCAATGTCTACAGTGTAGTACATACTGAATTAATATTCTTTAGTAATAGAAAATGCTGTGTGAAATATGTACTAATACCTTTGACGTATTTATGCACCCATCATTTTATTCAGTGTAAATGTTAATTGTATATATGGGTGGGTTATTTTAAACTTCATGCTCAGAATCAAAACTTGTTTGGTAACTCTTTTTGTCAACCCAAGGAGATTTTCTGCTTCTCCAGTAACAGCCTTTTGTACCATAATGGCAATGTGTGATATGGCATAAGGGTCAGCCATTCACAGAAAGCAAATGAGAAATTCACCTACTAATTCTTTAGATTCTGGCCCAGATTTGCTAAATGACAAGCAATTCTTCTTAAACATGGTTGATAATCATCTTGCTGATTTTATTTTTGAATCAATGGAAACATGACAAGCGAATTAACGTTTTTTTCTGGCGGCAGTGTTTTGTCCAGCTTTCACTTGATTGGAGAAATGCAGCTGAGGAAATTTTAAGCCTCCAATGAAGACGTTTTAAGACATCTGGTTTATATTATACTACAGTTTTTAAAAGTTCATTGAAATGTATAGTTGTTGATATTTTGGTTTTATTTGAATATTTCTGTGTTTGGGGTGAAATGGATATTTAAAAATTAATAACCAGGTTTGATTTTTGGATTGCACAATGGCACTTTCCCTTTTGTGTTTCCAGTTTTCCACTTGACAGAGATGACTATTGGCAGCCATAATGATTACTTTTAAAAATCTTGCATTTAGGAGGATTGACATCTCTCCAAGTGCCCTGAGGAAGCACACCCGTTTAGCGGGAGAAGAGAGAGCCTTTAAAGAAGAAACTCAGAAAGTAGGTTTCAAATTGTTGCTACTTTAGTGTACAACCTCATGGTTGTCTTCTTGTTTTTATTCTCTTGTTTGTTGATTTTGTTTTTATATCCTAGATCATGTTGAGCCTGTTCCATTTTTAATAATTTTGAGGGATCAGTGTTGTGCAGTCTAATTATACTGTTTAATAACTTGACATGTCGTGATTAAATACTGTATTCCTTGTTCTTGGCAAATAGAGACTATATTACCAATTTCTTCCATAGAGTAGCTGAATTCAGCAATTTTGATGTTTCAGCAAAAAAATTGTATCAGTTTTGTTCCAGTAGACTTTACAAGGATCTGATTAATTTTTTGGAAGTAACTTTTGATATTTTAGCTCTATCTTGGGAAATTAACTTTTCTTTTTCAGTACACCTGTTGGGGAAAAGGAGAGCACAGTTGCCAGTACTGGGTTGGATACAAATTACCTTAAGCATGAAAAATATACCTAAATATTTTAAATTAATAAATAAGATAAAGGACTGTGAGCAGAGCTCTACTCAGCAACCAATTTTTCCTTCATCCCTCTCTCTCCTTTGCAGCCTCTGCACTTCCCCAAAAAGCCACTTGAGTTGGGGGACCTTTGAGGATAGGGTGGGGTGCAGCACAGGCGGCTGCAGCTAGAGGAGGGAAGCCACAGGAGCTCTCTCTGGTCTTGCATGAGTAGGCATGCCTCCTGCCATGGTGGGGTGAGGATGCTGCCCATAGTTAAGTAAGAGGTAGGTCTTTTCTTACGGCATTATGTAAGAGTTTGGGTGCTAAAATAATTTCCCTGAAATGTTTCTGATTTAGGGAGATAAAAAATTAAAGTGTGATGCTGCTGACCTTCGACATGACATCGACCGTCGCAGAAAAGAACGAAGTAAAGAACGAGGAGACTCTAAAGGTTCCAGGGAATCCAGTGGATCAAGAACGCAGGAGAAAATGTCAAAAGATTACAAGGATTATAAATCTTACAAAGAAGACAGGTAAGGGTTTAACTGCTGTAACTAGGTTTTTAGCTTCTAATTAGACTTTTGTAATTGTAAGCTTAATTGCTTTCAGTTTTCACTGTACAATGGAACATCTAAATTTAAACACTTAAAATTATTTGTTTTACAGCAAAAATGTATTTGTCTTTTACACGGCTTATGGTGGATGAGGACAAAAACTTTGGAATAGCAAGCTAACACTGAAAAAAAATGACAAATTAATCTGTCCTATTATCCAGGCTACATCAGGAGGTTGGACTTCAATGCAGTACATTTCTGTAAACAGTTTGTGTAAGAACTTTGGTTCGTTATGCTTGATTCCGCACTTTTTCAACTCATAACACCCAGACTATGAGACTTTTTTTTAAACTGATGGATAAGGTTAACATGGGGAGGGGGAGAATTTTTTTCCCTCAAGACAGGGAATGGGCTCTACTTAAACAGGTTAGTCTTTAAAAACAATCTATTCAGTGTATTGTTGTAAGAGTTATATCCACCTTTTGGGTATGGTATTAATATATAAATATGGTCAAATCAATGCCAGACGTCTTCGCCATGGGGAGTTGAATACAAAGATCATATACATTGTTTTTCTTGTTCTTCCACTTGTGTAATCATGGATTTATTTGAACTTTCTGTTTGCTTTCCTACACTGATGATCATTCACTTATCAGTTGCTTACTAGTTCTGTACCTTGCGCCCATAATGTGAAAGGGCAAAATAATTTTTTTGCTATTCTTGGTAAGATACGAAAAAATGAATGAAATAGCATCACTTCAGACACATTACCTATAAGGATTCTTCCCTGCATTTTTTTTCTAAACATAGTTTTGTTAGCTAACTAGCTCTTTCTGCTCATCAACAGTTGTTGTTAATGAGCCATAAACTGTTTAAAAAGTTATAGATGGAAGATGGATAGTGTAATGCTGTAAAACTCCACATTAGCATCAAACAAGAGGAGAGTAGCTTCTGAAATTGTGTAGGACTCTACAGCAAACAGTATGGTTTCTTATTTTTCAGTAAACAAAAAAGAGAGCAAGACCGTTCTCGATCTTCCTCAACTTCCTCCCCATCTTCCTCTTCATCCAGTTCCCGAGAAGAAAAAGAATGCAAGAAAGAAAAAGACGAAGAGTTTAAACCTCATCATGAACAAAAAGAATACTCTGGTTTTACAGGAGTTGGAAGACCTAGAGGCACATTTGTGAGTTTCTGCCATACTTTTTCTGCTTAAATTTTTTTTTACTATACCCACAAAATTTCTAGATGTTGCTTGTTTTTTATTTGAAAAGTATATTATAGGAAAATGTTCAGAAGTTTTTCCTACTTGGAAATGTAAGTTGTCAAGGATGGGGTGTCCATCATAACATGCTTTCTGTTCCAGCTCTATTTAGATAGGAATATGTTGCCACACAATATTTTGCATAGTTCTGAGTTTAAAAATGGCAGGTTTAATGAAACCAAAGCAGCCACACGTTCTTTGCTACATTTATTCCTTCATTCATTTTTATACTACTTGATATTTCTTTTTATAGCTTACCTTCTGTGTACTTTTCTGCAGCTTTGCTTTGCTTTTTCCTCTCTCTTTTTAGCAGTAACTGTGGAGAAAATCTGACTTTAAACCAGAAAGGATAGGCATGACATTTTGCTTTTTTCTTTCAACAAACATTTGTTCAGGAGTCTTGAAAATCTGTGTGCAGTTAGTACTGAGGTGAATACCAAAGAATCTAAGGAAGGCCCACAGCATTATAACTTCAGAAAAGTAGCTGCCTGTCTGTGGCAATTCAGATATGTTAATATGCAGACAGTGTAATTTACACAGCATTACAGTGGAAGATGTGCACTATACAACAGTGTTTGTTATTTCCAGTAGCTCCGCAGAAGTCTGTTTGCCCAAGATCTACATAGTAGGTAGTGAGTTGGGAATAACATAATTTTTCTATAAGCACTGTGGAGCTACTTGCTGGTTCCGGCCACAAAAGAGGCTGACTAGGTGAGATAATGTATAAAGCAGTTGAATGTGAGAAGAAAGCAACAAGTTGGTCAAAAGCATGTTCTCTTGCCAGTCCAGTAATTAAATAGGTTCAAGACTGTTTGTTTCTAAAAGCTAGTTAATTAAAAGTTTCTGAGTACAGTTATTTTTTTCCTTTAAGTCTCTCTTGTTGTATCTAGTTTACTTCAGATACATTTAAAACATTTGCCCCTGCTTTCTTATTTTTTCCCTTTTGAATATTGTAGACTATCAGACTAACTGCCGGGAGTTGATTGCAGACACATAAACCCAGAGAGCATTCATAATTCTAGAACATGTGTTTAATTTCTCCATTCTTCAAACTGAAAAGGTAGATCCCACAAAAAAAAAGCTTTTCCTGCCTCCTGGGAGAACCTTATGAACAAAATTCACTGTAGAGTGGAGGGGGCTGCAGTGAGGAAGAGGAATTGAGAGAAATGACTTCTGGGAGAAGGCAGTTTCATCTGATTTTCCCCTTTTCAGTGCAGTCCATTGTTCATGTTGTTCACAAGGATCCCTCTAGGAGGATTTTGGGATAAGCAGCAGACTGCCAGGTGACAGGGAAGGATCTGCTTCTCTGGCTTCTTCTGTAAGTTTCTCTGTGGTGTCCATCCTAGCTTGTTTTTTTAAGTTGTGGTTTCAGGCACACTAGATATTTGCAAATATTTTATTTCTGTGGATTGTTGAAAGCAGATATTTTTCATTATCGGATACTACTTTTTGAAAGTGTGTGTCCTAGATAAATCATTTATCCCCCTAACCACAAAATACCCAACTGCTAGACAGTAAATACAATTGCGTTAAAGTAGCTGCAGGATTCTACACACGGATTCCTAAGCATCTTCATTATATGTATGGTGTTAGTTGAAGAGTTATAACAAAGCATTTTGGTTAATGCAATACAAATTTATAGTTTGCTTTGTGTAAATTAATTAAATACATAAATGCTTTGGTCAATCAGTTTCGAATTAGGGGCAGAGGAAGAGCCAGAGGCGTGTTTGCTGGAATAAATACTGGTCCCAGTAATTCAAATACTGCTTTTCAAAAGAGACCGAAGGAGGAGGAATGGGATCCTGAATATACCCCCAAAAGCAAGAAATACTTCTTGGTGGGTGCCATACTATTATGCATGCATCTTTTATCAAAGCTTATTGTATAGATAATTTCATGGAAACAAAATTTAGTGCTACTTCCATCATTTTCAAGGATTTATGCTCACAGAATCAGACCTCATGTTTCTTTTATATCCACCTGCATAAGAAATTCTGTGGTGTACTTTAGAAGAAATTCCTTTTGCACAATTTCTTATCTGTCCTTTGTGAAGGGAATAATTCTGTCAAATACTGGCTGCGGTATAAAAATTCAAATACTGCCTTTGCCCAACATATTTCCATCTAATTTGTAACTAAGGAGTTTGCTTTGCTTTAGAGCTCTGTGAGGAATGAATTGTAGAGATAAAAGCTATCCTAATTACATAAGTAACTTCTAAATAATACTGGTTGTAACCTTTGAAATATCCTTACATTGTCACTATATAGTATATTGTCATTATTTAGAGTTAGCAAGGGCTCTTCAAATTTGAAATGCCAGGGAAGAAAGAAGAGTTTCAATCTTTCATGCTCCTTTAATTTCCTATCTGTCATTGAGCTAATTTCAGTTTTCAAATCATGCCCTGTAACTTACTTTCCTAAATCAAATATGGGTTTCAGGCTTAGAAGAAAGAATAGCTTTCTTGTTCCCAAATGAGAACATGTGTGATCACACCACCTAGTGCTGGGCAGATTTAGTTTCCACCTCAATATTAGTTCGAAGTGCAGCATTTTGTCTCATAGCAATGAATGGCAAAGGGGTTCTTTCAAGGATACCATTGGTCTCTTGACTGTGTGGATCCCAGTATTTGGAGGGAGAGTTACTTATGCCGTCTCTCAACTGTGTCGCAGATACAACCCAGTTATTTCGAGAATAAAGTCAGCTTGTACCTGTAGCACTACCTTGAATTATCTCACTCGCTTATGCTAGACTGTGATGGAATGATTGGTATTGGTATTTGTAAGTCACTTGGCAGATTTTCTTACAAAAAAATCAAAGGGTTTATGTGGTCTTTTGACTATAGGTTTTTCCCTCTAGGAAAAATCTACCAAGTTACTTGTCAGAAAAATTGATATAGTTAACATTTTTCAAACCAGTATTTACAGTCCATGTATACTAGTACTGGTGGATGTAATTCAACATATTAGAGACAGATCATTTTAACAGATTATTTCCAACAATACAAGCAAAGCTTTAGAACTCCATAAAAAATAAGGACTAAAATACATAGATTTGCATCCAAAACCCCTAAGGATAAACTACAGAGCTGGGACCAGTGTCCCTATCTCTCCCATTAAATCTATGTTTAATTAGAGATGGGCCTTTAACTCAGTGAGAGAACATATGTTTCTGTCACCAGTTAGAGGATCACAGGTAGCAGGACTGGAAGACACTTCTGCTTGAGACATGGAAGAGCTTCTGCCTTTTAGCATATACTGCTACAAACCAGGAGGGCTGAGTAGGTTGAGACACTAATTTGAAAGCTACTCCCAGTAAAGCATGTTAGTGCTTTCACTTTCTTTGTTCGCTCCATATTTGTTCTAGCATGATGATAGAGATGATGGTGTGGATTACTGGGCCAAAAGAGGAAGAGGCCGGGGCATTTTCCAGCGTGGCAGAGGAAGATTTAACTTCAAAAAGTCAGTTAGCAGTCCAAAGTGGACTCATGACAAATACCAAGGGGATGGGCTTGTGGAAGAAGAAGAAGAAACAATGGAAAGTGAAGACAAAGAGAGGCGCAAAGAAGAAAAGGTAGGCAGTTCCTGGTTTCTCAAGTCTTTGAAGATTTTCTTGCTTATGCAATGTAAACATTCTTATCTCAATTTCAAAGGGGTTTAAAGTTCTGTAATAATATAGTGCAATATTCTACATCTTTTGCACAGGAATAACTGAAGACACGTTCCGACTGAAAGTTTATGCGCCATCCATGCATCATTTTTAATATGACTATTGTCGTCAAATGAATGTAAGCATTTTACTTAAATTTTACCGTTGGAGAGTAGCTTAGGTTTTTGTTTTAATTCTTTAGTGATTCACTTAATAGTAGCTGTTAACAATTATACCGCAGCAAGTAGAAAAATACAATACTATTTGTCTTGATCACTTTTTAAAAATGTTTAAAAATTGTATAAGCAATGTAATTTTGCTTTGTCCAAAAGGTATGGTTGAAACGTTGAGAATTGTACTTCATTGCCCCTACAACTGTGTTTTATTCTGAAGTAAACCTTAGGTCTGCACATCTAAATCTTGAGGCAGCACTTTTTAAAAATAAATCGATATTAAATCTCAACTCTATGCTGGAGTTAGTATTTTCCTTAGTTTTTTTGTTTGTGTGGCTTATGGTTAAATTGTAGTGTAATAATTGCTTGATTTATTTGGGATGGGATAACAATGACTCAGCCACCTAAATAATCTTGTCAACATGTGAGTAGCACTGAAAGACTAATGGGTTACAATCTGTTTTCACAAAAATGATTGTGGATCAGGTTTGAAAACTATAGTATGTTCTGTTTTCTGAAGAATGAGTGTAAGTAGGGGGTATATGTAGGTTGGTGTTGGGATCTAATTAATTATTTCATGCATTCACATTTCTAGACCACAGTGGGAGTTTCTTCTGAACAGATCTAGATCTGACAAGTAGAGCGCTGTAGCTTAACAGGTGCTACGTTTCTCCGTCCACACATGTCCTAACTGCTAATGGGGAAATGCCTCAACTGTTTGTGCAACAGCACTAAAAGTAGTTTGACCTTCTGCACACTCTTTTCTAACAAGAGGATCTATCCTACATTCCAAATGCCCGTACCTTTAGACGTACAACAGAGAAAGGTAAATTGTAGTGAAAAAAGTTACCTTTAACAACCAGCATGCTTCAGGATGTTATTTCAGAATTTACATGCATAATAAATATAGTCTTCTGTAAAACTCTAGATATCCATTTATAACATTTAAGCAGAGTGTATAATGAGTGTGAAATGGCATTATTACTGCAGGAACATTAGAGGAAGACTCATTTGGCTTCTGGTGAAAGTGTCGGCCAAGAAGTACATGGCAATATTGATCCAGCTACTATGTGTCTTTTCCCCAGATTGTAAAATAGTCTCTCTTGTTTTTTCTGTGGGGTTTCTTTGGTAAATAACCTAACAAAAAATGGGATATCTCCGTCATGTTTTCCGTCTTCAGTGGAATAAAGATGTGAAAATTCTAAAATGACATTAGACTGTTATTACATATCACAGAAATATCATAATAGCTGTGTGTTGATGTCTGAGCAACAGGCGTTTTGGGGACAAGCTTCATTTGATTTTGTATATCAAAACCACATAGTCAAATAGTCAATTGAATAAAGTTCAAATTCATGTCAGCTTAAAATGTGAAAATTTAACACTTTACCAGTCCTTTTAGATACTTGTACTGCTAGAATGCTTTGAGGCAATATTAGCTGAGGTTTGCTCTACATATGCAGCAGGTAATAGAATAATGAGCAGGTAAAATGTGCCACTGCAGGCTACAGCCATGGATAGTTACATTTGAAACGTTGCACCATGTGAAAGTCCCTGTAAATTTAAAAAAATGGCGTATACAAGGAAATGTCTCTGTGTGTGCAGTGTTGTTCCCTGTAAGTAGAAAACTAATTTTTGAGCTCTGGAAAACATTACTTTATTTTGTAGGCTGATGTAGTACAATCCATTCTTCAGTATCTTGCTGCCTCAGTACCACCTGCTGTGTGTATAGCCTAGGCCTGAAATACAAAGCAATTTCAAGAAAGTAGTGTTTAATAGGCAGCAATGTCATTGTCAATACTGAAATGAAGGAGAGGCACTGTGCGTGCGGGAGAGTTGCTTTAACTGGTCCATCTAGTACTGTCTCCAATCCTTTCAACTTGAGACGCCATTTATCCTCCCATAATACCTTAACAAAGAGTTGTGAAGGGGATCGATATAAGTATCTAGTAACGACAAATGTAAGCATAAGAATTGGTGATGCGAAAAGGCTATGATTCATCACATGATAGACAACAGCAATATCATTGTTAGTGAGTAGTCAGAAGTCACAAATGAATTGGGAGCATGCCATTTAAATAAAAATACATACACCCATTGCTAAAACTCAATAACTAAACAGGCATATGGTCGCATTGCAATAAGGCAATAGTTAATCAAGGCAGATGGTCATATTCATCATTAGATCAGCAGTGACAGAATGGAGCAGGGCTTCTGAAAGAAGACAGAAGAGAAACTTCTCAGTGCTCAGAAAAACTTCAGAAAGTGTTCTGCCCCGTCTTCGGGCTTAAAAGAGAAATGATTGCAACAAGATGGGAAGAAGATGAATGCCACCCTCAGTCACGCATGGTGTGCCGTCACGTGGAACCTGTATGCAAGCTGATGAAGAATGAAGAACTGGCTGCACTTGAATTCTATGGGTAGAAACTGCATTTTGAGAGGAGGGGCTAATTCATACTTAGGTGTCAGAAAAATGAATCACTTTGCTCATGTGTACACAGGTGAGCCCCATGAAAAGAAGGTACACGCCTGAAAAAATGCATGTTCCAGAGAGACCTTGCAGTTCCCAGACATGTGGGGAACATGGGGGCAACTATATAAGGGCATCTTCTAGAAGTTACAAGAGGATAAAGATGAAAAGGAACAGGCATAGCAAAATGTGTAAAAAAGTTAACAGTTAATGATTTTTTTTTTAGAAACCTGATAAGAGGGGAATTAGGTTTCCTAGCATCTCAGTAACTCAAGTTCTAGTCACCTGTCCAATTTTTAAGAGCCAGCTGCCTATTTCACACTGGCATATATACTCTGTGTCTTCCACTCTGTCTGCCATGTTATTTTATGGAAATAATTTTACACAGAAAACTCACAACTTACTAAAGCATATATAAAGTCAGAATTAATTCCTGGCATATCAAGGCACAGCCCCAGGCCAGCCTGTCAGATCTCAGAAACTTAAGCAGGGTTGGCCCTGGTTCGAATTGTATGGGAGACCTCCAAGGACTACCAGGATTGTGACACGGGCAGGCAATGGCAAACCACCTCTGAACGTCTCTTGCCTTGAAAACTTACGTGGTCATCATAGGTCAGCTGTTACTTGATGGCATGCGCGCACACATATCAAGGCACACACCTTGGGGGTGGGGGAATGAACTGGTAAGCAAGTATGTAATTAACAATAGGGCAAATCACATGATGTCTCACTACATATGGACAATCGCCAGGCAGATGGGAGTATTTCTGATGGTACCCACATTGAGTGGCATGTACTAATTGAATTTGTGCTTTAGCTATTTGCCTATGGGGGAACACAAATCTTTACATTATAGAGAGGGTATTTCTGCATTGCTAGGAGGGAAGGCTGCATGGTATAGCCCGATCTTGGAAGCTGAGCAGGGTCAATACTTGGAAGGGACACCTCCAAGGATAGCCCTGGAGAGGAAGGCAATGGCAAACCACCTCTGCTTCTCACTTGCCTGGAAAGCCCCTTGCTGGGGTCGCCATAAGTCGGCTGTGACTTGACAGCACTTTACCCACAGTGTACATCCCTACCAGATCCTTAAGATTTTTGCAAAATTCTGCCTTTATATGTAATATTGAAACATCCAGCCTTGTGCTTATCTGTAGGATATTTGATGTTACAGCATCATAAATAATAAAATGCATACAGGAACACCCTGTGCAATTATTTTACTGGTGTCAATCAGAGCATGATTTACACTTGGCTGACTGTCAGCTGTTTGCCTCTATCAACTGGTTTTCTGGAAAGCATCTCTAGAAGCCTTTTAGTTTCTACCTACCCTGTCGCTCCCTATCTACATGTGGCTGTTTACTTCGTTTATATCGCAAGGTCTACAGCACTGGTTCCCAACTGTTGTCTGTGGACCCCCAGGGGTCCGCGAGAACTAAATTAAGGTCCACTAAACAAAGTTAAAAACCCATCATAAATTAATATTTTCAATTAAAAGTTCTCTATTATAAATATATATATACATTCAAATATTATTCTAAGCTTAATGTTTAACTAACAGTTATGATTAAAGTTTATTTTCAAATTCTCTGAATTTTTATTTTGAACCCTGGGGTCCCTGCACCGAACAAAAAAGTCCTAGCGGTCCCTGGTCAAAAAAAAGGTTGGGAACCCACGTTTGGGAGACCCGAGGCTGAAGGGCTCGACGCCTCGCATCGCCGTCTGCTGCGCGCTTTGGAGAGGGGAGAGAGCGCGGGATGGGAAGGACGCCCCCCCACCACCCCTCTCCCACCCAACCCCCCCCCTTTTCGTTTTAGCCCAGTTGCATTTTAGACCCCGGCGACGTTTATTCTTGCACGAGCTGCGGCGAGTCGGAGCCCCCCCGCCCCTCCCCATGAAAAAAGACCCCCCCCCCCAAACACACACACATGCACACTTTCCCTTGCATTTGAAGAAGGGGCTGCCCGTGAACCCGGTCAGCCTTGGCGGCGCCTCCGGACCTTCGGTCTTGCTGGGGGCCGGCCGGCCGGCCGGCCCCCAGCAAGACCGAAGGTCCGGAGGCGCCGCCAAGGCTGACCGGGTTCACGGGCAGCACGTGCTCCCCTCCGCTCCCCTCCGCCCCGCCCCGCCCCTCGCCGAAGCCCCGCCCCCCGTGCCGCGGGGTTGGCTGGCGCGGGCGGCGACGCCCCCTCGGCTCCTCCAATCGCGTGGAGGACGGGCCGGAGTTTGAGTGTAACGGTCGCGGCGGTCGGTTGGAGGAGGGTCGCTCGCTCGCTCGGCTGAGGGGGGGGATTTCTTCGGTTCGTGTAGGTTCCTCCCGCCCCCCCCCCGGTGCTCCCGTCCAGTCAGCGCCGGGGGGCTTCTCGGGGCCGGCGGGCCAAGGCACTTGGCGGGGGTGGGTGGGCGTCTCTGCGCTCCTTGCGGGCCCCGGGGCCTGGCTCTGGGGGTCCTGGGCCTGCGGCGGCGGCGGGGTCCCCAGTGGCCGGAAGGTGAGGCGGAGCGACGGTCCAGGCCCCCCTCCCCCCCCCTCCCCTGGAGTGGCTGGGTTCGGTTCCGGGCACCACAATTTAAAAAAGATGTCGACAAGCTGGAACGTGTCCAGAGGAGGGCAAGGAAGATGGGGAGGGGGTCTGGAGACCAAGTCCTGTGAGGGAAGGTTGAAGGGGCTGGGTATGCTTAGCTTGAAGAGGAGAAGACTGAGAGGGGATATGATAACCATCTTCAAGGACTTGAAGGGCTGTCATAGAGAGGAGGGTGATTAGTTGTTTTCTGTTGCCCCAGGAGGTCGGACCAGAACCAACGGGTGGAAATTAAATCAAAAGAATTTCCGTCGAGACATTAGGAAGGATTTTCTAACCGTCAGAGCATTTCCTCAGTGGAACAGGCTTCCTCCGAAGGTGGTGAGCTGTCCTTCCCTGGAAGTTTTTAAGAAGAGGCTAGATGGCCATCTGTCAGCAATGCTGATTCTGTGACCTTAGGCAGATGATGAGAGGGAGGGCCTCTTGGCCATCTTCTGGTCACTAGGGGTGTGTGTGTGGGGGGGGAGGTAGTTGTGAATTTCCTGCATTGGGCAGGGGGTTGGACTAGATGACCCTGGTGGTCCCTTCCAACGCTATGATTCTCGTGGGAATTTTTTACCCCATTTGTTTTTCTAACACAGAATTTGGAATGAACAACAATACCATGTACAAGCCAGGGCCATGTTTATTAGCCTAAAGCACTTCCTGTGTGGCTGAGTTAAATTAAATCAAAAGAGTTTCCGTCTAGACATTAGGAAGAATTTTCTAACCGTTAGAGCGGTTCCTCAGTGGAACAGGCTTCCTCGAGAGGTGGTAAGCTCTCCTTCCCTGGAGGTTTTTAAGAAGAGGTTAGATGGCCATCTGTCAGCGATGCTGATTCTGGGACCCTAGGCAGATGATGAGAGGGAGGGCACCTTGGCCATCTTCTGGTCAATAGGGGTGTGTGTGTGGGGGAGGAAGGTAGTTGTGAATTTCCTGCATTGGGCAGGGGGTTGGACTAGATGACCCTGGTGGTCCCTTCCAACCCTGTGATTCTATGAAAGACAGGCTTATGGCAAAAACCAAAGTTGTGAAATAACTCTTTAAATTAGGACCGCTCTAAAACGGCATGGCACCGGACTCTTGATTAGGTCAGGCCGGATGTTTCATACAAAAATAAAAGCAGGTTGACAAGGAAATGATCCTAAACTGAGGGGGGGGGGGTTAGAGTCATTTGGGTTGGGGCAACAATGGCATGTCTGTTGATTTCGGCACAGTGCTCACTGTCTTTGGGTTTCTGGACCAGCTGCTTTCCAGCCCTTGCGACGCATGCCGCAGGCGGCCCCTTGTTTCTTGAAATGTTGAGATTTCATGAAAAATTACATTTTCACAACATCACCACCCTTTCTAAAACCCTCCTGTCAAGCTTTTATATTTTAGTGTCTGTTTAGACATTAACGTTAGAAATATGGAAGCTGAATAAGGCCAGGTGTTTTTAGTTTGAAAGTTTTACGTGCGCGATTTAGAATGATTCGTATTTAGTGACAAGCGGGGGACCACTCGCAATGGCTTGTGAGAGACAGTAGAGACATGAGGGCTCAGAGGGAAGGTGGAAAAGTTTGGGAGGAGAACTTTTTTTTTCTCAAGGCCTTTATTTAAGTTTTTTTCTGATTGAAAACTTGGGGAAACAATGAAAGATTCCTATGAGATATTTTATATATTTCAGAATGAGTAAAATGCTTAATAAGGTAATATTTTTCACACTCCAGATGTAGAGCATGAAAAAATTTGAGGACCTTTTCAACTTTTCTATTGGAAAAAATGGGAAATCTTGAGGAGTGCTGAGAGAAGGCCTGCTTTGCGATATTTCCTCCTTTTGAGTGAGAAAAACCTTGTCTAAAGAAGCATTTCACTCATTCCACATGTACAGCATGAAAAAGTCTCAGGGTGGAAAAATTGGGATATTTGAAGGAGCAATTGGGGGGAAATTCTTATATTGTAAACTTATATTTTCAAGATTTTAATAATAAGTTTAATAATATATTATTAAAGAATTCAGTGTTTTCACATAGTTTGTATCTAATGATGCTGGCAGTTCTACCTATTGTGATTATTAAGCGGTATGGTTCAAATACTTACTTTTTTTTTTACAACAACATTTGTTTTATCAGTAAAAGAAGATGAGGTTTGTTAGGAAAGTGAGTACTGCATAAATTTAAATTCTCCCCAACCCCTCCCCCCAACAGAAAAAATGCTTTCCCCCGTAGCTTCAAAATTACTGGAAATTTTACATCTCTGGGGATGATGTTTCATTTCCCCCACATCCCCCATCACTATTTCCTCTTTCCCTTCCCTGGCAGCCCCCTTAGTCTCTCCCCTTTGCCCTGTGTCCTTTTCTCATTCCTAGCCACCAACCTATCTTAATCAGAGGTAGGGAAGGAGGGAAAGTTGAAGACACCTTCAGCTTTTCTTCCTTCCCCACCTCTGACAGCTTATCCCTGGGAAAACTCTGGCTAGGCTGCCTGGTGGCAGACACTGGGCTGGGCCACTCACTGAGTTTCATGGGGGCTGATGCTGGGCCGGGCTGATTGGCACAGTAGCTACCACTGCTAGGCTAGGCTGAGCTGTGTGTATAGTGACTTTCTGGTAGTTGCTGCTGCACCTGTACCCTGCGAGTCCTCCTTCCTCAAGAGACATAGTGTGTGTGGGGGGGACATTTTCCAGGGCTGTTTTGGCCTCCCAATCCCCTCATGCTCCCCACCCACTCTGCTTTACAGGAATCAAATTTGGAAGGAATCATAGAGTTGGAAGGGACCATGCAGGCCATCTAATCCAACCCCCTGCTCAGTGCAGGATCAACCTAAAGTATGCCTGACACATGTTCATCCAACTCCTGCTTGAAGACTGCCGGTGAGGGGAAGCTCACCACCTCCCTAGGCAACCAATTCCACTGCTGAACAGCTTTGTGAAATCGGCTGCCTAGGGAGGTGGTTGGCAGTATTAGCAATATTATTGTGGTTGCCTAACAATCCATAGTAGCCACTGAAAGTTCAGTGGGCATTCTTTTCTGAAAGCTACGTGTGTTGTTTCTGTTATTTTGGTGTTTTTTGATCCCCCTATTTTTTAAAAACTGATTGCAGGTTTTTCTGCAACCATGGCACTTCTTTCAGGTTTGTACAGAAATCCCTCTGGTCTGTCCCTAGCTCGGTTTTGCAGCTGTACCTATCTATTCTCTGTGGTTTGGAAATAGATATATTGATAGGACTGGTTAATTGGCCTTGTGGGGGGTGCAGATGACAGGATATTGAATTACTAAAGACTTCTGTGTAATTTTGTGTACAAATAATACAGCAATAGAACTAGTTTCTCCCAGAAACAATAACTTCCAATATATTGTAGCCGGGAATTAAGATGATTTGACTGTGTGCACTAAGTGGTTTTGGGGAAATCCTTAGCTTAGGACCTCTTCCCAGTCAACTACCACCCTCACATACATAACTTACACCCTTCCCTTCCCCACATAACATAGTATCTGCTGCCTCCTCAAAAATAGCGTGACAACAATTGTATAAATTGGAAGACAATGCCACCATGATGGATTGATTTCAAATCCATGATTTAAATTGCGATATAGAATGGTTATGAAATGTAATGGTAAGGAGTAAAGTGGTGAAATGGCAGGGAATATATTGTTGCCAACCTCCAGGTGGGGGCAGAATTAGAACTGATCTTTAGATGCTAGAGATCAGTTCACCTGGAGTAAATGGCTGTTTTGGGGGTGGGCTTTATAGCATACTCAAGGTCCTTCCTCTCCCCAAACCCCACTCCCAAACCTCCAGGAATTTCCCAATCCAGAGTTGACTACCCTATACGGAGACAGAGGCCATTAACGCATGTCCATCTTGTCCCGTGAATCTCCCGGGCATGTAGCAATTCTCCTTAGTCCAGGACTTCCAGTAGAGTGCCATTGGTCCGAGCGCCATTGTTTCTTGGGGGCTCCCAAGAGACACCAAGAGTCGTTTAGATTTGGAGTGCTAAAAGCACCCCAACCCTGTCCTAAATAGTGGATCGGGAAGCAGGAAATTCCCCTGCAGCCTTCAAGAGCGGATGGACTCCCATATTCTCTGAGAGAGCTTTCATTAAGCCTCTCGGAGATTTGGAAGCTGTCTCCGCCGGCACTTAGGGGCTACCATTGCCTCGGACAACTCTTTGGATTTAGGCTTTGACCTCCTCTATCCATTAACATCAAAGAACCTATGAAAAGAACAATAAGCCTCACCTTTGGAAGTCAGAGTGAGTAAAGACACCTTCTGCCTTTATCTTGATTGAGAAGACTTGAATGACGATAAAAACACCTACGAAAACCGCGACTCCCTGCCCAGCGTAACGAGTCTTTTTAAATTAACAAATGCCATAAAACGAACCGACACATACCTTATCAACTTGATCAGTGAGTAGGCGCAATAAAAGGGACTTTTTAATGACTTTACAACTACCAATTAAATGTTGTCGAAGGCTTTCACGGTCAGAGTTCATTGGTTCTTGTAGGTTATCCGGGCTGTGTAACCGTGGTCTTGGAATTTTCTTTCCTGACGTTTCGCCAGCAACTGTGGCAGGCATCTTCAGAGTAGTAACACTGTCCTTCAGTGTTACTACTCTGAAGATGCCTGCCACAGTTGCTGGCGAAACGTCAGGAAAGAAAATTCCAAGACCACGGTTACACAGCCCGGATAACCTACAAGTACCAATTAAATGCTTTGAGGGGAGGGAGTGAGACAACCCCCCCCCATTCCCGGTTCTCTCTGATTCAATCAGTCCTCCAGCCACGTCGCCTCTTAAGACCGGAAGATAATAAGAAGGGCTTTGTTACCATTGAAAAGACAGGGCAGATTTGAAGACTTGAAGTGAATCTCCCTAGTGTAACCATCAGATAGTTCCTACCACTTAACCACCAAGAGGAGACGACGCAGGATCTATGATACTGCAGTTTCCTGTCTACTTCCTTTTCTTTATCTGTGCCACTTTGAAGCGAAATTGAGGATATTTTGAAAATTACAAAGCCCACTTTTATATAAGAATACAAGCAGATATGTCAAACAAGAGGATGGAAGATATGTTACTCAAACAAATGGACATGTTTGCAGTGCAACAAGATTTAGTCTTTGAAAAACAACAAGCGCTCTCACATCAAGTATTTCAACTAGCTGAGAAGATGAATATCTTATTTAAATCAATCAATGGAAAACTGGATACAATTATTGAGGAGATCCATGATATGAAGACCAAAGATATGACAACAATTATGCCAATGGAAATAAAAGGATCTACTAAGGAGATGACGACTGAATGCTATGTGGAAGTGGTGATAAAATCTGGAAGTAATGACAATGAACCAGAACAATTTATCCTAAAAGAGGTAGCTGCAAATGTCCAGCTTGCAATGAGAGAGAGCAACATGAGAGAATTCAATACCTCTACATTCTACTTGTCTGAGTTACTGTTGATAGGAGGAACACTATTATCCCAAGAAAACATTTCCTGGCAGCCAGCGATGGAGGGAGATACAACGAAAGATTTTAACAAGAAGCTGCAGGAAATTTTAACAAGAAGCCAATGGATGCAACTACTGGGATCCTCTTTTACATTTTCAGAGGCCAGAATTGCAGCTACTATACTGAAAAATGGGGGGGTGGGAATTGGGAAATGAAGAAGGACTGGCAGATCCCCTCCCAAAACAAGAAAATGGCTAAGATGATGCTTATTTTTGGGGTGTAAGGGAGGCACGGTGGATTTACTTTGATGAATTTTTAAATGGGAAAATTTGTTTATGATCTAATCCCTTCATTATAGAATAACAAAATGTTACATAGAGACAATGATGATGATATTATAACTATGCAGGACTTCTGAAGAAGTGAGCTGTGGCTCACGAAAGCTCATATCCTGCCAGAAAATATTTTTGTTAGTCTTTAAGGTGCTACTGGACTCTTGCTCTTTTCTACTATGTAGGACTTGAAACTGCTTATAGAAGTAGTATAGATAGCTTAAAGCAAGTCTGTATGAAAGAAATTAAGGATTAGAAATTAATTTGAAATGGAAAAGTGTTAACCAGTAGAATTAGTGACTGAAGATGTGGGGAAGTCGTATATAGTAGATAGCATTGAATACTATAGATAACATATTCTCAGTAGTCGCAATGAGTTTTTTTATTATAAATTGTTTTAATTTTAAACTGAATTTCCATTTTCACCCTATACATGATTTTTTTTTAACAGCTGTGGCAGATGATTACTAAATTATTCCAGCATTTGAATGAATACATTGCTTTTTAAATGTCTCTGCTACTGAGCCTCTTAAGACAACTGCTGGAATATTATGGTGTGCCTCCTGAACTGGTAAGCCAATATTATTGGATTAAATGAGGTGGGGGATTGGGAGATGTTTCATGAATATTTTGTATTGAAACTGGAAAAGGACCATAGCAAGCTTGACAATCAGTTAGTGTCATAACTAGACAATTTTATAATTCGGCTACCTTGGCCATTTGATCAGTGTTAACTTCTGCTGAGAGAACTGTTCAGATTGGGGAGAAAACAGTCTAGAGGGTTCATGTTAATAGTGAGATTCTTTTTGGTGAATCCTTTTTTATTTTGGCAGGTCCTACAAAGATGTGAAGTTTGTCTTTATGGTATTGCTCAGATGTTCAGATCTCATCATCCTTTAAATACCTTGTCTGCAGTATACTTCCAACAGTTACGTGCCATCTCAAGAAACTATTTGGTGAGGGTAGCAACATCTTTCTCTTGTGCTTTGTAGTGTTCCTAAAGTAGGCAGATCTTGAGTACGTTGTTTGCAGTACTTTTTGTTCTTCCACTGTCATAGCTTGAGATTTCTGCAGTTTACTACTGCTATTAACTTCACTTTTAATTTTTTGGACTTTCTATCGTGGGATTTTTTTAAAATACATACCATTATCCACAAACAGTTATACCTCTACTGCTTTATGTGTATATTTTCCTGTTTGTAGTTAACACTGATTTTGTTCCTATGTTACCTTTTGAAAACTGGTTAATGGCTGTCCTATAATATTTCCCCCCTTTCATTTCTGTACTAGTGTTGTTTGCCTGAAAACAAAATGCAATAGAAAACCAGTAATGAACTAAAATGTTTTACCCAGCTGAGAGCCCTATTTGTGTTTAAGGTTGAAAGATATTCTTCTCTCTTAGGTGTCCTGGTCTTGGGAAACAAAGAAATATGGATCTACTCGAAGTTTTGTCCGCAGATTGGGAAAAATGATATCCTTAGACCCTTATCCAAGGGCTCACTTTCAGGTTTGAGGATTATTGCAGAGTTCAGTACTAATGTCTTGTCTAAGTCCAGTGTCTTATTCCGGCATTCTGTTTTGTGCTGCATGTAATACTAGTGAAAATGAGTAGTAGGCATCCCTTAAGAGAATTTTACTGGAACTGTATTGCTTTGATTTACAAAAAAATATGTCAAAACTGAGGAAATAGAAACAATGTACTGCAGTGTTCCTGGAAACTGATTGGGAGGGGCTGCAGCTCAGAGGTAGAGCATCTGTTGGTCATGCAGAAGGTTCCAGGTTCAGTCCCTGGCGTCCCCAGTTAAAATAATCAGATAGTAGGTAATGTGGAAGACCTCTACAGGAAACTCTGGAGAGCTGCTGCAAGTCTGAGTAGGCAGTACTGACCTTGATGTACTAAAGATCCGTTCAGTATAAGGCAGCTTCATGGGAGACTTAAGCTGTGACATTTTTTAATTTTTTTTAAAAATATTTAAGTTATTTATACACTTTTCTCACTGAGAATCAGGGTGGATTACGCTGTTAAAGTCAAGGGTCCGTAGCCTTTTTCAACCTTTGTGCATCTTTGGAATTCTGACACAGGGTGGTAGGCACAAACCACAAAATAGCTGCTGCAGGAGGTAGAGCCAACCGCAAAATGAAAGGGAGTGAGGTTATGCTTAACTCTAATAGTAACTCGTCAACATTTCAAGCAGAAGCTCTGCTTAAAGATGATACCTTTTAAAATGAGTCTATTACTTAAAAATATGTCCTTGCATTCATACATCGTACCTTCGGTCACACAGCAAAGTACTTGTGTTGTGGTAGCTGCTGCTGGAGCAATGTTTGTTTTTTAAATCTGCACAGCCAACCTCATCTCCAGTTTGGTCTGCAGAATCTGAAACCAAGCAGCAATATGAAAAGAGCCAAAACACAGCATAAGCATTAATATGACATGTGAAACAATGCAGAAATTACTTAGTAATGGACAATATAAACGATAAGCTAGTATAGTCCATAGTCCCTTTGTATTTACCAAAGCATCCTTCTGAATCATTTTGTTACAGTATTGCTTGTGTAAAAAAGCTATCCTGAATAATTCAGTTTTGTACAGTTTGAGAAATGCCAGTTTTCCTGGCCTCATTGGTGGCAAGATTCACAGGGGTTCAGGGGGTAGCAATCCCAAGCATCACCCGAAGTTGTGTGTACAGTTGTACTGTAAGCAGATCTGACTCATCTTAAATGAATGACTGTAGAACTGAAAATATATAGGGGAAAGTTTGCAAGTATGGTTGTTGGCAACTGTGTTGCTTCCAAATAAGGCCAATAAACAGTTGTCAGGCGTAGGCTACTTTTTTGCTCCTTATAGTATTCCCTGTGTTACACATCAACTGAGTGCTATGGCTGCCCAAGCAGTCCGGTGGTATTCTCCATCTCATTGCAAACCATTTCCCCTCTCTTCCAAGTTCGATCTACATATCAAGGCTTGGATCCTTCAGTGAATCTCCACTAATGGACGGCATATCCATCAGCAGAATGGGACTTCCTTGCACCCCTCATTCCACTGCAGCCTGAAATGTTGCTCTTGGGGGTTGGGGAGGGGGGAGATCGGATCAGGAGCAGCCTGAGGTACAAATAACCCCCCCCCCCACCTCTTCTGTTCGCTTATCTTTACCATGAGATTCGGCCCCATGGCTTGTCATGTGGAGGCAATTACCAGAGAGGAGCGCTGTGGTGGTTCTGTGATGGTTCTGCTTTCTTTGCATTGACTCCCAAAAAATTAGAGTTATTCAGCTTGGGAAGTAATTGATGGTGGATATAAGGAAAATGCATAAGGTGTTTTTTCTATACTGTTCACTAAGCAGGAATATACTTTATATTTTTATGCTATTAGAATGCAGGGACACCTTTTAATATTTTAATTTTTGTAACTGACATTTTTAGGCATGTGACTAGTTTTCTTTGTTTCTTTAGCGGGTCCGGTGTCTGAATTCCTTGGATTCCGAGCAACATGGCCTTGTTAGTTCCATTACACCCTCTTTTGCTGATGTCTTGTGGATTGCAAATGATGACAGAGAGCCATCTGCTAGATTTAGGCAAGTAAAACTGGTTTGTTGGTTCTTGTAGGTTATCCGGGCTGTGTAACCGTGGTCTTGGTATTTTCTTTCCTAACATTTCTCCTGCAGCTGTGGCAGGCATCTTCATCTTGAGACACTGTCCTTCAGTGTTACTCCTCTGAAGATGCCTGCCACAGCTGCAGGCGAAACGTCAGGAAAGAAAATACCAAGACAACGGTTACACAGCCTAGATAACCTACAAGAACCAATGAACTCTGACTGTGAAAGCCTTCGACAAAACTGGTTTGTTTCCTGAACAATTATTCTGCACAGGAATCAGACCGGCATTCAGTATTTTTTTTAATCCATGTGTTTTTAACAATTCTCTATTGTTTTGTTGCAAAATGTACTTTATGTTTGGAACAAGTTCCTGCTTGAATAATCTTTTTGGTAATGAGAATGTGTATTCTGTGTTGTAACAGTAATCGTTTCCTAAAAGAAAGAATCATGTTCTTCATATATTTATCAATATTGGCTGTTTGGGCAAAGTGTCTCTTATGTGCAAAGTGCCATTTCGTCCCGATCACCAAATCCTTATTTATGGGGTATCCGTTTGCTTGACATGAAGCCAGAGTGATAAAGCCCTTGTTGCATGCCCTGTCATCTTTGGGAAACCTTCCTGCATACTCCAGATTGTGTGCTGTGCGTAGCTGCAGACTTTGCTAGAGTCTTGTGCTGCATTGTGGCTGTACGGGCAAAGCAGGAGGGACAATGATTTTTGTTCTTTATTGAATTCAGTTGTAGTGTTCTGGCTAACACCACTGTGACAGATGTGCCCTCTGGTTCCACCCTCCAGGCACCACAGCACATCTCTGCCTACAGGGAGAGTATGCAGACACTTAATAGCATCAGCCAGTGAGAGGCTGTAGAACCTTTGGGGGGATGCAGAGAGAGTTAGGTGGAGGGAATGCTTGTAATTGCCTCAGATAGGACTTGGGAAAGCGACAAAGAAGCAGGGAAAACTCCCAGGAGAACAGTTAGGTAGTTAGGCCTCACCAGGTAAAGAAAAAGGTCTCCGTTTTAGGGCTCAGGGGCCAGTACAGAGGCGGGAATAGAGCAGATATCCAGTGTGCCTTAGGAAAATAGTGTGTTTGTGAGTGGATTGCGGGAAACATCCCAAGAAAAAAGCTAACAAGATTCTGAGGTTCTTGGGTTTAGTGAGAAGTTCCAAGAAAAATCCTCCCCAGACTCTCACAAAAATTGCATGTAATTTCTGTAAAGCTGTGTATGTATGAAACTGTAACTTTTGTAGAGCAGAGCTTCTACTACCCCGTGCTGTAAATAGCTGATCCTGTGTTATATTCCATGACTTATCCCTTAAACCACTAAGCATAAGCCCTTTTGAAGACAGTCAATAAACTTATTTTTTGTCTTGTGAAAACACTCCAGTTTTTGGTGTGAATCACTCCGCAACAGAGGGGGAGGGGGAAAGCAACATAAATTACCTCAGATTCCTATTCTACCTCCCTAGGCTTCCTCCGAGATTGCAGCATATAGTCCAGCACAGTGATTTGTTAACATTGCCTTACTAACCACTCGCAACCTATACATAACCAAAAACAATTCAATCACTGCTACGGGAAGGTGTGATGTGTCTGGGTGGGGAACTGAGGAAAGTGTTTGGCCTTCACAACCATTTTTACTGATGTAAAGGTTGCAAAGGTATAAAAGGGCTTAGAAACTGATTAAGCTGTGTTCCTTTTCCATCATACTACAACGCTTCCCATTTTTGGCCTCTACTGCAGTGGAGTAGTACCAGCCTCACCAAGGTCTTACACAGCATAGAATTTTGGAGAAGGGTGACCTTCAAGGTGTGGTTTAGGGAATGGCTTGGATCCTCAATCTCTTGAGCTGGTGTAACTGAACCATTGGATTGTACTGCTAGGCTGTGGAGTTTTCTGGTAAATAGATGTTTTAGGAAGGCCTCTTGCATATATTGGAATCAAGTATAAATGTTAAATACCAGATTTTTCCTTTACAAATGTTGTAATGCAGATGTTAGAAGACATGATTCTATGTAAGATGAGAGAGCATATTTATCAAGGCATAAAATTTTGAGTTTATGTGCTAGTAAATTGAATATATTTCATGCATCTATCATAGTGAGCTTGTTGGGGTTTTTTTGGGGGGGGTAGATTTGATGAACAGGCAGAATCTGTGCTTCCATCTTCAGTTCTTTTGCCAGCATCTTCAAAAGGAAAAGCACCAAAAGCAACTGTTGTGAACGAGGATGCAGTCAAAAAAATTTCTGCACTTGAGGAAGAGTTGAGTCATCTTCGTGCACAGATTGCTGCAATTGTCTCAGTGCATGGAGCAAGAAATTATCATTTGTGTAAGTATGTTCATGAGCTGTTCTTACATGCTCATTTAACTAAAGCTGTCTTGCTAGTTTCTTCACGTATGAATCCTGTCTGGGACTTCTGTGTAAAATTAAAATCAGTTGTTTAATATGCCCAACTTATCCATTTGGTCAGTTACAGGCAAGTAGCAATGGAGTTTGTTTATTTATTCATTCATTCATTCATTCAGTGGTTTATAACCCGCTCTCCCCAACCATGGCCAGGCTCAGGATGGGTAACATCATTTAAAATACACCAAAACATCCACAATAAAATCAATAACAATTTATAAATTAAACAATAAAATCCAGATTAAAAGCAGATGGCACCCAATTCAACTCATAGTGCCCAGAATATGCAGTAGGTTACCCCCGGTTAACAAAAATAGCATAGATGCAGAGGGGGGGGGGGAGTAGGGAGGCCAGCAAAAGAGGGTACCCGTGGCTGCAACTGTAGGCCTGGCAGAAAAGCTCTGTCTTTTACAGGCCCTGCAGAACACTTTAAGATTTTCCCAACTTCCCATATAGTAAACCACTTATGAAACTCAGCGTCCTTCAAAAGTAGATTGTGAAGCAGCCAAGGGATCTGTTGTTCAAAGAAAAACAATAAAATTCAACTGAACATGGCCACAGTGTTAAGTAGCTCTTTGAATCTTGTTCCTTGAGCGCATAAACATTAATTCCTATATAAAAATGCAGATGAAAGTTGTTTTTCTAAGCAGAGCTGCATGTATTCAACCCACAATAACACTCTTAACAGTCTACTTCATGTTTCATAAAAAAAGTCAATCTTCTTGAACTTTTAATTTTAAACAGAAAGCAAGCTTGTTCTTAAAACTAGGAATAAACTTGAAAAGGTATTGTTGAATACTTCTTAAATTATAGAAGGGCTGAAGAGAACTTCCTTGAAGAGAACTTCCAATATTTTAGAGAGCTGTTGAATCTACTTTATTTTCCACAGTTTTATTCCACTCTACCTCCTCAGAGCAGCATATGTGAGGGGATTCCTTATTATCCTCCCAGCATCACTGTGAAAGTACAGCCTAAAAAAATCACCTGGTGATTTTTATGGCTGAGCAAGGATCTGAACCCAACCCAAATTTCCCTGGGGCAAGACTGATACTTTTCTAGAGCTATTTTGGTGCAGTGGATTTTGTAACCTGTTCTGAAATAAACAGTTTTATATCTAACTTGGATTAATTCAGTATTATCTTTTCATGTTTTTCTATTCTAGATTGTGTAGATGCTTTTAAAAATAAGCAAAGTGATTGATCTAGTATCTAGGATTCGTCTCTTCTACACATTATAATGTGAATTGCTCGGGTCTCTGATCTGTTAATATTTGTTCTCAATAGGTTCAGATACTGTGAATTCATCAGATACTCCCTGGAGTACTTATCCACAGTCAGCAATGACTTCTACACCAATTCCCATTTCTTCTTGTAGTACAGTAATTCCGCCACCGCCACCACCACTTCCAGATGCGCTGCCATCTCAATGTAATCCCCATATTTCAACAATTGAACTTATAAAACAACGTCGAGCTGCAAGTAAGATCAAAAATATTACAAATAGGGCTGGATGTCAGAAGGCTAAGACTGTTCCCAGTATGACAGATGTTCTGAAAGATATAAATAAGGTCAAATTAAGAGCTGTTGAGAGGTAAGTTGAGCAACGTATGCATTTTAGAATAAAACAAGTGGGGGGCCCTCAAGAGCTTGCAGGGGGACATTTAATTTTTCCTCCCTCACTATTTTCTCTTTCCCTTCCCTAAAAGCCCCTATAGCCTCTCCCTTTTTCCTGCTTCCTTCTCTCCTTACGCACCAACACAACACAAAACAAGCCTTTAAAAAGGTAAAGGTCCCCTGTGCAAGCACCGGGTCATTCCTGACCCATGGGGTGATGTCACATCCCGACTTTTACTAGGCAGACTTTGTTTATGGGGTGGGTGACCAGTGCCTTCCCCAGTCATCTTCCCTTTACCCCCAGCAAGTTGGGTATACACTGGCATATAAAAAGGAAGAACATACAGGATAAATCCAAGTACAAATTTCTTACACACCAGCAGATCTTCTTTCATCTCCCCCATCCTAAGCTTTCCCTCCCCTGGCAACCTCTTCCTGGGAATGTGGTTACAGCTGTTGGGCTGGGCCCATTTGCATAGTGCTGACTGCCAGGCTCAGTTGTGCAGTGGGGAACCCGCAAGGACTTGCAGGGTGGAGTCACTTTCCCCTGTATCCCCCTCCACAAACTGTTTTGTCTTTTCCTCCTGGCAACCCCTATATCCTCACCTTTCCGTGCTTCCTTTCATCATTCCCACACACCCACCAACCTTTTATCTACCCCCCTCTATCTTTATATTTATTATTGATTTACTTCATTTATACCCCATCTTTCTCCCTAATGGGGACCCAAAGCAGCTCACATCATTCTTCTCTCCTTCATGTCATCACAACAACCTCTTGAGGTAGGTTAAGCTGTAAATGTGTGACTGGACCAAGGTCACCCAGTGAGGTCCCATGGCAGAATAGGGATTTGTACCTAGGTCTCCCAGATTCTAGTCCAAAACTCTACCAACTGTACCACAGTGGCTTTCGTGGGGTGGCTGCTGGTGAACAGTAGCAAAGCTTAAACCAAAAAACAGCACGATGGCTCAAATGCAAAACCTTATTTTATGTTGAAAATAACAACAACGTACTATAATGTAACAAATATACTAAACTTCTTACTATGGAATACAACTATATATCAAATTCTAAATAGCACATTTATCACTCAGAGCAATACACAGTTAAGGAGTAAGGTTGATTAGAACTTGGGTCAGGGCCTACAAATTTGGGGGATTTTTTAAAACTTGCTTTTAAAGTATCTCATGTGGTTCTCCTTGTGCTGTTTTGCGGATGTAAGAGGAGGGGATGCCTCCATGGGGTACTCGTGACTTGTTAATGACAGCAGGGCAGAACTTCAAGGTCTGCAAAATAAAACAAATCAAAATGCTAAAATCTAAGGACTGCTGGCTACAGAAACGTGACAGCCGTATTATTTTATAGACAGTTACAGAATGATATTTGCATAATGTTGACCACAGTTTACAGAAAGCAAGAAGAATAGCCTCAGTTCAACGAAAGAAAATGATGAGTTAAAGGTGACAGCCAAGACTACTGTATGTAGTTATTAAGCAAGAGCAGCAAATACTTCCATTAAAGGCTGGAAACACTCTGACTGTCCTTTTTCAGGTCGCCAGGAGGGACACCTCTACCCAAAACAAAGAAAGTAAATAGATTACAGTGGGATCCAGCAGCTTTAATCGCCAAAGCTCTTAAAGAGAAATTTGCAGCCTACAGCAACAGTGATGATTCATTTGATAAAGAGAACAGATCCTCTGATGCTTCTCCATTTTCCAGTCCGGAGACCCCAGGAGTATGTATCTGGCTTTTAAAAAAATACTGTGTCCTTTGTATGTGAATATTATAGATTTAGAAATTATTATTCAGGTGCTGCAGAATTTGATTTCAAATTGACAGAAGGAAGGCCTGAGGCCCCTTGCTTCCCAGAGTTACTCTGGAAGGCTTGGATGTACAGCAGCTATTCCACTATTCAAACCCTGCTTTTACAAATTATGCTAACATTGCTGTTTCAGTCAGTATATTTTAGTTCAGGAAACAACAAATATACTTCCTTCCACACTTTTCTTATAGTGAAAAACAGCTGTACATAGTTAAATGGACAATCATATATATTGAAATAAGAATCAAATTTTTATGGTATCAATTTAAAAAGGAAAAATGAATCTCTTTTTATATAATTTTCAAATGGTAGGTGTTTTAGAGTAGGGTTGTCAGCTCTGGGGTGGGAAATATCTGGAGATTTTGGGGGTGGAGCCTGGGGAGGGTGGGGTTTGGGAAGGGAAGAGACCTCAGCCAGGATACAATGCCATAGAGTCCACCCTCCAAAGCAGCCGTTTCCTCCAGGGGAATGGATCTCTGTTGTCTGGGGATCAGTTGTAATAGCAAGAGATCTCCAGGCCCCACCTGGAGGTTGGCAATCCTACTTTTAGAGATTGGCTGATGTGGTTATTTGGTATACTTTTACATCTCTTTTTAAAAAAATTATTATATAGAAAGGCGTACAGAAGGAAAAAGGGAGAATTGGGATATCAGCAATGCAACCATTAAAACAAAGAAGCAAAGACAGATCAAGCAGACTGTATTGCCATGCTTTTCATTGCCGTTGTATCATCAATTAGTGGCCCAAGTTATTAGAGATAATTTTAACATTGGTAGTCATATAAAAAAAAAGAATAATCACCTTATTTTGTCTGTAAAGTTTATTTACTATCTCTACAGTCTAGATCTAAAGTTCAGTTTCACTGCAATTGATTGGCATCTACTCTCTTGTTATTTTGGTTAAAATTAGACCTCAACATATTTATAAAATAATTTCCAGTTTTCATGGAACTGCTCGTAATTCTCATCATTATTTGCCATATTAGTCATTTTAGCCCTGATAGCGTATTCCATTAATTTTTCTTTCCATTCTCCTATATCTGGCTTTATTAAAGAGTATAGTTGGTCCCATGGTTGGATGGCTGCTTGGGCCTTCTTCTGCCTTTCCACCTCCTTGTGGTCACTGAAAGTCAGTAGACAAGATTTCTTCAATCAGAGCTTTGGCTTCTAGTTGGTTGCAAACAATTCTTTTGCCTTTAGATAGCAAAACTTCTAGAGAATAGGGAATCAGCCAGCGGAATCTTATTCCTCTGTCATGAAGAACCTGTTTCAGGTTGGTAAATTCTTTCCTCTTGATTGGTACGTTGCCTGGTAAATCAGGGAAGATTTGTATTATGGTGGTTTCGTCGATTAAAGGATCATCTCTTTGAACTTTTAGAAGTAAGTCTCTGGTCCTCTTGTGAACAAATCTAACTCGAATGTCTCTTGGTGTTTTATTTCTCCTGGCATAAGCAGAGTTTATTCTGTAACAGTATTCAGTTTCTGTAGTGTCTTCATCCAGTTCGTATTGGTCTTGCAGCGCTGTCTTCAAATCTCCTTCTAGATTTGTTTTTCCAAACTGTTCGGAAAAACCACACCTTTTAATGTTTTTGTCCCTCAGTTTTATTTCATGAGTATCAGTTTTAACGTTGGTTTCTAAATGTAGCTGTGAATGCTGAGAAAGTTTTTGTTCATGCAATTCCAGTGTTGTTTCAGCAGACTTCTGCTTCTGTTTAATCTCAGATATCTCTTTGGTGTTAGCTGCAATCCTCTCTTCTATTTTGGTTATACTTTTAAGCACTCGTTCTGATTGCTGAATTGATTCTTGTATTGATTTTACATCTCAATATGAAGTATGATTACTCAGAAGTATGCTAAGTCCTAGTGATACAACTGGAGTTTCCTTTTAAATACTTATGATTGCAACCTGAAACTCTTTCAAAGCCTCTTTTAGAAAGCTTTGTCTATCTTGGAGAAATGTGTTTTATAGTGTACAGAGAGAAGAAATGGATGGAACTACACTTCATGTGATCTAGGGCACACACAATGTTTCTTGTCCCTCCTTAATCATGGGATCCTATTCCTAGGGGAGTTCAGCATGCTCTTTTCTATATTTGTTCCCCTTTACCCTGTTGCCCTTAACTGTTGTTATGCCTTCACCAATATTCATCATGGTTAATGCTAACCAGAGTTCATTTTAAACAGATTTTGAACATGGCTTCCTCTTCAAATCCTGCTTCATATTAGCATAGAGTCGTAATCCAGAAATTGTAACACATTTAAAACTCTGGTGTGCTGTTTCTCTGTAAATATATTGTGTGTTTTATTTCTGTATTTTAATGTAGGGTTGTATATGTATTTTGCTGTGGGTTAAAATGTAGGCCCCTAGAGTAAGAGGTAGGCTGTCTGGCTGGATGATTGAAGTGTTTTATGACTGAATGGTAGCTGTACCCTAGAGGGGGGAGTTGACTTGTTTGTTGAGAGAGGCTTTGGATGTGTGAGGGGAGAAAGGAGGGAGTTGAGGGGGTGAAGAGCGTGGGAGAAATCTGTGTTCTTTGTGGAAGTTATTGGCCTAAGTGGCAAGTTAGGATATTAAGAATTGTGGAAGTTACTAGCCTAAGTGAGAAAGTAAGCCTTTGTGGCTAGGTCTATTTAAAGAACTTAAGAGAAAGAAGAACTGTACATATCTGTACAGGTATTTCATATAAGAGATCTCAGAAAAGAGCAAAACTTCACACCTGATTTCAAATTAGGGATGCCAGCCTCCAGGTGTGGCCTGATTCCTGGAATTACAGCTCATAGATGCTTTGAATTGTGGACTCTATGGCATTGTACTCCACGGAGGCCTCTGTCTTCCCAAGGCTCTACCCCCAAATCTCCAAGAGTTTGCCAGCTGCGAGACAGCAGCCCTACCCCCACTCCACATCAGTGGCCAAGGGGGACCTGGCAACTCTATTTCATAACTCTATGGGTTATGAGCTCACTGTGGTTAGCATTAACCATGGGTATTGGTAGTGTGATACAGCAGCTGATGAATACGTTTAGCAGTGTTTTCTTCTTGCCTTGCTTTGCAATTTTGGCAAGGTCAAGGGGGATCTTTGGCCATTGCTTTAGCACACCCAGCATATCCCACATTGTGTGTTTCCTGGTCACTCTGGCAACTGCTTTCCGCTGAGCTGGCAAATAAGTGACATTCTGTAATTGGAAGGAGGGAAATCTACCGCTGCAAAAGTAAGCAGGAAAGCAACACTGCTGCTACGTGGCGACAGCAGATGAGGACTTTAACACTTTTCCTCCCATGAGATGAGGGCTATCGGTGCTGTGTTTCCCCCCTGCTATCTAATACATTAGATTCCAGTTAAAAGAATGTGATCCTGAGCTTTCTGATTTGGCACACTTTCTCTTGAGCTGTCTTTGAAATCAGTGGGGTCTTTGAAGCAAATGAATTTGAGTGTGAAACATCACTGTACAGTTGCTTGAGCTACTCAGAAGCAGATTGGTCATTTACTGACGGAAGTGTTTGGAAAAATTCTTGCAAGTTTGAATACATGTAACTAGGCCATGACAGAGAGGCAGTAGAAAAGGAACTTTTAAAATAAGTCAGTAAACTCTTTGTCAGAGTAAGCAACAGATTTTATCATATTAAATAGGGACATGAATGAACATATCTTAAATGAAGTTGTATGAAAAATGAATAAAGCCTCATGGCATCTGTTCAGTTTCATTTATTTTGTCCAACTAAAGTAGTTTATATTTACACCTAATATGTAAATGTCCTCAATCAGCAGCGTATATTAAGCAATTACACATATTAAATTACCCCTCCTGAATAATATACACGCACTCTTTTTTTCCTCTTTTTTTAAAAAGCTTGGTTAAAAGAGGTATATGGCTGAAATCTTCACTTTTCAGTTTCTTATTTTGGTTATTCATAAATATTGTAGAAAATTATTCATCAGCTCTCATATTCTTCTTTAATCTTCTCTTAAAAATAATAACTGAACCGTGTTTGTTTTCAGATTGGCCATCACATTTTGAAGCCTGCTATCAAACAAACGCGGATTAGAGCTGAGGAATTCAGGCGGGTGTCGGCTACAAAAGGAAGAACAACTATTTAGCTCTGTTGTAGGGTTTTTGAAACAGCTTAGCATAGTTGTATCTGGCACAGCCGCTGTGTCTTTATTTCATGGATTTCATTTTGTATGGCACAAGGCAAAATCTTTTGAACGCTTAATTTTATATGATGTATTCCAGCAGCCAGCTTTGTTAAGGAGGAATTTGTTTTCGCCTAATATTTTATCAGCTGAAATACTTACTGGTTCTATATTTTTAGGCTGGCATGCAGCATTTCAGTGGGATAAGTGAATATGTCTCAAGAGAATGGAAACAAAATATAGACTTAAGAGAATGGAAATAAAATATGGATGTGGATCCATTGGAATGTATAATTATCCCGGCGAAATGTTAATTAGATTAATATGAAGAAAGAAACAGTTTGTCAAACAAAATAGAGACTTAAGAGAATGGAAGCAAAATATAGATGTGGATCCATTGTAATGTATAATTATCCCGTTGGAATGTTAATTAGATTAATGTAAAGACAGAAACAGTTTGTCAATGCCTGTTTTATCTCACTCCATCAAAATAATGGTCTTCAAAATTGGCATTGGTGGTATTTACTTGGCTTTCTGCAAAGGAAGTTAATTCTGTATTAACTGCTTTTAATACAGAAAAATAAACAATAAAATCTGTTTGCTTCTATATGCACATTTGAAGTTAATGATATTAATATTGCTGTTGACCATTTTGTACACCTGTACATTCAGATTGTAAAATAAATCCTTTATGTATAGACTACATGCTAAACATACCCCACCTTCATGACAAATACTTCAGATTTCAGTGTTTGTGTTTCAAGATTTGTGAAGGAATATGTGCTACCTGTTAAAATTAATTTAAGAAATTGTTACGTTTGTGACTCATGATGGAATTCTAGGTTTCTCTGGAACCACGAGTGTTTTGGTGCCTGGAGAAAGGCTGTTGCCACCAGGGCAGAGCTTTTACCGCCTGCTCAGCCCCCTTTCCCTTCTCTGTGATTAGTTTGTTGCTGTCAGCTAGGTAAGTTGTGTTTTTGTATGTGGTGTAAGTGGTTAGGAGCAGCGGATTCTATTCTGGAGAACCAGGTTCGATTCCCAACTCCTCCACATGAAGCTTGCTGGATGACCTTGGGCCAGTCAGTCCTCTCAGAACTCTCTCAACCCCACCTCCCTCACAAGGTGTCTGTTGTGGGAGGTGAATGGAAAGTAGATTATAAGCTACTTTGAGACTCCTTAAAGGTAAGGAAAAGCAGGGTATAAAAACCAACTCTTCTTCTTTCTCTTATATTGTAAGCCCGTTCAAGTCCACACAGTGGAGAAAAGCATGGTAAAAGTATTCAAAATAATTTGGTGCCAAAACATACAGAGTATTCTATTCAGTTGGGTTTTGTTTCTTCTACCACAGCCAGCTGTGTCCTGGCAAGCCACAGGGCATGCCTGGATTCAGATTTTGCGCAGCCCAGAGCCAACAATCCATCCCATTTAGGCGTTTAGGACTTGACCAGTTTCTGTTGATGTACGTTAGCTTTGTGACAGACCGTTTCCCACCAGTAGAGGAAAACATGCCTTACAGCTGAGCTTCCTGGCCATCCTAGGGGTGCATCCTGGAGCCCCTGCACCACCGCAGGACTCACTTCAAGCTTTCCTTTCTCTAATACAGGAATCAAGAGATTCTCCAACGTTCCTTCTGTCTGCATGCGGAACTCCCCAGGGAGTGGGAGAGGCACAAGTTGGATGTCAAGTGGATGCTCAAGACATCAAGTGCACAGCTGCCTTCGGTCACTCTGATTTCCCTACCTATCTCTCTTACAGCCCAGGGAATTTGGGCAAGAGGATACAAGTCCACTTTAGCTCGGTGGACTTGTATCTAGCTAGGCTGCATCTCCTTGGCCCCTCTGGCGTCCCAGCAGGATTCTCCAGAAGAGCAGTGACTTCAGCACCCTTCTCTTGTGCTCCCATTGAAGAGACCTGTAAGGCAGCCGCTCCTGTGTCCTTATTTGTGACACATTATAAGTCGGACCTCTATGCCTTGGCTGAGGAAGCATTTGGCAGAAGGGTCCTCCAACAGATTGTTCCCCAGTGATTCTTCCGTGTCCCTTATCCGCGATGACTCCACTTTTCAACATCCCATCATAAGGATGCCCTCCTCCACTGATGGTGAAAGGAACGCTGGATTTACCATGAAGGTTTCTTCTCATCTGTGGATTGGGACATATCCTGAGGAATTCCTAGGGGACAATTTTTTTCTCATCTGCCTTTTCTCTTTTTTTAAAAAAAGATATGTATTTTATGGTGACTTATTATGACAGAGTCCAATACTTGTTGTTTCAGGAAAACATGATTATTTTAAAGGAATAAGTCAAAAGATTCAATATCTCTAGTACAGGTTGAACAAGATGAGCAAAACAATTTTATTTGTTTCTCATTTCTCACCTGACACGTTACTACTCAGGCACAAAAGATGTACTATATCGTAGTGCCATTTTATAACAAACTGATCTTGGTTTGGTGTACTAACATCTGAAGGGTTGGAGTTGCTCCAGACAGCTGTGGCTTGATTGGAAAGCCCCTGCCTTGGTTGCATCGTTTAACTGGCTTGCTGCAGTTGGCAAAAGAAAATTTTGGTTTTGATTTCCTTGTGGAGAAACATTTTTTATTTATTTTTGGCTTCATGTGAAGCCATTTGAGCATTTGTGTGAGGTGAACATGCCATAGACCAATCTACTGAACAATATATCTATATATCGAATTCCCACGTGTGGCCCCCATCTGCAGATACCTAAAATCTGAGGCTTGAGGCCACATTTACCCCAAACAGATGTTTCTAGAGACTTTGGGGACCCTGTAGGTCTGCAGAAAAATTTGACATTAAAGAAACATTTTTGGGGGGGGGGTTTGAATTCTCCCCTGAAAACACTTGCTTTTTGAAATGGTAATGGCAGGGGTCTGCTCCTGGCCTGGCTGCTGCCGCAGCAGACCCCTGGAGTGGCTTCAGGCCCGCCCACTGCAGCGGTGGGTTTAAGGTAGGTGGGGGGGGGCTGGAGCTGTGATGGGAGAAGATGGGATTCCCCACACACACACGTGCGAGAGAGAGTCTTGTGGGCCTGTTGCTAGTATTTAATTTTTACCCTTACAAGACATAGGATGCTAAGAGCATTTCTGAATGCAATAAAAGTATGCAGTTTGCCACTAGAGGGCATTATAACACCCTACAAAAATAGTTCGGTTTTCATAGTTGTGAGTTTTCCAAAGAGTTTTGGCCCCTGGATATTCAGACTTCCACAAAGAATAGGGTGTGTGTGTGTGTGCGTGTGTCCCCACTCCCATGTTAGTAATTACATTTAGGCTTGCGAAGGTGTAGAAGTTCATGTCACCAAGTTTCTCAGCTTTATAGAACTTTGAACACATAAGGACAATGTCCAAGTCTCAATAGTTGTAGGAAGCTGGTAATAAGCTAGATTTCTGCTTGTGCACAGGTAATGTCCTCTGTGGACTCATATTCCTAAAGCACCTGCAGCTACACTTTTTATCTCCATACTCGCCCTTCTTCATTTTACTGCAGTCCTGTAGTACAACTCTCTTGAGGGAGCTCGAAGAGAACTCTGACTGGCCCAAGGCCACCCACCGAGCCGGCTTCATGTGTAGGGGGTGGGGAAACTAACCCGGTTGTCCATATTGGAGTCCACCACTGTTAACCACTACTCCACGCTGGCTCTCTAACAGAAAAGTGGGAAAGGCAGGCTGCTTGGTTTTAGTGGGTGAGACCTGAATCTTTTAACTGTTAATTACAAACCATGCAGATGACTGTTCTTTCATAAGATACAAAAAGCATTTTTTCTTATAACTTCGTTATGCAGCTCTCTTTTACAAAAGCCAGTAGGGATATACCATCCTTGATAAAAGTTGCACAATCCTTGAGATTCTTCATACACAAGAGACAGAATTTGTGATTTTTGACACTCTTGCATAAGCTCGCAGTCGTTCAACCATTTCTTAATTGTTGCTATCTGTTTACAATATTTAATAGAAAAGGTCTGATACAACTTTTCTGCTGTTGTAAACCCAGATGAAAATGTGGGGTGGATCCAGTGATCTGCTTGTGCAAGGACTGTGGCTATTCCCCACTTGCCATCCTCCCAGGTAACTTTCTCTCTGTGAAAAGGTGCTTCCCAGGCTCATAGATCTTGTGTGGAGTAATGGCCACGCCATTTGGTGAGCTGTAGTGACGAGAGGGAAGGGGGTGAAGTAGCTTCCTCCTTTCTTCACGCACGCACTCACACCTTTCTTTACTTTTATTAGATGGTTTTTACGTGAATACTTTCAGCAGCATGTTAAAAAGATACAGTTATGTCTCTTTAGTTCTTGGCATGACTGCACAGCAATCATGGCATTTTCACACCGTCTACTGCTTTCTCTTTGCTTGATGCATATTTATAGGTGCACTTGGCAGCTGAATCTTGGTCCTATGAAGCCAGTAGACACTGATTGTAGGATCATGACTTGGCCCATACATTTGTGTAAGGTATGTGTGTGTATTCTACAATCAACAGACAATTTTACATGTGCATTTTATTCCCAAATCAAACTTCAGTTTCTGCATGTGAAATGTGTACCTAAAATACCAGATGGATTGCTGAAATATTTGCACCAATGCTAAAGTAAGATTATCTGCAGTACTTCTTGTTCTGATTTCTTGCATTTGCTTTATTTAACATCTGTGGTAAGAAAAAGTCTGTTTTAGTATAGATTAATTAAATATCTCAAACCCGTACTACATAAGGAGCCCCCACATTGACCAGGGAATATACTGTCCTTGGCTGAGTCAATAAAATGTGATAGAACAAACCCTGAGTGTTTTCTGCTAACATTTTTTTAGTAGGAAAAAAGAAGTATGAAAACCGGCCCTTGAGAAATACTTTCTGTTGTCAGCTTATAATAGGAGAGGGAGGGCCTGGGGGTGGGGCCTCCCCTCACTGTAGAGTTTTTCCCATATATTTAAAAGGCTGTAATTTCTAAGCACATTTATGCTCAAGTATGTTTCTTGGAAATCAGTGTGACTTCTAACACTTGGAATTTAGATAATGCACAGTGGGTCGCCGTGTTAGTCTGTCTGCAGTAGTAGAAAAGAGCAAGAGTCCAGTAGCACCTTAAAGACTAACAAAAATATTTTCTGGCAGGGTAGGAGCTTTCGTGAGCCACAGCTCACTTCTTCAGGTATCTGAAGAAGTGAGCTGTGGCTCATGATATTTTCAGGTATCGGGTGGCTTCAGATATTTTCATATCTCTTAATTTTTTTACAAAACCACCAAACATGCATAAACGTACCTTTCTCAGTTCCACACTTCCAGCATAAACCCTTATCTCCTTTTTTCATTTTACTTAACAATACTGGGGTTATATACCATCTATAAAACATTTTGTATAAATTTTCTCTTATTTCATTAGTAATGGTAAATTTATATTCCTTCTTCCACAATTTTTCCCATACTTCCAGATCAATATTATAGCCTAATTCCTTCATCCATTTCACCATCACTGGTTTGATCCTTTCCTGTTCTAGGTTCATTTCAATCAGTAATTTATAAACTCTTCCTATCAACCCTTTATTCCCCTTATTTAATATAATTTCGAATTTAGATTTATTTTGACTGAACCCCATAAGGTTATCCTTATTGAATATATCCGTTAATTTATAATACATAAACCAATCTTTAATTTTAAGCTCTTCTCTACTCTTCAACATCCAAACTCCTTCTTTACATTCTATAATTTCTCTATAGATATCCATATCCAAATTTAAATGTTTCCCTCTTTTCATAAAAGCTTCTATCGGATTAATCCAACCAGGGGTTTTACATTCCAAAAATCTTTTATATTTCTTCCACGGTTGGAATAAACCCGCCCTGATAATATGGGAATTAAAGTCTTTATTAACTTTCTCCTTTCCATACCATAAATATGAGTGCCACCTGAAACGTAAATTAAACCCCTCTAATTCTAATAGCTTCGGATTCTCTAATAGAATCCAATTTTTTAGCCAGGTGAAGCAAGCTGCTTGATAATACATTCTCAAATCTGGTAATCCCAATCCTCCTGTTTCTTTCAATTCAACTAAATTGTTATATGCTATCCTATGTCTTTCCTTACCCCATAAAAAGTTTAATATATCTTTCTTCCAGTTTTTAAATATCTGTGCTCCTTTCAATATTGGTAGGTTTTGAAACAAAAAAAGCATCTTAGGCAATATCATCATTTTAATAACTGAAATTTGGCCCCACAATGTTAATGGTATTTTTTCCCAGTTTTTTAAATCTGTTACTATCTGTTGCCATTGTTTGCTATAATTATTCTGAAATACATTAAGATTATTAGGTGATAACCATATGCATAAATATTTTATTTTATGTTCAATATTAAACCGTCTTTTTTAATCAATATTTGTTGTTGTGAGAGAGTCATATTTTTAACCCGGAGGCAGTTGCACCGGAGGTTGCCCTGGGGCCGGATGTAGCGGAGGCTGCTGGCCAGGGAGTTGTTGGCCTGGGACCGGTGCCAGTGCAGGCACCGCTTGAGCTCGCTGTAGGCGACCGTACTCATTCATCAACACGTCCATTTGGTACTGCATACGGGCCATACGATCCAACAGCTCTCGGTTTTGAAATCTCAAGGCATGGATCTCCTCCTCAGCCCCCCCAGTCCGTCGGGCTTGGCTGACTCGGTAGTTCATATTCCAGTCGCCCTCCTCTGCATAGAAGTCCACCTCCTCCGAATATTCTTGCACATCAGGAGCAAAGGTGAGCCGTTGCCTGCGCGCTACCTCCTGGGGCAGGCCAGGTTCCGGGGAGCCCAAAGAAAATGAGGGGAAAGACCAGTCCAGTCCCCCGCTAACTTTCGACCACGCTCCATTTCCTGCTGTCGCGCCCGAGCGGCGGCCGCATCCACCAACAGTTGCTCCTCAGCCCGCCTCTGGTCAGCGAGCGCTCGGTTCGCCTCGAGTTTGGCGACCACAGCGGCCATCACAATTGGTTTGGCCGCTTGTTCCAAGAGCATTTGGATCTCCTTGTGTTGGCCCAACAGCGGTTGGAACTGTTGAGCAAGATCCACAGAGGAAGGTCCGAACTCAGGTTTTAGTACCTTCTCGACATCGGCCGCCATTGCCGTGGTTGGCTGTAAGTCCATGAGGACCAAGGCTGTCCTGGCGGCAGCGCTCTGTGCTTCCCAGCGGCATAGGGTGGGATTCAGAACAGTTTGCGGAACGTCTTACCCCCGAGCCCCCGCCATTGGGAAACAGAACTCGGGCCCCTGGATTGGGACCGCCGACTCCTGTTGCGTCTTGCGGAGCGTAAGCTCAGCCAATAACCGAGTTAGCAGGGCAAAGTCCTCTTGCGCTAACCGGGACTCCTCCAGCAAAGTATCCAGTCCCAAAAGATCATTGTGGGCACGCAGATCAGTGTCCTCTGTCCTCCAGGGGGTTGCTGCTGCCAGGCGACACCACTGATCAATCACCAGCCCAACCAGCCAGGTGAACTCCGCGTAAGTCCACTGCACCTCCTCCAAGATGGCACGCAGGAAGTCAGGGTCCTCGGGGAGCTCGTCCTGCACCTCAAGCTGAGGAGACGAGTGTCCAGGCGAACCCTCCAGGGCTCCAGCCAAGGTCAGCAAGTAAGGATATGACTAGTGTCCTAATATAAGCTCTAGTCCTGCGGCCCCATTAAACAGACTTCAGCAGACAACCAATCCACGAAAGCAAGGTGGCTGGGTCTCACTGGATGTATGCCCAGTTTAGAATCTCAGGATGCAACGCTGCTCTGAAGTAATGCACCCGGGTAGCTTCAGTCCAATCTACTATTTTATTAGCGAGTCTTTGGAACTCATCCGGAAACTCTCGGACTGAGGAGGATCCTTGACGGAGTTGTAGGAGGGCCGCTTTAGCCTTCTCCCCTTGAAACAGGTCCTCGAAACGTCTCCTTAACGCTCGCATGAATTCATTAAGCGACCGCATGGAGCGAGCCCGGGTATCAAACTGGAGGACCATCCATTCTGCAGCCTTTCTAGCCAAGAGCGAGGAAACAAATCTCACTCGCCTGTCTTCCGTGGGAAAGGGTATGCCCTTGTTCTCTCATGTAACTGTCCACTTGCTGCAGAAAACAGGGCAACGCGTCCGCGGAGCCATCGAAAGTCACTCGCAAACGGGGTTGCTTCCAGGACTAGAGCTTACAGATTCTGGGAACCTGGGACTGCCTGCATACAAAGCAGATACTCTACCACTGAGCAATGGCCCCACTCCCATATTAGCTGAAATTCGTTAAATGTTCGTATAATGGAAATTGCTATCATCAACAGTTCTACCTTAACAACTGAACACTTTACAGTTTGGTACTGTTAGTAGCAGAGGAGTCATGAAAAGTTTTAGTGGTGTGAACTGGTCCTAAAAAGCTGCCAAAGGCCTATTTGGACCCAAAGTTGCTTTTCCACCAGCAGGATGCCTCTTCCATTGGCAGAGAGTGCATTTTTTTCCTGATTCCTCCCTCCCACCAGTGTGGGCTCAGCAGGCTGCAGCAGGAGTAGGGAGGTGGGAAAGGTTGCTCTAACATTACTCTCCTGTTTTTGAACGTTTCATAACCACAGAAGCACCGTTTCTTAATTTAAGAAAGTCTAAATGTCTTCTTAGCAAGCTTGTAATGGGATTGTGCAGTAGCTGTTAAATCCTTGCCTTAGTCTTGTGAATTTCTGGGAGCACATTTGTAGCGCCATTGTGGAAGAACCCCTCGAGGAGGGAGGAGGGAATAGTGTTGTCGTCAGGGAACCTTATCTGAGCTTTGAGCATATTGGCCGCTGGATTCCATCCCACTGACTGCAGGATCATTTCCCTTCCTAATAAGGGCCTGCCCCAGGTGCAAGCGCTGGAACCTGACTGAGGTGCAGCCTCCTAGCATGGGTGTCACCTGGCAGGCAAGCTAAGCCGGCTGTAAACAAGGGAGAGGAAACAGTAGCAAGAAGGCTTTGGGAGGGCTTTGCCAGAGCGGCTGGAAATTGTTGCTGCTGTAAGAGGTCCCCAGCAACTAAATGGATGGGGAAATGCCTTCTTTATGTCTATTGTGGTTTCTTTTGTTATCTGCGTTTAACATATATTTGTGTCACCACAGCACCTTGCCTCCTTGAGCTTTCTTTGACCTTAGAAAGAACCCTTTTGCCTCGGGCAAGAAATCGGCCTCTGGCACAACAACCTTGTAAATGGAAATAAAGTCTTATACTTAAAGCTCTATATTATTTCTTCCAAAAAATAGTTAAAAAGAACATACAGTTTTTATGTGCACAATAGTTAACTCTTCATTTGACTTGCCAAGGAAAGAGATATAGAAGAAGAGTTGGTTTTTATATGCCGACTTTCTCTACCACTTAAGGGAGACTCAGACTGGCTTCCAATCACCTTCCCTTTCCCCTCCCCACAACAGACACCCTGTGAGGAAGGTGGGGCTGAGAGAGCGTGACTAGCCCAAGGTCACCCAGCTGGCTTCATGTGTAGGAGTGGGGAAACAAATCCAGTTCACCAGATTAGCCTCCGCCTCTCATGTGGAGGAGTGGGGGAATCAAACTCGGTTCTCCAGATCAGACTCCACCGCTCCAAACTACCGCTCTTAACCACTACACCACCCTGGCTCTCTTGCACCATTGTGAATCTGTGTTTCACATGTGTTCTAATTTAGACAGCGTATAACATTTCCTAATGTTGGTATTATATCTCATTTATATCAATTAGATAAGAACTATATTTTCCATGGCCTAACACCCAGTTAATTTTTCTCAGTGTTCATCTGATATAATGAAGTTTAGGCTGGCATGTGTTTGTATGGATTACATACGTAAAGCAAACCCCCTCAGTGTAGTTGCAATAATGGTTTGGTTTTAATGTAATTCTTCAATGTGAAAGTAAGACAAATTTATATTTACTGGAAATAAGATCTTTCATGATTTTTAGTTGGTGGCTTGACTCTGGATTAGAACGTTATGTATGCTCTGTATGGGTGTATATGCTTGTTGCATATCCCTAAAACATATTTATCAAAACTGTACTGAACAGGAAGGCAAGATGAGAAATACAGACAATTCCTCCATCTCTTGAAGTTAAAGGGTTGCCTTGATGGGATGAGAATTTTTATTCTTAGCAATGCCATAACATGTTTAAGTGGCTTTAAGTGCTACTTTACACTCCTTTGCTAGAGACATTTTTCACACACACACACCCCGTCTCAAAGCCCTGTGCATCATCCATCATCTGTTTGCAAATGATGCAGGTAGAATAATGAGATAAATGGGAGAAAAATGGAAGCAAAAGTGTTCCCGAATGGCTCTGGCAGTATAGTGCTACATTAGTAACAAGTTGCTGCATAAGACGGAATAATACTATAATGAGTTAGAACTGGACCCAAAAATCTCACTTGACCAAAAGGCAACAAGAAAAACACTAATGAAAAATGTCTTGACCAGAATTAACAACTTATCTCAGTGATTAATCATCTCTTTTCAAGAACAGAGTTCATGGAAAGGAGATTCCTAAGTGATAAGAAAAAAATGTTACTAGTAATAAGAAAAAAGGAAAGAATGTTTTTCTTTACTGTGATAAAGCCAAATCTGCTTACCAATGAGGCACATGTCATAAAAGTTGTTCATCTAAAGTAATTTTTTTCACTTGCTATGTGTCACTAGAAAGACTGTTCTAACACCTTAACGCCAATGCAAGACCATTCTAACCCTGCAACTTGCCTTTGTGTTTCTAAGTAATGTAACATCTCTGTGGACATCAATTTAGACTCCAGTTTTCTACTTTGGGTGATTGTATTGAGGTCATCTTTGTTAGAGAAGAAAAATGTAGGAATACATATGAAGCTTTCCAAAAGATTGCCTTGGTAGATAACCACGCCTAATCCTTTGTTGGACAAGGGAAAGTAGGCCACGCTGAAATGATAGGAGTTTGGTAACCATCAGAAAGTGAAGGATGCTAAAAGTTAAGGCCTTTATCTGCAAACAGAAGTATTAATAGTCTATAACATATTTTCAAATGCGTCAGTTACTAAAACTAACAGTATTTTGTTCACAGTGCCATTGTGTATACAGATAGCTTTCCCATAATACTTCAGTATTTTGCATGGGAATCAGTAGCGCTTTATATATACATGACACATACATGTGCGAATATAAACAGATCACAGATACAGTCATCCAAAGAGACATCTGGGAACATTTAGACTCTACAACTCTTCCCTTTGATTTGCTAGGAAAACTGTGAGAAGAATGTCAGTTGTATCTAAAGTGGCATAAAATGATTAACAAAATGGGCACTATCATGAAAAAGCTTTGAGTACACCGAATAACCTCAAGGTTTCTAGATTTTGTCCAGTGCACCAAATACAAAAATTAAAAAGGCTTTAATTATTTAAAACGAGACACTTTTCTTCTTCTTCTTCTTTGTGGCCAGAGTTCTGACAGTGCTGGTGGTGAGTTTGATGTGCAGCCCGGCTGCCAGACTGAAGACTGTACACGGCTCAAGGCGTTTCAATCAGAGAGCCCACTCCACAGGATGGCCCAGAGTGAATGAAACCGATAACCCGAGAGTGTCCCGGGGCACCCACTTTACTGGCCCAGCTTCAGCACTAATAAATGAAACTTCTCCTTTAAGCAGTTCATGACCAGAAGTGATGAATGGCTTCAGCTATTAAGATGAGGGAGTGGGATTATTCAGCCTTAGCATCAAACCCAGGTACGGTGTGGGTTTTACTGGGGGAGAACCCCCATGTTTTCCTCCCTGCTTCCGCCCCTTCCTGCTTGGTTAATGATGGCCCAACGGAGCCTGAGCATTTTGTTCACAGTTGTGAAAGACGGTGGCACGACAGTGCAAAGAGCTAAGCTGCCACTATGGGGTCTCTCCTTCATTTGAAGTCTGTTCTTCACTTTCAGTCCCTTGGCCCGAGTGGACAGTGTTCCTGCTACTGCTGTGTTGTTTGGGAAGTAAATTCCTCCACTTCACCTTATTCCTCCGTAGGTGATTTTGCATGTTTTCTGACAAGGGGGTGTTCCCGATAAAGTTGGCCCATTCTTCAAAGAGTGGCTCCACAATGTAGGTCATGAAGCCTGTGGAAAGACACGAGGCAAAAGTCACATTAGCAACTACGTCATCCACTAAGTGGACTTTTCGGACAAACCAGCAACTCAGTACACAGCATGAACTGATGGCCATACGCTGTATTTTCCTGTTTTCTGGTGACGTTCAAATTGCAGCACTGGGGCTCAGAGGGCACCTCTAGACGGGTTATTTTTTTGTTATGTTGGCAACATTACTTCTTCTGTTTTAAAGTCAACAGAAAATAGCCAGAACGAAAATGAACATCCACATTATCTAGGCAACTATATCGTCTATATCTGTGTTTGGTCTCATGTTCTTGTTCAGAGACTTAATTAGCTTGGAGCAGGACACAGGTATCGGCAAGCAAGAGGCACACAAGGACTTGCGGGGGAGGTATCACATTTCTACCTTGCACATTACTTCCTGCCACTGGAAGCCATAACATCCTCTCCCCTTTCCTGCTTCCTTCTCACCCACCAGCCAACCTACCTTTATCTGTCCCCCCCCCCATCCAGTTTCCCATCCTTCCCTCACCCTGGGTAGCCTCTCTGGCTGTGTTGTGCAGACCCAGCCACTGGGCCCTCTCCCTGTTGCATGGTGGGGAACCTGCAAGGACTTATAGGGGGGGCACCTCACTTCCCCTCTCCATACTATTTCCGCTTCCTGTCCTGGAAGCCCCCATATCTTCTCCCCCCTCTCTGCTTCCTTTTCTCCTTCCCACCCACCAGCCAACCTATCTTTTATCCAGTCCCCATCTTCAGCTATATTTATTAATTATTTCATTTATACCCCACATTTATCCACAGTGAGAACCCAAAGCAGCTTACATCATTTGCCTGTCCTCCATTTTATTCCCACAACAACCCTGTTAGATAGGCTAGGCTGAGAATGTGTGAGTGGCCCAAGTTAAATAACAATTTTCACAGAAGAGTGAGGATTCGAACCTGGGTCACCCAGATCCTAATCTGAAACTGTAACTATTGTACCACACTGGCTTTCACGCACTGACTTCCATTATCTGCCCATCCCAGTCTTCATGTTTATTACTTAATTACTTCATTTATACTCTCCCTTTTTCCACAATACGGGGAGCCAAAGCTGCTTACGCCATTTTCTTGTCCTCCATTATATCCTCTCAACACCCTTATGAGGGAGGTTAGGCTGAAAGAAAGTGACCAGTCCAAGGTCACCCAGCAAGATTTCATGGCAAAGTGGGGATCTGAACCTGGGTTTCCCAGATCCTAATCTCAAACTCTAACCACTACACCATGGTGGCTTTTTGGAGAGTGGCTTCTGTTGGAACAGTAGCAAGTAGCTGGGCCTGGGTGAGTCCTGCAAGTCAGGTAGTGGCAAGGTAGTTGCTGGAGGCCAGGCCCCCATTAGTCCTTTCTCAAAGGCCAAAACAGCCTTGCAAAGGGCCCTGCCTCAAACCCCCCCCCCCGCCCCACACCCCTTTTACGGACAGAAACAACAGCTTGAAGATTGGCTATACTACTCTGCTTGCCTAGAAATGGCCACAATGGCTGCTGAGAAGGCATTTTTGTTTCTTGAAACTACAGGCACGGCATTTATTCTTTTGGAGTATTTTTTTTTTAATCCCACAGTGTTGTATGTGTTTGTTTTTTAACACTGATGATTTTTCTGCAAACCTGGGGATTTTCTTAGGTTTGTAGAAAGGTCCGTCATGTCTGTTCATGGCATCAGTTTCTAGATCCACTGATGGTGCCAGGCTGACAATTAGATATATGGGTGGATCTCTCTAGACCAACCGAGGTAGTTTGTAGGCACTGGGCAACCTCAACTGGAAGGGTGCCGGTGTTCGCTGCAGTTCATAGCCGCTGGCTGGAGGAATGTATTGTTATGGTTTTTAGATTGAAGTGTTTTAACCCGATGGCTGGGTTTTGGTCAGTTGTTGTTTGTGAATCCTTGCGGGTGCCTGTATTTATGCTCCCTTGTTGCTATTTTACTATGCCAATAAAGGTGTCTGAATCTGAATCTGTGATGTATTTTGTAAGGTAAGGAAGGAAACTTTTCTGGAACTCAGCGGTCTTATGAAACACTCGTTACACTTGTTTAAATAGGTTTTTCATATTTTTGTGCTGTCTTGTGAAACTGTTTCACTGGAGGTAACCGTGAGATAAATGAAAGAATGTGATTCAAATAAATAACTTAAATAATAATTTAAGTAATAATTTAAATATTTCAAAAATAGGCAAAAACACTGCAAACAAGCCTGGACCGTGTATAAGCACTGGAGTTTGTTCATTCTTCATATCCCACATTTAGCCCATCGAACATGACTGATTTGCAGGACAACAGCCCTGACAAGTATAGATAAACAGGGTATATTTACATAGGCAGAGCAGAAGATTTCCCACAGAAAAATATAGCATTAGAAAAGTTTCCACCTCATCTCCCTCATGGCATTAACAATCTTGAATCCCACTCATCTGACTTTGCACCCGATCATAGAACCGAAAAGGGAACTAAAGGGCTACTCTGTCTTCAAGTTGTTCGTTACTTGTGGACTAAAATTCTCTCCAGGGTTGTTTGCAAAATTCATTTGACTTAGTTCAGATGATCTCTGTTGGGGTTACTTTTAAATCCATAATCTGTTTATGCTTCATTTTGTGTTATTCAATGAAGGACAGTTTAATGGGAGAAAGTATACTCACCAATTTGTATACTAGGGATTGTGTCTTTCTGCTGATTACAAAGAGGACTTATTTCCAGGTCAAATTTCTGCTCCAGGTCACCTAACAAAAAGGAGGAATTTTTTTTACTGCTTATTTTGAAGAGGCACCTGTTTTTTGTGTACATGTATTAATATATGAGGTATATAACGATAACCTTTTTTAATAGCCAGAATACCTCTGAGCCGCAGGCTTGTCTCTCTCCACCTCTGTTGAACCTGTGCCCCCTTGGCTTCCATAACAGTCTTCTTGCTCTCTCTCCAGCCTCGGGCACAGCAGCTCAGGTGGGAGAATAAGATTGTCATGACACCAGGAGAAAAGCAAGTCGGTCATGGAGAAAGGGGAAGTAAAACTGTCACACGGCCGCACTGTGGCCACTTTTCCTGGGTGGCAGCTATGGTGGTGATATTGGATTTACCCTATCTCTTTTCTTCAGCCAGCTCACTCTCCTCCTTACTGTTACCCAGTTACTGAGATGAGAACACAGAAGCTGCAGAGAAGGGGAGGGGGTATTGTACAGGATGAACCCTTTACTTCCACCCCTGGCCTAAGGCTCCTCAGACAGGCTCACAGCTTACCCATCCTCCAGTCTGTCTGGCAGCAGCTATTTCAAGGTGGGAACCAACTGCCAATCACAACCCTTCTGAGAAATAGCCTTGTCCACTTCCTTGGAACACTGGGCAGGTGCCGCATTGGGGAATGATGAACCACAGGTGGTATTAGAGCTACAGAGTCAGTATCACCGTTGTGTAACATTGATGAACAACGTTGTGTTGATGCTTTACATTGTGATTGGTATTTGTACTAAATTATATGTCATTAAATGCTACAATATGTTTGAAATGCCTCTTTGAACCAACTGGGTCTATGTGATTCATAAACAAGATATGCCAAAATACATGGCTTTCTGGCATCCCATTGGAATGCACTTCAGTAATTTACTACTTTGACTTAATAAAAAAGGAACTCTCATTATGACGCCTCACAATGTAGAGGCAAGCAGAGTTTTGCAGGCAATAAAAAATGCATGTTAATTTTTGGAGCTACGTAGGTTTAAGCTGCCCTCAGATGTTATCTCAGCATATTTATCAATTTAGAAAATTTATATGTTGCCTCAAGGTGGCTTACAACAAAGACAGTAAGACACAGCTTTTAAAATGCCACTAAAAACACGCTGATGCTATTCAAGGCCATAAAACATTTAAATGATAAAAACCTTAGTTAAAAGTTTGGCTAAAAAGGAATGTTTTAGCCTGGAATTTGAATGAAAGCAAGTTGGGCATCAGGCAAGTCTCATGGGAGAAGGCACTACTGAAAAAGCTGTCTCTGGTCAAATCCCGCCTCACCTCTGAAGAGAGCAGGGCTTCAGAAGAAACTGATAGGCTGGACAATACCAGTGGAAGGGGGGCCTTCACACACCCTGGCTGCAAGCCATTTAGGGCTTTAAAGGGAAGAACCAACAAATTCTGTTTGTGAGAGCAACAACCAGGTAAGGCTTTGGTCTCCATGCCTTTTGGGGTATCCGCTTAGCCACTGTGAAACAGGATGCTGGACGAGACGGACCACTAATATGATGCAGCAGGGCTGTTTTTTTTTTTTTTTTTTTAAGTGCTGTCATTGGTATTGGAACAGGAGGAGTTAACATTTTGAAGAGTTCTACATACTTGAAGGGAAGTCCAACACTCTTCCCTACTTTTTTATACCGGTTTATTAGCATTGTTGTACAAGGTTAGGGCAATTAAATAGCTATGAATGTATTCACTTGCTTTTTCTCTTCAACCACAACTGCTTATTCAGTGAGGTCATATTTCAGTCAACTATTTTAAATGAAGATTTCTAACAAACATACAGGGAAACAGAGTTGGTTGGTGAATAATGACCAGATTAACAATAGTGTCTCAGAGTGCAAGGTGAAAGTATATTAGCCTGCTGACCTTGCCTATAGAATTCCTCACAAACTCGTTCACTCCACTGTTTGCTCATCTCCCAGAGCCGGCAAGGATTGCAGATGTCTGCACACTTGAGTGCAATCTGAAAAGAAAGGGACACATGGTATGAATGGTGAAGCAAAATATATTGTGCCTGACAGGTCTTGTAATATTATGTACTGCAAGCTTGATGTTGCATGAAGAATTGTTCAAACTTGTAAAGCACACTGCATTAAAGCATTATCTTCTATCTACTGCACTTTTCATAGGCAAAATTCAAGGCAAAAGGAGACAAAGCTCGCTACAACCAAAATAAGCATTCACCACTTCAAAAGCAATGTCGAAGAAGTACCTTTTCAAACAATACACAGTTGTTACAGCAGTTGGATCTGTCAGTACCTATAAACTGAATATATGTGGTCTACTCTTACTAATGATCTAATATGCAAGTCCTAATTTGAGGAACTGCATAGAAGACTATTCAATGAACAACCATGACGGGTGGGTGCAACCTTGTTTTCTGTCTGAGGTGTCTTTCGCAGCCTATTCAAATCTATATAGCTAGTGCTATATAGATTTCAAATCGCAGCCTAGTCTATAGCTAGTGCTCAAGCTAGTGCTCAAGCTAGTGCTCAAGCCCTCTAGGTCCCCTCTGGCATTGGCATGCCATCAGCATTTTCTCCCATACAGTCTTTTAAAAATTTCCAGCGGGTGTCATACCAATAAAACAAGCTTTTAAAATACATACATACATACACACATGCATAAAGACAATTAAAACACAAACAATTAAAACACATAAAGAAGATGGGGGAGGTCAGTGAGGAAGCGCCAAACCAAGCAGAATCTGCTGGCAGAAGACAATATAGAGAATGACAGATAAATCTGTCTGGTGGGGGAATTGCATAATATTGGTGCCATGACCAAGAAGGCCCTTTCCTGGGTTGCCACCCATCTAACCTCAGATGGTGAGGGTGCCCAAATAAGGACCTCTAAAGACGACTGTAATGGTCGGGTAGGTTCATATGTCCTTCATGTATTTTGGTCCCAAGACAAATAGAGCTTTAAAGGTAACAGCACTTTGAACTGGGCCTAAAAACTGATTGGGAGCCACTATAGATAGAATGAGACTAGAGTGAAATGGTCCCTACAACATCCTCCAGCCAACATTCTGGCGGCAACACTGATGACCAATGGCCTTGCTGACCACATATATCATTTGGGCTTTTTAGGTCATTGTTTTGCTTGATCACTCAAGCAAACATGGTTATGCCACAGATCATAAACTACTAATACTTAATGAAAAGCAAGTACAGGCTCAGAGAAGTGAGAGACAGAGAGAAGTCTACATATTATTTTCTTGAAGACATAACATATACTTTGTGATCATTTCTTTCTGCCTCTTCTGCATTAGCAAATATCTTAAGCAGTTTGCAAATGGATTTTCCATTTGAAACAAAATTATTGTTTAGGCATTTTTGACGCTAGAAGTTATTTGGAGAGGAAGGTATCTTTTAGGGTTGTTCCTTAATTAAGCAGCCAACCATCAAAAAGGAATCTTTCCGGTTAATAATGATGGTGCAACCTTATTTCGAAGATTCAATTCATTTCTGTAGTGCTGCTGGAACAAGCAATTTGAGATTTGGTTTTGTCATTACCCTCTGAAGATCAGCCAAGCAAGAAGCAATTTATTAATACAGTTACTTCTCTGCAAGTGAAACATAGCAGCTTAAAAATTATTCAGGGACTGGTGAATACTGCTAACAAAGGTTGGGGAAAATAGTCCCCATTGCTGAGCCAAAGGTCTCTCCTCACAAGGCCCTTCCGCCTTTAGCAAGTTGTCTGATAAGTAAAAATTTCACAGAATGTTTCATCTGCTGTTATACAGCGGGCAGCTGTTAAAAGATGTGGCAGCCCTTAGCTAAGAGAGAAAAACTTGACATCCTTAATGCATCACACTGGCATCGTATTGGTGGGCTAGCAGCTTGCAATTAAGTTGTTATAGAAGTGTTCTGTATCCCTTTCATAGTTAACTATTAGCCATTAAAGGCTGCCACAGGAATATGCAGCATTATGATTTAATTCTGGACGGTTCATAAAGTTTTCTGTTCTGTTAGGTTGATAATTACTGTAAGTCTAAAGTTATCCAGGCTGGATCATGTGCATTTAGCATCCCTGTTCCAAAAGCTGCAACTGACTGTCCAGGCTAGGATACTGAAAAAGTGTGCTAACAAGCTCTTGCCTTTATTGCTAGATTTTCATGACAATAAATATAGGGTGAGGAAAGCTGTTATTATGGCAGCAGGTTACACAAACTGTAAAAAACAATATGTCATTTCTGTTTGGGGTATAATGTAGAAAAAGCATCCAGCATAGAACTTTGTCTGTTTTTGTTCTCTGTTCTGTGTAGTCTGAATTTACCTGAAGCATAAAATGCCTATCTGGTGCATCTTCTAATCTTAGATCCTGATTTTTGAGATGAGCTTTCAAACGAGTCAGAAATTCATTCTGCCTATTGATGTCTGTTGCTAAGATCAAAGATCCCAGCTGTTGTTCAATATCATGCCTGCAATTGGGGGAAAAAAGAAACAGTAAGGTATACACTTAAAGCAAGGGGTCGTTTAATAGCAAGATTGCCAATGGTCCTCAACTCATGTGTCCCATCATGTGTTTTTGAGGACTCCAGTTACTATAATGATTCATTTAATTTAGTGGATCTGGTTTTGTACAACTCTAACACTAGTACAACCTCTTCCACACAATCCTCCCCTGCCACAGTTTAATGAAGCCTGGAGTCAATTTCAGGTAGGAAGGAAGCACACTGGGGTGGTGCAGTTACAATCAACACATGCTTCCTTGCAACCTGTGATAATACACCAAGTACTTACTCTTCCCTGTCTTTATACTGACTCAGGAGCAGTTCTGGGACACCTAGTGGGGGAAGGGCTTTTGGAAGAAAACTCCTCGGGGCATTATGGCAGCCTTGGAGGTGGGAAATGACGGGGACTGGTTTGGGGATCCAAGTTACTTTGCTTCCCACCAAAACATGGACCCAGACTTATCATGATCCTCAACACAGCAGAGAAAATTCCATTGGCCCTGAGTGAAACACACCATGGAAAATTAACATATTGGCAAACATTTATGGATTAAATGTAATTTAAAAGATTTTGATAAGTATTTACATTGGTTTAAAAACTTACAAATAATCTCTTACATAGAGATCCCAGAGGAAGTTAAAAAGGTATTGGCCCCCTTTAAGTATCTTCAAATAAAAAATATTTAGTACAATTAATTATAAAGGGTAAGTTGATACCTAGAACTCTTAATGAATATGAATAATTATTAAAAACAGATAAAATTTCTCTAAGTAAGGTATATGGAATATTAGTACAGAAGAATAGGACAATTAATCCCCCTTTTCAAGAGAAATGAAATAAAAAATTAGGTTATGAGTTGGATGAAAAAATGGAACTTTATAATCACAAAAGGTCTAAATTTTACAATAAGTCTTGCATTCAGAGAAAATTTATTTAAGATGACACATATGTGGCATCTTTCCCCAAGCAGAGTTCAAAAAATGTGTAACTTGGACAAAAATTCTAGTAAAGGTTGGTATTGTGATTCAGCTGGTACAGATTTTCTACACATGTGGTGGAGCTGCAGTAGAGCCCAAACATACTGGATTAAAATGATTGAAATCATATCCAGCAGCCGGGAAATTGCTATTCCAGTAAGACTGGAAACAATTTTATTAAATTATTTTCCAGATAAACCAAAGGACATTCGAGTTATGTTTTTCCATATACTAACAGTTACTAGAACAAATCTTGCGAGATATTGGAAAAGCAAGATATCCCCTGATTTAAATACCGACCCGAGTATAAGCCGAGGCACCAAATTGTGCCTCAGAAAAGGGAAACCTGTATTGACCCAAGTATAAGCTGAGGGTCAATACTGCAGCACTCTAACATCCCAGAAGGCGCGCTGGGATGGGGTGGGGTGGAAAGAAACCGCCGCCGTGCAGAAGGCGCGCTGGGGTGGGGTGGGGTGGGGTGGGGGAAAAGAAACCACCGCCGCTGCGCAGAAGGTGCACTGGGATGGGGTGGGGTGGGGTGGGGGGAAAGAAACTGCCGCAGGGAAGGCGCGCAGGCAGGCGGCAGTGGCGGTCCCCTCCCTGAGCGCAGGAGGCCCCGCAGGCCGCTCCCAGGCCGCAGGGAAGGTGCGCGGGCAGGCGGCGGTGGCGGTAAGTCCCCCCCTCCCTCCACCTACTGTATTGACCCGCGTATAAGCCAAGTTGGGCTTTTTCAGCCCTTTTTTTGGGCTGAAAAACTCAGCTTATACACGATTATATATGGTAATTGGCTTGATAAGGTTAAAGAAACCTATGTTTTAATTAAGTTGACATATAATAATGACAAAAATACGGAAGAACTGGACACTCGCTGGAATGTAACAATCTCAAGGATGGGAAAAAAGCTCCAATGTGTAAATCACAGAGAGGGAGGGAAGTGACAATCATCGGATTTTAGATAAATAGATAGCGTATTGCTTGGTTCACTGGTACTGTATGGATATTTAGTTATATTAGCAGCATGGTTTTAGTTTATTTTCAAGAATTTGTAGTATGTGTATTTTAGTAATGTCATATTTCCATTTTCTTTTACTGTTATATTCTCATTTTCTTAAAGTAAAATTAACCTTCTCATTACCTACAGAACTGGAAACGTCTGGTAATATTTTTTAGAATTGAGTGTCTTCTGGCTGGTGGCATGGGAATAGGATTTATCAGGTCGTTCCCTTATTTCACAGTCTCGGATTCTTTCCACCCAAGTCAAACATTGAACAGGACTGAACTATAGCCACATTTATAACAGAATACATACCAAATGTCTGGCAATTTCACAGCACACATTTGTTAGATCCACTTGGTAAAACACAGCACATGCAAGTATTGATGCTTTTGTTTTGGAGAAAAGGTACATAAGAACAGCCTGTCATTCTAAAGTAACCTATAGTTTAGTGATATGCCCCATGTAGTCAATGAGTTGGACCGAGCAATGTATAAACAGAAAACGCTGGGGGTTACAAATCTTTCCTGTGTCCCGCTCACTCAAGCAGTCTCTTCTGATCTAGGAAATTGATTCCTGGGGTTATGGGATTTGGGTGTGGACTAATAGCCATACAAGTCAGAGGTCTGCAATGAAGACAGGGAATTACCTTCTTCTGATGGCACAGCTGGTATTTGCAGGATGTGTTTTAAAATCTTTAAAATTGCTAACATGCACTGAGGCAGAACCATTTGATATAGTAGCAAAAAAAGAGTAACCTCTTGCCATGTGGTGTACCAAGATTCTATGACCACAGGGCTCAAATTCTGAATTAGAATAGTATGCTCCAATTTGTATAATTTATCTGAATTGTGAAATCTGGTTGCATTGTGATAGGAACAGAACCACAACATAACTAGACAGAGGAAAATTGGAAGCTTAAGAGAGAGCAGAAAATCTAGTTTTGGAAACATTCTTGTTTTGATTGTTTGTCCAAAATTAGGAAGGCGCAGAAAGCTAAGACTGAGATCCTTAGCATTTTTTTGAAATATTTTATCCACAAGTCAAAGCAAATTCATAGTGTGATTGTGACTCTGCTGCTGCCAGGATTACTTGTATGCTTGTTCTCTTTACAGTGGGACTTTTATATTGCCCTGCACCATATATTTTTATTACCTTAGAGAGGGTTGTCCAAACGGACCCAAGGAAAAAGGCTGAACCAATATTCAATCCTTAATTTTATTTACTTGTATATTTTATTAAAACCAAACACTAAAATATGCAAGACTTTGCCTCCAATGACCATTTTAGCCCATTTCACAGCAGTCATTGCTAACCTCTCTTCCTTTGGCAGATGTGCGAGTAGTCTGGATTCTCGAAGCATGCCTACTGTGGACTTCCAGTGATGGTTTTCTAATACAGAGACATTCTGGGGAAAGTCGAAAGAAACAGTTGACCATAAAATTCAGTAGCATGTGTCACTGGTTAATGAACGCTTGGATTCCTCAGGCTAACTGCTGCACATAGAAAGATACTTGGAATGCGGCCTGTCAGTTGTTTGGGTTGGAACAGGGCAGGGAGAACTCAGTTTAAACAATATAATAGCACTCTATGCCTTCAGCTAACATACCTAATGCTCACAACATTCAGGACAGTAGCTGAGTGTGCTAATAGCACAAAGGAGTCTGGTGGCATCTTAAAAAGGATGAGATTTACCGTGGCATAGGTTTTCATGGACTAGTGGGCCCGGGTCCATGGAAATTTTTTGCCTCCGTAAATCTGCTCGTCTTCAAAGTACACTTACAGCGCAATCCTATGCAAAGTCTGAAATCAACCGACTGAAATCAGTGACCTTAGACTGAAGAAACTCTGCATAGGACTGACTGCGCTGGTAATCCTCTTTTTTTCTGTTTGAATATACTGCTGCTACACATATGTTAATTCGGTACTTCAGGGCTGATGCTAACAAGTAAAAGGACAATATGACGATAAGCTCTCCAACAAGAATCAGTTAATGTCAACAAACAGGAAAACAGCCACCTATGGTTTCATTTTCAATTGCCTATGAAAGTTAGAGGCAAAGTCTGCCCAAGATAACAACGCATTTTTCACATTGAAAGGGGAGCCCGAGGTTGTTGTTGTCATCATTTAAGGCTCCCCTGCTGTCCTTGTAGCATTAGAGGCTTGAATCAGACTTTTGTACTCGGGGAGGCAAATTATGGTCCCTGATACATGTTGTTCCCATTTGGAAATCTCAGATTGTGAAAAGCAATTTCATCATGCAGAAATGACTGCAATTAGAAAAATAACATTTTCTTATGGAGTCAATCATACAAACTATCTTACTGTACACTTCAGCAGTGACATTACTCCATGAAATTCTTGTTTTATTTGTAACCAGCATGTTCACAATTGGACTTCTAAGCTCAATGAACATTTTTTTTTAAATTTAAATGTGTTGTTGGCTTCTGAATGACACCCATTGTGATCCTCTTAATGTAAAGCGAGGCAACACTGGCTGCTTGTGCATATGCAATAATGGCAGATGGGCTGCTGCTGATCTGTGTCATGTTACGCTGAGGTCTATATATTGACTTATAGGCCAGAAACATGCTTTGGATTTGCGTTTTCATGTACAACATCCCCGTCTTCCACAGATCATATAATAAATCTGTATGGTTTTAGGCGTGCTTCCACAGGTGTATTTTACCCGGTTAGCAGGAAGATAGGAAAAAGCCACCTGAGCAAGTTACTTTGAACTTTGCTTTTTTACAAAGAGGAAGGGTTAAGCTTTTATTGTGGCCTCCTAGTGGGATCTTGTCCACTGGCTACCCTCTTTTGAAGTTCACATCAGATGGGATTCCCAAAAATGGGATGCTTGCCTCCTGCTGAGATTTGGTGTGCATGTGAGGTTGGAGATTCAGGAGGCGCGTTATACTTTGCAAGACAAGTTACTACACAAAGGCTTGAACATTTGAAGGCCCCTGTATCGACAATTTTGCTTGTAACTTTTTAAAAAACAAAGGCCATGCAGTTGTCAAATAGTAGCCTGCTTTTACTTTACAAGGTTATATCGTTTCTTTCAGGCATTTATCTCCACTCTGTCCTGAAGCCCTGACGTTTAGAGGAGTCTAGAGTGATGCCTCAATGCAAGCTGCACACCAGGTACTTAGCTGTGGCTTTTCTAAGCAGATAAGAAGATCAGGTCCTAGGAATACCCTTCTCACAGCCTTGGCTCTCCTACCCTAGCTGTTCCTTTATCGTAAGATAGAACTGTTTGAACTGTTACACACTTGATGTTTCTAGGAAGGAAACCATGAGGAGGGAGTAAAGGTGGAGAGGAGGAATACTTTAACGTTGTGAACTAGTTAATGGCGAAATCAGAATTCTGCTGCAGCCCTTTGTGAATAAGAGCACTGGTATAGTTCCACTGAAATCAAAGTGGGATATCCAAGTCATACATTATTGTAGTACAGGAACTGCTCATTCATGCTGAAATTCCAGCTCATGTTGTTAATATCTGTAAAGAGAGGCCACGTATGGGCAAGATGTGGTTCTCCCTGTACCAATGTCATTCTGGCTACTAGCTAGTATCTAATATACTCTATATTGTTACAATAAATCTTGAGGGTTCTCAATGACCGTAGAAAGAGGGCGGCACTTCGGGGTAAAGGTGGAAACACTGGATTTTTCACGTTCATGATGTAAAGACATCTCTGAAACAGCAACTGGACAGAATCCTTCAACTGGTGGGTCAGACATCACTGTCTCGGAGAAGGGGGGCGATAGAGAGAGCACCTCTTGCGACCAGGATCCTTTCCCTTGCTCTAAGGCAGTAGTGTTGCTTTGCTTCCTAAACAATTATTAGCATTTCTAGGGTGCTTCTGTGAGACTCCAAAGTAATTCATACATTACTTCAGCAACCCTCAATAACCATGACTCTGTAAGGAAGGTCTATATTAAATAACTCCATGGTGTATATGGAGGGGAAGTGTGTTGACAGATGATGATTTTTCCTAAAGTGAGAATTGAACCAGGGGATTGAACCAGGCTCACTTTCTCCATCACCAGGCTACACCTCGCTCTCCCTTCAGCTCTTATTTAAACTCACTCCCAATCAAATATTTAAAGGCAAAATCACACACACCTTTTCTGTGAAGGCATCAGTGAATATTGAAACCCGGCACAGGTGCATTTATTAATACTGCCTTTCTGTTTTCCCCTGGTGTACAAGGATACAGTGAGGGAAAAAAGTATTTGATCCTCTGCTAAATTTGCCCGTTTGCCCTCTGACGAAGAAATGACCAGTCCATAATTTTAATGGTAGGTTTATTGTAGCTGTGAGAGACAGAATAACAAACAGGAAAACCCCCAGAAACCCAGAAGACAAAAGTCAGAGATTGATGTGCATTATAATGAGTGAAATAAGTATTTGATCCCCTATCAACCAGCCAGAAGCAATCAATCCATCAGATTCCACACTAGCCACCATGACCAAGACCAAAGAGCTGTCCAAGGATGTCAGGGACAAGATTGTAGACCTGCACAAGGCTGGACTGAGCTACAAGACTATTGCCAAGCAGCTTGGTGAGAAGGTGACAACCCTAATCCTAACCCTAATTGTCAACCTCCCTCGGTCTGGGGCTCTATGCAAGATCTCATCTCATGGAGTTGCAATGATCATGAGAATGGTGATGAAGCAGCCCAGAACTACACGGGGGGAACTTGTCAATGATCTCAGGGCAGCTGGGACTATAGTCACCATGAAAACAGTTGGTAACACACTACGCCGTGAAGGACTGAGATCTTGCAGAGCCTGCAAGGTCCCCTTGCTCAAGACAGCACATGTACAGGCCCGTCTGCAGTTTGCCAATGCACATCTGAATGACCCAGAGGAGAACTGGGTGAAAGTGTTGTGGTCAGATGAGACCAAAATCGAGCTCTTTGGCATCAACTCAACTCGCCATTTTTGGAGGAGGAGGAATGCTGCCTACGACCCCAAGAACACCATCCCCACCGTCAAACATGGAGGGGGACATATTATGCTTTGGGGGTGTTTTTCTGCTAAGGGGACAGGACACCTTCACCGCATCGAAGGGACGATGGACGGGACCATGTATCGTCAAATCTTGGGTGAGCACCTCCTTCCCTCAGCCAGGGCATTGAAAATGGGTCGAGGATGGGTATTACAGCATGACAATGACCCAAAACACACGGCCAAGGCAACAAAGGAGTGGCTCAAGAAGAAGCACATTAAGGTCCTGGAGTGGCCTAGCCAGTCTCCAGACCTTAATCCCATCGAAAACCTGTGGAGGGAGCTGAAGGTTCGAGTAGCTACACATCAGCCTCGAAATCTTGCTGACTTGGAGAGGATCTGCAAAGAGGAGTGGGACAAAATACCTCCTGAGATGTGTGCAAACCTGGTGGCCACCTACAAGAAATGTCTGACCTTTGTAATTGCCGACAAGGGTTTTGCCACCAAGTACTAAGTCATCTTTTGCAAAGGGATCAAATACTTATTTCACTCATTATAATGCACATCAATCTCTGACTTTTGTCTTCTGGGTTTCTGGGGGTTTTCCTGTTGTTATTCTGTCTCTCACAGCTACAATAAACCTACCATTAAAATTATGGACTGGTCATTTCTTCATCAGAGGGCCAACGGGCAAATTCAGCAGGGGATCAAATACTTTTTTCCCTCACTGTAACAGCAGAAGGCGTGTAAAGCGCTTTAATTGGCATCTATGACCTCACTCTCAAATTTCTGCCAGTCCTGGCCCTGATTAATCCCTTCTCGAAGACCAAAATAGGCCTGGAAAGGGCCCTGTCCCCTCCCCCCCACCTTTTGCTTGACAGAAACTGAGACTTGAAGACTTACAATGCTGTTGTGGTTGCTTAACAACCCCCACAGTGGCCTCTGTTCTATTAAGCTTCTATTAACTTGGGGGGGGGGGGGAATTTGTATTTAGTTAAGCTTCTATTAACTTGGGGGGTATATTTGTATTTAGTTAAGCTTCTATTAACTTGGGGGGTATATTTGTATTTAGATTTCAAATTTTTCTGCAAACCCAGGGACTTTTCCAGGTTTGTAGAATGATCTGTGTTGTCTGTTCATGGCTCCAGTCTCTGGATTTAAGTATCCACAGATTTGGCCATGTTGAGAATTATATATACTGACAATAAAAGCTCTAGCAGTGGATCCCTCCTTCAGTAAAGAAGTACTTCCCAAAACTAATTTGCCTATAAGCAAAAAATATCTGAAAATGATGAAAGTCACTGAACTGGAGTCAGAGAAGATATTAAAAAAAAACGATATGTTAACTAAATTCATGACATCTTAACATAAGTAATCTATAACAGACTGGATTATCTGCCATTTAATTTCTCTGTTCCTATAATGCAAATTATTTATTTTTCTCCTCTCCCTTCAGAGGGTTGAGGAAGCGTACATGGTTCTTCCCTCACTTTCTATTTTATCTTCACAGCAATCCTGTGAGGTAGGTTATACTCAGAAAGTGTAACTGCTTCAAGATTGCTAGTGACTTCATGGCAGAGTGGGGATTTGAACTTGGACCCCCCCCCCCCCGATCAACTACCCCACACTGGCCCTCACTTCTGCTTACGGAACCTGTCAGATTATCGATACATATTCCCTGTGAACTCAAGCCATAGCCTGTGGAATCTTATCTCCACAAAACGTTGCTCCTGGGGAACAGGGAACCCTGGGGATCTGAGGGGGATCTGCAGTGGGGACGGGGAATTAGCAGAAATTGTTACATTTGGTGCAAACACTGTATTTCCTAGTATGCTTTCTTGCACTGTGCATTTGGTAAAATGATTATTAGAACAACCTGGCATGCCCCCACTTTCCACATCTGGAATGGTTCTATGGAATGCTAACGAGAAGTTGGGATGGGGGGGGGGGGAGAGCTGGCCACATGCAAGATGGCCCTGAAATATGACTGGTTAATAAAAACAATTTTCTACATGCTGAATGGCATTCTCACCTGGTATAAACTGGCAAGATGGTGTTTGGTTTTTATCAAAAAAGGTTGGTTGACTCCTGGATGGTCTACATCATGCGCTGCAGCAGCCAGTAGTCCCAGCATAATGTCCAGAGGTGTAAGGAAGTTAGCAAGCTGTACCACAGAAAATGTAATGCAGCGTTAAGTGAAATATGCCTCTTACTGTATGCACAATTAAGCAAATTCATGCCCATGCAATTCCTCAGTTTTCATAACTCATAGAAGAGTATAATTCAGCCCATTTAATGATGCTTATGGAAGCATAAAAGATTGTCAGTTTCTACTGACAATCATTGAGGTGTCAGTTATTAAACGTCTCAAAAGCTTCTCTGGTAAGGCTACTAACTTCTTTCAACTAGTAAGATCAAGCCCGTAAGTAAATAATTCAGCCAGGCTCTCTAACTCTGGGTAAAAACCTTTCAAATTTGGCTAACGCTTTAGGAAGTTCACCCTGTCACAGCACAATGAGAGTAGTGCTATTTAATTTATGACTGTGTACCGAAGAGAAAGGATCCAGTTGTCCTAGTGCTGGGTAATCATTTGTGAATTACTTAACTGTGGATTTGAAACTCAGGGGAAAGGTGTTCAGTCTTCAAGGAAGTGCTGTGGCTGCTCTTTTTAATCCTGACACTGGTCTTAGGGTTACAAGGCTCAAGTTTCATTACAAGTAATATAGCAAGTACTATAGCATCAATTTTGCATGTGTAAGGACCAGGTTAAATCTCTGCTTTCTTGGGTTAAAAGGGTCTCAGTGTCAAATTAAATGCTTGAAGGCAAATAGGAGGCTCCTAGCTTTGTTTACCTTATAACATGAAGTTGGGGGTTCTTTCAAGGGAGAGTTAGTGGGGTAAAGGAGGTGCCCAATTCTTCCCTTACCAGATTCTTCACTGCAAATGCCCCTCTCCCATGTAATGTAGAAAAGTTTTCTCCTTTCTCCTCTCCCTCCCACCAGACTGTAAAGCCTTGTTGAAGGGAAAAACAGCTTTAGAGGGAAGCAGCATTTGCCAGAAAGAACTGGTAGGCAAAGGAGGAGCTAAGCACCTCCCACTGGCACCCTTCTTTTGAACTGCCCCTCACACACACACATGTGAGGTCGATAGCCATGCATTGGCTGAGCAAACCCAGTCTGACTGCTTTAGATCATGTAGAGAGTTGCTGTGGTCAATCGCTGCAGAAAGCAAATGGTTATGTTGACCACTGGTCTGATTTGGTAGCTCTTTATTGTATTATTTATGCATGAACACACATTGATGCCTTATACTGAGCCAGACAATTGGTCTAGCAAAGTCATTGTTGTATGCAAGCCTCTGACTTGCAGAGGCTCTCCAGGGTGTCAGGCAGGACTTTTCATGTTCCCTACTAGCTGAGATATCAGTGACAGAATCTGTGACCTTCTGCATGCCCCAGGTAGATGCTCTACTGCTGAGCTGTAGTCCCTCTCCCAGATAAATGTCCATGCATTACCTCATTCACTCTACTGCCGTTAGCAGAGATACTCATTTATACCCTGTTGTAGGTTTCAATATATTAGTTTTAGATATTGACATATTACAGCTTTTAATTCATTTATTCTCAGTTCTCAAATATGTTTTGACTACGTAACCAAGCGTCTGTGAGAAGTTAAACTGCAAAGAGAAGTTAGCTCAGTGAACAGCTGATAGTCTGGGGCTGTGAGAGCCAAACTAGATAACAGATGAACACAGTAAAAAAAATGACAAAACACCTTTTGCATTTGGCTTTTCTGCCTTTTCATCTGCCTAGACAAATTTTTTTGATATTCCTTTGCTTTTAAGTTTAATCAAAATGCAATTATATATAACTTTAATATTAGAATGTTTAGTCTTATTAGCCAGACAATGAGCAGATATATGTGTGAAACTTGGAAATGTTTTAAGAAAGGTGTTGTTTATATGAAATTCCCTGATGTCATCCATCAATTTATGACATCAAGGGCAAAAGTATATGCTTGAGAACAGACATTTAATCTGATCTCATACCTGACAAGTCCTTTTGAAGTCTGGGAAAATTACAATATTCCCATAACAAAATCTAATTGGTTCCTGGAGCAATTGTATAGAAAGGGCTTGAAAACTGAGAGAAATTGGAACAGTCTCCCTCAGACTTGTTGCTAGCAGTCTGTATGGGAAATTCTATACCAGGCATGCTTGCGTGCTGTCTGTTGAGAATTCTCCCCGGCATGATCATTGATGGGTTGGTTACTGGGTTGGTAACTGGTTGGTAACTGTATTCTATACAGATCTGTATTCTGTTGTATAACTTGTCTACCTTGTGCATATATCTTTTCATTTTACTATTTTCTGAAGCATTTACAATAAAAAGGAATTGTTGACAATTCAAATAAGTTGTATCATCACTTGCAAGGGGCTGGTTATATAAGGTAACGTGGTTTTTAGTGAATCACAAAATCTAAAGATTTAGCCACAAAAAGTACAGTGACTGACTGCTTCAGTTTGGTCAAGAAGTTATTAGATATGGAAACCTAGATCAGCAATTCTAACTCATGCCCAAATCTAAAACCATGAGGGCTTCTTGAAGAATTTTTGAGCTTCTATCCCACTCTTAACCTGTAATTGGGCAAGACAGAAATGCAGTTTTAAACTTGCTCATATTCAGTTTCTGAACCAACTGAAGATTGTGCATTAAGGTTTACTTATTTCAGCCTTCCTACACTCAAATGGGAATGAGAGTATTCAATTTGATGTGCATTTGCAGTCCTCCATCCGACATTTTTCCCCAAGTGAAACACTCTTGGGGAGGTTGAACCATCTCTGCTCATGTCTTGCCTGGAACATCCCATGGACATTCCTTCAGCGCATTCTTTCTGGTTAAGCCCTTTCTTCCTCTTTCCTCACAAGTCTCTTTCTACCCCACACACCCTTCTCTTGGATTCTTCTTCATCGATCTGCTCTACCCTTCATTCAGCCATCTTGATTCTGGGTTCCCTTGTCCCTCAGCGTCCTTGTGCCCTGGGACTACCTCCCAGTCCTCATCCACCCCCTGAGAAATAGTTAAATCCCACCCAAACTGACAGGTGTTTCCCCTCACAGAATGTTTAGTTCCCCGACAGCTGAGCATGTCAGACCGCAACCCTCGCAGCCAACTCTATCAAAGGCTTCTCTGCCACAAGCACAATATAGTGAGGAGGGAAATCTTGGACAATCTCAATGGAAAATGGGAATGGTTACCTTGGGCTCCTTTAGGTAGCAGTGCAAAGCTTGTGTGACATCAGCAGCATGGACGGCATTGTGGTACGGGTTTTGGCTATGATAATCTTCTTGCACCATAACTGCAAACAAAGGGGGGGGGGAATATTAGCTTCTCCTGTACCCAAATCATGCCTGTCATTTGAATCTGAGATTAAATATGTTTATGGCTGTTTTTGAAATGGTGTTTATTCCTTGAATTTGGCAGACTGGCACTCTTTCTAGAACTTTAATGGCTTGGCACTCTCATAAGGCAGTCTCTGGGGGGAGGGGGGAGAAAAAAACCAATCTCTAGAAAAGATTCCTCAGAACTCAGAGGATTTGAAGTCTAGTTTATAAATCAGCCCTTTATTGCTTTTTAATGAAAGCACCCATTCAGAAGAAAAATAAATAGTGTTGGGAGGGAGAAGAGAGGCAGCATCTATGATGATGTAATTACGGAATGCTGTTTTTCCTATGTGACTATCAGTAAACAACAAAGAAGGGCCCTTTACCTACAAGTGCAATTTGTCATTCATTTGATTTTTACACGCAGAAGGATTCCTACCCTTTCCTGGTATTATTTAGTGGTACTTTTTCAGCATATTTGATCACTGAAAGCCACAGGATATGATGAGCTCAATACGGATTGATCCCATGCACATCTCTACCACAAAAGGTGACAGCAGTGCAGGCCATTCTTAGTGACACTCTGAGTAGAACCAAGATGTCATGTCAGCACAGGGATTTCCTGCTTCTTTTAAGGCTTATTCCCACACTTCAGGCTTAGAACAGGGGTGTCAAACATAATGCCCGCAGGTCGGATCAGGCCCCTTGAGAGCTCTTATCCGACCCACAAGCCAGCTGAAGCAGCCGCCCCCTCCAGCCCCAATCTGGGCTGGCAAGGCATGGCCCAGCCCGACCAAGTGACATTTATGTCAGATCCGGCCCTTGTAACAATTGATTTTGACACCCCTGTGCTAGAAGCTACTGTGCATGTGTGCCAAAGGAGTGAATCCATCGACTTCAGCAGGGTGACTTTTCACGGGAAGAGTTCTACCTTCACTCATAATGTGGGTCAACATAACTTTATCAAGTCTCAAAATCAGATGTCTTGAAATCAGCTCCCTTAAAGAGGGAGCACTGAAGCAGCCACAGCCCCTTCCAATTGGCGCTATCAACCCCCCTCCCCCGACTCTTGCATTTTTACACACTTGACTTGTATTTTCCAATGCTAGAATAGTTAAGTTTCATCTGGGAAAATTGCAGAGAACTTTACAGCTCTCTCTGCTCCTGTTAGCATAACTAGTGAAATTCTACAGCTTCTGCTGCAGAAGGCTGCCTTGGTCGTGCCATGTGGTAGTCCCATTTCAAGCCACTGAGGACAGATAACAGGAAATGTCACACTAACCCAGGATTTAAGGATAAATTTATTATGTAATCTGTCAGGCATTTTCTTCCTGGAGAAGGATGTTGCTGTAAGTGAGGGCAGTGCTATTCTGAAGGGTGAATAAGGAAATCGGACTGTTATGATCCCATTCAGGAGAGCGAGGGAAAGCCCTGCTTTTAAATCAGCTGGATCTCTACAGTCCTGCCAGGCCAGGATCTTCCCAGTTGTCCTGCACATATATCTTTGTTGCCCTCAGGCTAAGGTTGCTTTTGAAGGAACAGGGCCGCTAATTGGTTTCTACTGCTGCTGCTCCACATTAATACATTTAGGGAGAGGAAGGGAAGGGGAGAGGACCAGCCCGCAGCAAGAAGAGCAATGACCCTGGTGGGCAGAGAGGAGAAGATGCAGATAGAGTGATGATGACAAGAAGAAAAGACTTTACATAAATCAAATTTAGACAGCTCTTAGTGTGGGCAGAAGAGGACACAGATCTCAGTAATTTGCAGACATTTAGATATTAGTAGCCCAGTGAGGAAGAGCTAAAAGGGATGGGGGACTAGATGCTTTCCCAGAACATAGAGCTAAGAGAACAGACATGGGAAGGGGTGCTCAATTAATAATTATAATACTGAATAGACAGGGCATAACTACAGATTTGCTTGGCCTAGCTGGGTGGGGAACAAGACAACAGCAAATATTCAACTGGAATTCATTTGTCATCAATCCTTGTTTGTCTTAATCCTTGACTGGACTGTTGAGAACATATCAAAAACATTAAGTTAGTATTCAGAATAAGATTCTCCCAGCTACAGAAGATAAACAACTGTAACTTGGATACTGATGGAATTGGCAATCTTCTTGAAAGGCTAATGAAGGCATGTCACAAAAATAAAATTGTAAACTGAGAGAAGACTTTTGAGTTGGTGAATTTTCTGCATTCAAGTGTTGCTATAATTTTTCGGAACAACTGCATATTGCATACAAATGCTGCCTTGAGAGTCAGTTTGACTGAGAATGTGGCACACAAATATTCTAAATAAATAAATCTAAGTGTAGTCCTGACCTTTTAAAAATGTAAAGTAGCTTTAGAAGGCTGAAGTTTTGAGAAGGGGGGAGGGAAGAGCTTATTTCTTTCCTGCTGACCATTTTTCTGTTCAAAATAATCTCGTTCTTTTCTTTGCAGCATGCATGTTTGCAATCACGCCCTGCAGCACCTCTGTTCAAATCACAGCCTCCCCCCACCTCCGCCCAAGGCTGCTTTCATGAATAAATCTTGTACAGGCTTCATTTCATACATTTTTATGTGACATGTAACTTCCCCCTTTGTCTAAAGGAGATGTGTTAAGTGGACTGTGAGAAGGAGTGGTCTTTCCCCCATCTTATCATCCAGTTTTCCTGTCATATGCATACATTAGGATCTGTGGCAAGACCAGTTATTGAAACGTGCTATGGAGCCAGTCTCCCAGTTTTCATTGTTTGAAAAAATAATGCTGGGGAGAAGACATCCTTGTTCCGCAACTCTAAGCACATATCTACATTTACTTTGGTGATCAAGCAACTGCCATCTGCTCAGAGGTCATGCTATACTGTGTAAACTTCTCTGTGAGTTTTCCCACTTGCCATAGTGAAGTGGTGGCAATACTGAGATTTACAGATACCCCATAATAGAGACTTGAAGAATGTACTTACCTAGGAATCTGTGTAATGTAACCATGTCTAACTGGAAATGATGGATAAGCCCATGTACACTGAAGAGGTGGCCCAGCAAGGTGACTAGGCTGTTTCCTGGGGGAACAGAAAGTGACCCTGTTAATCTGGTAGAACTTCACCTGGCAGTCTTCATAGTAATGTTGCCAATAACTGATTATGCTCTGCTTCTGTTTCACCTGCCCTAAGGTTAGTCCACTGATAGCCTGTCCGTTCCTTGAGTGGCAAGCCCAATACAGAACCACCGTCTGGACGAGATGATTGTGCATAGCGCTGATCTGGTGGCTCTTGTGGCAGTTATGAAGCGCCTTCTATCCTACCCAGAACAATATTTCCACTTTAAAGGAAACCAAATTACCTTTCTAAAAGTCACCAAAGACGTGTTTAACTACTTAAGCATGCTGAGCACTTAAAAAAAAAAATTTAAGACAAAAATCTGCCTGAACCATGTCAAGGAGGGTGCCAGTCTGTAGCTGGAGTTGGAGCCATGTGTGTGTGTGTGTGGTGGTAGATGAGTGGCAGAACAAGGAAACAGGGTTCCTCTCATGTGCTGCACCTGCTCCTGCAGGGAAGGACGTCTGTAGGCACTCTTATTTGCATGTTAAATATATGCCAGACTGTGGGCTGTATGGATGATGTCACTAGGGATGTGCACTTGGGTAGAACTGAGACAAATATATATCCAAAAATTACCATATCAAAATATATATATATATATATATATATATATATATATATATATATATATATATATATATATAGATAGATAGATAGATAGATAGATAGATAGATAGATAGATAGATAGATAGATATAGATATAGATATAGATATAGATATAGATAGATATAGATATATCCGGGATATTCTGGAATACTAAAAAAATCTGTTTTTTCCCTTTCCCCCCTTTTCTTCCCCCTGTGTTTCTATATCTCCCAGGGCTGGGTATCAGCTTGCCAGGCTGCTTTAGGTAAGATTCTGTCATTTTCAAGTGTTTTAGTTGTTTTTTAAAAGTTCCTTCTTTGCTGGAGTTATTTTGTGTTGGGTTTTTGGGTTTTTGGTGGATTCTCATGGTTTACATTGAGAATCCTAAACTTTTATTTTATTTTATTTTATTTTATTTTATAATAGGGGTACAGAAGGAAAAAAGGGAGAGTAAAAAAAGAAAAAAATGAGGGGGTATCTGTCTGACAATAAAATAAAAGATTACATACACATAGACACCATAGAAACTTAGAAACTAATTAAGCAGACATACATTAGTATTCTTTCTTTTTGTTATTCAGAAAAAAATTGCAAGATTAGTACATCCAGATCTGACTGGTTTTATTCCCAAAAGACAAATGAGAGACAATATCAGACTCGTTCTTAGTGCCATTAAATATATGAATGAATGAATGGTTTTATTTGCTTTTAGCCACAGGCCATTACAAACATGTCAAGGATACCACAGATACATAATAAAAGGAAATATTCGGTTGGGCGTAGCAATAGCTTGCAATAGCCTTCCTATGTGGGAGATTCTCAGGTTTTACATTTTTCATGTTTTTTCCTCCATAGGAAACAACGTAGGATGGCTGGGGCCATTTTGTTCAGGGGCTCATAGAATTGGACCCCTTGGTCCAATTGACTTGAACTTTTGGGATTATTTAAAGGACAGGCACCAGCAGCTCCCCTGCAATTTTAATGCCAGTACCTTTAAAAATACCTCCCAGCCCCCGGAAAGATTCTCCATAGGGAATAATGGAGCCAAAACATATCAGAAACCTGAAAACAACAACACAACAGGTCTGAGTACCATACCAGTATGGGAACCTTGGAAACCAGAAACACTGATATTTTTCAGCTCCAATACACTTGGATCCAAAAAATACTGATATTTTTTTTTTGCTGCAAACCTGTAGATGTCACTAGAAAACAGACTTGAAGTATACTCTTACTGCTATACAGGCTACATCACTTCCAGTATTCAGCTGGATGGATAAATTTCCTGAATCCATTGAAGGCAGCTTCAGATGACTATGACACAGGTGATGAACAACTGCTTAAGACCTGGGAAAGAATGAGCTTCTAACCAGTATCAGTGGTCAGATTTTTCCTTCCACATGAATTTATCCGTTAAGGAATCCCTGCACATTAGACATGGAATACCTGTGTATCCCAAAAGATTCTTGGGCATGTTTTAGGGCATTGTCTGAGTTCACAGGGAGCACACTCCTAATGTATGATGATAGATGACACTGTCCCTCTCCAGCTGCACCGTGCAAGGAAAGATCGGTAACAGCTAACTAGCTGTCATCTTTTGAACAACTTGTCTGCTATTATCTCTTTGACGGAAAAAACTCCAACGAAAAACTCAGGAAGAAAAATGGGGGCTTCTAACACCATAGATGGAAAACCACTGAATTATATCAGTGTGCAAATTTCAATTGTAGTTTCATCTCAGTTATTTTTATCCGCAGCGTTTTGCCAAAGCTAATTTGTTCCAATGCCAAGCAAATTACAGAGAAATCAATTGTTGGCAATTTTAGTTTATTTTTAAATTAACAAGCAAATACATGAATGAAGCACATGTCCTATGAACACACAAGAACTGTAATTGAATTTCATGGCTTTAAAAATGCTCCATTGTGCAGTGATAGAGCTTTTTCTGTGTCTAGGATCTAGATCCAACCACCACTAATGCTTTAGGGTTCTTTCTTCCCACCATTATATTGCCTTCACTCATTTTGTGAAGTGTCAAACATCTGAGTGTTGATAAATTCAGATTAAGGAATGTAAGAATTTCTGATATACTCAAACAGCAAATTCTGAAAACAAGAAGTGATGTTTGTTTAGGTATTTTCCCTGCTCAGTTTCAGGAGCTAAAAGTAGCTAATATTTCTTTCCATAACAAAGAAACATTTTTAAAAAAGGAAAATATATAATTTAGGTTACTTAATTTATTTCTAATGCTACATTTGGGTTTGTGGCATAAAATGGGTGGGGTAAGGCTGTTGTTTTCAGCAAGATTTAGGGTAATGGAGAGGGAGGAAAGACTATTGCCAAACATAGGCCTGGATCCAGCCTAGAATTTCCATGGATGGAAAGAGGGCACGGTGATTCTGCTGATATCTGCCCTCCTGTGACAGTCCAAAATGCCCCATGAAATGCTGCTCCGTGTGTGTGTGTGTGTGTGTGTGTGTGTGTGTGTGTGTGTGTGTGTGAGATGACCCACCCACCCAGGAATAATTTGTGGTGAGAATAAGAGGACTCCTACAGGAGGAGTGGAGTCTCCCACGTCAAATTCTGGGAAGCTTGTTTTATTTTGTTTTAACAAAGAAGGCACAGATCTTTCAGCAACCTGCACACCCAGTCAGGTTCTGTACAAGGCAGAATCCATGAAATATGATGGTGTAGTTGAGCTGACACACATTTCTAAACCCCTCTGTTCATACTGACATACAAGGAGAAAAACTATTAGGAATAAAAAATTAATAAGAGAACCAAAAGGCAATTACTAAGTATAGCTATCTGAAAAGGATTTCACAATTGAGTTCTTTTTTGTTTTCTTTTTAACTTACCATTTGTCAAGCGGTCAAACAAGAAAATGTCAAAATCCCACATTTCCACTTTGGATAGCATGTGCTGGAAATAGAAATATAATATAAATATGAAATGCAGAATGACAGCTTGAACAAACTAAGCCCAAGTAGTTTGTGATTAAAATCAATACTTAATTTCTTTCTTTCTTTGTAATAACAGAGATCAAGCTTCCCAGAAGCCATACTTATGATTTGGAATCCCACCCATCCCAACCACAGGCACGTACAGGTGGGCTTGGTGGTGAAGGAAAGGTACTTTGTACATGCTCAAAAGTATGATTATTCCTTCACATATTCCAGAGCAGAGTCTTAGTCAATTTAAGCCTCACCGACAAAATGCCATTCAACTTCTTTCACCTAAAATGTCTGAAGGAGTTTTGCTGTTTTGTACAGAGAATATTTGAATCTCATACTTTAGAAAGAATGAAACTGTAAATAATAAAGACATTTAATACAAATATAACAGTTCTGGAAACTTTGAAGCCACTAAAAATCTCCAGTTTTCCAAGGCTCCCCCCATTAAACATACCTAAGTACTGTATTTTTCGCTCCATAAGATGCACTTTTTTCCTCCTCAAAAGTGAGGGGAAATGTCTGTGCATCTTATGGAGCGAATGCCGGCTTGCGCCATCCGGACGTGCGTGCGCCCAGCCGCCTCTGGTGCCCTGCCCGCCTCCCAGCTGGCCGTCGGGGCGGGGAACGCCGGCTGGGCGCGTGCGCGTCCGGACTGCGTGAGCCGGTGTTCCCCGCCCCGACGGCCAGCTGGGAAGCGGGCGGGGCGCACAGAGCCGGCTGGGCGCGTGAGCGTCCGGATGGCGCGAGCCGGTGTTCCCCGCCCCGATGGCCAGCTGGGAGGCGGGCGGGGCGCACAGAGCCGGCAGGGAACACCAGCTTGTGCCGTCCCAGCGCGCACGCGCCCAGCTGGCATTCGCTCCATAAGACAAGTTTTTAGAGGAGGAAAACAAGATTTTTTCTTGTTTTCCTCCTCTAAAAACTAGGTGTGTCTTATGGTCAGGTGCGTCCTATGGAGCGAAAAATACGGTATATCTTAGTAATTAGTTGGGGGACAAAGAAAAAATAAAAGGAGAAAATAGAAAGTATTGTACTAATAGTAATAAAAAGTTTATTGTCTGGGTCTACAGACAGAGACGGCATCCAAATGTTGAAGAACCAGCCCCAAAGACCTTGGCTTTAGAATCCTGGTTATCAGGCAAGATACAAACTACAATTTGTAAAGGTTGTGATTTAGATGTCAGGGCAACTCCTCAATCCTTGCACATCACTCCATGGGAGAAGGGAAGCAAGCCCACGGATCACCCCTCCCCTCCTCATCAGCCACGTGAAGACTTCAGCATTATCGTGCAGAAACATATATTTGGAGGAATAAAAATTCATGTCATGTAGCTAAGTAGTAGCAAATAATGTGGATATACAGTTAAACATTAAACTCTTTGGTAGCAAGTAGGCAGAATTCATATATTTACTTATTTTATTTATATTCCTGTGACGAACAAAAAGTTAATCTTTTAGAGAAGCTCAGAGGAAACAAAACTGGCAGGGAGAGGGCAGAGCTAAGGAGCTCACTCTCTCTTTTCTGAAAAAAGGGAGTGAGTCTGTTTTTGGTAACTTGTGTGTTCAGTAGTTGTTTTTGACTCTGGGAACTGGAGGGTTCAGATTTGCCTAAGCGGTTGTGAAACAACTCCTGTGGAGTGACAGGAGAAAACTGGAAGGAAAGGAACCCTTTCTCAGGTCACTGAAAGGGATATTCCATATATGGGGTTTTGTTAAGGTATTACTGCCACAAAAGATCTATAGACAGAACTGGAAGAGAGATTTGAGGAACAATCTCAATACTTTTTTGTATAATCTCCATACTTCCCCGTTCGCTAGGCAGCAGAGTCTGAACAGGAACAGCTATTGGAAGTTCTGTGGACTGAATTTGGGAACTTAATTTAAGAACTGTAATTCTGTACTAACTAAGCCATCTAAGATCTATGCCTTCTCTGTAGTAAAACTTATAAACTAGCTCTGGTTCTATGCCTTCCCTACATACCGTTTTCCCTCCAACTCCATCCTTTGTACAGTGTTTAATAAATCTCTGTTGCTTGGTTGTTAACTTGAAAAAGTGTCTGGTGTCTCATTTCTACTGAGGGAAAATAAGTAAAGGGGCTAAGGAGAAAAATTAAAACTCCAATCAAACATTTTGGAAAGCAGCCTCTCTCTTGCTCGGTACGCACGGATCATGAAAATCCCACTCCATCTCAGTAGATAATATATCCCAGAAAACGACTGAGATCTATTTCTCTATCTGTAATCTGAATCAGGTTTCCCCTACATTCTCCAAATCCCCACTTTTCTATTTTAAGTCTGGTTGTGTGTGTGAGGAAAAACTGTGCTCTAAAGGTTTTGTTAGCCGAATTGCTCCTTTACATGGGGAAATTAGCTTAAGCAATCGGTAACTATGTATTTATAAAGCGAGATCACAGCCAACTATACCGGAGCCCATTAACTGTGACTTTAAGAATCAAGACAGACAAGGGAATTCCAAATTAAAAAGCGTTTATGTAGTTTTCTTTCAAATCAGTGTTGCATACACACATACATAGAAATCTAAGAAATAAGAGATAGGAGTACAGAGACATTTGCCGTAAGGCAGGTAGGAATATTTTTACGGGAATATACGATACCTCCCTGTAGTCCAGAGTTCCATAGGATCAAGATGAATAAATGGGGGGGGCATGGGGAATAAATAGAGGGCAGGGGTAGCCCCCTGCGTACTCTAGCATGGCTGCTCACTCTGGCAGAGTGGCAGGCTGTATGAAATGGGAAGCCCGAAGGTAAGGTTATGGGTGTGGGCTACCCCAGTTATACTGTTTCTCTGGGGGCAGGATGATTGGATTAACCCTGCTAGTTTCCCAGGTGGCAAAAAGTGACAAAAGGATTAAACTGTGGCTACCGGGGCAGGGTAGTGAGAATTTGGAAATCTATTCTGATTCCGATGACTTTTGCAACCCGTGAGGAACTGGAAATTCTCTGCTGACCAGATTAGCATTTCGGAACAAAGGGTGTGATCTATGCAAACGTCCTGGGATCGCTGCAGCATAGCAGGAGGAACGACTCATCTTGATATCAGGATCGCTGTTGACGGCCCATTAAGCAGTGGATGTTGCAAGAGGAGGGGGGTGTTTGACACTGACTACGTGACTTTCTGCTTTCTATGACATGGCTGTGGCTGGAACAGAGGCTGTACAGGAACATGGCTTCTCTCAGGTTCACCGGAGGCTGCCCCTGCATCTGCTTCCTAGCTGCTAGCTGCACGGTGCTCGCAGGAGCAGCCGAGTCCGTTACAACGGAGCGGGCAGCGACCGTCTTGTATCGTTTGGGGCAGGCGCGCAGCCAGCACAGTAGTCGAGTGTCTGCATAGCGGGCTGCCAGGTCCAGTCGAAGAGGTTTGGGCAGGCCCGTTTGCTATCAGTTTCCAGGTCTTCATATCTGCTATATGTAGAAACTAAATAGGAATTCTACATAGGAAACATGGGAGTCTAACACGAAATTCCTTGGCATTAAATTTGAATGAGTTAAATCCAGAGACGGTGTTCTTAATGTAATTCCCACTTTGGTTTAGAAGAGTAAGTTTTTTTTAAGTCCTTAATTTGTATACTTCTTACCCTTGCTTGACCCAGATAGTCTTCATCCAGCAAATACAGTGAAGTTTGTGGTACGATCCCACGCAAGAGCCTGGATGCATGGAAATATCTCTGAAAGCTTAACAGTCTCTTCACCTTTTTCTTTGTGCCAATTTCCCCTGAGTAAATGGTATCTGTGGAAAAACGATTGGTACAAAGAGCTTCACTAAACCAACAAGCTAGAACTCAGATCAACTCTTGGTTGATGCATTTTTAAACCAGTCATTGTGGTTCTTTTCTCCAGTCCAAATGAAAACAAATCCATTTTTAACACCACATTTAGTTTTCCCAAGGCCCATGATAAAACAAATGATCAGCTCTAGAATATACAGAACATCCAAGCATGGGTGTTTTCATGTTTTTGATAGGAAAACTGAATCTAGATATAATGAGAATTATTTATATTTAGCCTCATATTTCAGAGAAAACTAAAGTACAGATACCAGTATGGTTGAGAACAACCCAAGAACAACCTGGGCCTGCAACCACCATTAATATTTTACTGAATTTTGTGCTAGAAAATGTTACATAAACCTCCTCTGTGATGGGAGAAGTGCAATGTTACCTTTTACAACTGCAGAGAGAAACTAAACTACATTTCAAACATTGTATAATATCTGCAGGCATGATTATGTAAACAGGATAATCCTATAAAAATCGTCAAACTACACATTCTATTCTGATAGCAAAGCCAAAGGTGTTATTTGCTTACATTCCTATGTATAATGTCCTGTCAATACCCACTGTATTTATTTATTTATTTATTTAATTAATTAATTAATTAATTAATTGAATGGATTGTAAAATGAGCATTATGGTAACTTATTTGCAAAAAAACCGTTTCCTTTTCCTTGAGTGGATTCTGTCTTCACATGACAAGTCAATTGAAGGCTTCCCTAGCTACAACGAAAAGGAATAGTTTTTTTGATTATATTGCATTGCTTGTGGAGTGTATGAAATCCTCAAAATAATGCAGTTTTCATTCCATCATTATTATTTATTTTTCATCCAAACGGTTTAAACACAGCTGCCTTCATACCGTACACTTGAGTTCTCTTTTAGAAGAAAAATGGCGAACCATAGGAAGGATGTTGAAACTTACATGGGGAAGCGTGGCGTATTCACAGAATATGGGCTGATTACTCAGTCCATGGGGTCAGCCCTCAAAAATCCATTTTGGACAACACAGTCAGGCATTACCCTACACAGAATGTTCACTTTTTCATCTCACCTCGCATTTCATGTATGGTGTAAAACATATATGAGCTCACTTGTATACAAAGCTTTTGCATTTTTTTCATTTTAAAAAAGTAAGTCTCTAGCCCTCTCCCTTGCAAAATTATGTCTTTTTTCTTATATCTCTGCAAGGGAAAGGGCTAGAGACTTAAAAAATTAAAAAACACATTAAAAAAATGAAAGCTGGGGATACAGCGAACCTGTTACACCTATTGTTGCAACTGTATATTGATATTCCAGTGCCAATTAAGAAAAAGTCTTCTGGTGGCAGGGGGAGGAAATGGCTGTCATTTGGGCAAGAAAATCTTATTTTCCCACTAACACAGCAACCATCCAGGCTTTGCAGCAATCATTCCCGAAACTTCAGAGCAAAGCAGGTTTGCGAAAGATCAGAGAAAAGCTGGGGAAACCCCCAGAGGTGCACAAATGCAGCATGATGTTGCGGGGAAGCAGGGAAAAAAGCTGCTTTCCCAAAAGCATTGAACCCGGCCAGATAACCCATGTGGAAGACATACAAAATGGCTGCGTGTTCGTCATGTACAATATTAATCTATAGCTGAATTCTAAGGTGGCCCGATATCTTGCTTTCCCTGCAGCTCCAGTCGCCTGTTGTCATTCAGAGGGGTGAAGAAAAAATGGGTGTGGGCGGGGAAGAGGTGCTGTGGCATCACTTCTGGGGCATCAGCACAACACTCTAGGATTCCACTGGAACTCTGGCAAGACCATAGAGTTTTGGGAGAATCTTATTAGGGTGCTTTCACACATGCCAAATAATGCATTTTCAATCCACTTTCAATGCACTTTCCGTCTGGATTTTACTGTGTGAAATGTAGGATTGCCAACCTCCAGGTACTAGCTGGAGATCTCCTGCTATTACAACTGATCTCCAGCTGATAGAGATCAGTTCACCTGGAGAAAATGGCCGCTTTAGCAATTGGACTCTATGGTATTGAAGCCCCTCCCCTCCCCAAACCTACTCTCCTCAGGCTCCACCTCAAATACCTCCCGCCAATGGCAAAGAGGGACCTGGCAACCCTAGTGAAATGGCAAAATCCACTTGCAAACAATCGTTAAAGTGCACAGAAAGTGGATTGAAAGTGCATTATTTGGCATGTGTGAAATAACCCTTAGAGTGTCACAATGCTGTCATTTCCAGGTTTGTGCCAGAAGTGACATTGTGGCATCGCTGCAACACCTATTTACTTCTCCCCACCTCCTAAACCTCCCACCAAATACCAGCACTCTGCTAGCAACCCTTCTGAATACATTGGTTTAGGCTGCAGTGACAAGGACACTTTCCTTGGAGTAAGTTGTATCGAATAACATGGGCTTACTTTTGGTAGACCTTTGTGGATTGTTCCTTTAATCCACTAGTTCTAGAAGGCCACTAAATCAGAGCTATAAAAGCAATTTGAACATAGAGCTACATTTTATTTATTATTTACTTGGATAATTTTTATGCCATCTCTCTAGAAAACCTGCACATACACAATGCTACAGTATACAATGAATTTAAGATTGTCTTCAGTTAGGAACTTACTTCTGATCTGAAGCATTATAGTAGGATAATTGTTTAAAAATGTCGCCATTACAGAATTAGTGAAAGGAAATAGCCCTTGTTCCTCCCTAAGGAAAATGAAAGTAACCTGTAATAACAGAAAATCCAACTGACAATTTATCAATTTAATGTTCCCTTCACTTTGTTCTTTCTCTTCTTTGTGTCATTTGGAATGTTTCCTCAGTGTTATCATCAATACGCCCCCTTCCTTGGAACAGAAGGTCAGGTAACAAACTTAGCAACTGATCACTTGCAAAAATCTGGTTCTAAATGGAATTTATTTATTTAGTAAAACTCATGGATCAAGTGACTGGTGAGATGCTTGTGTAAGCTCTGTCCAAGTGATGTAAAACATTTCATTATATTGTAAAAAAAAATCTTTTTCTGTGGTTGCAAAGCCACTGCTTAGACATTGTTATATAGAATATGTGTGTGTGTGTGTGTGTGTGTGTGTGTGCATATGTGTATATATATAATTTTGTTTTATTATTTTGTGGGGAGAGGTAGATCCCTGTGTGTGTGTGTTAAGTGCCGTCAAGTCGCTTCTGACTCATGGCGACCCTATGAATGAAAGTCCTCCAAAATGTCCTTTCTTTGACAGCCTTGCTCAGATCTTGCAAATTGAAGGCTGTGGCTTCCTTTATTGAGTCAATCCATCTCTTGGTAGATCCCTACCACCATCTAAAATGAAATGAAGACTCATTGCTAAGTTAGTCTGTTACAGCAAAAATAAACCGTATTTTATAACACAATTTTATATCCTTTCATGTGCCAGAGCCTGCTTCTTCAGATGCCACAAGCAGATTCCACAGTGTGCAACTTGGAGAGACCTACTCCATCTTTGCCCAGACAAGTCTCTATGATGCACATAAGGTTGGTCTTTTAATCCAGGATTAAATATTGGATGACTGCTAGTTTATTGTGAAACAGCTTGGTGTTCAGAGCAGCCCTTTCAGGACTGATGAGGTGCCAGGAGGATTACCCTTTGGCACAGACTAGTAACTGCGGGCTGCTAGGCACGGTAGGTCAGCCATCAGAGAGGCCAAAGCTTGCAGTGAGCTGATGCTGGCCAGGGAGGCTCGCTACAACAAGAAAAGTTTCTTCAGATAAGTGAAGAGCAAACACAAGGGAGAAGAGGCCATAGGCTCACTGTTGGGTGAAAATGGAGAAACTCTGACAGAAGACAGAGAGAAGGCAGAAAGGCTCAATGCTTATTTTGCCTCAGTTTTCTCCCTGAAAATGAGGAACGGGCTCATCTAGAGAGGACAGTAGGCAAGCCACAGCATCCGGGCTGCTGGCTGACATGAACAGGGAGGTAGTTGAGAAGCTTGTAGAGAGCTTGCAGAGCCTTTGTCCATCATCTTCCACACCTCTTGGAGGACGGGAGATGTCCCACAACACTGCAGGAGGGCAAACGTTATCCCAGTTTTCAAAAAAGGGAGGATGGATGACCCAGGAAACTACAGGCCAGTCAGTTTGACCTCTGTCCCAGGGAAGAAACTGGAGCAGATCTTAAAGAGATCAATAGGGGAGCATCTGAAGGACAACTTGGTGATCCGGGGAAGTCAGCATGGATTTGTCCCCAACAGGTCCTGCCAGACCAACCTTGTTTCCTTCTTCGATCAAGTGACCAGCTTACTGGATCAAGGCAATGAGGTTGATGTTTACCTGGATTTCAGTAAGGCTTTTGGCAGGGTTCCCCATGATGTTCTGATGGGTAAACGAGAGGACTGTGGACTGGACTGTAGGATAGTTAGGTGGATAAAGAACTGGTTGCAGAAACGCACTCAAAGAGTAGTTGTCAATGGCATTTCATCTGAATGGAAGGAGGTATCCAGTGGGGTGCCACAGGGTTCGGTTCTGGGCCTGGTACTTTTCAATATTTTTATTAATAATCTGGATGAGGGTGTGGAGGGACTACTCATTAAATTTGTAGATGACACCAAATTGGGAGGAGCAGCGAACACACCAGATGAGAGATAGAATTCAACGAGATCTGAACACACTGGAAAAGTGGGTGGATGTGAACAGGATGCAATTCAACAAGGATATGTGCTGAGTTCTACAGCTGGGTAACAGAAATGAGGAACATGCATACTGGATGGGGGATACACTTCTGTGCAGCAGTGTGTGTGAACAAGATCTTGGGGTACGGGTGGACCGTAAGTTAAATACGAGCAGCCAGTGTGATGCAGCAACAAAAAAGCTAGTGTGATCCTGGGGTGTTATCAACAGAGGCATAACATCCGAATTGCAAGATGCCACAGTTCTGCTGTACACCACATTGGTCAAGTCGCACCTGGAGTATTGTGTGCAGTACTGGAGGCCTCACTTCAAAAAGGATGTGGACAGAATCGAGCCTGTGCAGAGGAGAGCAACGAGGATGATCAGGGGCCTGGAGACCAAGCCCCATGAGGAAAGGCAGAGGGAGCTGGGAATGTTTAGTCTGGAGAAGAGGAGGTTGAGGGGGGGGGGGACTTGATTGCTGTCTTTATGTATTTGAATGGCTGTCACTTAGAGGAGGGCAGGGAGCTGTTCTGGTTGGCAGCAGAGGATAGGACTCGCAATAATGAGTTTAAATTGCAGGTGGAAAGGTACTGGCTGGATATTGGGGGGAAATTTTTTTTACAGTAAGAGTTGTTCAACAGTGGAATCGGCTACCTAGGGAGGTGTTGAGCTCCCCCTCACTGGCAGTCTTTAAGCAGAGGCTGGACAAGCACTTGTCAGGGATGCTCTAGGCTGATTCTGCATTAAGCAAGGGGTTGGACTAGATGGCCTGTATGGCCCCTTCCAGCTCTATGATTCTAACTACACCACCAGCCCGTCTTTGGGTCTGTGATATAAAGACTGAGCAGTACTGGTAAAACCCAATCTGCATTCCTGGCCTGAATTTGCATATACAAAAACAGCTTGTAGGAGAATTTTGTGGTGTGAAAATAATTAATATTGGTTGTGGGGCTTTCTCTGTGTTTCTGATGTGTATTAACAGTGAAGTAAATTAATATTGTTCCTAAGTTTAACTCCTGGCTGAGTTAAAGGTTTTGATACTTAATAACACCTTCTCAGTTTGAATTATATATCAGGAAAGCACATTCAGTTCTATTCACTCTGTGCGGTGCTGGGATTCACCAAACCAGTGCAATTGTGCTGTGTGGAATTCCTAATTAAGACAATCAAGAAATGTGCTGTATCAGTCATTGACAGACTACATCATCGGATAATGAAAGATAATTTTAATCACCAAACGTGAGTCACTGAAAGGATCTGGTTCAGTGACTCACTAAACAACTAAAGTCAATCTGAGAATTAAATTATTGTTGCCTTACCAGTAACAATCCATTGATGGAAGCCAAGCAAGGCTAGGCGCCAGTAAAAGAAAAAGTGAATGAAGTAAGCATTCAATACTGGAGCACTTGAAATTTACACTAGACAGTGCACGGAGTGCCTTGTTTCTCTACAGACGGGACTGTGTTCAGTTTATACAAACCACAGCTCTCACTAACAGAATAAAGAATTGTAAAACATTGGTTCTTGTAGGTTATCCAGGCTGTGTGACCGTGGTCTTGGTATTTTCTTTCCTGACGTTTCGCCAGCAGCTGTGGCAGGCATCTTCAGAGGAGTAACACTGAAGGACAGTGTCTCTCAGCGTCAAGTGTGTAGGAAGAGTAATGTATAGTCAGAAAGGGGTTGGGTTTGAGCTGAATCATTGTCCTGCAAAAAGTATCAAAGGTAATGTGCAAATCATTGTCCTGTAAGTATCAAGATAATGTGCTAATGAGGGTGTGGTATGTTAATGTGGAACCATTGTATCCTGAAGTGATCTGTTAACATGTGGAATCCAAGGCTAATCCGCATGGCTATTGTGGACTGTAGTCTTTGTTAGTCTGGAGGTTTTCAGGACAGGAAGCCAAGCCTTATTCATTCTTAAACTCTCTTCTTTTCTGTTAAAGTTGTGCTGATGTTTATGAATTTCAATGGCTTCTCTGTGTAATCTGACAAAATAGTTGGTAGAATTGTCCAGTCTTTCAGTGTCTTGGAATAAGACCCTGTGTCTTGGCTTACCCAACCCCTTTCTGACTATATATTACTCTTCCTACACCCTTGACACTGAGAGACACTGTCCTTCAGTGTTACTACTCTGAAGATGCCTGCCACAGTTGCTGGCAAAACATCAGGAAAGAAAATACCAAGACCACGGTCACACAGCCCGGATAACCCACAAGAGCCAATGAACTCTGACCGTGAAAGCCTTCGACAATAAATTGTAAAACACTTGGAACATTATGTGGATGAATCACACTCCAGAATCCCACAAATTTATGGAAGGAAAATGAGTCTATAAATGTTCCAGACCTAATCAGAATTTCATCTTCCTAAAACCTCTTGGAGACTAAACCTAGGGTTTTAATAGTACACTTTGTCTACCTTATTTAACCTCCTTAGTTTTTTTTCACATATCAAATATCAGGAAGGTAAAAAGATTCTACACTCTTCTGTAAGCTATTAGAAAAAATTGAGACAGAGAAGCAAAAGCATGTTCTCCATCCACAATGCTACCCAACTTGGCTTCTATGGTCTCTTTATCCAGTTGATCATCCAAAATTGCAAATATAAAAACCATCACAGTTTTCTTATTTATTTATTTTTACCTTAAAAGGTACCTGTTTGTTCAGATTAGTGCTCAAAAAGAGTCAGAGAGAGCAGCCATTTCTATTTTTCTATCCTAACAGTCTCTGGTCCATCTGTTTTGCAGCCAGCACTATCTAATCTGATTATGTCTTAAGTACCTCCTGGTGTCAATTTCACATATTCAAATTCAAATTTATTAATACGGTTGACTGACCAATCACGTGCCAACACATCAAAAATTCCAGACACAATAGTTTTGCAGCATAGAATCACAGACTGCCCATACATATAAAGGTGTAAGGTCAATAAAAGCAACCCCTGGTTAAAATTATCATCTTAAAATTGATAAAATTGTAAAATATTCTAACAATGTGAGCTCTAGCCCTGCGGCAAACCATAAACAGATTCCAGCAGACGGCAAATCCACGAAAGCAGATTTATTGGTTATCATCGACAGGTTTCAGAAGCCATATTCAGAAGGACACTAGTAAGGGGCAAAGGCAAGGTGCAGAGCATATATGGAAAAGCAACAGGAGATAACTGGTAACCTAGGCAACCCCCCTCCCAGAGGCAGGAAGGAGCACTTGGCAACAGTATGGGAATTTAGGAAGACTAAACACGGGGCCCAGATCGGCCTTGGACAGAACAGCACAACAGCACCTGGGAGCAGCACAATCGCACTACCGCATACCATCCTCATGGCTTGCGCCTGAAAAACAATCATTCTCTAATAAAGTTCTGCGTATTTTAATAGCAACAGCGCAGAACTTAGCAGTTTGGAGCGTGAGCTGAGGGTCTCCTAATAGGAGCTTCTTTGCCAAAAGTTCAACTGACTCTTCAGGGAATTTCCCAAGTAGGGGGGAAATAAGCTTTGATCTAACTTTGTGGTAGAATGGGCAACATATGGTTTCAATGTCCCCTGTTCCACACGGACATAACCTTTCTGATCTAGGGATCTTCTTATATTTCCCTTCTAATACAGCCGATGGAAAGGAACCCACCAGTCTTTGTTCTTCAGAAGTTCGGGTAGAATAAATCAGCACCTGGGGCTTTTCCTGGTCTAAGTTGGTCAATCAAGGATTCAGCCTCCGTTAAGGAGACAAGGGGCCATACGGGCAGGTCCTCTATCCTCTCTAAGGAGGGGGCCAGAGAAGAATCTTTATACATATCCTGAAAGTAAGTTGCCCTTACAGCTGGAGAAATGTGCGAATCTAAGGGAGCTAGCTCCTTGGATGAATGTCTTGATATCAGCTTCCAGAATTGGGAGGAATTCCTCTCTTTGGCTGCCTGTATAACACTCCTTCATAATGCCCGAATGTTTTATTTCTTTTTGTGAGCGACAATTTGTTTATAAGTTTTCTTCAGTGTGAGAAAAGAGTGTTGAGCTACTTGACGTTCCTCTCTGTCAGTTGTTCTATATAAGCGGCAGGCTACAATTACAGCCCTTTTGGCCTCTAGACATTCCTTGTCGAACCATGATTTAGAGAAAAAGCCCCCCCCCTTCTTTTTTTGCATTTGCGCCATTATGGGACATTATGGGTTTAAGGTCTTGTACTAGATTTTAATAAGTGCTCAAAGGGTCTGGGCCCAATTCCAAACCTGAAAGGACGATGTTGTATTTTTGCATAATTTCAGATGCTAGGGCCTGTTTAATCTTTTGGTCCAGCTCTGGAGTCCATTTGGCCCGACAACCCATATGTCCTGTGGCTGTGACAGATATTGGGTAGTGTAATTTACATTGTAATTGCCACGTTGGTACAATTATAGTCATTGAGAGGGGAAAATGATCTCCCTCTAGATAAGGTGATACTTGAAATTTTTCGACCACGGCTAATAAAGACTCACAGACTAGCATATAATCAATTATGGAGAATTTCTGACCCCCTGTGAATGTAAATTCGCCAGGGTAGTCTCCATTAAGGGAGCCATTGAGAATATATAAATTATGCCTGTTTGCCAGTTTTGAAAGGCAAAACCCTACAAAGTTTGATCACATACTGCAAACTGCAGATTTGAGGCTTTTCCATCATGCCTTGAAACAGCTTTTTCTCTCAGACATCACAGAATGGCCCCCATGAGTGTTCAGTTACAGAAGGCATGATGTGTACAAACCACTGCCAAATAGCTAGATCCATGGACTGCCCAAGAATTCCATCATCTGAAAACATTGTTCAAAGATCAGTGAAACGGCTTTAACATAACTGTGGTTTGGATCAATCACCAGAAATGCTTTATGCCAACAGCAAGCAGATATTGAAATCCATGTTCCTACTTCTATGAGAAGATACGTTAAAGAGGAATGTTCTGTTCAAGAGGTCGTTTGCAACTATATACTGTATTTTCCTATATTTTCCTACTATATTCAAGTAGTGGGAATCACAATAATAGGCATTCAAATGTGACTGTAGGTAGATGAATGAGGGGAAGAGATTTTTTTAAAAGTATATCGTAAGTGAAAGTTTATGGTATGGTGAACTGTAAGGGCGTAAAGCAAGGCTGAGTACTGGCACCATCCTTATTTAATCTATTTATTTCAGATCTCCCTGCTTTTTTAGCTAATACTGATGGTCATGCACCTAAGCTAAGCTCTGAGAAAGTCCCTATTCTGTTATATGCGGATGACGCAGCAGTCCTATCCCTTTCAAAGATGGGTCTTAAACGTTTATTAGCTTCGTTTATTCCTATTCTGTAAACGGAATTCTCTATCTATTAATTTTGATAAGACCAAGATCCTGATCTTTTCTAAGACTTGGAAGCAATCAGTTTGGAAAATTGAGGGAAGAGAAATCGAACAAGTGAAAACGTTCAAATATTTGGGGGTCTCTTTTCATTATAATTTAAAATGGATTGCACACCGTAATCAGTCCCTAACCTTGGCCAAAAATAAGATGGCTGCAATAACTCGGTATGGTGAACTGTAAAATATGAGTGAATATGTATAGACTCAGCAAAGAATAAACATTGGATAGTTGAATTATATCAACATCCTGACTTTGCCTTTATTCTGCAGCGGCAATTAAATTAAACAGTACTTAGAGTATTCCTTGAGCATATTCACTGTGAAAACAAATGAAAAAAGTATCTACAAAGTCAAAACACTACAAAATTATTGGACACTCCAAAATTATTGGAGTGTAGAAAATAGTTCTTACTTTGTGTGAGTGTGTATACAAATAGAACTTCAATTATCATCTTAATGTTCCCATATTATTCCATTTTCTAAGCAGTGACATACTTACTGTTGAGAAGACGGAAGTCTATAAATGGGTAGGAACCACGTCGCTCAGAGAGAACGCCTGTCTGACCTCTCAGCCGTGCATCTCCTGTAAAACATGATAATCCAATAAGTTCTAGACACACTAACTTTTTTGAAAGAAGAAACTAAATTGTATTGAGCAGTGAGATTAACATAATCAAAATTATCTGCCTAGAAAAAAAGTTCAGTTTGCTTAGTACACTACATGATATCTAATAGGTTAAGTGAAAGGTTAAGGTATGATGTGCTGCAAAACGTAAGTGAACATGTGTAGACCCAACTACATTGGGTCATTGGATGAAAACCCTCCACTGCCTTGTTATTGCCACTGTCATGGCTACTACTTCGCTTGGCAGATTGAGTAAGTATGCTGAAACACACAGTTGTCTGCTGTATTTGAGCATCTCTAGATGTGAGTCAATGCTATTTATGATCATTTCCCCAATAATGTAAGTATTTCTGAATTTGGGAACAATACTAATTAACAGCGCATTCCTGACATGCGCTGGTGGCCCACGCCAAAGGCCTTTGGAGGCCAGCAAAGGCCTATGCTGGCGCAAGGGCCCACAGCGCCGGCATCTGGGCAGCGCACGTTGGCATTTGTGGCCCCAGTGCCGGCATGCCAGCCCGGACTCCGATGGAGCCTGCAGCTGGCGTCTGGCCACCGGCAAAGGCTGCTTTGGCACCCCAGGAGGTGTTCCCGGGTCGTCACGATACTGGCTTTATGGCTGGGGGGGTCCATTATGGCTCAGGAATGCCCACTTTTTTCAGGCTGAGCAACCCTATGAGGGTTGCACGGATTTTTGGCGCTGGGTGGAGGTTTCGGCCAGGCTGAAACCTCTTTAGGAGGCAGCGCTGCTGCGTTGCCTCCTAAGCCGGGTACAGGCATTCCGGTCAGGAATGCGCTGTCAGTAACCAAAATGGACACATTCTTCAATGTAATGCAATACATGCTACAAACCAATACGGGTGTGCATTTGGATATGCCGAACCGAAAAAAGGGCACAATTTCAATGGAGCTGAAAAAGCCACATCCCAAAAAAGCCAATTTTGGGGGGGGCTTTTTTCAAATCCATTATACCGTATGGGGAATCTTTGCGGGGCAGTCTTTTAAGGTTGAGGCACCAAATTTGCAGCATAGTTGCAGGTGACCCTCCTTAGAAGAACCCTCAAGTTTGGTAAAGATTGGGTCAGGGGGTCCATTTTTGGGCTCCCCAAGAGCCCCATCAATTCTCTATTGTTTCCAATGGAGAAAAATGGGACCACATAAAATTGGACCCCCTAACCCAATCTTTACAAAGTTTGGGAGTTCCTGTAAGGAGAGTCACCAATAGTTATGTGGCAAATTTGGTGCCTCTACCTCAAAAACCAGCCCCCAGAGCCCCACAAAGACTCCCTGTATGGTATAAAGAAGCCAAACTCTTTAAAAATTAAAGAGCATGGCTCCATATTAGTCTATGGAGAGCTGTAATTATTGTTTTGCAGGTGATTATCCCTAAGAACCGTGAGAAGGAAAACAGGTATGCTTTATTGATTTGTAAATGGGGTGGGGGTGGGGATAAAAACACAAATAAATATAGTAATCCAAATTCTGCAAAAATTCTAGAGATCAAGTTATGAATGGACCTGATTGGCTGTGCAAGTCAAATCAAAACCAAAGATAAACTTATCACTTATACATTTCCTTTCATATCATGGAAAGGATATTGCAATCACCAATCTCATAGGCAACAAACAAGTAATTAAAGTCATGCTAGAGAAGGTAAAACTGAGGTGCCCCACTGATCTATGCGGAAGGCAGCCTAAATACTGTTGAAATAGGTGAGATGACAACCACATCCTTGGCATATCACACATAGCTCTTGGTGGCTTGCCAAAACTACCGAGTCAACAGTTTTCGGTGCCATTAGGTTTTTCATAAGGGAAGCTGTGCTACATTGCCTTTAAAATTTTACAAGTATTATTCTTTCCATAGAAAGTTTTGAATTTTTTGTGAACATAACACTGAAACCATACTTTCCCCTAGTATTTCAGTTGAAGTATTTACTGGTATCAGGGCACAAAATTAACATGGGAACAAGCTAAACCAGATCATGTTTTTGAACCCACCCCCCCGAAAACCCACATAACTGTGGATAAGGACCCAGTGAAGAATACAAATTAAAAGCAATATCTGCAAGTGGGAACAATATTGGTACCCCATTTTAATCACAAGTCGTCCCTACAAAATTCACATGTATTTTGGATTCCAACACATTTTCACAGATATTTCACAATATGTATTATTTTTTAAAGGAAACACAATGCTTAGAATCAACCCTCTGTGGCACCAGATCAATTTATGTTCATCACGACCAACGGAGCAATCCTAAGAACACTGTCCTGGGAATAAGCCACATTGAATAGACCTATGTACAATTCTGAGTAGATATGCTTAAAATTGCTCCCTGGCAGTGCAGTTGTAAGAACACTTCCCTGGGAGTAAGTCTCTGTGGGGAAATGGGGCCTGGGAGCACATATTTCTGCCTGGTGCTGGTGTGAGGAAATTACACAGCTGTCCTGGGTCTTCTATCAAGCAAGGCTTCTCCACCTCCACCCCCTAATTCTGTCTCCCCCTCCCCGGTATCTTTGACACCACCAGATAACCACTTTTTCTTTTAGGCTTCCAGAGTGAAGGTTAGTACTCAGGCACCTACTGCCTCTTTGGGGCTTAAAGGCTTAGCGTCTCCCTCTTCTTCTGCACTCAATACCGAGAGAGGAGAACACACTTAGTTGAGCACTCGAGGGAAGTAGGATTAAACAGCTGTTCCCTCCCCTTTCTGTTTGTAGTACATGTGGGCTGAGCAGAGGGTTTGAATGTGAGGGTGATCTGGCTGTGACATCTGTCACCCCATTGATCGCCAGGGTTGATTTGGCTGATCTGACTGGCTAGACGGGTCCCCTACCTCCCTCACCGCTCCATGTGCGTCCCTCCCAAAGCTGCTTGCTTGATGGAAGAGGATGACCATCTCAGATAGAAGGAGTGTACCATTCTTCATCAAAAGCAGGGGTTTCACATGAGTTACAGAGATCAGAATGACTATTACAATGAAAATAATTTTAATAAAAATACAAAGCACACGCTGCATTTTTAAACACCAAAGATAAAAAGAAATATGAACAAAACAGTTTCTAAACCCTGACTCTTACATATTCCTAAAGATAGTAATTAGAGATAGGCCACATAGTTCCTGGAGCTGAAAGGTTGTTTTCTGTATCTAGGGTTCATCCCTGCTGAGTTTAGTGCCATGTGCTCATAGCCACTTCTTGGAGTCAAGATGGATCCCTTCCTCTTCCTTAGTGTGTAAAATGGCCAAGACCGCCAAAGGAAAGTTTTTAATGTAACTAAAGTGGTTCTGGAAAAGTGTGTCTATTAGCATCTCTTTGAGGGAAGTTATCATGGAAGGTACTCCATTAGTTTATGAATTCCTTGCTATTTAATGTTTGGACATGTTTCTATTTCTCTATTTTAGGAATAATTAAGAGAACAGAAGATACCTACCAATACTCCAGATCCTTTCTTTTTTTATACACAGTAAACAGACAATGCCCTGACCTGGATAGCCCAGGCTAGCCTGATCTCATCAGATCTTGGAAACTAAGCAGGGTCAACTGGGGTTAGTATTTAGATGGGTGACGACCAAGGAAGTTCAAGGTTGCTACTCAGAGACAGGAAATGGCAAACCACCTCTGAACCTCTCTTGCCTTGAAAACCCGTGGACGGCTGTCATAAATCAGCAGCAACTTGACAGCAAAAAACAAAAACAACATGCAATATGATATCTTAGTTTTAAAATCTTGATTAGTACCATGAGTTAACATGGTTCGTGGCTGTAGCTGAGTCTCTTGCTATCATTCTTTATTAAAGCTTAATATACAGTCTCTGTGTCCAGTGCTGCTTAGTGTTTTAACAATAGTATAATGTTCAACAGCTCAGTTTACTGTAGGGAAATTACATTACCCATGTCTCAAATTACTAATTTAGTTGCTCACCTTTAGGTTTGCCAACCTCCAGGTGGGGCTTGGAGTTCTCCCAGAATTACAACTGATTTCCAGACTAAGGAGATCAATTCTCCTGGAGGAAATGGCAACTTCAAAGACTAAACTCTATGGAATCACATCCCCACTGAGATCCCTCCCCAAATTCTGTATTCTCTAAGCTCCAGGAATTCCCCATGCCAGAGCTGTCAACCCAACTCTCCTTTCCCCAATGCTGAGCAGGAAGTAATGATATTGAGCACTTGTGATGGGGCAGGAAGGGGGGCCCCAGTGTTTGGCTCTCGTGGCTCTTTCTTGCGCGCCCAGGGTAATGCAGATCACCACTTGGCCAGGGATCCTGCAGGGCTTTTTGCCATCTTCTGAGCATGGAGTAGCGGTCACTGGGTGTGTGTGTGTGGGGGTGGGTGGGAGGTAGTTGTGAATTTCCTGCATTGTGCAGGGGGTTGGACTAGATGACCCTGGTGATCCCTTCCAATCCTGTGATTCGATGATTCTACTAAGTTATGATACTAAGCCTGCCTCATTATACTCCAAAGCAAAATAACTCAAGTAGCAGAAACAGAAAGGCTGTATCTCTTCTGCTTCTTCATGCTGAAGTCAAAAGACACCACAGAGGAATGAACACATAACCACATCTGCCTCAGAGCCATAAAGGAAGCTACTGGGCCTCCCAGAGAAGGCATTATTTGGATCAAACTGTTTTCCACTTGGCATCTTATTTTGCCTCTGTTTCCTAAAACTCTGTGCTAGGTAATAGGATTTTTGTTTTTAATATGCCTTATTATGTAAGTGAGAGCGAAGATAGGTGCTGTGACAACAGCTTGCAGTTATTGGAACATCAACTAAATGACAAGAAGATTATCCTTATTAAATATGTCTATCAGTTTATAATGCAAAAAACAATCCTTAATATTAAGTTCTTCTCTACTCCTTAAAACCCATTTCCCTTCTTTACATTCAATAATTTCTCTATTCCCTTATAATTTCCCTTATAAAAGACTCTAGACAACTTCAGATCCAGCAAACTTTACCATCCCATAGAAGAGCCTCTGTTACCAGCCCAGCTGTTTCACCTGCCACCTCACCAGTAACAGCGACACCTCTGGTTGTAAAGATGGCACAAAAAAACCCTGATGCTACCCTGAACTCTTTACAAGAACTGTTGACCAAAACACTTCAGGAGGTGACATCAGTCAAACAAGAGATGACATCAGTGAAGCAGGAGATGGAATCAATCAAACCAGGTCTGAACCAAAATACAGCGGCTGTAGGTCAAAACACAGCTGCCATTTCTGCTCTGCAAGACTCCATTTCATCTTTGACAGTGAAAGCCTTCGACGCCATTTCTAAATTTAAATGTATCCCTCTCTTCATATACGCTTCTACTGGATTGATCCATCCCAGGGTCTTATTTTCCAAAATCTTTCTATATTTTTTCCAAATTTGAAATAACCCAATTCTAATAATATGAATATTAAAATCTTTATTTACTTTCTCCTTATCATACCATAAATATACATGCCATCCAAAACGTAGGTTAAAACCTTCCAATTCTAATAATTTAATATTCTCTAACAAAATCCAGGTCTTTAACCAAACGAAACAGGATGCCTCATAATACATTCTTAAATCAGATAATCCTAAACCTCCTGTTTCCTTTAATTCAATTAAATTATTATAGGCTATTCTGTGTCTTTCCTTTCCCCACAGGAAATTTAAAATATCTCTTTTCCAAATTTTAAATATTTTAACCCCTTTTATAATTGGTAGATTTTGAAATAAAAAAAGCATTTTGGGTAAAACCATCATTTTAATTACCGAAATTCTACCCCATAGTGATAGAGGAATTTCCCCCCAATTTTTCAAATCTGTGGTAATTTGCTGCCATATCTTAATATAATTATTTTAAAATAAATTTAGATTATTTGGGGTTAGCCAAATACCTAAATATTTTATTTTATGTTCAATAAAAAGTCCTGACCGTTGTGATAGTTCTTGCTGCTGCAAAAGTGTCATATTCTTAACCAATATTTTAGTTTTATTTTTATTTATTTTAAAACCTGCAAGCTTTCCATAAACCTCAATCGTTTTGTTCCATTCTCCAATTTGACTAATCGGATTAGTTAAAAAACATACTAAATCATCAGCATAAGCTTTAACCTTAAAATGATTTCTCCCAATTTGACAACCTATACTATCTGTATTATTTCTAATTTTCTTCAATAAAATTTCTAACATTAATAAAAACAATAAAGGTGAGAGAGGACAACCTTGTCTTGTTCCCTTGTGTATTTCAAATTGTGATGTCAAAGTACCGTTAATCAACAATCTAGCCATTTGATAAGTGTAAATGTTTCCAATAGCTGATTTAAAATTTTGTCCAAATCCCATGAATTCTAATACTTTTTTCATAAATCTCCAATTTACATTGTCAAACGCTTTTTCTGCATCTAAAAATATCAATGTAGGCATGGTAACAAATTCTGCATATTCTATAAGATCCAATACTACTCTGACATTTTGACTAATCAGTCTACCTGGAAGAAAACCAGCCTGATCCTCATGAATTACTTGATTCAATACAATTTTCAGCCTATTTGCTAAGATAGTTACAAAAAGTTTATAGTCATTATTCAATAATGAGATTGGTCTGTAATTTTTGACATCCAATAAATCCGGGTTTGGTTTTGGTATTAATACTATATTTGCTTGTTTCCAGGTATGTGGGATAGATCCATTCTGCAAGCAGTGGTTCATTACTCTTAATAAATGTGGAGACAATTGTTCTATAAAAGTTTTATAATAAAATGCTATAAATCCATCTTTGCCTGGAGACTTATTTAATTTACTTTTACCTATAACTGTTTTTAATTCCTCCATCGTTATATTAGAATCCAGTAATTCTTTATGTTCCTGTAAAATTCCATCCCAATCAAATTGCTTTAAATACACCTCTATTTCCCTCTCTGAAACAATACTTTGTCTATAAAGATTTGAATAATAATTTATAAAAGTTTCTATAACTTTTGTTTGTCCGTTATTGTTTTACCATCCCTCCTTATTTTTAGTATAGGTAATTTCCTCTCCTTATGTTTGAGTTGCCAAGCTAATAGTTTACCTGGTTTATTGGCATGTTCAAAAAAATTCTGTCTATTAAACATTATCTTTTTCTCTATTTCTGAAGTTATTAAAAATTCGTATTGATGTTGTAATTTTTTTAACCTATCCATCTGTTCCTGTTTAGATAATTTATCTTGTGATTTTCTTAACTGTCTTTCTCCCTGTTTGATTTCCTCTAAAATCTTCCTCTTTTTCATCTCCCTCTCACTAAACCACCTTGAATTTTGTTGTATTAATAATTCTCTAATTACTGCTTTACCAGCGTCCCATACTATTTCATCTGAAATCCCTTTATCAGCATTTCCCAGAAAATAATTCTGTAAATCTATTTTTACCTTATCTACTATTTTCTTATTTTTCAATAGATATTCATTTATAGACCACGGTTTATTTTTCTTAATCCCCATGTTAATTTTAATCAAGATCGCATTGTGATCAGATAATACCTTGGGTAATATTTCAGGTCTTTCAGACATACCTGTTATACCTTTAGAAAGCCAAAACATATCTATTCTTGAATGTGAAAAATGTCTCGATTAATAAAATGTATATCCCTTTTTATTACTATTTACCAGTCTCCATATATCAAACATTTCCCATTGTTCTATGATTAAAAATATCTGGTAATTTACCCTCATATTTACCCTTTTTCTTCTTTGTTGACCTATCTAGCCTTGGATCCATCACTCCGTTAAAATCTCCCATCCAAATCATTTTTTCTTTAGCATATTCAGCTAGTATCGATGTCAAATTATTATAAAACATTTTTTGATTAATATTAGGTGCATAGATACCAACTAACACAATTTTTTGGAAACCACTCACAATTTCTACCAACAGGATCCTCCCACCCTTATCTTGATATAGGATCTTAGGTTCTAATGTTAAAGGGATACACATAGTTATACCATTTATTTATTTTTTCATTACATGATGTAAATAATTTACCCAATTTTGTTTGCTCCAACCTTATAACATCCTTTGTTAAAATATGAGTTTCCTGTAAACAAAAAACATTAGCTTTTGATTTTTGTAGGTGATAAAATATTTTCCTCCTCTTATTAGGAGAATTCAAACCATTAACATTCCAAGACATTATTTGTAGCATTTTAGCATTCAATCAAACCCCATATTTTTTTCCAGATCTAATCTCACCCCGTCCCCCTCTGACCCCTTTTAGTTTCCCTTATACATAGTTCAGCCATCTTCTTGAGAGTCCTCATCTGATGATGATGGTTTCGCCCCCCCACTTGCTTCTGCTTCCTTTTCTTCTTCTGTGAGATCCTTTCCGACTAAATCTTTAGATGGTTGACATGGCGGTTTACTTAGATCTCCTTCATATCTTCTTAGAAATTGTACAGGTTTGACAGTTTCTGTGATCTTAAACCTTTTCACCTTGAAGAGAAAAGAAATTCCTTGCGGATATTCCCATCTGTGTTGTATTCCATTAAATCTCAGACGTTCCACAATCTTTGCAAAGTCCTTTCTTTTCCTCAGTAGTCTTCCAGGGATCTCCTTCATCTCACCAGTATACTTTCTATTGTAAGTGGATTCGTGTAGTGCTTATTCAGAATTAGGTCCCGGTGACTTCTAGAAAAGAGTTGAACCAAGCAATCCCTTGGAACTTTATTTTTTGTTGCATAAGCAGAGTTGACTCTATAGGCTGTTACTATCATGCCTTCCACAATTGTTTCATTTTCCTGAAGAAAATCAGCCAACAGCACTTTCAAATAATTTTTTTAATCCTTCCCCTCCAGTTTTTCTTTGAGGCCGCGTATACAAATTTAGCTCTCCTTTATTTTAATTCTAACATTGCTGTGTGATCATCACGTTTTTCTTCTCTCTCTTGACTTGCCTCCATTGACAGTTCTAAGACGTCAACACATTTTCTGGTTTCTTTATTATCCTTTGAGTGTTTTTGAAGTTTTGCCTCTAACTTGTCCTGTCTCACTGTCAAAGATGAAATGGAGTCTTGCAGAGCAGAAATGGCAGCTGTGTTTTGACCTACAGCCGCTGTATTTTGGTTCAGACCTTGTTTGATTGATTCCATCTCCTGCTTCACTGATGTCATCTCTTGTTTGACTGATGTCACCTCCTGAAGTGTTTTGGTCAACTGTTCTTGTAAAGAGTTCAGGGTAGCATCAGTTTTTTTTTGTGCCATCTTTACAACTAGAGGTGTCACTGTTACTGGTGAGGTGGCAGGTGAAACAGCTGGGCTGGTAACAGAGGCTCTTCTATGGGATGATAAAGTTTGCTGGATCTGAAGTTGTCTAGAGTCTTTTATAAGTCCTTTGGGATGTTTTTTCTGTATCTTTCTTTTCTTTATCTTTGTCTCCCATTCCCAAAAATCTTAAAATGGCTGTTATTTGTAATCCAGTAAGAAAGAAAAAAGGGGGGGTGAGGCTTGTTATTTATTCCATCAATTTAAGAGTCATTTAACAGTGGAACTTTACTTGATTCAAACACCAGACCTGGGAGAGTACTTTAGCACATCTGCTTCTTCAATTCACTATCATTTGCCAGCTTTTAACCCCCTTCAAGTTTTTGCTTGGATATGCTTTGACAATTGACTTGACTGGCTGCACTGAATTTCAAGTGCGCAACAGCTGGCAAAAAGCCAAGTTTCGATTTGGTTCTGTTAGCGAGTCTAAGATAAAATCCAGGATGCTTTTTACTCCTTCACAATTACTGTTAGACACCTCAGTGAAATTAGTTTTTAATGTCCCATATAATGTAAAGGAAACCTTGTTTTGTGAAGATCCGAGTCTCTGCGCCGCCTTCCCCGGCTCCTGGGATTTTAATGGCGCCCGCTCCTCCACTCACCCGTCCAGGCGCTCGTCGCCGCTTCCGAGGCAACGAGCGCTCCTAGGACGGGGTGCACGCCGGCGCCCCGATCAGCATCCCCTCTCCTTCAACGAGTGCCGCTTGCCAGATGGTGGGGGGGGCGGATTCCCTGCCCCCTGGCTGCTTCAAGCCCAGAGCGCGATCTTCGCGCTGCCGCGGCGTTCGCCCCAGATCCGGAAGGGGAGTACTTAACATTCTTTAACTGTAGACACCAGAGACTGATCCTGGGACCATCAGAATGGGAAGCAGGTGCTCTGGTACTGAGCCACAGCTAGGGTTGCCAACCTCCAGGTACTAGCTGGAGATCTCCTGCTATTACAACTGATCTCCAGCCGATAGAGATCAGATCACCTGGAGAAAATGGCTGCTTTGGCATCTATGGCATTAAAGTCCCTTCCCTCCCCAAACCCCACCCTCCTCAGGCTCCGCCCCAAAAACTTCCCGCCAGTTGCCAAGAGGGACCTGGCAACCCTAGCCAAAGCCATTCCCAGTGGCTTTTGTATTCTAAGGCACATCAGCCCAGTCCTAGGCTCATCAGCACTACAACACCACGCTGGAGGTCTGGCCCATTGGCGTCATTACATTTGGTCCTGTTGAGTCAAAGCCAAATGTGTTTTGACGGAGAGGTTAGGTCCATGGGCTAAATACAGTCTGTGGCAGACAACCAGGCCAGGCTCCCCCTCCCACGCTCAGATGTGGCTAAGAGGAACCCTGTCACAAAGCCATAAGTGCCTCACCTTTGCTCCAAAATAGCAAGAACATAAACTGTACATCACACTGTTGTTCTTTAAATATATTTTATTAACACTTTAAAATTTACAAACATTTAACGTACACATACAGGTACCAAGTAGGCTTCTTCCAGGGAAATTGATTAGCAATTCTACATCACACAAAATTAATCAATACCTTGATTTATATGCTATGAGCTTCTTTTCTCATTTGCTATCAGTTTTCTAATTATTTTAATTACAGATTACAAATTCTAACTTCAAACATTTTAAACCTTATCCACTACTTCTATTTTAATCTTATATCTCTGCTATAAATTCTTCCATGTTTATTATCTATTTCATATAATCAAAATAATACTTCAAATTCTTTTGAAATTCGTCTATCGTTCTCCATCATGCTGGTTAATTTAGCCATCACTGCATATTCTGCCATTTCTTGTTGCCATCTCTTTAGCTCTGGAATATCTTCTTGTTTCCACACCATTGCGAGAACCATTCATGCAGCAGTAGTCATATAGCTAAATAAGTCCCTGTGGTTCTTTTCCAAATTTTCCGGTTCTATTCCAAGTAGCATGGTTTCTGGATTCAAAGGAAACTGAACTTTCAATACATCCTGCATTTCTTGATGAACCTGAATCCAGAATTTCTTTACTTTTTTACACGACCACCACGAGTGAAAATAAGTCCCATCTTTCTCTTTACATTTCCAGCAACTGCTATCCATAAACATCTTTTTAAAGAGTTGAGAAATAAAAAAGACTCATTTAGGAAGTGGAAGGAGGGCCTTATAACCAAAGAGGAATATAAACAAATAACTAGTGCTTGTAGAGAGAGTGTTAAGGAAAGCTAAAGCTCAGTATGAACTTAGGCTAGCAAGAGATGCTAAACGCACCAAAAAGGGGTTCTTTTCCTATGTACAGTAAGAACAAGATAAGCCCACTGAATGGACCAGAAAGTGAAATTGTAACAGGAGATGAAGAAGGCAGAACTGCTCAAGTCCTACTTTTCCTCAGTCTTTTCTTGCAAGGGAAGAACGATGCCAGAGCGAAGTCATGTCTGAAGGTCGGTAAAAGATTCTAGGACCATTTATGCAGGGACATTTAGTTCACAGTCCCTGCTGGACTGCTTCGAGGCTTCCATGAATGCAAAGGAAGCCTCGAAGCAGTCCAGCAGGGACTGTGAACTAAATGCCCGTGCATAAATGGCCCTAGAATCTTTTCAGCAACTCTTGCCTAAAAAAAGGATCATGCTCTGTAAATGTGTCCTTGACAAAACAAAGATGAGAGTCAAATGAAAGGTTAGTGGGTGATAAATGGAAAGGACCTCATCAGAGCAGAATGGTTGGATGGCCATCAAATCTAGCTAAGAAATCTCCATTACAAAGTTTTGCCTTTCCCTTTGAAATCAGAAAAAAGTTTCAAAGGAGTAAAAGGCTTGGAGTAAGGTGTGACATGGTGGCCAGGACTTTACACACAGGGAAGCAATGACTTGCTCAGGTTTAGTGTTTGAAATCCTTTCTCAGTCTACCGTGACTGCTCTCCTGGGGGGTCCACCTTGCCAAAAGAAGGTAGCTTGCAGATGGCTTCCTCTTTTCCGCCCAAAGTGAACAAGCAGTTAACTGCTCCCCAGCCTAAGAAGTCTTGCTGGAGGCTGTTCAGTGCCCGGTTGCCTTATATTGTTAGATCCTTGGTCCCTGGGCCAAAACTGTTCACTCTAACCGGCTAATGGCTCTTCAAGGTCTCTGTCAGTGTTATTTCCCAATCCTATGAACTGAGTTCTTCCACTGGAGATGGACTGAATCCAGATTTTTACATGAGCATCCAATCTACCTCTGAGCTAAGGCTTCTCTTCCAGCAAATCGACACAAGTATCTGCGGCTCAAAGACTCTGTAATACTTTTTAAAATATAGGTTGGTCACCACACTAGAATTTTCTTTACTTACTCGATTTTTAACTCATCTGAATTTGCTTTACTCACTTGATTCTACCATTGATTTTGTTAGGTTTAAATTGATTAGATCGGGGTGAAGGGTGGGGGTGGGGGGTTTCTAGTGTACTTTATTTTTAAAAGTTTGTAAACATTTTTTTTTCTAGTCTTGCCCATGAGCTGTATAGACATACCTGTCAATAAATGGAAATGGACACAAGAGTTTAGGATGACAAACGGGCATTTTTCTCACGAAAACACAGTTCAGGATTTTCTCTGTTGCTGCTGCACTTGCAGCTGAAGTAAAAAACCCCACAGTTGTGCTTCCTAGCAATGGTCTTCCTCTGATTTTTCCAAGTGTGTGTATATGGGGTTTTCTTTTGTCCATGCTCTGGTGAAGAACCACATCGTTGTCCATTCAGTGTGGTTGTTTTTTTCACTGCAATGTGCCGCCCTCCCACTGGTCATGGCGTGGGAGGATGAAGCCTCCTCCCACTGTCCCCGCAGCCTGCTGAATGAATCTGGATTTACCCACCAAGGCATTACTACGATCTTTCACAAAACTTTGGAGCAAAGCAGTTTGAAAAAGAAGGGAGAAAAGCCAGGGGAGGTGAAGAAATCGCAGCATAATGCTGTGGGGAATCAGGGGGCGGGGGAGAACGGCTTCCCCAAAGCACTGAACTCAGGGCAGGTAACCCCATGTGGAATGGTGACCTGCCCTTTGTCAGCACTTGTGTTCACTGAAGTCCAACAGCCACATCAAGAGACAAAAGTCCAAAAGAGTTGGTTTATTGGTAACAGGTATGCAGAGCTTAGAGACCAAAAGGCAGGAACGAAGGGGGATGGGGGTACACTTGGTTATATGGAGAATTACAGACACAGAACTACAGTCACATCATGATTACAGAGGCAGTCTGGAAATACCAAGCTCCCACGGACCTCAGACCCTGGGAAGCTAAGCTAAGCAAAGCAACTGGCAGCTGCGCCAGAAAACAGCCTTGAAGTCAAGGCGAAGCGAGGTGTTTACAGACAGCCTGACATTCTGCTCCCCTCAAGGCCCCCTCCCACGTTGAGGGGCTGGTTTGTCGGGGTAGGATTGATGGAATACGTGCACCAAACGGGGGGTGGACACATCGCGGGAGCGTACCCACTTGTCATAGGCAGGACGGAAGTGCTTCCAGCGAACAAGGTATTGAAGAGAACCGTGATGTAAGCGGGAATCCAGGATCTTGGCAACTTCAAAATGCTCCTCCCCCCCCACCATCATTGGCTGCTCAGGAGGCAGTTTGGGATGCCAGTTCGGGGTGGCGACATGAGGTTTCAGGAGGCTGACATGGAATACAGGGTGTATGCGCCTCAAAGTATTAGGGTCAGTTCCACGGTTACTGGGTTGATTATTCAAGCAATAGGATACGGACCCACAAACTTGGCACTGAGTTTGCCACACGGGCGGGTAGACCGTAGATTCAAGTCTCCTATGTTAAAGTTTGGGCTGGGGGAGCAATGCTTATCCGCTTGAGTTTTGTATTTCCGTTTGGCTCTTTCCAAGTTCTTGACCAGTCAGGGCCAAGTGGTGTGGACAGCTTGGACCCAAGACTCCACATCTGCACCCCCCTCCTCCCCAGAAGCATCAATCCGGCCAACGGGACTGAAATCCTGACCATACATAGCATAAAAAGGACTGCAACCAGTAGATTGATGTACAGCATTGTTATAAGCGTATTCAGCAAAAGGTAAAAATTCAGCCCAATCATCCTGATGGTAATTAACATAAAAAAGCAGATAGCATTCTAAAACAGCATTTACTCATTCAGTTTGTCCATCTGTCTGGGGGTGAAAGGCAAGTGCTCCACCCCCCTGCTCCACCCCCACCAACTTGAGAAAAGCTTTCCAAAACTTGGCGACATAGCTCCCCCTGCGGTCGCTGATTATCTTACGCAGAAAGGAATGTAAATGAAAGACATGTGACATAAAGAGGTGGGCCAACTTTGGGGCGGAGGGTATACCAGCGCAGGGAATGAGATGTACTTGCTTGGAAAATAAGTCAGTAATTACCCAAAGAACCGTCTTACCCTCGCTGAGAGGGAGATCTGTCATAAAGTCCATAGCAATTACTTCCCAGGGCCTGGAGGGGACCTCCAGTGGGTGCAAAAGTCCGGAGGGCTTTCCCTGGGATCGTTTGACAGTGACGCATATAGGGCAACTGCGAATGAAAGAGTCCACATCGGCACGCATGCCCGCCCACCAGAATTGCCTGCGCAATAAGTGGAGAGTTTCAAAAAGCCAAAGTGCCCCGCAGTTTTGGCTCTGTGGGCTAATTGCAGGACTTCCTTCCGAAGCACTTTGGGCACATATATCTTAGAGTCTTTGTACCAACAACCACCCAGTTCCAGCAGGGACAGGGGAAGTGCCTGAGCAGTGTGTTCAGCCAGGCATTGGGCACGAAAGGAGTCCAGGAAGGAATCAGGCAGGGTCACCCCAACCGCGGAGGGGGGTGAAGCAGGGCTTGCTGGCAGTGGTGGTGGGATGGAGGGGAGGACTGGTTGATCTGGGGCACTAGGCGCAGGAGGCGCAGGTGGGACTGGTGAGGGAGTCGATTCCCCCCTTTCAGAAGTTCTGCTGTCCGCTGGTTGGGACTGGGACTGGAGTAGAGTTTAGGACCAGGTTTGTACAGCCAAAACAGGTGGAGCATCCCTCTGCGCCGGGGTGAATAATGAGACCGTTGCACGGTCGATTTTCACCGGATACTGGGGAAGCCTGGAAAGAGCATCTGCCAGTACGTTCTGTTTTCCCGGCACATGCTTGAGCACAAAACGAAATTGAGCAAAGAAGTCAGCCCAATGCTGCTGTTTCGCGGACAGTTTGTGGGCCCCCGTAAGGGCTTCCAGATTTTTGTGATCTGTCCAGACCTCAAAGGGAACCCTGGAACCCTCCAGAAATTGCCTCCACGTAGTGAGGGCACGGTGGACAGCTGCAGCTTCCTTCTCCCAAATTGGCCAGTTCAGTTGGGAGTGTGCAAATTTCCTTGAAAAATAAGCGCAGGGGTGAAGAAGACCGTCCGGTCCTCGTTGCAAAAGAGCCCCCCCATAACCACATCAGACGCATCCACTTGTACTAAAAACATATGGTCAGGATCAGGATGCGTTAGCACAGGTTCTGAAGTGAATAGCTGCTTGAGATTTTTAAAGGCAGTCTGACACTGATTTGTCCAATGAATCTTAGCGGTGGGCAACGAGGCAGAGACCTCCTTACCCTTAGTCTTTAGGAGGTCGGTGAGCGGCAGTGCCACTTGCGCAAAGTTGGGAATGAAACCACGGTAAAAATTGGCAAAGCCGAGAAACTGCTGCACTTGCTTGGGAGTGGAGGGAGGAGCCCAATCGAGCACAGATTGTATCTTAGCAGTGTCCATGGTGAGGCCCTGGTGTGAAACTATGTAACCCAAGAAAGTTATTTGTTCTTTGTGGAATTCACACTTAGACACCTTAGCATAGAGTTCATTGTCTCTGAGATGCTGTAACACTTCCCTGACCAGAGCAACATGCTCATCCATGGAATTAGAGTAAATAAGGATATCATCAAGATAAACCACCATGCCCCGATATAACAAATCATGGAGGACCTCGTTAATGAGCTGCATGAAGACCCCCGGGGCCCCTTTTAATCCCAAAGGCATCACCAGAAATTCATACATTCCGAAGCAGCTAGAGAAGGCTGTGAGGGGTTCGTCTCCATCACGAATCCGGACTCGGTAATAAGCTTCGACCAAGTCCAGTTTGGTGAAAACGCGCCCCTCCTTAAGTTGTCCCAAGATATCCAAGATCAGCGGGATGGGGTAGGCGCTAGTTTGGGTGACTGCGTTGAGTTTTCAAAAGTCAATGCACAAGCACAAGTCACCCGTCTTCTTATGGACAAAGAAAGCGGGGGCTGAGTTGGGAGCGGTTGATGGCCGAATGAACCCTTGAGCAAGATTTTTATCCAGAAAGTCTCGCAGTACGGCGTGCTCAGAAACGCTCATGGGGTAAATTTTACTTTTAGAAAGTTTGCAGTCTCCCACCACTTCAATCGCACAGTCCGTTCTGCGGTGGGGGGGCAATGCATCACATTCTTTCACATCAAAAACATCCTCAAATTCTCAGTATTCATTGGGTAATTGGGTTGACGGCACGGCATCGGAGGCCAAGGCCGAGGTGGGTGGAAGGACTACCGTGACCTCGTGTCAATGCTGGTCACAAACAGGATCGGTAAACGTAATAGTATCAGCCTTCCAGTCTATGGAGGGACCGTGCCCTTTGAGCCAGTTGATTCCCAGAATGACCTCGTATCGGATAGGAGCTATGGTAAAGTCTATCTGCTCCCAATGAGAACCAATGCCCATTGCTACTCCCTGTGTGCAACGGTTGACCGGACCCCCTTTAAAGTGGCTGCCGTCCATTTGGGCGAATTGGACGGGAGCCAGTAGATTCTCGGACTTGACTTGAAGAGCTGCAAAAGTGGCCTCATTGATTAAAGAGCGCCCGCAGCCAGAATCTATGAGTGCTTTGACATGTAACTGGGGGCCCTTTTTATAATGTTGCAACACTACGTCCACATACACAGTATTTTCGACTTCACTCACCGTAACAGGAGCCTTGGGTTTTGCAGAAGGAGCTGCAGGGGTTTGCGGGGATGCTCCACTCACCACAGACCATGTCCATTTTTTGACAGGTCAAGAGGAGATTCCAGGTTAAGAGCTGGGGAATCCCGGTGACGGGACACTTGTAATCCAGGAACCTGTGGGGTCAATAGGCGCAGGGAGACTGGACGTTTCCCCGACATGAAGTGCAGAGGGTGTGGGTCATCCCGGCGCTGCGGGTGGCCGCGGTGCCTCTGCGTTGAGGTCGTCCCCGAGCTCGAGGCGGTGCGTCCGGTCGAGCGAGTTCTGGACATTGAGGACAAGCCGCTGCAAAGTGGCCCATAATACCGCAAACAAGACAGGCTCCCCTCTGGAATCGGGACTCACAATCCAGAGGGAGCCGTGTTGGTCTCCGCGGGCTGGGAGCCGAAGGTTTGGGGGGAGGTTTTTGACTGCCCCCTCTTTGGTCCGATTTTGGACTAGGGAAACGAATCGCCGGCGGCTTTCTACTTCCTCTGCCAGTAAAATCCAATCCTCAGGGGTATCTGGGTCGCCTCGCATATAAGACCAGTTCAGAATCTCCGGGTGCAAAGCTTCTCGGAAGTAGTGGATAAGGGTAGCTTTGGGCCAGTCCACTACTTTACTCGCAAGTCGCTGGAGTTCATCCCCGAATTCCTGAACCGGAGAGGAGCCTTGCCTGAGTTGTAGAAGTTCCGCTTTGGCTCTCTCTCCCATGAAGGGATCCTCAAAGTGCCTCCTTAAGGCAAACATAAAATTGTTGAGGGAGCGAATGGAGCGGGACCGCGTATCAAACTGGAGAATCATCCAGTCGGCCACTTTCTCCGTTAGCAGGGAGGCAATGAAACAGACGCAGCTATCCTCGGTAGGGAAGAATTGTCTTTGCTCCCTCATGTAACTATCTACATGATGCAGAAATCGGGGCAGAGTCTCAACCGAACCGTCATAAGAAATCTTCAACTTGGGTTGCCTCCATGGGATTGGAGGTGCAGGTGGGTGTCCAGGAATTGGTGCTCCTGGTACTCCCGGTGCACCTGGTAGAAACGGAAGGGCAGGGACTCCTGGCACAACGGGACCTCCGCAGGGTGCAACGGGTCCTCCGCCAGGAACAACGGGTCCTCCGCCAGGAGCAACGGGCCCTCCACCAGGAGGAACCACTGGCGCAGCTGGCTGTTGTGGTGGTTGCTGTGGTGGCTGCTGCGGCGTAGCTGGAGCCGGGGCAACGGGCGTGGTTTGGGCCCGTTGTAACTGGTTGTTGTCACAGAGTACTAGGGCCAGTTGGTCTTGTAAGCACACCACATGTTCCATAAGGTCCCGATTCTGGCTCCACAACAGAAACACATCGTCGCCGGCACCGCCAGTGCGGCGGGATTGGCTGGCCCATAGGTTAGTAGCCCAGAGTGATTCCCCAACGTAAAGGTCCTCCTCGTCGGAATCATCCGGTACATCGGATAAAGTTCCCGCGAACCTACAGGCGCGTTGGATGTTGTGAGATGGGACAAAAGTTGGGGAGAACGAGGGAAGTTCATAGCCCCCGGTGTTTCGAGGGCGTGTGCCGAATCGTGCCCATTTGACAGCCAAACGTTCCTTCTCCTCCTGTTCAGCCTGAGCCTTGGCCGCGGCATCCGCCGCAGCCCGCGCCTGATCTTCAGCCCTCTTGCGTTCAGCCAAGGCCTGGTCGGCCTCAAGCTTCGCGGCGAGGGCTGTGGTAACCAGTGGGAGAGCCTCCAGTTCCAATGTCAAGAGGAGTTCAGAGGGGTTGGTAAGATCCAGCATCGGCTGGATCTGCACCGCCAAGGCCGCCGCACCAGCACCGAAGTCAGGGGTCAGATGCTTTGTGATTTCAGCCACAGAAATCGTGGCCGAGGTCTTGCCCTGGAAGAGCGCAGCCACCCGTGTTGCCACCGCCTTTGCCTCCGCTTGGCAAAGCTGGGGATCCGGCGCGGCTGGAGTCGCCATGTCTGGCGATGCAGGAGGACGGGTCGGGACCCCTGCCTGATCCAACTGCATGTCACTGGAGGTTAGTCCTGCCAACAAGCTAGTTAACAACTGTAAATCCTCCGCCGCCAATCGAGTGTCCTCCACCAACCAGGCCAAGGTGTGGAGGTCTTGGCGGGCACTGGTATCCGCGACTTCGGACGTCCAGGGAACTGTCGCGGCTAGAGAACGCCACTGAGCCCGAACAATTCCAGTCAAGCGATTGACTTCCGCGTCAGTACAATGTATCTCGGCTAAAACGTCCCGTGCTAGGTCGGGGTCGTCGTCCGCCGTCCCCAAAGGAAGGAACCAAGGATGGGAGCCTTCCAGGGCTCCTGGCAGGAACCCACCACCCGGGGAGCAATCCTGCTCCCACCCGGGTCCTGGGCGAACCGCACGGGGCTCCAGCCACGGGTAGGTAACTCGGAGAGCACCGTCCCAGCTCCTATCCGAGCATCAGGCGAACCCTCCGGGGCTCTAGCCTGGCAGGTGAAAAGAGAAAAGGGTTCCTGCCTTAATGTAAGCACTTGTGTTCACTGAAGTCCAACAGCCACATCAAGAGACAAAAGTCCAAAAGAGTTGGTTTATTGGTAACAGGTATGCAGAGCTTAGAGACCAAAAGGCAGGAACGAAGGGGGATGGGGGTACACTTGGTTATATGGAGAATTACAGACACAGAACTACAGTCACATCATGATTACAGAGGCAGTCTGGAAATACCAAGCTCCCACGGACCTCAGACCCTGGGAAGCTAAGCTAAGCAAAGCAATTGGCAGCTGCGCCAGAAAACAGCCTTGAAGTCAAGGCGAAGCGATGTGTTTACAGACAGCCTGACACCCTTCAGGCTTGTCTGTTTTTGCAAGCCAGGTTTATGTTAATAACGGAAAGCAAGATAGCTTATTAGCAGGGCATTTATATATCTGACTACAAGAAAGAGGGATCTGATTTTTCAGCTTAACTTTTCACAAATACATGTTCTGGTATGTTTTTACTCTACCATATAATATATTTCAGTTTCGGTATTGCAGGCAGTGACACAGCACTGTCTTCCAAAATGGTAAAGATTCATTTCTGTCCCAATTTTGGGAAGGGGGAGAAATTACTTGGCTAATGAGAACAATTTCAAGGCCACGTTGACGATAGAAAATTGCTCCATCTTGTAACAATTTCAGACAGGAAGGTTGTATTGTTTAGTAGCTCACTACGGCAGCCTATCTTAGTACTGGACCATAAGAATACTTTGGAAACTGGGCGGCCCCTTGAAGGCTCATTTCCAGCTAATACCAAGGGCAAAGGCGGAACGGAGCATTGGTGAGTATAATGACAAAGATTTTGTCTATGAATGATTAAGACCTCTCAAAAGCGAGGCATTCATTTAAACAGGGGAATGCTGGATACAATAAACTAGAGCTGTGATTACTTTTAGTAGCAGAATTTCTTCTTTTTATTGTGCTTTCATTTTATTTCTACTTGTCACAAGCTAAGAATATGAGATATATGCATTGGTGAACAAAAACCTGTTAATCTCGCCTTCTTAAACCTTTTTTTCCCCTCAGAGAAGAAACACAGGCCTGTTCTCGAAACTTATTTTGTACAAATGGATCATGTCTGTGATGTGAACGTTTCAGTCAAGGGGCTTCTTATTTGTGTCCAGCATAGCAACCTATTATGTCTTAACAAAATCTCTACAAAACATGGCACACAAATAAATCAACCCACTGATTCAACCAACCACCACACGGAGACTTGGAGCAAACACTTGTTGGCAAACTGAGCTTTCATTTCTAATCTCAATAGCCTTTGGTTCTCCTAAGTTCTTTTCAGTTTCTGGACAGAATCACACACTACTAGGAGGCTGAAATAAACTGTATTTTCCAACTCGGTATACTGCTCCCCCCCCCCCACCAATTCTCCAATATAACACACAAACCAGCTTATGCCTCTGCCTCTGATAATATTACTAGCATGGAAAGCCAGTTTTTGCCATAGCCAGTCACACGACCAAATAGTCAAGATATTTTTCTACTGGAAACAGCCTTGCCTCATTAGTTAGATGACAACTTGTGTGATCTATAAGAAATCACTAACAACAATCTGGATGAGATCCTGATGGATGGGTGCTCCGTGGCTTTGCAGCCATAGTAATTCCCAAAAAATCACTGATACCAAAGATCATCATATGAATACGTGAATATATGTTACGTCAGGCACAGGGGTCTCCTTTATTTGGAGAAATTAGCTGGAGACTAGATAGAACTGTGCAAGAGGCTGGCGAGGGGACCTTTTAACCACTTCCATCCCTAGGTGAGCCAGCCATATGAAGAACAACCTAATAATGAGGAGGCTTTTATGAATTTTAAGGGTTTTATTAAAAGTAATCAAATCGGGTGAAAACACACACACGCGCACACACAAGCAAACAATCCCCAACACACACAGAGCTAAGAAAGTAAAGGTTTGAGATTCCCAAGCGGTTCATAGTCACCTTTCCTGCAGAACAAGGTTCCAGAATGGCAGCTACAAGAGGGGAAGGGGGGAAAGGACTGCCTTCCAGGTGTAGGGGTCACATCTTGCATGTAAAAAGGCAGCCCTGAAAAGGACACGGGGCTTTCTTTCTGGATCCAAAATGAGAAGCAACTGGCATGTGCCAGGGTGCCAATATTTATGGCTGAATTCTGCCCTGGGGCAGGGTGACTCACTGAGCATGTGCGCAGTGGGGCACAAAGGTAAGATTGCTTCAAAACTGGAGAAAGACTGAGTGGTGAAAAGGTGGGAGCCAGGGTGATCTCTCTCTCTCTCTCTCTCTCTCTCTCTCTCTCTCTCTCTCTCTCTTCCTCCCTCCCTCCCTCCCTCTTTTCTTTCTTTCTCCCTCTCTCTCTCCCCCCTCTCTTCCTTTCTTTTTTTTCTTTCTCTGTCCCTCCCTCCCTCTCTTTCTTTCTCTCTTGCTCTCCCTCCCTCCCTCTCCTATTTTTATTCAGGCTGATGTGCTTTTTTAAAACGATGGTGATCTTGTGAGTTGCCTCGAGTGTTTTTAATGGAGAAGGTGGGGGGTGATAAATATAAAGATGAGGCTGTAATTTACTTCACACTTACCTGGGAGTAAGGCACATTGGACACCTGAGCATTTGCTCAGGCTGTACATGTTTGGTTTGTTTGTGTGCCAAGTGAGTGAGAGGGGTGGACAGGCTCAAGCTTTCCAAGGGGAGCAATGCCACCCTCACCTCACACCACCCAGAGAGACAGAGAAAGCAGGCTGAAGTCAGTGCTGGATCTTTCTGACACCACAGGGCCCAACCTGAGAAACCCTGGATATCAGCTTAAAGAGGTCCTCCTTATTTGAGGCATTTTCTAGTTCTTGTTCAATGGCACTGTGTTCAAATTTCAAATCTGGCTTCTGGCTCTTTGGGATGGTTGTCAAAAATGGGCCTGAAGTTTTATTTTTCTCATATTTGGTATTAAAATGTACATTGCTTTCTGCACTCTTGGACAGAAAGGTGGAGGTGTGGCTTTGGAAGGTTATCAGTAATACACTTTCTTATTTTCTTGGACATCTCTTTCACCGACCCCCGACAATCAGACCCTTTGACTAGGGCTGCCAACCTCCAGGTACTAGCTGGAGATCTCCTGCTATTATAGCTTTCTTTCTTTCTTTCTTTCTTTCTTTCTTTCTTTCTTTCTTTCTTTCTTTCTTTCTTTCTTTCTTTCTTTCTTTCTTTCTTTCTTTCTTTCTTTCTTTCTCTCTCCTTCCCTCTTCCTCGCCTATCTGTTTCACTCTTTCTGTCTCTTTCTCCCTCTTTATTTCTCTTTCTTTTTTCTCTCTCTTTCTCCGTCTTTCTGGACTGGGAGAGGGCTGCAGGCTCATCAGTCAAATCGGCCAGCCCTCCTCTAGTCCAGATCTGGGCTGGTGAATATGCTGTGGGCTTGCCAGCCAAGGCAGCCATGCCATACACACATACCCAGTCCAGATCTGGGCAGGTGAACCCACTGGGAACTCGCCAGCCAAGGCAGCCCCCCCCCTCCCAGTCCAGATATGGGCTGGTGAGTCCGCTGCAGGTTCGCTAGCCAAGGCAGCCACCCCCCTGGTTTAAAAATTTTAACAAAATTAATGGCAGGAACCAGAAATACAAACTTCATAGAAGTCACTTTCAGAGTGAGTTGATGATATTATTTTTTTACTTTATTTTTTACTTAAAATACAGACATTCTTTACAAAATAACAATAAGACTGTTAAATAAAAGAAAATACTGTAAGAATTTTATTGTTTTTACTTAAAACAAAAACAAGTTTACAGCAATATCATTAATTGACTTTGCCTGGGTCTTTGTAAAGTTTGTATCTCCAGTATCTGGCACTACATTTTATGGTATTTATTTATTTATTTACACATGGCCTGACCAAGTGACATTTATGTCATATCCGGCCCTCCTAACAAATGAGTTCGACACACCTGATCTAAAGTGTGCTGACCAGACTGGTCATCTTGAGAGGTATGCTGTCTACCAGGTGCACGCATCCAGAATGTGACAGAAAGGGTAGGAAGAATCATCAAGCCCACCGATTATTACCCCTTCTTGCTCATTTATGTGGGAATAAATGATATTGCCCGACACAGCCCAGAACATATTAAAAGAGACAATGAGGCTCTGGATAAGAAGGTGAAGGACCTGGGGATGCAGGTTGTTTTTTCGTCAGTTCTTCCTGTCAAAGGTCATGGCTTAGGAATAGAAAGAAGAATACTACAAATTAATGACTGGATGCGTAGATGGTGTCGTCAAGAAAGGTTTGGATTTTTGGACTACGGCTTACACTTTCGAGATGAAGCTCTTCTATCGGGAGATGGTTTGCACCTCACGAGGGTAGGAAATTTTTTGGGGGTGAGAGCCTTGCAAACCTGATCAGGAGGGCTTTAAACTAAATCCTATGAGGGAGTGAGACAAGAACTTAAAACCTAGCATGATGACAATAACTGGAGATGAGAACAATAAAGATTTGCGGGGAGTGGCATGTATGCGAGGAAACATAAACTTGCGGGTAAGTACAGAAACTAAAACTTTGGGGCACATAAACCATGGATTCTGATGTCTGTACAATAATGCGCAGAGTATGGGAAACAAGCAGGAAGAACTTGAACCCCTAAACAAAGGAGGAAGAGTTTAACAAGTTGTTTCCCACAATAGGGAAGAGTAGAAAAATAATTTGCACAGATCCTGGGGGGGCATTTTTGCAGGTAGAGGTCCCAAATTTTCAGGGCAGCTTGAAGGGACCCTCCCTGCAAGAACTCCCAAGTTTGGTGAAGATTGGGTTAGGGGTGCCGAAGTTATGGGGTCTAAAGGGGGTGCCCCCCTTTGCTATTAAAACCAATGCAAACTGTCCCCCCCACAGGCAGAAATCACACAGGTAAGGCAAGGCAACACTTTAGGAACCCAAATTAACCACAGCAGAAGCCCCCCCCAAATCAGTAGCCTGATTTCACACCAGAGAATCACTGCCACGAGGCAGGTGAACTGGATTCCCCCACAGGCAGAAATCACACAGGTAAGGCAAAGGCAACACTTTAGGAACCCAGGTTAACCACTGGCAAAGTACACTGGATCTCCCCACAGGCAGAAATCACACAGGTGAGAAAAGGCAACACTTTAGGAATTCAAATTAACCACAGCAGAAGCCCCCCCCAATCAGTAGCCTGATTTCACACCAGAGAATCACTGCCACGAGGCAGGTGAACTGGATTCCCCCACAGGCAGAAATCACACAGGTAAGGCAAAGGCAACACTTTAGGAACCCAGGTTAACCACTGGCAAAGTACACTGGATCCCCCCACAGGCAGAAATCACACAGGTGAGGCAAGGCAACACTTTAGGAATTTAAATTAACCACAGCAGAAGCCCCCCCCAAATCAGTAGCCTGATTTCACACCAGAGAATCACTGCCACGAGGCAGGTGAACTGGATTCCCCCACAGGCAGAAATCACACAGGTAAGGCAAAGACAACACTTTAGGAACCCAGGTTAACCACTGGCAAAGTACACTGGATCCCCCCACAGGCAGAAATCACACAGGTAAGGCAAAGGCAAGAATTCAATAGGAAGTTAACCAAAGTTCATCAATCTGTTAAATCAAGTCTCAGGTTCTCAGAGCACCCCCAGAGCCAGGGCACACTACCCACAAAACCCTCGTCTAGCCACATGATGCCTGGTTGCTGGAGGTATGGGGGCACTGCTGACAGCCGAGACAAAGCCACCAGTTGCCAAGTAAAATGGCTCCCCCCACCCACACACACAGAAAGAAACCAAACACTTTTAAAGAGGAATAAAAAAGGAATCAAACAGGAATTTAAGCAGTTATGAGCAATAACAACTACAAAGTGTTGAAACCAAAGTGAATTCAGTCCCAGAAAACCCTCCCCCTTGCTTGCATGCAGCCAAGTTTGGGGGGGGGGAAGATCCAAATGAAATAAAATGATAGGGTCTCAAACTGTTAGATGTCTTCTCTTCTTCTGGTAGCAGGCAGCAAATAATCCAAATTTGCCAGGTCGGCTCAGGATGAAGCAGCAGGAGCAAAAGCCAAGGTTTTTGCACCAAGAGAGCTTGCTTTTGCAAGCAAGAGAGCTTCCTCCTTGCAAAAACACGGGAAACAGCTTCCTCCATTAAAGATACATTGTATCTCTATAAGCCCGGCTGCTCCATTGTGATGCAGATAGATCGCTTCAAACAATCTGCCTATAGCCAGTCAATGCTTTTAAATGGAGGAAGATGGGGCACCCCCTTCCAGACCCCATACCTCTGGACCCCCTGGCCCAATCTTTACCAAACTTGTCAATGCCAGTCAATGCTTTTAAATGGAGGAAGATGGGGCACCCCCTTCCAGACCCCATACCTCTGGACCCCTTGGCCCAATCTTTACCAAACTTGTCAATGCCAGTCAATGCTTTTAAATGGAGGAAGATGGGGCACCCCCTTCCAGACCCCATACCTCTGGACACCCTGGCCCAATCTTTACCAAACGTGGGGGTTCTTGCAAGGAGAGTCCCTTCTAGCTACCCTGGAAAGTTGGGACCTCTAACTGCAAAAATGCCTCCGCAGAAGCTGCGGAAAGACATTGCTAAAAAAGCCAGTTATTCGGGAATGGCAAATTCGGCTTTGCCAACCTCCCGGATATTGCTGATTTGGTAAACCCGAACCAGAAATTTACCGAATTTGCATTTATTTGGTATTTTTCCACTTTGGTTTTTACCAAATCAACAGCCCTACATATTACTATTAGGTGGATCTGTAACTGTTTGACAGATCGCATCCAAAGAGTGGAAGGGAGTGACTAGTGGAGTGTCTCAGGGATCTGTCCTGGGCCCTGTGTTGTTTGACGTCTTTATAAATGATTTGGATGAAGGAATAGAAGGGATGCTTATTACATTTGCAGATGATACTAAATTGGGAGGGGTAGCAAATATGGTAAAAGACAGAGCCAGAATACAGGATGATCTTGACAGGCTGGAGAATTGGGCTAAAACCAATAAAATGCATTTCAACAGAGATAAATGTAAAGTTCTGCATTTAGGTAGGAAAAATCAAATGCATAATTATAGGATGGGGAGACTGGTCTTAGCAGTAGTGTGTGCAAAAAGGATCTTGGGGTCTTAGTAGACCAAACACTGAATATGAATCAGCAGTGTGATGTGGTAACTAAAAAGGCAAATGCGATCTTGGGCTGTATCAACAGAAGTATAGTGTCCAGATCATGCGAAGTGATGGTATCGCTTTGCTCTGGTTAGACCTCACCTAGAGTATTGTGTTCAGTTTTGGGCACTGCAATTTAAGAAGTATGTAGACAAGCTGCAACATGTCCAGAGGAGGGCAACAAAGATGGTAGGGGTCTGAAAACCAAGTCCTATGAAGAAAGGTTGAAGGGTATGTTTAGCCTGGAGAGGAGAAGACTGAGAGGGGATATGATAACCATCTTCACAGGCTAGAAGGGCTGTCATATAGAGGAGGGTGCTGAGTTGTTTTCTGTTGCCCCAGAAGGTCGGACCAGAACCAAAGGGTTGAAATTAAATCAGAAGAGTTTCCGTCTAGACATTCCATTCCATTCCATTCCATTCCATTCCATTCCATTCCATTCCATAAACCTTTAATGGCATAGACATTATGACAAATATCACAAACAGAAAACATACATCTTGGAATCGGTATGATAAGATCAAAACTGAAAACCATAAGAATCAAAGATTTTAAGGTTTTGGATTTTCATCACTTCAAACAAAAACTTGGCTACATCCACAGTGATCTCTGGAGTTACATCATTCATTAAGAATTGGCATTTTATTTTATTAGGCAAGTGAGACTTGGCATGTAGCCTATTTCCTAACCATTTCTCATATGGTGATACATATAAAGAGCAGTCAAGTAATATGTGATCAAGAGTATCCAGGGAGTTAGAGTCACATAGGCAAATTCGATCCTGAATTGGAATTTGGTGAAACCTTCTGTACAAAATTCGAGATGGGAAGGCATTAACCCTGGCAAGAGAAAATGCTCTCCGAAGGGAAGGAGTATCCAAATTATAAAAATATTGGGGGATACTTTCAGTTTTAGTCGAGAGACCCAGCATTGCTGACAAACAGACAAAAGGTTGAGTGGGATGTAGCCACTGAAATTCCATATCCAAAAGACGTTGTTTGATAGTTTAGACATTAGGAAGCATTTTCTAACAGTGAGAGCGGTTCCTCAGTGGAACAGGCTTCCTCGGGAGGTGGTGGTCTCTCCTTCCCTGGAGGTTTTAAAGAAGAGGTTAGATGGCCATCTGTCAGCAATGCTGATTCTATGACCTTAGGCAGATGATGAGAGGGAGGGCACCTTGGCCATCTTCTGAGCGTGGAGTTCTAGGCTGGCAACCCTAGAAAGAGTTTCATTTCAGAACCCATCATTGCCATTCAAAAATATAAATCTTTCATATATACAGAGTCACGGAAAAGAAAATTGTATATCTCAGAACTGTTGAAACACACCCAAGAAATGGTACCACAAAACATGACACCCCTCTCCCCGAATCTGCAGGTGAGGAGGCAAATTATTAATTCAAGTGTGAAGATCCCAATGCATATCCATCAATTAGCTCAATTGTTCCACAATTCCCTGATGAAGAGCTATATATGAGTAATATTAATGTATTTATGTATTCTGACAATTCTCAATGAAGAGCAAATTGCTGAAAACTCATTGAAATTTAAAAAAAATTCTAATTGGAATTACAAATCAGAATAAATAATTTGCCTCCTGCACCTGTTAGATTGTGTCCCCTGCCCTTTAATCTTAGAAATGAACTTAGCTAAGATAAAAGATTCACACTAGGAAATGAAAACTGAATCTTTTTCATGACTGGGGGGTTGGAAGTTTTGACAATCACATAGAAATTCTCTCAAATAATATTTTTCACAATTCTTTAATCCTTTGCTTATATAGTATAGCTGTAAGTACAGAAACACTTGAAATGTTAAGTGTTGAGGAAATTCCAATGCAGTCTTTATTCCTCTTTATTAAAAAGCATTGCTTTTCATGCTGGATAAAAGATAATGAATAGTGTTTTTAAGTTAATATCTTTTTCATTTACTCCCACAGCGTGGCATACATTCCTTCTTATTTCAAAGGAATGCCTGAAATTTTGTGGTATTATGAAAACCCCAATTAGAGATCCACAAGATGTGTTGAAAAACACTGCCTAAGGTGTTGTGGAAATTTAATGGCTGACTTCCAGAGGCCTGAAAAATGTCTCTCATTGAGAACTGAACCACTGCAGACTGACTGGGAAATGCCATTAGAAATAATTCCTCCAACAGTTAATAAAAGTCTTTCTACTGAGGAAGATACAACGTCCTCTGTGTACAGAACAGGATACAGGGGATGACAAGTGGGCCGTGTTTCTTTTCACAGTGCCGATATTGGCTACTAAGTGCAATATTTACTACTATGGGCCATCTCATTGACTGGAAAGCTGTTTCAAGTTGTTGATTAATAGGATCTCTTTAACCAGTAGACAACTGGTTTAATTGCTAAATTATCTGTTGATTCATCACCATGTTTTGTCCAATGCTGGAGTATGAGAGACGCTGTGCTTTAAGTGCTTCTTTGCTTCAGCACAACACAAGCTCCAGCAATTGGTTTGGTGCCAAAGGACTGGGGCATCCTTCAGTCCAAACCATGACAGCTTCACAGGATGAAGAGGGACCTGCAGTATTCACTCCCTCAGCTCAACACCTACAACGGACCTGGGATACGAAGCGAGGTCACCTGTCGCTCTTTGTCCTGAACTCAATAGTGGATGTCTGGTGAAGGGATCTGAAATTGCATGCTGGCAACACTATTATTGCAACAACTTCGACTTAACAGCCTAACTAGATGCTACAAACTGCATGAATTCACCATGGGGACTTCCCAGTGATAATTCATGAGTAAATGCACATGAGTGCATGATTTGGATCACAACTATTGTGTGGGAGAAGGAAGAATTCCTACCTTATCCCCTCTGCGGTTTTTGGCAGCTGAAATAGCCCAGGGGCTGTAGGAGAAAGCATTATTTACTCTGAGGGGAACCAGCACGTGCACTGAATGCTGACATGTGCTGGCTACCCAGATAGATAGATAGATAGATAGATAGATAGATAGATAGATAGATAGATAGATAGATAGATAGATAGATAGATAGATAGATAGATAGATAGATAGATAGATAGATAGATAGATAGATAGATAATTTATTTGCGGCACTTAGCCAGTCAAAACAAGATAAAACGGAAAGCATGGACTAATAGATTCTTACAATCAAAGAATTACAGTCCGAGTCTTAAAACATTTTTAAAACGTTAAAAAAGAAAAAGAAAAAAAGAATCACAGCTGGGACACATCCGTCAATTGCGCTGTTCTAAGGCGACGAATTTTCATTGCTGCTAAACAAAATTTCGCAACCTGAAGAGTGGTTGAAGGATTACCCCCTTGTAGGAGCATCTCAATGTTGGAATATGAGACTGCACATGGCAAGCAGATGGCAAGCAGATGTAAAAGATCTATGTGACAGCCAGGTGATTGGTGGTGTCACATGACAGCTCAATGACTGAGCAGAAAAACTGGCTTGTACTGGACTGAGCTAGATAGTCCTGGAGACAAGGCAGCCAACAGGTGATTGGCTGAGAGACTATGCCAGATATGTATATAGGTGTGTTATATATGTATTGGGTTGTGGGTTGTGGAGAGTTGATGACCAAGCGGAGCATTCTGTCACTGTGAATAAAAGAGCACTTTTGTACTACGTGCTGAGTCTTCTGTGCTTACTCGCCTGTAGAGCTGCAACGCTTTCTAACATACGCCAACAGGGTTATGGGCCCAGTTCAGCTCAACTGCGCTACATCCTGGAGGTTCTGAGCAGAGGTACTATCTGTGGAACAAGGGCTGTAGTGAGCAGAAGGCGAGTGGATGTCTGAGGTTGAGTCAGACGGAGCAGAGGAGGTGCCAAGCAGGTCTGTCAGCAGCAGTGCGTCTGAGGCGGAGGAGGAGAGCGACACGGAGCAGGAGCAGCAGGGAGCGGGAGAAATTATGGCTCAAGCTGCAATGTCCTTGCTTGTGGAAAAGCTCACTTCTACCAACTACAATGTGTGGGCGTTACGAATGCAACACTACCTTAAAAGAGAGGCACTGTGGATTTATGTCTCCAACCCACCGGATCCTGAGACGCCGCAGGACGTGGTGAAAGATGAGAAGGCACTGGCAAGCATAGTGCTGAGCGTGGCTGACGACCAGCTTGTCCATGTGACGGGAGCTTTGAAAGCGAAAGCAGCCTGGAACTCATTATCACAGGTCTACGTCCAAAAAACAGCTGGCTCTTTGATAGCCATAACGAGACGTTTGTACAGAACTTTTCTTTTGCCGTCAGTTCCTGTGAGAAACCATATAAATGAACTGACTGAATGTTTCCAAATGCTGGAGCAGAGGGGGAAGACTCTACCGGAGGATGATAAAGTTTATATACTCCTGAGCTCTCTGTCTGAGCAGTATAACATGCTAATTACAGCTCTGGAGTCGGTTGAAATTGATAAACTAACTTTACAGTATGTTATTGGAAGAATTTTGGAACATGAAAAGAGATTGCTTGCAAGAAATCCTGAGAAGCCTGCCAAGCCGGAGGGAAACCTGCCAAGCCAGGAGACGCGGAGGTTTGCCGGCGGAGAAAGGAATGCGGAGCAGAGAAAGCCGGGTGATTTACAGCAGCACGTGGCTCTGAGGGTCAGACGTTGCTACATCTGCAAGGCTACAAATCACTTAAAGCGTGACTGCCCAGAAGCAAGGAAGAAAAGCCGAAGGGACCAGTCGTCACGTGAGTTTGTGAGCGGTCAGAAGGCATCATTGGTGCTGACTGAGCACAGTGACACAGCCGGTGTCTGGATTTTAGACTCTGGTGCGTCACAGACCATTTGCCGGCATCAGGAACTTTTAAAAGACACACGGGACTCAAGTTTGCCGCACGTAAGCCTCGCTGATGGAAGGAATTCTGAGGTGACACGTGAGGGGAGTGTGTGGTTCCCAGCTTTGAACTATACATTTAAAAAGGTGCTATGTGTCCCTGAACTAGAGAATAATTTGCTAAGTGTAAGTGCCCTTGACAGGGCTGGATATACTGTAACATTTACAGACAAGGCTTGTAAGATATCCAAAGGTGGGAAAGTGCTTCTTACAGGGAAAATGTGTAATAATGTGTATGTGGTAGAAAATAGGCATGTGGAGGCAAAGATGATAACTAATAAGAGCCCCCATGACAATTGCATACATCTGCTACATAGAAGGTTGGCTCATGCAAATTATGAGACCATAAAGAAAACGCTAGCCTTACTGGGGAAGGAAAAAGTTAAAGAGTGTGGGAACTACCTGGATTGTGAGGTATGCAAAAGTTCCAAATCGAAGGCTTACCCAGTGGCTAAGCATAGTGAGAGACTCTCAGACACTGCATTAAAGGTAGTGCATGCAGATGTCATAGGCCCCTACAGGGAGAGTCACTCAGGTAACCATTACGCGTTGATTCTGGTGGATGATTGCACCAGATTCTCCTGGGTGTATCCTTTGAAAAAGAAGTCACAGGTGTTTGAAACATTTAAGTATTGGGCCAAAAGAGTGCAGAAACAACTTAAATGTACCTTGGATTCTCTCCAAACAGATTTTGGGGGAGAATTCATGTCAAATGAGTTTAAGAAGTGGTTACAGGTGCAAGGTGTGAGGCACAGAGTTGCCAACGTGGCGGTGCCAGCAGAAAATGGTGTTGCTGAACGACATGGGGGAATGCTACAAACAAAAATGTATTCCATGTTGCAGGATGCAGGGTTGCCAATGACATACTGGGCAGAAGCAATAAAGGCCGCCTCCTATGTTTCCAACAGGATCTGGACCAGGTCCATACAAGACATACCTTATAGGGTTTTGTACCAGAGGGATCCTAGCTTAGGTTACCTCAGAGTGTTTGGTACAAAAGCCTGGGTTGATGTGCCAATATCCAAGAGAAGGAAAGGAGGAGCGAGAGCTAAAAAACTAACCTTCCTTGGGTATCAGTCTGGCATGAAATCATACAGGTTTGCTGATGAACATAATTCTCTCAGCTACAGCAGAGCTGCGAATTTTTGTGAGGGTAATAACTGGGCCAGAATTCATGGACAGGAGGAGCCAAAAGAAATTGGGCTACCATTGACAGATCTCTCACAGGATGCAGATGGGGTGAAGCAGGAGGGGTCTCCTCAAAGGGCTTCATCGCCAAGGGCTGAAGAGGGGAGACAGATTCCTAGGGTGTCAAGCAGGAGCACTAAAGGAATTCCCCCGGAGAGGTATGGTTTTGAGACCACTGATGTAAATCATGTACAAGTCAAAGAACCAAAGAGCTTTCAGGAGGTAATGGCTTTGGAAAGCAGGGAAAAGGAGGCCTGGCTAGAAGCCATGCAAACTGAGTTTGATTCCCTGAAAGAGAATAAGGTATTCTCTGTAACAAAACTGCCAGCTCAGAGAAAAGCCATAGGGTGCAGATGGCTTTACAAAGTCAAACAGTGTCCAGAAGGGAAGATACTCCGTAAGGCCAGGCTTGTGGCTAAAGGTTATTCCCAAGTTGAAGGGCAAGACTTTGATGAATTATTTGCTCCCACTGTGAAGGCTGATACTATAAGAGCTGCATTGTGTAAAGCTGTCAGAGATAACATGTTAGTGCACCATTTTGATTTCACCACTGCATATCTGAATGCAACAATAAGTGAAGAAATATATATGGAGCAGATCCCTGGGTTTGAATGCAAGGGTAAACAAGGAGTATTAAAATTGCATAAGGCTCTGTATGGATTAAAGCAGAGTGCACGTGCATGGTCCCAATGCATTAGTGAAGCATTGGCAAATCTTGGGTTTAAGCAAGGTGTTGCTGATCCTTGTATGTTTACCAAATGTGTAAAGGGCTCTGACTGTGTTGTATTTTTATATGTTGATGATCTTTGTTTGTTGTGTCATACAAAAGAACAACTAAACTGGTTTAAGGAGGCAACTGGAAAACTGTTTAAAATGAAGCATCTTGGTGACATTCAAAATTATCTGGGGGTAGAAATTACCAGGAACCCAGAAGGATATTTTGAATTGTGCCAGGAGAAAAAGATTGAACAGCTCCTAGAAAAATTTAAAATGACAGAGGCCAAAAGCACTGAGACTCCCATGACAACAGGGTATGTGAAAGAGGTGGATGATAAGGTATTCCATGATAAAAATCAATACCAATCGTTGGTGGGTTCATTGTTATATCTGTCATGTTGGACAAGACCAGACATTTGTATGGCAGTACATTTGCTTTGCCAGAAATGTGCATGTCCATACATGAAAGACTGGAATGCAGCAAAAAGGGTGCTGCGATACTTAAAAGGCTCAGCTTCAGCCAGGTTGTGTTTAAAGGCTGATGCAGAGGAAACAATCACAGTGTATAGTGACTCCAGTTGGGGGGAAAGAGAAGAAGGAAAGTCTACCACTGGGTACGTGTTATTTCTACATGGGGCACTGGTTATGTGGAAGTCTTTAAAACAGACTCATGTAGCTACCAGCACATGTGAGGCAGAATATTCTGCATTAAGCGACAGTGAGATTCAGCTGGAATGGCTGTGTCAACTGGCTAAAGACCTAAATCTTGAATATGAAATGCCTGTAAGTGTTTACTGTGATAATACTGCAGCACAGCAATTGGCTGGATATCAAGGTATAAGAACAAGAAGTAAACACATCACAATAAGATACCAGAATGTCAGGGAAGCGGTAAACAATGGTTTAATGGTTCTGAAACATTGTGCTTCAAATGTAAATATAGCTGACGTTTTCACCAAATGTTTGTCTACTGAAAAGTTTGAACTATTTAGAAGCAAATTGGGGCTTGCAATGTCAGTCTAGGAGGAGTGTTGGAATATGAGACTGCACATGGCAAGCAGATGGCAAGCAGATGTAAAAGATCTATGTGACAGCCAGGTGATTGGTGGTGTCACATGACAGCTCAATGACTGAGCAGAAAAACTGGCTTGTACTGGACTGAGCTAGATAGTCCTGGAGACAAGGCAGCCAACAGGTGATTGGCTGAGAGACTATGCCAGATATGTATATAGGTGTGTTATATATGTATTGGGTTGTGGGTTGTGGAGAGTTGATGACCAAGCGGAGCATTCTGTCACTGTGAATAAAAGAGCACTTTTGTACTACGTGCTGAGTCTTCTGTGCTTACTCGCCTGTAGAGCTGCAACGCTTTCTAACATACGCCAACACTCAAACCTTTCACCTGCCCTGTCAGGTCTCAGTCTCGATAAGAGGGGCTCAATAAACTTTGAACGGGGTAATGTATAGAAATTGCAATTCAGGAGGGCATGCTCAACAGTTTCTAAGTACCCTGATTTGCAGGGGCAGAATCTCTCTTCCCAGGGTGTCTTCTTATATTTCCCCTCAAGCAAAGCAGACGGTAAGGCTGCACATCTGGCCAGGGTAAAGGCCCTTCTATAATTATTTATCTCTAAATAGTGGAGACAGGCTGCTGGTGCTAGGATGTATTTAGTATGGAGGGGTGCAGTGAATAGAGGCACCCTTGCTAGATCTGTTTGTCTCTCAAAGTCTTTGATCCTTTGGGATATAATTAGCTTAGCTTGTTCCAACCCTAACTGAAGTAAAGTTGGGGGTGTAAAACCCAAGTTGTTTAATTTGACATCTATGTGCTGGCTACCCATATAATGCTCCCCTCTGTGCCCCCCAGGCTGTTACAGCCACCAAAAATAGCATGGGGAGAAGGCAGGAGTTCCTCCTTCTTAGTGTTGCCAATCTCCAAGTGGGACCTGGACACTTCTTGGAGTTACAACTGATCTCCAGAGAAAAGAGCCAGTTCCCTTGGATAAAATGGTTGCTTTTGGAGGCTGGACTCTATGGAATACCATCCCACTAAGGTCCCTCCGTAGGAGCCCCATGGCACAGAGTGGTAAGCGGCAGTACTGCAGTCCAAGTTCTGCTCACGACCTGAGATCGATCCCAACGGAAGTCGGTTTCAGGTAGCTGACTCAAGGTTGACTCAGCCTTCCATCCTTCTGAGATCGGTAAAATGAGTGCCCAGCTTGCTGGGGGTAAAGGGAAGATGACTGGGGAAGACACTGGCAAACAACCCCGTAAACAAAGTCTGCTCAGTAATTGTCAGGAATGGGTCAGGAATGACCCGGTGCTTGCACAGGGGACCTTTACCATTTTTTTAAAGGTCCCTCCTCTTCTTTAACCCCACCTCCCCCAAGTTCCACCCCCAAATCTTCAGGAATTTCCCAACCTGGCGTTGACAACCCTAATTTCCTTCACCTGTGCAGTGGTCCTGATCCAAATCAGGCCTTGCTGCACATTTACTCTCAAATTCCCATCAGCGACTACCAGGTACAATGTAGCTGTCAGGCCCCTGAGGTGAATTTGTGCGGTTTGTAAAGTCAAGTTAGGCTCTCAGTCTTCTCTCCCAATGGGTGAACAATTTGGGTAGACCAGAGGCACTGGTCTTGGTTTCCCACTTCAACACTCTTGCTAATTCCTCACGGGTGCTCAAGTATATTAAATATGAAATAACATCTAAAGATCTTTTTTTTTTTTGTTGGCAGTACATTTGTAAGAGTTGCCAGTGTGTGCCGATCTCGGCACTTCTCCGAGAGTAGGAGAGTGGGAACAACCTGTTGGCTGTCAGACAAGACACGCCCGGAGGGAAGGGAAAGGAAGGGAAGTACAGCAGGAGAAGCCAAATGGAGGGAGAGAAGGGGGCCAGGGAGACAAAGACGAGACACACGAGAGAGAGGGAGAGAGGCAGATAAGCTACAAGGGAGAGGAAGTACCGATGGGATCTTCCAAAGGTTTGGGAGATGTCGGGGGAGAATTTAAGGAAGAAGAAAGAGGGTGACAGGCGAAACAAGGCCAAGAGGATGTGACAGACAACACGCGAGGGCCAAGCGGAAGACAATTAGGGTTAATTGGTGGGCGGAACAGATAGTGCAGGGAAAGGGGTGATGAAAAAGGGAAGGCAGAAGCGCAAGCCGAGGAGGAGACGGGTCTGAGGGGAGGTTACATTCAGAGACCTCTCCTCGGAAATAACGAATGAAGAAAGAAGGGGACGAGCGGTCCCTCTAAACTCGTACGTCTGAGGCAGCGCTACCTTCCTTAAGAAGAAAAGAAGGAAACCCCTTTCGGGAGCAAGGAATCTCTAAAAGTAGTAGCGGGGGTGGGAGGAGCATCACGGAAACTCCAACCCCGAAAGACAAAGACACTTACACAGTGTCATTCCAAATTTAAGCAATGTAGTTTCCACATACAGAGAACACTGTTTTGTAGATGGGGGGGGGGGTCATTTGCTTTGGAGCCAGTTGGAAACCATTTTTTCCTCCTCTCAGCCACTTATACCTTAGGTGGACAGACTGTGCTGGGATCTACTAGGGTTGCCAGCCTCCAGGTGGGGCAAGGAGATGTTCTGAAATTACGGTCTCCAGATGACAGAGATCAGTTCCCCTGGACAAAATGGCTGCTTTGGAAGGTGGACTTATACCCTGCTGATCTCAATCCCCTCCCCAATCCCTGCCCTCCCCAGCCCCCCCCCCAAAAAAAATAGCCAGGAATTTCCCAATCCAGAGTTGGCAATCCTACAGCCACCCCCCACCCCCCAGATCTACTAACCAGCACCGGGACTCACACACCACCACCATTCTTTCGACCTCAGGGCCTGTCCTGGTATCAGAATGCTTTATTTCAACAACAGGCAACTCTGTTTAGTGCAGACATTGACTGTTTCACTGGTGCCATTTTTCATAAATATATCATCGCTGCCTTTAAAAGTCAAAGAAGCTCACTCCTATTCCACCCCACCATTTAACACCCAGATCTGTTACTTACATAGGATAAGAATACCTTAAATTCTGGATTCAAAACAATTCTGGACATATTTTTTGTAAAGTAACTTTGGCACTGAAAACAACAATAAACCAGGAACCAATGGGGAAAGAGTACCAAGTACCCACTAAGAGCAAGTATTCCAGTTTAAATGTATGGTTGATCATTTCCAAAATCTGCTTATAGCTATTTACTTGCAATGACCGTGAGTTAAGGAGACATCTCCCTCTTTACAGAATCCAACTCATCTGAATTTATCCCAGGCTGAAGAGTCGTATTTGGCATTTGCATTTTTAGGTTATCTTCCATCTAGTTCAAATGCTCTCTAATGTTTACAAGGTTTATTTTTTACATATAAACCTACAGGTCCCATTTTATCATCCCCCCCCAGTGGAAGTATAAAGTATAGTGAGAGAAGCTGCCACTGTGATCCTAAAAAATGTGGATTTAATTATGGGCTGTATTTCAAGTTCCTGTTGGTTCTGGAAAGGGGCCACTCCAGCTCAAATCTCTGCTGCATAAAGTTGGCTGTAATATTCAGTCCAGAGAGAGATGGGAGGCCTGAAGCTGCAAAGAAAACAAGAATATGCCTTCTGATTCCACATTCACAGATTCTGATAATTCTGCATGATTGCACTATAAATCTGCTGAAGCCTTGGAAGCCACAAGTGAATCAGTGAAGAGCCTGCCTGTCTACTTCCTGTTCAAGCTATGGAAAATAAAATGCTGTTTCATACAGGAGGAGGGCAGCACCAGAACACCTTGGAGAAGCACACCTATGGCACATCAGCAGGAGCATATTCCCAACAACTGTACAGAAAGGGTTGAAGGTGCTTCCTCTTCAAGCCTTAGGGGAAATCTGTCTCACATGGCTTGTTTCTCAGCTGTCGCACATCCCTGGGCAAGGGCTTTCCACTAGAGTGGCCAACTCGGGCTTGGGAAATTCCTGGAGATTTAGGGTGGTGCCTGGGGATAGCCAAGTTTGAGGGCAGAGAGCTCAAGGGTGATGTGATACCATAGAGTCTACCCTTGAACTGGCTACTCTGATTTCCACTAATTGATTCTTTATGATTCGTGCTGTTCATGAGGTTGCACATAAACAGCATGCTTTTGCGTGTCTGTGTATATAGGGAAGGCTAGCTAAATACAGAGTATACATTTCCCCCTAATTCTACAGTAATCTGACCTTGCCCAAACCATATAATTTCCCAATGCTGCACAGTAAGCAAAGCCAGGCGCAAGCACATTCCTGGCTACATGGTGCCTACAGAAATATTAGTGGAAAAGCTTGTCAGGACTGGGGAGGCAAAACTGGGCTGAGAGAAATGAACATTTCATTAGTAATGGGTGTTCTGCACTTTTTGTTATCTGACTTAGGGAAATTGGGAAAACCTGTTAAGCCTTTAATGCTGCTTTGCCAGCAGCCACCCAGCAGGGCACCTAAAAATAAAGCACCCTTGATCAGAAAAAAAAATAAAGAACTTCACTGTACCTTTAATCAAAGAGAGAACTGAGGTGAGCATAAAGCCGAGTTCTGGTCAGGAGCGGCATGTGTTTGGCAGCTGCCTGATAAATCTGGACTTAATTAAATAGCATTTTGCAGCTGCGCATTCAAAGTATTTTAAAGCACTCTACAATACTTGGGGTTGGATGTGTATTTTTGTTGCTATGTGACATGACCAAGAATTTATATTTTCGTACACAAAGAAATTCTGTTCATGCAAAATTCTGATGGGTCATGCGCCACAAAGAGGCCCCGGAGAGTGGGAGCCACCTCTTCGCAGATCATCTAGATAGCTGCCCTGTTCAGGTGGAAGCGGTTCAGGCAATCACTGTCCGAGAGCTAGAGGGTGCTGATGCGCTCTCTGTAGCTGTGGGCCCGTTGACGCCGACACAGTTGGAGAACCACCCACAAGTACAGTATCAGGTGGACCACTCTCGTGCGGCCCAGGGTCAGAGCGGGGAAGATGAGACACAGGCGGGTCTGGAAGGGGGTTCCTGGCGCATCCAGCCTGGCTGCCATGGATGCTGCTTCCCGGCACTCTGCTGTGGGCAGCCTCGCGTGTCGAGACGTGGCACCCTGGAATGCAGGCCCAGACAATGGAGTCGGGCCCTGGCCATCTCCCCTGCACTCCGCAGCTGCAACACACCAAGTTCTCCCAGGCTGCTGAGCAGCCCTTATCTTCCGCGTTCCCAGGCTGACCCCCTCCCTTTCCCCAAGGCCTGCATGGAACATGACAGACACCGGGGAGGCTGGACACCCCACCTAACAGCCCAACTGGACCGATGCCGAGAAGATGTTCCTGTTTGGGATTGTGGCCAAGAATGTCTCGGTCACACACACCCCGACAGGAGCATGCTGACACAGGCGAGACGCTGTGAGTTCTGAGAGGATGCGGCCAGGAGGGTGTCTGCCTTGGGCCAGGCATCCAGGAGGGGACCCTCGGGTCTGAAGTCATTTGGCAGAGCCAAGAAACAGGTGTGATATCTGGTGGTGCAGGGGGCCCCCTTAGAGCAGACCCTGGCCACAGGACTGGAGGGGTCCGAGAGCATCTTGTGGTCTCTTATCCCAGCTGCAGTAGGGAAGGGGAGCGGTGTCAATGTTCTGCATGGTGAGTGCTGGGGGGGGGGGTGCTGCCCACCCCCACCTCCCTCTCAATGCCTTCCCTCTGTCTTGCAGTGCGTGCCTTCCAGGATGAGGTCATAGCCACCCCGCCATTGCCTGAAGCCTGGCCAGCACTGATTCCCAGGCCAGCCGTGCCAGCCAGGGCCTGGGCACTCAGGGTGGGCTGCTTAGTGAGCAGGATCCCAGCAAGGGATGCTTGCACAAAGAACCCTCTGGGATGGCTGGGACCCCAGACTGTGGGCCCCTGGAGGGCCAGGGTGCAGCCCAGGAGGAGCCGATGGAGCTGTCCCTGGATATTGCCTGTCCCTGTGAGACAGGCGGGCCCAGCCCAGATCACGCAGGTGTTGGCTGGAGGGCAGTTGGTCAAGAGGGGATTCCCCCACTGGGGCAGACTAGTGCTGATGGGGTGCTTCTCTCTGCAGGTGTGGCTTCAGTTTCTGTGACCCTCGCTGGCCCTGTCATCCAGCGTCTCTGCGACCTGACCCCCAAGGAGCAGCAAGCCGAGGCCAGCTGAGCAGTCCTGGAGTTGCTGGCCATGCCGGGGTCTTGTGGTCTGGCTGCCGCCTGGTGGGCAACACCTGTGACCTCAGAGAGCTCATTGGGGGAGGAGGGCACCAGTCAATGGGGCCACCCCCCTTGCCACAACCTGCCTCAAGTGCACCAAGGGCCCTGACCCCCCAGCAATGAGGGGGAGGGGGGCCGCCCCCAGGTCTCACACTCGTGGTCCCTGGCCCACTCAACCTATCCCCCCAACCTTCTCCTTCATGTGGGCTGCCATTGAGAGGGAGTGCTTGAATTATGGGTTTCGTCGCAAGAAATGTTAACATTACGTCCACTAAGGCCAGCTCAGTTTATTACATATCAAGATCTTCTAAAGTGGGATGGAAATAAATGCTCGCTAAAAGACTACGATGAAGTCAAGGATCTTTTGACCTGGTTTCAATACCACCAGATAAACTCTGTCTTTCTTCAGGACTTGAAAACAGGATTTTCTAAAAACAAATCAACCTTTCAAAAGCTTTTATTGGATACAAATGATCATTTAATATCTAAGATGTACAAGTTACTATTAGAACTTTATTGCAAGCAGGAAAGAATAAAACCCACTATGATTAGTTGGGCACAGATGTTAGGCCATGATATACTGTTAAATAAATGGGAAAGACTTTGGTCACGAGATATGAAACCCATACTCTCTCAATCATTAAGAGAAAACATCTACAAGATGATGTATAGGTGGTATTTAACACCTAAGAAACTGGCAATGTCTTACAAATCAATGTCCCTGAAGTGTTGGAAATGTAAATCTGAAATAGGTTCATTTCATCATATGTGGTGGACTTGTGAAAAAGCGAAAGATTTCTGGGACATGATTTATAATGAAATAAGGTTGATTATACAAAACAATGTACCTAAAACACCTGAGATGATGTTATTAAGCATGATACCAGACTCTACTTTAACTCAAAGAACATTTTTGATTTATGCCACCACTGCTGCAAGATTAATATATGCAGCTAAATGGAAGACAACGGAAACTCCAGACAAAAAAGACTGGGCACAAAAATGTTAGAATTGATGGAAATGGCAAAACTTACTGCATTGATAAACCAAAAAGACAATGTTCAATTTATGGGTGAATGGGAGGCGTGGAGGGTTTACTGTGAAAATGAATTTCAAATGGGGACGTTTAAAGGTTATTCATTGATCTAATCCATTTTTTACTATTATAAATAACGTTTAATAATTAATAGATATAATTATTATATTATGGTTTATCTGAAATAATGAAATCTATGCTTTGAAAAAATATATAATCACAATTTGATGGCAAATGAGAAATTATACTTAATTATATAAAATACTATTAGGATTAGAATTTTTATACAAAAGAGTACATAAATTTATAATAAGATGGAGAGGGGTGAAGGGGAAGTCTTAATTCCTATCTAAAGATAAAGTGTATTTTCAACAATACTACATTTTTCTTTTTCTCTTTGTTGATGATTTTTATTAATTGGTTCTTGTAGGTTATCCGGGCTGTGTGACCGTGGTCTTGGTCTTTTCTTTCCTGACGTTTCGCCAGCAGCTGTGGCAGGCATCTTCAGAGGAGTAACACTGAAGGACAGTGTCTCTCAGTGTCAAGTGTGTAGGAAGAGTAATATATAGTCAGAAGGGGGTTGGGTTTGAGCTGAATCATTGTCCAGCAAAAAGTATCCAAGGTAATGTGCTAATCATTGTCCTGTAAGTCTCAAGATAATGTGCTAATGAGGGTGTGGTATGTTAATATGGAACCATTGTATCCTGAAGTGATCTGTTAATGTGTGAAATCCAAAGCTAATCTGCATGGCTATTGTAGACTGTAGTTCCTACACACTTGACACTGAGAGACACTGTCTTTCAGTGTTACTCCTCTGAAGATGCCTGCCACAGCTGCTGGCGAAACGTCAGGAAAGAAAATACCAAGACCACGGTCACACAGCCCGGATAACCTACAAGAACCAATGAACTCTGACCATGAAAGCCTTCGACAATATTTTCATTAATTGTTTAAATGTTTGAATATGAACATGATTTTATGAAAAATAATAAAAAAATGTTTTTTTTTAAAAAAAGAGAGGGAGCACTTGGAGGCCAGATGCGAGTGGCGGGAGATGACCGACAGGCTGATGGAGACCTTGGTGGGCGAGGTTACCGCCTCCAGGGGCCATCTGTCAATGATGCTGGAGCTGACCCGCACCATTGCGGAGCAGCAGGCAGGAGAACTTGCAATGTGCCACGGCTGCACCCCCCACCCCCTCGACCCCCCCACCCCCCGGAACCTACCCACCTGTGGATGGGGGCAGCCCCCAGGATGCCAAGGGTAACACTAGCCACCCCCCTCAGGTGCCCTGGCAGTCGTGGCAAGGGATGATCTAGTGCTTGGGCACTACTGGAGGTCGGGGCAAGGACCTGTCGAGGTGAGGGCTGGCGGGACAGCCATCCATGTCACCATTGCAACGCACGTCGAGCCCAACCTCCTTAGGAGCCCTCCCGGCTGCCCTGTTGCTGCGCCTTCTCCCCGCCCTGGCGGCAGCGCCGGATGGCCTGTAAGCAAACTACATGCGGAAGCGTTTCAGTGAATTGAAGGAAGCCTAAAGGACGTAGCAAGCAATCTGGCTTTTAATCTTGATCACAATTACTATGTAAGCAGCACTTGCCACTGTCTCCTTTAACATTTTAGTGCCCTAAACAGATAATGCTAGAGGATCAAACCAGGCATTAGAAGGGCAGGGCGAGAGCGTGCACTTGCAGAGCACTTGGTTTGCCTGCAGCAGGGTCTCCAATTCAATCGCTGCCATTTCAAGGTGAAAAGGACAGAGTCTTTTACTTCCAGTCAGAGTAAACCACACGGGTCGGTTTTTGTTTTGTGTTCTATTGTCAAGTTGCAACCGACTTATGGTGACCCCATAGGGTTTTCTAGGCAAGAGACATTCAGAGGTGGTTTGCTATTGCCTGCCTCAACATCACACCCCTGGTATTCCTTGGAGGTCTCTCATATAAATACTGACCCTGCTTAGCTTCCCAGACCTAACAAGATCAGCCTGGCCTGGGCTACCCAGATCAAAGTTCAACGGTATTTTTTACAGTCCATGACCAGCAAATGCAGCAAAAATACAAAAAATGGAAACATTATTTAAAATAATCATGGTACACATCATCCACGAATACAGATAAACATAATATAATTAACATATTAACACTCCTTAACGAATACTAAAAATAAAATCACCCCAAGGATTTAAAATCTGTGCCACTCTTTAATTTAAGAACATATTCTATTCCAGAGTTTGGGGAAAATGGTTAGGACAGTACAATCTTCAGTAAAATAAAGACTGCTTCTAAGACCTTCTTCTTATGTATATTCCAGTGCTTGATCATTTTTAAAAAAAAAATCTACCAAGTTTCAACAGCTCTACCAAAAGCCACAATTCCCTGTATTGACGTATTTCTTGGAAAACATTTGTGCAGCGGAGTTGTTAAAAAGGTCTACAGGAAAAGGGAGAGGCCACTAAAATGTTTCACTTCCTGATGGCATCTGAAAACAAAGTACTACACACTTCTGAGTATTTATCATATATAACAGCATTTGTAGTTACTGTCTCTCTCCTGTTGTGGAGACAAGATATTTGCCAAGCCTTTAAATAAGAAGGAAACAGATAGTGCTCGATAGTTCCCAATGAAGACACAAGTTCACAATGACAAATGCTGCAGTATGGAAAGAAGAACTCTACCAAATCTTAAAAGATGATGAATGAGTTCAAAAGTGAATTTAGAACTATAGAATGAACTTCTGCTCTGGGTCGAGTCTATTATTTTTATCCTGCCCTCCTTCCAAGGAGCTCATACCCGAACACATGGTTTTCTGTTCCTCATTTTATCCTCATATCCTCCCCGTGAGTAGGTTAGAGTGAGTGAAGGTTATTGGCCTAAGGTCAACCAGGTAGCTTTGTTTCAGAGTGGGCATTTTCAACCTGGGTTCCCAGATCCTAGTCCAATGCTCTAATCACTACACCAGACTGGCATATAAAAATACGAGATCAAATATGCACACGTTGAGTTGTTATTCATCTCTACTTTAATCTATAATACATGTTGATTTGATTTGAATTGCTAAAGGTTTTTAGCAACCATTCTTATAGTTGTGGTGCCAGAGATGCACATGGAGCAATTAGCAGTAGGGTGTGGGGGTAGGAGTTATTCTCCCTGCTGAATATCCCATCATGCAGTTCTTCAGAGGTCTACGCCCATCTTTCCCCCTTCCTATTTGAACAGCAAATGGGATGTGTGTAAAAGTTTTAATCCCCCTATCTGTCTCTGTGAGTGCATCTATCTAATTATATAAAATCAGAAATGTGAAAATAATGTATCACATTTGTTTTAGTATCCACAGACTACGGCTCTGCCAATCCTGTCTACAATGACACAATTTCCCCTCAAACATAAGGAGTCCCTAGAAGCCCTACAGAGAACAGCATCTGGTATAACCTCACCGAAGGAAGTTGCCTCTCAATGCAGCGAGTAGAGGGTGACATTATTTGTCCTGCATTAGTTCGATTCCCAATGTTTCCCAGTATTAGCTGCCCACGAAATGTGGTTTGTACAGCATTAGCTCACCTCTTTCCGACCAAGGAATATTCATTTCCTAATTGCCCCATAAAACTTCAAAATCTTGTTTGGTTTGTCCCATCTCCTTTACCCAACATAATCTCTTTAGAAAGTCTTCTGGTTTAAATTCCTTTTAATATAAATTGCTCCCATTCTGAGCAATCAAATATGTAGTGCCAATCCTGTCTACAATGACACAATTTCCCCTCAAACATAAGGAGTCCCTAGAAGCCCTACAGAGAACAGCATCTGGTATAACCTCACCGAAGGAAGTTGCCTCTCAATGCAGCGAGTAGAGGGTGACATTATTCGCTCTCTAGAGGGTGACATTATTCGCTCCCTTGCTTTATTTATAATAATTTTAAAAGCACAATATTTAATTGTTTTTCCTATGTTGATTACCAATGTTGAAGGCAACACAGCTATTTAGCTAAAGCCACCTAACCATTCCCTCCCTCCATGCTCACCACAGTACAATGTGGGTCAGAAGCAATCTTGTCAAAAGCAATACACATATTCTTTCACACACCCTGCAGCCTTCAAATGATGCACCTTTTCTCATGATTCAAAAGCACCGCTGTTTTCATGTGAACCATGGCTGTCTTTGATTCAGAGCTTGTGGGATTCCCACAATGGATTGTTGAGCACTCATAGCATGCCTTTGTTATACACAGGCCCAGTCTTCCCTTCTGGCCACAAAAATATTGTGCTGCCAACATGAACTATGTATCCTGCGACCTCATGTTGGCTGCACATATTATGAAGGAAGGAAGGAAGGAAGGAAGGAAGGAAGGAAGGAAGGAAGGAAGGAAGGAAGGAAGGAAGGAAGGAAGGAAGGGTGCACATACCATATTGTTGGGGAAATAATTTAATAATTACTCCTGTTAACTTTCATAATGCACAAACATTCTCGTATTAACACGTAATGTAGGGGTGTGCATTTGTTTATTTACTAATCAAAAGTTATTAAAATGATATTTATGTTAATGTTGCAACAGCAAAAATGAATAGAAAAGTAATGGCATCAGTTAATACTGTTATGGACAATCCCTACGTTTTAAGTAGAAAAAAGGCCAAAGTTGTGTTTGAGCTTGCAGCTGAATTACAAACTCCATTACATGGAGATAAGCAAAACATGTAAGTTTCCCTGACGAGAGAGAGAGAATCAGCATGCAGATGTCATACTTGTCACATGGGTATGTCAACCCAGGGAGATTATTGGATAATTGTCAGGCTTCAGCAAATGCACGGCGTTTCAGGCAATAGCACTCAAATCCAGACGGAGCAGTGATTCAAGGATTTATTCCGAAAGTGATTTCAGTAAGGAGACGAGCAAGGCTGAAATACATGACTGGGGGAGTGTGGATACATATATAGGACTGATACAATAGGGTTACAGGAACAAAGAGACAATGTAGTCGTTTCCTGCCGGTAACGACTTAAGTAAAACTGAAACAGAAACAATTATGAGCAATCAGTGGAGGAGATGGCCGAGGTCTCAGCTTTGTGCGCGGGATCCGATATCAGATCGGAGATTTACACGGGCGGGTCCCAATACAATTATAAATCCCTGGGTGGAGCTCGTGTGCAAAACGGGGGTGGGGGGAAGGAGTGCACGGAGAACTCCATCTTGTTTGCGGGGAAATCATCGTTTGGGAATGGAGCTGTCAGAAGCCCTATCTGACACCCATTGTTTCCATTCTTCATCCCACTTGCTGTGTACAAGGCACACTATGACCCCAAGATAACAGTTTGTTGGTCAGATCTTCCTCTGGTGGGATGTTTGAATGAACGCCCACTTTTTGACTGGACCAAAAAAGAATGCCCTGCTTCTGTGGAACCATTTGAAATATGGGGTGCAAAGGAAAATGTTTTGTTACTCTGTTGCCAGGCCCCACACGCCTGCTATGGAAAGATGGCCCATCTCCAAGATGGAGGGACGTCTGAAGTTTTGTAAGTTTTAGGTAGCAAGAAACTGCACTGTTACTTGCTTTATGTATTCACTTATTTTTACCATTATTTGTCTGTATGTAGAACAACACTTTTTTTCAGCAGTATTTTCCTTTGGTTTCTGAGATACTTTCTAAGTTATTTCCACACATGCTGGCTGCTTCAGAAGGCAGAAATGGAGAAATCATTTTCCTTATCTCACACAACACAGAGAGACAATGGTCAAGAGAATTATTGGCTGGATTCAAGAAAGCTCATATTGAAATAAATGCCTACTCTGGACAAGAGGCTTTTGTTAGGACAGAATATGGAGAAACAGAATGGTTTCCAATTGGGAATGGTTTCAGAAAATGGTGCATTTTATCTCCCTATCTATTTAATCTGTATGCAGAACATATCCTAAGGAAAGCTAGATTAGATTTAGATGAAGGCAGTGTGAAAATTGGTGGAGGGAATATTAACAATTTAAGATATCCAGATGACACCTTATTACTGGCAGAAAATAGTGAAGACTTGAAATGACTACTGTTGAAGATTAAAACAGAAAGTGCCAAAGCAGGATTACCACTGAACATCAAGAAGACAAAAGTAATTACTTTTGGGGAATTACACAACTTTAAGGCTGACGATGAAGAAAGTGAAATCATTCAAGATTTTCTATTCTGTGGCTCCATCATCAACCGAAAGGGGGACCTGCGGCCAAGGAATCAGAAGGAGATGGAGACTGGATAGGGAGCTGGAAAAGATCCTTAAGAGTAAGGATGTGTCTCTGGCAACGAAGATAATTCATAACATAGCACTCCCCATTACTATGTATGGGTGTCAAAGTTGGACTATGAAGAAAACTGACAGGAAGAATGTTGATTCATTTGAAATGTGGTGTTGGATTAGAGTTTTACAGATACTGTGGCCCACCAAAAAGTCAAATAAATAGGTTATGCTTCAAATCAAGCCTGAACTCTCCCTAGAAGCTAAAATGACCAAATTGTGGCTATCGTACTTTGTTCACATTATGAGAAGGCAAGAGAAAATACAATAATGCTAGGAAGTAGAAGGCAGCAGGAAAAGAGGAAGACCCAACATGAGATGGATTGACTCAATAAAGGCAGATACAGCCCTAAATTTGCAAGACCTGAGTAAGACTGCTAACAATAGGACGTTTGGGAGGTCATTAATTCATAGGGTTGCCAGATGTTGGATGCAACTTGACAGCACTTCTCTCTCTCTCTCTCTCTCTCACACACACACACACGCACACACACACACACACACACAAGGTGCCATGGGACTTACTGTTTTATTTGGCTTACAGCAGCCTATTAATATCCTTAACATCTCTAGGTACTGGTGTGTGTGTGAAGTGCCGTCAAGTCGCCGCCGACTTATGGCGACCCCTTTTTGGGGTTTTCATGGCAAGAGACTAACAGAGGTGGTTTGCCAGTGCCTTCCTCTGCATAGCAACCCTGGTATTCCTTGGTGGTCCCCCATCCAAATACTAACCAGGGCTGACCCTGCTTAGCTTCTGAGATCTGACGAGATCAGGCTAGCCTGGGCCATCCAGGGTACTGGTAGCATTGACTAAAGAGGCACTCTGGGTTCCAAGAGTCTAGGGAGAATCCAGAGAAACAGGAAAGCATAACAAATGCCACCATTTATTTCTCTTTATTATTCTAGCATCTGGCCTATCTAGTTTAGAGATTAGGGAAGTCTAACTACACATGATGCTGGAGTTTTCTGACTACAATGCCCAACTTATCCTTTTTGGCTCTGAAAAGTAGCCACAGGAAACCCAACAAGGATCAGAGCCACATACTGATCACATAATCATAAATGTGTCCCTATCAGCAACTTGTAGTCCCACTAACAGCCCATTCCTGAGGGGGAGGGCTGTGCCGGTGACTGGTGGCAGTGGAGCCGCAATGCCTCCAAAGGAGGTTTCCCCCCCACACACACACACACACACTGAGGCCAAAACCTTGCCCTTACCTGGAAAACCCATGCAACCACTCCATTGGATTGCATGGGGATAGGCCACCTCAAAAGGTGGCAAAATGGCTTAGGTGGCTGCCTAATGGCGGCTCCTCCTCTGGCCTGGCGTGAGAATGCCCCAGGAGGACAGTGCATGGAAATGCGCCGTATGGAAGTGCATGAGGCTGTGCCGGCGTCTCTGGGTGCTGCTGCTGTGGCAGCACCAGGAGAAGGCATCCAGGCCCCCATACCAGCATCCAGACCACCCTGAGCTTTGAGTAACCAAGATGGAACCATTTCCTTGATCAAAAATGCCCCCAGTTGCTTTTAGTCCCAGTAGGGAAACAAAGACAGTCACCATGTGGTTTTCCTTACTGGTACTAAAGGCAGTGGAAAGGAGCCTATTTTTTCAGGGAAATGGCATCCTCTCCATTCCTTCCTCCAAATCATTTATAAAGATGTTGAACAACACAGGGCCCAGGAAAGATCCCTGAGGCACTCCACTAGTCACTTCTCTCCAAGTGGATGAGGAACCATTAGCAAGCACTCTTTGGGTGCGATCTGTCAACCAATTACAGATCCACCTAACAGTAACAGGATCTAAATCACATTTTCCCAATTGGTCAACAAGAATATTATGGGGAACCTTATCAAAAGCTTTACTGAAATCAAGATAAACTACATCTATAGCATTCCCCTGATCCAGCAAGGTAGTAACATTTTCAGAAAAGGAGATAAGGTTGGTCTGACATGACTTCTTTCCTGCTCTACTCTGATAGTTCCCCCAAGAAACTGCCTCTGAAGGCTCCCTGCTTAAAGAAGCAAAAACACTCAACACAAAAAAATATATAGAATCTTGTCAGCTGCTTACAGGAGAAGAAGAGAGGGCAGAACTCCTCAATTCCTGCTTTTCCTCAGTCTTTTCTAGAGAGGGAAGCGGTGCCCAACATTGCATAAACAGAACACATGATGAGGGAAGGGAGTTGCAGCCAAGGATTGGCATTGGGGTAGTACACAAACACCTAGTTTCTTTAAATGAAACAAAGTCCTCAGGGCCAGATGAATTGCATCCAAGGGTACTCAAAGAACTTGCAGATGTAATTTCTGAGCCTCTGTCCATTATTTTTGAGACATTTTGGAGAACAGGTGAGGTGCCAGCAGATTGGAGGCGGGCAAATGTTGTCCCCATCTTCAAGAAGGGGAAAAAGGAGGATCCGGGTAACTACCGACCCATCAGCTTGACTTCTATACCGGGAAAAGTTTTTCAACAAATCATCAGTCAGTCCTTGAGCATTTAGAAAGGATGGATCTGATTACTAAGAGCCAGCATAGGTTTCTCAAGAACAAGTCCTGTCAGATTAATCTGGAAAATTCTGTAGACATAGTTGATCTTGATTTCAGTAAGGCTTTTGGTAAGGTTCCCCATAGTATTCTTGTTGACAAACTGGGAAAATGTGGTTTAGATCCTGTTAGGTGGATCTGTAACTGGTTGAAAGATCGCACCCAAAGAGTGCTTGTTAATGGTTCCTCATCCACTTGGAGAGAAGTGACTAGTGGAGTTGTTCAGGGATCTGTCCTGGGCCCTGTGTTGTTCAAAATCTTTATCAATGCTTTGGATGAAGGAATAGAGGGAATGCTTATTACATCTGCAGATGATACTAAATTGGGAGGGGTAGCAAATACGGTAGAAGACAGAGCCAGGATACAGGAAGATCCTGACAGGCTGGAGAATTGGGCTAAATCTAATAAAATGCACTTCAACAAAGATAAATGTAAAGTTCTGCATTTACGTAGGAAAAATAAATGCATAATTATAGAATGGGGGAGACTTGTCTGAGCAGTAGTGTGTGTAAAAAGGATCTTGGGATCTTAGTAGACCAAACACTGAACATGAGTCAGCAGTGTGATGCGGTAACTAAAAAGGCATCACTTTACTCTGCTCTGGTTAGACCTCACCTAGAGTATTGTGTTCAGTTTTGGGCACTGCAATTTACGAAGGATGTATTCAAGCTGGAACGTGTCCAGAGGAGGGCAACAAAGATTGTGAGGGGTCTGGAGACCAAGTCCTATGAGGAAAGGTTGAAGGAGCTGGGTATGTTTAGCTTGAAGAGAAGAAGACTGAGAGGTGACATGATAACCATCTTCAAGTACTTGAAGGGCTGTCATATAGAGGAGGGTGTCAAGTTGTTTTATGTTGCCCCAGGAGGTCAGACCAGAACCAACGGGTTGAAATTAAATCAAAAGAGTTTCTGACTTGACATTAGGAAGAATTTTCTAACAGAGCATTTCCTCAGTGGAACAGGCTTCCTCGGGAGGTGGTAAGCTCTCCTTCCCTGGAGGTTTTTAAGAAGAGGCTAGATGGCCATCTGTCAGCAATGCTGATTCTATGACCTTAGGCAGATCTTGAGAGGGAGGGCATCTTGGCCATCCTCTGGGCATGGAGTATGGATCCCTGGGGGTGTGTGGGGGAGGTAGTTTGCAATTTCCTGCATTGTGCAGGGGGTTGGACTAGATGACCCTGGTGGTCCCTTCCAACTCCACAATTCTATGATTCTAATACAGCAGACCAAAAACAATGGTAGTGGGTGTAAGTATACACACTTTGCATTCATTCTTTAGCTTATCAATCTAGCTTCTTTATCAATTTACCTTCTTATACATAAACATTTACAATCAAACACTGCAATCCAAATCCCCATGGAGTTTCATCAGCTTCAGTACAAATAATCAGTAAAATCTAACATAAAGAACTGTAACTTGAAACAAATTTCATGTGTCTATTTTTAAAGAGGAGGAAAGCAGAATATAGATCTGATAATTATTATTGTTTACAAAAGTATCTTATTGATTTCACTGACCTTCATACTAATGGAAATACATATATATTAACAGTGTCATAATATCTGAAAATGTTTGCTAAATTGAGATCTCATGAATACATTACCGCAATCTCCCAGATAACACTCCTTTTTCACCATTGAAGGGTATTGTGAATTTTTGTCTGACAAGATTTTTTTTTAAAAATTTGCTATATAAGTAAGGTTGCCAACCTCCAGGTAATAAGTACAGGAAACAGCTGACACAACCATAGCATAACAAAATAGTATTGACTAACTACAAGCAACAAGTGAAAGATATATACAGTGCCAATGAAATAAAGTATGCACAATATTTATGAAGTCCATATAAATGGTATCCAATATCAATCTGTCCAAAAATGGTATCTTCAAACTGAAGAGTAAAAAGGGATATGATCTGTCAAAGGCTTTCACGGTCAGAGTTCATTGGTTCTTGTAGGTTATCCAGGCTGTGTGACCGTGGTCTTGGTATTTTCTTTCCTGACGTTTCGGCAGCAGCTGTGGCAGGCATCTTCAGAGGAGTAACACTGAAGGACAGTGTCTCTCAGTGTCAAGTGTGTAGGAACAGTAATATATAGTCAGAAAGGGGTCGGGTTTGAGCTGAATCATTGTCCTGCAAAAAGTATCAAAGGTAATGTGCTGGCGAAACGTCAGGAAAGAAAATACCAAGACCACGGTCGCACAGCCCGGATAACCTACAAGAACCAGGGATATGATGGTTTCGCAGTCTTCCTCAGTCCCACTTCTGTATATATAGAAAAGTACATTTACATTCACACAATAAAAGTTATCATTTAACAATTATGAAAATATAGAAGTGTAAAAATGTTCTACTTACATATCAACAGCAGTGCATACACTTGTTCCAAATTCAACTTATGCATATTTTCACAATTTTCCATAAAGTCCCCATAGGGATACTTAGAATAACTGCATATAATGTCAGGTTCTCCAGCCAACCTGAGCAATTCCCAAAAAGCCACTCACTCAGACAGCCAAGTCAGAAGCAGGTAAACTTTATTGTAGAAGCAACAGGCCAAGCTAAGGCAACTTGCAGATTCAAAGCTGCTAACAGGCTACTAGGCATAACTTAAAAGCATGATTACATCACAGGTGCAGGTTCAACCGGCCTGGGAAATGGGTAGATAACGGTGCCTGGCGGTGAGGGGGAAGACGGAGCCTAAACCCGGCGCGGCTCCTTAGCTGCTCAAGGCCAAGGCAAGGGAGGGGGGAATGGAGTGGGAAGAACAGAGCAAATGAACATCAAAGTCAACATGCGAACACTGGCCTAACTCATGCCAGGAGCCTGACCGCTTATACGGGTCAGCCCAGGCATGGCTAGGCAAGGACTCAGAAGACATTCAGTGAAGAACCAAAGGCAATCGAAAGGCAACCTCTGACATCTATAACTCTCCAATATATACTACTCTTCAGTTTGAAGATACCATTTTTGGACAGATTGATATTGGATACCATTTATATGGACTTCTTCATAAATATTGTGCATACTTTATTTCATTGGCACTTACTATACCTTTCACTTGTTGCTTGTAATTAGTTAATACAATTTTTTTATGCTATGGTTGTGTCAGCTGTTTCCTGTACTAATTTCCTAACCTTGGTATGAGTACAGAGGTGTTCTTTTTGTTGAGAACCTCCAGGTAATAGCTGGAGATCTCCAGCTATTACAACTGATCTCCAGCCGATAGAGATCAGTTCACCTGGAGAAAATGGCTGCTTTGGCAATTGGACTCTATGGCATTGAAGTCCCTCCCCTCCTCAAACCCCACCCTCCTCAGGCTCCACCCCAAAAAGCTTCTGATGGTGGTGAAGAGGGACCTGGCAACCTTTGATCAAAAGGATATAAATTAAAACAAAAACAAAACAAAGCCAGTTTCAAAAAGAAATTTTGATTCCCAAATTCAAGCCATTTCATTTTGATTTTTACTCCATCCCATCCCTAAAGGCTCAGGGCAACCAAAACACTTTGAATCAAATAATAAAAATTAGTTTAGGTACTATCCAGCCAGACTTAAGCACATTTAAATCCCACTTACTTCAGTGAATAAATGTAAGCTTGTAAACTCTTGTATATTGAAATCAAATGAATTGAAAGAGTTTAATTTTGGCTGGATTGCATATTTTAATTTTTTAAAATCTACTATTTTTCCACTCTTTGCTCCCCCAAAATACTTAAGCTTAGTTTGGAAGAGCACACAGCGTGTGAAACAGCTCCAAAATTACCTCTCCACAAGCCCTTTCCCTTTAGGAATCTGGGCATATGAAAGTCACAAGCAGCTGTTCTTGGTGGTTCTAAAAATATTGCCTCATATTTTACACAAGCTTTATTTTTTCTTCTTGTACAAATTATTTAAGTAAATTAACATGTGCCACATCAGATTACTGATTCTTTAATACCTAAATGCTCCCCCCCCCAAACGCACTCCCAAATAGGTGCCGATGAGCTGACACATGCACACATGCTTCCAGGATTTAGGAAATATATATATATTATGAAGTCAGCAAGATTAATAAGAAAAATGCATTTAATTTTACAGTGTACAAATTATAACATTGTAAGCTTACCTGATAAACTATTTGGCGCATCTTCATTTTCCAGAATTCCTTTCTGCTTTGTTCTGCAGAGATCATTTTTTGATTTCCAAATTAGCTGCACCATTTTTAACATCTCAGGTAGCTCCCAAGCTAGGATCCCCGGCTGACGGAAGGGCTGGCTGCCCACGGACAAGGGAATCAGGTCTTCTTCAGCTCCCCACGGTCTACCCATGTCCAACACGTTGAAAAATCTGTTCAACACAGGCATCCTCTAAAGAGAAGGTGGCTGCTGCTGGGAAGGAAAACTCCTCAGACTCCAGGAAAAATAAAAACGCCACACATCATCGTCCCAGTTTACAGAGAAGGTTTCCGAAGGCTCACAGCAGCTTTGTTGCTCTTAAAGTTCAGCTGAAAAAAATCTGTGGGGAAATGTACTTTTCAAAGTTTCCCATTCGTAACTCTGCTGAAATGGTTCCTTCTCACAGAGGCATGCACATTTTGTTCCGGTCTCTTTTCCCTGCCTCCCTCTCAGGTTTCCCGTTAAGAACACTTGATCAATCCCAGCCTACAGCTTGCATTAAAAAGAAAACTGGGAAGATATTTGTAAGACCACAAGTCAAATGCCAAACTGCTCTCAACTGCAGCTCACAGGAAAGGTTTCCTTTACCAGTTCTGTGATCATCAGACCCTATGATGTGAGCAGCTGCTCATTTTAAGCAGAAGAGCTTTGCCAAGCTATACCCGGTACTTTTTCTGTGTGTGTGTGTGTTTGTAAGTAAGGGGAGGACCTTGAATAAAGCCCTTGGAATTTACCTCATTCTGGTTAGACTAGTTCTTAAGGTCATTTTGCCCCTTCCCTAATAAACTACCAGACAATGAAGATACTAAGGAGACTGCGTTTGAATTTATGTGCCAAGTAATCCGACTAAACAACCTTCCTTTTCCCAGTTATTTGGTCCTCGGTCTCAGCAAATCAGAAGAGCAGACTATTAAGCAAGCCCCTCTGTAACCTCCTCTGCCCTTCGACTGGACAGGAAATAACACTGATTCACATTCCAGAAAGAACCGTGAACGAAACGAATCAGGAAAGCAGCAAGATCCAGAAGTGGCAAACAGCTCTCGGCTGGTTTGGAGTTTTAAATTCCATTTTAAAAGGAAAACAATCGTTAGAAAAAGAGAGCGAGAAATGGTTCCATGACTCAACGAGAAGGTAAAGAAGGAAAGAAACGGTGGAAATTCAACTCTTTCCATTTCATTATAGATTTGGGTTTTTTCCTCACCTCACTCCACCTGCATAAAGTTCATGTGAGGACAGACCCTGGTGTTGATTCGTGCTTTAACCTCCAAAGACAAAAACCAAAGCAGCCCTCTCATGGTATCTTTGCCTCTGCTGCTTTTAAGTGGTTTTCACTAACAAAAAGTGTTCCGCTATTTTTAGATGGAAAATTTATTTTTCCTGCTCTACCTATCTTTCCCTCTAGTTACAAATGTTACAATAAAAACTTTTCAACTTTCTTGGGGGGGGGGGAGTGTGACCAATGTTTTCTTATTCTGCGTAATGTATTATTTGTAATCTACAAAGGACGTCATAATTTTGTTCCTCGTGTCTTCTTCATTTACTTGTTTCTTGTAGGAGCAACCTCCACACACACACACACCTGAGGGTCCTGTGGCACCATAAATACTAATAAAATTATTGTGGCCTTGGCCTTTGTGGACCATAGCCCATTTCCTCAGATCCAGGTGCTAAAGTGGGCTAAAGTCCCTGCTGAAAGCAATACATTGGTAGACAGTTACAGGACGCAGGACTCTTGGTTGTTTCTGTTAATTTGATCTATTTTTAGATGTTTTTTGCTACATGGCACTCAAAATAGCTCGTAAATGACAAAACACAAAAATTATAAACTATGTACACAGGAGCACTGTACGTGCTAATCCAGGAAGCTATTCACCCTTATGTTTTATCGACTACTTTATCCCACTGATCTGAGCCTGTATGTGTGAGAGATCCCCCTCTCTGAGTTTGCTTCTCCAAATCAGTTGCTCAGACGTTGATACAGAAACAATCAATTTATTGAAGCCTTCAGGAGATGAGACAGGCACAGGTAGAAAGTTGCAAGTGAGGGGCTATACGGGTTTACAGAATATATTGACTCCAGGGCACTGGGGCACTGGGGTTCACACTTATTGTTATGGGAAGTTACAAGCTTGGCATAATACAAAACATCAGACGGATCCCAGGAAGTCTGGTGCGGTTATCACACTTCCAAGGCCGCATCGGCCTGAGGGAGTACTGGCAGGAAGAACAGCGGGGGGGGGAAGATACATGGGCCATCAGGCCTGGCGCCTGAGACCAGAAGGTGTGAACTGCTTTTACGAGTTCACTGATAACACAGCAGGTGATGGAAAGCAGAGACACAAAGACAGAGACCCTCACATTCTGCCCCCCTTAAGGCCCCCCCCCGGGGTCCCCGAGAGGACGAGGCTTATCGGGATAAGCGAGGTGGAATTCCCGGACTAAGCGAGGAGCCGCCATGTGGGGTGCGGCCACCCATTCGTCATGAGCGGAGCCAAGGTTTTTCCAGCGAACAAAGTAAAACAGTTTCCCTTTCTTCCACTTGGAGTCTAAAACCTTGGATATTTCCAAATGGGTGTCCCCTCCTACTACGGTAGGAATCTCGTGTGCGGGAGGGGGGTGGAACTGGGGGGCTGCCACATAGGGTTTGAGGAGGCATATATGAAAGACTGGATGGACTCCTTTCAGAGTTTTCGGGAGGTCCAGTTCCACAGTAACCTCGTTGATTACTCTGGTAATGGGGAAAGGTCCCACATAACGGTCGCTCAGTTTTTTGCAGGGGCGAAGAGAGCGGAGGTTTTTGGTGGACAGATAGACTTGCTCCCCCACCTTGAGTTCCCATCCCGGAGACCGGTGTTTGTCTGCTTGTTCCTTGTACTTGCTTTTTGCCCTTTCCAGATTTTTGAGCAACCATGGCCAGGTGGATTTAACCACCTGAATCCACTCCTGAAGGTCAGGGGTAGACTGGAGCTCTGGCGAGACGGGGGCAGAACCGAAAGGGCCGAAATCCGTCCCGTATATAACTTGGAAGGGACTAAAGCCGGTAGAGGAATGAGGCGCATTGTTATACGCATATTCGGCAAATGGCAGCAGGTCGACCCAGTCGTCCTGGTGGAAATTTACATAGCAACGCAAATAACATTCTACCACCGCATTTACTCGTTCCGTTTGACCATCCGTTTGGGGGTGATAGGCGGAAGAAAGGCCCTGCTCTTCCACTCCCATTAACTTTAGGAAGGCCCGCCAGAATTTGGCAACAAACTGGACCCCCCGGTCGGAGAGGACCTTCCTCGGGATCGAGTGTAGCCTGAGGACGTGTGTGATGAACAGTTTAGCTAAGCCCTGGGCTGAAGGAAGGCCTGCACATGGAACGAAGTGAACCTGTTTGGAAAAGAGGTCTGTGATAACCCAAAGAACCGTTTTTCCCCGACTCGGAGGTAGGTCGGTGATAAAATCCATGGCGATGACTTCCCAGGGACGGGAGGGGCTCTCAAGCGGTTTGAGAAGCCCTGGGGGTTTTCCCATCCGTTTCTTGGCTGTGGCGCAGGTGGGGCAGCTGCGCACATACAACTCTACATCAGATCTCATACCGGGCCACCAGAATTGTCTTCGAACCAGGTGAAGCGTTTTTATGAAACCAAAATGACCCGCTAGCCTGGCACCATGTACAAGTCCCAATACTTCCTTGCGAAGAGAGGAGGGGACGTACAGTTTCCCCCCTTGCACCCACCAAGTGTTGGTACGTTCCAGGCAAGTGGGGAGGAGATGATGCTCCTCCTCCTGCAAGGAGGCGTCCCGGAGTCGCTGTTGGAAGGCTTCCGGAATGCCTTTGAGTGTAGGGGGGGTCTCCGGTGGTCGGGCTTGGGACCGGGTGGTGACGGCTAAGCTAGGAACTTCCCCTCGCTGCTCGGGAGTGAACAGGGAGTCGACTGGGCGATCGAAATCGTTGCGATACTGGGGAAGTCGTGACAAAGCGTCGGCTAGGGCATTTTCTTTGCCAGGGACATGTCTGAGAGTGAACCGGAACTTAGCGAAAAATTGGGCCCACCGAACCTGTTTGGCATTGAGTTTTCTAGCCCCCTTGAGGGCCTCAAGATTCTTGTGATCGGTACACACTTCGAATGGCAGTTCGGCCCCTTCCAAGAAGTGTCGCCATATGGTAAGGGCATGTTTGACCGCTGCTGCCTCCTTCTCCCAAATAGCCCAGTTGATTTCAGACTGGGAAAACTTCTTGGAGAAGTAGGCGCATGGTCTCAACCGTCCCCCCTCATCCCTCTGCAATAGGGCCCCGCCCATGGCTACATCCGAGGCATCCACTTGCACCACAAAAGGCTTGGTGCAATCTGGGTGAGCCAAAACGGGTTCGGATGAAAAAAGTAGCTTCAAACGTTCAAAAGCTCGCTGGCACTGGGGGGACCATTGCAAACGGGCTGAGGGAAGCGCGGCGCTAGCCCCCTTGTCCTTGGTACGCAACAGGGCAGTGAGGGGAAGCGCAACTTGGGCAAAGTTAGGAATGAAGTTCCGGTAAAAATTGGCAAACCCCAAAAACTGCTGAAGTTGGCGGCGGGTAGTGGGGGGTTCCCAGTCCTGCACTGCCTGGACCTTGGCGGGGTCCATTTCCAACCCCTGGTGGGAGATCACATACCCCAGAAATGTAATGGAGGGTTGGTGGAATTCACATTTGGACACCTTAGCATACAGTTTGTGCTCCCGCAGCCGCTGGAGCACCTCTCGCACTAAGCGCACATGGTCTTCCATGGTTTCAGAATAAATGAGGATGTCATCGAGAAATACCACCACCCCCCGAAACAGCAAATCATGCAAAACCTCATTAATTAATTGCATAAAGACACTCGGAGCCCCCGAAAGTCCGAACGGCATGACCAGGTACTCAAACATCCCAAAACAACTGGAAAAGGCCGTTTTGGGTTCGTCTCCTTCTTTGATGCGAATGCGGTGGTAGGCTTCTACCAAGTCCAGTTTGGTGAAGATTCGGCCCTCCTTTAATTGTGCTAGAAGGTCAGGAATAAGAGGGAGGGGGTAAGCATTAGACTGGGTGACTGCGTTCAGTCTGCGAAAGTCAATACACAGTCTTAAATCTCCCGTCTTCTTCTTTACAAAGAAAGCTGGGGCTGAATAAGGAGCCTTGGAGGGGCGTATGAAGCCCCTCGCCAGATTGACATCCAGATAGTCTCGCAACACTGTCTTTTCACTAGGGCTCATGGGGTAAACCTTTCCCTTAGACAGTTTGCCTTCCCCTACAATCTCGATGGCACAGTCCGTTTCTCTGTGGGGAGGCAGTTCGTCGCACTCTCTAACATCAAAAACATCAGTAAATTGCGAGTATTCAGAGGGTAATTGAGGAGAGATTGGGGCGGGGGACCCTACCAGTGCGGCGGCTGGAGTTCCGAGTACCCGTTCCTTGTCATGTAACCCACAGGGGTTTTCGGGGAAGGAAAGCATCCGTTTAACCCAATCAATGGAGGGATTGTGCCCCCTTAACCAGTTCATCCCTAACACCACAGGGGTTACAATAGGGGCGATGGTGAAATACAACCGTTCCCAATGTTCCCCCACGGACATAATCACGGCTGCAGTTCTGTGGGTCACAGGGCCCCGTTTAAAGTCACTCCCGTCCATTTGGGAAAAACGGAGGGGTCCCGGAAGCCGCTTGCGCCGAACACCCAACTTCTTGGCAGTTTCCTCATTTATCATGGTGCGGGCACACCCCGAGTCGACCAACGCGGGGACCTCTAATGGGGGACCCCCTTTGGGTAGGGACAGATGAACACGCACAAATACATTGTCCTCTTGGGCGCTTACCATCGGTGGAGCTCCTTGCACAACGATGGGGACGGTCTGCTGCGGAGCCCCCTCTACAGCAGACCGACGGCGTTTTTTGCCGGCTGTTCCCACTCTTCCTCCTCGCTGGAAGAGGGGGACGGGGTGGTGGCTTCCGGGGAGCCGTCCGAATCAAAGACGGTATTTGTAATCCGGGACCCCGATGGGACCGTAGAGTCGGATGCCCCATCCTGGGGGCGCGCGTGGAGAGCGGAGGGTGCGCCGGAGCGCCGGCCCAGTGGTCCACTTCTGCGGCGAGGCTGGCTGTCGGCGGCCGGTTTCGTCGGCTCGGCCTGGGTTTGGCGGGGAGGGGTCGGACGGCCTGAGCGAGAGGGGCATTGCGATGCAAAGTGACCCTTTCCCCCGCAGATCAGGCAGACGCCGGCTTCGAACCGCTTGCGGCGTTCCGCGGCCGAGAGGACCCCGCCACCCCCTTGCCGGAGTTCCCGGCCACGGTCACCCCGGGGCCTGGGGTCTCGCCCAATCCGTTGCTTGGACAAGTTCAGGAGTTGTTTGCGATTCTCGATGTCCGCAGCATGGCGAACCCAACCTTCCACATCCGGGGGGTTCCCTTGCATGAAGGCCCAATGTTGGAGATCTGGGTTGAGACCCTCCCTGAAACATTGTACCAAGGTAGCCTCACTCCAGTCCAGAATTCGGCTAGCCAGTGACTGGAACTCACTTGCATACTGCGCCACCGACTTAGTCCCTTGGCGCAGTTGCATCAGGGAGGCTTTAGCCCGCTCACCTAGAGTCGGGTCCTCAAAACGGTTTCGGAGTGCTACCATGAACTCGTCCAGGGTTCGCAGCACCGGCGAGCGGAGTTCATACTGCAACACCATCCAGGCAGCCGCCTCCCCTTGCAGTAAGGAAGCCACGTACTGCACCCGGGACTCCTCAGAAACGAAGGTTCGGCCTTGTTCCCGCATAAAAATGTCTACTTGGACCATAAAAAAGGTCAACTGGTCTCCCGACCCGTCATACGTGACTTTCAGGTCCCGACGGGCCGGGGGGGCAGGGGTTGCGGGCGGAACTACCGGGGCCCCATCTGGGGGAGCACCGGCTGGAGGTTGCAATTTCAGCGCATCTAGGGTCGTGGCCATCTCACCCATTACGCGTTGCATGATCTCCATCTGCTCCTGCATAGCCCGGCGGTCTTCCTGCCATTGCTTTCGTTCTTCCTCCATGAGGGCCTCTTTGCGGGCCGGGTCTCCTTCGAGTCCCGTGCTGGGGAAGGCCAACCGGCGATCCTTCGCCGCGGTCCGCGAGAGCGACCAGCCCTTGGGAGAGTCCAGCCAATAAGTAAGCCCCCGGGGACGTCCGTCCCGATCTTGGTCGGGGGCGCGACCCTTCGGTTTCTTTGGCTTGGCTCCCTCCTCTTTAGGGTCCGGCTTCTCCGGCTCGTCCGGTTCCTTGGGGGCATCGGGGTTAGGGGTGGTGTCCTCGTCGGCTGACATACTGTCCAAAGCGGTACAGCTGCAGTCCGGGAGGCAAGGACTTGCAACTTAATGTGAGAGATCCCCCTCTCTGAGTTTGCTTCTCCAAATCAGTTGCTCAGACGTTGATACAGAAACAATCAATTTATTGAAGCCTTCAGGAGATGAGACAGGCACAGGTAGAAAGTTGCAAGTGAGGGGCTATACGGGTTTACAGAATATATTGACTCCAGGGCACTGGGGCACTGGGGTTCACACTTATTGTTATGGGAAGTTACAAGCTTGGCATAATACAAAACATCAGACGGATCCCAGGAAGTCTGGTGCGGTTATCACACTTCCAAGGCCGCATCGGCCTGAGGGAGTACTGGCAGGAAGAACAGCGGGGGGGGGAAGATACATGGGCCATCAGGCCTGGCGCCTGAGACCAGAAGGTGTGAACTGCTTTTACGAGTTCACTGATAACACAGCAGGTGATGGAAAGCAGAGACACAAAGACAGAGACCCTCACAGTATGTTTCTTTCTCTTCTTCCCTTGGTGAGATGCTGTTGGTGTAACTCAGACAATATACTTATGGCCTCAGCACAGATTCCAGCAACATTTCACTAAGACCTGGGTGAAGAAAATACCACCACTAAGCTAAATAGGTCAACAGAAGAGTGGTCACATCTGAGGCAGGACTTACCTGTCCTCTTTTTTTTATGCATGGTTTGCTTCTTTAGTCCTCACATGCAGAGCTGTGGGAGGGAAGTCATGGTTTCCATAGAGCGATGTGGCACATAGAGATTTGGGTGCTGGCAATGTAGGCTAAAGTCTACGCTCAGCGGGTGGCCTTAGGTAAGAAACTACGTCTCAGCCATCGCCATGACACAAAGTAACTGTAAGAATTAAAAAAGCATGTCGGCTGTCCTGACCGCCTTGAAAAATAATGAAATTGTAGATAAGACTGCATGGCGTCAAGGAAGCAGTTAATATGTTAGCCTCTTTCACAAGAGAAGCCAGGCTGGACACATGAAATATTTTAATGAGAGCTTTAAAATTGTTTGGAATTCCAGTGGGGGCACCTGCCTTAGTCTTTTGCAGAAAAGAAAAAGGGAGTCATCCGGCACCTTAAAGTCTAATAGATTTATATACACAGAGAGGTACAGCTTGCCTTAGCATACACACGTTTCTTTTGTTCACAGCTAACTCTGCTCAGAAAGGTCTGACAGGCGTGGGAAACAATTAAAACACTGTCAAACTTTTTTATGAGAACCAAAAGACCCAGAATCCTGCTTTCCAAACTGCATTTAGCAGTGGGGGGTGGGGAGGAGGCTGTCATCTGCCTTCGAGTACTTTTGTCTTTTTAGTTTTACACTCGAATCACAGCAAATTCATTTAATTTGGATATTAATTTTACCATCCCACAGGTTGGGTTTTTTTAAAATTCAGGCTAAAATTAAACACATTGTCTTTTTATAGAAAAAAAACTTTACAAATAAACAGGATCTTTGTTCATAAAGGAAGGAGGAAAAACAGAGGAGATTGAATTTTAACATCCTTAGGATTTAAAAACAAAACACAAAACAGAATATACAAGTTTATCCTGCTAGTGCCAAGATCATCAGGAGCAGCAGCACGATACTTCCACCATCCTAGCATCTTTTTGCCATGTTTATCTTAATGTTCCCAACTCAAACAGGATACTGGGAATATTGTGCTGTATCATAATGTGCTCTTGCCATAGTAAGCACTTTAATGTCAAACTATCATACCATTGTTGTTACAATTATATTATTTTCTAGTAGTGGATAACACCAGGATATCCTGACACTTTGAACAAAAGGGTTATGAAAAAACAATTATATTAGGTAGGATTCTAAGATAGATAGATAGGATAGATAGGATAGATAGGATAGATAGGATAGATAGGATAGATAGGATAGATAAGATAGATAGGATAGATAGGATAGATAGGATAGATAAGATAGATAAGATAGATAAGATAGATAAGATAGATAGATAGATAGAGTTTATTTAAGGCCCTTAGCATTCCAGATGTGCTGATCCATTCATAAAACACAGGATTGCAAGCCTGTTCTGTCCCAGGTCTCAGTTGCTTGCCTGTTGCTTTTTAATATTTGATTACATAAGCAGGTCTCTAGGGTCCTTCCTTCTAGAAATCGCCAGAGAGACTGTTAATTCACCCCTATGCACCATCAAGCAATGTAAGCTGTGGTTAAGATGCATTCAAGCAATTTCCTCGATGCACTGAACTGGCCTGAGCAGCTGGGAGAGAGACAGAGGAGGAGCTTAGAGACAGGTCAGTGAAGGTTTTATTGTAAAGTTTGTGTTTTTGTTTACCTCAGTGGCTGGGGAGCAGTAGTTGAGGTTACTGTGTGTGTGTGTGTGTGTGTGTGTGAGAGAGAGAGAGAGAGAGAGAGAGAGAGAGTGCCTGAAGCCTGCTGGAGGGGGGTTTCTGACTGGTTCTCTTTGTTGTTTTATCTAGCTGTAGCTGGCTGAAGGTGATTGATTGCTGAGGGATGTTGATTGCTGAGGGGTGGGGCTGAGAGTATTTAAACAGGCTCTGCTTGCCAGAGGCGTGAGCCGAAGGGCTCTTGCTCTGGGGCTCTTAGCCTGGGGATCTGGCCTGGGGGCCCTGTAATAATTTTTTTTAATGTCCTGAGTGTTTTACTTCTTTAAGGAGGGAGCCTTGAAAGAAGGTTTGTCAGGGGAACTAACAGAGTAGCCTAGGAAAGAAACTTCAGAAATGGATCACAGCACTGTGGCTAGTGAGGGAGCTGAGGCAGTAACATGCAAGATCTGTGGCATGTTTGTCTTTTTACCTGAGGGTAACATTAATTACACTTGCAGCAAGTGTAATTTGGTAGCCCTGCTGGAGGAGAAGATACAGGGTCTTGAGGCACGCTTGTCCACACTTCATTTTTTAAAGCAAGGTGAAGAGTTCATGGACAGAACTCATGAAGCTCTCTTTAGCGAGCAACAGGAGCAGGAGAGTAAGGAGTCTGAACAAATGGAGGTACAAGCAACACAGGAGGAGGATGCATGGAAGAATGTGGCCCACAGGAGTAGGAAAATCAGGACACATCCTGATCCTCTCTTGCTCAGCAATTGGTTCCAGGATCTCCCAATAGGTACAGATTCTGGACCACTGGAACAAGGGCGATATCTCCATAGCATGAAAGATATTTCTCTGGCTCCTGCACATGAGAGGACTCGATCTTTCACCCCACAATTTAGGAAGAGGCGTGTTCTCGTAATTAAGGATTCCCTCCTGAGAGGGGTAGAGTCTAAAGTATGCCAACCTGACTTGTTGTCCCGAGAGGTCTGCTGTTTACTGGGTGCACGCATCCAGGATGTGACGGAGAGGGTAGGAAGACTCATCAAGCCCACAGATTATTACCCTTTCTTGCTCGTTCACGTGGGAACAAATGATATTGCCCAGCACAGCCCAGAACATATTAAGAGAGACTACATGGCTCTGGGTGAGAAGGTGAAGGACTTGGGGGCGCAGGTTGTGTTTTCATCAGTTCTGCCTGTTGAAGGTCATGGCTTAGGAAGGGAAAGACAAATACTACAAATTAATGACTGGCTGCGTACGTGGTATCGTCAAGAAAGGTTTGGATTTCTGGACCATGGCTTATGCTTTCGAGAAGAAGCTCTTCTGTCGGGGGATGGTTTACACCTCACGAGGATAGGGAAAAATGTGTTTGGTGAGAGCCTTGCAAACCTGATCAGGAGGGCTTTAAACTAAATCCTATGGGGGAGCGAGACAACAATTTAAAACCTTGTATGCTGATAATACCTGGAGACAAGAACAATAAAGATTTGCGGGGAGTGGCATGTATGCAAGTACTTACCCACACGTAAGTACAGAAACGAAAACCACGGGGCACATAAACCACGGATTCCGATGTTTGTACACTAATGCACAGAGTATGGGAAACAAGCAGGAAAAACCCAAACCCCTAATACAGGAAGGGGATTTTGACCTAATAGGCATTTCTGAAACTTGGTGGGATGTCAATCATGATTGGAATATTAAGATTGAGGGGTACAACTTGTTTAAAAGGGATAGACTGATAAGGAAGGGGGGAGGAGTAGCACTGTATGTCAAAGATGTGTACACAGTGGAAAGTACATAAATCTGAGCATGGTAGTGCAGTTGAGACTCTATGGGTAAACATTAAAGGAATAAGAAATAATCGTGATATTCTGGTGGGGGTCTGCTATTGACCACCAAACCAGGCAGAGGACTTGGGTGGGACACTCCTAGACCAGATCACGAAGTTCTCAAAGAGACGGGACATGGTGGTCATGGGAGACCATTGCGTGGACCGGAAAGTGAAATTGTAACAGGAGATGAAGAGAGGGCAGAACTCCTCAATTCCTACTTTTCCTCAGTCTTTTCTCGTGAGGGAAGTGGGGCTCAACATGGCATAAACAGAACATGTGATGAAGGAAGGGATTTGGAGCCTAGAATTGGCATTGGGGTAGTGCACAAACACCTGGTTTCTTTAAATGAAAAAATAAATAAAAAAGTGTTGAAATGCACTTCAACAAAAACAAATGTAAAGATCTGCATTTAGGTAGGAAAATCAAATGCATAATTATAATTATAGGATGGGGGAGACTTGTTTGAGCAGTAGTGTGTGTGAAAAGGATCTTGAGGTCTTAGTAGACCAAACACTGAACATGAGTCAGCAGTGTGATGCTGTAACTAAAAAGGCAAATGCAGTTTTGGGCTGCATCAACAGAAGTATAGTGTCCAGATCACACGAAGCGATGGTATCGCTTTACTCGGCTCTGGTTAGACCTCAACTAGAGTACTGTGTTCAGTTTTGGGCACCACAATTTAAGAAGGATGTAGACAAGCTGGAATGTGTCCAGAGGAGGGCAACAAAGATAGTGAGGGGTCTGGAGACCAAGTCCTATGAGGAAAGGTTGAAGGAGCTGGGTATGTTTAGCATGAAGAGGAGAAGACTGAGAGGGAATACGATAACCATGTTAAAGTACTTGAGGGGCTGTCATACTGAGGATGGTGCCGAGTTGTTTTCTGTTGCCCAAGAAGGTCGGACCAGAACCAATGGGTTGAAATTAAATCAAAAGAGTTTCCGTCTAGACATTAGGAAGTATTTTCTAACAGTTAGAGCGGTTCCTCAGTGGAACAGGCTTCCTCGGGAGGTGGTAAGCTCTCCTTCCCTGGAGGTTTTTAAGAAGAGGTTAGATGGCCATCTGTCAGCAATGCTGATTCTGTGACCTTAGGCAGATGATGAGAGGGAGGGCATCTTGGCCATCTTCTGGTCACTAGGGGTGTGTGTGGGGGGGAGGTAGTTGTGAATTTCCTGCATTGTGCAGGGGGTTGGACTTGATAGCCCTGGCAGTCTCTTCCAACTCTATGATTGTATGATTCTACAGACATGCAACATGTGATGCAATCAGAACTGTCCTGTTTGAAGATAGTCTCTGACTGGCCTTGCCTGACACATAGAGTTGTGGAAGTGGTCTTGAGTGTGTGAGACTGTCAAAAAGTGCAGTTCAGTGACCAACGCTATTTGGTGCTGATTGCATATGACCATGGCAACACAGATGAAAATTAACAGGATAAAACCAGCTGGCTGGTTGCGTGTTGTTTGTTTGTTTCTTTGTTTCGACAGCATGTAATTTTACCAGTTCTCTAGAACTGGAAGCACTCTGCTGGCTGTGAGGAGATACTGGTAGGTACCTTGTCTGGACAGCAGTGCAGAAACGATAGATGGTGAGACTTTCTAGATATGAGGGTTTGACATAGCCTGTTGGAAATACATTCTTTTCTCCGCCAAAAGGGCTGTGGGTTAATGAGAACCATCAGCATTCTGATATAGGAATATCTGACCAGTCTGGTGATATCAAAGAACTCTTCAGAGAAAAAGGCCATTTCAGGGTTACGACCATAGATATAGAAAACAGTCACTGTACTGAAATGAACATACTTATTCCAGATGCAGTTATGCCTCCATTTAACCAAAATTCAGGGATTTTATCTCCCCAATGTGATATGAAATGTTATGGTAGCAAATTAGCTACATATTAAGAAACTCTTACTACAACAGATGGGAAACTTGATCAAGAATTGCTGCTTAGGGAAATCTGGAGTGGCTCAGCAGTTGTAATTTTACTATTGTTTGACATTGCTGCTTCAGAGTAAGAGTAATAGATTGTGTCTTTTACATCCACCAAGTAAAAGCCCCTAACAATGACAATTCAAAATATATGCTTACAGTTCTTCCATATGTATAATGGACTACCAAAGAAAGAACTAGGGATGCCAGGTCCCTCTTCGCCACCAACAGGACGTTTTGTGGGAGGAGCCTGAGAGGGAAGGGGTTTGGGGAGGGGAGGGACTTCAATGCCATAGAGTCCAATTGCCAAAGCAGCCATTTTCTCCAGGTGAACTGATCTCTATCAGCTGGAGATCAGTTGTAATAGCAGGAGATCTCCAGCTAGTACCTGGAGGTTGGCAACCCTAGCCAAGGTGTACACTATAGCTGTATCTGTTCCGTTCACTCAAACAGAGGTTCTCACTTACAGGATCTACAACATACATTTTTGGAATTACAATACCCACCTGATGTAGTAAGGAAACAGATCAACAAAGCCAGAATGATCCCAAGGGATAAATGGACATAAATCACACACACACAAAAATAATACCCAAACACCAGTGGAGCAACCTTTTAATCTTCCAAGTCATTTCATTACTGACCTAAGGGTGGTAGTCCTCAAGCAGAGAAGCTTCAAGGAGAGATCACAACACAAGATTGCTGAACTTGAGTTCATTCAGAGCCATATAAAATATATATAAAAAAACCAGTCAGAGCAATATAAAATATAGTCCCCCATCCATCAAGCACCTGGTAATAGCACTGAACTCGCATGACAAATAGGTCCCAACCAGATTGTCCTTTGTCCAAAAGGGATTAAGTCTGCTAGGATGGTCCAATGTGTAATGGAAATGGATGGTTCATTCTAATGGAAACTTCCAGGGGTCCAAGATCCCAGATACTCTAGGTCAGGGGTGTTGAACTCATTTGTTACGAGGGCCAAATATGACATAAGGCCTGGGCCATGTGTACCAAAAAAATTAATGCCAGGTACTGGAGATACAAATTTTATAGAAGACACAGGCAAAGTCAATTAATGATATAACACTCTTACAGTATTTTCTTTTCTTTTCTTTAACAGTCTTTGAGCATTGATACCTTGGGACTGGGGGGGGGCTGCCTCAGCTGGATCTGGCCCCCGGGCCTTAAGTTTTACACCCTTGCTCTAAGTTGTGCTGTAGCCCTACTAAGGTGTTAAGGTTTCTGTCACAGACAGCAGCTATTCCAACATATAGCACTCCAAGGTGTCTGAGACAGAACTTTCAGGAACAGTTTGGGCAAATTTATTCATTTATTTAAAACATTTATTAGCTGCTTTTCTTCCTTATAAAGCTAAAGGTGGTTTACAGCATAGATAAAACACATTAAATACACTAAAAACGAGATTTAAAGTCACAAAGCTGTAAGGCCGCTTCCCAGAATTTTGTTGGTTCAGAAAAAATGAATAAATGTGATTTAACATTACAAAAAACATCCTTTGCCTGTCCAGAACTGTGGCATGCACCAACACAAGATTCCAGTTGTGGGGAGAAGAAGATACAAAGAATGTCTGAGGATTTTTTCCAGAACAATGGCTTTCACTCTTTTGGCACCCTTATTGTTGTGTATGTATATAGTTGGGTGTCAGGCCTGTGTCTCAGTTGGTTTCGTTTTCCCACCGACCAGCTCTCAAGGACTGTTATGCATACCTAAACTCTTTTGAAGCTGTGGGAACCACAGCGCTGTTTGTGTTTTGTAATCTCTTGCGTTTTTTCATGCTTTTATATTACCAAGTGCAAGCCTGCAAGCTCCATTGCTGTCACCTTTTCTTTATGCTCTGTTAACCTATTTGACCAGTAAAAACCAACTTCTTTGGACCTGACTGTCTCTGATGTGGTTTTTGGTTTAGATTGGGCCAAGGGCTTACATTGGGGAGTAATCAAGGAGGACTCAGGAGCTTGAGTTCTGCACGAAGGATCCTAAACCCTGCTCGCCCTATTGGTCAAGCAAACGGATCCTATTGGCCCTAAGCCAGCATGTCCCATTGGTCACCGAGAGGGTATTCCCTCCCTATCATGGATCAGGGGGGGAGTGGCCGCAGGCGGCCGGGGGGGCATATAAGCAGGGCACATTCAGTGTGTACGTTAGTTCTGTGCTGAAATCAAATAAAGCTGTGTTGTTGAACTCCGTCTCTGATCTCGTGAATCCTTCCCACGTGGACTTAACACAGTTTTGATCACAAATATTAGACAGCAACAATACATTTCTCTCACCCTGCTCAACCCTAGTTGCCAACCTCCAGGTACTAACTGGAGATCTCCTGCAATTACAACTGATCTCCAGCCGCTTTGGCAATTGGACTATGGGATTGAAGACCCTCCCCTCCCCAAACCCTGCCCTCCTCAGGCTCTGCCCCAAAAATCTCCAGGTATTTCCCAACCCGGAGCTGGCAACCCTAGTAATAGCGCCTGCTACTATGCTCTCACTTCCTCTCATGTGCATTCATTTTACATAGGAATCATGTGCCAGGTGATACAAGAAATATCCAATGTGTATCGTGTCAGTCTACTGCTGACTGCATGGCATTCATTAACCTAATGCTCCAGTTTTCATTGTAATTTCCACCTCCTTCTAATGTTCTCTTTGAAAGGAGAGAAAAGCCATGATTTAACTTGGCACCAAATCCTGTTGGCTCTTAGCTGTCTTGGCCTTCTGCCTCCAACAATTCTCCCACAACAAATCAGTCAGGACCCCCAAGGATCTGTAAAAGATCCTTCATGCCTTCTCCTATTATTTTTGATTCCGCTCCCCGAAATAATTTCCCAGTGATAACCTCCTTCCTCCATGTCAACAATATAAATGATACCAGAGCTCCTAATTCACAGTTTTCCCCACAGGCTTCATCAGGAGTTCAGCTGTTGATGTTTAAGTAAATGAGCAGAGCAATGAGAAAACCAATTTTTGCATTCCTGTTCTTTCCATAATGGTATACATTAACACTGGCCCAATATCATTCCAATACTTGGAAACTCCCGAGGCTCATTGCAAAATGGTAAGTACATGTGGTGAGCATGTGGGACTGAGATGGAGACAGGAAAGATGACAATATAAATGGATGTGCGTGCAAAACAGAAGGCACATTGAGACAATGAGGTGCCACTACAGTTTGGGAAAATTCAGCATCTTTAATTGGGAAAGGTCCCCCCCACACCATATTAAACAATACTGTGCAAAAGTAAAGCTCATTGTGTTTTAGTCTCTGCTCTGCATCCTGTCTATCCAGAAAATTAGATCTGTGGAGGCTTATGGGTATTGTAATAAATTCATAGCACCCGGTACCAAAATAGAATAGATTTTTTTGGGAATTTAGGCAAGGCCTGGTATGGGCCCTGCTAGGCCATAATCAGCCACAGCCAGCAACCAATATAAAAAGTAGGAATGCCAGCCTCCAGGTGGTGGCTAGAGAGCTCCCACTATTACAACTGATCTCCAGATGATAGAAATCAGTTCCCCTGGAGAAAATGGTTGCTTTGGCAATTGGACTCTATGGCATTGAAGTCCCTCCCCTCTCCAAAACCCACACTCCTTAGACTCCACCCCCAAAATCTCCAGATATTTCCCAACGTGGAGCTCACACCCTAATAACAAGTGAAAAATGAAACTCAAGAACATATATTGCAGGAGAAATCTGTTTAGCTGCGTCTCAAGAGGCACTTGTCCCATGAGCCATCTTTATAGACTTCACAGCCCATTCTGCCAATCCATTGGAGGAGGGGTGATGGGGGCAGTGTGTATGTGTCCATTACCATTGCATTCCACAAAATCTCAGAAAGTGGTTCCCGTTAAGGTTGAGACATTGTCTGTGACTAAAATTATAGGCAAACCAAAAGTGGCAAAGATTTGTCTCAACTTTCCCACTGTGATATCAGCAGTGACTGAAGACACTGTGTGTACCTCCAACCATTTTGTGTGGGCATCTACTACCATCAGCAGCATTTTAACTCTGATTGGGCATGCAAAGTCAGCATGCAGTCAAACCCAGGATTTATCTGGCCATTTGTAGGGGTAGGTTGGTGCTGCTGGAGGTGCTTACCAAGTTTCTTGAAAACGGGCACAGCAATTGCTCAATGTCACGACTCAAGTCCAGCCACCAAATCAAGCCACGGGATACACCTTTCATTCGGGGAATACTAGGCTGAGTTGCATGTGGTTGAGTCACAACCTGCTTAATTTTCCCAAGGCAGTATCACTCTACTCGCCCACATGAGACATCATCCCACATGAAATCCCAATTCCAATAATCTTTTTTAAAAAATAGCTGTAAAGCTTCATTCTGTATTCTGCACAGGCTCCCATTTTGCACCCATCCCACAAAGGGTGCCAAGTCCACAGCTCTGTGTGTTTCTTTGCTGATGCTCCACTGAGTAATTCCACAAGTAAGGTAAGATCTCCCGGGTCGGGTACTCATGCAGGGGAGTCAGGCAATGACAATCTACTGCACTCATTAGCATTTAAGTGCTGGCCCCCTTCTCAGAAACTAATCCCATACTCGTAGGCAGCTAATGTCAGGGCCCACAGCTGCATTGTACTTGGAAGTACTGGTTTATTTTCACCCAAGAGTATGAGCAATGATTTATGGTCCATAAGGATAGTGAATGGATAGCCTCACAAATAGTGATGCTACAGGGTGCAAATCCAGTTGGTCTCTCTGAGCCATCTGGGTATACATGGGGCAAAACCGTCCCCACGCCATACTGTAGCACAAAGAAAAGGTGACAGCAATGGAGCTTGCTGGCTTGCACTTGGTAATATAAAAGCATGAAAAAAAGCAAGAGATTACAAAACACAAACAGCGCTGTGGTTCTCACAGCTTCAAAAGAGTTCAGGTATGCATAACAGTCCTTGAGAGCTGGTCGGTGGGAAAACGAAACCAACTGAGACACAGGCCTGACACATACTGGGAGGCATCACAAAGCAACACCATTGGTAATCTAAGGTTAAAACGTGTTAGCACCTTGGATGATTGCAACAGAGTCTTTGGGGTTTGAAATGCTACTTTGTGAGCCTTCTCCCGTTTCCATGAAATATTTTTCTTTAATAACTTGTGCAATGGGGCCAGCGTAGTAGGCAATTTGGGTAAAAACTTATAATAATAGCTCGAAAGAACCAAATATGCTTTTAATTCTGAAACACATGTCGGTGTTGGTGCTTCAGCAATAGTCCTTACCTTATCATGTACTGGATGGAGCCCTTCCACATCAAGACTATGCCCCAAATACTGTACTGGGGAGGCCATAAAAGAACACTTACTCCTCTGTAGTTTGAGTCCCACTCTTTGGAGTCTCTCAAATACCACCTTCAGTGTATTTAAATATCTTTCTTGATCTACAGGTCAGAATATCATCCAGATAGAGTAAAACATTGGGGATCCCTTGTAACACCCCCTCCATGACCCTTTGAAGAATCCCAGGAGCAGAAGACACCCAAAACGGGAGGTATGTATACCTAAATAACCTACAATGAATGTTAATTTAAGCAACTCCTTAGACTGCTCATGAAGACTGCTCATGAAGCTGTTGATAAGCATTCCTACTAAGAATGCAAATAAATAGGTAGAGGGTAGAGATCCAGCTTTGCAACTCTGTTGATAGTGACTTTATAATCTCCGCAAATACCCACAGGGTCCATTTGTCTTAACACAGGTACCACTGGGGTGGCCCAGTGTGCAAACTGGATTGTTTCCAGAATACCATCCTTCTCCAGGTGCTGTAGTTCTGCTTCCAGCTTACTGTGCAAAGCATACGGCACACAATGGGTCTGACAAAACGAGGCTGTGTGTCTGGATTCATGTGAATCTTTGCTGTCATCCCAGTAAGTGTTCCTAGTTCTGGACTGAAGATCTCTTTCATTTGATCCAATATTTCCTCCAGAGGTTGGGAGCAGAGCAAAAAATGTTCTCCAAATCAAACTTCAATTCTTGTAGCCAATACTGGCCCATCAAGGCGGGGCTTTTTCCTCACATCACCCACAGACATCAATTTTTGTGCTGCCCTTTATCACTTATAGAAGCACCTGACCTTCCAGGGGGAATCGCTTCTCCTGTGTAAATTTGAAGCCACACACCCAGTGGTTGTAAAAGTGGTGGTCTAGCTGGGACCCAAAAGTCATTAAAGGTGTCTTCTCCTATTATGGAAAATGCTGCTCCAGTGTCCACTTCCTTGTCCACAGTGCAACCTGCAGTGGTTACTTGGGCTCAAAATGAGGGTGGACAGTGCTCACTCAGGGTATAGAAAGCATACACTCCATAATTGTCATCCTCGCCATCTCCATTGCCTTGGTCCACCAAGTCGGCATTTCTCTTTTGATACCTCTGTCTCACTGGTTGGTTAGGGAGTGGCAGATGGGATACACTAAAGCGCTAAATATCCCCTGCAATGGCTGCAAACTGCCTAGAAAGCATCAATAGGCGGAATGTAGGGCACTAGAGTCCTAAGTCCAGGGCAAGAGGCCAAGACTCGGGACCTTCCTTCCCCACCCACAATGCCAGGTCCAGTGCTCTGGGAGATCCAGGAACTCTCCCCATCCACCCCCACTTACCTGGCCAGCCGGGGGAGGTGGCGGGAGAGGAAAGAAAAGGTGAGCAGGGTAGAAGCCGAAATGGCGGGAGGACAGAAAACTCCCTTGGAGGGGTGGAGAGCCTTGGGACAGACTGGGGAGATGAGTGGCCAAGAGAGAGCAGGGAGGCCGCAGAAGAGAGGGAGGTGGGCCTCCAGGCAGGCACCGAGCTGGGCTCCCCAACAAGTAAGGCGAGGCAGGACTTCCCCGCTGCCTCACAGGCGACAGAAAGGGGGAGAGCCCAGGTGGGGGGAGGTGGCTATTGGGGTGATGAGGCGAGACGGAGCTTGTCCGCCCACGCCAGTGCTGAGAGCAGAGGCACGGCAAACCAAGGTGGGGAAAGAAAAGAGGGAAAGAAGTCAGCCCCCGAGCAGTGAGAGGGAGAAATGGGGGCTGGCGGGGAAAGGGGCTGGAAGCCTGGGACCAGTGGGAGCAGACCGCTCACTGCTGCCAGGAAGGTGGAGAGGGAGGGGCCGGAAGGACGGGCGAGAAGACAGGAGCAGGGCAGCATGGAGAGATGGGCTCCAAATGCCCTCGGGAGGCTGGGCCGGGGAAGGAGTAAATGGGAAGGAAGCCCATAAAGGCGGATACAGGGCCGAGGAGGAAGGAGGCTAAAGGTGTGTTAGGCTTATGACATAACACCCTATGCCGGGAGAAAGATCATCAGGAACAGCCTCATTCTCATTCTCCATATCTGAGGCCTGGGAAGCTGACTCCTGCCAGGGCTTGGGGCTACAGTGGAACCCGCCTACGATAGGGGTGCTGTGGCAATGCGTCACAACTAGAAGGCAACCACAGGCAGAATTATGTAGAGCACTGTGTCAGAAAACTCTTGCTGCCTGCCTTTGGGGAGGACAGGAGGTTGTAGTTTTGTTGCTGGCCCAAATTTATGTACTGTCACATGATTGAATCATCGTGTATCCTCTTTCCTACTCCTCTGTATCTCCTGCACTTGTTGCACAGCCATTTCTGTGGCCACAACAATGTCCACTGCTGTTTTAAAATCAAGGTCTCACCCCCCCCCAACAGACAGAGTTATACTGCCTGATCAAGTATGCCTGCAACAACGCAGCATCCAGTCTAGGGAAGCATCAAAGTCCCAGAATTCAGCCAAATAATGCAGCTTTGCCACAAATTCAGAAACAGGTTCACATGTTCTGCTGGTGACTATGAAACTTAAGGGACTGGACCACTGCTGAAGGCTGTAGGCTTATATGTTGTTATACCAGAGTCAGGGTTGCCAGGTCCCCTCTCTCCTCCAGTGGGAGGCTATGAGGCTGCGGTTGGGATTGAGCGCGTGTGCCGACGCACATGCACATCTCTTCTGGTTTACAATGTTTGCCCGCTGACCCTCAGTTGGTTGGCAGGCAGAGGGGCGAATTGCCGGGGGTTTGCCCGCCACCACCAGGCACCTGGCAACCCTATACCAGAGTGCACAATTCTTTCAAAGGTTTCTCACCTGGCTTTTGAGGTGCCACCAGCTTTCTTAAGTGAGTACATGTCTATTGTTCACAAACAGTAAAAAATATAGATTTATGCTGGATCTTCAGTCTTGTTAACTTTAAAGAAATGTTCCAGCATCTCAACATATTCAGTTGTGTGTGTGTGTGTGTTAAGTGCCATCAAGTTGCTTCTGACTCATGACGATCCTATGAATCAGTGTCCTCCAAAATGTCCTATCTTTGACACCCTTGCTCGGGTCTTGCAAATTGAGGGCTGTCGCTTCCTTCATTGAGTCAATCCATCTCTTGTTGGGTCTTCCTCTTTTCCTGCTGCCCTCAACTTTTCCTGGCATGACTGTCTTTTCTAGTGACTCTTGCCTTCTCATAATGTGACCAAAATACGATAGCCTCAGTTTAGTCATTTTAACTTCTAGGGTCAGTTCAGGCTTGATTTGATCTATAACCCACTGATTTGTTTTGGCGGTCCAGGGTATCCGTAACACTCTCCTCCAACACCACATTTCAAAGGAGTCTACTTTCTTCCTGTCAGCTGTCTTCATTGTCCAGCTTTCACACCCATACATAGTAATAGGGAATACGACGGCATGAATTAACCTAATCTTGGTGGCCAGTGACACATCCTTACACTTCAGAATCTTTTTTAGCTCTTTCATGGCTGCCCTTCCCATTCTCAATCTCCTTCTGATTTCTTGGCTGCAGTCTCCCTTTTGGTTGATGATGGAGCCATGGAATAGAAAGTCTTCAACAATTTCAGTTTCTTCATTGTCAACCTTAAAGTTGTGTAATTCTCCTGTAGTCATTACTTTTGTCTTCTTGATGTTCAGCTGTAGTCCTGCTTTGGCACTACTCACTTGCCCCATCAAATCCCAGCATGACACTGTATGTTGCCATGGTCATTGTAGTTTTATCGTCACCAGTGTAATAACTCCACAGTACCCGGTATCAAAACAGAATATAACTTTATTAGAATACAGGCAAAGCCTGGTCTGGGCCCAACTAGGCCATAACCAGCCACAGCCAGCATCCAATATAACAACTAAAAAGTGAAACCAAAGAAAAGGCTTTTTCCTTAAGGGACTGTGTTAAAATAACTATGCAATACAATAAGAGGACATCAACAAATTCACAACAGCCTATGATATAACAGGTATATTTATACGTGCCCCAACAGACCCCACAGCTATTTCAAGTGGGGGAAAACAGCAGAGGGAAGGGGGCTTAACTACCCTTCTCTTTGTGTTAAAGTCATGATCTGAATTGGCTACTATTAGTTTTCAGATAGAAAAAAGGCAGAGTTCCAGTCACACAACCCCCTACGTAGAATGAGGTGTGTTCTGTCTTGGGCCTCAAGTAGAAACCCCTGATAGAGATCACTCTGTGTGTGCCTGGCACTATACATGGACATTTTACCATTTCAGCAAAAGTGTGCTTTATGAGTCAATTTTCTTGCGGTGTTTGAGAACAAGAATACTATTATGTCAGGAGATGACCTGAAATAAGGAGATGAACTGTTGTCTAGTATCTTTGTTTAGCTCATACGTGGGGATGTATCCTTACAGTTTGGTGTGGGGTGGTAGTTAGAGTGTTGGACTAGGATTTGTGAGACCCGTGCTCGAATCGAATCTCTACTCTGCCATGAAAGCTTGCTGGGTGACCTTGGGCCAATCACACACTGTTAGCATAGCTTACATCATAGGGTTATTGTGAAGATAAAATGAAGGAGAGGAGAACTATGTAAGTCACTTTGGGTCCCCACTGCGGGAAAATGTGGGGTATAAATTAAGTAGATCATCAATATATCTAATATTGTAAATAAATAAATAACATACATCTTTTTTTCCAGTTGAAGAAAATAATCAGCCAACAATTGCTTATTTTTTTCTAGAGTTGTGTGGTTATTACATCAGAAGGTTTCATGTTTACTTGATTTGTAAGCTTGGCCATTAAAGCAAATTCATAAAGTTTGTCCCTCCACTCTGATATTTTTGGTATTGTTGAGAGTTTCCAGTTTCTGGCAAAGATATTTCTGGCAGCTGAAATTGCATATTGATCAAGTTCTTTCTGTGAATTGTCAATTTGAGGTGGAATCATGTTTAACAACGTGTATTTTGGTTCTAGCCCAAAGTTAGTTCTTAACATAGCTTCGAGTTCACGATGGATCTTCTTCCAATATTTTTGGCTTTTTTCAAAAGTCCACCACATATGAAAAAAGGTACCTTCTGTGTCTTGACATTTCCAACAATTGGCCTGACTGTATTTATACATCTTCTGTAAATCTTTTAGAGATTGGTACCATCTATAAAACATCTTGTACCAATTTTCCTTAATCATTTGAGATTGGTGAATTTTATCTCTTTGTTCCATAATCGTTCCCATTGCTGCATAGGTACCATCTCTCCCAGATTCTGCATCTACTTTATCATACAAGTCTTTACTTGTTCAGTAAAGCACACAAATTTTTGATCATATTGATCAATATTTAACTGGTTAAATGTAGGCATGCTGTCAAGTGTGACATGAATATGATAGCCAGGCATGCCTACTTTACTGAATTCCCACGATCAGACGTGGGGTGACCTCCTGACTGTATTGGATCAGATTGTCTCAATGGTCATGGTCAAAAATGATTTCCAGCAGCTCTGTTCTGTACAGTATACTACATTACGAGGTTGTTGCAGGGTTGATGAAGATCTGATGAAGACTCTGCAGTGGAAGGCACTAGCAAACCACCTCTGCTTCTCACTTGCCTTGAAAGCCCCTTGCTGGGGTGGGCATAAGTCAGTTGTGACTTGACGGCACTTACATACATACGTAATGCACTCTATATAGGTCTGCCCTTGAAGTTAGCCTGGAGACCCCAGATGGTACAGAATGTGAAATCTCAATTATTATCAGGAGCTAAATGGGGCATGCACAGTACACCCATTCTGCAGCGCTGGTTCCCCATCAGTTACCAGCTTCAGTTCAAGGTACTGACTATTACATATAAAGTGCTGCATGACTTTGGACCATTCCATCTGGAGGATCACCGCTCCTCCTATGTTCCGCCATGACAGCTCTGCTCATCTGTTCAGGGCCTTCTGCAGGTCCCACCCTGCAAATGGCCAACATCAACAACCAATTGTACACATTTTCTCTGTTGGGGGTCCCATATTGTGGAATGGCCTCCCTGAGGAGGTCAAGAGGGCTCCCATGCTTCTGTCATTCCATGAACTATGTAAACTGTAGTTGTTCATGAGAGCTTTTCTATAAAGGTAATATGGCTGTACTATAACAGGATAAATAGTTTAGGAAACCTGTGCATAGGCTGTACTATTTGCTGCACATATTACCGTTATCATTTCATTGTTTTATACAGATGTGATACCATTTTTCTTCATTATATTCTTACTCTGTATCATGCCTAATATGCTAAATGCATTCAGAGTTTTGTAATCCTGATCCTAGTACATTGCTTATTCAATGTCCTCTTGTATTGATTGTACTAAACTAAACAGTGCTTGTTTGATGTCTCCTTGTATGAACTCTTATCAGCTCACACTGTATACTCTGCTTTGCGTCACAGCAAGGAAGGCAGACAATAAACACAGTACATAAATAAATTAAATTCTTATAACTAAAGAACACAAATTATGAATTGTATGGAACACTATAAATTGAATACAGTGCCTGACCCAAGAACCTTTGGTAACTGAATGCTCTTGCATACACACACACAACTTTGATTAAAAGCCACAATATTATAACTGACATTAATCACTTTTATTAGTACCTCTGTCCAGTTTATCCTATTTGTCACTATTATGAGAAACTATAAGGAGGTTTTTTTTGTGAAAACCATAAAGACTGATTGACAAATTGCATGTAATGTGAATTCTCAGAATAATTAGAAATCCTCAAGATGTTTATAAAATGGATACAAAGTGAAGGTTTGATGCCAAAAAGAATGTCTTATTTCTCCTGCTAAGCATACATTAATAGAATCCTACTTCTTAGTTAAATCAGCACATATTGAGAGCATTATAGTGAAGGTACTGTGAATGTACAACAGTTTTTAAAAGCAAGAGAGAATTAAAACCAACCATTCAAGGACCTAAACTCATAGACTGTTTAAATGAAAAGCTGTTAATTGTGCTTTGCATTCCTGCTCAGTGTTTTACAACAATCTGCACTGAGGCTTCATAAGCAGCAGTCAGAAATCGTTCCGTCAACAACTTTCTACAAGTGAACTGAGGGTTCATTATAATCAATTAGTGCTCATATGCATTCAGTATTCATACCAGTTTCACCACAGCTAGCTATACATCCAAAAGTATCCAGATGTGTAGCTACACAGCTAGCTACACATCCAGCTACCAACTAACCTTATTAAAATTCAAACACTCTTAGAAAAGACACACCTCATTACAACAAGACAGGCAGTCATGTCAGCAGCAAACAGGAGCCCAAGGGCCACCAGAGAGACTAACAGACTTTATTCCAGCACAAGCTTTTATGAGACAGAGCCAGACAGAGCCCCACCTCATCAGATGTGTGAAGTGCATTTCCATTAGGCCAATATATTTTAAATTTACAACAGAAAGACAGGGAGAGGGAGGGGGGAAAGTTACAGGGAGAGGATGGTTTAAAACAAGGAGATGTAGCCAAACTAATTAATATGTGAGCTAGGTTCGAGTCCAATATCAGCTTAAATGCAAGGTGTTAGGTTTTTGGAAATGTAGCCTAGAAATGCAATATGACACTTTCTGGTCTATGACTGCAATAAATGATGATGATGATAATGATGAAATCAGCTTAGAGTCCAACAAAACTTTTAGGGTACAATCTTTCGAGAGTCCTATGAAGGGAGTTTTGCTTCTCAAAAGCTTATAACCTGAAAATATTGTCGGTCTCTAAGGTGCTACAAACTCAAAGCTAGCTCCTCTACTGCAGACCAACACAGCTACCATCCTGAAACCAATTAAGATAGGTAAGGGTAGGTTTTTTTAAATGTCAGATTGTCTATAAATGGGCACAAATCTAACATTAAAAATCACAGCATTCAGAAACCAGTGGGTGGACATTTTAATCTTTCAGCACATTCTCTTGCTGATCTAAAAGGTACTGTTCTCCCACAGAATAATGTCAAGGGAAGAATCCAATGGACCACTGCTCAATTAGAATTCATTAATAAATTCAAGACTATTTCCCTACCAGGTTTCAACAAGGACTTTGGATTGGTCAGTCATTAAGTTAATATCTTACACAACTCATCCCCTAACATATATTCATTAGTTCAGTTATACTTCTATAAATTACTCTTGGATCTGCTCATCTTATTTCTACCTTAACTTTCCTAAATTAGATTTTATATGAATCCTACTTTACCTATCTGACAACAGTTGGGAGTGGTCCTTCCTTACTCACTCTGAGTGAACGGATTACTCTTTTGATTCTACCTTGTTTTAAACTGGCCTGTCTTTGTACTATCACTTTCCCTCACCTTTCAGCTGTTAATGAAAAAGCAAGCACTGGTCTTTGCTGGAATAAATTCTGTTAGTCTCTATGGTGCCACGACTAGGGTTTCCAGGAAATGGCATCACAAAGTGACATCACAGATCTATGAGCTCTGCCCGTCCCAAGCACCTCCCCTCAAGTCTCCAGAAATTTTCCAAACTGGAGTAGACAACCCTAGCCACTCCTACTGCTTTATTTTACCTCATAAAACAGTGCATATTTCTGTACATAGCAGTGACCAGATTAAGAGAATGGAAGGCGCTTACCTAGCATGCGAACACATTTGGCATTCTGCTCTGGACTATCAAATGAGATTTCTCCACACCTCTGGAAAATAAAAAAGGACACACTCAATAGAGGCTCTTTCAGTAGAGGGACATTTAATCCCCTTTATCTTCCCATCCTTGATTGCTTTTGTTTTCCATGTGACTATGACCACATATAGAGTTCTGCAGTCAGATAACTTTTGAGAAGCCAAAGCTGCAAGTAAGGAAAGCCCTTCTAGAAAGTAAGAGAAGATATCTCTCACACAATACCTTCTCTTGTCTTGAGCATAAAACTAATTACATCTTTACTTGGAGGAAATAAAGGTGGGACAACCCTAGAAACATTGAATCTGGGATTCAATGGTCCTTTATGCATGGGTACTTTCACTCATGTTCGCCCCGGTCTGTCTCAGTTGTTCCTTGGAGTTATGCATGAGTTTTCCGTACATTAAAGATGACCTTGTGGCCAGCCCTCACGAATCCCAGGTCTTCCCAATGCTGTTTAATCCCGATTCTTCGATCTCTTCTGAGAATAGCCCGGGTCAAATCGTCCTCCACATGCATAAGCCAAAGTGTCGGTCAGGGGAGCTGGGAGGACGACATTTTTTTTACAGTAAGCACTACAGCCAATTACAAAGCGGTGTTTTCAAGGGGCGAGAAAATGCTTCTGGATTTTTGGATTCACTACAGAAAAGTGTGGGCCGAGCAAGCATTGAACCCCAGGTAAAACTCCCATGCATAAACTACCAATGAGATTTTAAAAGATATGTTTAAGTGTGAAATATAGTTGGAAAGCTTGGAGAATGAAAGCCTGCCGAGATTTCGTCTCCCAACATGATCATAAAATCCGAAGAGTAATGCTATAACTGATGATAACAATAGATATATAATCTTAGTTTAGAATCCAAGAGCTGGCCACAGTTAAATCAGATATGGTAATAGAAAATATTTTCTAGATGGGATATCAACAGGAAACTTTATTTTTTCAGTACATCCAACATTAAATGAATAATCATTCCAATGAAGAAGATCTTTGCACATGTTTTGGAGTTCTAGTGCACACACGTGAATCTCCTATGTGTGCAAGGACGGACTTTACTATGTGATGCAGCTCCACATGTGCATTCCATCGCAAATACAGAGAGGTCCCACCTATGAAATAAATGGAGAAGCCTGAACAATGCCAAGTATTTGTGAGAACTGGAGAAAAAAATTGAAGTTGCTACTGGAATTCGATGGTGCCGACTGCACAAAAGTTAAATAAGGTGAATGACCAGCTACTGAAATACCTACAACTGCAGCATTACACATTGTAGACTGTCTCTAGCCTATTGCAGAATAATAGTTTCAATGCAGGAAAGAACATAGACAATTATTTTTAAAAATACTATTCTAAAATTTAATGAATGTGCAGTAAGACAAGGAAATATTATAAATAGTTTTGTTCACATTTGTTTCCTGTAGTTTCTGGTATTTATAAAAAATTAAAGTAGGCACAGAAAGTGACTTTAGATGAATAAAAGGGCTGGGGGGCGGGCTTTTGCTTTTTTAAAATAATAATCACTGACTTTCTAATGAATCCCAAATGTAGATTTCTATTTAATTTTATTTAAAATATCCTGCCTTTCGCCAATTCGCCGCCCCAAGTGCAGTTTGCAAATTTAAAAACAACAATAAACAAACCAAAAAGTTTAAAACAGCAAAGCTATTAAAAAGAGAAAATAGTAGTAAACACAATTCATCAACTCAAATATTACCAACAAACCCACAAACTACAGATGGTCACATGAGGCCAAACGTTCAGGTAAATAATGAGGTTCTTAATAGAAAGAGAAAACCCAGTAAAGTAGATGTCTGACTGATGCACCCAGGGAGGGCATTCTGCAATGTGGGCACTGCTGTCAGGTCTGTGTCTCAGTTAGTTTCGTTTTCCCACCAAGTAGCCTTCAAGGTTTGTTTTGCATTTTTGGACGCTTTGAAGCCGACAGTAACCCGTGAGAACCACGGCGCCTTTGTGCTGTTTGTAATCTGTAATCTCTTGAAGCTGTACTGTGCTGTTGAATGCTTTTTTCAATGCTTTTATATTATCAAGTGCAAGCCAATTTCCCCCCATTGCTGTCTTAGGTTCTCTGTGCTCTGCTAACCTATATGACCAGTAAAACCAGCTTCTTTGGACAACTTTGTCTCCTGTTGTGGTTTGTGGTTCTTGTTAGGCCAAGTGCTCACAACTGCCGTCTGAGAGGTTCAGTCCCTGGTAGTGTCTGGCAAAGTTCCAAGGACCTCAGAAGTTAAGCTCATGTATCATCAGCTTGACTATGTATGCTGAGGGAAAGTGTTAGCCTGAGTGTATTTGTGAGATTATTTTTCTCCTCCAGTCCCACACCAGTTTTTACCTCAGAGAGAAATTTGACACAAGAGGCTTCCTAACTCTAACAAACAAAACAGGGAAGTTTATTGAACAGTATTCACAAGATTTTTGATGAAAAGGCAGAATTGGAGGGAAAACACAAAATCACATATATGTACACAAGAGTCTTTCAGAGAGATAGCTTAGTTTAGGTGTTACTCAGGTTGTCTTTAGCTTAGATGTTTCTCAAGTTAGGTTTCTTCAGTACTTAGGTTACAAGCTTAGTTCTGTTACTCAGAACTCACACAGATTCAGTTCCAAAGATTCTGTTCCCAGCCTGGCTAACAGGAATGAAGAGACTTTGAATCTCTTACTCCTTAGAGAACCTCCAGAAGTATAAGGAAATATCAAAATCCCACTTCCAGTTCTCACTGACTACCCCACACCAGTGGCAGTAATCCTCCACACCACCCTGCAACCGGAATAGCTCTGGCCCAGAGACTAATTCTCAACACGATTTTTCCTTTAAGGTCCCTGCACAAATGCATCTGGCAATGTGGTCATTATGCCAATAAAGGTTCATGTATGTGTGTGTGTGAGACTAATTCCCCTTTGTGACCTGAGAAAGGGCTCTTTTCACCCATTTCTCAATCCTATCACTCCACAGGTTGTGTGTCCTACTAGCTTAGGCTATACGGAACCCCTTAGTTTCACAGAGTTGTTCACTGCTGCCTATCATACAGGTTCACCAGCTCAGAACCTTTCACAGCCCCTTCTCAGTCTCATTACCCAGCTCAGAATCTATCACAGCCTCCTCTCAGGCTGGTTACAAATCTTAGACTCCTCCACAGCCTCCTCTCAGGCTGGGTACCAAGCTTCGAATCCTTTCTCTCCCTCACAGCTCAGAGTGTCAGTTTTTTTGGCTCTGCCCACCTTTGGTCTCTGAGCTTTTAAACTCCTTGTCCATCACACTAGGCTTGAATGGGGTGATGTAGCTAAAGCATGAGGTACAACTTGGGATGCTGAGCAGACAAGGACAAAAGGCCAGGACTGACCAGTCTACAGGCTTCATACTGCCTGAGAATTGCATGAATCAATCTTACACATCATTTTTATGGTTAAAAAATATGGCTTAAGCAGCCCCAAACAATTAATGATGCTCGATCCAAACTAGCTTCAAGTAAAAAAATCCTTAATCATCTATTTGCCTTGTGTGGTGTAGTGATTAAAGTCAGACTAGGATCTGCGAGACCCATGTTCGAATCCCCAGTCTTCCGTGGAAACTTGCTGGGTAACCTTGGTCACATAGTCTCGGCCTAACCTGTGTCACAGGGTTATTGTGAAGATAAAATGGAGGTGAAGAGACAAACATAAGCCACTTTGTGCCCCATTGGGGAGAAAGCAAGATATAAATGAAGTCAAGTGATAAATAAAATGGCTCTGAAAGAGATATTAAATAGCTGAAATCCTGTGTTTGCCTTCCCAATTTGCTTTTATGGAATGCTCTTTCATAGATGGAAATCCCTTTTCAGAATTTTATCGACATAACTGTAAGGCTGTGATAGCCTAACTATTTTATTGTTAATATCTACATACGTATACATGATTTCTTGTAACAGAGAAGCAGGACATAGGGATGAGAACAGCAAATCATGCAGAAGCAACACACTGGTTTAGTGTCCATGGTAACTAGACAATTGGCAAAGGAACATATATCCCTTTCCCGGTTTGGAATGTTAAGTAAATGCAAGTGGTATCATACTTGCTTATTTTTTGTATGCTCGCTCGCTTGTTTTTTAAAGAAGGCATTTCAATGTCTACTGTTCTGAATTCTCTAATCCAGATTACAATTTGGATTGAAAATCAAAACAAGTATGACCATTTTTTAAAAGATAGACTCTGAAAGCCAAAAATAGCCACTTAACTGTGCAGCAGCAATACTGATCTTGCTCTTTTCTGTACCATTTAGAAATTATCACAGCACCAGAGTTCTAAGGCACTTACAATTGGACTAGTAAAATTTTCACCTACTGAATAGGAGACTTCCCTTGGAAAATGGATTCATCTCTTTAGGAGTCAAGGCTGTTCTCTACAACGGTGAGCTCACTCAATATTTTCCAAGAATGCAATACATTTTACTCTGGTTTACCGCAGGAGGAAATGGACTATACAGTACTACACTGTCTGGTTAAGAAAATCATTTTTTCCTTTCCCCATTTCACAGAATATAATAAGCTTCTTTATCCCTACTGATTTTTCATTTAAAAGACAGAAAATTTCCTGGACTGAAAGATATACATTGATGTTCACTGCTGACAGAATAGAAAGATAGCTGCTATATTTCTCTGCAAAATTACAGGGAGACTGTTCTAGAGAAAACACATATTCCTTGTATTGCCATTTAATTTTATTTTCATTCACTATTACTAAAATCTAAATTTTCAGCCCCTTCCATCCAAACAGAGGCACCAGAAAGGCACACACGAAGGCTACTGTTCCTTCTAAGTTCCTTTTGGCCTTTTTCCTTTCCTGTGATTTTTCTTCCTCAATTCAGGCTCTTTGCCCTCCCCAGTCCACCTCCCCTCTTCCACATCACGTCACCTTCTTTTGCTCCTTTCTCCTTATGAAGGGACACCCTGCTCTAGACCCTTTTCAGTCTGGGCTTTGGGATGAAGATGGCACTGCATGTAGACACTGAGTGTTGCTCTTATTGGTCTTATCTGCAGCTTTTGATCCAGTAGATCATACCGTCTTGTTGAGGCACTTTGGAAACACTTGATATCAGGGAATGTGTGATGAACTGGTTCAAATCATTCTTCATGGATCAGACTCAAAGGGTTGCTATTGGAAACCAGTTAACATCAGTGTGGGATCTATCCTGTAGAGTTCCACAGGTCTCAATATCAATATCTATTTAAAGCCCTTAGGACATTTGTATGCAGATGATAACCAACTCAATATATCCTAATCCCAATCCCCTGGTGATGCAGTAGAGGTCCTGAATAATTGCCTGGCTGCTGTGGTAAATTGGCTACGAGTGAACAAATTGAAACTAAACGCTGAAAAGACAGAGGTAATGCTGGTTGGAAAGATGGAGAGCTTGAAATACATTGTGCTTCCCACTTTTGATGGAATTCAGCTATCCCTTGCTGACTCAGTTAAGAGTGTTGGGGTTATACTGGACCCAACATTATTACAGGAGAAGCAAGTTAATGCTGCTACAAAGAAGGCTTTCTTTCAACTCAGCCTAGCCTAGAAGATGGCTCCTTATCTTAATTCAGCTGATCTGGCCACCTTAACCCATTCCACAGTAACATCGAAACTAGACTAATATAGTGCACGGTATATTGATCTCTCCTCAGAATCAATCTAGAAACTCCAGTTGGTGCATAATGCTGCAGGTTGGCTATTATTGGGAGCTAGATGGAACATGTATATCACTCCCATTCTGCAGTTACTCCACCGGCTGTCCATCAGTTTCCAGGGTGAATTTAAGGTATCGGCTATCACATAAACAAACAAACAAACACATTTAATTTCAAAGATTTTGCTCTTTATTGGCAAAAATTGCTATATGATCTGAAAAATTCAATTCTGAACTGAGCTCTATTCGTTGTTGTTTTTTTAAAAAAATAACCAGCAGAAAGCCGCCTCAACATTGATGGCCCAGTGCTATAAGATTAGTTTCTGTAGCATCCAGCTTCATTTGTAACTTCTCTAGGTGATGACTTGCACAGGAGCACTTGACGTGGCAATGATCTGGATTTTACATGATCACACACAACCCCCAGTAATTTAAAGTATGGACACCTGAGCAAAGATTTGGACCGATAAAACTATTATTTAAAATTTTCCTCTTATCTGAACAGACAGGCATGCTTGAAGAAGATTAGAACAAAATGTAATGATATATCTCTAGAAGCAAAAGTAGAAAGTACTGCAACTTTGTGTTTATAGATCCATCATATAATTTTATTCCCTCATTCAAATGTACCTCAGAGATTAAAACCAGTCTTTATTTATGGCCAAACAAAAAACCCACCAACATTAAAGAAACCTCGTAGAGCTACTTTTGCCATCTGGACATAATGTAGTCCAGCGAAGGATAACAGACTTATGGTTTGGGTTTATAATGTTTTCTTAGTGTTTTATGTGGTATTTCACAACCCATTAGGGCCTCCTCTGTTAGTACATTAGGAAACATCCACTGCAGTATTAAATTCACTATGTGAAAAATTACATTTTGGCATCACTACGAATGTTTTAGGGGCTCATTCCTCTTTGTGCAACAGAGCTTCCAGTAATTTGGAGACAAATTAACCAGCCCAATGATCAAAGACGCAACTAGACTAATGTCTAAAGTGATGGAGGGGGAGAATTTTATATTTGGTGAATGGCAACTGGTCAATATATCCCACAAACTATCCCCATGGGGCATCATTTAAATCCACAACAAACTATATATGTTCATGAAATTGCAGATGAGGAACCTGCAGTAGCTGAGCCCAAAACTTTGTTAGGTTTGCTATTATCCTTTGATATATTTTGAGTTTTGAGGTCTGGTGATACTTTAGAGCAGTGCACTTTAACCCATGGTTGGGATCCCCAGATAGTTTGCACAGACCCACCCCAACCCCCACAGAGCCACAATTTTTAAATGCTGGTTTTTGGAAGGATCTGCTGTTAACACTCGTGCACACTGAGAGGAGTTGCAGGGCAGCCGGGTGAAGAAGTCACTCAGCGACTGAAAGGTTTCTTCACAGCTCTGACTCTTTTCTTGTTCCTCACTACGGTACACCCCCGAGTGCTGGACCTGCATTTCCTCTCTTTGATCTCCTTAACATTGGTGTGGTCATAATTCTAGCTCCTTGTCTTCCTGTATCATGGTGCTGGTGTCACATGACTTCCTGTCTTATTTTTGCAGTCCATTGGATCCTATGGAGTGCATCCTAGGTTTAGTAAAGTTGAAGACCACTACCTTAGAGAACCTTATATTCCTACTCAAAAATATTCTGCGAGATGCAGAAATGCTTTGTCTGACCTATTTTCCTGTGCTATTGCCAATGCCATGGATAGCCTCACATTTACAGTCTTTCAAATAATGTTCCTCCTTGAAATCCTGTCTCAAATCCTAGTTCTTTAACAAAGGCTTTCCTGGACAAGAAAAACTTAACTTACTTTGACACCTGCTCTCCTCCCATAGATGTTCACCTCAGAAGCTCTTTATCAGCCCCTCACTTTTCATTGCCTTTAACATCTTCCTTAAAATGAAAACAGCCATACTTACACAATACAGGCAAACCTATATTGTAGAGATGTCATCAGGGTCACCAGCCCCCAGCTCTCATTTCCTGCTGTTGCTTGGAGCGGCAGAAAGGGGGAAAATTAATAGCTGTCAGGACGAAGGCAGGATGTCTCTTCTGGGGAAAAGTTAGGAGTGACAGCAGCCATCTCTAGGAATTGCCGGCAACTCTATGGTTTTATCAAAGAGTTGGGTTCCCAAAAGGTTGGGTGAAACAAGACCTAAATAAAATCACATGCCAAAGGCTTTTTGGCCCCCCAGGCCTTCTTCAATGGCCTAATACAACATATTTTGCACACCAAGATTGAAACGCGTTTGGCATGTGGTTTTAGATTATCAGCTTTGTATTTGTTGCCATATGGGCTTGTTTTTAATATATGCATAAGCACATTATAATACATGTATTTCATTGTTTCATTTAGGTCTTGTTTCTCTCAACCTTTTGGGTACCCAACTTTCTTTTTAGGTTGGGTTTTTCCCCCTCTTCTGTTTCGTCTATCTACCAAAGAGTTTCCAGTGATTTTTTTAGAGAGGAGTGACATCACTTCTGGTTTTTCCCTGGAAATCATGTCACGCCATTGCCAACCGCTGTTGCCCCCATGTCTCCACTGGCTAACCCTAGATTCCATACAAGTTTTCATCTCCCTTCTTCATACTGGTGGATGACGTACCCATTCAGGCAAGATAATCCTGAGTGTGTACAATAGAGGAAGTTTCCTGAGTAAGTACAATGGGGGAAGTTTACAAGTTTCACAGTATCTCTACAATGTGGATATATGTGGTTCCTACTTGCAAGCAAATTTATAATTTGAAAAGAAGGGTCAGCAACCAGAAGCCAAATGCAGCCCAGTGAAATGTACTTCATTCCCCCCTTTCCCTAGAGGGAAGAGGCATGTAGAACTGGTTTGCTATCGACTTTATGGGTTGTGGGTTGAGGAAACAGCCCTCTACCCTTTACTCTCTTTGAAAATAGCTGATCAGGGCCTAAGAAACACAATGTTCTACTTGGAAATAAGTCTTATTGATTCCAGTGGGACTTATTTCAAAGTAAGTACTCTTAATCATTGCATTCTTACATTGTTGTAAACTTCCTGGAGAGGTACCATGTACATTACAATACTTTGGGGAGTAAATTAATATTAAATTGGAAGAGTACTTATTCTAAATACAAGATTCCCTGCATACTTGTGTTTTGAAAATGGAAACTAAGGACAATTTAAAAAGTAATGATTTCCTTCCAGTCACTGGGGATGTCTGTTAAATCCGCCATGTGTTCCTAGGAACAAATAGCGTAATGGAGACTAGGGCTGTTGAAAAAAAAATCTTTAAAATTCGGGTTTGGGTTTATTGGCCATTTTTTTTATTCGGGAAAACCCAAATGCTGAATTTCCTATACCGGTAAAGGTAGGAATTCAGCTTTAAATTTGGGTTTCCCAAATAATTCGGCCATTTAAACCCATTTAAACCCATTTGCAGCTTTTCGTGGCCTCGGGGGACATTTATGCAGGTAGAGGTCCCAAATTTTCAGGGTAGCTAGAAGGGACTCTCCTTGCAAGAACCTCCAAGTTTGGTAAAGATTGGGTCAGGGGGTTCAGAGTTGTGGGGTCTGGAAGGGGTCACCCCCATCCTCCTCCATTGCAATGCATTGGCAAAGTAGCTGTGTTCAGACTCTTTAATGTGACCTTTGCAATGTATCTCAATGGGGAAGCCAGGCTTTAAACGGTGGGAATGTTCACCCCACACCTCCATAGAGACAAAGTGTATCACATTGTATCTCTATGGAGGCACCGGGCGAACTTTCCCACCCTATGCCTACCTGCACAGTTTCATGCCTACCTGCAGCCATTGTTTCTTTCCCTTATATGTTCTTACTGCAAACTGTGGTGATTTCATTTCCCACCAGCACTGAGCCATGAGACATATGGTCAGATCCATCTCTAGTCACACTGAGTTATTTGAGACTACTTAGGGTGGCATATGACTGCCTACTGGATGTACATCTACAAATATTCTAAGTTTTCCAAGCTGAGAAAGACAAAACATTTCCAGACATCAAAGGAACTCAACAATTATTAGAGGGTAGGGTTGCCAGGTGCCCCCTGGCCACCGGTGGGGGATGGGGGGTTAGGGTTGTCAGATCCAGGTTGGAAAACTCCTGGAGATTTAGGGATGGAAACTGGGGAGGACAGGGACCTCAGAGGAGTATAATGCCGTAGAGTCCACCACCCCAGAGCATCCATTTTCTTCAAGGGAACTGATCTCTGTAGTCTGGACATGAGCTGGTATTCCAGGGGATCCTCAGGTCTCACCTGGAGGCTGGGCTCCCTATCAGAGGGTCTCATATATAAAAGCTAGTTTTAGGATATTATTATAGTCACTAATCTGAGGCTGTAACCCTTATACTTTTATGACTTGGTTCTCTTATAAACACAGTGGTTTGGATTTAAAGATGCACAATCAGAAACACAGATGGACTTAGCACAATTCCACTTATGCAAAATCTTGTGCAACACCTAGTGCTTTCCTCCCTATACATTCTAGTGCCCAGAAATTGGTTGCACAAGATCTTGCTCAAGTCGAAATGCAGGTGGGAATACAACAGGCTTGGCTTTGGGCAAGCAGCTACTGCAGCCTTTTTCTTGTGTTGCCACTTGCACAAAAGCTGTAGCACAAGCAGAAATTTTGCTCTGGGTCCAACTAGATATTGTTAACAACTGGAAGCTATTCCAATTTATCTGAAATAGTGTTTGCGTGCCTTTGACTATTTTAGTAATATATTGTTTTCTACGGCTTTGCCCATAGGCATATTGGTTTGTGAGCCAAGTTGAGCCTCCTTTGGGAAAGGTGGGATGTAAATGTTTTAAGAAATAATATAAACAACAGCATCCACATCCCAGTGCATACGTCTACCTACATTCTATCTTCAGTTAGTCAATTATGCATGACTTGATTAGGGCAAGGGGGAGTTGCCCCAGCCTTCATGACCATGTTTCCCCTAAACCCTGCAAAAGAGGGATGGATTTCTGCAAAAGGCACAAATGGACATGAACGACTTGCCTCCCCATTTTTTGACACTGGTTACTGCCAAAGAGGAATGTAACAAAAGCAACCTAGAAAAGGGCCCATACAAATATCCTGGACAATGCACTGTGCATTGCTTGGAAAAATCCAAGGCTGCTCACAATTTTGTGCCAAAGACACTAAAACATTGGGTAAACTCAAGGTTCCTTTCATAATGAAGATTAATTATTTAAAAGTTCCCAGCCTTCCACTAAAAGGCCTGAAGACAGCATTCTAGTCACCAGAATATATCACCAAGGCTGCCTCTTCACAATGCAAATCCTCTCTGCAATGAACTCAGACAGTTGCTCCTAGAATCCAGTAGTCTGACACCTTACAAACTTGTCTTTCAAACGTCCAGCAGATTCAAAAAACTGTCCTCACTTCACCTCATTACCAATGAAATGTATAGCATTTAAGAGCTCTGAAACAACCTTGGGTCAGGATGTTTAAATACGAACTGGGCAGGGGCTTTCCCCCTCATAAATACATAGCAAATAAATGTCTCCCTTTCAGTTTTCATTGCTCAAACAGTGGAAATTAGTGTTCAGTGATGTAAATGCATCATTGCTCCCACAAGCTGCATGTGTATTATTGTATACACAAAGGCATCAAGCAAGACAGCATTCAAGTGCCACTGGAACTCAGGAATCAATCCCAGGCCCTTGTGGTGGCGGCAGAGAAGGAAACACGGCCAGAGGGAGAGCCACAAACACAAGAAAGACAGAGGGAGGAGGGCAGGGGGATATGAGGAAATGGCATTGGAAGGAAGGGGGAAATGTTGGCTGAAGGTGACTTTCTGCTGAGGGGCATGGGAACATCATGTTTCCAGGCCTGACCCACTGGCCTGAGAGGTGTGTTGCTTGTCAGGGGCAAAATTAAAGGTATTGCCAACCAGATGCCAAAACTGATCAAACTGATCAAACCTAAAGGTCATTACCCATTTATGATGGTCCATGTGGGAATGAATGACACAGCCATGAACACCATGGAAAGCATTAAGGCTGACTATTAAGCTCTCGGGAGGAAGCTGAAAGGAATGGGGGCACACAGGCGGGGTTCTCTTCGATCCTTCCTGTCAGAGGATGAGGAATACAATGGGAACAGAGATAACTGAAGTGAGCCACTGGCTGGGTTGGTGGTGCTAGCAGGAATGATTTGGATTCTGGGACCACGGGCTAGGTTTTCTGGATGATTACCTTCCCTGACCTATCAAGGTCGGGGAAGAATGTGTTTGGCAGAAACTAGGGGAGATTCATCAGGAGAGTTTTAAACCGACACCACAAGGGGACGGAGATGACAACATAGGGACTTCAATAAAGGAGAGCAAACAGCAGAGGGCCATGTCTAATGGAGTCAGGTGTCTATGTATCAATGCAGTTTGGGCAATAAGAAGGAAAAACTTGAGTTAATAGAATCATAGAGTTGGAAGGGACCACCAGGGTCATCTAGTCCAACCCCCTGCACAATGCAGGAAATTCACAACTACCTCCCCCCCCCACACCCCTAGTGACCAGAAGATGGTCAAGATGCCCTCCCTCTCATCATCTGCCTAAGGTCATAGAATCAGAATTGCTGAGAATGGCCATCTAGCCTCTTCTTAAAAACCTCCAGGGAAGGAGAGCTTACCACCTCCCGAGGAAGCCTATTCCACTGAGGAACTGCTCCAACTGTTAGAAAATTCTTCCTAATGTCTAGATGGAAACTCTTTTGATTTAATTTCAACCCATTGGTTCTGGTCCAACCTTCTGGAGCAACAGAAACAACTCGGCACCCTCCTCTATATGACGGCCCTTCAAGTACTTGAAGATGATTATCATATCCCCTCTCAGTCTTCTCCTCTTCTGGCTAAACATACCCAGCTCCTTCAACCTTTCCTCATAGGACATAGTTTCTAATGCAGACAGAGGGATATGATTTAGTAGGCATTACAGAGACTTGGTGGGATGATTCCCATGACTGGAATGTCGTACTGGATGGATAGGAGTTGTTGTCAGGCCCAGCCTGAGCAGTGTACAGAAACTGCCAGGCATGGTCTGACAGAGGATGTTGTGCTTTTTCCAGGTGCTAGTGCAGTGCCCACTACACCGGACATGGAGGGGCTAACTGATTCCTTTAAGGAATCTCTCCGTAGCAGTTGCCAAGCTGAACTTTCTACAAACACCCTGCCAAAGTCTCTGATTAAACGCGGGGGTTATTGTATGTAAGTTGTATGTACCTAAGGTACTACGGAGGGAGATTCTGCATTTGGTTCATGGAGCCAAAACTGCAGGACATTTTGGTTTTCTTAAAACCTTACATCTGTTGAGGAGGCAATTTTGGTGGGCGGGCATGTGGACTGATGTGGATTCGTTTATTCGTACTGCCCAGTGTGGACTGTTACAACCTTTGGAAACACCCACTAGACCCTGGGAGGTAATCGCGATGGATTTTATGACTGACCTACCCCTCAGCGAGGGAAAGTCTGTACTCTGGGTAATCACGGACCTGTTCTCGAAACAGGTGCATCTGGTACCATGCACAGGTATCCCTTCCGCCCCAAAACTAGCCTGCCTCTTTGTGACGCATGTCTTCTGCTTACATGGATTTCCGCGCAAGGTGGCCAGCGACCGCGGAAGTAGTTTTGTGGCTAAATTCTGGAAAGCTTTCTTAAAATTGGTTGGGACAGAGCAAGGACTATCAACCGCCTTCCATCCCCAAATGGACGGCCAAACAGAATGGGTGAATGCTGTGTTGGAATGCTACTTATGTTGTTATGTCAATTACCACCAAGATGATTGGGTAGAATTGTTGCCCTTTGCCGAGTATGCTTACAATAATGCTGTGCACCAGTCCACTGGCTTTAGTCCTTTTCAAGCTGTATATGGACAAGACTTTGGCCCCATTGGCTATGTGGACATGTCTGGGGTGGAGGGAGGTGGAGATGTAGATGCCTGGGTGCACACGATTCAAATAACCTGGCAGTGGTTACAAAAAAATCTGGAACGTGCCAAACGCAAGTATAAGGCTCAAGCTGACAAACACCGGTCACCAGGCAAGACTTAAGGGGTGGGGGATACAGTTTATCTGTCCACCACGAACCTCCAGTCAACCCGCCCGTGCGGTAAACTCAGTGCCAAGTATGTGGGTCCATTCCCTATTTCCCGCATCATCAACCCAGTCACAGTAGAACTCTCACTCCTGAACTCACTCAGGCGAATCCATCCCATATTTCATATGAGTCTGTTAAAACCGCATGTTCCCTCCCCGGAATGGCATCCCGAACCACTGCCTGAGGTTCCTGTGCTGTTGGGGAGGGAGCGTTTTGAAGTGGCTAAAATATTGGACTCGCGTTTACATCATGTGTGTGTGTAAAGTGCCGTCAAGTCGCAGCCGACTTATGGCGACTCCTTTTGGGGTTTTCATGGCAAGAGACTAACAGAGGTGGTTTGCCAGTGCCTTCCTCTGCACAGCAACCCTGGTATTCCTTGGTGGTCTCCCATCCAAATACTAACCAGGGCCGATCTTGAGCTTACAAGATCTGATGAGATCAGGCTAGCCTGGGCCATCCAGGTCAGGGCATCATGGTTCCCTCCAATATCTAGTTTGTTGGAAACACTTCGGTCCCGCTCAGGATGAGTGGGTACGCTTGCATCATGTTTCCGCCCCTCACCTGGTCCGTGAATTCCATGATGCCTACCCGCACAAACCAGTGCCCGGAAAATGAAAGGGGGGCCTTTGGGGGGGCAGAATGTCAGGCCCAGCCTGAGCAGTGTACAGAAATTGCCAGGCATGGACTGACAGAGGATGTTGTGCTTTTTCCAGGTGCTGGCTCAAGGTCAGCTCAACTGCCAAGTATTTGTTGTGTCTCAGGACTTTGTGGGAATCCTGCCTCAGTGGGAGGGGGGTTGCCATGGCATCCTGAACTGTTCTGTGCTCTCTGATATAGGCCCAGCTCCGTGCTTATAGTTTTCATTAGTGCCGTCTTGAATCTTAGCTGCTGTTAACCTGTGGATCTTCCAATAAATCAATTCTCTTTTGGACTACTTGTCTGTGGATGTTGTTTATGGGATTGTCATGAAACAAGTGCTCACAGTTGTTCAAGAAAAATCAAAAGGTTTGAAGAGGAGGCAGAGTGGTGCTGTATGTGCGGAGAAGATTTGCTTTTCAGGAAATACTAGAGGAGGTGGGTGACGGCCCAGTGGGAAGTATCTGGGTGAGGGTAAGGGAATGAAGGACAAACAGTATTGTGGTTGGAGTCTGCTACAGACCACCTGACCAGGGTGAAGAGGTGGATGCTGCCCTCCTTGATCAGCTTGACAGGATATTCAAACAACATGACTTGGTTGTTATGGGTGAGTATAACTTCCCTGATGTGTGATGGGAGACAAACTCTGTTAAACATCCACAGTCACGCAACTTCCTGGCCTGTCTGTCTGATAACTTTCTTTTTCAAATGGTGAAGGAAGCTACGAGGGGCTCAGCCATACTTGTCTTAATATTAGCCAACAGGCAAGAGTTGGTGGTGGGGACCTTAGGGGGAAGTGACCAATTCCTCCTAGAATTCCTTTTGAAGTATGGGACCAGGGAAGTTTGTAACCACGTAGGATTTTAGTAGGACAGACTTTAATGAACTCAGAGGCATAATGAGAGTCATTCCATGGGCAAGACTGCTGGTAGGGAAAGGAGCAAATGAAGGATGGGCTCTCCTAAAACAAGAGCTCTTGCAAGCACAAGCCACTGCTATTCCAACAAGAAAGAAACATGGTAGGGGATCCAATAAGTTGATGTCGATGAACAGAAAACTCCATGATGAGCTAGGAAAGAAAAAGGAAATGTTCAAGAAATGGAGGCAAGGACATAATTCTAAAGAAGGTTGCTAGGTCAACCATCAGAGAAGCCAAAGCTCACAGTGAGCTGAGGCTGGTGTCAGGTTCTCCAGCCAACCTGGGCAATTCCCCAAAAGCCACTCGCTCAGACAGTCAAGTCAGAAGCAGATTAACTTTATTGAAAAGGCAACAGGTTCAACTCAGGTAACTTGCAGGATACAAAGCTGCTAATGAGCGAGCCAGACTACAGAGCCTAGTTAAAACGTGGTAGCATGATTACATCACAGGTGCACTTTCTAGCAAGCCTGGGAAAGGAATTGATAACAACGTCTGGGGGGAAGGAAAGGAGGACGAAGGGAGAGTGGGAAGACACAGCTCATTAGCTGCTCAAGGCTACAGCGACGGGCGGAGGGGAACCGAGGGTGAGACCAGCACAGCAAATATGTAAACATCTGCAACCAGGCCTGCACTCATGCCAGGAGCCTAACCCCTTGTACAGGCCGGCCCCAGTGTGAGACACAGGCTAAGGAAGGACGGACACCTCTGACAGCTGGCCAGGGAGGCTTGCAACAACAAGAAAAGCTTCTTCCAATATGTGAGGAGCAAACACAAGGTAAAAGAGGCCATAGGCCCACTGTTGGGTGAAAATGGAGAAACTCTGACAGAAGACAGAGAGAAGGCAGAAAGGCTCAACACTTATTTTGCCTCCGTTTTCTCCCTGAAGAAGAGAACAGGCTCATGTAGGCAAGGAACGGCGCTCAGGCTGCCAGTTGACATGGACAGAGAGGTTGTTGAGAAGCACCTGGCTGAACTGAATGAGTACAAATCCCCCAGGCCAGAAGGTATGCATCTAAGAATGCTCAAAGAACTTTCTAGAGAGCTGAGCCTTTGTCCATCATCTTCCAGACCTCTGGAGGACAGGAGATGTACCACAAGACTGGAGGAGGATAAATGTTATCCCAATTTTCAAAAAAGTGAGGAGGGATGACCCAGGAAACTACAGGCCAATCAGTTTGACCTCTGTCCCAGGGAAGATATTGGAACAAATTTTAAAGGGATCAATCTTCAAGCATCTGAGGGACAACCTGGTGATCTGGGGAAGTCAGCACAGATTTGTCTCCAACAGGTCCTGCCAGACCAACCTTGTTTCCTTCTTTGATCGAGTGACGAGTTTACTGGATTGAGGGAATGCTGTCGATGTTGTTTATCTGAATTTCAGTAAAGTTTTTGTCAGGGTTCCCCATGATGTTATGATGGTTATACTGGAGGATTGTGGACTGGATTCTAGAATAGTTAGGTGGATAGGGAACTGGGTAGAGAACCACACTCAAAGAGTTGTTGTCAATGGTATTCCATCTGAATGGAGGGAGGTTACCAGTGGAGTGCCACAGGGCTCAGTTCTGGGCCCAGGACTTTTCAATGTTTTAATAAATGATCTGGATAAGGGGGTAGAGGGACATTAAATCTGCAGATGATACCAAATTGGGAGGAGAAGCGAGGAGGAGTTAGAGATAGAATTCAACGAGATCTGAACACACTGTAAAAGTGGGTGGATGTGAACAAGATACAATTCAACAAGGACAAGTGCAAAGTTCTATATCTGGGTAACAAAAATGTGAAACACGAATACTGGATGGGGGGGATATGAACAAGATCTTGGGGTACGGGTGGACCGTAAGCTAAACATGAGCAGCCAGTGTGATGCAGCAGCAAAAAAAGGCTAATGCGAATTTGGGGTGTATCAACAGAGGCATAATGTCCAAATCTAGGTTTGCCAACCTCCAGGTGTGGCTGGAGATCTACTGAGATTACAACTGATATCCAGGCAACAGAGATAAATTCACCTGGAGAAAATGGCCACTTTGGAAGGTGGACTCTATGGCAATATATCCCACTGAAGTCCATCCCCTCCCCAAACCCGGCCCTTCTCAGGCTCCACCCCCAAAATCTCCAGGTCTTTTCCAACCCAGAGCTGGCAACCCTATCCAAATCGCAAGATGTCATAGTTCCGCTGTACACTGCATTGGTCAGGCTGCACCTGGAGTACTATGGGCAGTTCTGGAGACCTCACTTCAAAAAGGATGTAGACAGAATGGAGCGGGTACAGGGGAGAGCGACGAGGATGATCAAGGGCCTGGAGACCAAGCCCTATGAGGAAAGGCTGAGGGACTTTGGAATGTTGAGTCTGGATAAGAGGAGGTTGAGGGGGGACATGATTGCTCTCTTTAAGTATTTGAAGGGCTGTCACTTAGAGGCCAGAGAGCTGTTCCTGTTGGCAGCAGAGGATAGGACTCTCAATGATGGGTTTGAATTACTGTTGGAAAGCTACTGGCTGGATAATATGGAGGGATTTTTTTAGAGTAAAAGTAATTCAGTAGTGTAATTTGCTGCCTACGGAGGTGGTCAACTCCCCATGACTGGCAGTCTTCAAGCAGGACAAACACTTGTCATGGATGCTCTAGGTTGATCCTGCATTGAGCAGGGGGTTGGACTAGATGGCCTGTATGACCCCTTCCAACTCTATGATTCTATGCAGTTGGTGCTCAAGACCATTAGGCAGCATAACTCCATCTACCAAAGCATAACAAAAATGCAGAGGTATCACACTGCAGCACATTGCTGTTTGAGTACTTTGGAAAGGAAATAATCTCAACAGAAAAGCATTACTTCAACCAAGTGGATTATGTGCTTCAAAAGGGAGACAAAAAATATTTACTGCACACATACATTTCTCATAGAGAAATGTCAAATACTTAGCCATATCTGATGGGGAAAATGTTCAGACCTCTAGATGAAAAGGCAACTTTCCCCAGTATCAGTAGTTTCTCCATTTTTAATGTGTGTGAATACAAGGATTTACTGACTGGGGAAACTGAAAGCTCACAAAAGGGGTGCTTGAGAGAAATCATAGAAGGGGGCAATAATGTTAAAATCCCAGCCCACCCCTCTAAATCTCCTTTCCAGGATTCTGTAAGGTCTCAGCAATCTATCTATCTATCTATCTGTCTGTCTGTCTGTCTGTCTGTCTGTCTGTCTGTCTGTCTGTCTGTCTGTCTGCCTATTCCCTTCCATTTTTTCTGCAAACCTCAGATTTCCTTCATGGTTGTAAAATCTCTCCCCCCACAATCTGTTCCTAGCTTCGTTTTGTGGATCTATGGAGCATATTGTCTATGGCATGGTTCAGAATTATTTATATGGTGTTATGTGGACAAAAAGTAGAAAGAAACATAATCAAACTGTTTCCCCCATCCTCCATAGAGAAACATAGTAAAGTTAGCAATTGGGAATCTGACCTGCCACTTCCAGACACCATAAAACCAGACCCCTAACCCAATCTTCACCAAACTTCAGGGTTCATGCAGGGAGAGTCCCTTCAAGTGATGCTGCAAATATGGGGGCTCTACCTCCAAAGACGCCCCCACAGGGGCTTCAGGAAAAAAATCTCTATAGACTTCAGTGGCCGGGAATTGACCGTTGCTTAGCATGGCCCCATTGAAAGCAATGATGGGAAAGTAGGTCAGGCAATTCCCAGCCACTAAAGTCTATGGTGATTCCCCCCCCGAAGCTCCTGTGGGGGCGTCTTTGGGGGTAGAGCCCCCATGTTTGCAGCGTGGCTTGGAGGGACTCTTTTTGCATGAACCCCGAAGTTTGGTGAAGATTGGGTCAGGGGGTCCAGTTTTATGGGGTCTGGAAGTGACAGGTCAGATTCCCAATTGCAAACTTCACTATGTTTCTCTATGGAGGATGGGGGCAGCCCCTTCTGGACCTCATAAAACAGGACCACCTAACCAATATTCACCAAACTTCAGGGTTTGTGCAAGGAGAGCCCTTCAAGCAATGCCACAAATGTGGGGCTCTACCTCCAAAAACACCCCCACAGGAGCTTTGAAAAAAAAATCCCCATAGACTTTCCCATTAAAAGGCCTTTTACAGCCTTTTTTGTTTTTGTTTTTGTTTTTTAAAAATGGGCTTTTTGCCCCATAGTCGCCAGCATTCTGGGCCGAATGGAAACAGGAAGCTGCCTACAGGCAGTTCCACCCCCCGGCATGCCCTGGGAATGCCCCCAGGATGTCGGAACGCCCCCTGGGATGCTGGCATGGGGATTTGCACTGGTGGGATGCTGGTGGAAGGCCCAGCCGGTGTCCCTGGGTGGAAGTGCTGCTGTAGTAACTGGAGACTGGTGTCCAGGACTCTCTACTGGCATTGGGACCGCTCACAATGGCGTAAGTAGCCAGGGCACTGGCGCGGGGGGCCCCAACACCGGCGAAGCCCCTTCCTGGCCTCCCAAGGACTTTCATCCACGGATTTCAGGAATGGGCTGTTAGTTAAGCAGTGGTTAAGAATAAATGTTTGTGCACATTCCATTTACACCTGTAAGGCCACTTAAGGATTAGGAAATCTAGTGGAAACCTACTATTGGTAGTTGTGATTTAACAAAATGCTGTTAAACATTGTGTTAATAGCACAAAGGATTTGTTGCTATGAAAATATGTATAGAAAGAGAAAACACGTTTTAATTAGTAGTCTAGTCATGTTCTTGTCTGTGCGATTTCTTGTCGCACGTCATAATATAAGAGAATTTGTGTGCTTTGAAACCAGCAGGAATAGTGAACCAGCTCTCCAGGAGATGGCCGAATCCTATAGTTTGAAGTCTTTGTGCCATGTTCATTGGCAGAGGCCCAAGAAGCCTGATGCGGTTTAGCTTGAGGCCCAGAGAGAGTGCCGTAGTTTAGAGCCAAACTCTGGAGATGGAACTGAGAAACAAAAAGACACTGCAAGTTATATGATGGGTCAACAGGGGGAAACCTCTCTTCATTATGGGATCATGTGATTGATGTAGGACTGGATTCCCTGGAAAGTAGATTATGCAGATTACAGATAGATTACAAAAGATTAATACTGGATGCAATGAAAACAGCATACTTGTCTCATAGAAGTAAATTTGCCCAGAAACTAAAGCAACTGCCAATATGTTGGTGTACCATCACAAAGATATTTCCCTACTATAACCACCATGAGCTGATTTTTTAAATTTGACCCTCCACTGAACTAAACATGTTAAACGTGTTAAAAATTATTTTTAGAACTGTATTATATATTGACGTACATTTTATAAAGACAAAATATATCACAACACAAGTTGACAGATTTCTGTTATTTAAAAAAACAAACTAGCAAACAAAAACAACAACCTCTCTTTTCCCCATGGCTTCAAAATTTACGGAAGGTCTACAGCTCTAGATAGAGATATCTTTTTATCAGTCTCAGCTAATTTCTCAGCTGTACTGCTTCCTGGAGAATAAGGACCTGGCCATTGATATTTATGACCTGGTAACCTTTCAGGGCTATTATTGAATGGTGGTTTTTGTGCCCTTAAAGTGATTGCAAACTTCACTTTAGGGCAAAATGCAGCCCCCTGCCTCCTGGTGAACTCCTAGTACTGGCATATTTCAAGGTTCTGATAGCAGACTATAAATACACATATAGTCTGTGTCCAACATAGGTAGTTTCCGCACTAACTATTCTCAGTGTTTAATGAAACATCTTATCTTTGTACGTTCACAACAAAAACCTTCCCTTTGGTCTTGGAAATGATTTCAAAGCGTTTTATGTCCATGTTTTCAACAAATGCTTATATGACGATGTATTTCCTTACCTTGCTTCAAAGATGACAATCCAAGGAGTGCGGACAAGTTGGAGAAGCTATTCATTTCTCTGCCCCTCTGTTGGCAACACCCACTGCAAAGCCTTTCTCCTTCCATTCCACCTTTCCCCTCCCCTCTCCATCCACCAATCATTTTCTTTGCTTTATTTTTCTTTTTCTTTACTGCATTTGGTCTACCAAAGGAATGTTGGAGCACTGGACTAACCCAGTTGATTTGTGCAAAGTCCTGATTAAACTTTTTCCTGATAGCTTATTTCCTTGAAGTGCGTTTTGTTACTTGTTTGTGGGACTTGGGGGGTGGCAGGGGAAAGAAGAGTTCCCCACTTGCGTGAACTAGAAAGAAAGCAGCAGGGAAAGAGGGGGGCAATGAAAGAGAGTGCAGTTGGAGGTGGCTGCAGGGCCCTTTTAATTGGCAGCATGAGCGCTGCGTCCCCTTCTGCGAGACGGCGGCTGCCATGGATTCCGTGCACAATGCTGCCTTGCAGGGCAGCACCAACAGCTCCTTTCTTCTTAGGGCATTTCTTGGTGGCAATGACTAGTTCAGTGTTCTGTGCTCCCACAGCACACAATCACACGCACAGGATTCCCATCTTCCTCCTGTTCTTTCTGCTATTTATTTTTTAAATTTATTGTATTTTTACTAGCAAATGAACAATGGAGTGTGTGACTAACCCCCAAGAGGATGGCAGCTCTGTGATTAGCACTGTGTGTGGGGGGGGGGGGAGGAATATGCCTGCATGGACATTGTGGTTAGGGTCTTTCTATATGCTGTGCAAATGATTTGATTCTTAAAATGGTATACGAATACAAGCAACACACAAAACTAGCTGAGGAACCAGGAAACTCAGCCAATCACAGCACTCCTTCGCACCAATGCTAGTGCACATGCATAAAAACAAAACAAAAAAGCAAGAGGGAGGCATGGGAGCATCTGCAACATATACATGATGCAGCATTCCCCCATGCTCTGCCCCTAAACTTTGCACTAACTTGGGAGGTGTGAACTGAAAAAAACACACATCTTGGGAGCTATCAATACTCTGGCGAAGTAGGCACAGTGTGATCAAGAATTATGAATATGCATCCAAAACTCACAGACCAAACATGATGATAATGCGCTGTAAGTTGTTGGTGCAGTAACAGCTATAGTTTCAGGAATATCTTCAATTATTTGAACTGTTTAAAAACGTTGGGGCGAAAGTCTAGCTCTCTCTGTTAGGTTAATATTCTCTGTGGTAGAAATGAACTCTGCAAGGTTGTAAACCATTCATTATATACTTCTGGATGGCAGATTGTTTATGCTAAAAAATGAGATGAGATGGCTCCTGCTTTCAGGTAAGAGATTGCTTTTATTACTGTAAGCTGCAAGTTGTTGATTAAATTTTAAAAAATGAAAGCAACCATTCTCTCCACTGCACCTTTTTATCAATCATTAAATGCTCACACACCTACAAACTGGCATTTGTTTGACAAACAGGATTTTTGGGGCAAGATAAGGTTAGAATCCGAACAATCCAATTGATGGCAACTTTTGCAGGCACTTAAACCTTATTCCCATGTTTCAGATCAGAACTTGAAACTGAAAAATAAGGCAACGTGCCCTGGCTAAAGCATTAAGGAAACGGTTCTGGACTTACCCGGAGCCAGCTTTGGTGTCTGGGGCGGGGGGATGAGAGTGGCTGAGCAGCCTTGCTCTCCCGGTCTAGGCTCCCGGGGTCTCGCCTGATTGGTCTGGGAGCCAATTACTCCCGGCCAGTCAGGCGGGGCAGGAGGCTATTGCTGAGCAGGGGGGAGGCTTCGCTCGGCCCCCTTGTCAGGCCTGTATCTCAGTTGCTTTCGTTTTCCCACTGACCAGACTCAAGGACTGTTATGCATACCTAAACTCTTTTGAAGCTGTGGGAACCACAGCGCTGTTTGTGTTTTGTAATCTCTTGCTTTCTTCATGCTTTTATATTACCAAGTGCAAGCCAGCAAGCTCCATTGCTGTCACCTTTTTCTTTGTGCTCTGTTAACCTATATGACCAGTAAAAACCAACTTCCTTGGACCTGACTGTCTCTGATGTGGTTTCTGGTTTAGACTGGGCCAAGGGCTTACATTGTGACAGCAAACCCTTCATACTCTCTACGACCTGCCTAGCGGGATCCTGGAGGACTTGGATCCCTGGGCCCTGCTGCTGGGGTCGTCAACTTGCCCTGACGACCCTACCCTCCTACGGGATGTGTTATTGGAAGCAATACGGACTGATGCGGAAATCAACGGCCTAGTGGAACTTATTCAAGGCCAGTGGCAATTGCTAGCCGCGGCACAACCTTGGACCTCTGAGGACTCGGATCAGAACGTCTACCACGACCTTGTGATCCTGGACGGGCTTCTGGATGAAGTACATGCTGGCCAGGACGACCTGGTCACCTTAACTCGCTTGTTGGCGAGGTTAACTTTACAGGAGGCTCAACAGCAACCTTTGCAAGTGTCCCCAATCCGCCCTGCCGTATCCCGAGCCATGACGGGATCGGCGCCGGAAGGTGTTTCACTGGTGCCAAATGCGGCTGAATGTCAAGCAGAGGCACAACGGACTGCTGTCCAAACGGCGCTACTGTTTGTGGGACTACCTAAGGATACCACGGTAGCCGATCTAACACAGTTGTTGACCCCAACTTTCGGGGCTGGGGCACCTGCGCTAGCAGTCCAGGTCCAACCGCTGCTGGGCGGGGAGTCTGAACCATTCCTCGCCCTTTTGGAGCAGGAGCTCCTGCCGATCGTTACCATGACTGCCGCCTTGAAGCTCGAAGCTGCCCAGGCTCTCGCGGACCAAAAGGCAACAGAAGCGGTGGCCAAAGCTCAGGCCGAACGGGAATGAGAACAGCAGTTGGCTGCCGAACAGGCGCGAGCGGATGTGCGCCCCAAAGACACCGTGCGGACCGGCCCCTCGTTGGGTCCAACGTTTTCTCCGGCTTTTGCTCCGACCCGCACCACCCGACACGCGCGTCGCCTGGCAGAATGGCTTCGGGGCTCTGACAACTCTGACGAAGAGGATTTGTATGGGGACGGCTCCCATTGGGCCACCGGTCTGCGGTCCAGTCGAGCACATCGTACGGGTGGTCCTGAGGACGAAGTGCACCTCTTGCGAACCCAAAACCGGGAGTTATACGATCGTGTAGACCGCCTCCAGGACCAAATGGAACGCTTGTTCCAAAAAAATGAGCGCTTGCAGCAGGCACTGACGGCTCCGGCCCAACCGCTCCCAGCGCAGCCCGTTCTCCCTGGCCCAGCAGCACCAGTTCACCCACCAGCTCAGTTGCCCGCTCAACTGCCAGCCCCTGGAGCCCCGGTTGCACCTGCTCACCCACCCGCTCAGCCGCCCGCTCACCCCCCGACCCCTGGAGCCCCGGTTGTACCAATTCCCGGGGCACCCAGGCAACCGGAACAGCCCATGCCCGGCCAGTGGAAGCAGCTTCGGCTGAAAACGACCTATGATGGTTCGCTCGAGACTCTGCCCTGTTTTCTGTATCAAGTGGACAGTTACATGAGAGAACAAGGACGATACGTTCCCACAGAGGATAGCCGAGTTGGTTTCGTAGCCTCTTTATTGACAGGGAAAGCAGCTGACTGGATGGTCCTCCAATTTGACACTAGGTCCCGATCTATCCGCTCCCTCAACAATTTTATGTTTGCCTTACGGAGACAGTTTGAGGACCCATTTATGGGGGAACGGGCCAAAGCAGAACTGTTACAACTCAGACAGGGCTCCTCACCAGTCCGGGAATTTGTAGACGAATTCCAGAGACTTGCCAGTAAAATTGTGGACTGGCCAGAGGCCACCCTCATTCATTATTTCAGAGAAGCCATACACCCTGACATTCTGAACTGGTCGTATATGCGGGGTGACCCCGAGACCCTGGAAGATTGGATTTTGCTAGCTGAGGAGGTCGAGAGCTGCCGACATTTCATTTCCCTGGTCTGACAACGGAACAGAGAAAAAAGCCCCCAAAAGCCCCCATCGAAAGCGCCGCTTTCCAGCCTGTGAAAACCTACGCGGCCAACTCTGGATCGCAAAACAAGATTCCAGAGGGGGGCTTGGCTTGTTTGCGGGGAATTGGGCCACTTTGCAGCGGCTTGTCCTCAGCGCCCAGAGACCACTCGCCCCAGCATACCACCTCGAGCTCGAGGACGACCTCAACGCAGAGGCACCGCGGCCACCCGCAGCGCAGTGCCGGGACGACCCACACCCTCTGCACTTCACGTTGAGGAATCGGCTAACCTTCCTGCACCAAGCGACCCCGGGTCCCGGATTACAAGTGCCCCAATGGGGGAAAACTCTCCTTCTTCCAATGAGGATGATCAATGGAATTCTCCAGCTCTACACCTGGAAACCCCTCTTGACCTGTCAAAAAACAGATACGGTCTGTGGTGAGTGGAGCATCTCCACAGACCCCTGCAGGATCTCCTGCTAAACCCAAAGCTCCTGTCATGGTGAGTGAAGTTGAAAACACTGTTTATGTGGATGTAGTGTTACAACACTATAAAGGGGGTCCCCAATTACATGTTAAGGCACTTATAGACTCCGGCTGCGGCCGCACTTTAATCAATGAGGCCACGTTCGCAGCCCTAAAAGTCAAGTCCGAGGCTCTACCAGCTCCCGTCCAATTCGCCCAGATGGATGGGAGCCATTTCAAGGGGGGACCAGTTGATCATCGCACACGGGGAGTGGCGATGGGTATCGGGTCCCATTGGGAACAAACAGACTTTACCATAGCCCCCATCCGGTTCGAAGTTGTTCTAGGGATTAATTGGCTCAAAGGTCATAGTCCCTATATAGACTGGGAAGCTGACACTATTACCTTTGCCAATCCCAAGAGCGACCGGCACCGACTCGAAGTCGCGGTGGTGCCTCCACCCGCTCGAGCTTTAACCTCCAATGCCTCATCGCCGACACCTTTGCCCGAAGTATACCGAGATTTTCCGGATGTTTTTGATATTAAAGAATGCGATGCTTTGCCCCCCCCACCGTACCACAGACTGTGCAATTGAGGTGGTGAAAGACTGCACACTGACTAAGAGCAAGATTTACCCTATGAGCGTTTCCGAACGCGCTGTGTTACATGACTTTTTGGATAAAAATCTTGCTTGAGGGTTCATTCGGCAATCGAATGCCCCCAACTCAGCCCCTGCGTTCTTTGTCTGGAAAAAGGAGGGTGACCTACGTTTATGCATTGACTTCCGAAAGCTTAACGCAGTTACCCAAGCCAACGCCTACCCCATACCGTTGATTTCAGACATTTTGGGACAATTACAAGAGGGACACATTGTCTTCAAATTAGACTTAGTGGAAGCTTATTATCGGGTCCGTATCCGTGAGGGGGACGAACCCCTCACCGCCTTCTCTAGCTGTTTTGGAATGTATGAATTTCTTGTGATGCCTTTCGGGTTGAAAGGGGCCCCGGGGGTCTTCATGCAACTCATTAACGAAATTCTCCATGATTTACTTTACCGTGGCGTGGTAGTTTATCTGGATGACATCCTCATTTATTCAAAAACCATGGAAGAGCATGTTGCTCTGGTCAGAGACGTTTTGCAACGTCTGCGTAAACACCAGCTCTATGCAAAGCTGTCTAAATGTGAATTCCACCAGGAAAAAGTGACTTTCTTGGGGTACATAATCTCTCATCGTGGCCTTAGCATGAACCCCGCTAAAGTCCAATCCGTACTTGACTGGACTCCTCCCTCTACCCGCAAACAAGTGCAGCAATTCCTGGGCTTTGCTAATTTCTACCGTGGTTTCATTCCCAACTTTGCTCAAGTGGCGTTGCCAATCACTGACCTCCTGAAAACAAAGGGTAGAGGGGTTTCTGCAACGTTGCCCACTGCCAGAATACTTTGGACTGATCAATGCCAATCCGCCTTTGTAGCCCTCAAGCGGCTTTTCACTTCTGAACCTGTACTACAGCATCCGGACCCGAACCAAATGTTTATTGTACAGGTCGATGCGTCCGATGTAGCCATGGGGGGGGGCTCTTCTACAGAGAGGACCGGACGGTCTCCTTCACCCCTGTACCTACTTCTCGAAAAGGTTTGCGCATGCCCAACTGAACTGGCCCATTTGGGAGAAGGAGGCATCAGCCGTCCATCATGCCCTTACTCTGTGGAGGCAATTCCTGGAGGGATCCAGGGTCCCCTTCGAAGTCTGGACCGATCACAAAAATCTAGCTGCCCTCACGGGGACCCATAAACTGTCCGCAAAACAACAGCGTTGGGCGGACTTCTTTGCCCAATTCCGTTTTGTTCTTAAACATGTGCCCGGGAAACAAAACGTACTTGCTGATGCCCTATCCAGGTTGCCTCAATACCCAGTAAAAATTGATCGGCCGACAGACTCTTTATTCACCCCGACGCACAGAGGGGCCCTGCCCGTACTGGCCATGCAGACCCGGTCGCAAACTCGGTCCCAGCCTGGAAACCGCACAGTGGCCAACAGAGTATCCAACACTAACCAGCCGGCTCCCTCGCCAGCCCCCCTTACGCCTCCTGTACCCGGCACCCAGCAGCAACCACTTCCCGCCCCCTCAATTGCCACCAGCTCCTGATCCACCTTCTTCTACGGGAGGAGGGGGAGTGATCCTCTCCGACTCCTTCCTGGACTCCCTTCGTGCTCAGTGCTTAGCCAAAAGCACTGCCCAGACCCTACCCCAAGGTTTGCTTGAGCAAGGTGGTTGTTGGTACAAAGACTCGAAATTATACGTGCCTACTTCGAAGAGAAGTCCTGCAATTGGCCCATGGAGCTAATACTGCGGGGCACTTTGGGTTCCTGGAAACCCTTCACTTGTTGCGCAGTTTTGGTGGGGGGGGGGATGCGTTCTGATGTGGACTCCTTCATTCGCAGCTGCCCTATTTGTGCCACGGTCAAACGGTCTCAAGGCAAGCCTCCGGGACTGCTACAACCGCTGGAAATTCCCAGCAAACCCTGGGAAGTGATTGCCATGGATTTCATGACGGATCTCCCCCTTAGTGGGGGCAAAACTGTACTGTGGGTTATTACTGACTTATTTTCCAAACAGGTACATTTGGTTCCGTGTGCGGGTATTCCCTCTGCCCCCAAGTTGGCCCGCCTCTTTGTGTCACATGTTTTCTGTCTGCATTCCTTCCCGCGCAAGATAATCTGCGACCGCGGAAGTAGTTTCGTGGCTAAATTTTGGAAAGCTTTTCTCAAGTTGGTGGGGGTGGAGCAAGGTTTGTCTAGTGCTTATCATCCCCAGACGGATGGGCAAACTGAATGTGTCAATGCTGTACTGGAATGTTATTTGCGTTGTTATGTCAATTACCACCAAGATGATTGGGTTGAACTGTTGCCTTTTGCAGAATATGCTTACAATAATGCTGTACATCAATCTACAGGATTCAGCCCTTTCTATGCTGTGTATGGTCAGGACTTCGGCCCTATTACCTCTGTAGAGGTAACAGAGGGGGAGGGGGATCCTGACGTGGCCTCTTGGGTGCATGCTCTCCGCACCACATGGCCCTGGCTGGTGAACAACATAGAAAGAGCCAAGCGCAAATATAAAGCGCAAGCAGATAAGCATTGCTCTCCCAGCAAGGACTTTCAAATTGATGAATGGGTGTATCTTTCCACCAAGAACCTGCAATCCGCTCGCCCTTGCCACAAACTCAGTGCCAAGTACATAGGGCCATATCCCATTGCCCGGATCATTAACCCTGTCACTGTGGAACTGACTCTCCCTAAAACCTTAAGATGTATCCACCCAGTCTTCCATGTCAGCCTCCTCAAGCTTCATGTCGCCTCCTCGGAATGGCACCCGGAACCGCCTCCCGAGCAACCCGTAATGGTGGGGGGGGGGAGGAACATTTTGAAGTGTCAAAAATCCTGGATTCACATATGCGGCATGTGTCCCTGCAATACCTAATCCGCTGGAAGCACTTCCCCCCTGCTTATGATGAGTGGGTGCGTGCACAGGATGTATCCGCCCCACACTTAGTGAACGCCTTCCACACCGCCTACCCGGACAAGCCATCCCCCTTGCAAGATGGGAGGGGGCCTTAAGGGGGGCAGAATGTCAGGCCTGTATCTCAGTTGCTTTCGTTTTCCCACTGACCAGACTCAAGGACTGTTATGCATACCTAAACTCTTTTGAAGCTGTGGGAACCACAACACTGTTTGTGTTTTGTAATCTCTTGCTTTCTTCATGCTTTTATATTACCAAGTGCAAGCCAGCAAGTTCCATTGCTGTCACCTTTTTCTTTGTGCTCTGTTAACTTATATGACCAGTAAAAACCAACTTCCTTGGACCTGACTGTCTCTGATGTGGTTTCTGGTTCAGATTGGGCCAAGGGCTTACACCCTTCCCCCACTGCTCTGCGTATGTCCCGGCGGCCCCCGCCCGTCACCTCAGTCTGTCTCCGGCTTTGGCCCACCCTCTGTCTACATTCCTCCTTCAAGTATGGGGGTGGGGGGGAAGAGGACAGTGGCAACCGGTGGAGGTTATTTGGCAAGCACTTAGCCATTTAAGTTTTAGGTGCCAGGTAAAAGCCTTTCTGTTTCCACAGACATAATATGCAGAGTTGCCAACCTCCAGGTGGTAGTAATCAAATAAATGGCTTGCAAGTGCTTACAGGAGTATGGAATTCAAAATATGGTACAAGACAAATATTTCCAAAATAGGAAAATAACAATGCAATACTTGCAGCGCAAGTACCACCAGGGAATCCCCCTGAAGGCGCGCGGGGGGGGGGGCGAATTTTCCCCCCGAACTCCGGATCCCCCCCGAATTTCCAGGGATCCGAAGTGGGGGAGTTCGGACTTCGGCACGGCCCGAATAAAAACGGCCGAATTTTGCCGAAGCCGAACTATATCAAAAAAAATTTTCAACAGCCCTACTGCTCATTCAAAAAATGAACTAAATATTTCAAAAGCCGCACAGTATATGGAACAACCCATAGGCATTTGTCTTGGCTTTGTAAAAATAAAAGGAACCTTGAAAACCTTGAAAACTGAAACCCAATAAACAGAAATCCGTAGGATGAACTGGCAACAGACTGAATGCTGACTGTATGTCGCTCTTTGACATTAACGCTCTGTGTCCACAGGAATGCACTATGCCCACCACATAGTCAAACGATGCATACTTGATGGTGCAAAGCTCCATTGGTATGGCCTCATTCACTGACAACCCCTTAGGGTACGATAAACAGTGAATCATTCTGAACTCCCCCAACGTTTTCTTAGGCATTATGCCTAAAGAGGATACTCTTAAATTTGGGAAAGGGGGGAACTTGAAAGGGCCCGCAACTCTGCCAGCTGTGTACTCTTTTGCAATTTTTGATGCCAGCACATCTGGCATTTCCTTAGCAGATTTTAAGTTTCCTGATAGCATTGGAACCCTGGGACCAAAGAAGGGGATCCTGAAACCCTTGAAAAAACCCACCCATAAATATTCAGTGGCACCTCTAAGTGGATAGCATGCTAATAATTGAGTCAACACACCCAATTTTACAGGGGACACAGCCAGTGTGTTTATGTTCTGGCTACTGCTTCCCCCCAGAATTGGTGCCACCTGATCCTCCATCCTTCCATCCCATGGAAGCTGAAGGTCTGTCCCCTCGAAATGGCCCTGCCCACTGCCCCCCGGGGGCAACTCTGCCGAGGGTGCGGGCCATAACACGATTCACAAGCATGCTCGAATCTACATTTTGTCCTTTGGCATTTTCCTTGGTTGTAGTCCCAGCAAAGTCACCGTGAAGGCTCCTTGCAAGACCCCCACCAATGGCCGGTTTTATTAACCTCAGTTGTGCTTTTTATATGGGGGTCCACATGCATAAGCCACAGCTTGTCATTTATGAGACTTTTCACTCTGCGAGGCCCTCTTTCTAAAAGCCTCATTGTATTCAATTGCTGGGCCATCCCCTGCCAAAGCTTGTACCCTCAAGATGTTTGCTAAATGATTTGCCAAATGCCAACCCTACTCTGGGTAAGCAGGGACCACTCGTCCCATGAAAATGGCATAACCTGCCATCCTTTTTTTGAAGTTCCTTTCCCCACTTCCAAGTTTATCCCTTTTCTTTTCTTTTGATGCTGATCTCGACTTTCTGCCTTTCTATCTCAGGCTTTTGTAGGGAAAAAAATATCCACATAATATCTGTCTAAAATGTCCTCTCTAATTCTCTGAGGGAGATGTATACCCGGGGGGTCCTCCCCATCTACAAACATAGATGTAATACGTGACCGTTTGGCCACCCTCCTTGACTCCCATACCGTTCTGGGGTGGCCCCTTCCTCCCCTGGCCCCTGTAACACCCTCTTGAGCAGAGTGTCAGGACCGGGGCTGTTCGGCTCCTCGGCTCCTCTGAGGTGTTATAACTTTCTCGGGGCTTCTCGCAGCTGCCTCGCTTTGTTGTTCTAACGGGCACTTTATCTCGTGCATTCCTCTCCCGTGGGAAACTGAGTTACTATGCCAACCTGCCATATCAGCTATGCTAATATATATTACTGATTTGTGCCAGCCAGCCATTCTTGGCTTAGTTAATTTGCAAGCACTGTTAACCCGTTTGATTTCCAATAAAGTCAACTTGCCTTAGGACCACCTGTCTGGGTTGTTGCTTTTGGGGATTCTTCGGGCCAAGGGCTTACACAGAGCCCAAGCCAGGAGGCCTGGCACCTGTGCTGCTGCTAACCCATAGTCAACGTCCTTGTCTAAAGACCCTGCTGAGGAATTCTCACCATCCGACTTCAAGCTGTCTGAATCCACCGCCCGGTGACCCTTCCGATGTCCGTGACTCCACCCCAGCCTCTTCTTTCGTTGAGACCTTTCACTGGAACTGGATGAACTTGATGGAGAAGAATCTTTTCTCCTGCTCTGTCTGGTAGAGGTGCGCCCACAACACTCTGCCTGCTGCTGTTGACTGGGCCTTGCTACTGCCGCCTCTGATCTCTGCGCACTGAGCGGGTCCACTCTCTCGGACAGTTGTTCCACCACCCTTGAGAAGCCCGGCTTCATCTGACCACCGTGACCTCACTCCTTCAGGTCTTTCCACTCGATTAGCTGGCGCCTCATTGTCATTGTCATTGGCACGTGGACCAACGCACTACAGGTTTTCCTGGTGTTCTGCCATCTCGCCTTTCAGGCTGCCGATGCCCTAAGGCCACCCAAGACCTCTGCGGGGGCCCCGCTGGCCCTCTAGTACAAGGAGGGGATGCATGCTGAGGCCTTTTTCTGGCAAGGCCATAATAAAGTTGTTTGTTTGTTTTGCATGGTGAGGCCAGCCCTTCTGAGAGGGAGTCGCCTTTTTCAGTGGCATGCCTGTTTGACCCTTCCCCAGCCAAAGCTACCCAGGAAAACACCTAAGGAGAGAGAGCACTAGAGGCAGTGACTTCAGCTCATGATTTTCTCAGCTCTGGCTCTATGCTCGCTCGCTCTCCCTCAGCGTCCCCTATTCTGCCTGCTGGCTGGGGGCCGAGTCCTTCCGCAGGCTCTGCTCGCCATAGCCTTCATCGTTTTCTGCCTCTGCCTCCTTCTTCCTTCCTTTATTCTCCTCCATCATCCGTCTTCTGCCTACAAAGTCGAAAAGGCAACTGCTGCTTCTGCTGCAGCAGCGCCTAATTTAACTCCAGAGGATGGACCGGAGGGAAAACTCTCCCTCCAGCATTCGACCTCTCTCTCTCCTCTCCCCCCGCAGGCTCCCGATAGGCTCATCTGAGCCTAATTGGGAGGCTCTCATTGGGTGGTGATCCTGCCGCCTCTCAGCTGTGTGTTGGGCCGGGAGCGGCTTGCAAAGTGCGCTTTTTCTCCCCACAGCCTCCAACGGCCCCCGCCCAACACTGGCTTCCTCCTGCCTCTCTCTCCGCCCAGGCCAGCAAAACGGGGATCCAGGTAAGCTCCCCGAAACCCTCGCTTTTAATGAGATGGGTTCCCAAGTATCAAAAGTAGACTTCTTTAGCTTAATCTAAAATTCTTAATTCTAAAGACAACTCTCTGCATTTTAATGGTATCCCAGTTGCCTCCTTTTCTTTCTCTGAATCCCTTATATTTAACCTTAACAACAGATAAGCAGTTACAACGGCAATGTATATTATAGATTTTTTCCCCTTTCTGTCCTGTGGCAATTGGCACTGTAGTTTTGTTTACCGGAACATAAAGTTCGGTAGAAATCCCTCAGTGACGTCATCCCACAGATGGAAGCTTCTCACTGTGGCTTTTTGGGATAGTTTCAAAACTTGTGATTCACTTCCTTAAATAGGAAAAAAAAATAAAGTGGCATTCTCCAAGGCATACTGTATTCTTGAGAGGATCAAAGCTCAGTGCTATAGCCTTAATGGTTTGCTTGTGTACTGTCCTGCAGTTAAAAAAAAACAGGTCAGAAAGCTTGGTACCGAAGACCACTGCATATGCTCTGGATGTGGTGAATTTGCTACCCGTTCATGTCACTAGGATAAACCATTGGCCTAACTCAATATAATGTGCTCTATGTCTTTTTCCATTATTGGAAAGAAAGCTGTCCAAGAAGAACTCCAGAACTCTAGAGTTAGATGGTTGTATTAATGTATGTGTATTCTCCACATTTGTAATCATACACGCCTGAACAGAATTGTAATTTGTGAACTGAGGAATTTGAGTGTGACTTACCACAGTTTCCCCGACTATCTGCCACTGGCAAGGAGCAGTAGTTTTCAAATTATTCTTTAGCTATCTTTAGTAGATCTATAAAGTGTTCAAGGGTGCAAATTAGTCATCACATCACCATATCCTGTAAAAATCAATGTAACAAACCACTATCCTCAATAGCCATATCAAAAGTTGCTGGTACCTACATATATCTGGGAAGACTTGGCTACTTGCAACATACAACATTGCCCTGAGACAATACCACAGGCAGTACTACACTGGCAATTCTGGGGAAACATAGAGAAAAATGGGCAAAGACATATATCACAAACCCCATTGGCAAGGAGCCTATGAACATGATGAATAATAATCTCTACAAGAATTGAAAGAAGGATCCACTCGAGGACTGAAACAAATACAGCAACAAATGACATTGCAGTTCCAGGAACATATAATTAGTAATAGAGGAAAACAGCATCAGTATGTGTGCCTTGGGACTATGCAACATCTACGGTATACATGGGAACCAAAGGAAAGAACCAGCATAGACAGAAAGCTGCCAACATGAACTGACCGACAGCATCTACCGTTCTCCTCTGGCACCATGCACCACACAAAGTGGATGTTGGAAACATAGTTCCCTAAGACAGTGTTTTCAACACATGCTGAAAACTGTTACCGAATGCCAGTTCTGTTACCGAATGCCAGTTGCTACACTCAAGAATTCACCAGGCTTCCCCTGGTGTCATCCCACACCATCCAGAGGCCTCAGAAAACAGAGGCCCAGCTTGCCTTACAGGCTGGGGGCACAAACTGATTTGTAGACAACAGAAGGTCCAGAGGGTTGATGTGGAGGTATCTTTCTTGTATCCATAGCTGGCTGTTGGCTGACTGCGTGTCCTCCACAGTGAGTATCATACCCTCAGAGCAAGGTATCTGCTTGAGTGCCATCTGAGGTGATGTGGAATGAAAGTGACCCTTTGATATATGTGCTGAGTGTGAGATCACAGATTTGAGCACCTGAGATGAAATGTCACCATGAGGAACCATTTCTCTATATCAGAAAATATCATTATCCCTTGACACCAGAGTTGTGCTGGAATTACTACCATGTACTTGGTGGCCTTTAGGGCAGTGGAGAGAGCCGAGTGAGATGTGGAACTAGGCATTCCTGAAGTCAATATTTATTTAGACATTGATATGCCATATCTTCAGAGACCTGCTCAAGGTGGCTCACAGCATTAAAGACAGAAGCAAACAAAGCTCTCAGTATTACGAGGGGAAGGATGGAGGGTCACCACCCTGAATTTTTTGAGTTCAGTGTATTCATTGATCCCTCTGAGGATGGAGCAGTTTTTTCGTTGTTTTGAGGGGATGGGGAAGTGTCTTGAGTAGAACTCCAGACTCCCTTGAGAGGATGGAACTGCTTCTATCACTTCTTTCTGAAGAAGGGAAGCTCATCTCATGATGGAGGGTTGGGTTGGGGGAAGTACCCTTGAATACTTTGGATAGGGGAGGTAAAATTTTATCTATGGTATGTCCTAGACTGATGATTATAAGGACCCATTCTCCCTCAAATGCAAGTTTCACTCTGGCTTCTGGGGTTAAAGATGTTGAGTGAAGATAAAGATAAAAGATAAAGATAAGGCAGAAGCCATAGACTTCAAACCCCAGTCAATGACATGCCAAGAGATGATCATCTGCTATTTAGTGAGTCTGAGAATTTCATCTTTGAAGATCACAGTGATATGCTGTGAATTATCTGGAAGGCAGTCCAATGCTGTTGATATCTTTTCCAAGAGAAATTTCTGGTATCTGGCCATACAGAATAAATAATTGGCCATTTTCAGGCACTGTGTGTGTGTGTATGTGTGTGTGTGTGTGTATGCCATTAAATCACAGCTGACTTATGGCGACCCTGTAGGGTTTAAAGGCAAGAGACATTCAGAGGGGGTTTGCCATGCCTGCCTCCATGTCACAACCCTGGTATTCCTTGGAGGTCTCACATCCAAATTCTAACCAGGGCTGACCCTGTTTAGCTTCTGAGATCTGACGAGATCCGGCTAGCTGGGGGCCAGTCTCTATGGTAAAAACCTTCCTGCTCCCAGCAGTAAGGATGTGACAGGTAGTACAATGAAAATTACCAGGCAACACAGGAGCCAGTTAGATTGATGCTCTGAACTGGCCAATAGAATCTGTGGCCTAGAAATCTGCAGTCAGTTTGGAGTTGGAGGTTGAAAGCAGACAGAAGGATGGGAGAGTTTGGTGAAGCGTCAATTTTAATAAGAGGGTGGGTTAAGGACTGCATATGGATAACTGTTCTAGAACCGAATTACTGGATGGCAGCTGGTTGCTGTGGGTTAATTGTAACCTGCCTGGGGAAAAGGTTCCCCTTCCTCTTGGGCAGGTACTATTCAAAACCTGACATCCCACATCTCCTTGTTATCTGTTAAAATTTGGCTCTGTTTGTGCACACTTGCCAGAGCACCACAGAAGACTAACTAGAGATGACAGGAAAGAGGTAAAAATGGAAGAGATAAGGAGAAAGAGGTGAGGAGACAACAACATATATATTTTAAAAAGGAAAAAGTAGCCTCCCAGAGAAGGTAACTCTGGAGAGAGTTTCTCATAATGCTGTGGTGGATGAAAGAGAATTGAAAACTTTCACCATTTGATTCTGTTGATTGTATAAAGTGACCTTGGGTAAAAAAATAAAAAGGAGGGTAAAAAAAAGGAGGCAGATGGGAAGGTAAAGAATTAAATGATCCATGATAACTTTCTCATTACCAGTATGTGCTCCAAGTGATGGGAAGCTTCAAGGGCAGCACTCACCTGGATTGCTTCCCTACAGTACCTGGCTCCCATCCCCTTAGGCCAAATCAATACACAGCAATGCAACAGCAGTCTTACAACAACATCAGGCAGTTCTGCAACTTAAAACCTTTGCATGGGCTAGTTCCGCAAAGGGGAGTGAAACTGAACCCCTGCAGTAGAAGGAGAAGTAAGTGAGTTAGAGGCGGACAAGGGGCAGCGTTCACACGTGCCGCTACCCCTGCACCACTTCTTGCTGCGCCACCAATCCCCACCCCTTTCCCCCTCATCGCATCGGTGCAGAACCAATGAGAATCTTCCTGCAGCCCAGCAATCCCCCCAACTGCTGAGATGGCTCATAGCTGAGCTGCCCATCAGCTGTTAAAGAAAAAAAGGTACATAGAAGAGTCTGTGGCGGGGGGGGGGGGGGAGAGACAGAGCTTAGCTTTGCTGTTTTGATGGGATGCTAAACTCTACCTCTCCTCTAGATTGGCTGTAGGCAGAACTTTCAGATGGACCAGTTTCCCTTTATGTTGGAGCAAAGGAGATTATAAAATGGAAAGCCCCAGGAATTATGCTCAAAACGACTAAATTGTCACGGGGAAGCTCCCAAATAAAGCAGGGACATGCATATTCCAACTAAGGAAAAATTCCTGTATGGAAACAGCTGTGCTTTCACGTGACCCAGTTTGTATTTCTGCTTAAAAATGTCTAGTTTCACTTTCTTCATACTAATTTATGTATTTGGGAATTAAAGTTGGAGGTTTTGGTTTAACATTTTCTTGATCGGTCTGGCAATGTATTTGCAAAAGCAACAGTAAAGCCAACAAATAAATTAAACAAACAAACAAAAAGCTGCCTTGAGTTTATGGAGATCAGGCAGGATATACATGTTTTAAATAAATAAAATAAAATATTGTTGAAGGCTTTCACGGTCAGAGTTCATCGGTTCTTGTAGGTTATCCGGGCTGTGTGACCGTGGTCTTGGTATTTTCTTTCCTGACGTTTCGCCAGCAGCTGTGGCAGGCATCTTCAGAGGAGTAACACTGAAGGAGAGACACACATGAACACATGAAGCTGCCTTATACTGAATCAGACCCTTGGTCCATCGAAGTCAGTACTGTCTACTCAGACCGGCAGCGGCTCTCCAGGGACCCAGGAAGAGATCTTTCACATCACCTACCTGCCTAGTCCCTTTAACTGGAGATGCCGGGGATTGAACCTGGGACCTTCTGCATGCCAAGCAGATGCTCTACCACTGAGCCATGGCCCCTCCCCAAGACACTGTCCTTCAGTATTACTCCTCTGAAGATGCCTGCCACAGCTGCTGGCGAAACGTCAGGAAAGAAAATACCAAGACCACGGTCACACAGCCCGGATAACCTACAAGAACCAAATAAAATAAAGTTTTTTAAAAATTGGGAAACAGATCTATATAGAAGAAGAGGAAGAAGAAGAGTTGTTTTGTAAATGGTGACTTTCTCTACCAGTTAAGGAAGAATCAAACCTACCCTTCCCCTACCCTCCCCACAACAGACACCCTGTGAAGTAGGTGGGTCCGAGAGAGCTCTAAGAGAGCTGTAACTAGCCCAAGGTCACCCAGCTGGCTTCATGTGTAGGAGTGGAGAAACCAGCCCGGTTCACCAGATTAGCATCTGCCGCTCATGTGGAGGAGTGGGGAATCAAACCCGGTTCTCCAGATTAGAGTCTACCGCTCCAAACCGCTTCAAACAACCACTCTCAACCACTACTCTACATGCCAACCAGTGCCAACCAGAGTCTTATACAAGTCTTAATATCATGTCCCCCTCCCATGGCTATAAAACATGAAATGCAGTATTAGGCTTTTCTTCCTCTTATTACAGTGGAAACAGGAGATATTGGCATGCTAATAATCTCATCTTTCCTTCTTAAATAAATAACACAGCACTTTGTATAAATGTCCCACATTTCATGCATAAAAACTGACTTTTACAGCAAAGTGCAGGGTCACAAAAGAATCCCAATGCACACGCTATGATCGGAACACATCTGCATGCAATTTGCCTTTGCAACACCATGTGCTAAATGAATACTGGTTATATAGAGCTCATTCAGAAAGTGGGAAATCTTTAACAACATAATAAAATTTGCCAACCCCTTACTTTGAAAAGGACTGTAAACTATGTTACATTGTTTACTTGCATGGCAGTGATAGATTGTTTTCTACAACCACACAGCCGAGAGTACCACACTGTCTCGGTTTTAAATGAGATTTGTACTGCTACCCTGGGAGATGCACTCACTCCTAAGAGCACACCAGCAATACAATACTCTCTGTATTCCTGAAGTAAATTTTTTTTTTTACTATGAACAATACAAGACATAGCTGCATGTTGTATGGAAACAAGCTTGTGGAACATTGCTAAGGAACTCTGGCATTAGAAGAAGAGCAAGAAGAGTGGGCTTTTTAAACCCTGCTGCTCTTTGCCTTTAAGGAGTCTCAAAGCAGCTTACAATCACTTTCCCTTCCTCTTCCCACAACTGACTGTTGGCGTATGTTAGGAAGCGTTACAGCTCAATAGACGAGTAATCACAGCAGACTCAGCACATATAAATAAGTGCTCTTTTATTAACAGTGTCAAAGTGCTCCGCTTGGCTATCAATATTCCACAACCCACATCTATACAAGTTCTGTACAACATATATACATTTCTGGCCCTGTCCAGCAGCCAATCAACAGTTAGCCACCCAGTGGTCAGATATCATCCTGCTTGAACCAGCTCAGTCCAGCTTTACTGCTAAATCAGCAGCAGTCATGTGACACCAGCTGTCATCTGGCTGTCACTCAGATTACAGCAATCTAACTGCTTGCTATGACCAGTCTTAAATCCCAACACTCCTCCTAGACTGCTATAGCAAGCCCCAGTTTACTTCTGAACTGTTCAAACTTTTCTGAAGGCAAACATTTGGTGAAGATGTCAGCAATATTTACATTTGAAGCACAATGTTTTAGAACCATTAAACCATTGTTGACCGCTTCCCTGACATTCTGGTACCTTATTGTAATGTGCTTACTTCTGGTTTTTATTCCTTGATACCCAGCCAACTGCTGTGCTGCAGTATTGTCACAGTAAACACATACAGGCATTTCCCAACCAAGATTTAGATCTTTAGCCAGTTGACTCAGCCATTCCAGCTGAATCTCACAATCGCTTAATGCAGAATACTCTGCCTCACATGTGCTGGTAGCCACCTGAGTCTGTTTTAAAGACTTCCATATAACCAGTAGTGCCCCATGTAGATACAGCACATACCCAGTGGTAGACTTTCCATCTTCTCTGTCACCCCAACTGGAGTCACTATACACCGTGACTGTCTCCTCTGCATCAGCCTTTAAACACAACCTGGCTGAAGCTGAGCCTTTTAAGTAACGCAGCACTCTTTTTGCTGCAGTCCAGTCCTTCATGTATGGGCATGCACATTTCTGACAAAGCAAATGCACCGCCATACAAATGTCTGGTCTTGTCCAGCATGACAGATATAACAATGAACCCACCAACGATTGGTATTGACTTTTATCATGGAACACGTTATCATCCACCTCTTTCATATACCCTGTTGTCATGGGAGTCTCAGTGCTTTTGGCTTCTGACATTCTAAATTTTACTAGGAGCTGCTCAATCTTTTTCTCCTGGCACAACTCAAAATACCCTTCTGGGTTCCTGGTAATCTCTACCCCCAGATAATTTTGGATGTCACCAAGGTGCTTTATTTTAAACAGTTTTTCAGTAGTCTCCTTAAACCAGTTTAGTTGTTCATTTGTGTGACACAACAAACACAAATCATCGATATACACAAATAACACACAGTCAGAGCCCTTCACACATTTGGTAAACATGCAAGGATCAGCAACACCTTGCTTAAACCCAAGATTTGCCAATGCCTGGCTGAGGCATTGGGACCACGCACATGCACTCTGCTTCAACCCGTACAGTGCCTTGTGCAATTTTAGTACTCCCTGTTGATCTTTACACTCAAAACCAGCGATCTGCTCCATATATATCTCTTCACTTATTTTTGCATTTAAATACGCAGTGGTGAAATCAAAATGATGCACCATTTTATCTTTCACAGCTTTACACAGTGCAGCCCTTATAGTTTCAGCTTTCACAGTGGGAGCAAACAGTTTGTCAAAGTCCTGTCCTTCAATTTGGGAATAACCCTTAGCCACGAGCCTGGCCTTCCGGAGTATCTTCCCTTCTGGACCCTGTTTGATCTTGTAAAGCCATCTGCACCCTATGGCCTTTCTCTGTTCTGGCAGTTTTGTTATAGAGAATACCTTATTCTCTTTCAGGGAATCAAACTCTGTTTGCATGGCTTCTAGCCAGGCCTCCTTTTCCCTGCTTTCCAAAGCCATCATCTCCTGAAAATTCTTTGGTTCTTTGATCTGCACGTGATTGACATCAGTAGTCTCAAAACCATACCTCACCGGGGGGATTCCTTTAGTGCTTCTGCTGGACACCCTAGGAATCTGCCTCTCCTCCTCAGCCCTTGGTGATGAAGCCATCTGAGGAGATCCCTCCTGCTTCACCCCATCTGCATCTTGTGAGAGATCTGTTAACGGAAGCCAAATTTCCTTTGGCTCCTGCTGTCCATGTATCCTGGCCCAGTTACTTCCCTCACAAAAATTCACAGCCCTGCTGTAGCTGAGAGAATTATGTTCATCAGCAAACCGGTATGCCTTCATGCCAGACTGATACCCAAGGAAAGTTAGTTTCTTAGCTCTCGCTCCTCCTTTCCTTCTCTTGGATACTGGCACATCAACCCAGGCTTTTGTACCAAACACTCTGAGGTAACCTAAGCTAGGGTCCCTCTGGTACAAAACCCTGTAAGGAATGTCATTTATGGACCTGGTCCAGATCCTGTTGGAAACATAGCTCGCTGCCTTGATGTCTTCTGCCCAGTATGTCATTGGCAACCCTCCATCCTGCAACATGGAATACATTTTAGTCTGTAGTATTCCCCCATGTTGCTCAGCAATACCATTTTCCGCTGGCACCGCCACGTTGGCAACCCTGTGCCGCACACCTTGCACCTGCAACCATTTCTTAAATTCAATTGACATGAACTCACCCCCAAAGTCTGTTTGAAGAGAATCCAAATTACATTTAAGTTGTTTTTGCACTCTTTTGGCCCAATACTTGAATGTTTCAAACACCTCTGATTTCCTTTTCAAAGGATATACCCATGAGAACCTGGTATAATCATCAATCAGAATCAAAGCGTATCGGTTACCTGAGTGACTCTCCCTGTACGGGCCTATGACATCTGCATGAACCACCTGTAGTGCAATATCTGAGAGTCTCTCACTATGCTTAGCCACTGGGTAAGCCTTTGATTTGGAGCTTTTACAAACTTCACAATCCAAGTAATTCCCACACTCTTTAACCTTTTCCTTTCCCAGTAAGGCTAGCGTTTTCTTTATGGTCTCAAAGTTTGCATGGGCCAACCTTCTATGTAAAAGATGTATGCAATTATCATGGGGGCTCTTATTAGTTATCATTTTAGCCTCCACATGCCTATTTTCCACCACATACACATTATTACACATTTTCCCTGTAAGAAGCACTTTCCCATCTTTGGATATCTTACAAGCCTTGACAGCAAATGTTACAGTAAACCCAGCCCTATCTAGGGCATATACACTTAATAAATTATTCTCAATCTCAGGGACACATAGCACCTGTTTAAATGCATAGTTCAATGCTGGAAACCACACACTCCCCTCACATGTCACCTCTGAATTTCTTCCATCAGCCAGGCTAACATGCAACAAACTGGAGTCCTGTGTGTCCTTTAACAGTTCCTCATTCCAGCAAATGTTCTGTGAAGCACCAGAGTCTAAAATCCAGACACCGGCTGTGTCATTGTGCCCAGTCAGCACTAGTGACGCCTTCTGACCGCACACAAATCCACGTGAAGACTGGTCCCTTCGGCTTTTCTTTCTTGCTTCTGGGCGATTGCGCTGCAAATGAGTTGTATCTCCACAGAAGTAGCACCGCCTGACTTTCAATGCCACATGTTGCTGCAAACCACTCCGTTCCGCATTTTTCTCCCCGCCGGCAAAGCTTTGCTTCTTCTGACCTGGCAGACTTCCCTCTGGCTTGGCAGGCTTCCCAGGCTCCGAAGCAATCACTCTTTTTTCATGCTCCAAAATCCTTCCGATCACATACTGCAGTGTTAGTTTACCTACATCTACAGATTCCAGTGCAGTGACAAGCATATTATACTGCTCAGACAGAGAGCTCAGAATTATAAACACCTTGTCATCTTCCTGCAAAGTCTTTCCTCTCTGCTCCAGCATTTGGAAACATTCAGTCAGTTCATTAATATGTTTCCTAACAGAAACCCCCGGCAGAAGAACAGTTCTATACATACGTCTCGTTATGGCTATTAAAGAGCTAGCTGTTTTCTGCACGTAGACTTGAGATAAGGAGTCCCAGGCTGCTTTCGCTTTCAGAGCTCCCGTGACATGGACAATCTGGTCGTCAGCCACGCTCAGCACTATTATAGCCAGTGCCTTCTCATCTTTCACCCGTCCTGCGGTGTCTCAGGGTCCGGGGGGTTGGAGGCATAAATCCACAGTGCCTCTCTTTTAAGGTAGTGTTGCATACGTAATGCCCACACAGCATAGTTGGTAAAAGTGAGCTTCTCCACAAGCAAGGACGTTGCAGCTTGAGCCATAATTTCCTCCGCTCCCTGCTGCTCCTGCTCTGTGTCACTCTCCTCCTCCGCCTCGGACGCACTGCTGCTGGCAGACCTGCTGGACGCCTCCTCTGCTCCGTCTGAATCAACCTCAGACATTCACTCGCCTTCTGCTCACCACAGCCCTTGTTCCACAGATAGTATCTCTGCTCAGAACCTCCAGGACGTAGCGCAGTTGAGCTGTGCTGGGCCCATAGCCCTGTTGGCGTATGTTAGGAAGCGTTACAGCTCAATAGATGAGTAATCACAGCAGACTCAGCACATATAAATAAGTGCTCTTTTATTAACAGTGTCAATGTGCTCTGCTTGGCTATCAATATTCCACAACCCACATCTATACAAGTTCTGTACAACATATATACATTTCTGGCCCTGTCCAGCAGCCAATCAACAGTTAGCCACCCAGTGGTCAGATATCATCCTGCTTGAACCAGTTCAGTCCAGCTTTACTGCTAAGTCAGCAGCAGTCATGTGACACCAGATGTCATCTGGCTGTCACTCAGATTACAGCAATCTACCTGCTTGCTATGACCAGTCTTAAATTCCAACACTGACACCTTGTGCGGTATGTGGGGCTGCGAGAGTTTGCAGAGAATTGTGACTAGCCCAAGGTCACCCAGCAGGCTTCATGTGTAGGAGTGGGGAAACCAACCTGGTTCGCCAGGTAAGAGTCCACCACTCATATGAGGGAGTGAGGAATCAAACCCGGTTCTCCAGATTACAGTCAACTGCTCTTAACCACTACACCATGCTGGATGGACCCCCTATATATGCACATTTACTAAAATGAAGCACCCTTAAGGCCCTTTATTTCAGTGGGAAATACAGTCCCATTGAAATCAACCAACTCAGAAATGCCTAACCTTCGCTACATTCGGCCCTTTTTGTGGTAGATCAGACATCCTTGTGCAGCCAGGAGGGTTTATGGACAGTCCACACAGCTTTTCAGTGAGCTCATAAAAGTAATGTACAGAATGGCAAATATGTGGTAGGTTTAGTCTCCCAGATCACTCCATCCTCCCCAAACTCACGCAGTCTTAGGTACACACCTACAGCAATATAAAGGGGCAGAAGTTTCAAGTTGTCATAAATCATACAACAGCTGCCAAATAGCATGTGAAGAGTATGAATGTGAACATGAAGTATAATATGAAGAGTATGAAACTACCTAAGACATTGGTCTGAGATGGCAGACGTTCAACTTTGCAGTCCTTTGATTAAGAGACAATGTCCCCAAGTGGTGGTGGTATAATGGGTTTCACAAATTGCCTTCTGAGCTCAGCCGAAATAATGAATGTTTTATTCCACTTATCGTCTTCAGTATGAAGTATTTTGTTACAGCTGAATAAAACGAGAGAGATATTCCATGAATTGGGCATCACAGATAAGGTTGTCCAACCTCCAAGAGGGGGCCTGAAGATCTCCTGGAATTTCAACACATCTCCAACCACAGAGACCTGTCCCCCTTAGGGCTGCCAACTCTGGGTTGGGAAATACCTGGAGATTTTGGGAGCCAAAAAAGGGTGGGGTTTGGGATGGGGACTTCAATGGTGTATGATGCCACAGATTCTACCTTCCAAAGTGGCCATTTTTTCCAGATGAAGTGGTCTCTGTTGCCCTGGAGAAAATGGCTGCTTTGGAGGGTTGACTGTATGGCATTGAACCCTGCTGAGTCCCACCTCTTCCCAAGCTCCATCCTCCCTAGGCTCCACTCCCAAATTTCCAGGAATGTCCCAGTCCAGCATTGGCAACCCTAATTATGGTAGACGTTACTGGATATTCTGTTTCTAAAGAGCTTGTTGTTTTGAGGTTCTTAAACTTCTTGGCAAGGCCTAGTGAATTGTAATTTCAACAGCATGTCCAGATATTGGCTCCAACCTTCTCCAGCTTAAGAGACTCCTTTTCCAATGGAAGAGAGCCACTTAAATTGGAGGAAAGCTCCTAGGGTTTTGATTACTGGTAGGATACCACCACTAACTATCAAGCCTGGTGCTCTTGATTTTGGATGCATGAAGAAGCAACTTGCAAGGATGAAAAAACATTCAGTGCTTTGTTAAGAGCTGCTTGCCCAGTAAAAGATGCTGTAATTTGCCATTCTGTTTAGGGTTGCCAGGTTCCTCTTCGCCACCAGCAGGAGTTTTTTGGGGTGGAGCCTGAGGAGGGCAAGTTTGGGGAGGGGAGGGACTTCAATGCCATAGGGTCCAATTGCCAAAGCAGCCATTTTCTCCAGGTGAACTAGGGTTGCCAGGTCCCTCTTGGCAACTGGCTGGAGGCTTCTGGGGCAGAGCCTGAGGAGGGCAGGGTTTGGGGAGGGGAGGGACTTCAATGCTGTAGAGTCCAATTGTCAAAGAGGCCATTTTCTCCAAGGGAACTGATCTCTATCAGCTGGAGATCAGTTGTAATAGCAGGAGATCTTCTGCTATTACCTGGAGGTTTGGAAATCAGCACAGAGATAACTGTATGAAGCGGACACATAAGTAACATGTTTAAACATATATTCAACCAAAGTGCAGTGATACAAATAAGAAACACATACAACTATGTACACAAATATACAATACTTCTTCTAATGCAGTCTTTGTGCAAAAGGGTTTTCTGTTGAGCAGTAATTGTAGAAAAATTCTTTAAAAGGTCCATAAGGTACTCTTTAAAAGGTCCATAAGGTACTCTTAAATCTTCAAAAGAAGACAATGGCTGGGGGATGGCCGTTTCAAGAAAATTTCTTCAGCCCCAATTCATTCCTATATTAATACAATATGCTGATATAAAATCTAGCGTTATAATAATAAATACCATAAATATATAAAACCTTCATACTTACAATCTTACAGTGTTACATATCATGCATTCAAGTTAGCTGGTTCCCTTAGGATACTCCCAAGTGTAAAGGCTAAGCTCGCATAAAATCCACCTACCACTCACAGCTGCACATAAACGATTCTGTTGGTCGTGTCTCCGGTAGCATTTACCGTAATCTATCTAATAGGTGCGACATCATCATCAAAATACAATTGGGACTCATATGAAACAAGAGAAATCATTGTCCAGATTTAAACCATTGGGCTTAATCATGTTAAACAGATGTATAAAGTAACTTTCCTTCTGTCTTAAAATCCTTTCAGTGTCTCTTTTCTCATAACGCTTACCTATCAGATTCCAAATAATAAAAAACCTCAAATCATTCTCTGAATGGTGCATCTCTATGAAATGATCGACTACCGGAGAACTAGACATTTTAGCACGGATCCTTGTTCTATGTTCTAAGATTCTAGCTTTGATTGGTCTAGTACTAGAACCTATATAAAAAAGGTCACACGGGCAACGAAGGCAATATACCGAATTTTTTGTTTCACAATTAGTAAAATTTTTTAATGTGAAAACAAAATCAGAGTCTACCTTTTTAAATTCTTTAACCTCTAAACAGAGGCTGCAAGCCAAGCAGCCATGGCATTTATAATGTCCCCTACATCTATCAGACCTTTCAGACATAGTAGTTAGGCTACATAGATCTGTATGCACTAGTTTATCTTTGATAGATCCCGTTCTTCTATAACCAAGTCTGGGAAGATTCTCACATCCCGGTATGTCCTTTATCAGGTGCCAGTGTTTCTTGACTATCTGACCATATCTTAGAACATAGAACACTCTATTAAAGGCACTGGAGCATGCAAGATTTTTTCTTTTGTCTAGTTGGTAAACTCAGGGAATGTTGCACATACTGTGCTGTGTGTGTGCTAAGTGCCGTCAAGTCACTTCCGACTCATGGCAACCCTATGAATGAAAGTCCTCCAAAATGTCCTATCTTTGACAGCCTTGTTCAGATCTTGCAAATTGAAGGCTGTGGCTTCCTTTATTGAGTCAATCCATCTCGTGTTGGGTCTTCCTCTTTTCCTGCTGCCCTCAACTTTTCCTAGCATGACTGTCTTTTCCAGTGACTCTTGTCATCTCATGACATGACCAAAATACGACAGCCTCAGTTTAGTCATTTTAGCTTCTAGGGTCAGTTCAGGCTTGATTTGATCTATAACCCACTGATTTGTTTTTTTGGCAGACCACGGAATCCATAACACTCTCCTCCAACACCACATTTCAAAGGAATCTATTTTCTTCCTATCAGCTTTGCTCACTGTCCAGCTTTCACACCCATACATAGTAATAGGGAATACGATGGCATGAATTAATCTAGTCTTGGTGGCCAGTGACACATCCTTACACTTCAAAATCTTTTCTAGCTCCTTCATGGCTGTCCTTCCCAGTCTCAATCTCCTTCTGATTTCTTGGCTGCAGTTTCCCTTTTGGTTGATGGTGGAGCCAAGGAATAGAAAGTCTTGAACAATTTCAATTTCCTCATTGTCAACCTTAAAGTTGTGTAATTCTCCTGTAGTCATTACTTTTGTTTTCTTGATGTTCAGCTGTAGTCCTGCTTTGGCACTTTCTCTTTTAACTTTCAGCAGTAGTCGTTTCAAATCTTTACTATTTTCTGCCAATAATGTAGTGTCATCAGCATATCTCAAATTATTAATGTTCCTCCCTCCAATTTTCACTCCACCTTCATCTAAATCAAATCCAGCTTTCCTTATGATATGTTCTGCATATAGATTGAAGAGATAGGGAGATAAAATACATCCTTGTCTGACACCTTTGCCAATTGGAAACCATTCCGTTTCTCCATATTCTGTTCTAACTGTGGCCTCTTGTCCAGAGTACAGGTTGCGCATCAAAACGCTCAGAGGTAGTAGCACACCCATTCCCTTTAAAACCAGCCATAGCTTTTCATGATCCACACAGTCAAAAGCTTTGCTGTAATCTATGAAACATAAGCTGATTTTCTTCTGAAATTCTCTCGTATGCTCCAGTAACCAGCGTATATTTGCAATATGATCTCTAGTGCCTCTTCCTTTTCTGAAACCAGCTTCAACATCAGGCATTTCTCGTTCCATATATGGTAACAGCCTTTGCTGTACTTTGCTAGCACATGGTTTAAGGAATTATTGATCAGCTTGACCACCAGATATTTGCAAACTCTGTTTTATTTTAGTAGTTCCAGCATTGTTTCAGTGAGACACGCTTCACCTGTCTCCTTTTATTTAATAATCCATCTTCTCCCGTACATTCATAAGAGTTACTTGTCTTTTGTCTAGCGCAGGGGTCCCAAACCATTTTGAGCCTGCAGGCACTTTTGGAATTCTAATATAGTATGGTGGGTGTGGCCACAAAATGGCTAACATAAAATGGCTGCTGCAGGAGGCGGAGCCAGCCACAAAATGGCTGCCACAGCTTACCTTCAGTCATACTGTTTATGCTGTGGTGGCATCTGCTGCCAAAGCAAAGTTTTTAAAAAATCTGTGCAGCCAATAGGGTTACCAGGTCTGGGTTGGGAAATACCTGGAGGTTTTACCTGGGGTGGAGCCTGAGGAGGGTGGGGTTTGGGGAGGGACTTCAATGCGGTATAATGCCATAGAGTCCATCCTCCAAAGCAGCCATTTTCTCCAGGTGAACTGATCTCTGTCACCTGGAGATCAGTTGTAATATCGGGAGATCCCCAGCCACCACCTGGAGGTTGGCAATCCTAGCAGCCAATCAAATCTCCAATGGCTGCTCAGAAGCCTTGCTGGGCAAAAGCTCCACCTGCCCCCTTTCACTTTTAAAAACACCTGGCAAGCACCCGGAAAGATGTCAGCAGGTGCCACAGCACCCACAGGCACCACATTGGGGACTAGCGTTGTCAGGTCCCTCTTCGCCACTGGCGGGAGGTTTTTGGGGCGCAGCCTGATGAGGGAGGGGTTTGGGGAGGGGAGGGACTTCAATGCCATAGAGTCTAATGTCCGAAGAGGCCATTTTCTCCAGGTGTACTGATCCCTATTGGCTGGAGATCAGTTGTAATAGCAGGAGATCTCCAGCTAGTACCTGGAGGCTGTTCTCTGCATATTGGGGACCCCTGGTCTAATGCACTGATAGATGGGGGAGAAGCTGGGTATAGCTTTGCTTTATCTCCAAGAGATTTGTTTTTGCAGCCATCACACTGTAAACAAAGCTGACTGTTTTCTTTCTCCTACTTCCTCTTTAACTTTTCTTCTGTGTTAGGATGTCCTTTCATTTTGATGTCACTTCCTCTTTTCTCTCTTTTGGTGTAGCTGCTTAAAACTGTAACTATAATCTCTGGACATATTTATTTGTAATGTAATATAACAGAAACACAATAAATAATTGAGTAGTTTTGTTGCTACATAGCTATAGCCATTTGGTGGCCTGACCTGGATGGCCCAGGCTAGCCTGATCTCGTCAGATCTCAGAAGCTAAGCAGGGTCAGCCCTGGTTAGTAATTGGACTGGAGACCACCAAGGAAGTCCGAGGTTGCTGTGCAGAGGAAGGCACTGGCAAACCACCCGTCAGTCTCTTGCCATGAAAACCCCAAAGGGGTCTTCATAAGTCGGCTGCGACTTGACAGCACTCTACACACACACACACACACACACACACACATATCCATTTGGTACAGACAGCACATTCCTTTTTCAGAAAAAATGTAGGGTTGCCAGGTCCCTCTTTGCCACCGATGGGAGGTTTTGGGGGCATCAGTATGCTGATGACACCCAGCTTTTTCTGTTGATAAACGGCCACCCAGACTCCGCCCAGACTGGCCAGGTGCTTGGATGCCATGACTGGATGGTTGAAGAAAAGCTGACTGAAATTAAATCCATCGAAGACGGAGGTCCTTTGGCTCGGCCGGGGCAGCCTTGGGGTGGGGTGCTGGCTCCCGTCTCTTGATGGCGTGCAATTAACATCTGCACCTGCCGTCAAGAGTCTGGGTGTGATCCTTGATGCCTTCTTATCAATGCTCAGGTCACAGCCGTGGTCAAGGTGGCCTTTTTCCATCTCCGCCGGGCTCGGCAGCTGGTGCCTTACCTCTCCAGCCCTGACTTAGCCATAGCAATCCATGCGATAGTCACCTCTAGACTGGAGTACTGTAACTCGCTCTACGTAGGGCTGCCCCTGAGACTGACCCAAAGGTTCCAGCTGGTGCAAAACACAGCAGCGAGGCTCCTTACAGGGTCTTCGCCGCATGATCATATAACACCAGTGTTAAAACAACTACACTGGCTCCATCTGGAGCATCGGATCAGGTTCAAGGTGCTGGTTTTGACCTTTAAAGCCTTACACAGTTTGGGACCATCATACCTGCGGGACCGCCTCTCCTGGTATGCCCCCCAGAGAGCCTTACAATCTGTTAACAGTAATCTACAGGTGGTCCCTGGCCCGAAGAATGTGTGGCTATCCTCAACAAGGGCCAGGGCTTTTTCAGCCCTGGCCCCAGCCTGGTGGAATAGTCTTCCTGGTGACATCAGGGCCCTGCGGGATCTTAAGGAGTTCCACAGGGCCTGCAAAACGGAGCTGTTCCGCCAGGCCTATAACTGAGGACAGCAGCAAGAGGATCCATCTTTACTGGTCTCCCCATCCCGCCCCCCACTCTTGAAATCTGTGGGGAGCTGAACTGCTGATATTTATTACACTGTGGCACCTAGGTACATTTATGGCCATCTGAGTATAAGTGATTTATTAAGATTATAGTTTTAATGATGCTGATGATTTTATGTATTTTATATCTTATGTTTTTAATCGCTGTTACCTGTACTGAGCTTGGCTTTCTGGGGACGAGGGCGGGCTATAAATTTGAAAAACAAACAAACAAACAAATAAGATATGTTCTTATGACTTCCAAAGTTTGAATCAGTTCAAAGTAAAAATTCAGGATTGGGATACTGAACCAATGGGATTACAGTGTGTAAACACAAAACTATAGCCAGTGTTTCAATTCTCTCATCTCAAATTGCAACATGATTTGATTATCCAACAATTTTCCGCAGTACAGAAAAAGCAATTTGAAATGTAAATGAGCTGCAAAACAGAACCCCCTTTATAATGTGAAAGGATTTATACAGTAATACACCAATCTGATTGCTGCATGAGGGATCACCTTGAAAGAACTGGATTTTTAATCTAGATTGAAAATATTCCACATGCTCCAAATCATGAAAAATTTATTAACATTCCAGAGTTTAATCCTAAACTTAAAACTTTAGCTATCAAAGGATTTTACTTCTGCAAAGGAATTGGAAGATGGGACAATGTCCTAGAGACTATATAATGACAAATGATCTAAGCCAGTAACATTAGTCCATGGTGACATTCCACGGTATGTCACTAAATCCTACATCAGTGCCAAGAATAGTAAAGGGACAAAATAAGTGAATACGTCAGCAAAGTAGGAGCAAGCACTACGTCAGCAAATATTCAGAATGGTCTCTGCTGCCTAAGACCACATGAAATGTCTGAAGCCACTTGTCCTTGATGATATGAACTGGGGACATGACAGGAGAGCCAGAAAGAGACAGAGGGAGGTCAAAGGGGGATGGGGGGGATCAGCCAAATGAGTTCCTCTCTAAGACTGCCAATCTGAACCCACTTGTTGGAAGTATGATGAACGGGAGTCACCTCCAAGTACACATGTAACAGAAGTGAGGAGATAGAATACAGTATCTATTCAAACACAAGACCAGGTTTATTTCCAGGTAGTCCATAAAAAGGGGGGTAGTCTTAAATTTGCATACAAATTACAGTTACGTCCAATAATAAACAAACTTTTTTGTGTATAACATTTTTAGGGGTGGTTCTCTTACATTCCCGGCTGTCCTCCTTACCAATTGTCAGATGTGCGGGAGCAGAAACTTGTGAGGCGGTGTTGTCTGCCAGCCCTGCACATGGACTTCCCTGTGGCATCTGAGAGGCCACTGTTGGAAACAGTATGGTAGACTAGGTGGACTATTGGTCTGATCCAGCAGGCTTATGGTAGTCTTATGTTCTTATCTTGGAGATGTCTCAGAATTACAACTGATCTCCAGACTACAGAGATCAGTTCCCACAGAGTAAATGGTGGTTTTGGAGGGAGGACTCTGGGGGATTAAAACCTACTGAGGTCCCTCCCCTCCCTTGGCCCTGCTCCCAAAACTTCAGGAATTTTCCAGCCCAGAGTTGGCAACTGTACTAGTGCTAGATATATATTCACCTATAAGTCCCTTTACACAATTCTAACATCTCACATTTTTTGTTTAGAAGGGAATTCTTATTTGAAAGCACTCCCAGGTTAAAACGTCTTCAGTACACACAGAAGAATCCAGAAGAAAAGGCTTCTACTCTGGTCTCCTCTCTATGGTTGCCAACAACTAAAATTAAAAATACTGTTACTTAGACATGGTCTTGTATATAGCCCAAAGTAGGCCAGCGATGGCAGATTGGCTGTTCCTGACAGATTTAGGAAAAAGGCAGACCCAGGAACAGGGCAAGCAGGACCACAGCCAGCCTTGTTTGCTATGTAATTTCTTATGCCTGCTTCCTCATAACTAAGTAAAGTGGAATAATGCAGTGTGAGCATTTTAAGGAATGTGAAGTGAAACAGTGCAGTTGTTTGCTACTGAAAGCAGATGGAGCATCTCTCTACATTGCCATTCTCCTATGGTGGGTCTCCCTCCTACAAACCAAACATAACAGGTGACAAACTGTCTTGGGCCAACCATTACGTAACTTTTTGTGGTTCCAAGAAACGGTAAGGGAGGAAAACAATTCTCCCTATCTATCCTTAGAAATATAATTATATAAGTGGAAGAAGAAGCCAGCACTGGGTATTCCTTCATTGATCTCCTTATTTTAAAATAATGAAATAGCTCTTAATGTAGAATACCTAGGAAATATAAATCCTGTAAACACTGTAACTTCTACGTTGTCCTATGGGGGGGAAAAAGTTGGAAAAAATGAAAGGTATTAGATTACCTTTAGTTCAGTATTTCCAAATCAGAAGTATTTTTCAAACATTACAATGAGACAGCCATCCAATAAAGAGTCAATCTAATTTTTAATGGTTGAAAACATTACAAAAGATTTAAGTGGTTTAATATATAAGAACTTGATGGTCCCTGTACTGTAACTACAGCCCATTCCTGAGGTTTCCGGTGCTGTGCCGGGGCGGGGGGGGGGAGGAGGGAAGAGGTGTAGCAATGGCACAGTCGGGAGGGGGTCCAAAGGGGTTTGGGCTCATGTTTAACACCCCAGTTTTCTCCCCGATGGGGACTTGAAGTGGGTCAGTGCCTTTCGAGTGACTATGCTCTTAGAATTCACCCCTTCATGAGAAGTGGTATGTTATCTTATTCAGATAGTCACCTACTAAGCAGGACTCAACTACTTTACTCACTTAAAAAGTAAGTCTTTTTATTGATGTACTCCAATGTAATTGTGTATATATATGTGTATATGCAAGTGTTATAAAGTCTTAATATTCAGTAACAATGTATACAGTAAAGCAAGCAAGTTCTACATACTATTCAGTTTTAAAATCCAACACATAAAATATAACAGTCAAAAAAGTCTGATTTAGTTCAAAGTATCCAATTCACACTCTAGAATAATATATTTGTAAAGCCATACATACCAACTGCCTCTTCTGAGACCCTCTGAGAGAGGTCTGAAGTACTAGCCCTTTCCCTGCCTATATTTATACTGTTTCAGTCACCTACAATGAGGTTGACTTTGAGAATCAAGCAATTCTCATTTTTACTGCACGTGCTCAGTGACCTCCCATTGTATTGCCAAATAAGGACTTCCTCTTCCAGGAGGCTATTTTGCTAAACTATAAACAATCAGTTTTAAGCTTTATCATCACTCTATATAATCAATTTTAGTATCATTCTCATCTCCAGGAAAAAAGGTTAAGATTGAACCCATTCATTAATTTATAGCATCATGCCTTCATGGTTAAATCATAAAATACAATTATTGTTTACATTACATCATTACAGTATCACATATCCTTGCATATAGTGGGTGTAGAGCATTGAAGTCATTGGAAGGTAGGACTCTAACACTTAGTTTCTGCATTCCAATAGTTATATAAGGAATGGCTAACCGTTTCTCATGGGAAAGGTCTTAGAAAAAATAAACAGAATGTGTTGCTGGAAAATTACTGAAGCCTTTGACAGAGTAATAGGAGCTGAAGCCTCTGGCAAAGAATATTCTCCTTCCATTTAAAAGGAAATTAATCCTCTGCTATATGCTGTGCAGTTTGTATGTGTAATTGGCAATTATATTTTGAATAATTCTGCATATGTACAACATTAATACCATGTTCATGTGCTCCAATATGTCAAAGCCTGTAACAGACTGAAAGTGACTTACAACGGTCTCCCCTTCTCCATTTTAGCCTCCCAACAACCTTGTTAAGTAAGATAGGCTGAGAGTGTGGGACTTACTCATGGTTACCCAGCAAGCTTTTAGGGCAGAACAGGGATTTGAAGTTGGTAGTATGACACTCTAACCACTAAACCACACTGGTAGTAAAAACCATTTATACAACATTGATAGTGCAATTCTATGCAGATTTACACCCTTTTAAGTTCATTGACTTCAATAGATTTAAAATTGCACCATTAAATCATACCCCTTCTCACAACCTGTGAGGCAGATTGGAACTGGCCCTGTGGGGATCTATAAGTACATTTATTTATGATATACTGTGTCTTTAAAATGAGAAACTCAAGCTAAATTCCAAACCATTACAAAGACCTACATTGGTTCCCAAAATGAAAAATTGGACCTTAACTCCCTCTTCTTTTAGAAAGGTGCTTGGAACAGGATCCTATGAATTACATGGTACTTTTTAGTTATAACAGCAAACTGCATCATGAGGGCATTAAAACTAAAGACCACACATCTCTGTACTTCCTCTGCCTCACTTTTAATTTGCCTTACTTCTAAAGCAGGCTATTAATCAAACCCTGTGAGCAGATCCTCTAAGTGACATAATATGTTCCAAAGTTGTAAGTAATAAAAGTAAATGGTGTGGAGCTTAATGGCCTGCTCAGAGTAGAATCAGCACACCAAAGATGGAGAAAAGTCACCAGAAACAAAGATAAAAAACCCCATACATCATAAATTAAAAATGAAAGAGAGCGAGGTTGCTCTTCAAATATGCTCTTTCTAGCAAATTTTGAAAATTGTTACTGTTATTTATTCTTTGGAGGATTTTTGTTTTTAAAAAACCAACAAATTTTGTTTTATATTCTAGGGCTACCAACTCAAAGGTGGGGCCTGCAGTTCTCCTGAAATCACAACTAATCTCTGGATAACACAGATAAATTCCCCCTGGAGGAAATGGCAACTTCAGAGGATTAGAGGATTGGACTCTATGGCATCACATCCCTGTTGAGCTGCACTGCACTCTCTCCCCTTCCCAGGGCTGGATCTACATTTTTTATGAAGGGGGGCAAAAGTACAAAATGACAGGGCCCCCCATAAATTATACACATATTTTTTTCTTTATATATACATATGATATATAGATAGATAGATAGATAGATAGATAGATAGATAGATAGATAGATAGATAGATAGATAGATAGATAGATAGATAGATAGATATTTGAATTTTTTTTTGGTAAAATTCGGATTTGGCAAAATTTGGCCCGTTTTTATTCGGGAAATGCCAAAGTCCGAACTCCCCCAATTTTGATCCATGCAATTCGGTGCGAGATTTGGAGTTTGGGGGAAAATTCGGCTGTTTAAAGCCATTAAAAACACATTCGCGCCTTTCCCCAGCTCCCGGGGGGCAGGTTTGGAGGTAGAGGTCCCAAACTTTCAGCGTAGCTTGAGGGGACCCTTCTTGCAAGAACCCCCAAGTTTGGTGACGATTGGGGCAAGGGGTCCTGAGTTATGGGGCCCAGAAGGGGTCCCCCCTCCGCCCATTGGAATGAATAGAAATAAATAGACCTTTTGGACTCGGGGTTTGCAAAACCATGCAAAGCAACATGCGATGCGACCTTGGGAGTTTGCAAACCATGGAAAGGGACAGAGGTGCGCTAGCTATGCATAAGGAGCAGGTGGGATGGAATTTCTCCTTTTGCATCGGACTCAGGAGTCGGGACCGGGCAAATGCATTCTTTAAGTCACAATCTGAAAACCAGTTTTGAGCGAGCATCAGATCATGCAAAAATGGCCCCAGAGTATTTTCTGCCCTGCTCCTTTTGTCACGGTGGCGGGAGAGATGCGAGCGGGCACACACACACCCAGGCAGAACGGGGGAAACCCCCCCCAAACCAGTACGGCTGGGCCCCAAATGGGGAAAAAACCAAGGAGGAGGAGGTGCAGGTGCTGAGCAGTGCTGGGGAGAGACTCACGCAAGCCGCACTGTTGCACTCAACCCCAGGCTAGGGGCAAAAAACAAAAGCAGAGCACAGCACACACTCCCGCAGAGATGAGCGGGCACACACCCTCTGCAGAACGGGCAAAGCCCCCCCTCAAACCAGTATGGCTCGGCTCAACCCCAAATGGGAAAAGAACCAAGGAGGAGGAGGCGCGGCCTGGGTGCCGAGCGGAGAGAGACTCGCTAGCTGCCGCACAGACTCAACTTTGAACTTTAAAACTTTAAAAGCAGAACACACACTCCCACAGAGGTGAGTGAACACCCCCCCCTTGGCAGAACGGGTGAAAGCCCCCTTTGGCTTCCCCTCCACCCACAGAAACTGCTCCCCCCCACACACAGACTCTGTTTTCCCCATACACACACACAGAGGAGAAAAGGTATAGAGAAAAAACCCCAAAATCAAACTGTGTGGATGTCTTCCAGCAGGAGCATGGAGGAGAAGTAAATCCAATCCTATTCCGGTAAGCACCAGCAGCTCGGCCCAGTCAGGAATCGGATCTCTCAGCAGCACCGCCACCAAATTGGAAGGCAATGAATACAGTCGGGACGGGAGGGGAGGGACGGGAGTTTTTAGACTCTTCTCCTGGCCATTTCAAAAGTGAGAATCCCTGCTCTGATTGGCCAGGAGAAGACCCAGCTTGGCCACCATTGGCCGCGGGAGAATGCTGCTTACTAACTGATGGTTATGCTGCTGATTCTAAGCCCCCAAATTTGCTGAATTTATTCGGCGCGCCCCAAACTCGTCGAATTCGGCTTGTCATTTTCCCGCCTTTTTTTGAATTCGGTTCCATCCGAACCAAATCGACAGCCCTAGTGTTGACTATGAATTGCTAATGAATAATTATACTTTTACACTATCTTATCCATTTATTATCTATGAATAATTATTCTTTTGACACCCGTCAAAAGTGTAAGCTGATAGGGCTCATAGAGAAGGTTCAGAGCCTGGAGGATCAAATTGCTACCCTTCATGAGATCCAGGATGGAAAGAATTTAATTAACAGCAGCCATGAAGCCCTGTCCGTTCAGTGGCAGCTCATGGTGTAGTGGTTAAACTAGGATCTGGGAGACCCAGGTTCAAATCCTTAATCTGCCACGGAAGCTTGCTGGGTGCCTTTGGGCAAGTCATACACTGTCAGCTTAAAGCATACACTTTCATGGACTTTTCTTTGGCCCCTTCTTCAGATGCAATGCAAGGATCCTTACCACGTGGACATCTTATATAGGAGGTATGGGGGCAAATGCAATATGCAAAACACAAATCTAATTAAGAAAAATGTAGAGACAAAGCTGGGCCAAGTTATTAATATATGCCCTGGGTGGACAGTCCCATGCTAAAATAATTTACTCCTATATTGAAATAAAAAAATCCCAAATCCCTATTAAATCCCGGGGGCAGACAGTCTTAATGAATGAAAATTCAGCAGTTTTGTACTGGAGTCTCTCTTTGCAGTTCTTCTGTTGACTTTGGTAGTGACTTTCAGGTCAGCAACAGAGAGTCCTTGGATTCTGAAAGGTTTTCAGAACTATTTTCGAACTACAGTAATTTTGAGTGTGAGATTTGTGTCCCTGAATTCTTTTATGTAGGAACTGACCTGTTTGTCCAGTCTAGAGAACTGAAGGGCATAGTTTACACAGGATGGCACACGTCACACTGAAGGATGAACAAGTAGATGAACGCGACAGAGCATCGGTGATATTATAAATATGTAATCATTAAATTTTGAGAATAAGTTGGGAAGGTCCTCCAAGCTTGCTAACAGCTGCTGAATACCCTCTGGGCTTACCTGACTAGGATAGTTTTGTTTTGTTCACTGAGGTTTCGTTTATTTGGTATTCTAGAGATTTCTATGTGGTGAGAATTTTTATATTAAACATTAGTTTGGCTTAAGAAGAACCATCTTTATATCTCAATATTTTAACCTGCAGTTTAGAATCCACATGAAGCTAGCTGACCCCAGCTTTTCCACTAGGCTCCTGACCTTTAAGAGTAACAGGAGATTGCATTTCTAGGAGTTGATTAACCAAAGCACATTAGGTGCCTGAAATTATGTTCAAGGATAAGAAGGTCATTTAGACCGGCAACAAATTATCTGCATCGATTGAGAGGGGATTTGTTTATGTACAGAGGCTGACGAACAAACAGTGTCAGAGACTCTGGAACTGAGTGACTTATTTTGGGAACAGGATATTTCCAAACAAAATTAGCTACGATTTGTGAAAATCCATCTCCTTAAGAATTTGAAAGGAGGTGTCCGTGTGGGACCCCCTCCTCACGTTTTAGCCTATAAAAGGGTGGTCAAACTGCCCAGCCCTTTGTCCTTCTCAGGGAGAGACCATCTCTGTCTCTTCCTTGGAACGATCCAGAGCGCTCTGTAACTGTTTGTCTGTTGGTGTGTCAATTATGTGTGGGTTTGTTAAATTCTGTCATATATATTTAGTCAAGTATTTGCCTCTTTCTTTGCCCTATATTCTCCTGTAAGTTCAATAAACTGCATGTTTTACTGTTATATGTTTGGTGTGATGTTTAAGAGTATCCTGTGTGAAAGGTCTGTTTTCCTATCAAATTCTCTGGGCTCTGCTTTGGTAAGTACACAGGCAGAGAAGTCCAATCACAAAGAACCGGGAGAGGGGGAAGCAGAAAATTCCCCCAACATTCTGTAAGCACTTTTTGGTCTTTTTGGTTCCTTTGGGGAGAAAAGTGGCATAGAGATGCCCTAACTGCCGAGTCTTGGGGCGCGGATCAAAGCACGGTAGCCGCTCCTGTCTGGCCCCCAAGGAAACACACTCTGGAGCCACTGCCAGCAGCAGCAGTCGCTGCCCCCTCTGTACATGCCGCCTGGGGCAGCTGCCCCCCTTTGACCCCTAGATCTGGCCCTGCCCCTCTCAAACACCACCTTCCTGGGCACTGTTTCCAAATCTCTAGGAATTTTCCCAAGCTAGAGTTGGCAACTCAAATACCGATCCAGCTCTACTGTTGGGAGTTTCTTATTCTACAGAAAAGGACATTGGGTCCTCTTTATAGCGAATGGTCCTCTTTGAAAAGGACCAGAGACAAGATGGCCAGAGACAAGATAGCTTTAGAAGCATTGAAGGTAGAATAGCAGTGGCATCCACTGAACACTAACAGCCCACTTTGAGGGGACAGCTATGTTTAAAGTGGTTTACACATAGTGTCTAATTACCGTACACTCCTCATACCCCTTTTTCAGGTTCTGACCTAGGGTTGCCAACCTCCAGGTAGTAGCTGGAGATCTCCTGCTATTACAACTGATCTCCAGCCGATAGAGATCAGTTCACCTGGAGAAAATGGCCGCTTTGGCAATTGAACTCTATGGCATTGAAGTCCCTCCCCTCTCCAAACCCCACCCTCCTCAGGCTTCGCCCCAAAAACCTCCCGCTGGTGGTGAAGAGGGACCTGGCAACCCTAATCTGACCTGTAAAATAGAGTACTCAAGCCAATACAAGGAGCAGCAAAGAGATTTCTTTGTTTCAAAAAGCCCAGGAACATATTTTCTAACAAAATCAGCAACTTCTCCAAATTTACCAATTCAAAAAAACAAAAACAAAAAACAATTACGGTCTCTTTCTAAAGTTTCCATCAGGGATATTCAGAGACACCATGATGTTAATTTGTTGCTACAAACCTCAATCCTAACAGATTTATTGTGGGGTGTGTTTTTGTAGGCTGGAGCCCACTTCCTGCAGTTAAAAAGCCTTTCAACCCTGCTATTAGTTCTTTTTCACTCTTTACATCCAGATCGATATCTGCTAAGAACTGACTTCACGCATCTCTAGCCTGCAAGAGCTTATGTTGCAACAAGCTGCCAGAATACACCTGTTTGTTTTAACATCTTTACTAGCACCCACTCCTGTACTTGTATCGCGACCCGCAGACGACAGCTGGCTATTAAATGCACCACACTCTGATGAAGAGAAGAGCCAGACATTTTTCTTATCAGTTGACAAGGTAATTATAAAAGGTTTCCTTTAATTCTTTGAGTTTACACATTTGCCTTGCACAGAAGGAGAGCTCTCTCTTGCCTCATCACTTTTACAGCCCAGTCCTAAACATGTTTACTTAAGAGTAAATCTCACTGAGTTCACTGGGACTCTTTCAAGTGGGGATGCAAGCAGGAACCCATTGTGTTAGAGTTGTGCTAACAGAACTTACCTGCTTCCTGGGCTATTAAATTGGCTCTCTTTCTCCTGTAATAGAGATCTTTATTTCCCCATATGGCAATCAAATGCTGATTACATCAGAATCAAACTTATATGTCACAGCAAGTAATCCCATTAATGTAAACTGGCCCTAAATTAAGACAGGAAATGCTAATTTTATTGCAAAACTAGTTGGGGGAAAGTCTACCAACTAGTGCAGCTTCCTTATTATACTATCGTTTGCAGACAGTGGGATCCTGCATAATCTCTGTTAAAATGCTCATTGTGGATGAAGAGTAACAGTGCTTGGTGTGCCTGCACTCTGGACATGTGTCTATTAATGGGCCCGTGAACCTTTAAAGCGATTGTTTTGCATTTCCAGCACCTTCCTTCTATTCTTAATTGTTGTACTACTGTATTATATATTATTGCTCTAATATACATATTATATATCCACTGTGAAAGCCAACAACAAGGGTGAGAGTTGAGATGCATATGTCGTTTTCCGGTATTAGGATTGTTCCTTTTTGTGTTAAGCCTTTTAAGCTACCCATATAGTTTAAGAATTCTGTTAATATTTGTCAAGGAAATAGTCCGCCTCTCTGGCCATCAATAAGCCTGCTTTTTAAAAAAAAAAACCTGCAATGATTTGGCTGATTGAAATAAAATGGTATTTTTCTCCCCCTTCTCATTTGGGCAATATGTTTTCTTTCCGCAGCTGTTAAATAACTGAAATTTCTTCCTATATTAAGAACCTGAAAAAGTAAGTTCCCCCTGAAATGAATAAATAGTATTTGTTTATAAATTATACGCCAGTACATACTATCATTTCAACTAATATTTGCCTTTTTTGTATCGAGGGAAATTAATCTCTGAGTCTTTAATTTTCTTTTTGTATCCAACATTTCTTATTGAAGGCCTTCCAAAAGGGGAATAAAATGGATCTTGTAACCCTTGCTTTAACATGGGGGCGGCAAAACTTAACCATCTTTTGTTTACTTCGTTGAAACTTAATGGTTTCCTAAGATGGGTGGGGCTTACAATGATGTCCTGCAGAACTTTTGAGAAAGGTGTTGAGAGTTCTGCAAATTTATGGAGTAGCCAAGAATGCCTCAAGAGAGCCAGAGAAGTTAAGTCAGGCCAAGAGCCTGACACTTTCTTAGTCAGAAGAACTGCAGTTGCAAGAAATTGCTTACTACTTAATTTGAGGATGCTGACAGTTTGAAGGCTGTGCAGGGGTTTATTTTCACATGGTGGTGGCTGGCCTGCAGGAAAGGAAAGAGAGTCATAAGGGCAACAGGATTGCCAAGTGTGTTTTGAATTATAACGGCTCCCTAACAGTTGTGGGAGATCATGGCTGTCTTGTTTGTTAAAATAAGGTGAAGTAAAGCAGTTGTAACAAATTTGGAGGTGGGCACTTTAAAAAAGTGAGATTGTCTTTACTATTTGTTTGGCAAAGAATACCGTCTTAGTTGGAAACAGGACAAGACTGTATGTTTGCTTTTTTTGTTTTTGGCAAAGTTCTAGAAATGTGCTGTCCTTCCAATTTGTTCAGAAACAAACAGGCAAATACCTGGTTGAACTAATCCTTAGTAGAATGAATCAAAGAACAGGTATGAACAAATTAAATTATCCATATACTCCTAGATCTAAGGGCTATTTCAAACATGTTTTTTCTACATAGATTCACCATGATATGCACGCACACTCCTGCGTTTATTTTTGACAAGTATATACTCTTTGCCAAGAATATACTTTTAGAATATGGAGAAACGGAATGGTTTCAAGTTGGTAAAGGTGTTAGACAAGGATGTATTTTATCTCCCTATTGCTTCAATCTATATGCAGAACATATAATTAGGAAAGCCGGATTAGATTTAGATGAAGGTGGAGTGAAAATTGGAGGGAGAAACATTAACAATTTGAGATATGCCGATGATACTTCATTAATGGCAGAAAATAGCAAATATTTGAAATGACTACTGCTGAAAGTTAAAAGAGAAAGTGCCAAAGCAGGACTACAGCTGATCATCAAGAAGACAAAAATAATGACTACAGGAGAACTACACAACTTTAAGGTTGACACTGAGGAAATTGAAATTGTTGAAGACTTTCTATTCCTTGGCTCCATCAACCAAAAGGGAGACTGCAGCCAAGAAATCAGAAGGAGACTGAGACTTAAAAGGGCAGCCATGAAGGAGCTAGAAAAGATTGTGAAGTGTAAGGATGTGTCACTGGCCACCAAGATTAGGTTAATTCATGCCATCGTATTTCCTATTACTATGTATGGGTGTGAAAGCTGGACAATGAAGAAAGCTGACAGGAAGAAAGTAGACTCCTTTGAAATGTGGTGTTGGAGGAGAGTGTTACAGATACCATGGACTGCCCAAAAAAAAAAAAAAGTGGGTTATAGATCAAATCAAGCCTGAACTGACCCTAGAAGCTAAAATAACTAAACTGAAGCTATCATATTTTGGTCACATTATGAGAAGGCAAGAGTCGCTAGAAAAGACAGTCATGCTAGGAAAGGTTGAGGGCAGCAGGAAAAGAGGAAGACCCAACAAGAGATGGATTGACTCGAGACTTCCGCTTCCGCTGCCGACCACCGCAGCAGAGCGACGATTGCGCCCTGAGCCAAAAGCAGCTTGGGGGAGGGAATCTGCCCCCCCTGAACTCCATCCGCGACTCCACTTGAAGATGAGGGGACACTGATTGTGGTGCCGGCTTGCGTCTCGTCCAAGGTGCACTCACTGCCTCGGAAGCGGCGGTGAGTGCTCGGACGGGTGTGCAGAGGAGCCGGCGCCATTAACTTCAAGGAACTTAGGAAGGGGGCGCCGAGGCACGCAACTCTGTAAACAAGGTTCTTTTTCTCATTTTTTATTATAACAAACGAATAATTCATGGGGGTGTCTGACAGCTATTAAGACAGCTAGAAGCAAGCTGGTTCTTCTTTCTATACTCATTAACATTTTCAGAACGAAACTTGGCTTTTTGCCAAGCTGTGGCACACTTTGAGTCTCTTTGCCAAGCCAACTTTGACAGATCTTTGTACAGATTTGAAGTTGTTGAGCTGGCAATGGAAAACTGAATGAAAATATCTTTTGTGCCAATGTCTCTCCAGGACTGATTTTTGCATATTGAATGTTCCAATGATGAGACTTTCTGAACTGATGTTTTAAACAACAAAGCCACCCCCCTCTTTCCCCTGGATTATAAGTTCAGCCATTTTAAGCCTCTTGATGGGAGACAAAGAAGATAAAAATAAGAAAGACACAGAAAAGCATCCCAAAATACTTATTAAAGAGTCCAGACAGCTTCAGACTCAGTTACCTATACAATTCAAAAGAAGAGCTTCTGTCACTAGTCCAGTTGTTTCACCAGTTACTTCACCAGTAACAGGACCATCTCTGCTGGCAAAGATGACTAAAAAACCTGATGCTACTTTGAATTCTTTACAAGAACTTTTATCTAAAACACTTCAGGAAGTGACAGCAGTAAAAAATGACCTGGCAGAAGTCAAAAAAGATGTGGCAGAAGTTAAAAGTGAAGTAGTATCAGTTAAGCAAGATATGGACTTTGTCAAACAAGGTCTTAATCAGAACACTGCTGCCATCTCTGCACTACAAGATTCTGTTTCAGCTCTGACAGTAAAACAGGATAAGTTGCATGCCAAAATCCAAAAACAATCAAAGGATAATAAAGAAACCAGAAAAAAGGTTGATGTTCTAGAACTGTCGTTGGAAGCAAGCCAAGAAAGAGAACAAAGACGTGATGACCACACTGCCATGTTGGAGTTGAAGATAAAGGAAAGTTGGATTCGAATACGTGGTCTCAAAGAACGGCTGGAGGGCTCTGATTTGAAAGAATATCTGAAAGTACTGCTGGCGGACTTTCTTGGGGAGGAAGACACGATTGTGGAAGGAATGATTGTGTCTGCTTACAGAGTCAACTCTGCTTATGCAACTAAAAATAAAGTTCCTAGGGATTGTTTGATACAGCTTTTCTCCAGAACCCATCGGGACTTGATTCTGAATAAACATTATAACAACCCTTTGATGATTGAGGGTGAAGGGTCACTCTTTAGGTGGGTGGAGGGGAAAGGGTATCTTTGTTTAACATTATAAATTAGTAATTATGAATGTATTAATTAAGGTACATGAATACCCTTTTATAATTTCTTGTATTCTTTTTTGTAATTTTATTTTTATCTTTATTTTTTATTTTTTGCTGTATTTGCTTGTTTTTATGTTTTCTTAAAGAAAACAATCTAATAAAAATTATTTAAAAAAAGAGATGGATTGACTCAATAAAGGAAGCCACAGCCCTCAATTTGCAAGACCTGAGCAAGGCTGTCAAAGACAGGACATTTTGGAGGACATTGATTCATAGGGTCGCCATGAGTCGGAAGCGACTTGACGGCACTTAACACACATATACTCTTTGGGTCATAACTGGGATCACCTCTAGGAGTGTGTATTTGGCTAAAGCCAAACTGATCCTACCCCAATACCCCTGCATTCAGATCTCTGCTGCCTGCGGGCTCAGACCTCCAAGTCAGCAGGCAGCGAGCATCTGAATGCCCTAGCAATGCAGGTTCAGCTGAATCCATTATATTTGGCTTTTTGGATTTTTCAAAAAAATTCCGGGTTTATTAAAACTGAACCTGAAAAATACCAAAAAAAGGTGCACAGCCCTAATCACCTCTCCCAAATAGCAATGTGCATAACTGTCACACTGTCAGGCCTGCTCCCTGCTGAGACAGCCAGACTGTGTGTGTTATGGTTCCGCCAGGTGCGTCCCAAGGCCAAGCCTGGTAACTGCCAAATTCTTTTCCTCTGTGGGAACTGCTCTTGTAGGGGGGGGGGGGTTGCCATGGCTGCCATCACTATCTGATATGACCAATGCTCTTCCATATAGGCCTTTAGCCGTGCCTTTAGTTTTCATTCGTTCCAATTTACCTGTTAGCTCTGTATACCTGTAGGTTTTCTAATAAATCAACTCTCTTTTGGGCTACTCGTCTGTGGATGTTGTTTATGGGATTACCACGGGGACAAGTGCTCACACACACACAACTATGTATACCACAGGGATGCCAGCCTCCAGGTGGGACCCAGGGATCCCCCAGAATTACAGCTCATCTCCAGACCATAGAGATCAGTTACCCTGGAGAAAATGGATGTTTTGGAGGGTGGGGCTCTATGGCATTGAACCCCACTGAGGTCACTGTCCTTCCCAACCTGGATCTGGCAACCCTACCCCCGCCATCCCCCACTGGTGGCCAGGGGGGGCCCGGCAACCCTTTAGTACACGGGTGTATTTTTCCTTCTATGCCTTTGTAGGGAAACTGTCATATATAAAGTGGCTATCAATTCTCAAAGTTCAGACATCTTAAACTAATTTAAAAGTCTATAACTAAATAAAATGCAGTCCATGCAAATTTCTGACCTCTATAAATATTTTCCTTTCTTTGGTTAGTGCTCCCTTTGGAATACTATTTTTATTTCACCATCTCAAAGAGTGCCTCTGACTGCCCTTTTCCTACATGTTGAATCACAGAGCAAATATACTTTTCCAAATATAGATCCAGAAGGTGACAACTTGGTACGAAAAAGCCATTCAACTTGCCCCCCTCACATGGTTCTAGTATTCACACACATACTGCAGCCAAACGCTACAAGGAAGTGGCCCCATATGACTATGGGTACATGTGAAGCAGGCCTCAGCTCTTATGGCTGCAATCCTAAGGAAACTTTCCTGGGAGTAAGCACCCATTGAATTACATTGGACTCACTTCTGAGTAGATCTGATTAGGATTGTTCCCCAAAGGTAGGATGTCAATCAGGAACTTTTTCATTGATCCATAACCTGAATCTATTTTGCTGTTACATTGAACTTATTACCATTTCTTAAACTATACACTAATCCATGGGTTGAATCAAAATACATTTGGAAAAACCCCAAGTATTACATGTTTATAAAAATCTATATGTATCTTTTTTCTACGTTCACCTTTTCAGCGTTCCCAGTCAGGGTATGGTTTTTAATGTAGAATATTTAGGAAGAAAAATAAAGTGAAAACTATTGAATTTTCCAATTTGCTGCCTCACGTTATTATTTTATATTCAATGAGACTTTGAATTTAGAAAATGTATAACCCGGTATTTTATACTGAGATTAGTCTTGGTTTGTAAATTCACTCTTTACAAGCTCTGTCTCTGTTTTATCTGGCAAATAGCTGTAAATAAATTATTATTATTTTATCTGGCAAATAGCCGTAAATAGATTATTATTAAGATTATTATTATCAACGAGACTTTCAGCACATTCCTGAGGTTGGGAGCCGAAAGCGCTTAGGAGGCCGGAAGGGCCTACTGCTGGCGCAAGAGGCCCTTATGTCGGTGCAAGAGGCCTGGATGCCAGTGTAAGTGGAGTTAGGCCAGCGTCTAGGGCTGTGCATTCAGTAAAACCCGAACGGGATAAAAGCCAAATAAATGCCAATTCGGCTGTTCCGGATTCGGGTTTTACCAGAATAAAAAAAAGGCAGGAAAAATCCAAGCAGAATTTGGGCAATTCTCTGATAAGCCGAAAAAAACTGGCTTATCCGGGTTTGGCTTTCCCCCGCCTTTGTGAGGAGAAAGCTCTCCTTGGGGCAACCTGCCTTGGCTTCAGAGACACCCAAACCAAGAGGCGGTGGATCAAGTCCCAATGGCCAATAGGTGGCGAGACCTGGGAGAATAGCGTTCTTTGGCCATTCAGATAAGCTGATTCTCCCATTCAGACTTTTCTGACTGGCCCAAAGGCTAGCATACTCCCTGGTCTCTATACTGGCCATTGACAAGTGAGAGAAAGAGAGTTCCAGTGCAAAAACCTTGGCTTTTGCTCCTGCTGCCTATCCTGAGCTGATCTGGTGAATTACAGCCTGCTGCTTCCATTGGATTATTTCCTGCCTGCTACCTGGAGGAGAAGAAGAAGTCCAACAGTTTGAAACCCTATCATTTTATTTTAAGTGGGGCTTTTCTTCTAAACTTGATTCCTGTTGGGTTTCTGCCTGTGTGTGTGTGTGGGGGGGGGAGCCAGTGCACCTGCCTGCTGGTGCTGATTTTCTGGTTTGAATCTCAATCTACAGAATTTGGGGCTTCCTGTAAACTAGTTGGCTGGCTCCAAGCAAGGGGTGTGGGGTGTGTGGAGGCCTGTTCTGAGAACTTCTGAGAGTGAAACTGAGTTCAGATAACAAACTCATAACTGGATTGATTTACTGTTTACTTTGCAAGGGGTTAACTTGCTTCCTATTGAAGTGTTGCCTTGCCTTCCCTGTTGGGTTTCTGCCTGTGCCAGTTCACCCGCCTGCTGGTGCTGATTTTCTGGTTTGAATCTCAGTCTACAGAAATTGGGACTTGCTGTAAACTAGTTGGCTGGCTCTGGGGCTCTGGGGTGTTTGCGTTGCTTTTCAATGGAGGAAGGGGGCGACCTCTTCCAGACCCCATAACTTTGGAACCCCACAACTAATCTTCACCAAACTTGGGGATTCTTGCAAGGAGAGTCCCTTCAAGCTACCCTGAAAATGTTGGACCTCTGCCTGCAAAAATGCCCCCCAGGAGCCACGGAAAGCTGCAAAAATGCTGGTTAGGGTGCTCAGCCCTACTGGCGTTGGTGGGCAGCAGAGGGGGAAGGCATGGGGACCCCAGAGCAAGAGCTGCGCCTCTGCTCAAGAGGTGCATAAGCAGCCATGGGGGCATTTCCAGGGGCGTTCCATGGGCTAGGAGGCCTCCTAAGGCCCTTTCAGGCAGGGAACGCCCAGTTTTGCTGCCGAAAAGTTACACCAGGTATTTACCTGGTGCAGCCCATTGAGCCCCATGCACTTGCTCTGGAGCCTCGTCTCTGTGCTGCCCGAAAGGCCTGCCCATCTCAGCCAGGAGGCTGACCAATGGGGCCATCCCAGGAAGTGGCAGCACCACCTGAGGGTGGGACCTGGAAGGCAGGAAATTCCCTCATTAGTGGCACTTCGAAGCCAGTTCTCACTTGACAGGTAAGCCTCGCATGGGCCAGCATGCTGCCGGTCAGCTCGGGGGGGGGGGCAGGACTTTGCATTTTTTCTCCTCCAACTCCCAACTCTCGGACTTTGCACATTTCCCCCTCCAACTCCCAACAGTCGGGGGAATCTGCCTGGGCCACCCCTGCAAACCAGGGGTCAGGTGGCTCTCGGGATGGAGTCTCCCAGCGGACTTTGACTGTGGGTGGGCGAGCTCTCCAGGCTGGCAGGAGCCTGCCCCCCTCCACCCTCTCTTCTTGAACAGTGGATGTGCAGACCTGCCCTCGCTGTAGCGAGAGCCTCCACTGAGGTGGGAGCTCTGGCAGATGCACCTTCCAGGGAAGGGGAGCAGAGCCACAATACCTCCCTTGTCAGCCCCCCCCCCCATCGAATCAGGTAAGCTATGCTGGCAGCAGGTGGACCCCTCGCAGGAGGGCCAGGGTCGTCCCAGAGAAGGGGAGACACTGGTGGGACTGGAAGATTGCTCCTGGCGACTCCTCGGGAGAGACAGTTATGGCAGTTATGACAAGGGAAGGTGTTGTGCTTGGGTACGACTGGAGGTCGGGCCGGTGACCCATGGGGGGGGTGATCCTGGCTAGACAGTGCCCACTATTTCCACCGCAGTTGTCCTTCTTCCTGAAACAACTCATAGTCCCCCCCAGACATCTCCTGGCCTTCCTCTCCTGCCCTGGCCCCGCCCCCTCCCAGCCCCTGCCCTTCTGACGGCCCTGTCTGGTTTCGGGCTGCGCCACAGTGGCCCAGCGACACCGCCACCCCACACCTCACTCTCTCCCTTTTATTTCCCCTTCTATTTTACATGGCTGTGCATGCCGCGGCCAAGCTCCTTAGGAGGCCTCCCGGCTGTGCCCTTGCTGCACCTCTCCCCGCCGCGGTGCAGCACCTGGGGCCTCAGGAATGTGCTGTTTGAGAACTGCAGTGTAACCCTAAGGACTACTCAAAATCCTTTTGAATATACTCAGTGGGTATTACTCTCAGAAAAAAATGTTATTTGGATTTCAATATTAGCTTTCTTAAAGCATCCCTTGAGTCAAATTTTCAAAGTGAAATTTGCAAATATTTTGGATTTTAAAATATATATACAATACCTCCAAATATCAATTTATTTGTTTATTTAAAGCACTTTTGCAAAATCAACCTCAGTTCTAACTGATAATTTTGACTTGTTTCTTAGTGCTGTGCAGTTCCAACTGGTTGTTCTTTTCTCCTATTTTCTCAGCGCAAAGAGTTACAATATTGTTTAATTCCTTTTGATGTGCACATCATCATTTTGCATTCAGAATCCTTTACTCCATGTACATTTCACAGCATTTTTCCTCTGAACAGCTTCTGGCTCTAACTCCCAAACTGCTTTTTATATTCAGAGGACACTTTAAAAAGAGGTTTCATGGTCATGGTAGAATATCTTCTGATGGGGGGAGGGAAAATATTTTCCTGTGTGCACTTGCATGCATTTTTTCCTAGGCCACATTTCCTGTTATTTATTCTTTTTTTAAAAAAAAAAAGTTGAGGCTTTAATTCTCAAAGTCATTGGCTAAGTAAAGCCACATTGTCTTCAGTGGGGTCTGAGGCAGCCATATGCTTTGAGGACTACAGTGTGAGTCAGTTTTACATGTCTTGGAAAATATCCTAGGAATGGATTCCCATGAAAAAGGCATACCATTCAACATTTGACAGAGGATAATAGGTACATGTGTTTTACATTAGGTAACAATGATTCATAGCAAGATAATGAGCAAGCCAAATAAGCCAGCCTTTTTCCATGGGGTCTGGGAGAAATACACTGCCAAAGAATTTTTGAAAGACTAATTTCAAAATATAGTCTTTCCTAAAGCCCAGAAAAACACATTTTCCCATTTAAGATATCATATATTTGCATGTTTTGGATTGTTGTCACATAATGTCCATCTCACACAACACCAAAACACTGAGAACACCAACATTAACTCACTACTAAGGCTGTAAGGCACTGTTTGCTACAACACAGTGTACTTTGGATATTAAGTACACAGCAGTCAATTTTCATGTGATTAGGTATAATAAATTACCACTAGGATGTGTTCATTCCATACCTAATGCCCTACCCTGGCTTGACTTAAAGGATTTTGAACGTTATTCAGATCACCATACAAGAAACTTTAATTTTGAATTTTATAGATGAATCTACAGCTAAATTTTCTACTTAATGAATTTCCAAAAATGCCTGTTTTTACAACTTACCAAAAATACACAAAAAAGGATTCCCACCGCCTGGATGTCCTATAATATCAGGCAGAGGATCAGTCTTAGAACCACTAGCACAATACTTCGATTCCTTTTTAAACCCTTTAGTGAATAGAACAACATCTTATATCAAAGAAACTAAACACTTCATTGGCTTAGTGGAAGGTATGCAGATACATAAAGAATCGGTTCTGATAACCATAGATGTATCTTCATTATACACCAACATTCCACATGAGAAGGCACGTAGGACCATTGGAAATGCACTAGACAATCAAGCAGTCTGCCATCCCCCTACATTTTTCTTATTGGAATTACTGGACCTAATTCTTGGGGGGGGGGGAACTACTTTAGATTTCAAGATCAATTTTATCTCCAAATTCGAGGTGTGGCCATGGGCAGTTCAGCAGCACCCAGTATCACCAATTTATTTATGGCTGCCCTTGAAACAGCCACAATTCACAATGAAGAATACAACCCTTTGTTCATCAAAAACGACTATATAAATGTTATATAGATGAAATCTTTATTTTTGACAACATAAAATTAGTGCCTGATTTTTTTAAAATGGGTTAATTCCATCCATGACTCCATTAAATTTAGTTGTCATTAGAACAACAATTCCATTGTGTTTTTGGACACTTTGATATTCAGAAATCCTAAAAACAAGTTAGCAGTAAAAACGTACTTTAAACCTACAGACAGAAATCCCTTCCTTCATTTTCATTCATGTCAACCAAAACATTTATTAAACAACCTCCCATATGGACAATTTTTACACAGCAAATGAAATTCTTCGATTCAAACAGATTATCAACATGATTCAAACACTCTATATCACCAATTTATAGAATGAGGATATCCGACCTACGTGGTTACAGCAGCACTACAAAGAGAACATAAAGCTAACAGACAGACTGTACTGTTGGACAGGGATAGATCACCAACAGAACAGATCTTTTGCACCTTACCTTACAATCACTTGGGATTTAAAATTAAAACCTAATTAAAAACATTGGCACATTATGAACTCTAAACTACAATCTAGAATTGAGCCAACATTTGGATATATATTTTTAAAAAAAACCCTGCTGCTCTTAGAAACATTCTAGTAAAATGTGATTTCCATCCTGCAAAAACTACATCACACTTAATACAGGGACATTATAAATGCGGAAGTTTCTCTCTTTGCCACCCATCCCAGAATTAAACAGGTTTGAGTGAACAAACACTGGTTTTACCCAGACTCTAAAACATTGCTCAAAGAAGTAGTGTATGTGATAATTTACAAATACAATCTGCTATATGTAGGGAAGTAATTACAATCCATAAGAACCAGAATAGCTGAACATTGCTCTAGAATCAGATGCAAAAACATGGAAGCACCGTTAGTTCTCATTTTTTACGAACAGGTCACTCTGCAGATGATTTCTTGTGATTTTTCGTTTTCAGCCACATCAGTACAACAGAGTGGATGTAGATAAAAGTCTAAAACAAGAAGCAGCATATATTTACAAATTAAATTCAGTAGCTCCTTATAGGTTAAAGTCTGCATTAGATTTTTCTGCCTATTTGTAAACAACACTTATGCACAACAATTCTCTGTATTATGTGTATATGTATGTATAAGTCTGAATAAAGACATAAGTTGTAACAGGGTCACACATCTTGTTAACATTGAAGACAATGATGATTGGATAGCAGCTGTTCAGTCTTGAGGGTATTATATGCACACAGTAAAGAACCTTTGTGATGATTCCCAGCAAGAACAACCTAAAAAGAATGAAAATACTGACACCACAGAGCTGAGGGGTAGGTGACGAAATTATTTTGTTTTTAAATGGTTTTGTTGTCATTACAACTTAAATGCTGGCTTCCTTGCTTAGAGTAAGAGTTATAATTTTAATTACTGGCTATCTCCTACAGAACGACAAAATTTAGAGAATTTGGGCAAACACTGCCAATTCATGAAGGTGAGCCCACATTACCACAATCTTCTTACAACAATATATTTAACAAAAAGCTAACATAGCTTTGTTTAAAAGTCATGCCGGGAATCAAACAAAAACATACCGTCTTTTTCGCTCCATAAGACGCACCTGACCATAAGACGCACCTAGTGGTCTGGGTGCCAGGTCCCCTAGTTTTAACCCTGCAGCTGTAAACATAGCAGTTTCAGAGAAACTGCTATGTTTACATTGCAGGGTTAATCCAGCCTCTAGTGGCTGTCTCCCTGATAGCCACTAGAGGCGCTTCCGTGATGCTCAATGTGAAAATCGCAGAGTAATGCTTTCCTGGGAGAGGTAATAATAATCACGTCCAGCGCGCAGGCAGGGTGATTCATGGGGGGGAGGGCAGGGCTAGGAAACCTCTGGCGGTGCATCCAGCGCGGAGTCTGGGGGATTGAGGGGGGTGTCAGCACTTGTCCTATTCGGAACCACAAACCACAGCAGGAGACGAAGTTGTCCAAAGAAGCTGGTTTACTGGTCGCATAGGTTAACAGAGCAAAAGAACCCAAGACAGCAATGGAGCAAACTGGCTTGCACTTGATAATATAAAAGCAGTGAAAAAAGCATTCAGCAGTACAGTACAGTTACATGAGATTACAGATTACAAACAGTACAGAGGCGCCGCAGTTCTCACGGGTTACTGTCGGCTTCAAAGAGACCAAAAATGCAAAACAATCCTTGAAGGCAAGCTGGTGGGAAAACGAAACTAACAGTCCTGACATTGGGGAGGAAAGGCCAGGGGCTCTCCGGCGGCGCGTCCAGATCGGAGGCTGGGGGATCTGGGGGGGGAGGGCAGGGCAGGGGCTCCCCAGCGGCACTTCCAGCACGCAGGCCGGGTGATCCACGGGGGGGAGGGCAGGGCAGGAAACCTCCAGCGGCGAGTCCAGTTTGAACCTCCCCCCTGCCCATCAGCTGCTTGTCGGGCAGCGGGGGGGGGGGGATTTGTGGCAGAGCCGCACTCGGGAGCCGCGGTTTGCCGACCGCTGCTCTCGGCAACTTGGCTCCAGTTACGGTAACACACACACACACACATTCACTCCATAAGACGCACAGACATTTCCCCTCACTTTTGAGGAGGAAAAAAGTGCATCTTATGGAGCGAAAAATACGGTACAGTTCCCAGGTCCCTCTTTGCCACCGGCAGGAGGTTTTGGGGGCGGAGCCTGAGGAAGATGGGGTTTGCGGAGGGGAAGGACTTCAATGCCATAGAGTCCAATTGCCAAAGCGGCCATTTTCTCCAGGTGATCTGATCTCTATTGGTGGAGATTAGTTGTAATAGCAGGAGATCTCCAGCTAGTGCCTGGAGGTTGGCAACCTTGATAAAGCTTGTGCAAAACAAGTACCAAAGCCAGGCAGCTCATCACAACTGTATCATTGAAGACAAGATCGCGATTACAGCTGTATTGTTTAAGACAAGATTGCATGTATTTACATCATGTATTAGGTTATTTTTCCTGATATTTTTTCTGTTAAGTTCACACAGTACCTTGCTTTTGTTACTTTGAAATTTGATACAAAAAGCTATTGTGGTTCTGAAACTTGGTACAAAACTTGCTTATGCATGATATAACTCACAATAATAAGCTTGTTTAATTGGTAAGTCCAACTGGTTCATGTGCTTCATTACATAGGGGCTTTGTACAGTCACTACATTTGGGTTTCTCCTACCATCTACTTCCTTTACTTTTTAGCATTAAAGGATGCTTCTACATTTTTTAATGCACCTGCCATTGATGTTCCTTTGTAAAGCCCACATGCATCATATTTATATTAAAACTAACCGTGGTGGACCTACATTTTTGGGGCCCTGAAGCTTGAACTGTTATAGGGGCCCCTTTGCAACCAGCAACAATAGGGCAACATCCAACAAGGTCCAAAGGGCCTTGCTGCCCTTGTAAGGACCTTGAAGCCAAAATGGTGGAGAACAGGGCGGTGGGGTGGAGTCCTTGAAAATGGGCCATACAGTGAGCCCCTTCCCACCAGCAACGAGGTCTGGGTAACCGTTGTTATCTTCTTCAGTGGGGTTGTTCTATGGCAGATCACCACAATTTTAAAAAAAAACTTTTACTACTACATATCAGATTTTGATTAAAATTGGTGTACTGGGTTACCTCACTTGTCCATCACTGGTGTGAATGTGGACAAAGAATTCCCTTCAAAAGTAAAATATACAATATCGGTGCGCAACCCGCATTTGATTTTACGAACGTAAACTACAACATTACCAAAATTACTACTGCAGTAAACAATAACCTACTGTACATACAGTAAAAAAATATATATACATGGTAATAATATGCATACATACATACAAGCACACATATAGATACAGGGTAATATTGCAATGATCAATCAATCAATCAATCATTTATTTGCACTCACAGACCATCAAATAAGACAATTGTGGATAGTTAAATAGCAAACAGGACCCAGGAAGAGTAACAGTTTATTAAAGAGGTCTAATAATAATGATAACTCAAGCCACAATAGGATGACAAAATGAGTCAAGGCAGGCAATCAAACCAACAACAACCCTAAACACGTGTACGTTTACTGACCCTAGCCATCTCTTGTAGGGTTGCCAACCCCCAGGTAGTAGCTGGAGATCTCCTGCTATTACAACTGATCTCCAGCCGACAGAGATCAGTTCCCCTGGAGGAAATGTCCGCTTGGGCCATTGGACTCTATGGCATTGAAGTCCCCCAAACCCCGCCTTCCAAAAACCTCCTGCCGGTGGCCTGGCACCTAGCAAGCCTAGGTTCGAGAGCTGCGAGCCCCCGAGAAAATTTTGAAATTTGAACAATTACAGGGACATTTTGAGGCCATATGAAATGGTTATTAGAGCATATTCTAAGGTCAATATTAAGTACTTCAACCCATTGGTTTATGATTTGATCAGTAAAAAACTCCATCGATTTTGTTGAGAAATTCACTCGTTAAAAAAATAGTTGCTTCAGGCGGCCCCTCTGGGATTAGGGGCCTTGAAGCTTAAGCTTCATTAGTTTCACAGTAGATCCATCTCTGAAAACTAACAAAACAGATGTCAAAATAAATCTACTAATCTACTAATAAATCTACTAAAACTACCTGATCTACTAATAAATCTACTAGATGTAAAAATTATCAACTTCTCTTCACATCTTGCAAAAGTTATTTTGAACAAAAGTTTTATTATATACTGTCTAACCTTTCCCTTTCTTTTCTACTTCGGTCTGTGCTTATGAGAGAGGAAAAACATTTTAAATCTAATTGTACTGAAGTACATCCAATTTATTAATGTTTTGGTCACAGACCTTAACAATGTTCAGATTAAAACCATACACAATGTAAAACCCACAACACCCAGAGTTACATGAATAAAAATTTTAAAATGTTACAGGCAGCTACATATATACATATTTGTTACTTAATTAGATGTTATAGTTCTCCTAAAATTATTCTTTCTGTGTCAGCTTTGGGGTCTAATTTTCAACAAATTTCTTCCTTAGCTTAGAAGCTAACATGATATAAAAGGCCACACTAAGCGTGATCTTCGGATTAACGTCTGCCATTAAAAAACTAACTCGGCCCTCAACTGTGTGTAAAACATCTGGGATGTGCTGGGTTAATTTAAAACGAACAGAGTTATAAAATGAGCAACTAAACGTGAGGGAGATCCTCTATTAAGCCTGAGGAGCAGGGGCATAGTCTTAGGGTATGAGGAATTTTCTTATATCTACCATGGGTGAATGCTGAAGGCCTAGTTTGGAATCGTGCCGTAGTAAATGCTCTCCTTGACCCTGGGTCCGGTCGTTCCATTAGGTAGTTTGAAAAGAACTTATTCAATTTGAATAACGGATACCATGGAGAGAACTTGGACTTTTGTATTAGGCACATATCATTATCAGTTTCTTCATCAGCAATCCGTTTTTTTGATAACTTTTGGGTCCCATGTGTTTAAGATTTCTAGCAAAGGCAAATTATACAATTGTAGGATGGGTATAAGGACCTTGTCCCAATGGTTTTCCTTTGAATAGTACATATAGCTGTAATACACCGAAGGTGTTGAGAATTTATGTTCCAGTCTTCCGCTGTCCAGTTGGCAGCAGAGGACTGGAACACAAAAGCACCACACAGAATAAGGCTCAACTTTTCTGTTTATCTGTATGGAAACCCACTTTAGTCCTTTTCACATGATAACAGGAAGTTGCGAAGAGGACTCACGAGTGACTGGGACACCCTCCATCTCCTCTGCTTTGCACATGCAGATAAGAGACTTGGTTATCACTTTTAGTCCCCGTGGGGCAGAGTGGCAAGCTGCAGTTCTGCAGTCCAAGCTCTGCTCATGACCTGAGTTCAATCCCGATGGAAGTCAGTTTCAGGTAACCGGATCAAGGCTGACTCAGCCTTCCATCCTTCCGAGGCTGGTAAAATGAGTACCCAGCTTGCTAGGGGGAAAGTGTAGATGACTGGGGAAGGCAATGGCAAACCACCCCGCAAACAGTCTGCCTAGTAAATGTTGTGATGTGACATCACCCCATGGGTCAGTAATGAGATGGTGCTTACACAGGGGACTACCTTTACCTTTTTAAAGGTCAAGGAACATGATCTTTATGAAGATAAGTATCTAAATCACACAAACTGGTTTTACTGGCTTTAGTTTTAGCATGGATGACGAGGTAGGGATAGGAATCACGGGACTATATGTATATGGCTGGGTCACCAGGACACAATGGTTATTTTTATGTCCTCATGACCCAGTGTTTCCCATGTATTTATGAAAGGATGCAGTATATTGTGCCGATATACCTGCTTTGAAAACACAAAAGAGGCAGCTTTAGAGGGGCTTCACCCACATTTGTGAAGGGAGCAATCCTAAACCAGTCGACTTAGAAGTCAATCCCATTTTATTGAATAGGGCTTGTGTGTGCAAAGTACTGTCAAGTCGCAGCCAACTTATGGCGACCCATGGTGGGGCTTTCAAGGCAAGTGATTAAGCGGAGGTAGTTTGCATTGCCTTCCTCTGCAGAGTCTTCCTTGGTGGTCTCCCTTCCAAATACTGACCCAGCTTAGCTTCTGAGATCTGACAAGATCAGGCTATACTGTACCATTCCACATCCCTGAATAGGACTTACTCCCAGGAAAATGTTCTTAGGAGTGCAGCCAAAATCATACGGTGTAATTCTAAGCTTATTGGCTTACATAGGCTTAGAAGGGTGTAACTGTTTAGGATTGCTCTTACAGTCTGACTTAGCTTGGAGGAACTATGTGGGTAAATAAGTATTTTGCAAGAGTTTTGTCTGAATGGCTTCTGAGCATTATCATGATGATACGTCAGCTTCACTGAGGCAGGAATGAACAGATGTAAAGACAGCCTTAAGGGCCACAAGATAGAAGGAAAAACACATTAAATAGGCTAAGAAAAAAAGGACTATTCTTATGGTACAGTATACTTTCATTTCCTACTGAACTTGTGGATCAGAAATGTGTAAAGTTGTTGGAAACAAAAATTGTAACTCACTGGAATCATATCAACCAGGCAATCATTTTCTCTAATTTGACATTTAGGTACCCTGCTTTTCTTAGCATTTCAAATGCTCAGTTTTCCCCCTTAGATCTTCTGGAGCTCCCCCTTTCTGGAAACTAGCCAGATCTCAGGCCTGACCATTCTTGAAGGTTTAACCAGCAAATCTTCATTTGGGCTAGTGTTTGGTGGCAGGAATTACATGGGTCTACCTGACATAAGAAATGTCATACCTGACATTTAGTATGCATTCTACGAAGTTTGGTCCCAGTAGGAAGTGTGTATGGGAGAAGCAGTTTTCTGGTGTATGCAGCATAGCATCATTTTGCAGATACCGTGAAGACAATCAAAGTGTCCGTATACAACAAACATCTGGAAAGAGGGGAGTGCTGCTCAAACTGGCATGGGATTATCTCAGGGATACCCAGTGGTGCTAATCTGGTGAAAGTTTGTTGCACTTCAGTCTGATTGAATTGAATGGCAGCAATCAGGGAAGACCTAAATGTTATCACAGATATTGGGGCAGCTGCTATGCTGAAAACAGCATCGTTGTGTTGAATTCTTTCTGTCTCTTCCACTTACTCTATTATGTGATATCATTGTGCCATTGATATGAATGGGGAACGATCTCCATTCCATATGGCTGTCATTGATCAGGGCAAGGAAGTCATATCAAGGGAATAAGTGGTTTTATACTTGATGGGGGATTGGGGGACAGCTTGACAAACCAGCATCCCCATATCTCTGACAAGAGGAGGAAGTGTTACCCTTTTAATGACTAGCTTTAGCATAGATGGTGAGGTGGGGATAGGAATCAGTGGATTTACCCTTGCTAAATTTGAGATTGGGGTAAAAGAGCAGTGAATTCTGATTCAAGTTACAGTCCTCATCACAGACTTATACCATGCCCTGTTAGTTTCATATATCAAACAAAGTTTTCAAAAAGGACAACTACCCTCTTTATTAAACCATAGCAAGCTGATGCCTTCCAAATCCAGAGATTACCAGGAAGTTCTCAAAGTTTGAAGATTTTTGGTTCCATACAGAATTCTCTGGCTTCCCTATTCTTATCACTCTACAAAGATATAATTTAAACAGAGTAATGTACATTTCATGCATAGCGATAAAATAGAGAAGCAGCATTTTGAGTTTCTGGATCAAGCTAGCTTTTGCAGCATAAACAGTCTTGCACGGCAGGAGAAGAAAACGCTAGGTTACTGGTATCTGCAGCTAACAATTCAGCTAATAAAAGTTTGACTATGGACTGATAAAAATAAAGAGGGATGCTTTAGCCAGTAGATGAGATGCGTCATTAAGCTTTTTATTAGTGACAGCAGTCTCTTTGTTTCTGCAGCCATCCACAAAGATACAGCAAAGGAAATGGAGGAGCTGCAGTTATGCATTTGCAATACACTAAGTCCTTGTTTCCCCCCCCCCCCACCAGGCACTGCAGAATAGCAATTGTCCATTCACAGCACATAGCAGATAGTCTGCATTTCAGAGCTAATATTTTTGCAGTCCCTAAACTGATTCAGTACTTATGAATCAAGTATAGTTTATTGTTTCTCCCCCACTTAACCCTACAAAAAGCGTGGTCAGGGTGATGTATCCAGCGTTTCTGAATGCGTCACCTGCTCAGAAATGACTTTGAAATTATGAACAAGAATCTAACAAATGGGAACGTCCCCCCCACCCACCCCCAAAAGAAACGGCTTAGTGAAGCTTACAGCGTGATCAAACCATTTGTTAGACAATGTACCTTTCTGCCATCTTTTAATTAGTGCCCACACTTGGCTATTTAGGAAGAGTTTTCAACATGCATCTCTCAAGCCACCACGTCGCTGCAACTATGATCCTGAAAACAATAGTAGAAAAGGGCCAGAGCCCAGGAGCACCTTCAGGATTCACAGGAATATTTCCTGGCAGGGTAGGAGCTTTCTTGTGTGAGTCTTGAAGGTGCTCCTGGGCTCTGGCCCTTTTCTCCTCCTGCAGACAGACTCACCCGGCGACCCACTGTGCCTTACCTGCAAGCCATGCCAGTTGTGCTTGGAGGCAGGGCTCGCGTGTCGCGTGCCCCCCGCAGATGCCTTTCGCCGTCAGGTCCAGGCTGCTGCCGGCTGAGCGTCCGTGGCCCCCAACCAGCCCCCAGCCGTCCTGTGTGGTTTTCCCCGGCCAGCTGCCAGGACGCCGAGGAGCCCCCGGGCCCCTGTTCCCCTTTCGGCGGAAGGTCAAGCGCTCTCCCCGCTTGGCGCTTTGGGCCCTCGGCACCGGCGGGAAGCAGCCGCCACGCGCGCGGAGCACAGCGCCAATGGCCGAGAGAGGAGGGGGCCACACGCCCCCCCCGCCCCCCCGCCCCCCCGACTGGCGCCCCTGAACACTGGGCTGATGACAACGGGGGGGGGGGGAGAGCGAGAGCCCCTTCCATCTGCTGCCGGCCAGGGCGCGTCCTCGGGGTCCTGCGCCGGTCTCTTGCGCTGGGGACCGTCAGCATCCTCCCCCCCCCCATGGCCAGCCCGAAGGTGTGCCGGGCCGGGGGGGGCGCCCGGGGGGGTGCCAAGGTCCAGGTGGGGGGAGGGGGTGGCTAGGCGGCGCCTGGCCCCGGCGCTGGCGGAGGGGGGCCCGTGGGGACACCCACCCCCCCCCCGGGCCCTGCTGCGGGTCTCTGTTTGCAAGCCCGCTGCACACCTGGCGCCGCCGCGGCGCTCCGCCGCCTCCGCCTCCTCCGCCTCCTCCTCCGCGGAGGGCAGCTGCTGGACGGGGCGCCCCCCGCCCTTGTGTTCTGGTCCTTGGGGGGCCGGGCGGGGGGGGGGAAGGCGGGCCCCGGGCCGGCACGGGGGCCTCAAGCGAGTTGCACCAAGCAAGGGCGGGCGGGCAGGTGGGCAGGTGGGCGGGCGCGCGCGCCTCCGGCCCAGATGGGAGACCTCGGAAGGCGGAGCCCGGGGCGCCCCTTCCCAGGCCCGGCAGCCTCCGGCACAGGCCTGCCCCCAACCAGCGAGCGGTGGGGCGCGCTCACACCTCTCCCCCCACAACAACATTGGGAAACTAATGCGCAGAAACAGGGTGCGCTCATTGACCCTTTCCAGGCCAAAAGGCCACCCGTTCCCGTCCAGCTTTCATTTTTTAAAATAGCAGCTTAATTCACATTTGGACAGAAGCGTGCGTCCCTCGGGTTTTCCAAATTCCCAGCTTTCTTTTTTAAAAAAAAAGTCTAGCTACCTTTGTTGCCAATAGGATTTCCCCTTGTATCTCTGCAATGGAAAGGGCTAGAGACTTCCTTGTTCAACATGAAAGCTGGCGATTCAGAGCATCTCCAAGATACATTGTTATAACATAAGACTGATATCACGCTGTTCATGTGCCGATAAAAAGAGTCATGGTGCCTGTCGGGTTCTCCAGCCAACCTGGGCAATTCCCAAAAAGCCACTCGCTCAGACCGCCAAGTCAGAAGCAGGAAAACTTTATTGTAGAAGCAACAGGCCAAGCTACAGCCGCTTGCAGGTTCGAAGCTGCTACTGAGGAGCCAGGTGACGAGGCCGAACTGAAAAGCATGATTACATCACAGGTGCAGGTTCAACCGGCCTGGGAAATGGGTAGATGACGGTGCCTGGCGGTGAGGGGGAAGACGGAGCCTAAACCCGGCGCGGCTCCTTAGCCGCTCAAGGCCGAGGCAAGGGAGGGGGGATGGAACAGGGAGTGTGGGGAGGACAGAGCAAACGTACATCAAAGCACAATGCAAACCCCGGCCGAACTCGTGTGCAGAGCCTGGCCGCTTATACGGGCCAGCCCAAGACCACCAAAAGGCAACCTCTGACCTGACAACCTCAGACACTCTGACAGGGCCAGAGGGAGTGAACTACAGGGGAAAGCAAGATGGCTGTAATGTAGTTTTCCGATCTTTCTCACAAGCAGGGGAAACTCCAGTGAGTTTATTACTAAGCTGGGATCTGAAAACAAGTCTTTCAGGTCTTTGACACTTTAACCATTACACCACACTGGCAAAACAAAATGCTGCCAAAATGGCCTCCGTGTGTCACATTTTCCCTTTTGCCCAATTGTGTGTAGCTGGGTCATGTCATGTTTTCTTGTTTGAAGCCACCATTAGCCAATGGTAGGGAGTAGGGACAGGAAAACATGACATGACAATATCACCCCACAAGAAAATGAAACCACACGGTAAAGAAGGGAGAGAAAGTGACACAGGGAGGCAGTTCTCCATGGCTTCAGCAGCTTGTTAAGAACATAAGAACGTAAGAAAGGCCCTGCCGGATCCGACCAAGGTCCATCAAGTCCAGCAGTCCATTCACACAGTGGCCAACCAGGTGCCTCTACGAAGCCCACAAGCAAGACAACGGCAGCAGCACCGTCCTGCCTGTGTTCCAAAACACCTAATATATTTGGCATGCTCCTTTGATCCTGGAGAGAATACGGATGCATCATGGCTAGTATCCATTTTTACTAGTAGCCACGAATACCCCTCTCTTCCATGAACATGTCCATCCCCTCTTAAAGCCTTCCAGGTCGGCAGCCATCACCACATCCTGGGGCAGGGAGTTCCACAATTTAACTATGTGCTGTGTGAAGAAATCCTTCCTTTTATCTGTTTTGAAGAAGAAGAATTGGTTTTTATATGCCAACTTTTTCTACCACTTAAGGAAGAATCAAACTGGCTTACAATCACCTTCCCTTCCCCTCCCCACAACAGATAAGAGTCCACCGCTCCAAACCACAGCTCTTAGCCATTCTCTCTCACCCTCCAGCTTCAGCAGATGACCCCATGTTCTAGTACTATGAGACAGGGAGAAAAGCTTCTCCCTGTCCACTCTCTCCATACCATGCATAATTTTATAGACCTCTATCATGTTTCCCCTTAACTGCCTTCTTTCCAAGCTAAACAGCCCTAAACATTTTAACCGTTCCTCATAGGGCAGTTGCTCTAGTCCCCTCCTCCTTAAACAAGAAATATCTTACTCTTTTATAGGTTATAATTGGATGAGTTGTGCTGGCTATTGCTGTAAATAAATTCATTCATTCATTCATAGTCCCCTGATCATCTTGGTTGCTCTTATCTGCACCTTCTTAAGCTCTGCAATATCCTTTTTAAGGTGTGGTAACCAGAACGGTACACAGTATTCCAAGTGTGGTCTCACCATAGATTTGCACAAGGGCAATAAGACAGCAGCACTTTTATTCTCTATTCCTTGTCTAATTATGGCCAGCATGGGATTTGCCTTTTTCACAGCAGCCACACACTGGCTTGACATTTTCATCGAGCTATCCACTACCGCCCCAAGATCCCTTTCTTGGTCTGTTGCTGCCAGCACAGATCCCATCAGTGACCATGTGAAGCTGGGATTTTTTTTTTTTTGCCCCAATATGCATCACTTTGCACTTGCTCACATAATGCCCATTCCTCCAGTTTGAAGAGACCCTATTGGAACTCTTCCCTTTTGGAACCACCCTAAATAATTTGGTGTCATCTGCAAACTTGGCCACCTCACTGTTCACACCCAACTCTAGGTAACTGATGAACAGGTTGAAAAGCACCGGTCCCAACACAGATCTCTGAGGCACCCCACTGCTCATACCCCTCCATTGTGAGAACTGACCATTGATTCCCACTCGCTGCTTCCTATTTTTCAGCCAGCTCTCAAGCCATAAGAGGACTTGTCTTCTTATCCCATGACTATGAAGTTTGCTTAGCAGTCTTTGGTGGGGGACTCTATCAAATCCATATATACAATGTCCACAGGCTCATTCCTATCCACATGCTTACTGACACTTTCAAAAAACTTGAAAAGGTTAGTGAGACAGGACCTACTTTTACAGAAGCCATGTTGGGTTTTGCCCAGCAGGCCTTGCCCTTCTATATGCTTGACTATTCTATCTTTAATAATGCTTTCCATTAATTTACCTGGAACAGACGTTAAGCTAACTAGCCTGTAATTTTTTTTTAAATAAATGGGTATTTCATTGGCCATTCTACAGTCCTCTGGTATATAGGCTGGTATAAGGGACATGTTACATATCATTTTTAGAAGATTAGCAATTTCCCATTTGAGTTCTCAAAGAACTCTAGGATGAATACCATCTGGTCCCTGTGACTTGTGAGTTTGCAGTTTGTCTAGGCATTCTAGGACTTAATGACTTGTTACCACTATTTGCCCCAGTTCTTCATTCTCCCCTCCCCAAAACCTCTGTTCAGGAGAAGGAATCTACCCTAAATCTTCAACAGTGAGGGAATCAGTGCTCAACATGTCACAAACACAACACATGATGAGGGGAATTACAGCCGAGGATTGGCATTGGGGTAGTGCACAAACACCTAGTTTCTTTAAATGGAACAAAGTCCTCAGGGCCAGATGAATTGCATCTAAGGGTACTTAAAGAACTTGCAGATGTAATTTCTGAGCCTCTGTCCATTAGTTCTGAGAATTCTTGGAGAACAGGTGAGGTGCCAGAAGACTGGAGGCTGGCAAACGTTGTCCCCATCTTCAAGAAGGGGGGAAAGGAATATCTGGGTAACTACCGACCCATCAGCTTGACTTCTATACCGGGAAAAGTTTTTGAACAAATCATCAAACAGTCTGCCCTTGAGCATTTAGAAAGGATGGATCTGATCACTTAGAGCCAGCACAGGTTTCTCAAGAACAAGCCGTGTCATCTTATCTCCTTTTTTTGAGAAAGTTACTACCTTGCTGGATCAGGGGAATGCAGTAGATATACCGTATATACCCGTGTATAAGCCGACCCGTGTATAAGCCGAGGGTCGGCTTATAACCCCTCCCCCCCCGCAGGCTTATCTTTTCCAGGTGTGCAGGCAGGCGGCGGGGGGGGGGCGTGGCCCAGGAGGCCGCTCCTAGGCCGCTCCAGGCCCGGCGAAGTTGGCGGTGGCGGGTGCTCCTGGCCAGGGGGAGCCAGGTGCGCCCGGTGGCGGCGGAGGCGCGGCCTTCCCTCGGCCGCAGGAGGCCCCTCCAGGGTGCTCCTGGCCGGGGGGAGCCGGGCGCACCCGGCGGTGATGGCGACGATGGCGGGAGGCGGTGGTAAGTTCCCCCCTCCCTCCCCCCTCCCTCCTCTAACGTATTGACCTGCGTATAAGCCGAGGCCGGCTTTTTCAGCCCTTTTTTGGGGCTGAAAAACTCGGCTTATACGCGAGTATATACGGTAGTTTATCTTGATATCAGTAAGGCTTTTGATAAGGTTCCCCATAATATTCTTGTTGACAAATTGGGAAAATGTGATTTAGATCCTATTACTGTTAGGTGGATCTATAACTGGTTGACAGATCACACCCAAAGAGTGCTTGTTCCTCATCCACTAGGAGAGGAGTGACTAGTGGAGTGCCTCAGGAATCTGTCCCGAGCCCTGTGCTGTTCAACATCTTTCTAAATGATTTGGATGAAGGAATAGAGGGGATGCTTATTAAATTTGCAGATGATACTAAATTAGGAGGGGTAGCAAAGTCGGTAGAAGACAGAGCCAGGGTTCAGGATGATCTTGACAGGCTGGAGGGAGGGCATCTTGGCCATCTTCTGGGCATGGAGTAGGAGTCACAGGGGGCATGGAGGGAGGTAGTTGTGAATTTCCTGCATTGTGCAGGGGGTTGGACTAGATGACCCTGGTGGTCCCTTCCAACTCTATGATACTATAAGATGAGAAGAATTAATTTAGTTTCTCAGTAATTGCTTTATCCTCCCTTAGTGTTCCTGTACTCCCATTGTCATCCAATGGTCCAACCGCTTACCTAGCTGGTTTCCTACTCCTAACATACTTAAAGAATTTCTTATTGTTGGTCTTGATGTGTTTAGCTATATGTCCCTCTAAATCTTTTTTTTTTTTTGCCTCTAATTGTTTGCTTGCATTTCCTTTGTGCAAGTTTGTGTTTGCTTTTGTTTGCCTCGTTTAGGCAATCGTTTTGGTTTCTGAAGGAAGCCTTTTCTCTCTCTAATTGCTTCCTTCACCTTACCCCTTAGCCATGGTGGTGACCTCTTGCCTTAATATCACCTTTCCTGACCTGCGGTATACAATCTAGCTGAGCCTCTAGAATTGTGGACTTGAGTAACCCCCAAGCCTTTTCCAGAGATTTAACCTTCCTAACTGTTCTTTTCAACTTCCTCTTTACCAGGTTTCTAATTTTAGAGAAGTTCCCTCTTTTTAAGTCAAAGGTAATTGTGTGAGATTTCCCAGGCACTTTCCCACATACATATAAATTAAATTTGATGCCACTGTGGTCATTATTGCCAATTGGCTCAGCTACATCCACATCCCGCACTAAGTCGCTGGCAGCACCACAGAGTATTAAGTCCAGGATCAGCTCCCCTCTGGTTGGGTCCGTGACCAACTGTTGTTCCTTAGTAACTTGTGTGGAATGTTTAGACAGACGTTTGAAGGCTTCCATGTCTAGCATGATGAGGCTTTCATCTTCTTTAGGAAATAGTTACAAATTCACATTACAAAACAGAGATGCCACATGGCCAGTTTTAATGGGAGCTGGCATGTGTTTTTACTGCTGAAGCATATTATAAAAACCTAGTTCCTATGACAGCCAATGAACAAGCTGAAAGAAGTAACGCCAATATATAAAGCATTATACAGTTAAAAATCAACAAGGCGTGTAGAAGAGATCACTTTGAAAGTGCTTTCTAAGCTACCAACACTGGATATCTAACAAAGTCCCATTAGAGAAATATCAGAAGATGAAAAGCTTGTTTAAACGTCCGCTGCCAAACATGTGGAATCTTGGTGAGTTCAGGTACAGGCATGGATTAAATGAACATATGCTGGGAGTTAAAATTGGTAAGATACAGAAATTCATCAGCAAATGACACCACATTTACATCCCTTCTTATTAATATATGAACAATTAAAAGCATTGAATATGGGCCAAAGCCAGATACTTTATGAAAGTTAGATGATGGTTTATCCATATGTTTCTTTGCTTAGAAATTCATGGAAATTAACTTGTAAGTATTGGATGACCTTTCTGACTCTTTGCTTACTTACTTTTTGCTAATCACTAATACTAAAAATTATTCTGAGGGTCAAAACAACAGCACACTGGCTGAACACAGTTTGCAGTTTATTAAATGGTATATCATTTTGGGTGGTATGAGAATTTTTTCTTAAAGTGTGGATTCCATCAGAGGTATATTACTATAGTAGCATTTACTACATATGGAATGTTATTCTAGAGGCTTTTAAATAGGAAATACCTTCAAAATTCTCACTTGGCTGGGCAATAAATACACAACTGTGTTTGTTGTGTAAAATTTCAAATTGCTCTGGTACTGCTCCAGAACTCCATGTTCATCCCTCCAGCCCAGTTTGCTATTATGCTCACTTGTCACTGAAGCTCTACTTTGCATTGTGCTATCAAAGACAATTATCCTGACAAGGGCAAGCATCAGGTCAGCATCAGTGATTTGGGTAAAGCCAAATGTCATCACTCCTGTGCTGCTATGAACAACAACAAAAATTATACTTAACAAATCAATAGCCACAGAAGATGCATTTTAAGATGAAGGAATTCACCTATGGACTAACTAATGGGAGAAGGCATTCTTTCCAAGAGGAAGACAAAGGGATTTGTACGTTTTGTGTGTGTTAAGTGCCGTCAAGTCGCTTCTGACTCTGGTGACCCTATGAATGAAAGTCCTCCAAAATGTCCTATCTTTGACAGCCTTACTCAGATCTTGCAAATTGAGGGCTGTGGCTTCCTTTATTGAGTCAGTCCATCTCTTGTTGGGTCTTCCTCTTTTCCTGCTGCCCTCAACCTTTCCTAGCATGACTGTCTTTTCCAGTGACTCTTGTCGTCTCATGACTTGACCAAAATACGACAGCCTCAGCTTAGTCATTTTAGCTTATAGGGTCAGTTCAGGCTTGATCTGATCTATAACCCACTGATTTGTTTTTTTAGCAGTCCACGGAATCCGTAACCCTCTCCTCCAACACTACATTTCAAAGGAATCTATTTTCTTCCTATCAGCTTTCTTCACTGTCCAGCTTTCACACCCATACATAGTAATAGGAAATACGATGGCATGAATTAATCTAGTCTTGGTGGCCAGTGACACATCAGTGTATGTAAAAGATGGATAAAGCTGAGAGTGTATACCCTTCATCATTTCATAGATGAAAATACAGAACTCACCACTTACCACACTGAGGTTCATTGCCTGAATGGTATCCCTTCCTCAATCACACTTTTGCTGAAGGCCCTTTTCCACCAGCTCTGCGTTGTATTCCTTTACTTCGAACAAGTTTTTGCAGAACTCTTTCTAAAGCAGGGCGTGATCAGCCCAGGTAAATTGGGGATCTGTCGCTTGAAAACATGAGATTAAAAGCCTCACATGGAAGCTTGGAGGAAGCTAAATATGGAGTAGTTGTAGTGCTAAGAAAGGAGGGGTTCAACTCTCCCCTCAGGCATCATTTGCCAAACTGGAAATGGCCCCCAAGCCAAGTTTGCAGTTCTGAAAAAGACAGGTGTAATACATACCCCAAACATTATATGTAGTTTGGCCTTCTGAGGCAAACTATAAATTATGTTCAAATTATTTTTGTTTTTTGTTTTTTAAAAGGGAAGCTGTTTCAGGAGAGGGAAATTCAGTGTGCAGAAATGGCGGCCTGGGAGTGGTGTTCACGCTGGGGCCCACCCAAGCTCCTCCTTGCAAAGGAGGCAGCTGCCCCCTCTTCTTTGCCAGGAGGATGATTCATACATCTGGGTAGTGTTGCCATCTCTGGGTTGGGAAATACCTGAAGATTTTGGGGGTAGACCCTGAAGAGGGCAGGGTTTGGGGAGGGGACGGACCAATGGGGTAGAATCTCTCTAGTATCAGAGGAGCATGCCTATTATATTGGGTGCGGTGGAACCCAGGCAGGATGGTGCTGCTGCAGCTGTCCTGTTTGTGGGCTTCCTAGAGGCACCTGGCTGGCCACTGTGTGAACAGACTGCTGGACGTGATGGGCCTGGGTCTGATCCAGCAGGGCCTTTCTTATGTTCTTATGTTCTTAATGCCATAGAGTCCACCTTCCAAAGTGGCCATTTTTTCATGGTGAATTGATCTCTGTCCCCTGGAAATCAGTTGTAATAGCAGGAGAGCTACACCACCACATGGAGGTTGGCAAGCCTACATTTGTACCACCCTTTGTGAAAGGGGGTGAGGACAGAAGCAGTGGCCACTGCACCCTCCTTGTGAGGTGACTGGCTGAGTGCACCAGCAGCCATTGCCCCTGTAGACATCCCAACAGCAACCATAGTGCCTGCACCCAGTCTGCCTTCTTTGTGAGGTAGTGAATGTTACATCCCCCTAATGAGGAGGGCAGTGTAAATGGCCCAGTGGCCCCTTTGCCAGCATCTGGACCATCCTCCCCATGAGGACCAAACTACAACCACTGTCTCACATCAGCTGCTGCCACATTCACACCAGGATCAGAGATTGGAAACAACTCAAGCTTTCTTCTAGGGTCGGTTTCATTTCCCAGTCCATCCCTAAATACTGTATGTTTGGGCACGTTTTTATAAAGCAGACTAAAAGAAAGAGTTTCCCAATTTTCTTTTACATTGAGTTTGTTCAGCTGGTGACAATGAACTTATTGTTTTACTGTCCAGATTTATTTTAACTTCTGAAATGTTTTTCTTTTCTTTTTAAGGACAGGGTTCATCCCCATCTTGGGGGGGGGGGTGTTTGTTTTTTTCTTGTCCCCCAAAAGTACAGAACAAAAGGTCTTGAATTGAAAAGTACAGAACAACAAATCTTTTTCTCTACAAAGAAAATGTGCTACTTCAATGCTCTCAGTAATTTCCATAGACATGCCTAAATTGTTCAACGTGTTAGAGGTGTAGGGGATGCCAAAGAAACCACACTTGGAAAAATATATATTATGCTTATATGCATATATTGGGATTGAAAGAACTTAATGCTGCTTGCTGACAGTCAGGCATCCTGGCAGGAGCCTCTTTGTTGTCTTTCCACACACAGAGTTGCCCAGGGACCCCCCCCCCCTTCCCGATCCATGAAACCCTCTGATATTCCACTCTTGGGAAAGGGCTTGCTTTGGGCCACCTCTTGAATAAAACCAGCCAAAGTAATCTGGAAACTTTGGTGCATTTAAATGACACAGACGTGATGGCTCAGCACTATTTCCTTGCAATTCTGTGTTTTTAGAATCTGTACACTTAACAAACTCTTGCAGCCAGTCTCCAGCTCACACTTGTCTTCTCAGCACCTCCCATGCATTTAATTCTTAATGCTTCTCAACAGGCCAAAGGCTCCTCTACTCTTGAGGGAGGTTATTTCCTTCCTGGCTGGAAGTATGTTCAAGACAGAATGCTTTATTTCCCTTGCTTCTCTTACCTTTTGCTCCAGATGGCACTGGACTGTAAACAGCTGACCAGGCAAGGGGCCAGAGCATTAGTCTCATTGGAGAGAACTCTAGGACAGAATCATAGGGCTGGAGATCCTATCAGCAAAAGCTGGCTGAAGGGAGAGGAAGGGGTGGCTCCTGACCACTGTAAAAGCTGCCTTAGAGACTGTGGAACCCCATATGGACCAAAGGCTGTGGGACTGGAGCTGCAGTGAGAAGAGCAATTGGCCAAAACCAAGTGGAAAAGCTGTTCTGATACAATCCATAGTGTGTGTGTAAAGTGCCGTCAAGTCACAGCTGACTTATGGCAACCCCTTTCGGGGTTTTCTTGGCAAGAGACTAACAGAGATGGTTTGCCAGTGCCTTCCTCTGCACAGCAACGCTGGTATTCCTTGGTTGTCTCCCATCCAAATACTAACCAGGGCTGACCCTGCTTAGCTTCTGAGATCTGACAAGATCAGGCTAGCCTGCAGAGGATATTTGGAAATCCATTCAAAGTGAGATGAGATGGAGCAACCAGGTAGACTGGTCACAGGCAGGGGTGGAAAAATAAGAGGGACAGGAAAATAAAGCTAAGACACCTTAGAAAATCATAACAGGACAGAGTCTGGACCAAGTCTTGACTTGGTTATAGTCCTGACTTGGTATAGCCAGAGTAGTTAAAAAGAATTAATAGGCTGTTTGCAGATGGAGTTGGTTCCTGGCTGGATAAGGAACTGCAATTTATGTACCTCTGCACACACACACACCCAGTAAGCTTTGCACCATCCCAGATCATATGTCCATGTGATGAGGAAGCAGTCCCTTCAAGGTGTTCTTTGGAAGCATCCAAACTGGCTCTGAGGAAAGGTCGGGGGTGCCATAAAACTCAAAGGGGGGGGAGGAGGCTCACATTTAGATCATTTTTTGGCATTTTATAAGCTTGGCAACTTGTTTTTGCATGCTACCATGTGCTGTCATTTTCAAACTTTTATTATGGTCAGGGGTCTTTGACAGTGGAAGTTTCCTGAGGGAGCCTGTCCATACAATATTCCCTATCTTCCCCTAATTATCTACTTGCCATGTTTTCCCCTGGTTTGTTGTGATCCTTCCCAAACCAGGTTCGGTATAATCTCTTTGGAAAGACTGCAAACATGGGAAGATACACAGTTTTGCAGGCCCATTCATAGGGTTGCCAGGTCCCTCTTCATCACCGGTGGGAGGTTTTTGGGGTGGAGCCTGAGGAGGGCGGGGTTTGGGGAGGGACTTCAATGCCATAGAGTCCAATTGTCAAAGCAGCCATTTTCTCTAGGTGAACTGATCTCCATTAGCTGGAGATCAGAGGGAGGGGCCATGGCTCAGTGGTAGAGCATCTGCTTGGCATGCAGAAGGTCCCAGGTTCTAATCCCTGGCATCACCAGTTAAAGGGACTAGGCAGTTAGGTGATGTGAAAGTCCTCTTCCTGAGACCCAGGAAAGCCACTGCCGGTCTGAGTAGACAATACTGACTTTGATGGACCAAGGGTCTGGTTCAGTATAAGGCAGCTTCATGTGTGTAATAGCAGGAGATCTCCAGCTACTACCTGGAGGTTGGCAACCCTACCCACACACAATAGCACAATTTTCCTTGCCTCACCTGCAACCCCCATCAGCACCATTTCCCCTGCACTAAAACTGGTAGGTCACACATTGCTATAATAGTGTTATAAAGTTATAATGAACGATCTACTGGCCCCTGGAATTTCCAGCTTTCATTCTACAGAAATGTCACAGGAAGAGCCCACTCCAGAGACACAGGAGCCAGTCAGAGAAGTGCTGGCCAGACTTCTGGGTCGGGCGACCCCCCCCCCCCCCGTTGCAAGCGCGAAGCCGCGCTCCTGCCGTCCGCTGCTACGGGGCGCATAACCAGCCCCGGGAAGAGCTTGCAAGCGGCACCCCTCGGGGCAAGAGGGGATGCAGTCCTGGGTGCCGGTGGCGGATCTGCCATGGGAGCGATAGCCGCCGAGAAATCGGCGGCGGTCGCTCTGGCGGATTCCACCGAAGAGCCAGCGCCATCTTAAAGAAGACGGCAGGAGAGAGCGAGGTGGGACCTGACTTTTTGTTTTTTGGATTATTAATAAAGTTTTTCTTCTTGATTTTTAAAAATCACTAACTTGGGGTGTGTGGCAGTTTTTTTGTGTTGAAGGACAATTCTGAATTATCTATAATTCAGTTACGCTTTGTCGCTGTGTTTTTTGGCTTTTTGCCAGTTGAGTGACGCACTCAAAAAAAAGTTTCTTTTAAAACTAAAGAGCATTGAACTAAGAGAAAGGAATTGGAGGATAATCAAGTGATATGGCATAGAAACTTTATAGTGGTCACAGTGATTGTTTTCTCCAAAGTGGTTTGATCTGAATGAAATGAAATAAAAGAAACTTTCTGCCCCCCCCCTACTTTCCCTTGGATTATAATGGACTTGTAACTTCAGTCTCCAGTTTTTTTTCTGGCTCACCAATGGGTGAGAAAGAGAAACACACTAAGGACATTTTAAAAGACACAAAGTTGGTGGTACAGCCTCCTGTTAGACGGTCCTCTGTGACTCAAATAACTCAGACAACCAAACAGACAACCTCTCCAATAGCAACAACATCTATTGCTGCCAAGATGCCTTTAAAAACTAAACCTGAAGTGACTTTGACTTCTGTTTTTGAACTGCTAACTAAGACTCATCAGGATGTCACAGAAATGAAACAGGAGCTATCTCAGAATACAGCTACTATAGCTCAGAATTCAGCTGCAATAGCTGCCTTACAGGATACAATCTCATCTTGGGCTGTCAGGCAAGACAGGGTAGAAACCAAGTTTAAAAAAAATTCACAGGAAACTAAAGAAACTAAGAAGAAGGTGGATACCCTGGAGATGTCAATAACATCTGTAGCTGACAGACAAGAGACCCAAAATGATCAGATGGCAATGATGGAGCTCAAGATAAAAGAATCTTCCCTACGTATTCGTGGATTGCGAGAGAAAATTGAGGACCGGGACCTGCGTAGATATCTGATGGTTCTCTTGGCAGATTTTTTGCAAGAATCTGAAGAGGTGATTGCAGGGATGATTGTGACAGCCTACAGAATAAATTCAGCATATGCAACCAGGAATAAAGTACCGAGGGACTGCCTGATTCAACTGTTTTCTAGAAGCCACAGAGACTTAATACTTAATACTCACTACAAAACACCATTGAAAGTTGGAGATGAGTCACTGAGGCTGATGAAAGAAATACCTGCAAGATTGCTGAGGAAGAGGAAGGATTTTATGGAGATTGCCCAGCGTTTAAGACTCAGTGGAATCCAATACAGATGGGAATACCCGCAGGGTGTCTCTTTCATCTTTAAGGCGAAAAGGTTCAAGTTCACGGAAGTGGATAAGGCAGACCAGTTTTTAAGAAGATATGATGCAGAACTGGTTAAACCTCTCAAGTCAGCCAAACAAGTTCCAACTAGAGAATCCACAGAAGAAGAAAAGGCATCTGAAGCTTCTGGTGGTGGAGATTTGCCAGTAGTTTCATCAGAGGACTCTCCAAATGAGGATCCTGAAGACTGAAGATTGAATAGATATGGGGGGTAGGGGGGGTTGCAGTTGCAGGAGTCAAGTATGTATTTACTGTGGAAATATATGGAATTTAATTGAAAATTTGATATGTTACAGGTTTTATCTTGGAATGTTAATGGATTGAATTCTCCCAACAAAAGGAGGAAAATATTTCATCATTTACGAAAATCTAATGCTAATATTATTTGCTTACAGGAAACGCATATACTCCCAAAGGATGTTTTCAGGTTGGAACATGCCAGGTTGGGTACTTTATTTACGGCTTGTAATGGGAGTAAAAAAACCAATGGAATAGCTATGTATATACCTGCTTTATTACAACCAAAAGTTATTTATCAAGATACAGAGGGAAGAGTTTTGTTGTTGGAGGTAACAATTGGTTTCCAAAAGGTATTGCTTGTGGGAATATATGCACCTAATAGAAATCAAAAGGTATTTTATGAGAATTTAGCACTATTATTAGCTGATTATGCTATTGAAAAAATGATATGGATGGGGGACTTTAATGGAGTTAAGGTACCTAAGGTAGATAGATCTGGGAAAAAGAAAAAAGCAAGTAATGAAGGAAAGTTACCAGGGATTTTTGATGTTCTTACAGATCAGTGGGATATGTTTGATGTCTGGAGGTTGACACATGGCAACATGAAGCAATATACTTTTTTTTCACAGAGACATCTCACGTGTTCCAGGATAGATATGATATGGATGTCAAAGGGTCTGGTACAGAATTTAGAAAACTCTGAGATTTTACCTAGGGTGTTGTCAGACCACAACATCGAAATGGGAAATAGAGGTTACAAACCCTGGAGAATTAATGATTTTCTTTTAAAAAATAAAAAAATTGTAGACAAATTGAAAACTGAAATAACGAATTATTTTAGAGAAAATATGGATAAAGGTACCAGTGAAGACATAGTTTGGGACGCTGGTAAAGCAGTAATTAGGGGATTTTTAATCCAACAAAACACAAGATATTTTAGGGAAAGGGAGAATAAGAAAAAATGCATATTAGATGAAATAAAGCAGGCGGAGAGATATTTAAGTAGATTGCAAGATAAAGGGGCTAAACAAGAACAACAAAATAAGATTAGAAATTGCCAACATCAATATGAATTCTTACTTGCTGAAGAAATTGAACGAAAAGTTATGTATACTAAACAAAGATTTTTTGAACATGCTAATAAACCAGGTAAAATGTTAGCTTGGCAAATTAAACAGAAAGATAAAAAAACACCAATAATTCAAATTAGAAGGGAGGGCAAGATAACAAGAACTAAAGAGGAGATAGTAGATACATTTGTGAAATTTTATACAGATCTATATAAAAAAAAGTTAGTTTCAGAGGTAGAAATGGAAGTTTATCTTGCTAAATGGGATAGGCGAAAAATAACACAAGAAAATAAAGAACTTTTAGATTCTCCAATAACCAAGGATGAATTGGAGCAGGCTATAAAAAAAAGTAAAATGAATAAATCTCCTGGACCAGATGGTTTTACAGCATATTATTATAAAACATTTAGAGAGCAATTAATCCCCTATCTTTTGGAAGTTATGAATTTAGGGATGACAAAAGGTCCCTCAGACCTGGAAGCAAGCAAATATAGCCTTAATACCAAAGGTGAATTCTGATATATTGGAAGTTAAAAATTATAGACCGATTTCATTGTTAAATATTGATTACAAATTATTTGTAGCAATTTTAGCTACTAGACTAAAAGGAGTATTGAATCAATTAATACATGATGATCAAGCTGGATTTTTACCAGGAAGACTGATTAGTCAAAATGTTAGGGTGGTAATAGATCTTTTAGAATATGCGGAACAAGACACAACACCAATAGCTTTTATATTTTTGGATGCCGAAAAAGCCTTCGATAATGTTAATTGGCAGTTTATGATTAAGGTATTAGAATATATGGGTTTTGGTGATAGTTTTAAAACTGCCATAAAAAGTATATATACACATCAAACAGCTAATTTGATTGTGAATGGGTCTTTATCACCAAAGATTGAAATTCAAAGGGGAACGAGACAGGGCTGTCCTCTTTCCCCTTTACTTTTTATTTTAGTATTAGAGGTTTTATTGAATAATCTTAGAAAATCTAATGATGTAGTAGGGGTAAGAATAGGGAGAAATCATTATAAACTTAAAGCTTATGCGGATGATTTAGTATGTTTTTTGATTGACCCGATTGAACAGTTTGACAGATGGAACAAAATATTGGAGGTTTATGGAAAGATTTCAGGTTTTAAAATTAATAAGGCAAAAACAAAAATTTTGGTTAAAAATATGACTCTTTCACAGCAACAAACATTGATCAAAAAGTCGGGACTCAATATTGAACATAAAGTTAAATATTTAGGTATATGGTTATCGAATAATAATCTTAATTTATTCCAGGACAATTATGTGAAACAATGGCAACAAATAAAAAAAGATTTGATAAGCTGGGAAAAAGTTCCTTTATCATTTTGGGGAAGAATATCAGTAATTAAAATGATGTTATTGCCCAAAATGCTTTTTTTGTTTCAAAATTTACCAATAGTGACAGGGGTACAGATATTTGATGAATGGAAAAAAGATATTTTGAGATTTCTTTGGGGTAAAGAGAGACATAGGATTGCATATAATAATTTAATAGAATTAAGGGAGACGGGAGGATTGGGATTACCGGATTTAAAAATGTATTACCAAGCGGCATGTTTCACCTGGATTAAAGATTGGATTAGAATTAGAAGGATATAAACTGCGATTCGGGTGGCATGCTTATTTATGGTATGAGAAGCAGAAAGTGAATAAGGAATTTAATTCTCATATTATCAGGAAAAACTTATTACAAGTATGGAATAAATATAAAGATGCTTTAGAAAGTAAAACTCCCGGTTGGATAAATCCTATAGAAGCTTTTATGCGAAGAGGTGCGCATCTAAATTTGGACTGTGATATTTATAGAGAATTGATAGATTATAGAAATAGGATATGGATATTGAAAACATGTGAAGAACTTCAACTAAAAGACTGGTTTATGTATTATAAATTAAATGATGTTTTTATCAAAGATAATAGATTGGGATTTAATCATACTAAGTCCAACTTTGAGATAGTGTTATTAAAAGGTAATAAAGGATTGATTGGTAGGATTTATAAAGTACTTATAGAATTGAACTTAGAACAAGAAAGGATTAAACCAGTCATGTTGAAATGGATGAGAGATCTAGGATATAATATTGATTTGGATTTGGGAAAAGCTCTGGAAAAATGAATTTAGGTTTACTATTTCGAATGAAATAAGAGAAAATTTATATAAAATGTTTTATAGATGGCATATAACCCCGGTTTTATTAAGTAAAATGAAAAAAGATGATAAAGCGTTTTGCTGGAAATGTGGTACTGATATAGGAACGTTTATGCATAGTTGGTGGTTTTGTAAAAAAATTAGGAGATTTTGGCAATCAGTTATGAATGAAACTAATAATCTGGTTAAAGTAAAAATCAAGCGAGATCCCGATTTTTGTTTATTGGGTATTCCAAATAGAGAATTGGATAAAGGTGATAGAGTCATATGCCAATATAGTTTTGCAGCAGCTAGAATTATAATTGCAAAAAAGTGGAAGCAAACGAACAAACCTTCAATTAGAGAATGGAGAGAAAAATTATGGTTGTATATGCGGATGGCCAAAATTACAGCATCTTTACATGGTAAAGATATGGAGGAATTCAAAATTATGTGATCAAAGGCCGCTGCATATTGGGATAAATCGGCAAAAACAGATTTTAAAAATATAGTTAACGAATTATAGTACAATGTGATTTTAATTAATGTATAATAATGTGATTGTTTCTATTAGTCACTACACCCCATCGGAAGTCCATCGGTGTTGGGCACTGTGGTGGGTGGTGGGTTTTTGAAGTAGGGCGTAATACATATTTTTATATGTATAACAACATATGTATAACAATATATGTATAACAATATAAACAATATATATCTTTATATGTATAATGTAATAACAGAATTGTACGCTCTACATATGTTTGTATTATTTTTTGTTTTTTTATTTTTCTTTTATTATTATTATCTTTCATTATTATGTATATATTTTTCTTTTTTTTTGGGATTTATTATAAAAATCAATAAAAAAATTATAAAAAAAAAGAGAAGTGCTGGCCAGATAGCAGTGCTCTGATTCAGCCAATAGGAGCTATGCAGTGGCAGAGGTAATCTTAATTACTTTTGGGGCCCTGGGCAAAAAGCAAGGAAGCAAGGATGGCCTCCCCTACATTCATTTATTCCCACCCAACAAGATTACAGAAGTCCCCAACTTACAACTGGTGACATTGTGAGTTGTTTGCTGCTGCTGTGATGGTGGCTGGTGGGGGTTGTGGAAAGTGTGAGGGGAGGGGGCTGCTGTGTGGGCCACGGGTGAGGAGAAGGGGCATGTGACACACTTGGGCACGCATACTGCTTTTTGCTGTACAATTGCAGCCTGCAATAGCAGCTGGCCAGACAGCAAGGGCCGTCGGCGCTGGAGCGTTACGTGGCACCTGCCCAACTACTGCTCATTCGATTGCCAGACAGACAGTCGGTCCTGTTCAGCTACCTGGCTGGGGCTGGTTGGCTCGGTGGGGAGGTGCCACACAACTCAGCACCCCCCCTCCCTCTGCCCCTCACCTGGACTCAGTCACCATGCACCAGGGGCAGGTCTAGGGTTGCCAGCCTCCAGGTGGTGGCAGGAAATCTGCTATTACCCACTCTGAGCCCGTCTTGCCAAGAATGAAAGCGGGACATAAATGCAATTAATTAATTAATTAAATATTACATCTGATCTCCAGGTGGCAGAGTTCCCCTGGAGAAAATGGTGTATTGTTTCCACCTCTGCAAGGTCCTTTTTGAGATACGGAATCCAGAAGTTATGATGGAGAGACTTAGTTTGAATAATAAACTGGTCCGAAATATTTAGCACTTGAAAGGCTTTTTGAAATACAACTTTAAAATAGTTTTATTTGTCTCTTTTTGTGGGATTTAAAAGTCAGGTTAGCAATTCTTTGTAACAGGGAATGTAGATTGTAGCAGAATAACAGAGCTGAGTCGTTTGAGATCGCTACGGTCAAGTGATATATTGTACTTCCAAATGTATCAAGGTGGTTCACATACAAGTGTTTACACCTTTATTTTCTACTGAGAGTGCTTTCTCTTGGCAGTCACTGGTTTGTTTCTTAAACTTAAGCTTCTTTCTCTTTCTTTCTTTCTTTCTTTCTTTCTTTCTTTCTTTCTTTCTTTCTTTCTTTCTTTCTTTCTTTCTTTCTTTCTTTCTTTCTTTCTTTCTTTCTCACAGTGGTTCTTCACTTGTAGGAGTTAGGAACATTAACATTCTCCCTCAAACTGGCCTGGGATCACTCGAGTCACAAGAGATATTTCCCATTAAGCTCTTAGAAATCGCTCCGTGGAGCTATTTTCCCTGTATAACTGGTTATGGATCCTGTACTAATCCAAAAACCCAAAATGTGTTCCTTGAGGAAAATTCTCCCCCAGGCAGCTCACGGCTCACCCAGCGGTTTCTAAGCTCTGTCAGCTTCCCTGTCGGACAGGCGCCCTCCGGGTTCCAACAGCCCCTCTCAAACTCTCTGTCAATCACAGGCGTTCGATGACTAGGACGACTCTTGGGAATGCAGCTGTCCATCACAGAAGTACACACAGTGTTCCAAGTAAGGCCACATTATAATACTGGCGGTTTTATTTTCAACGCCTTTCCCATAATCCCCAGCATAGACTTTCCTTTTCCCACTGCTGTGGCACACTGGGCAGACTCATTCATTGAGCTACCCACTACAAGCCCACAGTCTCTTCCCCTCTCAGCAAGTTCAGACCTCATTAGCAAATACTTGAAGTTGGGATGTTTTGATCCAATGTGTATCACCTTACATTTACCTACTGTGAGCATCTGCCACACTATCAGGATTTGGCATGGCCAACATACACTCCAGAGTCCCTCTTGGGGGGCCTCAGACTAGAGAGGCAAAAGGGTTAACAGCACCCCAGGCCTTCTTCCTCTCTTTCTGTTACCCTCCTCTGTAGCTGGTTAGCTAACAGTAGAACTAACCTGTCTTCCCAGGCCTGAGTCCTTGGCCCTTATGAGGGAGATTCCTTGGGGTATGCCCACCCCTTCCTCTTTGTGCCTGTCTGAGGGTTGCCCTAACCTCCTAGGTTGATTGGCAGGAGCTATGGACAATAGGGTGACTGGGCCAACCAGCCTCCAGCCTTGCCCTCCACATCCTTTAAATGGCTCCCCTGCCTCCCCCACACTCAGCTGATGCCAGTATACTTAATGCCATGCCATGTGGCAGAATGTTCTCTCTTGCTTGGCCCTGCTGGGTTGGGGAAACCACTGGCATCTTGGGCAGGTAGGGTTGCCTACCTCCTGGTGTTAGCTGGAGATCTCCTGGGATTATAACTGATAGCCAGGCAATAGAGATCATACAGTCCACTTATCTCTATTTCTCTGATCTCTATTGCCTGGCTATCAGTTATAATCCCAGGAGTGGGCAACCTATCGGCAGGCCTGGCTTAAATGGGCCTGCCATCTGGAGGACAGGCTGCCCAGCTGTGTGAACTGGCCGGGGCAGGGCTGAATTCTGCTGTATGCAGGATGTTCCAGCTGGCCCTCACCTCTTCATCTCTGGTAAGTATGGGGCACTGGGGCCACCTCTGGACACCTACATTGAACTTCACTTGACGCACTGTTGCCCACTCACCTAAGTTTTGGAGATCCTCCTTCACAGTCAGCCTTGATTTTCACCATCCTGAATAATTTTGTGTCATCTGCAAATGTGGCCACTACACTGCTCACCCCACCCCCGAGGTCCAGGAAGTGCAATCAGATGCACACTTTAGTACGGCATCTGATGACACTTCGTTGCAGAATTCTTTGTTCTGCTTTTCCCTGTGCTATTTGGGCTGCTAGGCTTGTTTGAAATAATGCTTGATGACTTTTCAAGCCATAGTTCTTAAACTGGGAGGAGCCCAATTAAAAGTCTGCTAGCCTTCCCCTCCCATGTGAGCCCTTAATCCATATTTTAATTAGAATAATTGCAATCTATGCAAATCTTAATGCAAAGCTGAGTGTCTGTATTCATATAGAACCTGCAGTTTGGTGTGGTCACCCATACCTTTCAGAGGTGGCAATATCACACAGTCAATTTTCAATTGTTTTTGTTATGAATACTGTAGATTTGGTATGAACATTTTAAAGCAGTGGGAATTTCTGGGAATTCCATTACTAATCTAGAGTTTGCATTTCCTCAGTAGCAGTTGGATGCCAGCGCCAAGGTAATTGTCTTTTACTGAACTGAGAACAGCTGTGCCCAGTTTCACTAGTTCCTCACTCAATATGTGGTTCTTCCATTCTTCTCTTCTGGTGTTTTCAGGCATGATCTAATTAGTGATTCAAATTTTCCCAATGCCAAAATCATTAAAAATGAAATGGAAGAACAGGAAAGAGGGAAAAAATAGACATGTAAAGCAAGAAAAGTAAAAATGGAGGTGGCTGAAATATACTCCTTCCCCACCTCCTTCTTAATTTGTTTTAATTGATATACTGTAACTTTCTACTATTTTCAGCCAAAAACATGGCACGTATCTTTCCACAAAGAACTAAAGCAACATTTAATTCATAGACTTCTTACAATCAATCATCATCATGTTGACAGATTTCAAACACATCCCTATCTGTGCAAAGGCTGTTGAAGAAGCCAAGTATCGTGTTATTTATATTATGTGAAGAGAGGGCTCTTATCAGGCAACTGGGTACAATTCATTGTTTCCCTTATGAGTGATGACAAGCTTCCTTCCTCCACACTTATATTTAAAATCTGACTAATTCTTGACATTTAAAAAATGATAGCACTTTATAGTCAAGAAGAGGAAACGTGGGTCCTACTCCTCTTTAGAAGGGGCAAAGTTGAGAAAATGGCAGCTTGCAGGAGATCCAGAAATACCTATGAAAGAAACTTGTTTTGCTTGCTTTCCAAATCAAAGCATACTGTGACGTGCCCCTGGTCCCCGGGCACCATATTTCCCTCTCACGTTTGGCTGGGGAAGCAGCTTGGCCTCAGAATGTGTTGGTCTCCTTGGCTGAAGAACATTCAACCTTGGTCTTCTTGGTTGGAGACACTCATGCCTTTCCCCCCATGCTTCCTCCTCGGCCTGCTTTCCCTTCTCCTTTTTATCCTTCCTTCACGACGTCCTTCCCTCTGCTGCCTAGCCCTCCCCTGCTCCTTCCCCAATGGGTGAGCAGCTAGCCCCCTCTTCAGGCTTCCTGCATCTCTCCACTTCTCAGCCTCCCCTGCAACCCAACGCCACGACTTTGCCCAGTGCTCCAACAGGCCCTCTATTGCTGATGGGGTGTTACCCCCCCAAACACTGGCTGTGGCGGGGCCTTTGCAAGCAGTGGGGTGCTTCTCCCTGCAAGCACCAGCTGCATCATAGAATCATAGAGCTGGAAGGGACCACAGGGTCATCTAGTCCAACCCCCTGCACAATGCAAGAAATTCACAATTACCTCCCTCCCTCCAGTTACCTATACACAGAAGATGGCCAAGATGCCCTTATCGCGAGTTCAGCGGATTTAATCAGATGCTCCAAGAAAACTTCACCAGACGGTTGCTTCTACAAAAGTGCTAGTTTATTCACAGTGCAGTTCTAAAAGCTCTATAGATATTTTAGCATAGCCCTCGGTTTAGTCAGTAATTCACCTCAACACTAAACCCTAGAGGCTGTGTTCCTTATATACACATCTCAGGTATAGTTAATTATCTGGCCACCTGGTGTATTGCATCATACCACCGGTTCCATCCAGTTCTCTCCAGCCCACTCTGCTGGGGCAGGTCATTTCTACACCTTGCATCAGCAAGATTAAGTGGATCTGACAGCTCCTCCTCAGCTGTCCTGTCACAATAATACAGCATGCTTGTATATTCTTGACAGCCCTCCCTTTCATAATCTGCCTAAGGTCATACAATCAGTATTGCTGACAGATGGCCATCTAGCCTCTGCTTAAAAAACCTCCAGGGAAGGAAAGCTTATCACCTCCCGAGGAAGCCTGTTCCACTGAGGAACCGCACTAACCGTTAGAAAAATCTTCCTAATATCTAGATGGAAACTCTTTTGATTTTAATTTCAACCTGTTGGTTCTGGTCCGACCTTCTGGGGCAACAGAAAACAACTCGGCACCATCCTCTATATGACAGCCCTTCAAGTACTTGAAGATGGTTATAATATACCCTCTCAGTCTTCTCATCTTCAGGCTAAACATACCCAGCTCCTTCAACCTTTCCTCACAGGATTTTGTCTCCAGACCCCACACCATCTTTGTTGGAAGCATCCCAGCTTGTCTACATCCTTCTTAAATTGCAGTGGCCAAAACTGAACACAATACTCTAGGTGAGGTCTAACCAGAGCAGAGTAAAGTGATACCATCACTTTGTGTGATCTGGACACTATACATCTGTTGATACAGCCAAAGATTGCATTTGTCTTTTTAGCTACCGCATCTCACTGCTGACTCATGTTCAGTGTTTGGTCTACTAAGACCCCAAGATCCTTTTCGCACACACTACTGCTCAGACAAGTCTCCCCCATCCTATAATTATGCATTTGATTTTTCCAACCTAAATGCAGAACTTTACATTTATCTTTGTTGACGTGCATTTTATTAGTTTTAGCCTAGTTTTCCAGCCTGTCAAGATCATCCTGGATCCTGGCTCTGTCTTCTACCATATTTGCTACCCCTCCCAATTTAGTATCATCTGCAAATTTAATAAGCATTCCCTCTATTCCTTCATCCAAATCATCTAGAAAGATGTTGAACAACACAGGGCCTAGGTCTGATCCCTGAGGCACTCCACTAGTGACTTCTTTCCAAGTGGATGAGGAACCATTAACAAGGAACCATTTGGGTGCGATCTGTCAACCAGTTACAGATCCACCTAACAGTAATAGGATCTAAACCACATTTTCCCAATTTGTCAACTAGAATACCATGTGGAACCTTATCAAAAGCCTTACTGATATCAAGTTAAACTATATCTACAGTATTCCCCTAAGCCAGCAAGGTAGTAACTTTCTCAAAAAAGAAGGTAAGATTAGTCTGACATGACTTGTTCTTGAGAAACCCATGCTGGCTTTTAGTAATCAGATCCATCCTTTCTAAATGCTCAAGGACTGACTGTTCGATGATTTGTTCAAAAACTTTTCCCGGCATAGAAGTCAAGCTGATGGGTCGGTAGTTACCCAGATCCTCCTTTTTCCCCTTCTTGAAGATCGGGACAGCATATGCCTGCCTCCAATCTTCTGGCACCTCACCTGTTCTCCAAGACTTCTCAAAAATAATGGACAGAGGCTCAGAAATTACATCTGCAAGTTCTTTGAGTACCCTTGGATGCAATTCATCTGGCCCTGAGGACTTTGTTTCATTTAAAGAAACCAGGTGTTTGTGCACTAAATGCCAATTCTAGGCTGCAAATCCCTTCTCTCATCATGTGTTCTGTTTATGCCATGTTGAGCACCGTTTCCCTTGCAAGAAAAGACTGAGGAAAAGTAGGAATTGAGAAGTTCTGCCCTCTCTTCATCTCCTGTTACAATTTTACTTTCTGGTCCCAGCAATAGGCTTATCATGTCCTTGTTCTTATTCTTACTTTCTACATAGGAAAAGAACCTTTTGTGTGTGTGTTTAGCATCTCTCGCTAGCCTAAGCTCATACTGGGCTTGAGCTTTTCTAACACTCTCCCTATTTCTTAATCATTTTATTTTTACCCATAGACTCTCAACTGAACTACCATGCTCAGATTCGTGTACTTCTTCACAAGTATACACATCTTTGACATATTATGCTACTCCTTCCCCCTTCCTTATCTGTCTATCCCTTTTAAACAAGTTGTACCCCTCAATCTTCATATTCCAATCGTGAGTGACATCCCACCAAGTTTCAGTAATGCCTATTAGGTCAAAATCCTCTTCCTGTATTAGGACTTCAAGTTCTTCCGGCTTGTTTCCCATAATCTGCACATCAGTGTACAGACATCGGAATCCGTGGTTTATGTGCCCTGAGGTTTTCGTTTCTGTACTCACCTGCAAGTTTATGTTTCCTCATATACATGGTACTCCTGGCTAGTATCACAGCCTTAATCACATTTTTGTATTCACATTGACCTGAACAGATTATTATAACTGGAAAGTGAGAACATTCTCCACAAGATCTACTTGCAGTTTAAAAGCATAAGTGGTTTGGACATAGGGTGCCACTGCAGTTCAGAGAAAGTTGTTGTTTTTTGCACAATTTTTCTCAAAGGCTTTTTTGTAATAAATTCAATGGTCATTTATACATGGTCACTTTAACTTCCTTTATTCCCCATTTCAGCCAGGATCAAATTTTTCAGTATGCATGCTATCTCATTCCTTGGTAGCTCAACGCTGTTTCAACGCAAAATGAACCCAGCTTTTCCCATTCCGCTTCTGACCCGAATTAAACTGTTCACCCTGGCTAGTTCCCAGGGCCGGATTTAGGTTTGATGACGCCCTAAGCTATTGAAGGTAATGGGGCCCTTTATATGTCCAGCTGTCCTTTGTCAACAACAAATAGTCGCTGTTTTTAGTTTTGAATATATGCTACATGGTAATTTATGGTCCTAATAGGTATCTAAAGCCATTTGCACATAACAAAATATGTATTTTATCAAAGTAATTGTTGAACTGAAATACAATTAAGAAGAAATATATTAATAGTGAAATAATTATTAAGCTCTAACTTAAAATGATTTTTTATTCATAACAAACTTAATGTACATCCAGTTTTTTTTCCTTTAATGTTTTTGGGGGCCCGCAAGAGAGTGGGGCCCTAAGCTATAGCTTGTTTAGCTTATACGTAAATCCGGCACTGCTCATTCCAGAGTCACAGAGCATGCCTACTCCATTCTTGAGTTGAGCTTCCCTGCACGATCACCCCCACCCTTTTCCAACCCACTTCTCAGATGGCTAAACAGGGGGAAACAGAAGATTGGCTTCTCTCACAGCCAATCACAAAGCAGTGTGTAAAGAGGCGGGGATTCAAGTGCTTCTTGCTTTCTGCTACCTCGAAGCTGTTTCTAAGCAAAAGAAAGCCTTTTTTAAAACAAGGCTTGGATTCTCCCTTCTTTCAGATTGCTCAGTTTTTTGGGGTTTTTTGTTCTTAAAATGCTTTTTTATTCGGCAGTTGGGTTTGGGGGGAAGGAAATCTTCTCTCATGGGGAGCACTGTGAAGTAAGCCAATTACAGAGCAGCATTTAAAGGGGTGGGACTTGATTTGAGCTTGGGAGACTGCTTTTCTGTATTCATGGCTCGATTAGCACACAGTTTCATCCCTGATCATTTAAGCCAATGCATACACTTTCCCCCCTTCCATTAAAGTAACTCGGGTTACTTTAATGTGCAGTGAACCCAGGTCCAAGCAGGGAGATCCAACCCATGCATAAAAGACCAATAATGACTAAAGTCTGATATTGAATTTTAGCTTTCTTCAATTACTACCATACATCAACAAAAATTGCATTACTTTTCTCACAAAATTGCAAGTACATTTCCCTCTCTAAATTGTCATTTGAGGATGAAGGAGAAACACAGAGGAAGGTAACAGTTTGGTCTGGAATACTTGGTAACCGTGGATCACAGCTGAGAAACAATTACTATAATGCCACATTATACCTAGCTACTTCAGAGGTATTTGTGAAATTATCTATATTTTTCTTCCTAACCCTAACCCTCAATAATAATAAAAAAAATTGGAGAGCATGGTATTCTGCTGCTGGATAAAAATCTACCCATAATTACCTCCCCCCCCCCCAATGTTATATTGCCAGACAGTTAATAGCGGTTTCACAGGTAACAAACTTAAAGTGTGCCATTTTCATACCTCTTCCCTCACATTTGCCAGTTCGATCCATACTGAGGTCTTAGAAAGCAATGCTGTGAGCAGGCTGTTCAGAGGCACGTGCTGTAGCAGCACACGGTTGTGACATTTGCTAAGCACTAGAGCCCCTCAAGTGACTGGGAGCAAAGCCATTGACGTCATTGAACAGTAGGCAAAATATTTCCTCCTCCTCCATGGGCCTGAACTGTAAACACCAAGCCTGCACACAGCAGGCGGAACATTTGGGGCGAGGCGGGAGAGAGAGAATAGGAGAAACTCTCCAGCAAGGCTGCCTGAAAACAAGCAGCTGCTGCTGCTTCACAACCAGCTTCCTTGTCCTCCTTTCCCCTTTTTGCTTTTACATGCTGCAAGATTGCTGGTGTTTGATTTTAGGGCCCCAGGAAATTGAGAGTGTTTGAATGCAAACCCTGCCTACACTGGAGCACCAGGTCATTGTCCACGTCATTGCATGGTTCTCTAACTTCACAGACACGTATTCCCTGCGGGAATCACATTAGCTTCTTTTTCAGCAACCAAGAAAATAAAAAGATGGAAACTGGAGCCAGGGGCACAAAAGGGCAGCGAAAAGAAGAAAGAAGGAAAGGGCGTGAATCAAACAGGGACAGAAGGGTCTCCCTTCAAGGCGGCTTGCATACTTTGAGAATTGTAACCTAATCAAGTTTATTAAACATTTTTTAGCAGCCTTTAATTTTGTTCATCTTGAGGTGTTGCTGATGAAACTGTGGATCAGAGCAACTGCTTAATGCTGATCTTGACTGGTTTTGCTAACTCCCAGCAGAATGGAGAGTGGTGAATGGTGAGAGTGGCAAAGGGTGCTCAGTTGTTTTCTGTTGCCCCAGAAGGTTGGACCAGAACCAATGGGTTGAAACTGAATCCAAAGAGTTTCCGTCTAGACATTAGGAGGAACTTTCTAACAGTTCAAGTGGTTCCTCAGTGGAACAGGCTTCCTCGGAAGGTGGCAGGCTCTCCTTCCCTGGAGGTTTTTAAGCAGAGGCTAGATGACCATCTGTCAGCAATGCTGATTCTATGACCTTAGGCAGATGATGAGAGGGAGGGCACGGCCATCTTCTGGGCATGGAGTAGGGGTCATGGGGTGGTTGTGTGGGAGGTAGTTTGGAATTTCCTGCATTGTGCAGGGGGTTGGACTAGATGACCCTGGTGGTCCCTCCCAACTCTATGATTCTATGATTCTATCTTCTCTCTGGTTGGTTGAAATGGAAGTAGAAAGAAATTTCATTTGGTCCTCCCAAGGCTTTGAAAAGAGGGTGTAATCACTGCTTATTTAAATTGTACTTTCTTTGCCTGCAGTGGGAGGGAGGAATCAGCAGAAATCCTCCCCCTCTCCTTTGTGATAGAATGGACATGTCCTTCCATCATTGGAAACAGGTGGGAGGATGCAAGCAGTTATTGATAGGGCGGCCAACCTCCAGGTACTATCTGGATATCTCCTGCTATTACAACTGATCACCAGCCAACAGAGATCAGTTCACCCTGAGAAAATGGCTGCTTTGGCAATTGGACTCTATGGCATTGAAGTCCCTCCCTTCCCCAAACCCCACCCCCCTCAGGCTTCAACCCAAAAACTTCCTGCCGGTGGCCAAGAGGGACTTGGCAACCCTAGTTATTGTTATGAGATAGGATGTACAAGACCACCATTTTAAATTGGATTGTGCATTGTAGTAGCAACTTCATATAGGGTTGCCAGGTCCCTCTTTGCCACTAGTGGGAGGTTTTGGGGGCGGAGCCTGAGGAGGGGAGGGACTCCAATGCCATAGGGTCCAATTGCCAAAGCGCCAATTTTCTCCAGGGGAACTGATCACTACTGGCTGGAGATCAGTTGTAAAAGCTGGAGATCTCCATCTAGTACCTGGAGGTTGGCAACCCTATTCATTCAGTTTATGAACATGGAGCCTATTTGCAGTTTGTTGTGATAATAAAAAAATGGGGAGCTTTAACAAATGGTGGTTTGTTTCTTGCCTACAAAAGTAGTATTCTGGTTTAATCCTTTTTTAGAACCCAACTTTTTTCCAAATATTCTGTCTTGGCTCTGTGTGCGAGGAAAGGCGGAGAGGGAAGGCATAAGCCTGAGGACTTCCAGGCCTTGTTATCAGAGACTAGTGTTTGTTTGTAAAATCTGAATAGAGCCCATTTTTGTGGTGTAGATTTGCCACTGATTATTATGAATGTTTGTGCCAGACTTGCCCTTAGGTAAGTGACGTGGGAATTTTCCTCCCTAAACTGAGGGGGGATTTCCCCCCCCCTCCTTCCTTTGGTTCGTTGTATTTGGACTTCCCAGCCTGCTACTCACCAAAGCAATGACCAGGGAATGTGATAGTGAAACACAGAGCATGCATCAGAAAACATGGAACACAAACGTTATGGTAGTAAACCAGACAGATTTATTACGCTTACAAGAGAGTATAAGGCAAAGGCATAAACAATACTTATTAAAGTTACGAACCTTACACAGACCAAACATACAGACCTAAAATCAGAGCGCTCTGGACCAGTCTAAGGAAAGATGGCTACAGCCTGATCTCTTTCCCCAGAATGATAAAGAGCAGGGATCTCACGAGACTTTTTTATAGGCTAAACCCTGGGAAGGAGTCCCGTGGCGCAGAGTGTTAAGCTGCAGTACTGCAGTCAAAAGCTCTGCTCACGCCCTGAGTTCGATCCCGACGGAAGTCGGTTTCAGGTAGCCGGCTCAAGGTTGACTCAGCCTTCCATCCTTCCGAGGTCGGTGAAATGAGGACCCAGCTTGCTGGGGGTAAAGGGAAGACGACTGGGGAAAGCACTGGCAAACCACCCCGCAAACAAAGTCTGCCTGGAAAACGTCGGGATGTGACGTCTCCCCATGGGTCAGGAATGACCTGGTGCATGAACAGGGGACCTTTACCTTTACCTTACCTTAAACCCTGGGAAAGAGGATTGACAACAGTTCTTCTTACAAGTTCTCCGTAGATGGGCCTGCCTCATGAATTGGGGCTGTATCTTGCTTTGACACTTTCAGTTCCTGATATGTTACTTAGTTGAAAGAGTCCCTGACAATTGTCTACGTGTGAAGCCTGTGTGCCGAAGTAAATCCCTTCAATCTAACGGGTAATTTTGTTGCTGGTTCAAAGGCTCTTTATGTCCCGGAAAGAAATTGCAAGGACCTATCTCCTAGTAATGTAAGTTTCTCCAAGATCACAGACCCTAATCTGAAGATGGGGTTAGACTAGAAGCAGCTGAAAGCTAAAGCCATAGTCAGGCCTTAATGCGCTTTCTAAACTATAAGTTAAGGCCTATAAATGGTTCTTCCTTAACACAAACAAAAAAAGTGTTTTAATACTAAAGAATTCTCACCACAGTAAGTTTAAGGAGAAATTGTAGTTGCCAATTGAAAGAAGGACTGTACGGACCCCTGCTAGGATCTGGCTGCAAATGTGGAAGGCCCGGAGTCTATGGTTTTAGGTCTTCTGGGACAGAGGAGCAGAAAAAAAACTAGATTATGGCAGGATAGGGTTGCCAGGTCCCTCTTTGCCACCGGCAGGAAGTTTTTTGGGTGGAGCCTGAGGAGGGAGGGGTTTGCGGAGGGGAGGGACTTCAATGCCATAGAGTCCAACTGCCAAAATGGCCATTTTCTCCAGGGGAACTGATCTCTATTGGCTGGAGATCAGTTGTAATAGCAGGAGATCTCCAGCTAGTACCTGGAGGCTGGCAACCCTACAGCAGGAAGGTTTTTCCTCTCTAGACCTGGTTCATGTGATTATGCAATTCATTAAGTAAATGACATCATAGACCCTCTGCATTACTTAGCTTCTGAATTTTTCCATATTATCAATTACTGTCTATTAGTAGAGTTGCCAATCTCCAGGTGGTGGATGGAGACCTCTTGCTATTACAACTGATCTCCAGCTGATAGAGATCAGTTAACCTGGAGAAAATGGCCACTTTGGTAATTGCACTCTACGGCATTGAAGTCCCTCGCCTCCCCAAATCCCGCCCAAATCTCCAGGTATTTCCCAACCCGGAGCAGGCAACCCTACTGTCTATGCATATTGAAATTAAATGGTTGAAATAATTTTATATTAGTTAGCAGTGTAATTTGCCTAAATGCCTTTTCAGAGATTTTCAAGAGAAAGGAAAGAGAAGGTGAGACTGGTTTGCCCAATGAACAAAATAAGAACATTTGTTCTTATTTTTGTTGCTCGGTAATAACTAAACTCAGTGGGATTTTGATTTTCCAGGGTGGAGGAGGAGTCACATTGAGGCAGAGACCAAGCAGGGAATATTTTTGCCCCTTTTCCTTTCTTAACAATAACAGCAACAACTAGCATTTTAGAACATGTATGCGTATTTATTGTCTGGGAAGGCAGCATGGCACAGCCCCATCTCGTCAGATCTCAGAAGCTAAACAGGGTCAGCCCTGGTTAGTATTTGGATGGGAGGAATACCACCAAGGAATACCAGGGTTGCTGTGCAGAGGAAGGCACTGGCAAACCACCTCTGTTAGTCTCTTGCCATGAAAACCCCAAAAAGGGTTGCCATAAATCGGCTGCCACTTGACGGCACTTTACACACACACACATGTGCATTTATGCATGATGCAGGCTGTTTTTTTGTTTTTTTAAACCTGAACTGTTAACATTTGCAACTATTACCCAATATAACAGTAAAAACCACAAAACTGAACACCAGCATGTGATCCTAAACTGAGATCAAGTTCTAGAAGATGTATTTTGTTAAACAGAGCAAAAGCTGTAATTTGTTCCCCTTTAAACCAATTCAGCTGCCAGAAAAATTAAAGGTGAGGCCAAAATAAAACACAAGCTGCATCATTAGATTATATACACAGAACCATAGAATCATAGAATCCTAGAGTTGGAAGGGACCACCAGGGTCATCTAGTCCAGCCCCCTACACAATGCAGGAAATTCACAACTACCTCCCCCACAGACCCCCAGTGACCCCTACTCCATGCCCAGAAGATGGCCAAGACGCCCTCCCTCTTATGAACTGCCTAAGGTCCTAGAATCAGCATTGCTGACAGATGGCCATCTAGCCTCTTCTTAAAAACCTCTGCTTAAAAAAGCATAAAATAGTCTGCTGGAGAATAATATGTCATTGTGACTTTGAGGAAACTACGCTGCAATAGCCACTCTTCCTTATGCATGGACAGAGAGCCAAGCATTCTGTTTAAGAGAGCCAGCGTGGTGTAGACAGCCACAGTGGTGTAGAGAGCCAGCATGGTGTAGTGGTTAAGAGCAGTGGTTTGAAGCGGTGGAGTCTGATCTGGAGAACCAGGTTTGATTCCCCACTCCTCCACATGAGCGGCGGAGGCTAATCTGGTGAACTGGATTTGTTTCCCCACCCCTCCACACGAAGCCAGCTGGGTGACCCTGGGCTAGTCATTCTCTCTCAGCCCCACCAACCTCCCAGGGTGTCTGTTGTGGGGAGGGGTAGGGCAGGTGGTTGTAAGCCAGTCTGATTCTCCCTTAAGTGGCAGAGAAAGTCGACATATAAAAACCAACTCTTCTTCTTCTTAAGCAAATTAAATAGGAAACCATAATAACCACATTTTAACATTTCTGGCATAACCCAACTAATTAAAAAAATTATAGTAGGTAATTGTTGTGAATTATGCTGAAGTCTCCAAAACCAGGATATTAGAAAGATTTATCAAAGCCTTGAAGGAAAGCTTGAACAGGACAACTGAACTGAAAATAAAAATATAACCCCAAAGGAAATAATACTTATATACCAAAGTATTAGGCTCATAGTGACATATTTGCTGATGAATCCATACAGCTCAATGACCTCAGTCTTCTTCAAGAAGGATATTTTCTGTATCACATATGCATCTTTCCACCTTACAAAGCATTTCTAAATTATTTTATATATTATGTTTTATTGCCTTGTTAATAGCTGTATGTATGATGTTCTGTATGACGGGTGAATAAAGTTAAACTCAAACCGGACAAAACGAAAGTCATGATAGTAAGGGGACTTAGTGGACTGATTGCAAGAGAAAAGGCCGGTTTGTGTGTGTGTGTGTTTGTGTGTGTGTGTGTGTGTGTTCTTTCTGCACCTAAAAAGGCACTCGGGGAAGGGGGGGATAACAGCTGCTGAGACCACCGCTGCTGAGACCACCGCAACCCTATCTGGATTGTTAGAGAACTACAAATGTTTTTTAAATGGTATTGGTGGCCACAGGAATGGATCTGTGCTTGCTGTCATTTGTAGTTTGACCCCTTCTACTCTCATTCTGTCCTTGAAATATTAGGTTTTGCACTTAGGGGATGTAGTACTTCTCTAGAAAAAAAATGCTTGAAGCAGTTAATGGACCATAAAAAATACAAGGCAGCTAAAAAGGAACAGTAAAATCAACATGTTTCTGTAATTCCTCCCTCCCCCAATCTTGACTATCTTGAATTAAACATTTTCCTACGACGACAGGATTGGCTGGCTGGCTCTCTTGGCCTCTCTCTCTGCTGTTCATGATGGTTGGTTGTCTTCTGTCCACATATGCTTCTTTTCTCAGCTTGCTGTGGAATGGGAATTTAATGTCTAAAATATTTATAAGCCTATTTTCTCCTGAGCATCTCAGGTTCCAGGTGGGTAAACAGCAATGTAAAAACAAAGCTAGAAAACAAGCATTAAAACAGATATAAAATGCATTAAAACCAGTCTGTGCTCTCACACCAGGGGCTCGTCCCCTTTGGCCCAATCTTTTGAACACTGATCTGCATTTCTGAATTTAAAGCCTTACTGTTTTCACTCCTCCCTTCTGAAAGTTGTTATCCAGAAATTATCCCCAGAAACACTCCTCGTGGAGAATCATATAAAGTTATCCAACTCAGGGTTCAGGATGCTTGCTCCTCTGTTCTAAACGCTGGGTAAGTGGATCTTGGTTGTGCATCTGTAATAACACACGAAACAGGCTGGAAAAGGAATTGAGTTGGTGACTTCTGAACTCTTTTTGCTGCCAATTGTTCAGCTACTAGCTGACACCTCTTTCTGTTCAGAAGATATATCGTTAATCTCCCTTTAAAATTAGATGCGGTTGCCCTCTTCTGCTCGTTGTTGCTTCAATAGATATGAAAATACTACATTGTGTAACAAATGGCAGTGAGAAGATCAGCATGTCATCAGGAAGAGAATCTATCTGGATGCTTTTGTTTCTAGAATAGATTGGCTGCTTGCCAGCCGAACACTATGCACACTGAAACATCAGAATTTAATATGTGTTGTATCAAAGCCACCGACTATGCCTTTGATTTAATAATCTTTTGCTACCATGCTTGTTATTTCCCTCTCTCTTTTATGCTCTTTTTCTAATTGTTCTAATGCCCCCTGCTTCTCCTTTCTATTTTAGACTTGTTAGCACTTGTTTTATTGTTTTGATTATTTTTATGTGTTTTAAATTGTTGGAAGCTGTCATGGTTTGGTTTTGGTTTTCTGGAGAGATCGCCAAGAACTAATGTAAATGGATAAATGCACATTGTGGCGGCTGCAGTTGCTGAATAGGAAGGCTTTCTATGACTAGAGAAACCCACGGGGTGAGTGACTTTCAAACATCATCAACCGCCCCCCCCCCCATAGAATCACTGACGCATGGAAGCATCTCCAGCGTGTCACCAGCCATAGCATTTGAATCAGCTGTAATGAAACGCCTGTTCTGGAATTAGCTCTCTTGAGACATGGCTAATAATAACTGGCACGTGGCAGGCACTTTTAGCTACTGATTTGTAAGTAGCCTATATTTAGCCTAGCAGATCAGTGGGAACACCATTTCTCGGTTGCTACCTTCTACCTTGCTTAAGAGGGATTCCACACTTACCACATTTATCAAATATTTAAACTGGATTCTACAGAGATATTCTGGGATATGTTGGCATGTTTGTAGATGTTCAGTGGCCTCTTCAAGGGGTGGGGGGAACACCCATGTATGCCACAGCCTCCTCAGGGAGGGGCGCTCTGGGCTCCCTCATGTTCGATCTTCAGGAGGCAGTGAAGTCAGTTTTATTTAGGTTATTTTATTAAAGCAGTCCTAAATTGTGATTTTAAATCTTTGTTTTATGTATTTTTATGTACTCTTTTATTTTATTTATATTGTAAGCCACCTTGAGCTCCATCAAGAAGAAAGCTAATATTTTTAAATACATAAATAAATAAATGGAATGGGAACAAAAGCTGACAGATAATTGGGCCAATGTCTGAGAGTTATGTCTTTCATACAATAAGTTTACATAGATACGGATCTAATATGTAGCCAGCATAGCTGTTTGGTAAGCTCCATGCAACGCATTGGGTCTTCTTCTCTTTCTATCTCCTCTTAATTTTGATTTTGATTTTAAAACAAACCCTTCCCTCTAGAGCCGCTTGGCAATCTACTTTCAAAACAAGCAGTCTACAAGTCTGCTGACAGAACCTCTGTGATGTAAAAAATGTCAATTCAGTCACACACCCCTGGTCACCACCTCCGCTCTCCAGAAACAGCGACCACAATACCTTTTTCTCCCTTCTTGTCAATCTAATTGAGACATCCATGCCAGTGATTTGAAAGGTACATGGGTCAACTATTTTGCTTTCCAACATACTCCAAGTCATTTTTTAAAAAAAATTAAGCACTGCATGAACTTTAATTCAAGTAAGCCTTAATTTCTTACTGTTTTATATGAAGAAATACATTTTTAAGTTGCAAAAATACTGTGGTTATATAGACGTTGATTACTGACGGTGACACAGGAACCAGTCAATTAGCAATGAACATGGCCAGCTTCTGCTGCAAACTCATAGAAATGGTTTTCACGAAGATTGACTCAGGAGAGAAAATTGTTAATTTGAGCAGAATGTCGTGAGTGTGCTTCCAGAGCAGTGTTACCCCTTAAATAATGGGGTTTTTTTATAAGCTTATGTCTAGTTTTGTTCCTATAACTGAAACCTCAAAAAAAAAAAAAAAAAAAAACCCTACAGAATTCAGTTAAATCCTCCTCCTTTCAATATGCTAAAGACTTGTGATTGTAGGAGATCATTGAAATCTGCATCTTAGCCACTCAAAAAACCAACACGAACCTATTTCTCACAGATTCAAAGTAGAATTTATGCTTTCAGCATCCGCTATCAATGTGAGCACATTTTTTTCCTCTTTCAACTGAATTGCTGCCCGTTTTCTGATGTCCGTTTTTGATGCCTCTTATTTAACAGAGAGATTATTCCCTTTATATTTAACTATATAGGAAGCAGGAAATGTTCTTGAAGTACACAGTGATCCAATTACAGGATCACTTTTTTCTTACAAGTCTAATTTGGGACAAATTGATGTTTACAACTAAAAGACCACCATTACAGGGACTCACCGCGCAGTGCGTGTTCTCCTGCACAAATACTCACCTGGTTGCATTAAGGGGTCCAGCAGCAGGCCGCCACTGGTAGCCTTGTTGTGATCTAACATTAATGGGACTGCAGATGTAATTTAGAGGACATGATGCCATGTCTAGTAATTAGCCCTCACCCTAACATATGCAATTGTATAATATTTGCAGTCTTTATTTTTATTGTTATTACGGTCATTGACCAGAAAATACATATTCACGTACATAAAACATTCAGTGAAAAGGAATTTTCGATAGGACAACACCAAAGGACTAATTCATGATAATAGTAAAACTGTTTGGCGACTTATATAATTCCAATAACAATATTACTCAAAAGGGGGGCATTTAATCGATCCAGCTTTGAAACTGTTAGAAAGTAAGGTCATCCCTCATCTCCTTTATGGAGTTGAAGTGTGGGGCTTGAAGGAGGATAATTTATCAAGCCTTGAAGTAATCCAAAACCAATTTCCAAGGCACATTTTTGTTGAGTTAATCAATCAAGGCTCATGGATCGTGATTGTGGTTAGAAAGAATCAAGTCAAGCACACAATAAAACAGAGTCAAAGACTTTTCTCTTAATCAAACAAAAATCCTTTACTTTCCTAAATAGGGAGGGTTACATGGAGTAAAAACAAATAACAATCTTTCTATCTAGTTCCCTATAAATCTTGCTAGAAATGCTAGCAGGTACTAAGGCTTAAATCCCTTTTGTCTGTGTCCCAGCTCAGGAGAGCTAAGAACAGGCATCTTGCTTCTGTGAGATTGAAAAAGCAACTGGCACATCCTGCCCCAAAGTTTCACACCTTTAACAAAGGAACAGGGTAATAAACAATTCTGACTCCGTGCCTTTCTGCATGTTTGCAATGGCGATTCCCTAGCCAATAGAATACTTACATCTGTCATTTCATCATCACCTTGATACTATCTAAACTGTCGATGTAAACAAGTTAACTCTTTAACTGCCCTGACAGAAATGGAACTCGCATTGAATCCTCAACAAATCCCTTTTCGAGTTACATTGCCATCAGATTTATTAACATATTGTGAGGTTCTTCAGCCAACCTCGGCAATCCCAAAAAGTCACTCGCTCAGACGGGTAGGTCTCAAGCAGGTAAACGTTTATTCAGGAGCCGCAGGTACAACATGAGCAATCCACGGTTTCAAAGCTGCTAATGGCGAACCAAACTACAAAGCATAGTTTTAAGCATAGAGTCATCCCAGGTGCAGAACCAAGCGGCCTGGGAGTTAGGAGATAACAGCGCCTGGTAGGAAGGAAGGAGTAAGCAAGCCATAATACTGAAGTTGCCTGCTAGAGACTCAAAGTCAGAACAGGGGGGGAAGGGAAGGAGCAGGGACAGCATCAACAATTCAATGAAACAAAACCAAAACAAATTACTTGAACAGAGATGGGCCTAACTCATGTCAAGAGCCTGCCTGGACAGCCAGACTCCTGGCGGCTTGAACACCTCAGAGAAACAAATCCTAGATACACACGAACAGCAAACAATGGATACAATTGAACAGAAAAGCATGGCGCTTGACATGGCTCTTGACACATATCACATAAATGTTCAAACTTTTGTCTATGTAATAGCTTGTGAGTATATTTGTCACTATCTCATTACTAACACATTATTTCACATCAATAAGTCCTCTTTGTTGCTTGTCTTTCACTGAATTAATCTTGAGTTGAAGATTTCTTCCTTGTCTTGCTTGGTTGGCAGTCTTGTAATTTCATGAACTTGAGAAATTCCTATATTTTGTCTCTTTGACTACTTGTACATCCATCACTCTGGTCCTTTTCTGTTTCCATGCCAAAACAGTTTTTTATCTTTCCAAACATTTTGGATCCTGCTGACTTTTTCAGTTGTTCAGCAATTTTCCTTGCAGTTGACTCAGTATCACAACAAATTAAAACATTGTCCATTAATATTAAAATGTATTGCCATAGTCCATTTTCCTTTCTTCTGAATAGACACTTCTCTTTATTTCCTCTTTTGAAGCCTTGCTTCTCTAGTAGCGAGGTAAGCTCATGATTATCCGTCACAGTAAGCATCATCACTGGCATTTTCCTTGAGGTTGCAATATTCAAAAGTATGTGTATAGCTTTATATTGTTGCAGTGATTCTTTCTCCCCACTGAGAAACTTTTCTTCTCTGTTCTCCCAGCTTGAGAAGTCACAGTCGCTTTTGAGCATCATTTCAGAATGGCATAAGGAAGGTGAAACATCTACATCTCCATCAGCTTCAGGACTGCCCTCATCTGATGCTATGTCCTGTAGACACTTTGTTGCACCAGGCGGCCTTTGCTCCCACGCTGAGGATGTAACCGGCTTGGTTTCGCCTCTTCCAACCTTCGCATCATCCATTCTCTCAGTATCAGTTGCATTCATCTCATTCACAATGGGAATTTCCTTTCCCTTTTTTTTAAAAAGGTTTATTTTTATATTTAAGGGGATACAAAAGGGAAAAGAGGGAAAGGGTAAAAACCGTTTGATATACAAAAACAATATAGCAGATTCAATAGAAAAACAGACTTAGTCGAATACAATATCATATAACAAGCATGAATATTAATCAAGTAAAATAAAATATATCTAGGTATGTAATTGTAAAAATATAACAGTCAATCAGAGTATCTACCTATTGCATATTGAAAGTGTATTTACTGTTTGAAAACCCAGAAGTTACTTAACGAATAGTTGTAACATAATAGATAAAACATTGCCTATTACTCATTCTAGTACTATTCGGTATGCATCAATCATCTGATTAACTGGAAGTCATGTATGTGTAAAATGATTCCCACTTTTCGTCAAATTGTTCTATAAGTTCGTTATGATTAGGATTCAGCATTAAAGTCATTTTGGCCATACTGTCTAGCAGTTTTTCTTTCCAGTCTTCTATTTTGGGTATTTGCATTTGCTTCCAGGTTCTTGCCAGAACCACTCTGGCTGCCGTTGTTGCATATTTAAAAACATCATGAAGTCTCAAGGGCAGATTTGATGGGACCATACTAAGCAAAAAGTATTTAGGGTCTAGTGTTATCTTCGTTTTTGTTATTGTCTGTAATTCTCGGATCTTTTTCCAGAACGTTTGTAGTTTGGAACAAGTCCACCAAACATGAAAATAAGAACCATCCGTTTCTTGACATTTCCAACAGGCGCCTTTCTTTCCGGAAGAAGTCATCTGTGAAATCATATTTGGGGTCATGTACCATCTGTAGAATGTTTTATACCAATTTTCTTTCACTTCTTGGCACACAGTATATTTCAATTCAAATGTAGAAAGTTTTTCCCATGATTCCATTGTGACCATTTCACCAAAGTTTTGCATCTACTTGATCGTGATAATTTTCACTTGTTGTTCTTCTGTGTCATATTTCAAGAGGAGTTTGTAGATTTTTCCTAATAAGTGAGCATCATTCTTAGTTATTATCAATTCGAATTCAGACAATTCTCGAAATGGGCGAGGATATAAACAGTATTTTTGTAGATTAGACCTCAGTTGAAGGTAAGTTAGCCAGTTTAACTTTTGGAATTTTTCTTGAAGTTTAGTTAAACTTTTGATTTCTCCTGTGGGCTCTATCATATCACTGTACGTAAAATGAACAGCCGTTTTCAGTTTAACGTTATCATGATAGGCTTCGATTGGAGACATTATGGATGGTGGAGAGGGACTGACTCTTCTTTTATACCTTTTCCAAACTTTTAATATTGCTATCTTGATATCACAGTCTTCTGATGCTTTATCTGTTTGAATTGTTGTTGGGGAATCCCACAAAGCTTTATGGAGTCCTTGCCCAAGATCCGCTCGTTCTAAAGTGATGTGTCTACTTTTGGAATGTTTAATCTATTCTGTAATCCAAGTTAAACAGGCAGCATGATAATATAATTTAAGATTGGGTAGTGCTAATCTTCCTCTTTTTTTCCGTCTTGCAAGACTTTAAATCTGATTCTTGGCTTTTTTGCATTCCACATGAAATGGTTGATTTGTTTTTGCCAATTTTCTATTATTCTGTCTGGTAGGTAAATAGGGAGAAACTGAAATAAAAAATTTAATCTTGGAAGTACATTCATTTTTATCTCAGATATCCTTCCCAACCAGGAAATATTCATTTTGGACCATGTGCTTAAGTCTCTTTCTATTTCTCCCAAATTTTCAAACAGTTTAATTTTAGAAGTGTCTTGTGTTGTGATGATATGTTGAAACCCAGATATTTAACTGACTCCTTTGTTATCTGACATCCGGTAATTTCTTTAATATGGTTGTCTTCATTGCTTGTGGTATTAAAAGTCAAGATTTTTGTCTTTACTTTGTTCAATTTATAACCAGAATACTTTGCAAATTCCATAATGTGATGATGAACAAACGGTTTGTTTTGGGTTTTGACATATTAACACAACATCGTCTGCATAATTTTTAATTTTGTGTTCTTCATTTCCTGCTGTAAGACCTTTAACGTTTGGATCATTTCTTATATAGTTCGCAAGAACCTCCATAGACAAATCGAAAAGAAGTGGAGAAAGTGGACATCCTTGTCTGGTGTCTTTAGTGATGTTAAATTCTGTTGATAGACAACCATTAATTAGAAGAAGTGCCTTTTGAGCCGAATATATTGTATTGAATACCTTAAGAAGGGTGTCTCCACAATCCATTTGTTGAAGTGTTTTTAAGATAAAATGCCAGGAGACATTGTCAAAGGCTTTTTCTGCATCTAAGAAAATCATAGCAGTCTTTAATGATTTTGACTTAATGTGTTTAATTGCGCTGAGGACCAATCGTACGTTATCTCTCATAAGTCTCTTTGGAATAAACCCGGTTTGATCTGGGTGCACCAACTTGCTGATATGTTTTTGAAGTCTTTTGGTGATTATAGAGACAAACAATTTATAGTCAATGTTCAGCAAAGAGATTGGTTTGTTTGCCTGGGGAAGATAAGGATCGGTGCCTTCCTTTGGTATCAAAGATATATGTGCATCTTGCCAGGATGGTGGAATCTTTTCATGTTCAATTACCTCATTATACAAGGATAGTAAGACAGGGGTTAGTTGTTGTTCCAAAAGCTTGTAAAATTGTGGAGTAATCCCGTCCGGACCTGGTGCTTTGTCTGGTTTCAAATTATTTATGGCATCAACAATTTCTTGTGTTGTCAACTTCTGATTGAGTCTCTCTTGCTCCTCTGGTGATAGCTTGGGTAATTTTGCATCTGATAAATAACTTGATACCCCTGTTCTTGCAAATCGTCCTTTGCATATAGTTGCTTGTAATAATCGACAAATATTTTTTCAAGTTCCTCCTGTTTGTTATAAGTTATGCCATTGACTTTTGCTCCGATTATCTTTCTTTTCTTCTCTTGTTGACTGAGTTGGTTGGCTAGAAATCAGCCAGGTTTATTCGCTCTTTCAAAAAATCTTTGCTTGGCATATTTGACTTTTATTTTGATTTCTTCTTTCTCTATCACTTCAATCTGATGTTTGGTCAGCTTGATGTCACGGAGAGTGGTTTTATCTGGTTTAATTTGAATTTTTTTTCTAGTAATCTTAGTTCTAGGAGATCTTTAAATTTCTTTTGTTTATCTTTTCTGATTTTAGCATTTAAAGCTATCATTTTTCCTCGAATAAATGCTTTACTGGCATCCCATACAAAAAAGTCAGACATATCTGGGGTCTTCTTTATGGCGAAGAACTCTTTTACATCACATTTACATTGTTCAAGTATCTGCTTTCTCCGTAATATTTGGTCGTTTAGCCACCATCTCCTAATTCCTGATATTCCTCGTAGCAAAGTCAATTCCAGTGGATTGTGATCTGAGAGTGTTCTAGGGACAATCCATATCAAGTCTACACTTGTTATCATTGATCTAGAAATCAAGCACATATCAATCCTGGAATGTAATCCATGACGGTTTGAATAAAATGTATAATCTTTCGTTCTTGGATTTTTCGTTCTCCATGCATCAATTAAATTGAACTCCTTCATGAATTTAAAAACATTTTTCGGTAGTTTTCCAGATGTACTGTTACGGGATTTGTCAATCATTGGATTTGTAATTGCGTTGAAATCTCCTATAAGTATAATTTCTCCTTGGTGACAATCTGCAAGATTCTTTAAAAGTGTTTCATAAAAGTTTTCTTTTGCTGCATTTGGGGCATATATATGTGCTAATGTAAAGCAAATTCCGTCAGAACCATGGACAATTAAAATTTGATATTGTCCATCTGGGTCTGCAAGATGACTCTTAACAGTTAAAATATTCTCATTAATATAAGTGACCAGACCTCTCTTCTTCACTTGGGCCGATGCGGAATAGGGAGTCCCAAGATAGTTTGTCTGAAGGATTTTTTCATGTTCTTTCTTAATATGTGTTTCTTGAAGACAGACAATATCCTTCTTTTGCTTTTTTAAACTATGAAAGACTCTCTTTCTTTTGTTGGAGGAGTTGAGACCGTTGATATTCAGTGATACAATTTGTAAGTGGCCCATGATAAATTAAAAATCGGATCTACAGTGCTTCTTCTTGGTCTAATTTGTCTCCTTCAGGAGTTTTCTTGTGTTTCCGTAATTCTCGTTTTTCCCTTTTTGTCTCTCAGGATGCTAACATTTCCTTCACCAGTAAATGGCGTCAGAGGTTCTGTTGAATCACTCTGCACACACATCAGCATTTCAGCTTCTAATTCATTTGCACTCTGCACACGCTCTGAAGCTTCAACACAAATCTCACATTGCTCATGACTCTTCACACAGTCCTTTACTGGCAAGCCAAACTCATGTAGTTGCTGCCTTACAGATTCCATATTCCTGTGTGCTAATTTCACATGCCAGAAATACACACTATCTTTATGCTCACAATCCTCAGTATTTAAACTTCTGATCTCCTCATTATAGCCAACAAAGTATTCTTTCTCATCATCAACAACTTCATCTCCTTCTGCACAAAGTCCATTGTCTTTCTCATACTCAGACAGTTCATCAGCAACATTAATCAGATAAAGGTCAGTGTCCTCCATTTCAACAACATATTTCTTGCCTTCTGGGTCAAATAAAGAACTATATTCATCCGCTATTATGAGTTGATTAGGGCTGTCAATTCGGTTCGGCCCGAACTGAAAATCAGCCGAATTTCCCCTGATTCGGTGGTTTTTAGTTAGGGAGGAACCGAACTCAAAACTGGCGGGCAACCGGGGGGGCTGAATTCAGCGAGTTCGGGAGTTCGCAAATAAATTCGGCAAATTCGGCCATCAGTAAGCAGCATAACCGTCAGTAAGCAGCATTCTCCTCCCCCGGCCAATCGGTGGGCAAGCTGGGTCTTCTTCTGGCCAATCAGTCAGGATTGAGTACTGGAGGAATCAGCTGATGTGCGGCCCGGCCAGGGAGAGAGAGAGCGAAATCCTCGTGTGTGTGTGTGGGGGGTGCTTGTGCACATTCGCTCCTTTCTGTGGCTGCAGGGGGCGTATTTTTTGGGGTACAGACACAAAACTTTCACTGGTGCTTCAGATGAAGCTTCTTAAGATACCCCCAAGTTTTGTGAACATTGGGTCGCGGGGTCCCGAGATATGGGCTCCCCCCTTTTTCTTTCCATGGCTGCAGGGGGCGCATTTTTGGGGGTACAGATCCCAAACTTTGAGCGGAGTTTCAGACCAGTGTTCTTAAGATACCCCCCAAGTTTTGTAAACATTGGGTCAGGGGGTCTTGAGATATGGGCTCTCCCCCTTTTCCCTCCCCCCTTTTTCCATTTATGTGGCTGCAGGGGGCACTTTTTGGGGGGGGGATATAGCCCCCAAACTTTTAGCATAGCTTCAGTGAATTATTCTTAAGATACTACCCAAGTTTTGTAAAGATGGGTTCAGTGGGGGCAGAAATATTGCCTCCCCCCTTTTCTCTTTCCATGGCTGCAGGGGGCGCATTTTTGGGGGTGCAGATCCCAAACTTTGAGCGGAGTTTCAGACCAGTGTTCTTAAGATACCCCCAAGTTTTGTGAACATTGGGTCAGGGGGTCCCGAGATATTGGCTTTCCCCTTTCCCCTTTTGGGATGAATGGATCAGCCGATCCTGTGCATCTTCTCCAGAGAAAACCTCCCGTGCCTAATTGGAATCATCTTGGATTACAAGTCCTCTTCAGCCCCTCTTGATGGAACAGAAGACAGCCACAGTAAGACCCCTTTGGGGGCTTTAATCTATAATTTTTCTCCTGTGTATGTGTGTGTGGGGGGGAAAGCAGAGTCTGTGTGTGTGTGGGGAGGGAGCAGTTTCTGTGGGTGGGGGGGAAGCCAAAGGAGGCTTTCGTCGGTTCTGCCTGGGGTGTGTGTTCCCCCTCGAGTCGCTCCCTGGTTTGAGGGGGGAGGTTTCAGTTGTGTGTCTTCTGGTTTTTCCCTGTTGCAAAGGTGTTGTTTTACAAGGTTGAGTTGCTTTGCAAACTGTTGTCGGGGCTGGGAGCTTTGTGCGTGGGCGGCAAGCTCTGCTGAGAGATGCACATTAAGGGTGGGGGGGACCCCTTTCAGGGCCCATATCTCAGCCCCCCCTGACCCAATCTTTACAAAACTTGGGGAGTCTTTCAATAAACGTCCTTTGAAGCTCTGCCGAAAGTTTGGGACCTCTAACCCCAAACATGCCCCCCCAGAGCCACGGAAAGGCGCGATTGTGTTTTTAATGGCTTTATTCGGCCGAATTTTTTTCCGAACTTTGAATTCCCACCGAATTGAACGGATCCGAAGTGGGGGAGTTCGGACTTTGGCACGTACCGAACCCACAAGGGCCAAATTCGGCCGAATCCGAACTGTACCGAATTTTTTTTCCCGACAGCCCTAGAGTTGATAACCTGCTTTGATCATCCTTCCCATTGAAAGGAGGCATTGCTTAGCCTTTGGAAGATACATGACATTTTGCAAGTTAATTTCCATGATTGTGTCATTTAAACTGCGTATATAAATGGTTGCAGTTCCCACTTCATTGCACACAAATGATTCCCCATTTACATTAACCAAAGTCTTTTCACATTTCCTAAGCGATGTAAAACATTTTCTTTGATTTACCACATGAACGTTTGACCCTGAAACTAGAAGTAAAGCCTTTATATCTTTAGATTTGTAATTATTCATTTCATGAGCATCATCTTCACATTTCAGCATAAGTGTGGCCACATCTTTTACAATTCTTTTGTTCTGCTGACGACCCCTTGTGGCTGAATCTGGTCTCTGCTGCTCCCTCTCTGGCCTTTGTTTAAAATTGGCGCCTTTTCTAGCAGCATATTTCTCTGACTCAGACTGGCTGCCTTGAAAATGCGATCTCTCTCGATATCTAGCATGGTCATCATCAAATCATTTTCCACAATCATAAGACTTATGTCCATATTTGTCGCATTGAATCCTCAACAATTTTAGCTCTTCCTAGAGGGACTCCAGTGATCCTGATGAGAGTGGAAGTAGGATTTGCCTTCTCTTAGGGGCCCGGGGGCTCATTTAGCAGTTTTAAAATCTTGGAAGAGAACTAGACTACTTGAACCTAATTCATTATGCCATCAATCATTTAGTTTATTGTTATCCAAAGATTCAAAGCACCAAAGATTTCTGAATAGTATTCTCTTAAAATACTCCATCCCGGAAGACCTTTTAGAAGTCTCAGCTGATAATTTCCAATTTAGAGATTGGGTTTATAAGGCTGATGCTTTAAAAGATCATTCAGTAATCTTAAAATCTAAAGCAGTGCCATGGTATAAATTAATTAAAAACGACCACTCTAGAACCCTCTATCTAGTTAACATTGCAAATGCTAATATTAGAGCATCTTTTACATCATTGCGCTTCTAATCCATGCCAATGGCATTATTGGCTGGCAGATATTCTTGTCCTGGATGGCCCAGGCTAGCCTGATCTCGTCAGATCTCAGAAGCTAAGCAGGGTCAGCCCTGGTTAGTATTTGGATGGGAGACCACCAAGGAAGTCCAGGGTTGCCATACAGAGGAAGGCACTGGCAAACCACCTCTGTTAGTCTCTTGCCATGAAAACCCCGTAAGGGGTTGCCATAAGTCGGCTGCGACTTGACTGCACTTTACACACACAGATATTCTTGATTACCAAGGGAACGATGCTTGTGCACTTGTGGAGCCTCAAAACCGGAAGAATAACCTAATTATATCTTCTCTTGCCACCTATATGATAGTCCTAGGGCCAAATTCTTAGCAGGAATATTATCTGTTATTATGGTGTATTGGGATGAGGATAAAATTAAATTTCTGCTGTCTGACATAGATGTTTATGTAACACATAGGGTTTCTTTGTTTGCTCTAGTGGCAAATAAAATAAGATCTGAGATTTCTGAAGGAGTTATCAAGTAAGTTTAAAATGGTTAGTTAGTATGTTTTGGTATCTGTTATAATATTTTAATCACTGATTTATCATATTTATATTGCTGCATTACTACATTTTAGCTATTTGTATGTATTACTGTTTGCTGTATCACTATGTTTTAGCTATTTGTGATGGCCAATGGCCATATACAATAAATTTTATGGAATTCTAGTGTGATAGGTAGTTCTCCCACAGAGCCCCACATATTTTCCCAGGTAAGAAGAGTGTCCCTGTACCCTGGGAAAAACAAAGACTGAGTCAAAATTGTTTCACTGGGTTTTCTTCCTCACTTGTGCTGCCTGAGCACAATTTTCTCAGGCTTTGTAATACATCTATTATATCATGGTGTTGAACACTTACTTCAACATGGGTCCATACCAGTAACTTTGGAGAATCTGAATATCACATTGCCTGAGGGGAGGGGTTCATCTGAATGCTTTATTCTCCAGAGTTGCTTTTCACTGTACTATGAATGGGTAAGCATTATTAAAAATAAAGATGGTGTTCCTCTTTTTCTCTGTGGCCTTTTATGCAGGGCTGTTTCCCTCACCGTCACCTCTCCAATGACTTCGGGTCTTTGTTTTGATTATGTATGCCATTTCCAACCATCAGAGGCCGCCTCGCTCTCCCCCTGCATTTTCCCACGTTTAGTCCGGATTTTCAAATTTTCAGATTTTCAGATAAAAGAGGTCCCTGAAAACCCGGATAAAACATGCAGAAACGCAGTGGGAGAGCGAGGCAAATTTTCCTCCAAACAGACACCAGGACCATCAATACGAGAACAGGCTGGGGCATGAGGATTAGAAAAGGACCTAGGGGGTGGCACCTCTCAAGAACTCAGTTGACAATCAGAAGTACTGGATCTTCCAGCTGGTCCCTTTAAACATCATATTCCCCAGATCTGAGTCTCCCGACATCCATGGAGGCCCCCCTCCCACCATGCAGAACACTAAGGCTACAGCAGCAGGAGCATAAATAATTAGCTTCTCCCGGTTGTTGTCTTGGTCCTTACTGGGCTTCTATGCCTTTAAGAGGATGTGGCAGTTATGTAGAAGGTGCAGCAATACTCAGCATGAGTATGCACTGATAGAGAAAGCTGCATCTGTTACTCTGCTGTCTGTTATGCAGCTCTAACAGGTACCTGATTGGGTTAGATAGTTTCCTGAATGAAGCTATTGGTTCTCTGACTGGCCACATCACTGCTACACATCATATGTGTGTGTACATGCGTGTGTGCATATCACACCTTCCCAGTAATTTCCTCTGGGAGGCCACAGACAGGGACTGAACTGGGATGGATCTCTTGTGTGCGGTGTTGTTCAGTTTGTCTGTTACCCCTTCTACTTTAGCTCTGGTCTTTATTATTGTGCTCTTTAAGTGCCAAGATGGAGTGGGGTGGGAGGAGGAGGGAAAGCGTCCATAATGAGCCTGTCTGCTCTTGTAACTGTGAGAACAGGATTACTCTGTGTAGAGTGGGAGATTTAGTAGAACACCCAAAAGATTTGCTTTGCCTTGTGGAGGTCACTTAAAAATCTCCTTGAAGCAGAACCCATCAACCATTTTTTCTGTGTATAAAGTGCTATCAAATCGTAGCCAACTTATGTCAACCCAGTAGGGTTTTCAATGCATTGCCTTCCTCGCATAGAGACCCTGGACTTCCTTGGAGGCCACCCATCCAAGGACTAACCAGGGCCGACCTTGCTTAAGCTTCTGAGATCTGATGAGGCTTCCCTGGGCCATCCAGGTTAAGGCAATTGTTTTCTACTGGGGTGTTTTTCTCTCTTAAGCAATCAAACGACTGTTAATGCTGGTTCCTTAAGAATTTCTGCTGTGGTTCCTTTGCAAAAAAGCCTTCTGCATCCTCGGTTGTATGCTGTGTGTACTGGGCAGAGGAGTTTCCATTGCTCTGTGCCTCCTGTGCATGGGAGTACATGGCAGTAGCTTCACAACTGGTGAGCATAAGCAAGGTGTGGGCAGTGTCTACTGGTGTTGCTATGCGGTCTTTTGCATCTGATACTGCTTTTTGAGCAAAGGGTCACAACTGCGCTATTCTGGCATTAACCCTGCTGCAGTGTTACCTTTGCCTAGAGGACTATTATATCAGACTATAACACACACTTAACAGTGACTCCTCAGTACATTGTGATAAATGTACTGTTAGGGAATGGTGCTCAAAAATTAAGGAGGGAAACATTTCTCGAGCTAGACCTATTACATCACAAACAACCAGCTTTTATGTCCCTTTTATCTGCCCCTCTTTGGTTTTTATGTTCCTGTTTTTCCCCTTGGAAAATTTAAAAGATGAAGAGTTGGTTTTTATATGCCGACTTTCTCTGCCTTTTTTTAAAGGAGTCTCAAAGTGGGTTACAATCACCTTTCCTTCCCCCCCCCCAACAACAAGCACCTTGTGAGGTAGGTGGGGCTGAGAGAGTTCTGAGAGAACTGTGACTAGCTCAAGGTCACCCAGCTGGCTTCATGTGTAGGAGTGGGGAAACCAACCCAGTTCACAAGATTAGCGTCCTCCACTCATGTGGAGGAGTGGAGAATCAAACCCAGTTCTCCAGATCAGAGTCCACCACTCTGTCAGATAGGGCTTCTGACAGCTCCATCCTCAAACAAGATGGTTTCCCCGCAAACAAAATGGAGTTCTCCGTGCACTCCTCCCCCCCCCCCGTTTTGCACATGAACTCCGGCCAGAGATTTACAATTGTATTGGGACCCGCCCATGTAAATCTTCGATCTGATATCAGGTCCCACGCACAAGGCCGAGAGCTCGGCCATCTCCTCCACTGATTGTTCATGATTGTTTCTGTTTCAGTTTTACTTAAGTTGTTACCAGCAGGAAACGACTACATTGTCTCTTTGTTCCTGTAACCCTATTGTATCAGCCCTATAAATGTATCCACACTCCCCCTGTCATGTATTCCAGCCTTGCACATCTCTTACTGAAATCACTGACTTCTGAAATAAATCTTTGAATTGCTGCTCTGCCTGGATTGAAGGTCTATTGCCTGAAACGCTGTGTATTTGCTGAAGCCTGACATTAGGTTGGAATCCATTTTTTTTTATTTTCTACTAGTTAGTTCTTGAGAAAGATGTTCCCCAGTTCGACCCAATCCACCGAACTGATCTGGCGGTACGAACGCCTCTGCCTGTTGGAACAGAGAGCGGTCCTGCCCCGGGAGGAAGCAACCCCGAGAGGAGCAGATCCAAGCCGGGAGGAAGTAACCCCGGGAAGGTGCCCCACAGAACTTGCATAGGGGGCACTGCGGAACGCCGGACAGTACGTCCATCAATCAACCACGAGGCCAAACTTCGATCTCCTATATCAAGGCCCGCTGGACGACCTGTACTCCAGGGACGAGGTACCGCTTCGAGGCCGAGCTGCAGCCATCTCAACCCTGTGCCCCTGAGAAGAGGAACGCCATCTTCTGCAGGAGCAGAACCATGACCTGACTCAGCAGAACCGGGAGCTTCAGGACCAGCTGGGGATCCAAAGGAGGGAGATGACGGCGCTAGCAGGAACGGTGCGAGGACTCCGATCGTCCATCGTCGCTACAACCTTCTCCCCCCGTTCATCTTCCACGCACAGCCCCCCGGGACCTGAGGATCTCCTTTGATGGAACCTGCGCCCTGTTACCCCACTTCTTACTACAACTTTCTGGCTTCATGAAGGACCAGGGTGAGACTTTCCCCTCTGAAGAAGCCCGAGTTCGGTACGCCATCGGACTTCTGGAGAAGGAGGCAGTGGAGTGGGCAGTAACAGCAACGGAAGTTAATCCCGGACTTTTGCGCTCCCTCAATGGTTTCCTGGAAGCCCTGCACCGCCGGTTTGAGGACCCGCATCGGGCAGAGAGGGCCAAGATCGCCATGCGCAAATTGAGGCAAGGGTCCCGTACAGTACTGGAATATGCCCAAGATTTCCAGTCCCTGGCGTGCAAAGTAAGGGAGTGGAGCGAGGTCACCAAGGTCCAACACTTTCGCAAGGGACTGCGATGGGAAGTGCTGGAGGGCTGCCTGTCTCTGGGCGACCCGGAAACAGTGTAGGGCTGGATCCGGCTGGCAGGGCAAGTGGAGCACCGTAAGCTTACCTTGCAGTTTGCCAAGGATTGTCCGGGGAGGGAACCCCCCGCAGAGGCCCAACCAGGGGGAATGCCACGGCGGGGGCGCACCATGGCAAGGGGAAGCAGCGGATCCCACTCGGGGGATCTGGGTTTGCGGACCCACAGGGGGGGAGGAGCGGAGGGAACAAGGGGCTGGAACCCACTTGCCGGCGGCCATGGCTCATCCAGGCGGCGGTGCCGTTCCAGGCGGCGGGGCGACAGGATGGGTGGCCCAGGGGAACCCGGACGGCCCCCACGGAGGGAGGGGACGGGCCCGGGTCCTACGTGTGGCGGCTGGGGGGGACAATGGCAGCTGCCAGCTCCCGTCCAACCCCGCGGCCGCCCCCTCTTGTGTTTCGGCGGGCTCTGCCGGGGGTCACGGGACCCTCCCCGGCCCAATGGGGACCGTGCTGGCCGGCATGCTGGGGGGCATAAAACGCAGCCCCGCCCCTGGCTGTGGCCATTCTTTCCCCTCCACGCCGCTTGTACAGCATCTCAGCTTGGAGCGAGGAGTGCTCCTTGCATGCCTCTGCATGAGCGGTGTGCCGTTTGGCTGGGATGAGCTCGCCCCGAGCAGTAGCAGCTTTGGAGCGGTGGGGGCGCAGTCAGGGCATGGCGGCGTGGCACAAGGGAGCGCGCTTGCTCATTCATCGCAGGAAGCAGCAGGGGCACCACGGGGCAGTCGGTTGGCGCGGCACGGATGGGTGCGCCGAGAGTGTCTGCATTCTGGGAGGCGCAGGGGAAGTCCAGGCGGCTGTGGGAGGTGGTGCGGTAGAGCGCACCGGGAGCCCCGGGTCCTGCATTCTTGCTGGACGGACGAGGTCAGCCTTGAAGAGGGAGTCTGACCTGCTTCCGCGGTGGCCAGGGGAGGGGAGTTCGGAGCTGGGTCCTAGGCAGCCGCCGCTCATAGTTTTCTTTAGAGGGGGGAGGCAGCAGGGGCCCGACAATTTCCCGTGCTAGCACTGATGGGTTTCCCCCAACCCCTCTAGCATCTCGGAGGGGATGGGAGTGGTTGGGAGCATCTTTGCCCACCTCTTCAAGGTGGCAGGGCAAGGGCTAAGATCGGGGAGGGGCCACGGCTCAGCGGCAGAGCACCTGCTCGGCGTGCAGAAGGTCCGAGGTTCTGTCCCCAGCATCTCCAGCCAAGGGGACGAGGCAAGCAGGTGATCCGAGCGACCTGGAGAGCCACTGCCGGTCAGAGTAGACAGTACTGACCTCGATGGACCAAGGGCCATTGTATAAGGCGGCTTCAGCCTGTCTCGGGAGGGATGGATCTTGCTTTTGCCTCTCTCCCCCATATCTTCCAATGGGATTTCGCCCCACCCTGGCAGTTACTGCTCTCTGCATGGTTGCAAATGCATCCACCGGTAATTGGCTTTCTGAGTGCTGGCAGCTGGTTGAACGATCCGTCGGGAGGATACAGACCCTAGGATCTTTAGCATCTTCCGCCAAATCTAGGCCACTAGAGGGGGCTAATTTCTAGTTCCTTATCCATGGGGCAGGTTACGTGGGGGGTATGTGCTTATAGTGACATGGCTTATACATGATACTCAGAGGCACAGCAGGTTCCGTTAACAAGCGTTCGTATTTAACTATTCTGTCCAAAACAGGAAGTCTGCCCTTACAGGAGAAGAGGCTGGCATTAGTGACACTGAACATATGAGGACGTCTGTCCATGGGTTTTGATGCTAGTACATTAGGAAAAACAATTATAGTGGATTAAGATATTGCATTGATCAGTTCTAAGAGCAGCTGCGGGTGTGCTGGGGAACGTCACAATCATTTTGCGCACCCAGGGCCTTTGGGGGCAGTAGCATCGTGTCAGGAAGTTTTCTCAGTCCTGCTTCAGGTAAGGTCATGGGAACCGGTGATAAAGTACATCAATCAGCCGAAAGGCCATGCAGTAGCTGAATACTTCCCATATGTTGTACAAACCCCCACTGGGTCACTGGGTGTGGGGAGGAGGTGGTTGTGCATTTCCTGCATCGGGCAGGGGGTTGGACTGGATGGCCCTGGTGGTCCCTTCCAACTCTATGATACTATGAAGTTAATCATATTTGTCTTTGTGTAGAAAATTACAGAGGCATTCATATTGGTGTATATATGACAGGATGACAGTAGAGCATCTTCACGTGGGTAAGTAAGCGAATGAACACAAGCATTGCATGAAGTTGCCACTTCTGCCTCTGGGCAGCTCTGGGGGAAGCACCTGGTGGTATCGCTGACCACCAGTGCTAGGAGGCGATAGCAGGGGGGGCTCAGCAGCAATCAGGGTTTGCCCCTCCCCAGCAGACGGTCTTCCAGCGGTGGGGTGCTAAGCAATCCAGCCTAGACGGCTGGTGGCGAGTCACTGGTGGAGAAAGACCCACTAAGTGGGCAAATCCGCACCGAACCCCTGAGGATTCAAAATAATAGACTATAACAAGCATAATCAAATGGGGACAGAAACGACTGTGTATAGAACCGTGGTCTGGTGGACCAAGGAAAATTCACTTTGGGAGGGGCTGTTGAACCTCCTCTATCGTCTCCCCTATGGGCCACCACAGTTGGCCAGGACTAGGCAGTCCTTAGGGATGCTGACCGACATTCACAATGAGGAAGCAGCCAGGTCACTTGGCAAGGGTCTAACGGGCAGCGCCCACATACCCCCCCAATTTCGTTCACGTCCGGAGTCCCCCATGGCCTTGCAGAACATGGCATCCACCGAGACATACTCAAGAGGGCGCCTGGGAATATTTGCCTTACCACTTTCACTAACATGCAGCAGTGCCTACTGTGAAAGGCATGGCCCGGGTTCCTCATTATAGTCTTCTCAAACAGCATGATGCCAATACGGAAATGGAGATGGTGAGCCAGCTGTCTTCCCTGGCACTGCTGGTGCCTTTGGTTTTGCTGTCATGCGGTATATATGTGGGTCTTTGCTGCTGAGTTCCATTTCAGGTCAAGAGGCAACAAGCTCTGGGACTGTGGCACCTACCACGAAATCAGGGCTGGGACACATGGCTACTGCTAACGCAGGGCTTAGCAATCGGTGCTATCTAGCTCCAGTCAACACGGGTCGTCGGATGAGTCATCACCATAACGGGCAATGTTAAACCAACAGGGTACTCCAGGCAGGCAGGTGGGAACATGATATCACCTTGGGGAGCGACTGCAACCCGAGAGGGAGGGGAGGACGAGTTGGAGTCCAAGTAGCCCCTCTGCAGGTTCCAGCCTCCAGCCTGGCCTACTCGGACATATCACTTGGCTTTGCAAAGCGGGAGCCACAAGGCGGGCTTAGGTAACCGAGGAGCCTTTCTGTTCTCTCAAGTCCGGTAGGTGGTTTTTGTTCCAACAAGACAGGGTCCGGCTGGGTGCAGGGTCCTGCGGCAAGGGTGTTAAGCGGGTAGAGGCTGTTGGGCCTGCACAAGGAAATCCAAATGCTCTTGGAGCAAGCGGCTGAACCAATTGTGACAGCTGCCGCCACCGCCAAACTCGAGGCAGACCGAACTGTTGGCGGATGCGGCTGCCGCTTGGGCGTGGGTGATGGCAGGAACTGGAGCGCGGGGACTGGACTGGTCTTTCCCCTCGTTTTCTTTGGGCTCCCCGGAACCTTGCCTGCCCTGGGAAGTGGCGCCCAGGCAATGGCTCACCTTTGCTCCTGACGTGCAAGAGTATTCAGAGGAGGAGGAGGACTTGTATGCAGAGGAGGGCGACTGGAATACAAACTACCGAGTCAGCCAAGCCCGATGGACTGGGGGGGCTGAGGAGGAGATCCATACCTTGAGGTTTCAAAACCGAGAGCTGTTGGATCGTATGGCTCTTATGCAGGACCAAATGGACATGTTGATATGTGAGTACGGTCGCCTACAGTGAGCTCAAGGGGTGCCTGCGCAGGCACCGGTCCCAGGCCAACAACCCCTGGGCCAGCAGGCTCTGATGCAGCCAGCTCTGACGCAGCTGGCTCCAGGGCAACCTCCGGCGCAACCGCCTCCGGGGCAGCCGGCCCCGGTACAACCGCCTCCCGGGCAGCCAGCCCCTGGTCAATCACCGGCACCACCACCAGTGGGACTGGTCCAGCCTGTGGTTCCGGTAGTGCAGTGGAAGCAACCCCGTTTGCGAGTAACATTTGATGGCTCCACAGACGCTTTGCCCTGTTTCCTACTGTTTCCAAGTGGACAGCTACATGAGAGAACAAGGGCATTCCTTTCTCACGGAAGACAGCAGAGTAAGATTCGTTTCCTCACTTTTGACTGGAAAGGCTGCAGAATGGATGGTCCTCCAGTTCGATACCCGGGCCCGCTCCATACGGTCGCTTAATGAATTCATGCGAGCGTTGAGAAGACGTTTTGAGGATCCATTTCAAAGGGAGAAGGCCAAAGCGACCCTCCTACAACTCCGTCAAGGATCCTCCTCAGTCCGAGAGTTTGCGGATGAGTTCAAAAGACTCGCTAATAAAATAGTGGATTGGACTGAAGCTACCCGGGTGCATTACTTCAGAGCAGCGTTGCATCCTGAGATTATAAACTGGGCATATATGCAGCGAGACCCAGCCACCTTGGAACAGTGGATTTTACTGGCAGAGGAAATGGAAAGCCGCTGCAAGTTTATTTCCCTTGCCCGACAGCAGGCCAGGGAGGGGGGAAGCCAGAGAAACCCTCCCAAACCTGCCGCTCCTCAGGCCCCGCGAAGGCCGGCTCTACCTCCGCAAGACCAAGCGTTGCGGTTTCAAAGGGGAGCCTGCCTCATTTGCGGTGCCATGGGTCACTTCGTGCCACTTGTCCGTCACGTCTGGGTCTGCCGAGTCCCAATCCCCAGCCAGAGGGGACTCCTTGCTCGGCTCCGCAGCCGAGCGGAGCATCGCTCCAAGACAAAAAGCACCCCCAGCTCTGCACGCTGGAGAAGTGACAATGGACCTTTCGCCAGCGGACCCTTCGGGGTCCAGGATTACAGTTACTACTCCTGGGGAGGGTAGCTCCGCTTCTTCAGAGGAGGGTGACCACTGGAACTCCCCAGCCCTTAACTTGGAGTCTCCCCTTGAACAGCCAAAAAATGGATTGGATCTGCGGTAGAAGGAGCGATACCTCAGACCTCCGCAGGTGTTCCTGCGAAACCCGAGGCTCCTTTCATGGTGAGTGAAGTAGAAGAGACTGTGTATGTAGATGTGATATTATGACATTATAGAAAAGGTCCTCAATTACAAGTTAAGGCCTTAATAGACTCTGGATGTGCCCGCTCATTAATTAACAAAACCACCTTTAAGGCGCTCCAAGTGAAATCAGTTCCTTTGCCGGCACCTGTTCAATTTGCTCAAATGGATGGCAGTGATTTCGGGGGGGGGCAGTCGACCGTTGCACTGACGGAGTGGCGATGGGAATTGGCCACCATTGGGAACAAATCAACTTTACTTTTGTGCCCAATGTTCGATATGCTGTGGTGTTAGGAGCAAATTGGCTCAAAGGACACAGTCCCACCATAGACTGGGAAGCTGAGCCTTTAACGTTCAATAGCCCGCTGTGTGAGTTACACTGATATGAAGTGGCCGTTAAAACCGTAAACCTAGAGGCCCTAATGGGGACTCGCAAGCTGTCCGCGAAGCACGTGCGCTGGGCTGACTTCTTTGCCCAATTTTGATTCGTCCTAAAATATGTACCAGGGAAGCAAAACCTTCTGGCTGACGCTTTATCCAGACTTCCCCAATATCCCACCAAGGTTGATCGGCCCACAGAGTCGCTCTTCACCCCTGCCCAACGAAGTCTATTGCCCACCTTAGCCGTACAAACCCGTTCTCAGACCCGATCCCCACCGCCGCTGCTTTCGGTGGGAGGGGAAGCTCCACGCCCGGATGAGCCGGCAGCACCATCCGCATCACTTCCTCCTCCCCCTGAGCGACTTACAGCCACGGTTCCCGAGGTGCGGGGACCTGAGCGCACCATTCAGTCACTCCCTGCACCTGTGTCGTCTCCGTCCCCGGTCCAGCTGCCCACCGGCACGACACCGGAGGGGGTGGAAGGACTGACTGATTCATTTAAGGAGACTCTTCTTCGCGGTTATCAAGCGGAACTTTCCTCGCAGGCCCTTCCAACTACTCTAATTAAACGCGGGGAATTTTGGTAGAAAGATTCTAAATTGTATGTTCCGGAAGTATTGCGGGGGGAGGTTTTGGGTTTGGTTCATGGCGCCAAGACTGCAGGACATTTCGGATTTCTCAAGACATTGCATTTGCTACGGAGACAGTTTTGGTGGGCGGGCATGCGGTCAGATGTGGACACCTTCATCCCCAGCTGCCCCATATGTGCAGCAGCCAAACAATCTCAGGGCAAACCACTGGGACTTTTGCAACCGTTAGAGACTCCCTCAAAACCATGGGAAGTGATTGCAATGGACTTCATGACGGACCTACCCCCTAGTGGGGGAAAGACAGTTCTTTGGGTGATTACTGATCTGTTTTCGAAACAGGTGCAACTTGTACCCTGCACAGGTATCCCTTCCGCCCCAACATTGGCCCGCCTCTTTGTGTCACATGTCTTCCGTCTCCATTCCTTTCCGCGCAAGATAGTGACGGACAGGGGTTCAAATTTCGTGGCCAAATTTTGGAAAGCTTTTCTCAAATTGGTCTGAGTAGAATAAGGTCTGTCTAGTGCCTTCCATCCCCAAACGGATGGTCAAACTGAATGGGTGAATGCAGTGTTGGAATGTTATTTACGCTGTTATGTTAATTACCATCAAGATGATTGGGTAGACCTGTTGCCTTTTGCTGAATATGCTTATAATAATGCGGTTCACCAATCTACAGGGTTCAGCCCTTTTCAGGTTGTCCATGGTAAAGAGTTTGGCCCCGCTGGTCATGTTAATGTTTCTGAGGAGGAGGGAGGAGCTGACGTGGCCAGATGGGTGCGTTCCATTCAAACAACCTGGCCATGGCTGATTAAAAATCTGGAGCGAGCCAAACGAAAGTACAAGGCTCAGGCTGACAAACATCGCTCCCCTGGTAAGGAATGCAAGGTGGGGGATCTCATCTATCTGTCCACCAAGAACCTACGATCCACCCGCCCATGCGATAAACTCAGTGCCAAGTACGTGGGTCCATTCCCCATGTCCCGGATTATTAATCCAGTGACTGTAGAACTCTCCTTGCCCAAGTCTCTACGGAGAATTCATCCTGTGTTCCATGTCAGTCTTTTAAAACCGTACATTCCTTCCCAAAAATGGCATCCTGAGCCACAACCCGAAGTGCCTGAAATGGTGGGGGGGGGGGAGGAACATTTTGAAGTAGCTAAAATACTGGATTCTCGCATTCGCTACGGTACCCTTCAGTACCTGGTCCGCTGGAAACATTTTAGTCCTGCCCTGGATGAATGGGTGCACGTCTGTGATGTCTCTGCCCCCCATTTGGTACAAGAATTCCATGCCGCCTACCCTCACAAACCCATGCTTGGAGGGTGAAGAGGGGTCTTTAGTGGGGCAGAATGTCAGGAACAGGCCATGAGGATGGTATGTGGTAGTGTTGTTGTGCTGCTTCCAGGTGCTGTTGTGCTATTCTGTCCAAGGCCAATCTAAGCCCCATGTTTAGTCTTCATAGATTCCCATACTGTGGGAATCGCCGAGTGCTCCTTCCTGCCTGTTGGAGGGGGGGTTTGCCTGGGTAACCGGTTATCTCCTTTTGCTCTCCCATATATGCTATGTGCCTTGCCTTTGACCCTTACTAGTGTCCTTTTGAATATGGCTTCTGAAACCTGTCGATTCTAACCAATACAACTGCTTTCTTGGATTTGCCGTCTGCTGAAATCTGTTTATGGGTTTGCCGCAGGGCTAGAGATTACATTAGGACACTAGTCCTATCCTTACTTGTTGACCTTGGCTGGAGCCCTGGAGGGTTCGCCTAGACACTCCTCTCCTCGGTTTGGGGTGCAGGACGAGTAATTTCATCTAGACATTACAGAGATGGAGGAAGGCAGTAAAAAAACTTCTGGAAGGGGAAGAAGGAAAAAGCCCTAGAGAAATGGTGATTGGTTTAATTCTATTGAACCCCCACGTGACAATGAAATTGTTGCCTGCCATCATGATCACTCTTAAAAGAGAGAGTTGGGGCGCAGACATGCAGGAAGTTGGCGAAAACTCAACAGCGTTCCAGCCACCGGTTCAGGCAAGGCGGCTGCAACTCTGTGTGTGCCAAAATTCACTTTAGCCAGAAATACGCAGGGAACACACATACAGTTGAAGGAAGCTTGGCCAAAGAAGGAACAAAGAAATTTGCCTTTCAGAGAAGAGATTTTTATTACATTCATACATAATTCAGCTGATCAGAATAAATTAGTTCTAAAATCCCAGTAAATATTTATGGAAACCGGTATAGTTCACTTTTAGACAGAATACTAGCAGGACCTGGAAACTTCAAGCAAGTATTTTGCTTACCCTCTGTTCCAACCTGCCACTCAACTTTCAGTGTAAATAGGTTTAGTTTTATGCTTTCTTACATCAGATATGGAGTATCCCATGTGGAAAAATGTGTACTATACAGCAAACAGTTCAGCCTAAATAGTTTACAGTATTTTTGAGAAATCATCAAGTCAATAGGCTTAGAAGAGTATAACTCTGTTTAGGATTGCACGGTAATTTAGCTGAATTCAGAAATGTGAACATTGATTTCCTTGTTATCACTGAGGCAGCAAGAACAGAAAGAGCGCAGCTTCTTTGAAGATTAGAGAGATAACAACAGAACTGGGAATAAAACCTTAATTCCAAAGTAAGATGTAAGGGGGAAATTAAAGGTAAACAGTACGACTGACATCAATTTTGGTAATCCTACATAAAAAGCCCTACCAAAAAGTTAGTTTTCAGAAAAAGAATGTGAACTGGATATCCTGAGGCTGAATGGTAGCATTTCAGCATACTAATGGACAGTTCCCACGATGTGCTCCTCCACACACAATTGCATTCATACCCCAAATTAGATATTAAGGATAATGGTGTTAGCCTTGCCTTCTTCCTGCCCTAATATTCTGTATGTTTCTTTTTGAGGGAAAATACCACTCTATTACTCCCTCTCCATCTGCATTCTGAAGTGATACCTGCTACACTGTGAATATATTCTCTTGAACAGCAACTGCAGACACCCTGCCTTAAAAAACATAAGACAATTTAGGAAAGCTAAAAGCTATTCTTCTGTGCAAAAGAATGCAGCTTCCCATTATTTATTTCCAGATTTACAGACTTCATGGTATCTACTAACTATAATGCAGACAAAAGTCACTGGAAAATTGTTGCCACTGCAACGAGTCACAACCTTCTGTTGACATTTCAAAGTCAACTGAAACCACCGTAATGTTTTCTGAACAAAAAGAACGCAGGAAAACACCCAAGCCTCTACCACCTCTTAGACCCTCTAGGACAGGGGTGTCAAACTCCATAGTTACAAGGGCCAGATGTGACATAAATGTCACTTGGTGGGGCCAGCCCAGAGGGGGTGGCTGCCTTGGCTGGCTCACAGGCCAGATAAGAGCTCTCAAGGGGCCAAATCTGGCCCGTGGGCCGTATGTTTGACATCTCTACCCTAGGGCAAAAGTCTAATTTACATCCCTATACACACACTCTTACCTCCTGGGAAGGAAGTAATGGTGGTAAGCTAGGTTCAAGAGGGATGAGGGAGGTCACTTCATAATTTTCTTGATGTAGCAACAAGACAAGTCTTTGTTATCTCTAGGTGACAAAAATCCCTGATGAATGTGCGTAATAGGGCAAAGGTATAGCAAGTTCAAAAGTCGTTTCCTCAGGGCCAAACTAGATGTTACAGTGGCCAGAGCTCTGACTCGTGGCCACCAATGGGATTTTAAAGAATAACTTGACCATTTTAAAATGCCACAAGGTACAGCGAGACCAGGCAATCTTGTTCCCCCCTCCCACCCTTTCAAGTGCCAAAACAGCTGCCTCACGGTAGGATGAAACAAAAGCTGTTGAAGTCATTGTATTTTTGTAATGCTTTCGATATTTGCTTTTACTGGCTGCCCTTCTTACTGTGCCATTTCTAAAACCAGGAAGCACATGAAATGTCCTTTCCATCTGGCTACTGTACAGGAAACATTTAGAATTTGGAATAACATGGAAGCTTTAGCTAAGCAGCAAACAAACCCTGGTGTTCACTGGGATTGTGTAGCTGCTTTATCCAGCCTGGCTAACTACTTTTGTGTGTGGAAAAATCAGTGTTGACATCTAGCTGGGCATGAACAACTCATCATATTTCATGTTGTGCCAGGGCTGTGTTCATTTCACCACCCCTTCTATCCAACCTTTCTGTTTCCTTCCTTTGTGGGTGGATGCTTATGACCTATTTCTTCTGACGGGAGAAACCAGGTTGTTAAAACTCCTTTCATAGAAAATACTCCACCTCCTCAAAAAAAATACAGCCACTTTATCTTTGCTCCCTCCACCCACCCTTCTGCTTAGCCTTCCCTGAGACCCTTCCCCTCCAGGAACCTCCCTGACCCATCCGTAAAAACTAAATTAAAAAAAACATACATTATTATTAATAATTAATTAATTGTAATGTGATTTCAATTTGATTTACATTTACATTCACTCTGTAATGAGGGGGCTCCGTGGGTGTCTACCCCGAGGCACCCTCCCCCCCCCCACTTGGTTGGCCTAGGGGAGCCTCCTCGGCCTCAGACCACTGGGAAGGTGAGTTATTTACCAAGTATTTACAATAACAATACTCCTGATATTTAATGGAAACAATAATCATGCCCTCCCTTATAATACCATACAGAATTAAAACAATATTTTTTGAAAGGCACACCTTTACTTGCCCGTGGTGCTGTCATCCGGCTCCCACTGATCAGGGTCTGGGTTTGGAAGCACTGGGCATGTTCTCTGTTCAAGGCCAGCCCCCCCCCCCATCACCTGGCCAATGAGGGAGGCCTGGAGAGCAGACAGGGTGTACTTTCTGCTCCAGATTTCTTCCCTCCAACCAGCCTTTGCGGGGGGGGGGGCTGGTCTTTGCATGCTCATATGGGGGGGGGCGTCCAATAGGGTTGCCAGCTCTAGGTTGAGAAATACCTGGAGATTTTGGAGGTGGAGTCTGAGCAGGGTGCGGTTTGGGGAGGGGAGGGACTTCAATGGGGTATAACACCATAGAGTCCACTCTCCAAAGCGGCCATTTTCTTCAGGTGAACTAACATCTTGTATTTTATGGTCGCTTAACCCTCCTTTATTCTCTGTTTCAGCCAGGATCAAATTTTTGGGAATGCACATTACCTCATTCCTTGGAAGCTCAACACTGCTTCAACACAAAACAAACCCAGCTTTTCCCATTCCTCTTCTGGAGCGAGTCAAATGGTTCTTCCTGGCTCATTCCAGAGCCACAGAGCGAGAATACACCTTTCTCGGGTTGAGCTTCACCCCACTCTTTTCCAAACCCTTCTTCAAGGCAGCCCAAACAGGGGAAGCACAGAAGATTGGCTTCTCTTACAAAGCAGTGTGTAAAGAGGCTGGGATTCAAGTGCTTCCTTCTTCCTGCTACCTCGGAGCTCTTTCTGAACAAAAGAAAGGCTTTTTAAAAGAGAGGCTTGGATTTCTCCCCCCCCCCTTTCAGATTGCTCTGTTTTTGTTTTTTTGTTCTTAAAATGCTTTTTTTTTGGTGGCAGTTGGGTCTGGGGAGGAAGGAAGTCTTCTCTCAGGGTGAGTTGCGAAGTCAGCCAATTACAGAGCAGCATTTACAGGGGTTGGACTTGATTTGAACTTGGGAGACTACTTTTCTGTATTCATGCCTCCATTAGCACACAGTTTCGTCCCTGATCATTCCAGCCAATGCATACAGTTTCTCCCAACCCGGGGTACTTTGATCCTGACTGAAATGGGGAATAGAGGAGGTTAAAGCAACCATGCATAAATGACTGCTGTCACCTGGAGATCAGATGTCATCCCAGGAGATCCCAGCTACCATCTGGAGGTTGGCAACCCTAGCTGCCCATCAGCCCAAATAGGTGCTTTCACTCAGCTTGGGTCCTGTTGACAAGAGACAGTCAGATGTTTGAATTAACAGAAACCTATGGTGTAGCCCAAACATAAGGATACTCAGGAAACAGACAGAAATAAGAGAATAATAACTTTTGGATACAGAGGTTCTGAAAATTGCATTTTGAGCACATTTCAGACGTGAGGCTACAGGGGTATTTTAGTTGTGTCTTTAAGAGTGCCGCATCGTAGCATCCCTGTTTCACAACTATGCACAGAACAACGTCTCCAGCTGAGCATCTATGATGGAAAGCTGACATTGCCCAAATACTTTGAGAGGAATCTCCAGAGAAAGTCAAGGCAACCGTTCAAAATGTGCTGCTTTCTCTTGTCATACACAATCTGTTTAAGTCAAAATGAAGAACCAATTCAAGAAAATACCAAGACCATGGTTACACAGCCTGGATAACCTACAAGAACCAATTCAAGGCTATTTGTGTAAAACGAACACTAAGTAGATACAGAAAGCGGAGCTTTTGTCACCCAACGGTAGTTAACAAGTGCTTCACCCAGCTGTTTCTCGGTTTAAAGAGAGAGAAAAATATGCATGCTTAGCTAAGGGAATAGGCAGAAAAGAGAATACGTATCAGAAGCATCAGTTCAACCCTAAAAATCTTCCCTGTGGAAAAGGATAGTTTCCCAGAACCACTGAACTCCTGTCCTTGAGGAGCACCTGCTCTTGTGGTTGGAAAGCACGTCTCAGCTCTGATTCTACAGCTCTAACTCTAGCATTAAGGGCTCATGACATTTCAGAGGTGGTGGGGTGTTTGGGGAAGGGGTGTGTGCAAAGATGTTTTATGCAGATTCACATTAATAATTTTGTTTGCACCATTATAATTCTTGCCCTGACCTGGATGGCCCAGGCTAGCCTGATCTCGTCACACCTCAGATGCTAAGCAGGGTCAGCCCTGGTTAGTATTTGAATGGGAGAGCACCAAGGAATACCAGGAGATGGAGACTAAATAACAATCTTTTGAAAGATGAGAAAATACAGGCTGGACTGACTACTCTCATTAAAGACTTTTTTGAAATAAATATGAATGGAGAAACCACCTTGAATACAGTATGGGACGCCTTCAAAGTGGTACTAAGAAGTTTTATGATACAGAAACATACGGCCTGGAGAAAGGCACAATTACAATTGACAAACAACATACTTTGGGATTTACAAAAATTAGAACAACAGTTAACTTTGGAATTGCAAGAAGATATGAAAAACAATATCAGGCTTAAGATATCCACCTTTAAACACCAGCTGAACTTGGTGGTTTCAGAAGAGATGAATAAAAATTTGAGACTTGCAAAACAAAAATATTTTGAAAAAGCTAATCGACCTGGTAAGTTTTTGGCTTGCCAACTAAGGGACTCTTTTCAAAAAAAGATCATAGCCAAACTACAGTCTATAAGAGGCCCGATCTATACTTCATCTGATATACAAAAAGAATTTGTATCATATTATACAAAGTTATATTGTCACAATCTCTGACATAATTATGGTATTTTGTGTACATGTGCAGAATTAATTCCATATAATTCCATATGTAAAGCTTGAACATATTACAAAACTACAGAGGTTTGTAATAAAAGCCTGTGTAAATGTCCTCAGAACAGCTTGCAAACTGCTGACAGTATTCTCTCAAGATTAGAATTCTTCAAGAGCAGCACTAACTTAAATTAATTTGTCCTTGAAGAAAACAAGCATGCACATTTATTTACCATACACAGTATGATGTAACTACAATTACATGTCAACCGCCAGCTGAACCTTGAAGGATACCTGCAGTCCTTTCTTGCTTTCTGTAAACCTTGCTCAAAGCTATGTACTGACCAACTGTCAGTAACTAAATGATTACAAAGTGACAATGTAAGCAATAATTGTGTTTTATGTTATACAGTTAAATATTGTGCTACAGACTTCTAAGTAGTCTCATTCAATGTGTATTGTTCTAACAATGAAGAAGGTATAAAAATTAAGTATATAATGTAATCCTGAAACTTAGAAATGATTGTTTATACTGTAAGCAAAATAGACTGAGAGTACAAGATGTCCATATATGGTTATGTATAACTAAACAGCAGCAGCTAAAACATAACTACACTGCCATGTTCTCTGTAAGAGGGGATGGAAATCTCCCTGCACTCTTAAGGGTTTGAAACAGTATAAATACAGCTAGAGTTCAGCCAGAAATTTCGAACCTTCCAAAGGCTCTCAGAAAAAGGCTGACTGGTATGTATGGTTTACCTTACTCTAGACTTTGTGAATTAGATACTTTGAACTGAATCAGAATAGTTTGACTGTTATATTTTATAAGTTGGATTTTGAAACTGAATAGTATGTAAGACTTGTTTGCTTTTACTGCATACATTGCTTCTACTGCATACATTGTAATACATACATTGTATTTTTACAAGAGTTTTTATAGAAGTGTTAAAGACTTAATAATCTGCATTTACATATATTTTACTAGAAGTATTTCAATAAAAAGACTTGCTTTTTAAAAGTAGGTAAAGTTGTTGAGGCTTGCTTACTCGATGATTGGCTGAATAAGATACCTTCACTTCTCAGTAAGTGAAACATTCTAAGAGCCTGTCATTTGAACAGCACGGCCCGCTTTAGTATCAAAAAGATGATATTTCTGATAAGAAGGTAGAAAAGTTCTTGAACTCTATAAATTTGAAAAACTCTCTTTAGCCCAACAACAAACTGTTGATGCCCCTATTACTATTGAAGAACTAGAGGAAGCTATCATTAAACAGAAGACGAATGAAACCCCTGGTCCGGATGGAATAACAGCTCTGTTCTATCGAATATTTAAAGGGAATTTATTGAATCCATTTTTGATGGTTTGTAATACAATATTAGATACTGGAATTTCACCTGAAACATGGTCACATGCTTTTATTTCATTGATCCACAAGTCTGGAAGAGATCCAGAAAAAGTATCAAATTATAGACCTATTTCTTAATTGAATGTGGATTATAAAATCTATGCCTCGATTTTGTCAAATAAAGTTAAACAATTTATTAAGGACCTAGTACATGAAGACCAAGCAGGCTTTGTACCGGGAAGACAAATTAAGGATAATCTTAGGATTTTATTAGATGCACTGGAATATTATGAACACCATAATCAACACAAAGCTGCTTTCTTTTGGATGCAGAAAAAGCTTTTGACATGGTCTCTTGGGACTTCATGAAAAAAATATTAGAAAAATGAACTTTGGGGAACGTTTTAGGAGAGGTATAACTGCTATATATATGAAACAACAAGCAAAGATTTTGGTCAATGAATCCATGTCAGATAATTGTGATATACAAAAAGGGACACGACAAGGGTGTCCTCTTTCACCACTACTCTTTATTTTGGTCCTGGAAACTTTCTGTTGTACATTAAGAGATATGGAAGCCATCTGTGGTCTACAAATAAATAAACATGAATTCAAGATGAGAGCATTTACGGATGACCTTCTGTTAATTTTGGAGGACCTGATTCAATCAATGGACAAATTATTGGATATATTGAATTTATATGGCCGAGTTTCAGGATTTAAGATCAACCAAGAAAAAACACAAACGATGTTTAAAAATCTTTCCGAAATAGAATAGAAAATTTTTGTAACAACTACTGGATGGGAGAAAGCAATTAAAATGAAATACTTGGGTGTTTCGATTTCTATTAAGAATGAAGATTTAATATGTAATAACTACTTCAAGCTATGGGAAACAATTAAAAAAGACATGATAAGTTGGTCTAATAAAAAACTCTCTTTTTGGGGACGTATTTCAGTGATCCAAATGAACATTTTATCGAGGATATTATTTTTATTTCAGAATTTATTAATCATCTCCCAAGTAAAATATTTTAAGGTCTGGAAGAAAGACTTATTACATTTCATCTGGCAGAGGAAAAAACCAAGAATTGCTTATAAATACCTTGTGGAATCTAAAGATAGAGGAGGCTTTGCACTACCTAATTTTCAATTATATGCTGCTTTAGCATGGCTTAAAGACTGGATTGAACTTTCTAACACACGACTACTTGACTTAGAGGGTTTTGATAATAGAAGTGGTTGGCATGGTTATTTATGGTATGATAAAATCAAAATGCATACATCATTTCAACAACATAAGAGTTAAATCCTCTTTATTCAGAACATGGAAGAAATACAAACACTTACTCGAACCGAAGACACCAATGTGGATATCATCACAAGAAATGTTGACCTTACGCCCACTTAGGCCTGCACAGTTTGTTATGTATCAGGAACGTTTGAAATGGGAGGGTAACAAATGTTTATTGAAAGATTATGAGGAAGTAAAAGACTTATTGACCTGGTTTCAATTTCACCAGATTAATTCTGTTTATTTACAAGATTCTAAAACAGGGTTTTCTAAAAATAAATCACCCTTTCACAAAGCATTATTGAATACAAATGATCACTTAATCTCCAAGATTTATAAATTATAATAAATTATTATTGGAAATTCATTGTGAACAAGACAGGATTAAACCCTCCATGATTACTTGGGCACAAACATTGGGCCATGATATACTACTGGACAAATGGGAAAGACTTTGGTCTCGAGATATGAAAATGATGCTTGTGCAATCTTTACGAGAAAACATTTATAAAATGATTTATAGATGGTATCTAACACCCAAAAAGATGGCGACAATTTACAATACAATGTCTCCAAAATGTTGGAAGTGTAACATAGAAACAGGTTCATTTCACCATATGTAGTGGACCTGCGACAAAGCAAAAAAAATTTGGGACATGATTTACAATGAAATAAGACTGATAAAACAGAACAATATACCTAAAACACCAGAGATGATGTTGCTTAGTATGATACCGAACTCTATTTTGACTCAAAGAACATTTTTAATGTATGCCACCACGGCTGCAAGACTGGTTTATGCAGCTAAATGGAAATCATCGGATATTCCAGACAAAACGGATTGGACACAAAAAATGTTGGAATTGGTGGAAATGGCTAAACTTACAGCATTGATTAACCAAAAAGACAATATACAATTTATGGGAGAGTGGGAGGCTTGGAGAATGTATTGTGAAAATGAATTGCAAATGGGGAAATTTGAGGGTTATTCTTTGATCTAATCCATTTTATACTATTTTAAAGGATGATTCTATAATTGAATATATACTCACTGGAATAATGGATTATATGGTAGATTATAGATACTTATGAATTATACATTTTTTATGAAACTTCTGATTGCTTTAAATATACTTACATATTCATAGTTATTTAGTAATATAAGGATTAGAACTGTTGTCAAAAGAGTATACAAATTTATTAAGAGATAGACGGAGATGAAGGGGAAGTCATATTTTTTTATCTTTTATATATTTGTAATTTCAACAATAATTAATTATTTTTTCTTTTTTACTAGATGACTTTTTATTATTGTTGATATGTGTGTTTATATGTTTTGGAAAATAAAAAAATTATTATATAAAAAAAGAAACTTTGCTTGGTGGTGTAGTCGGGTTCAGGCCACTATAACTGCTACATTAGCTTCATGGTCTTACTTGTCCCAGGTCACTTCTCCCAGTGCACCCAGCTCTCCCAGTACTACTCTAGTAACAATGTGCCGAAGTTTTTCTTACCAAAGGAGCTGACAGTCGAGACCATGATCTTCAGATGTATAACTCTCCCCCCCCCAGTTCCGCTCTGTAGTTTTTCTTTCTTTCTCATATTTATTCTTTTTTCATAGACTTTGTGCTCTGACTTTAGTTGCCTTTGTAGGATGGTTTTCTGATAAATGTTTGCAATTCTTGATATTTTGTTATTCATTGTGTGTGTGTTATAATATCTGATTATTTTCCTGGCAAATCATATGTTAGGGGTTTGGGGGAGGGAGTTGTTTTACAAAGAGTCCAGATTTCACAGCTGTCCGCCTCTTTTGTACATGAGACCATACTATAGGTAATTATTTTTGTGCCTGTTGTAAAGTATATAAATACTAAAGAAGGCAGGGAATAAATGGCTTTCTATCCATTCTGAATTCTCCCCTGATTTTTCTTTTCCACTCTATTCCCCACAACTGGAATGGAACACAAAACAGACAATTGGCTCAAAGCAATGAGACCCATTTTGCCAAAATCTCCCTATATTATGCTAGTCTTCTATTTAAAATAAATAACTCCAGGATATGCAGCTTCATTTAGTCTTTGTAAAAAAGAGAAAATATATATACAAGATACTGTGGAACATTTTAAAATGACAGACATGTGGGTGGGTACTGCGTTGATTACACAACAGAAAATTGCTGTAGATATCATTATTCCCAAAGAATGTGTACTTAGCTGAAATTTCTTTTTTTCTTTTTTGACTTTGGTTTGCTGTGTTTAAAAAAACCATTTCTGAAAGATGGACAAAAAACATGTGATTAGTGGTTTGAAGGGAAAAAACAACAAAGGCGCATCTAGAACACTAACAGCCTAAACCTACACAGGTTTGTGCAGAAGCAAATCTCACCGTATTCAGTTGGGTTTACTCCTAGGTAAGCATGCATAGGATAGCACTGTACCAGTGCCATCCTAAGTACAGGTATACCTTTCTAAGACAAGTGAAGGCAAAGAAAGGCTTAGAAGGGTATAATTCTACTTAGGAGGGCACTGTGAAAACTGAAAAGTAGAATGTGAAATGAAGCAGGTTTTTAAAAGACTGGGGCATGTATGACCTTAGAGAAAAAGCTTCCAACAACTACCAGAAGCCTTGAACAAAGATTCACTTTGCCACTGCACCCCATTCAGACTCAACCCAAACTCCATATAAATGTAAATCATATAATTTGCCCAGCTCCATGGGTTCCTAGGCTGACCAGGCTGTTATACAGTATATGCAGAGTAATGCACGAGACCGGAGACGGAGGTCCATCACAACCGTTTATTAACACACTAGAAGGCTCTGAACTGCAACTGTATAGAACTAACCTGAACTGAACTGTAAGGGCACAACACCCTGGCTTATATGCTCAAACCCAACCACCCAGAGCCACGCTCCCCAAGTCCGCAATTGGCCAGTAGTAGTCCATTGTCCAATGGGAACTCAGGAGCAAGCCAAGTCCATGATTGGGCAGCTTTAGACCACTGTCCAATAGGAACACACAGGCGAAGGAGCCTGGAGCAGACTTCAAGCTTCAAGCTTTGCTTTCAGTTGCATACATAACACCCCTCCCCTCTACGATAGAGCCTACCACCCCAATGCACAGTGTCCTGGGGGAAGTTGGCTGCGATCAAGTCCGATGAGAGCAGTGCGGTTCTTCCGCAGCTGTGGCCATACGAGCGGCTGCAGCTGGCTCAGTTGATGCAGGGACACCTGTTCCACTAGGTTCCCCTGGGGAGGGAGTCACACCCATCGTGGGTTGCTGGATTGGCTGCCGAGTTTCCCCTAGTCTGTACTCTGCCGATGCTGTAGGGTTGCTTACCAGAAGTGCCAGGTGAGGACCGGCAGGCTGTAGAATATGGCCGGACAGTGCAGGAATGGAAACGGTCTGTCATGCACTGGGCCCGGGTTGCCCATGCTGGCCAGGCCCATCGCTGCCACATCTCTGGAGCACGTCGGGCAGCTGTTGGTACAGGCAGATGCTTGTGCCGGGCGCTCGGGGGGCATCGACGCTTGATTAAACTCGATTGGGGCGATGACCCGGTGTCCCCAAGGCAGACTCACATGCTGGTGGGTCGCAAGCAGTGCGGATGCAGCGGCCGGCCAGCTTGACTTCCACCCCCTCCACACCCAGTTTGGAGGAGGTGATCTATTGCTGTGCGTGTGCCGCATGGAGCGGCGGCTCTGGCAGTGTCACCTCTCCTTACTGGCGCAAAGGGGACCCGACATGTGTCGCGCCAAATTGGCGCGTTCTGGACATTTAAAAACTTTGTTCTGATGGCCTCGAGCTGCGCTTGGTCGGTGCGCTGCACTTCAGTCACATGGATTCCCAGGGCCTGAAACTATTCAAGCCCCAGGAAACTTGCACGTTGCCCCTCAATGACCATGAGTCGCAGGTTGCTGGATAACTGCTTGTAGTGAGACAAGAGGCTTAGAGATAACACCAGCAGCTATGGATCCCACACAATTATAAACAGGCTGAGTTCATAAAACAGCAACTTACAATGAATTAGAATGGCCTCTTTCTCCTTGTAGACAGAAAACTTCCCATGCACCCACAGCCCCATAGCCTCCTGCCGGAACAGAGGACGCACCTGGTAAGCCTAACATTCGGGGGCCCCACACCGGCACCCGGGCTACTTACACCAGTGTTAGTGGCCCCAGCACTGGCGTGGAGGCCTGGACACCAGTCTCCGGATGCCGCTGCAGCAGAGCCGCCCCAGAACCCCGGTGGGGCCTTCTGACTGTGTCATTCCCATGGCATTCCCGGGGCATTCCAGGGGGAGGAGCTGCCATTAGGCAGCCTCCTGTCCCCTTTCAGCCCTGGATGCCGGCACCAAAAATGGCATTGCTGCACCTGCTTTTTTGCAGGCGCAGCCTCGCTATTCTCTATATGGGGCTTTTTGCCCCATTTTACACAAAAAAAGCTGCTTAAAAGCTTTTTTCGTGCTTTTGGCATGCAGGGAGCTTCTTAGGAGTTGCCGCAGTGGTGTCTCCTCCTCACTGTCCCGCATGCCGAAAGCTCAGGAATGGGCTGTATGTCATGGAAACTTAACAGAACAGGTCCACATGAATAAACCTACACCTCAACCACAGTTAATTTATGAGAAGAATGGGGGATATTGGCTTATAATCCTTCACTGGCATCCCCATTCAATATTCACTAGTCTCCATATCCTTAATGGCTTCTTACCCGGAGACCATCCAGGAGAGTTCACATTCATGGCTAGTACGATTGATTATATAGTAGTCTGTACTAGACTACTGCGGGATGTAAAATAATTTAAAATCCTACCCTATTTAGAGGGTGACCATCTTCCGTTATTCCTGCACTTATATATTCCTTTAAAACTTACTCATCTCATGCCAGGAAACCCAGTAAATTTAATTGCTGCCAATCAAGTAGAGTTAGATGGTCAGACCAGCTGTATGAGAGTCTAAAAGACTTTTTGGAGTTGTAGGATCTTCAGTCATTATGTGGAGCTTTTCTTAACCCCCCATTGGAACACCTACCAATTTCCTCATATGATACCCTAGTTCAGAAACTGCGACCTATTTTGTTTTCTCCATCAGCTAGGAATACTTTTTAGAAAAATGGTGTTCCTTTTTATTATGCATGGAAAACAAACCAACATTTTAACAAGCTGTGGCATTCTGTAGTACAAAACAGTATCATACTTAGAAAATACTAGAACAGCGCAAACATCTGCATGCATGTCTGGAAATACATCTTATTATGTTAAATGGGGACTTCTTATTACCCATAGAGCTGCAGCAGTAATCTATCAGAGGTTGCAACTGTGTCTACTGCATATCCATATACTTTAAATTACTATCTGAAGCATTTTATTTCTGCTTTAGCGACTGCAAATTAGTAATCTGTCAGTGTTTCCCTGCAGCAAAAGCCATGCTAGATATATCATACTAACTTCTGCAATGTTTTGTAAGCCTTTAAATGAATAACTCTATTATTGAGGGGAACTCTATTAATGGTAAAAGGTCTTGTTACCTTTTGCATAATGCAACTCTCCAGTCTCTGCAGAAAAGCCACAAAAGAAACCTCATTTACGTACAAATTCACCACAGCAAAACCACATGAGCAGCAAGGTGGAAATAACAGGCTTCTAAAATGCTCAGTTTACATAAATAGCTAGCAAACTCTACTTACAAACAAGTCAGTCAGAGTTTTAATAGAAGCATGGGAGTGATAGAAACTTGGGAGAGGAGAGCACCTCCCGTCTTTGCTAACAGCATCCAATGAGAGCTTTTGTAAATAAAATTTGTTTTAAAAATTATTTTGTTTTTAATGGGTTTTGAATAGGCATGGGGCAATTATGTAATCATATGTATTTTCTAACAGCAATTTCTGTTAGTTTTCAAGAGAAAGTTATAATTTCCAGCTCAGCAGAAATTGCACGTAATATTTTGTATACAAGAGATGCTTGATTATTATTATTATTACTATGTCAGTGGTAACCAAGACAGTTTGGTAAGGATTCTGGGGGGTCGGGGCATGATATGTCTTTGAAAAAGGGGGAGGGGTAATAATTTGGCAGTTTGCAAACACTGCCAAACTGAACATGAGTCAAGCTGTATATCCCCCACACAGAACATATGAGTAATGTAAATCTCAAATGAGTGCATGTTGGCCATTGCGGTATATAAATGCAGTTGGATATGTGTGTCCAGGACTGGCTCAACTCAAGTGGTGAGTATGCAGCATGCCAGGCTCAGACTGACCTTAGAGCCCCCATTGCGGGCTCGTGCTTGGGTATGGGCTGGAGGTGGCATCAGCTTGTGGCTGTGAGCTGAAAACGGGCCGGCGGCCGGCGGTGGGCTGCAGCCGTGTTTCTTCCTGGCCGGGCGTGGCTGGGAGCATGTTTGGACCTGCTCCCGAGGACCAGGGGTGCAGCTCCTTCCTTCGCCTGGCCCCTGGAGTTTCAAATGGGCCAATCGTGGCCCGAGGGGAGCAGGGGTGGGGCGGGCAGGGCGGGCAGACCTGGGTGTTTTCACTCCGGTCCGGCTTCCCTGTCTTCAAGGAGGCCCCCCTCAGCCAGCTCTCTTCAGTCGGCTCGCTGCTGTCTGCTTACGGAGCAGCAGAGGAACAGCGTGGCTTCATTAGCGCCGCGTGGCTTGGCTGTGTTGCTGGAGAGGGGTCTGAGTTGGGACAGCAGGAGGCCAGGCATAGCAGGCGGCGGCTTTCTCTTTACACACAAGTAGACTCACAGGGCCGATAACCTATCCCCCCCTTTTTTTTTTTTTTTGCTTCTTTTGGGTCTGTTAGGTTGGGCTTGTTGGTGTTATGCCTTTAAGAAGGGGAAGGATCAGAGTTGGAGGCCGTGGTGCTCATACCAGCTGTATTTATGGGAACACCAGAGCCAGGCCTTGGCCCCTCTGGACTCCTCCAGTTCTGGTCCCAAGACCTGAGCCTGGGGGTTCTGGAAAGCTTCTGGGAGTTGTCCTTCATGCAGCAGCACCAATATTATACCACAATTCGCTTGCTGCTCTCTGGGATCTTTCCAGGGAAGGGCAGCAGCATGTCAGTTGGGGGGGCGGGGTTGGAGAGCTCTGGATGTTGAGGCTCCAGATGATCGGGGGGGGGGGGAATTGTTGGAGCTCACAGGGTTAATTGCAAGAGAGGAAGGCTCTGCCCTTATTGCAGTGCTAACTGCTTACCCAAGGAGCAGAGCAAAGCAGATCAGGTGGAGCCATTGCTTTTAGCTTACACACAAGTAGACCTAGGTGGAGACGTTGCCTTTTGCTTACACGCGATAGACCTGGGTGGAAGTATTGGCTTTTGCTTACATGCAAGAAGATCCTCCTGGCACTGTGTTCCGAAGGAGGGGTCTGGCAAAGTTTGGCTTCTTACCCGGGGGTGGGGCCTCATTCTTTTGGGATGAAGGGCTGCTTCCATGGTGGCCAGCCTTGGTGCTTCCGCCTCTCGCTTTAGAACATGGCCAGGTGTGCCCACAGCTTATAGGGCACGTGCCCAACCATAAGAAAGCACCTGTTAACCTGTCCTTTTGTTTCAGCCCATGGGCGGAGAGGGGTCTGGACCCACGTGCGCAGCCTCAGGCACTGGGCTGTAAGGTGTGCAACATTTACAGGCCAGGGCGAGTCCCGGGGATGGATGGATCAGGTAGTGGTCCTTGCTTATATGCCCACGGTAGAGCCAATTGCCATTTTGGGGTCAGGAAGGAATTTCCCTCCAGGCCACATTGGCCATGGGTCCTGGAGGTTTTTTGCCTTCCTCTGGGCATGCAGCAGGGGTCACCGGGTAGTTCCACCTGAGCTGGGGTTTCCAGGCAGTTGGAAATTCCCCACGTTGTGCAGGGGGTTGGAGTGGAAGACCCCTGGGCAACTCCCATCTCTAGTTTAATGTGTTACTCCTTGTCACAGCTTACTCCGAGGTCTGGGCATCGGATGGATCCACTCGGGGCGGGGGCGGTGCTGGTGGAAACACCTCCCCTGTGGTGGGGCTCCCTCAAGGGGTCTATAGAGAGGAGCCATTCAGTGCATACCTGGCTCTGGGCTGCCGGCTGATGCTGGCTTTGCATTGTTTCTGGACCCCGGGACTTGCTGCTCATGAGCCCCTGGCTCGGCAGGCTATCTCCAGCAGGTTGCTGATACCAGCTGCTTTGGGTCTGAACTCCTGGAGAGGCCGTCATGGTGGGGCGGCCCACCTGGAAAAGGTGGACAGGGGTCAGCCTGAGAGCAGCAGCAGCAGACCTCTGCTGCCTTGGCAGTGGAGTTTCCCGGTACCAGCTGGCGGTGGGGTCCGATGTCCTGGAAAGATGGTCTTGGCAGGGAGCAGTTTGTCTGGTAAAAGTGGAACACGGGCCAGGTGAAGGGTCACTGCGATGCTGGGTAAGGTCGTTCTGGAACGGGGAGGTGCCGTGATTCAGCACCCGGACATTTCACGCTGTGTCGACTTCTTGTTTCGCCCACACGGGGTTCATCTGTCAGCACAGGGAATATGGACGGCTGGCTGCACGACAATTGGTATGGCCTGAAGGAGTGGTTCCAGCGCTAGGCACTGGTGGGAGGTGGGTGGGCCCGAGGGGGCGGGCCTGTCCAGCTCTTCTGGCAGTACAGCATGTACTGTGTGGGGGGAAAGCTGGCCTAAAGTAAACTGAGCAAAACTGAGTGAAAACGTTGTCTGGCTCCAACCCAGCAGTACTTGTGAGTGACCATGCATAGGATTGGGCTGAGCATCAAAGAAAGCCAACACACACTCCGAAAAAGGAGGAATAGTCCCGTCTATACCAAACAGACCATTAAGCGGCACCTTGCAATGCACTGGTAAAGATAAACATGGGGCACTTCAGTGCATTTCCAGTGTTATGAAATATTAAATGTTATTGCCTTAACAAAACAAAACAAAAATGTCTGGGGGTTTATTTGCTGGCTACCTGGTCTCTTTCCGTTTGTTTGCGTCAGCTGCTGATTTGCGTCATTGGTTGGTTTTGTGGTCATGTCTGTGGCCCACCAGAGACACCCTGGAGCATGAAAGAAGTTACCACAATAGTTCAGCATGCTAAGATCAACTAACGTGACCCAGTGTCCTTTTTTCAAAACACGCCACATAGAACAGTAACAAATGGCTAAATATAGCCTCAGGCTGCATGTTACAGTCAGATAAAACAACTTAGTATTGTATCATGTATGTGACCCTCCTATTCTAGCAAAAGAACATTTCATTATGCAAGGTGCACAGGGATTTTTGAAAAAAAGTGACTGTTTTTTAAAAATGTGTCTGCACGAAATCTTAAACTCTCAGCTAAATGTTAAACTTTAAACTTTCACCCACACCAATTTTTCCGTGTTTGATGTTTAAGCAGTCAGACTGAGGAGTGGATTGTGCTGATATCTAGATACTAATAGTGAAGTTGTCCACAGCTGAAGATACTTAAATCTGGTGACTGGAGCTGTGAACAGGCAAGACAGAACTTTCTACAAACCTGAAAAATGCCCCAGGTTTGCAGAAAAATGTGAAATTAAAAAAAAATATTAGAGGTTTGAAAAAGTCCAAAATGGTAAGAGAAGCACCTATAGCTTTAAGAAATGGATTCCCTCAGCTGACATTGTTATGCAAGCACATCATTCCTAGCTTGGAGCTTATGTGAGCAAAAGGCAGGGGGACTGGCTGGGCCCTTTCCAGGGCTGTTTCGGCCTTTAAGGGAGGGCTAATCGGGGCTAGGCCTGGGGGTAGGATTGCCAGCTCCAAGTTGGGAAATTCCTGGAGATTTTGGAGTGGATCTAGGAAAGGTGAGGTTGGGAGAGGGGCCTCAGCCAGATATGATTCCACAGAGTCCACCCTCCACAGCAGTACTTTTCTCCAGGCGGACAGATCTCTGGTGTCTGGAGATGAGTTGTAATTCTGGGAGGTCTCCAGGTCCCACCTGGAGGTTGGCAACCCTAGGCATGGCAGAAACCAGTGGGTGACCTGATGTCACTTGATTTGCATGATTCAACTAGACCTAGCTGCTTGCTATTGTTCAATAACAGACAACCTATGAAAGCCAGTGTCGTGCAGTGGTTAGAACTTCAGAGTAATATCTGGGGGACCCAGGTTCAAATCCCCATCTGGTTGTGGAACCTCATTGGGGGATTTTGGCCCAGTCATATACTTTCAGCCTAACCTACCTCATAAAGTTGTTGTGAGGATAAAATGGAGGAGAGGAGACTAATGTAAGCTGCGTTGATCCCTACTGTGGAGAGAGGTGGGGGATAAATGAAGTAAATAAATAATAAATATAGTTGAAGATGGGAGGCAGGTAAAAGGTAGGCTGGTGAATGGCTGAGAAGGAGAGAAGGAGGCAGGGAAAGAGGAGAGAATATGGGGGTTGCTGAGGGAGGGAAAGGAAATAGAAAGTGAGGTGCCACCTTGTAAGTCCTTGAGGGTGTCATGGGCTGCGACCATATAACCAGAATTTTGATATGGAAGCATGTCCCATTAGGTTTCATAAGGCTTAAATATATTGAAAAGATGTAATCACTTCATAGACTGGGACTGAATAAGCTCAAGGCTTACTTGCTATTTAGAAGTAGCAAGCCAGATTCTGCTGTTATAGTTATTCAATAGAAGCAATCCAAGATTCTTGTAAACTAAAATAAACTAAAATACCTGTGATAGTATTAAGCTCAAGGTTGGTAACCTATTATGCCATTCAAAGTCTTGATATTGTAATTATTTAATACTACTGTCCCAGCTGAAGGTCATAGCTGTACTCAGAAGCACTAAGTTAGACAACCAATGCAGATGTCAATTAGGTGCATAGTCTAACTATTATTGACCTGCTGACTGACTGTTGGAGGTAGGCAAGCTCATAGTCGAGTACTGCTTGTAAGCCTACTGTTGACTAGATCAGCATCAATCCAAGGACACTGGGAAGATATAAATAGAGACCTTTCTCTGACTACAGGTTAGAGAAGATCCTGATGGTCTGAACATGCTGACCTATGGACTTCCTCCATCTACCAGAGATGTAAAACTCTTGGCAGCTTAATTCTTGCGTGAATTAGGAAATCTGATTCTTGCGTGAATCAGAATTACATTTATTCTTGTCTCTGTTTCTGGAGAACTCTTACAAAGAGAGTTATTATGCCACACAGTCTGTCTTTCTGAAGACTGATTGTCTGGAGTAACTGTCTGTACAAATGCTTCCTCCTGAATGTGATGAAGGCTTTTATATTCTAAGGATTATAAAAGTATGGCTCTTACCATCTTTGAATATGGTGACATTGAGAACTCATTTGTTCTAACAAAACTAATGTCTTCTCATAAGATCTATCTTATATACAGACTTCATAGTTCTGTGAGGATTCCTGACCTCTCTGTGCAAACTCCATAAAATCACTTGCTCAGACAGTCATGCAGAAACAAGAAACTTTAATTGGAAGCTTCAGATGATACAGGCCGCACACTGGTAAAGTTGCAAGTGAATACAGATTCACAAAGACAGAATTATAACCCCTACAGGGAAGCAGATGTCAAACGTATGTTATGGGAATCTACGAGATAATTGTGCATGGTTCAAAACATCAAAGAACCCAGAGCTTGTTAGTACTATCTACCCACCAAGGCCACAGTGGTGGAAGGGAGTCAGTGAGAGCAAGGGAGGGACGTGGGAAGTGGGAAGACATTCCAACCTGGGGTCCGTCAGACCCTGCGCCAGAACCAAGGAAAGTCAAGAGGCCTTGACTGCTTTTACGAGCCCAGGGGGGGGGGGAGAAAACATACAAGGCAAAGGCCTACCCAAGGCAAGGCATACAGACCCTCACAAGTTCTGATAGACAAGATGTAAATGCAGCTTCTCTAAAGAAGCCCATTACCAGGGCATATTTCAGGGGTTTCTCTACACAAGGTGAGAGCACTGAATATGTTCTGCAGTCAGTTCTAAGACTGAGGTCTGACACAGAACTGTCTGACATACACAGGCATACATATACATGCATTACAGCCAACAATGGCTTACACATAGAATTACTCTAATTGGAATACATATAATTGAAATACATGGATGGAGATCCATGGAGCCTTATTCTCTTAAACTGAACTATACTCAGTATCTCTCTAAAGATTGGCACTGCCAGAGAGACTGTAGAGTTTTATACTCTACACATAATGTTAAGCTTTAGACATAGTAACAGCAAATACTGATTAATTACAGTATAGTTAACCATCAAAGTGGCTCTTAACTATGCAGCAATGCTTATATCAAATGCATGCTTAGAAATGGCTTTCACATAGCTTTTTCTAATCTGAACATGGGCTTCAGACCCAGAAACCTCAAATATATAGAGACTCTATGGTCTCATGACTTCAGTCACAAACAGACTGCTGGAAGAGCAGTAGAACCAGCTCTAACATGAAACTATGGAACCAAAGAGATGTCTCCTACTAAAAGCATTGAAATAACAGAATAATACTTAGAGAATACCTGAAGGAAATCTATTCTAAATGAACTCAAAGAATCCTTACAGAAACTCTGCAATGACATAACTGGGTAAAGTATGTCTTATATTTAAATATTTTGAAGTAGAATACTTATTCAATGCACTAACCATTATTTTACAAGATTTCTGTAAACTGTATTATTTCCTGAATGAAATATATACTTGGAAAACTCTCATATAGAGTTATAGAGATTGTTGATATTGCTAATATTGCTTGCATATGTTTTGTTCCTGTTGAACTAACTAATATAGTTTTTATTTCTGTAATTATTTACATGCTTCCCTCCTGCCTCACTGGCCGAGTTCACGGGAACCCGTATTCCTTGCCCCTCTTTCCCAGTACCTTAGCCTACGGAACTCAGGACAACTCCGCTCCAAAACAGGTGAAGTATTTCCCACCATTGTGGGCCTGTCACATTGGCAAAAGTCTCTTTTTACTACCTTTGCTCCTAGACTCTTTGTGTGTATGTCTGTATTGCCACATTGAATGCTTGAACTACATAAACTCTCTTAATTTGGAATCCCTTGCCTCTGTCATTATTCTAAGGTCACAGATTCCGTCTCTGGTATACATTGGTTGCAATCCTGCTATATAAATATTGTAATTGCCATATGCGCGCTAATTCCCCAATCAAAGTGCATTTGGCTAACACTGTCCTCTGGGGCCTCGAAAAGTAGATGAAACCAATAATTAAAGGCACGTACCCAGCTACAAGCTTCTATTGAGCTAAGACCAAACTCATAACGAAGGGCTGATAATGAATTCCAGTATTTTCTTTCATTTAACTGTCTTTGATATTTGAAACAGCAAGACTTGGGGGTGGGGGCTTCTTCGGCTGGCTTGCAAGCTGGATAAGAGCCTTCAAGGGCCTGATTCACTATAACGCAGCTTCATGTGTTCCCTGTGATGCCATCACATGCTAGCAATGCCCTCTACGTTGGGCTAACGGGCCAGTCCCTGCGACAAAGCTTGAATGGACATAAGTCATCATCGTCATCATCATCACTACCTTTATTAGGCATTTACATCAGTATGCAATAAACAGAATTACGAAATCGGTTAAAACAGATTACATTAAAAGGACATTACTTAGAAGTACATACAAACTGCTCGCGAATCCTTTTTGCAGACAGGAGAAAACTAGCTACTTGTTGGGTATCAGATAAAAGGTACATCACCGACTGCTGATCTGAAAGACTCTGATCACTAGGCAGTAGGGGTTTAATATAAGTATTCCTTGGCCTCATGTAAAGCTGGCAGTACAACAGCATGTGGGTTAAGTGTTCAGGGTCCCCAGTCTTACATGGACAATACCTATCAATAAAAGGGATTCCTTTGTATCTTCCTTGTAGGATAGCTGAGGGAAGAATGTTAAGTCTAGCGAGCATGAAAGCTTTGCAAATGTCCGGTGACTCCAAATAAGACAAGTTGGAAACTGCAGCTCCATAAGCCGGAGTAATACCATGAAACATGGGGGAACAGTGTCTATTAGCTAGGGGGGTTAGGGTCTGCATTTCTATATCTAGTAGGCGCTGACGTGTCAATCTAAATGCTTGCTCTTTCCCAAGCATAAAAAGAGAATCAAATGGGATACCGACAGACTTGATTTTCCTGATAATTAATTTCGACCACTGGCTTATGTAAGAATCTCCCAGCAATGCGGGAATATAGCCAGGGTATTCAGTTAGAAAGTGCAGACGTAACCAGAACTTAATGGTCTGGATCCAAGCTCTGGTCTCCAAAAAACCCTGATCCGTCTCAAGGCACAGAGCTGCATACCCTACGCAATTGGGGACACCAAGAATGTGGTGTAAGAAGGTGGACTGAATCCTCTCAGTGTCCTGATTAAAGGCATTTACCCAAATAGGAACTCCATATAGGAGTTGGGAGATGGATTTAGCCTTAAACACTCGTAAGGCAGCAGGAACTAATTGGCCACCATAAACATAAAAGAAACTAATTGTGGCCTCGTTATTACATTTAGCTGAAGATACAGCATAGTTCCTGTGAGTTGTCCAATTTCTGTTGTATTGGAAATTCAGCCCCAAGTATCTAAATTGTTTCACTTGTTCAATTTTGTGCCCTTTAATTGTCCAATCGTGACACCTCCAAGATTTAGAGAAGACTAGGATCTTAGATTTCTTGTAATTGATGAATAAGTTGGCATTGCAATAGCTTACAAACATGGACAGCAGCTGCCTTAGCCCCTTCTGTGTTAGTGATAATGTCAGATTTCAGCAAACCTACGGCGTCTCAGGCAATAGAACTCAAATCCAGACGGAGCAGTGATTCAGAGAGTTTATTCATGAGGTAGTAGTTTCAGCAAGATGGAGAAGGTTAGAATACAGAGCATTGGGACATTGCTATATTTATAGAACGGATACAATGGATGAGATTGAGTTACAGCAATACAAAGGAAACAATGAGATTTCTTTCTCCCGGTAACGACTTCAGCAAACCAAGTACTGGGTACTTAAGGGCAATCAGAGAAGGGGCTGGTGGGGTTCCTGGCATTGTGAGCGAGGACCGGTATCAGATGAAAGATTTACACGGGCGGGTCTCCATACCATTGTAGATCTCTGACCGGAGCTTGTGGCTCGTGTGCAAAACAGGAGGGGAGGGGGGAGTGCATGGAAGGATCCATATTGGTTACAGGGGAACCATCTTGTTTGGCCCATGCTGTCAGAAACCCTATCTGACAGATAATACCACAGCATCATCGGCATACAATAGTAGGGGGATGGAAGAAGGGCCCAGCTTGGGGAAATGGCCATCTACTGTTGTTAACATAAGAACATAAGAAAGGCCCTGCTGGATCAGACCAAGGCCCATCAAGTCCAGCAGTCTGTTCACACAGTGGCCAACCAGGTGCCTTTAGGAAGCCACAAACAAGACGACTGCAGCAGCACCTTCCTGTGTTCCACCACACCCAAAATAATAGGCATGCTCCTCTGATACTAGAGAGAATAGGTATGCAGCATGACCAGTATCCATTCTAACTAATAGCCGTGAATACCCCTCTCCTCCATGAATATGTCCACTCCCCTCTTAAAGCCCTCCAAGCTGGCAGCCATCACCACATCCTAGGGCAGGGAGTTCCACAATTTAACTATGCGTTGTGTGAAAAAATATTTCCTTTTATCTGTTTTGAATCTCTCGCTCTCCAGCTTCAGCAGATGACCCCGTGTTCTAGTATTATGGGAGAGGGAGAAAAACCTCCCTGTCCACTCTCTCCAAACCATGCATAATTTTATAGACCTCTATCATGTCTCCCCTTAGCCGCCTTCTTTCCAAGCTAAACAGCCCTAAGCGTCCTAACCGCTTCCCATAGGACAGTTGCTCTAGTCCCTTAATCATTTTGGTTGCTCTTTTCTGCACCTTCTCAAGCTCTGTAATATCCTTTTTTAGGTGTGGTGACCAGAACTGTACACAGTATTTCAAGTGTGGTCTCACCATAGATTTGTTAAAATAATTTAACGTTGAGTCAAGGTCATTTATAAAGAGGTTAAAGAGGTAGGGGGACAGCACACACCCCTGTTTCACTCCCTGGTTGGTAAGACATAAGTCTGACGCCAGAAACTACAACATTCAGAAACCAGTGGGGGAACATTTTAACCTTCCGGGACACTCAGTTGCTGCTTTAAGAGTAGCAGTTCTCTTACAAAGGGAATTCAAAGGGAGATTAGAGAGACTGCTGAATCACAATGATTAATGAAGCTCAAGACTATGCATTCTCACGAACTGAACAGAGATCTGGCATTCCTGTCTCGTTACCAATGCTAATTTCTCCACGCCCATTACCCCTCTGCATATCACACCTAATCCAATCACACCTACTAATGTCATTTACTTGCTTTTGACATTTCCATTGCCATTGTGTGTCTAATTCACTGGTCTACTTAAGGACAGATGGAATCACATTCTAGCTGTATCCAAAGAAGTGAGCTGGGGCTCACGGGAGCTCATCCCCTGCCAGAGGTTTTGTTAGCTTTTAAGATGCTACTGGACTCTTGCTCTTTTCTACTGCCAGTGTATTGGGTGGTGATTCTTAGAGGTTCACGGATGGGCTTACCTCTGTGGAGTAAAGACTCGTTGACAGGCATACATAGAATACAAATACGAGATACACATGTTTTATTTTGTAACTATATAAAAACAATATATACACACTATCACAAAAGCTGAGATTACTACAAATAATATAGAAGGAATCAAGCCATGACCACCTTTACAGATAAAACAGTAAACATTACTTTGCCCAGTAAAAGGAAAAAATATCTCAATGGTAAATATAAGTATTTGCAATATATAAAAAGAATATGGAATGTTAGTTAATGATCATCTGAATATTTTTAAAACTAACCTCTTATAATTCTTTAGTTCACCATTATAGTTGTATTTATCCACATATTAAAATAACTTCTAACACAATATGACTGACTAGACATGATGCATAATTCTACTAAAATTTTACTAATTGTCCACAATATTAGTAGTAGTAGTAGTAGTAGTAAAATTTATTGCGGCATTTCGCCAATAGAAAGTTAAAACAAACAGTACAAAGATTTTTCAGAAGGTAACTTAAAAACTATATAGGTTATATCATAGCAGTTTAAAAAGAAACATACATTTAAACTGTTTTGTAGTAAAATAGAATACAATATCCATTTGCGCACTATTTGCAGGTTAAATTTAATAATTTCTTTGGGAATTCACCTAACAAGACTTTGACGAACTTTATAAATTATAGCACAGAATTTGGCAACCTCTCTAGTTCAGTATGGATTCTCATCCGAAAGAAGCTTTCTGATCCGAAGTTTGTCAGAGTATCCTGAAATTTTATCTGCCAGAGGTCGAATTAGTTTAAAATGGGCTACCTTATAAAATGAGCATCGTAAAAACACATGTTCCAGTGTTTCGACTTCGCCAGAATTACATGGGCAAAATCTCTCTAAACTTGGAGTCTTATTAAATCTCCCCTGTAGAACTGCCGAGGGTAAGGCCAAACACCTGGCTAAGGTAAATGCCCTCCTATGGCTATAAACTTCTAAAGAAGAGAAATAGGCAGCTGGGGCAGGAATGTATCTAGTCATAGGGGCAGACATGAATACAGGTGATTTTGACAGATGATACTGCCATTCAGTATCTTTGACTCTTTGAATTATGATTTTCTTTGATTGGTCTCTGCCCAACTCTAGTAAGGCCTGTGGGGAGAGACCAAGACTCTCCAACTTGCTTCCCACCGTCTTTTGCCACTTAGATTCAAAGTTGTCAATTCAAATCAGAGGAAGAAGGCCATGGGGATTGGATATCGTCCTTAGCCAAAGAAGGAAAGATGATATGCATACTCTAGCTTCTACTCGCAATATACCCGTTTCTAGATGTGCCAAAGAATTTGATACGCATCTGGGGACCTGAAAGGCCAGTCTGAGAAACTTGGACTGGACTCGTTCCAAAGGTGCGAAACAGGAAGAGGTGGGTCCAAGATGTGTTCCATAAAGCAATTGTGCCATTGTTTTGGCCTGGTAAAGTTGAGAACTGCTGGAACAAGGTGTGCCCCCTTTGTACGGAGGAATTTGATTCTACTATAGGCTGATCTGTCACTTTTGATCCTGAATCCTGTATAACTACTCCCAAATACCTAAAACTGTTTACCTGCTCCAACCTATGCCCTTTTATATGCCAGACTCTAGATTTTGGATGGTTGCCAAAGGCCACTATCTTTGTTTTTTGATAATTTATGGTTAGTTTTTCATTATCACAATGTAAGGCAAACCTGGTCAAGGCTCTTCTAAGACCTATAGGGGTCCTGGATAATATAACAGTATCATTGGCATACAATAATACCAAGCTATGTCTATGCGCCAATTTGGGAGGTTGCAAGTCGGCTGCGTTTAGGCAATTTGGGATGTTGTTTATGTAATAGCTAAATAGTGCAGGGGCTAAAAGATAGCCCTGCCTGACTCCCTTATAGGTATTGACGGCATCTGTGAGCTGTCCTTCTCTGTTGCATCTTAATGTGGTCTGATTATGAAGGGCACGTATGAGAAAAAGAAGCCTCCTGTAATGGAAGAGGATTCCCATTTGGCCCATAATAGAGATCTGGAAATAGAGTCAAATGCCGCCTTTAAGTCGATAAAGGCGGCATATAATGAGGGTTTTCCATTTGAGGAGTATTTTTCTATAAGGTGTTGAAGGGTGAGGCAATGGTCTATTGTAGATCTCCCTTCCCTAAATCCAACCTGTTCCTGAACTATTATATCTTCTTGATCAAGCCAGTTGACAAATTTTTCTAATAGGTGTCTTGCATATATTTTACTTCTAATGTTCAGGAGGCTAACGGGTCTATAATTCGAAGGATCGTCTCTCCTGCCCTTCTTAAAAAATGGGACCACTACAGCCAACCCCCAGTCCTTTGGGATTTCGCCTGTTGTATCAATATAGGTTAAAAGTGATGATAGAAAAGGGCCCCACCATTCAATGTTTTCTTTAAAAAACTCTGGGGGAATACCATCCTGGCCTGGTGCTTTGCCCCTTTCTAGCTGGCCGGTAAGTGATTTCATCTCTTTTAGCGAGACAGGAGGCCATGATGGATATTTTATTAACTCTAATGTAGAGAGAATCGGTGGTTGCTCATCGGCATACATATTCTGAAAGAAGGTCCATCTATCAGGGGGAATAAGGGAGTCTAAAGGAGAAGTGTCTTTCGATGCTTGACCTGAGGTCAGTCGCCAGAAGAGGGCTGTGTTTTTATCTTTGGCTGCCTTAATCAACGTACTCCATAGTTCTCTGGTGTATTCCTTTTTTTTTTTTTTAAGTAGGTGTTTATAGGCTTTTTTCTGGGTTGATAGAAAATGGGAAGCTTCCTGTCTTTGTCCTGACTGCATGCCTGTAAATTTTTGGTAAGCCAAATGTAGGGTCCTTTTTGCATTCAAACAATCTTTATCAAACCAAGGTTTAGATTTGTAAAGTCAAATCAGCCTAGTATGTGTATTTGTATATAGCATAGGTCTCAGTGTCTGAATGAGACTTTCATATATTGTTAGCAGATCCTGACTAGAACTTGGTTTTAAAAAGGCCATACAGTAAAACTGTAGATCTTCAGTAGCTATAAAATCTTTCAATTTTTGAAGAAGGCTATTTGACCATCTTACTCGGCACTCTTTTTGTTCTACGGGGCACATCTGACAAGGATAGCGAGTTGCAGAATGGTTTGAAACAGATGGAAATGCCATCTGGAGAAACAGAGGGAAATGGTCACCCTCAAAGTATGGGAGTATACCAAATGTTGTTACCGTGGGCAGTAAATAAGAACAAACCATCATGTAGTCTAGTGTGCTGGATCTGGCACCCGCCATAAACGTGAATTTCCCTGGATGGTCCCCTTCAAAGGATCCATTTAATATATGCAATCCCAATTTAAAAGCCACCTTAGCCGGACATATACCGAAATAATTTGAGCGCTGGTCTTTAAAAATGCGTGGGAGTAAAGGGCTCATTTGTTCGTCCTCTGCAACTCTAATTTGGGTTTTATATTTGGCTTCAAGACATCGCCAGGTCCCATACGGGCATTTAAATCGCCTAATAGCAACATCATAGCTTCTGGATGTTCTAAGAATAGAGATAGGACATATCTCTCTAAGGCTACCCAATGTCCTTCAATTTCAGCTTTTCATTTCCCAATATTAGAAAATTGAGTTTTCCCCATCTCATTTGAGCAATATTGAACAGTGTACCATTAAATGTTTACAAAAGTTTCTACATTTCATATCATTTTATAAATTCCACATCGCTATACTGCTTGCTGTTCCCTCCCCTCTCCTCTCTATACTCTCCAGCTTCTTGTAGGCACTTGCAGGAGGGCAGGGACAGGCCAAACTACAGTTTGAAAGTGTATCGTGCTAACATAATTTGTTCATTACTCCCTATCCATAAAATAAATGTGCAACACAGACTCTAAAGTAATTGGAAAGAGACAGTTTACTAGCCGCTTGGACTGTTTAAGTTAGTGGTGCTACTTCGGTAGAACTACTTTGTGAACTTCCTTATATGGTGCAACATTCAACTTTTTGGAAACGTTTGCAGAATAATACTAGTTTGATACAGATGAACAAAGTCTCAAGTTAGCTTCTTCCCTTTTTAAATAAGGATTGGACCCAACGAATGTCAGTTTTGATATGGCACAGTAACTTTTCCTGATAATTGTTTTGCGATTAACTTTTCTTCTGAACAAATGCATGCAGAGTTCAGAGTTGGCATTTGCTCCATCACAAAAACGGACTAAAATTAAATACCAAATCTCAGATAAGGGGGCAAACTTCCATGTGGAATCTTCTTCCAGAGAAGTTGAGACAGACACGGCGGCTAAATCATTAATTATATCATCAAACATCCTTTCTTCTTCGGCATGCCTCTTCAGTACCGGAATACGGTCGTCTGTTAGAACCTGACTGTGATCTGCATTCAGGTCATCTAAGATGTCTCTACACGTTTCGTGCATATATTTTTGACACCCATATATTTTTGACGCCCGTCAATCACCATTTGATCAGTCTCTACCACAGTGACCAGCTTTGGTTTCAGCTTGACTATCTCATACAGTATTCTACCATCCAAATATGAGTACTTCTTGGTCAGTGCAGTCTACCTTTCCAGTGCCCATTATAGCTTGTGCTGATGCCAGGTCACTCTCAGCGATAGTAACATCCCCAATGAGGAGAAGAATATTTCCAAACTGTTTGGAATGTAACATTTTTAGATTTTGGTAAGCAGAGTAGCCACCATAAGCAGCAGCATCGATGTCTTCTTCCATGAATCGTCCATCTGCTGTGGGCCAGTCTTGATCAATGACCTCTCCTGGCAGTCGCTTCGCCCCTTGGATGTCCTTGTGAACCAGTTCTTCCATTCTTTCTTCAACCTTGTTTGGAGGCTGCCCTGCTTCTTCTTCTCTTTCATGCCATTGCCACTCCGAACATCAACCAACGCCAACCCATGAGGATATATTCTCAGATTGGCAAAACTGACATTTTAATTGACGTTCGATGCTAAAGAACCAAGATCTCCCCAGTTATGAATAGTCTCCATCATTCCCTGCTCTTGGAACATGAACTGTGGACCTTTACGAATGGCATTACCATCAGTTTGTTTAAAAAAGAAATGCTGCCATTGGAAAGTCTCATTTGCAAGCACGGGCTGGCACTTTGAAGCATTTATGGGGGTACAAAACGGACCTGCTCCAAGGGTGAAGAAGGCCCTTGCTCGAGCCTACTTTTGGATGTTTAGTGCAGATCATATGGTGGCGGGAGGTGTTCATGAAAAACTGTCTCCTTGCTCTCTCGAAGGCGGCAGTTCGCAGGATACAGGTGCAGGCTTTGGCATCTGGCTCTGTGGAAACCAGAGTCCTAGAGGAAAGGCACATGAAGCGGTTTGGAGGAATACATGGGGGAGCCAGGCGGGGGGTCTGCTGCTTGGATCGTCAGGTTCCTCAGCAGGACGGGGTGTGCTTGCACGCTGAAGCGCTCCTCATCCTCGTTGGTGGCGTAGAGCATTTCCCAGGAGGCGTTGGCCCACTGGCCTTGGAAGGCTTCGCCAGAGAGCTTCCCCATGGGCACCAGAAACTCCCGAAGGGTCAGGGTGCGGCTGGTGCAAAGGCCCTTCAAGACACACAGACAGACACAGAGAGAAAGACAAGAAAGTCATTCATTTTCTCATGCCTACATTATTTCTATCAGCTCCTCCCTGTTTTTTCTCCCCCCCCACCCCATTACATTAGTTGGGTTGCCAGGTCCACCCTCACCAGTGGCAGACGTTTCATGGGGGCAGGGTGGGAGGTATACCCCAGAAGCGCCGGCATCATAGGGTTGCCAGGTCCCTCTTTGCCACAGGTGGGAGGTTTTGGGGGCAGAGCATTATGAGGGTGGGGTTTGAGGATGGGAGGGACTTCAATGCCATTATATCCAATTGCCAAAGTGGCCATTTTCACCAGAGGACATGATCTCTATCGGCTGGAAATCAGTTGTAATAGCGGAAGATCTCCAGCCACCACTCTGAGGTTATGCAACAAAAATAAACCAGCACTAGACTACACCTCGCCACATGTATTGTATATCTGCAATTACAATGTGCAAACACTTACAACATATAACCTATAAACATACTATACACATAAGAAAACCTACTCTTACAACAATACAAAACAAAAGAAATAAGTCCATACAGATCCTCTGTTTCAATAAACTTGAACAACTAGCATTTTATCAGGGTTGCAAAGGTAACTCATCAATTCTTTTGCTGACAAAATAGCAGTCCAACTCCGGAGCAGGGGGAGGGAAGAAACACGCCTTCCGGAATGTGTCAGCGTTTTCACCACGTCTGTGGCCTCTTCAGCTAAATGACTTCCACAGGCAACTTTAAAAATGCCTTCTTTTTGTAGCTACTTCATTGTGTCAGCCTTCATCAAGTCAAAGGAGCAATCGTAAACGCGTTCGCTGCAAAGAGCTTTCTGAATTTATTTTTGTTGCATAGCCTTATTCTTTTGAACCATCCGGAGGCTGGCAACCCTACACGTGTTCCAAAAACATCTTATTGAGATCTTTGTTTGTTTGTTTTTGCTCTTCAGGTTTTGCAGTCAGATAAAAACCTGCTTTGCTTTCCTGCCAGCCGTCTCCGCTCACTTACCTTCTCGGCATCGAACCCCAAGGAAAACAAAAAGGGCTTCTCCTTCAAGACTGCCTGCTGCCACTCCTGTTCCGATGCCACCCCGAAAAACCAGTCGTTTTCATAGGTTTCGAGCCAGCTCAGCATCTCCTTAAAGCTTTCAACGGGGCCCAGGCTGGCTTCATCCACCACCAGCTTCACGGTGTATCTGAAAGAACAGAGCACAAAATGCAAGTTAGGAAAAGTGAAAAGAGGCTCCTGGATAGGGTTGGCAACCTCCCCGTACTGGCTGGAGATCTGCTTTTATAGCTCATCTCCAGCCGATAGAGATCAGTTCACCTGGAGAAAAGGGCAATTGGATTGCACTGCCAACCTCCAGGTACCGGCTGGAGATCTCCTGCTATTACAATTGGACTCTACGGCACTGAAGTCCCTCCCCTCCCCAAACCCCATCCTTCTCAGGCTCCGCTCCCAAAATCTCCAGGTATTTCCCAACCCAAAGCTGCCAACCCTACCTGGAGACACAAGCCATCCTCCGGACTGCAGTCATCAGTTCCTCCAGAGGAAGAGGCTGCTTTGGAGGGTGAACTCTAGGGCACAGAGTGCAGACTGCCAAGCTCCCTCCCCTCCCCCAAAAGACCCACCCTCCCTGGGCCCCACCCTCAAAGCTACAGGGATTTCCCAGCATCGACTTAACAGAAAAAACTGAGCCCCACCTGCCGTCTCAGAAAGACGACTATTCTGGGTTTCCGCAGCCACTGGAAGCAGCCCTGGAAGCTCCCTGGGTGACCTTGGTAGGGTTGCCAACTTCGGGTTGAGAAACACCTAGAGATTTTTGGGGTGGAGCCTGAGGAGGGCGGGCTTTGGGGAGCGGAGGGACTTCAATGCCATAGAGTCCAATTGCCAAAGGGGCCATTTTCTCCGGGTGAATTGATCACTGTCGGCTGGAGATCAGTTGTAATATCAGGAGATCTCCAGCTAGTACCTGGAGTTTGGCAACCCTAGACCTTGGGTTAGTCTCTCTCCCTCAGACTAGCCTACTTCACTGGACTGTTGTTGCAAGAAGAAGACAGAGGAGCGGAGAACAATGCATTCAGCTCCTCTGGACACCCAAGTGGGGGTTGAACAGATGTTACAGCAAAAAACAACCGAGGGAGATTGTACCCAATGGCACAATCCGATCTGTTCGCCTTTAAAGTGCTCCAAGGACACACTTTGACGGCAAGAGGGGCAGCTAGCTATGTGGACCTGGTCAAAAATTATTCGCAACAGTAATTATTCTCAGCCCTGACCTGGATGGTACCAGCTAGCCCAACTGTCACCGGCAAACACGGACACACCGTGACCAAATTCGACATGTATTTACTCAAGATTAAGTCCCTCTGTGCCCCACAGGGTTTGCTAACTACAGCCTGCCCTGACCTGGATGGCCCAGGCTAGCTCGATCTCATCAGAAACTAAGCAGGGTTGGCCCCGGTTAGAACTTGGAGAGCGACCACCATGGAAGTCCAGGGTTACTCCTCAGAGGTAGGCAATGGCAAACCACATCTGAACGCCTCTTGCACTGACCTGGATGGCCCAGGCTAGCCCAACCTCATCAGATCTCGGAGCTAAGCAGGGTTGGCCCTGCTTAGTCCTTGGATGGGAGAGCTCCAAAGAAGTCAGGGTCGCTGCGCAGAGGCAGGCAATGGCAAAACACTTCTGTTCGTCTCTTGCCTTGAAAACCCTACAGGGTCGCCCTAGGTCAATTGCGACTTGATAGCACTTTCCACCGCCAATTATTCACGATTCAAATCAAGAACAAATTTCTTAAACAGATGTTTGTTACCCCAGAACCATTTCCTTTACGTCAAAAATGCTACTGTTGAGGTGGTTACCTGAAGGCTTTCAATGCCAGCTGAAACAGTTCCTGCCGTTCTGATAGCCAACACATCGGGATCGACCAGGGGACGTCACCATTTAACATTTTCGTGATCTGGCCAGGAGATGGAAGCATCTGGTCAGATCCGAAGAACGCAAGCCAGCAAGGTAAGATTGCCTAGATGTAAACTTCCCGCAAAGCAGGGTCTTTCAACAGATCGCCAAGCAGAGTGAAATGACCATCTTTCAGGTTGGAGAAATAAAGCTGTCACAGGATGCAGTGGAACCAGTCCTGTGGAAATCTTTCCTGCATTTCTTTCAGCTGGGTGTTCACAAACGGTGCCATCCTCCACCGCCTCGGCATGGCCAACAGCTCCAAATAAGGGCTTTGAAATTTAACAGAGGGCGGGCGCGACAGTTGCCGTTTGCCAGTGTCAAAAGTTGGTAATGCACAGAGCACTGATTTATAAAGTCTGCTGAAAGCACTCTCTTCTGTTGTTTCGTCCTCAATGTATGCCGTGTCTGGCAGTGACGAGCAGGGTCTGAGCACACTTTCCTGGCCTTGTGGGGTTCTCCTGCCGGATTCCAAATCAGCAAGGTGGCTTTTATTGGTCTCCTCCTCAGTTGACTCTAAATGGAGACTTCCAGACCTGGATGACCAGACGCTCGTGGCGCTTGAAACTTCGGGTGGTGTAAATGGGAGAGACTCTCGGCTAGGGGCTTCTCCACTGGTCTTCGGCATTTTGATCTTTTTGTAGCACTCCTGGACCAGTACCCATAAGAGGACTCGGACAAAGTCTGCTTTCAGCTGGGCCCGTTTCTCCGGCAAGTCCATTATTCCGGACAGGCTGTTCCGAGCATCCGAGTAGGCTTTGATGGGCAGAACTGTGCAGGCTGACAAGATGTTCCCCACGTGACGGTTGATGGAGGGTCTCCGAGGGTGCCGGCATTCAAAAGCTTCTTCGAAGATGTCATCGACCTGTTGAGCTTCAGTGGCGTGACAGGATGTCTCCTCCAGTTCTAACCCCTGAAGGACAACACAACACATCAGACAAATACATTTGACTCTTTTGTAAAGACCTACAACCATTTGATGGCTTGGGTTCAGATTACCCTCCAAACCATGGTTTAGAGTAGGGGTCTCCAACATTTTCGACCCTACTGGGTATCATTTGAGTTCTGCCACTGGGTGTTGGGCACTGCCACAAAATGGCTACCATGAAATGGCTGTTGCAGGAGGCTGAGCCAACCACAAAATGGCTTCCGCAGCTTACATTCAGTCACACAGTGAAGACCCTCTGCTGTGGGGGCAGCTGCTGCCAAAGCAACATTTTAAAAAATCTGCACAGCCAATCAGAAGCCTTGCTGGCAAAACCCCAGAGAAGAGAGAACTGTGACTAGCCCAAGGTCACCCAGTAGGCTTCATGTAGAGGAGTGGGGAATCAAACCCGGTTCTCCAGATTAGAGGCCATTGCTCCAAACCACCGCTCTTAACCACTACACCATGCTGGTAGAAGTGGATGGATAAAAGAAGGGTTACATTTTCTGGGTTCAATAAAAGATATTCTCTCTCTCTCTCTCTCTCTCTCTCTCTCACACACACACACACACACTGTTTAAGCTTTCTGTGACCCCAGGCCATATTAGTGAAAACACAGTTTTAACAATGCATAAAACCAGTTATACTGCTTCAAGATGTAACAAAGAAAGGGCACGTGAGCTCAGGGGTCCCCAACGTGGCGCCAATAGGTGCCATGGCACCCGCCAACACCTTTTTAGCAAGTGGGAGGGGCCAGGTGGAGCTTTCGCCCTGCAGAGCTGCTGATTGGCCATTGGAGATTTTTAAAAAATGTTGCTTTGGCAGCAGCTGCCGCCACAACACAAGGATCTTGAAAAGGCACCCTGTTCAACAGAGCCTCTGCCTGAAATGTCAAACAGTGAGAGCTACGCGTCACCTCATTCGTGGACATTTCGCAGTTGGCTCCGCCTCCTGCGGCAGCCATTTTGTGACTGAGTCTGCTAGCCTGTAAGAGAATTCCAACGGTGCCGGCAGGCTCGAAAAGGTTAGGGACCCCTGCTCTCGCTCCAGTGATGCCACTAAGAAGGTTTGCCGGTCGTCACCTCGATGTTCACGGAGCAGTAAGCGTTGCCTCTCTCTAGGGCCTGGATCCACGCCAGTCTGTCCTGAAACCGACACAGAGGTATTGCGATCCAGGTAAACCCAGGCCTTGGGGAAGGAAGGAAAGTGCATTAAGGGTCGGTGCAGCATTTTGTCAAAACTGAAATTGACGCGGTGGGCACTATCCTGCTGTTACTGGATGAGAATTAGGGGAGTCCAGCGATGCCACAAGGAACACGCCTGACACGAGGGCAGACAAGCGCACGGCGACTATTCATAGCTCATGAAAATATATACTGGAAACGAGGGAATGGAAATTTCTGAAAGATATCGGGGAAGGCCGGAGAATGGGGGTGCAAAGAAGGTGGCTAGGTGGGAAAGGGGGTATCAATATGCATTTTTCAGAACTGCTTCAGAGCAACAGTATGATGAGCTTCTGGAAAGACTTTCTGCTTAGAATTTCAACTGCGGGACCTTTCCCCCTCCTAACAACAGTCAGGCCTTATTCGTGGTAAGGGCACTATTTCGGAACAGTTCCCATCACTGGGCAGAAAGACTGGATCGATAGACTTCCACAGGGCAGGATTGTTGTATCCAGGGCAAATGACCAAGAAGGGAGAAGTTTGGCTGGCACAGCATCTCCAGTCCTTGGATTCAGGATAGGGGAAAGTTGCGGCCTTCTGAAGTTCTCTCCCAAACAACTATGCTCTTGAGAATATCACAGTCCCTTTACTGAATAGAATGTGTTTTTTCACCGTCAGGGCAGCCCAAGTGGGCAGGTTTTCAAGGTGTTTGGGCACTGACCAGACCCAAACCAAGCTTCAGCAAGACGGGGGCACATTTGCACCATTTTACCAGCCTAGCAAGCATTAACGTTTTCTTTCCGGATGCACTGGAGGAGGATGAAGTATGTCAGCGAATGCTGGTTGGCTGCATATCACTCCTTAAGAAATCTCCAGTCGCACCCAAATGTTACCGGTCGGCACAGTGAAACTTTAGCACTTCAGAATAAGGTCAAGCACAACCTGAAAAGCAAGCCGTTCTATTAGTTAAAAAACAAACACATTAAAACAACCTTTTCTATCATGCCGAGCTAAAAGAGTATATACTTTTGCTAATGTTTTAGCAAAATAATAATAATAATTTGTGCTTAGGGTTGCCAACTTCCAGGTACTAGCTGGAGATCTCCTGCTATGTCAAGTGATCTCCAGCCCGATAGAGATCAGTCTACCTGGAGAAAATGGCTGCTTTGGCAATTGGGCTCTATGGTATTGAAGTCCCGCCCCTCCCCAAACCCTGCCCTCCTCAGGCTCTGCCCCCCAAATTTTCCAGGTACTTCTAAACCCGGAACTGGAAACCCTACACGTCCCAGAGGTTATCACGACTAGGGGCAGCTCACGCTGGAGCCAGGGAATCAACTTCTGCCCCTACAGAAGCCTCGGGCTGGCTGCAGTGATCTGCTGAACCCCTTAACACTGCTACAGTCAGCTGGAGGCTGCAGAACACTGGCAGGGGCCAGTCGGGAGACCTTCATGCCACCACAGGACCTGCACACTGGCCAGGATCTAGAGAAAGGGGGAGCGAATAGCTGAACTTAACACATCCTGGAAACAACGAAGCTAAGTGTCCATGGCCACAGGTCAGTCACCCACACCCCCATCCATTGCATGAAAGGCAGCATGCATTGGTTTCACTGTAAGCTTCAGGGCGCATGACTGCTACTTTTCGAAGACACCAGGGGGGGCACCTTACAGATGCCCTTCACTTGACTTACCCAGGCTACCAGATGCGAAAGCGGTCTGCAACGCTGCTGTTAAGCTGGGAACCATCTGCTGGTAATATGCCGTGTCAGGACACAGAAAGGCGTTCTTGCCCACCGGTCCTGGCCAGCTTCGGACAGGCCTGGAAAAACCGATAAGAAAGATGGGGAGGCTGAAAAGGGGCAGCAAGGGGGAAGACAGCAGTGTAGAGAGAGCTATGAGGGTGAGGAGAATCAGGAAGAAGGCAATCAGGGCGATCAGGGGCAAGGAGGACTTCCGGCGCTGTCTTCTCTCGGTCCACGACGTCACGAGAACGGTTACCGCAAACCACAGTTTGGAGAGAAATTGGAAGAGATGGTTCCGGATGAAGCCGACCTAGTGGGTCAGAAAGAACTTTTTTAAAAAAAATATAGTCCTCTTTTCTCACTGAGCCTCCAAGAGGAAGATTGAAGGACAGAAAACTGTGCCATGAGGCAGCACAAGACAACCCAGTGAACAATGCAAGAGGACGAGGGTTGTGGAATGAAGGAGGCTTTGCTCCGTTTTGCCAGCTGGAACCTTTTGCAAGGGGATCGAGCTTCTATTTTATTAATTTAAAACCTTTTTCTGCGGCCTTTCCACCCGATCAGGGTCCGTGAGGTGGCGGAACATAAAAACAGTCAAACATTTGAACAATTACAAACAACATCCAAAATGATCAAAGAATTCAATAAAACATACAAACCAACAACAGCGGAACCAGGGAGAAGGAACAGTAACCGTTATTGGGGTTATGCCACACAAAATGGGGAAAAGGCGTCACTCGCTGGTGAAAGACACCGATAGAGAGAGGCAGACAAACTTCCCTGGGTGCCACCACCAAGAGGGCTCTTTCTCAGGTCACCACCAGTCTAGCTTCAGATGGGGGGGGGCAACCGAAGCAGGGCCCTCAAAGATGACCCGAGTGTATGGGGTGGTTCATATGGGAGAAGGCAGCCCCTAAGGTATGGCGATCTCAGACCATTCAGGGCTTTCACCTTCAAAACCACAACAGGTTTTTCTAACACTAAATATGAAGAATGTGACTCAAAATTTGCAGGAATAGGAAAGGAGGCAGAGGGGAAATCGGGGCTGTGTGGACATTTTGTCTGACGGGGGCAGCAAAGTTGATTTACCAGTAAGAGTCTGGTTCCTGTGTCAAGGCTTCGGTTCCACCAGAAGTCTGTTTCCGACACCAGAAGCTGAATCGTCGACACCAGCACCATATCTGCGAGGGCACACTCTGTATTTTGTTATACCTAGAACGGAGAGTGGTTGGAACTGGAGTTTTGTTTTTTCAGATCCCACCATAACCTCAGCTAATTTTTAAAAACTTGAAAACATAACTGTGTTTCGCAGAAGCTTTCCACCACAGTTTGGGTAAAGCTGCTTTCAGAATTTTATTCCCTCCAGCAAAATCCCTTCCCAGGGCACAAGCGATTCTGGTCTTGTTCTGCCAAGATCCACACTGCCCAGAGTTGCTGACCCGACGATTCCTTCCCGTTTCTGTCACACACAGGACCTCTCAGGCCTTCTAAGAAGTCCTGTGAGAGCTCATTTCTGAAAAGAGCCTCAGATTCTAATTCGGGGCGGTGTGTGTGTGTGTGTGTGTGGAGAACCCCTCGGCAAATTCACAGACAACTGTGAGTTTCGGAGTAACTTCACTCCCAAGAAGAACTGTGAGAGGTCAAGAATTTGGAATTTTTTTTTATTTATTTTTTGCTAGGCCCAGAGAAAAGACAGCGAAAAGGTGGAGGGGCGGCAGCAAGATATAGGCCAATCTCGGCAGTACTTGGAAGCGAAGTGCTTAAGAGCGGTGGACTCTAATCTGGAGATTAGGTTTGGATTCCCCATTCCTTCATATGCAGCCTGCTGGGTGACCTTGGGCTAGTCACAATTCTCTCAGAACTCTCTCAGCCCCACCTTCTTCACAAAGTGTCTGTTGTGGGGAGGGAAGGTGATTGTACGCTGTTTGGAGACTCCTTAAAGGTAGAGAAAAAGTGGGATACAAAACCAATGCTTCTTTTTGGTCAGTCCTTGGATGGGAGACTCCTGAGGAGGACAGGGGCTGCTATGCAGAGGAAGGCAATGGCAAACCTGCCTCTCACTTGCCTTGAAAGCCTCTTGCTGGGGTCACCATCAATCTGTTGCATCCTGATGACGCAGGCATACGTAAGCAAAGGAGTGAATGGAAGACTCTGAAGGATTTGGGGACAGAATACCCTCCCTTACGATGTAGGGGGCAGGGCAAATCACCAAAGCCCCTCCCAGCCCCTTTCTCCTTAACCCCTCTCTGAGTTTGAAGTAGGAAGCGGAGCATCCTCACATCCTTCACATGCACACGGGTGTGGGTGGAAAGACATGAATCAGAAGTTCCAGCTCCCTGCCAGCCCAGATCTGGACCACATGCCCACAATTCCACACATGCACGGCAATGTTGCAGAAACATGGAACACACACAGAAATGCATCTCATTAGTAGTTCATCTCCCCATAGTTCTGGGAACCGTCTTACAGTGGAGGATGACATAGCGGCTAAACACTCGACAGACGTTATTTCTGAATTCCACACCACATGCCCAATAAGAGAAGATTAGTGGACTACTTATGGTGCCAAGGTGGAGGAGTGTGACTTGTCTACAGCCTACTCATGATGCACAGTCACTCTTCTGTATCTCAGGCAAAGGTTTATCCTAGCAGCGCTACCCAACAACCTTTGGCACCAGGACTGAAGCCCAAAGGGGCCTTTCCAAGTCACAGCAATGGAGTTCAAGTTATCCTTGGGCATACTGACAATACACTTTTTGGCACAGAATTGCTTTACAAGGCCTGCTTTCCCCCACATGGTATCATACCACTTTGGTGCCACGCTTGAAAATTACCATTCGAAAGCTTCTTGTCAATCCGATGGAGACAGACACAGATGAGAGATGATTCAGAGAATCGTCCAGCAGGAGAAAGGCGATCATAGCCAAAGGTGACACTGAAATCAGAAGTTGCAAAAGACAGATAACAACCTTTTTTCTCACACAAAGATTCCAACAAATGCACACACAAACACCACTCCTATCACTAGCTCAAAACAGGCTCTGGCTTCAGAGACCTTGGGTGAAAACGCATGGTCGCTTTAGCCTCCTTTATTCCCTGTTTCAACCAGGATTCAGCCAGAATCAAACACATACTTTTCATCGAACGTGCGTTCGATCCTGGCTGAATCCTGGCTGAAACAGGGAATAAAGGAGGCTAAAGCGACTGTGCGTTTTCGCCCCTTCTTACCACAGCTCTCTCAGAGCTCTCTCAGCCCCACCTACCTCACAGGGTGTCTGTTGTGGGGAGGGGAAGGGAAGGCGATTGTAAGCCAGTTTGATGGTTCCTTAAGTGGTAGAGAAAGTCGGCCTATAAAAACCGGCAGCGCCCGAGGAGCCCCGAAGCCCCTTAAGTCTGACAAAGTGTGTTCTGACTCATGAAAACTGAGGCTGGAATAAACGTTGCTCGTCTCTGAGATGCTGCTGGACTTCTGTTTCATTTTGATTGTCACATCCCAAAGAGGAGGAAGGAGGGTACTGGATTTGGGAAAGAGGTCTCTGCTCTGATGAAAGAGGTCTCTGCTCTGCTCTTTACTTTCCTGCTTCCTTGAAGGGACAAAGCTCTGCACCAAAACTCGGGTGATGATGATCAATGTTTATGAACGTGTGATTTCCGCCTCCTCATGATCACCCCATGAAGCAGGTTCAACTAAAACTAAAGACTCCAAGTCACACACTGACAGCTTCATGGAAGAGTGAGGCTTGACTCCCCATTCTTCCCAGCCTGATAATCCAGCCACTACACAACACTGACTCCTTATGTACTTACAAACCAACATTTTGTTCGCTTTAACGGTCTTAGGGGGAGGGGGCTATTTAAATCAGGATCCGTATCACAGATTTAAAATTGCCTTGACCAATAAAAACAACAATCCACCCTATAACATCCATAGTAGAATGTGATAGTTTCAACCATAGCCTCTCCCTTGGGATGGTATCAAAAGCTCCCTTAAGATCCATAAAACCCGCATAAAGGGTGCCATTTCTGGGGGAGGAATATTTCTCGGCTAGATGGGAGAGCACTAAACAGTGGTCCGGGACAGACCAACCCCTTCTAAAGCCAATCTGTTCCCAGCCAAGGATGTCATTACTCTCCAACAACCTCTTTAACAAGTAGGAGGAATACAATTTGCCTAAGCAAGACAAAAGGCTGATTGGACGAGAACAGCTTGGGTCAGAGTGCTGACCCTTTTTAAAGATTGGGACGATAATAGTATGTCTCCAAGATTTTGGAATAGCTCCTGAGGCATTAATTTGTGTGAATACAGGAGCAAGAATGTTGGCCCACCAATCGCTGTTGACTTTAAAAAGTTCGTAGAGAATTAGATCAGGACCTGGGGCTTTACCTGAGTGTAGGCGATCAATGAGCGGTTTAATTTCCTTAGGAGACACACCTGGCCAGGAATTCAACAAAATAGAAGGTGCTACAGGTATAAGACCCTGGTTTTCCACAGAGTAGGAGAAGAGGCTCTTGAAGTAAGCTACCCAGACCCAGGGTAACATAGTATAGCCACCTTTTTCTTTAAAAAATGGCAGAGGAATCCTGAGTAACCACCAAGCTACGAAACCTCAGTCAATCGACTGCTTTTCTAGTGCAACATGAGGAGGGGGTTCGGCTAGGTGACCCTGGTGGTCCCTTCCACCTCTGGGATCCTACGATTCAAGGATTTTGGACTGTTGTTTCGTAAACCGTAGCCTAAGATTATTCATTCAATAGGAATTCTACTCCCCAAAGCTAAATTCAGTACACCAGCCCCGAGGACCGACGTGTTCATTTGATGCTGAATTGTTTTCTTGGGGGAAAAGGGGAAGCTGTGACTCTTATACTGGGTGGGGGGAGGGAGCAAATAGCCCTTCTCTTCAACCTTGGCCACATCGACTGTCCTCAGAGTACTGAAAACCCTTCCCCAGCTTTCATGTGGATGCTTAGCAAGAGGCCCCCAAACCAGATGTTTTCTCATGGTGAGGAAGGAAATTGGGAAAGAGAGGAGGACTTCCGCCCGCAGAAGATAGCCGGCTGCAGAAGATGGTAGCCGCCCAACCCAGCGGGTGTAAGGGCTTAAACAGATACTGGAAGGCAGAATGAACCAGGTGGCGAAGCGAGGCCTAATTTATGCAAGGCTGGCAGACTGGAGGGAAGACTTCGGACTTAAGGTCTGCTGCTGGCCAAGTCCAGCCCACCCAGCCCTGTCCCCCTGCACCTGACTGGTCCCTTTGAAAACCGAGTGTCAAGAGTCAGGCTTATTTCAGTTCCAGTGCATCTTTTGGTGTATCTATTGGTTTTGCTATTCAAACGTATCGAATGGTTTTGCTGTTCAGGTGAAGGGTTTGAACTGAGGTGTTCGAGCTGTCAGTAGTCCTGCTGTCCAGGCAGGCTCTTGACATGAGCTGGGCCCATTTCTGTTCATGAGTTCTCCTTTGGTTTGGTTTATCTGAACTGTTCAAGCTGCCCCCGCTCCTTTCCTCCCCCCCCCCACTCTGACCTTGAGTCTCTAGCAGGCAACTTCAGTATTATGGCCTGCTCACTCCCTGCTTCCTGCCAGGCACCGTTATCTCTTAATTCCCAGGCCGCTTGGTTTTGCACCTGGGATGACTCTGTGCTTAAAGTTATGCTTTGTAGTTTAGTTTGTCATTAGCAGCTTTGAAACTGTGGATTGCTTATGCTATATCCTGCGGCTCCTGAATAAACGTTTACCTGCTTGAGACCTGCCTGTCTGAGCGAGTAACTTTTTGGGATTGCCGAGGTTGGCTGGAGAACCTCACACCGAGGCAAGGACGAAAGGTCAGGTGGGGAAGTTGCTATTGGGGAGCACGCACAGCTGCACGAGTTCCTCCAGCCACCCTCAGAAGATGTCAGCTGCCTGGTTCGGGTGGAGCTGCCTTGCTGCTTCGCCACTGAAGCCCCCTCCTCCAGCCTCTCCCCAGCACTGGACAGCAAGCAGGGCTGGCGGTGGAGCCCTGGGGGCCCCCATTGCTTCCCACTTCAAGCATTCCTTCTTTCAAGACAAGTGGCTTATTAGCATTGTCTGTGTAGAATCATTGGTCTCACAGCAGGATTCAAAGCCTTCTCCTCCTGGGAATAGGGATGACAAATCTGGCTTGGGACATTTCTGGAGATTTGGGGGCAGTGTCTGGGAAGGGTGGAGTTTGAGGAGGAGAGGAACTCAGCAAGAATGGCCAAGAGCCTGTCCTCTGAAGCTGCCTTTTCCTCCAGCTGTTCTATTTAGTAGTCTGGAGATCAATTGTAAGTCCAGCTCCAGGCCCCACCTGGAGGCTGGTAACCCTACCTGAATTCTCTGTGCAGCACTTCCAACACTGGTCCATCTAAGGTTCTTATCGAGGAGGCACCATTTTCCATTCTTCAAGTTTATGTCTTGTATGGGGGACAGGTGTATGTGTACTGGGAAGAGTGACATTGTCATGGTATTCCTAGTGTTGCTTTGGTGTTGATTGGTGGCTTCTGTGCATTGATAAGGCAAAGACTTTGTTGGCATGTGACATCTTGTTTGCTACATGATAGAGTTGCCAGGGATGCTATGGAAGTCACTGTAAACCTTACTGCACTTTGCCCTTGTTTCTAATGATATTGTTCCACTGAGAGTGCATAGGATCATTCATAGTTACATAGACTTGCTGGGGGCAGGCCTCCCGCCCTGGGTCCCACTACTCCCACTGCAAAATTGAGTGTGGGGATCCATGGAAATTAGTGCCACACTGATGCTACACATCACTTCCAGGTCCATGCTAAAAGTATTGTTGCAGTGTCACACTAAATATTCAGATTCTGCTTGTAGCCAGCCCTGCTGTTACATAGGCATTAGCTCTGGTGCAGGTACAGCCAACATAGTGGGACTATAGGTCTGGCTTCCTTTACCTGCATTGCAGTATTTTCAAGTAAGGCCTGGTTCACACTCATGCAGGGAATAAGGGGGCAGAATGCCGAGGTATTAGAATGAACTCTGCACCACTTCATACTACAGGTGGAGGATCATAATGGCATGTTGGAGTGTTCTTCTATGTTAACATTTCACAGTAGGAAGAAAACCATAACTGCAAACAAAAGGACAGGGAGAGAAACTTCCTTCCTACTGCCTAGGGATGCCAGCCTCCAGGTGGGACCTGGGGATCCTCTGGAATTACAGCTCATCTCCAGATTACAGAGATCAGTTCCCCTGGAGAAAATGGGTGCTTTGGAGGGTGGACTCTACGGCATTGCACCCCACTAAGGTCCCTGTCCTCCCCAGGCTCCATCCCAAATCCCGAGGAGTTTCCCAACCTGGATCTAGCAACCCTGCCAGGCTTTGTGTGAGTTGAGTGCCGTCATGTCACTTCCTTAGGGTTGCCCACCTCCAGGTACTAGCTGGAGATCGCTTGCTATTACAACTGATCTCCAGCTAATAGAGATCAGTTCACCTGGAGAAAATGGCCGCTTTAACAATTGGACTCTATGGCATTGAAGTCCTTCCCCTCCCCAAACCCTTCCCTCCTCAGGCTCCACCCCAAAAATCTCCTGCCAGTGGCGAAGAGGGACCTGGCAACCCTACGCTTCTGACTTATGGCAACCCTATGAATCAATGTCCTCCAAAACGTCCTATCTTTGATAGTCTTGCTTAGGTCTTGCAAATTGAGGGCCGTGGCTTCTTTATAGAGTCAATCCATCTCTTATTGGGTCTTCCTTCTTTTCTGCTGCCTTCAACTTTTCCTAGCATGATTGTCTTTTGTCTTCTCATAATGTGACCAAAGTACGATAGCCTCAGTTTAGTTAATTTAGCTTCTAGGGTCAGTTCAGGCTTGATTTGATCTATAACCCACTGGGTTTTTTTTTTTTTTTTTTTGGCAGTCCACAGTGTCCGTAACACTATCCTCCAACACCACAATTCAAAGGAATCTAGCTTTCTTCATTGTCCAGCTTTCACACCCATACATAGTAAATGGAAATACAATGGCGTGAATTAACTTGATCTTGGTTGGCAGTGACACATCCTTACACTTCAGAATCTTTTCTAGCTCCTTCGTGGCTGCCCTTCCCAGTCTCAATCTCCTTCTGATTTCTTGGCTGCAGTCTCCCTTTTGGTTGATGGTGGAGCCAAGGAATAGAAAGTCTTGAACAATTTCAATTTCCTCATTGTCAACCTTAAAGTTGTGTAATTCTCCTGTAGTCATTACTTTTGTCTTCTTGATGTTCAGTTGTAGTCCTGCTTTAGCACTTTCTCTTTTAACTTTCAGCAGTAGTCATTTCAAGTCTTTGCTATTTTCTACCAGTAATGTAGTATCATTGACATATCTCAAATTATTAATGTTCCTTCCCCCAATTTTCATTCCACCCTCATCTAAATCTAATCCATTTTTCCTAATGATATGTTCTGCATACAGATTGAAGAGATAGGGAGATAAAATGCATCCTTGTCTAACACCTTTGCCAATTGGAAACCATTCTGTTTCTATATATTCTGTCCTAACCGTGGCCTCTTGTCCAGAGTATAGGTTGCCACATCAAAATGACTAGATGTTGTGGCACACCCATTTCCTTTAAAACCAGCCACAGCTTTTCATGATCCACACAGTCAAAAGCTTTGCTGTAATCTATGAAACACAAGCTTTACTGATGTTTAAACAAGCAGTTTGGTCACAGCAAGTTCAAATATTGATTGTATTTCTTTAGCGTAACTAAAGAAAATGGTGTAAAACTAAGGTTTTCCTGTTTCAGAATTGTGTGAGTGCTTTTTTTTGGGGGGGGGGGATCAGCAGATTACCAGACATGCCTATAGGCATGGCATAATGCAGGATGGAAAAAAACCAAACAGCTTTTTTACCTGGCACTACAAACTGAAAGTCAGAATAGAAACCAGTTCTTTACACACACACACACACAAATATACTACAACATATACAAATATAAATATTAAAAATAAAGACATTCATCCACAGATAATGTCATTTAAAATAATCCAAAATATGGATTAACATAGGAAACCATGTTTCTGTGATTTGATTCTGCTTTATATTTGATCTTTAATTAATCGTCAATTTTGCAATTTTTAAAAAGAATTTCTTTTCATTTCAATAGAAACAGAAATAGAAAATAGAAAAATACAGAAAAATAGAAAACAATTCAAAAGCCGTTCTGGGTGGACATACAAAAATTTGATAGATTACTACATACATACAATTATTTTTCTGTATTATGCCAAGTTTCTACCCTGTTAATATATGATTCTGTTAGTTTTTATTTATTTATTTATTATAAAGTATTAGAATACAGAAAAAAGAAGGAGGGTAGGGGAAGGAATCATTTAACACAAATTGTCTCTTCCGAGCCTTAACAAGAATAATATTAAAAAGGGAAAATAACAAGTTTATCACAATTTCAATTCTTACTCTATAACCTAGATCATCTTAGAACTCTTTCATATAGCTCAGACATATACTCTTGATAGCCATTCAGTAGTCATTCAAAAAAATAATCATTGAAATGTCTTAATACTCTTTCAAATAAGCTGAACATACCTAACTCTTAATACAAAGTTCACAGACGTCTCGATGGGCCGTGCTGGGGAAAATTCTTTAGACAGACAGACAGACAGCATAGCAGCATAGTCTGCTAAAGAACTCCCAACTAATGGACAATTTCAAACCCCTTATATACTCTTTCTCCAGGGGAATCCTAATCTGTATTTGTCTATGTTTATTTATTACAATCTTCACACCAAATCTTCCCAAGGATTTGAAATATTCTTATATACTAAAAAATACAAATCAAACAAAATTTCCCATTATCACTATACCTGAAGGCTATATTTGCAAGGTTATATATGTGCAAGGTTATATAATCAGCTAATAAAGATATACATTCATAATCAGATTCTCAATATCAAGCTGGATAACAATAAATGGTTAAATATAATATGGTGAGAAATATCTTTTATTGACACGAAGGATGCTGAGAAATGATGCCAAGCTACCAGGATAATCAATCTCTATCACCCCCACCGTTTAAAGGGGGAAAGGGTTTTGCTCTTATCTCTTGTTTACTTTAGTGAAGGTCGTATTGGCTGAACGCCTAGAATCAGAGGGAGCCGACGGTATTCGCTTCACTCTCAGTTCTTCGCAAAACCAAAACCATCTATACATGCCAAGTTCCGCCGGGAGTATAACTTTAATATTGTTAATTGCCACAACTTGCAAGCATTTTATATAGTTTTAATCCAATATTTGCCCAAGACTGTTACACAACAGTCCAGCTTCAGGACTAATGGTGTGTGTTGGGGTTGAACCTTTTACCTGCTCCCCAAAATAGATATCCTAGTTGCTAAACAGGACTATAGAGCAAAGCGGCTGATTCCTATGCAGTCTGTGAAGAATATAAAAGTCGGAGAGGAAATAAAACATTTTCTCTAAGAGCTCACACTGTTCTTTTGTGCCGCTCATTTATCCCATCCACTTTCAATTAGTACTTCCAGTTTAAACAGTATCAGATTTTTCCATCACATCTGTAGTGGAAAACATATCCAACCATTCTGTATAAGGGAGGTCAAGATCTGTATCCTTCTTCAAAGGTCTGACAATAGAAATTCTGTCATCTGTGTGGTGCAAATAAGAAACGTGCTCTTCTAAAAACAGTGATATGGCTCAGATAAGGCTCTTGCAGACAGCCCTATATGTGGCTTAAGCAAGCTAACTTATTTGTGCCTCGTTCTATAGATACATGTAATTTTGCATTTAAAGACTGGGATCCAGAAATTCCATCCGAGGGCAAAAAAACACTTGGATCCTGCCCATCCTATCTAATTTTTCTAGTAATTTATGGAGCTTTAATGGACATGCATAGGGTTGCCAGGGCCCTCTTTGCCACTGGCGGGAGGTTTTTGGGGTGGAACCTGAGGAGGTCGAGGTTTGGGGAGGGGAGGGACTTCAATACCATAGAGTACAATTACCAAAGCAGCCATTTTCTCCAGGTGAAATGATCTCTGACGGCTGGAGATCCATTGTAATAGCAGGAGATCTCTGGCTAGTACCTGGAGATTGGCAACCGTAGACATGCATCATGATTAAATGTAAACATCTCTCTTTATGACAGTCAAAATCTTTTTTTCCCTTGTAGCACAACTTTTTTCCATTAAACTCCTTAGGGCTGTGAAGCAGAAACCCTTTTCCCCCAACATACATTAAGCTTCTCCAAGTGAATGAGCTGATTTCAACTGACATTGTACATATGACATTAGGCAGCTTCGTAGGTTGTGAGATGGTTCTTGGAAAATATCTTATACAAGACTGGAAAATTTCTGGCTGCAGCTGTCTCTGCTCTTCTGCAGAACATTTTAACATGTCAGCATGAGAGGAACCACACATGTGCTGAAGTGCAGAGGACTGACTAATAACTGAACAAGCCCCTCAGAGGCAGTTTGAAACGTTTGATTCACGGAAAATTAGCCATACCAAAGTAACCCACTGGAGCCAACTTGACTATAAAAGTGGTTTCCTAATAATTGAACCTTGATTTGATGCTTATAATATAGTTGTATTTTGGTAAAGAATGACAATATTTGTAGCTTCACATTATAGATTTGATGCAAGATGAAGTTTAGCATTTTTTTAAAAAAAGAGCAACTACACACACGATTCTTCCTGAAATGTTTGGCAGCCCTTGCGCTACTAATATGCCAAGTAATCAGACTCCTGGTCAGTATGACCTGGATTTGCCATTCTGTAAGCCCTGACCTGGATGGCCCAGGCTAGCCTGATCTCGTCAGATCTCAGAAGCTGAGCAGGGTCAGCCCTGGTTAGTATTCGGATGGGAGACCGCCAAGGAATACCAGCGTTGCTGTGCAGAGTAGGGCTGTCAAAAAAAAAAAAATTCGGTACAGTTCGGATTCGGCCGAATTTGGCCCTTGTGGGTTCGGTACGTGCCGAAGTCCGAACTCCCCCACTTCGGATCCGTTCAATTCGGCGGGAATTCAAAGTTCGGGAAAAAAATTCGGCCGAATAAAGCCATTAAAAACACAACCGCGCCTTTCCGCGGCTCTGGGGGGGGGCATTTTTGGGCTTAGAGGTCCCAAACTTTCAGCAGAGCTTCAAAGGACGTATATTGAAAGACTCCCCAAGTTTTGTAAAGATTGGGTCAGGGGGGGCTGAGATATGGGCCCTGAAAGGGGTCCCCCCCACCCTTAATGTGGATCTCTCCGCAGAGCTTGCCGCCCACGCACAAAGCTCCCGGCCGGACAAACAGCTGATGAGAGCAAGGGCGGGGCAGGTGCTAAGAACTTTGCAAAGCAACACAACTGCAGAGCAACCCCTTTGCAAATATGCAAAGGGCGGGGCAGGTGTGAAGAATTTTGCAAAACAATACAACTGCAAAGCAACACAAGCACGCAATGCAAAACCTTTGCAACAGTGCATAGCAACACCTGACACCTGGGAGTTTGCATACCATGGAAAGGGACAGAGGCAGCTAGCTATGCATAATGAGCAGGAGGGGGTGGAATGTCTCCTTTTGCATTGGACTTGGGACCAGGCAGATGCATTCTTTAAGTCACCATTTGAAAACCAGTTTTGAGCAAGCATCAATAACCTAACTGATCTTATGAATGAGGAAAAACCTGAAGAATAAAAATGAAGCCCCCCCTCAAACCAGGGAGAGAGAGACTGGAGGGGGAACACACACCCCAGGCAGAACCGGCAAAAGCCCCCTTTGGCTCCCCCCCCCACCCACAGAAACTGCTCCCTCCCCACACACACACACAGACTCTGCTTTCCCCCCCACACACACACAGAAAAGAAAAAATATAGATTAAAGCCCCCAAAGGGGTCTTACTGTGGCTGTCTTCTGTTCCAGCAGGAGGGGCTGGGAGGCTGAGTAATCCAATATGATTCCATTTGTATCCAATATAAGATCCATATGTATGCATCTCTCGAGGGTGATCCATTCATCCCAACAGGGGAAAGGGGAAAGCCCATATCTCGGGGGGCCCTGACCCAATGTTTACAAAACTTGGGTGGTCTCTTAAAAAGCCTTGACTGAAGCTCCGCCGAAAGTCTGGGATTGGCACACCCAAAAATGCGCCCCCTGCAGCCATGGAAAGAGAAAAGGGGGGGAGCCAATATTTCAGCCCCCACTGAACCCATCTTTACAAAACTTGGGTGGTCTCTTAAGAGGGATTCTCTGAAGCTATGACAAAAGTTTGGGCGCTGAACCCCCAAAAAAGCGCCCCCTGCAGCCACGAAAATGGAAAAGGGGGGAGAGGAAAAAGGGGTGGAGCCCATATCTCGGGGGGCCCTGACCCAATGTTTACAAAACTTGGGGGGTATCTTAAGAAGCCTAGTCTGATGCTCCGCTGAAAGTTTGGGGTCGGCACACCCAAAAATGCGCCCTCTGCAGCCATGGAAAGAAAAAAGGGGGGGAGCCCATATCTCGGGACCCCCTGACCCAATGTTTACAAAACTTGGGTGGTCTCTTAAAAAAACCTGTCTGAATATCCCCTGAAAGTTTGGGGTCGGTACCCCAAAAAATGTGCCCCCTGCAGCCACGGAAAGGAGCGAATGTGCATAAGCACCCCCTCACACACACATGAGGATTTCCCTCTCTCTCTCTCTTTCCCCGGCCGGCCGCACATCAGCTGATTCCTCCAGCACTCAATCCTGACTGATTGGCCAGAAGAAGACCCAGCTTGGCCACCGATTGGCCGGGGGAGGAGAATGCTGCTTACTGACGGTTATGCTGCTTACTGACGGCCGAATTGGCGGAATTTATTCGCCGAACTCCCGAACTCGCTGAATTCGGCCCCCCCGGTTGCCCGCCAGTTTTGAGTTTGGATCCGTCCGAACTAAAAACCGCCGAATCAAGGGAAATTCGGCTGATTTTCAGTTCGGGCCGAACAGAATTGACAGCCCTAGTGCAGAGGAAGGCACTGGCAAACCACCCCTATTTGTCTGTTGTATTGAAAATCCTACAGGGTTGCCAAAAGTTGGCTGCGACTTGATGGCACTTTACACACACACACAAGCCCTGTGGCGCAGAGTGGTGAGCTGCAGTACTGCGGTCAAAAGCTCTGCTCACGACCTGAGTTTGATCCCGACGGAAGTCGGTTTCAGGTAGCCGGCTCCAGGTCGACACAGCCTTCCCATCCTTCCGAGGTCGGTGAAATGAGGACCCAGCTTGCTGGGGGTAAAGGGAAGATGACTGGGGAAGGCACTGGCAAACCACCCCGTAAAACAAACGTCTGCCTAGAAAATGTTGGGATGTGAAGTCACCCCATGAGTCAGGAATGATCCGGTGCTTGTACATGGGGAAGATATATTGCTGTATTGCCTAATTAGCATTCAGGTGTAGAAAAAGGGATGGAATTACGCATGTGGCAGCTAGATACTTTGAGAAGCTAAGAACCAAAGCAGCTGTTGCTCACAAATGCATATTAACTTTTCTCTAAAACATTTTTCCTAAGGCAAAGTGGCCTCACCAAGCTGTGACTGAGAGCAGAAGAGCAGAGGGGAAACTCACCGTTTCTCTGATGGCTGTTTTGCTGCTCAAAATCTATTCCTCCAGCTGCTTCTTCCTGTTTGTGTGTGTGAGACACACACACACACAACACTTGTGCACGCACATACACTAAGCAAGCAGAAAAATGTGTGATAGGAAAGAACTCTCTTCTTCTCAATCTCCCAAGGTTGCTTTAATTAAGGGAAACTTATGTAACATCTATAGTTTGCCCTGAGAAGTAAGATTAATCAGTGAGATTTAAGATTACACAGGGGAAAAAAGTCAAAATGTTCAGTGCCTAAAAGTTGCCCTTTGCAAAGAGAAGAAGGCAAGGCAAGTCTGATTGGTTCTGAGAAAGGAAATTAATCTGTCAGATACACACACACACATATATATATAGACACACACACAAAGCAAAAATGCACAAGGGCCAAAAGCTGCCCTTCGCAAATAGGCAGAAGGAAAAGACAAATCTTAGGGCCCTCATAAGTAGTGTTGCCAGGTCCCTCTTTGCAATCAGCGAGGTTTTTTTTGGGGTGGAGCCTGAGGAGGGTGGGGTTTGGGGAGGGGAGGGACTTCAATGCCATAGAGTCCAATTGCCAAAGCGGCCATTTTCTCCAGGGGAACTGATCTCTATCGGCTGGAGATCAGTTGTAATAGCAGATCTCCAGCTAGTACTGTTATGTTTTCCTGCCTTATTGTATTAATATTCAATCACAATAAAACAGTTGGAAGCTGAAGATTCAAAGCAGGTTGTTTTATTGGCCAATATACAAGATGCTGGTAAAAACTGCCTAAAGCGCAGAGCAATTTCCACGCACATCAAAGGGTTGCAAGCATGGATATAGACTTTGATAATGGGTGGTTACAGAAGCATAATACACACGTAAGACTGAACTGTCCAATAAACCTTTTGGACGTATAAGCAATTATTTGCATATCCAATAGAAAATGCTCTTCAAGGCATTGCCTAATGGTTAATGAGGAAGCACAGCTTTACATTCCAAAATGACACTTCTTGTCTTAAATCAAAGCTTTAGCCCCAATTAAGAAGCCTGCTTGTACCATGCGAGAATGATCTCACATTCAGCTGACTGCAAACAGGTCACTCTGACCCAGGCTCCTCAGCATTAAATGCCTCTTGACCAAAGTATACATGTTACCCATAATGCAAAGTGAGTCTAGACTTGTACATAAGAATATATATATATGTGTATGTTATGCTATGTGAATATGCATATATGTGACAGCATATATGTTTTCTCTATAAACTAAATTAATTAGGGCACTACATTTCCCCCCTTGATTTGAACCTTTTAAATTCTTTTAAAAACATTTGAGGTGTGGGTGCAGCTCAGCGAACTGCTTTGGGTAGGAAACGTAGAACCATTATATTCCCTGATGTCTTGGGTGAGGGTTGATCAAGGGCATTGTGACCATGGGTGAGCTTTGGAGAACAGCTCGACTGAGATACATGAAACAGGGGATACAAAAGGGTACAAAGATTATTTCAGCAAGTGCACAAGCTAAAAAGAACATCAACTTTTTCCACCAAGCCCCTGCAAAAATATTTTCCCACCAAGATGCATCTCAAGCACTCTTCCAGGATTGAACAGGGACATGGGCTACCTTTCAGATATTGGAGGCAATATTAAGGATTGCTTCTCCATCGTCATTTATTTGAAAACAACAACTATTAAAATTAAATTTTTCACAACCTTCATCCTGCTTGGCCAGGAGATAGTTCAATGCAAGTCGGTTCTGGTAAATTGCTGCTTGCATCTGTGCTTGCTGATGGGCCAGCAGCTCTAAGGTACTGGCAGTCTGGTTGGTAATAATTTTTAGGACAGCTTGAAGCAGGATGATGTGATTTAACATGTATATAGGAGTTCTATACCCAAAAGTGCCATCATTGGCCCAAGAAGCAGAGTCATAATATTCAATGATACGCTGTGGGGGCCATTCCTCCCCCCACTCTTTGCCACTGATCTGAATGGATCTCTTTACTCTCTTGAGATCATCATACAAGGGGATGCCTAGGGAATTTCCTTTGACTGCAGGCAGCAAGAAAAACTTTGGCTGGATGGTCTCGAATGCACAGGTTCCAGCCCACTTCAGTGGCAGTTGAGAATAAGCAGTGTTGTCTCACAGCCAAAAGAAACCATCAAGAGTAACCCAGGGGAAGGAGAAATTAGAAGGGTCTCTCCAGAGCCATCATAAAGAGGGGAATGCCTGGAATGGGTTACTGCCTGAGCAATTAAACAATCGGGAGTCATTAGCAGGGACACATTTTTCACTCCTGTTGGTGGCTGAGAAAAAGAAAGTGGGGGCTCGAGGCCACCAGGAGGAGTGGGTGTCATTGGCTACAAAAGTGGAGGTGCATAGAGTATTTCCTACTGGGTGATTGAACTTGGCAGATTGTCTTCGGGATACACAGAGGCTCCCAAGAATTGGAGCTCTCAGCAGCCAGAGCTGTAGCCTGGCTGAAGGGTTAGAGGAAGGGTGGCAATTCCACTCAGCTAAGGAAGCCGGGGGAATTTCAATTGGTTGCCAAGGCCAATCCGTGCAGGCTATAGAGCCACAGCAGACCCAGCAATTAGTAACATTTAACACAGCAGCAATTCATTCTCCCAAATCAATAAATACATTTTTAACTGGATCTGGGAGCCAAACTGTTTTTGCCAGCTGTCTATCCAGGGAAGGATATACTAGGGAGGCCTTTGGGAGTTGGGATATTTTTCAGAGGAGGGAGAGGCAGTAAGACTCTGGTACTTGCCTCAGGATCAGGGGCAGGCAAGTTAGGAAGGTGGCCTTTGAGTCTTTCTGCTTCACTTGGGATGTACATGCCCAAGGGGCCCCAGGGCCAGACACTCCAGCCCACTTCCCAGTGACATGTTCTAGGTTTGGGGCAATGACATAACTTTTTCCCATTTCAGTGCATGTCTTAAAAAGAGGCTGAAGGCATGCAGAGGTTACACTGGGGGCAAAACGAAAAGACTCACTGAGTACCCATCCCTCTTCATGAATTCATGACATTAATGACAGGTGGATGGAAAGCAGCAGGGTCTGCAGGTGCCATCAAGGGCTACTGCCAGGAGATTACAAAACATTATAATTTAGAATGTAGGAGAGGGAGAAGGGGACCTTTCGGGGCACTCAGGGACTTCATAGTCAATACAAATACTTTCAGAGTACTGACCTTCAAAAACAGGTATGCCACACAGACGCTGTTTTTGAAACCAGCAAAAAAAATAAAATCAAACCCCACCCCACTAAGACCCAACACCTCGAGAGTCCAGTCCATTCAGGAAAGGCTTTGAAGTCTTCAGGGACAGCTTTGAAGTCTCTTAGCAATCTTCAGACGCAGAGGAGCGAACTGCTCAGCTTGCCAGTTGAGATTTTGGGTCAGGAACCGGCTTCACTCTGGAACAGTGGATCCAAGGCTTGATTCCTTCCACTTTCACTGCTCTTGGAGTAGACAGGAGGACTTGCTTCAGGAGCAATCACCTGGGCTGTTCCGAAGTTGGGGAAAGTTCTTTGATCAGGACTCCCGATCCCATCTTTGACCCTTGAGGCTGGTCGGGCTATGGGGGAAGGGCATCCAGCACCTATGTGTAAATAGAAAACAAAACCTACGCCAGCTTTTGCATGTACAAACTTAAATTCCTTTCCACCATATGGTTCCTTACATACATTTGCAACAAAAGGTCTCCCATACAGTATTTCAAAGGGTGAGAAACCATGCTTTGACCTTGGGGCACTTGAATGCGCACTAGGGCAATGGATAGAACCTTACTCCAGGGAAGGGAAGTTTCTTGGCACAACTTAGAGATGTGCGTTTTGAGTGTTCTATTCATGCGCTCAACTTTGCCCGAGGCTTGTGGGCAATAAGCTGAGTGCAAATGCCACTTAATGTCCAAGAAAGTACTAACCACCTGAGTGACCTCTGATAGGGAACTGGCATCTTTGTCGGATTTTTAACCCCTTGGGGATCAAGAATCTCGGAAAGATGACATCCAGCAGGGTGTCGACAACTTCCCTTGCCTCTTGGGTCCCCGTCGGGATAAATTCCGGCTATTCAGAGAAAAGGTCCACAAAAACTAAAAGGTGTTTCTTTTTTTTTTCTTCCATGCTTGGGCATTTCAGCAAAGTCAACCTGCCAAGCCTCTCCTGGGTACTTGGCTGTCCTGAGTCTAGTCAGGGGTCCCTTGTGGATAGGAGGCTTTGGGTTGGTTTGCAGACATTTGGGGGAGTTGGCAAGAACGTGCTGGACCATGGCACGGAAGCCTTGATTGCAGTACCGGGACTGAAGCCATGCTGTGAGAGCTTTAATTCCCCTGTGGCTGGCTTTGTGGGCTCTTTGGACCACGAAAAACAGTCCTTCTGCTGGTAGTTGGATCTTGTCTCCTACTACCCACCAGCCCTGATGCCACCTCCCCCCTTTTTCTAGTACATCCTGACTGCTGTACAGGAGACATTTAGTTTTACAGGGATCAACCAAGACAAGCGGACAGAGAGGGTCAGGGGCGGGGGGGGGGGAGGAGGGCAGCTTTCTTCGCCCAGTGATCCGCGGCGCGGTTGTCCTGGGAAACGTCTGAGCTATCCGCTGGATGGCTGGGGCAGTGGAGAATCGGAAGGGAAGAGGGGAGCCAGAGAACCTCCATCAGTCCTGCAAGCAGGGGCTTCATATTTAGGGGCTTGCCATCTGCACCTTGAAACCCTTAGCTCTTCATTGTGGCTGAGTTTCCCTCGGCTAGGTAGCAGGCTTGGATGAGGGCAAGCAGTTCCGCTGTCTGGGGTGATCAGGGGGGGTAGATATAGACACAGTTCAAAGGAGGAATCCATAACAGCAAAGCCGGCGTGGCAAGTTCTATTGAGGACGTAGGAAGTCCCATCTATGCAAAGGACAACTTCACAGTCAGGGGATAGGATCACACCGGAGATCGAGGAGCCCCCCCCCCTCACCCAGCAGCTAGTTAAACTTCCATGCAATCCTGAGCGGGGAGGGAATTCTGTCCTTTAGCATCTGGGGCTCCTGGCTGAGCTTGCATTGGGAAAAGGGTGGCTGGATACAGGCGCTCTGAGCGGGTGAGGGAAATTCCTTCCTGTTCCATGAGAATTGCCATTTATTTGGAGAGAAGATTAGATGCAGCCCAGACGGGAGTCTTACGTTCGAGGAGGGATCGCACGGAGTGGGGGCAGTGGACTTCTAGGGATCTTCCTAGGGTGATTCTGAGCACCTTGCACCAGGAGGGCAGTTGCCGCCGCTGCTCTTACGCAAGCCGGCCAGTCCCGGGCAACAGGATCAAGGCGTTTGGAGGGATAGGCGACTGGCCGGGGGATGGAAGCAAGGCATTGAGCGAGTAGACCCACTGCACACCCAGAGTTTTCAGTGACAAAGCAGAGGAAGGGTCTCTGAGGATCAGGAAGAGCAAAAGCCACGGCTCTAAAAAGAGCTGAGCGCAGGGAATATCAAGCATCATGGTGAATCTGTGTCCAGTCCCAAGCTTGATCTACTCTGAGGAGTTCGTAGAGGGGTTGTACTAAAACCAAGGAGGAGGGAATCCAGATCCTGGCATCCCTGTGATTCCGAGAAATCTCCTCACTTGCCAGGTTACTTCAGGGGAAAGCCACTGGAAGTTATTATTATTATTATTATTATTTCCCGCTGATTTTAAAGCCGCAGGCAGCCAGATGGTTGAGGAGGGCAATATGATTGAAAGTCCAGAGCAGAGTCATCAAACTCAGCCATCTGATAGGAAAGTGTCTGCTGATAAGGAGCACAGGCTGCCTGAGGACCTGTGCTTGAATAGGGAGCAGCATTGGAGATGAATGAGTTAACAGAGCCGGCAGAAGCCGGCACTCCGTGAGGCCAAGAGGGGGGTGGCTGAAAAGAGTGAGAGGGGGCCCAGGGAGGGATCCCAATCCGCGGGTGATGCTTAATGTTGAGGGTGGATCCTTTAGATTCTCTTCCCCTCCCTCTGGCTCGGATGTAACGGGTTGGAAGGGAAATTGTGGATCGCGGCTGCTAAAAGGGTTGCTTGCCGCTGCATTTCCCTATCTTGTTTCTTTTCCCCGCTCCCCCCCTCTGGGTATAAAGTTCATAAGCGGACTGCATCAAAAGTTGAGCTGTGGGAGCTTGGAGACGGCAAGTTCTGCGGGGGGGGGAGTGGATTGGGGCCAAGCCCTGGTAGGATTTCAAACTGCAGCGACTTCTTTTTCTCATAGCGTAGTAGCTGCTTTTAAAACTTGCCTGGCAAAGCTGCCAGAAGGGCATGGAGATCGGAAACTGTAGGTTTCTGGGTGGCCCTGATCCTTCGCACCAGAAAGTGGGGATGAGGATGAGGTGGAGGGGCTGCCAAGTGCCAACACTTTCCGAGAAAGAGGCGGGGTGGAGGTCTGAACAGGGGCATCCACAGGCGAGCCAGCCTCCAGGAGCCGAAGCTCTGAGCTGGAGCAAGGCGTCTGCTGAGGGGAGAGGGCCCGATCCGCAGACAGGCACAGGGAATGGTGCGCTCTGGCGAGGCCAGATTGCTGCAGGCGCTCTGGCTGAGGAGGAGGAGAGTAGTCCCTTGGCACCTTGAGTTGCTCGTCATGCAAGGAAGCAGGGGAGGGCAGCGGAGCGGGGGGGTAATCCTCTTCTTCCACGTCTTCTGGAGACACGACCTTCAGAGGTTTACAAATCACGACAAAACCAGGGATGCTCCTGAGGGAGGCACCACGAGGCCAGAACGAGCTGCCAGTTGGGGGTTGTCTCGGAGAGCCCAAAAAGGGGCAAGGGAGCCTGTTTCGTGGTACTTCCCTTGCTTGGACAGAAAGAGATCTAAGGGGGGGGATGAGTAGGATCCAAAGATCCAGTAGCTGGGGAGGATTTCCCCTCTGCTAGTTTATATTGTGGCCAAGCCACCTTATAGGAGAACATGAACAACTTTATAGAAAGCCCATCATTAGCTCTGAGAGTATTCCAAGTCTTACAAACACATTTTAAAAGGGGCCAGAAAGCTTTCTCTGGTTCTGCCCCAGAATTTAACTCCAGAAATTTTTACACCTCATCAGGCGGACACGAATTAAGACCCTCTACTCTCTGGAAGGGAGAACGTGCCTTTTCCATCACTGTTAAAGCTTCCTACCTAACTTTTCTCTTGTGTGCCTACAGTGGCCAGAAGCTAAGGCAGCGGACAATCAAAAGTTATGCTGTTAGAGTGGCAACTCCCCCAGCCAATCACCGTTCTTGGGGGAGGAGAAAGGAGACGTCCCGGGGAGGGAAGCAAACATTTCTTCATGGGCATCCGAGCAACAAAATGCTCTTTTACTGGAAAGTACGGCTCAGAAGTGGTTTGGATTGCCTCTCTTTTAAACCGGCTTATTTTGCTCAGTGGGGGAAAACACGGCTCTGCAGTGAATAACCAAAATTTGCCTCCGATGCAAAACAGCTTCGAAACAGCAGCAAATCTCCATGAAGAATACCCCACTGCTTCTATCATTTTGCAGGGTTTAACCCCCCCATTAGGGTTGCCAACCTCCAGGTACTAGCTGGAGATCTCCTGCTACTACAACTGATCTCCAGCCGATAGAGATCAGTTCCCCTGGAGAAAATGGCCGCTTTGGCAATTGGACTCTATGGCATTGAAGCCCCTCCCCTCTTCAACCCTGCCCTCCTCAGGCTCCACCCCAAAAGCCTCCCGCCGGTGGCAAAGAGGGACCTGGCAACCCTACCCCCCATGGTTTAAAAAAAAAATTCAGATTTTTCTGCAAACCTGGGTCTTTTCTCAGATATGTAGAAAGATCTGTCTTGTCTGTTCATGTCTACAGACTCTGGATTTAAGTATCTATAGATGTGGTCATGTTGAGAATTAGATGTATCGATATCCAACTTCAGTTTCCAAATGGGCCACATTAATGACTTTTGGGAGATACAGAAAAGGCAAGGTGGGCTACACAGAGGTTGAGCATTGCTTACCTCTGCATTAGGAATGTGCCAAATGAGAAATAATGCCCAGACACACTAGACCATCTAGGTGAGGGAAAATAAATTTCCAATAGTCAAAAAATAGTAATTGTAACGGGCTAGAGCACAAATGCAGAAAGAATATAGAATTTTCCAATTTGAAATCCATATAGACTTCATATATAAGGAGAAAACAGGTTTTTCAGAAGCCTGACTCAAAGGAAATGACTCAGCTTAAATTTTTTTTGTCAAGGAGCTGCAGATCCGTCCTTGACTGATTGCCCTCTTAGAAAGGCACTTATTTCTGAGGATATTCAGAGCACCTTGAAGCCGGTAAGCCAGTCTGTTCTCCACTGAAACGCAGGCAGCATCAAGGTGTTTCTGACTTTTGCTCTGTATTCTGATAACATTTGCTGACTGAGAGCTATGATGTAATGAAATTACACAATGTAATGTTACATGAAAGTTATGAAGATCTTTTAAAGGTAAGACAAGAGTCAAATAAACCGTATTCTTAACAAGAAGAGAATGATGGAAAAAGTTATATTTAAAGAAATATCATAAAGCCATAAACTGACTGTTTAGTACATGGCCAGGTCAGCAAATGACCTAACAGGTAATCCTTATAAGGTGAGAGCAACAACGCTGCTGCTCAAAGTTCCAAAAGTGCTGATGCACTGGAACAATCTCAAGATCAGATCCTACCAAGTACCGTCAAGGGTAGGGAAGGATACTGATCTTGGAAGGTATAAAAGGAGGAGCTTCCTAGCTGAGAGTTAGAGTTCCTAACAGGTTGATACCCGTTGGCCTGAATGGATCTCTCCATCCCTTACCTGGGATGTAAAAGCTCATTTTAACCTTAATTCTTGCTTGGATTGAGCCTCTCAGACCTTCTATATGGGTTAAGACTTTCTTGCCTAAAAATCTCTCTAAGTGTTTAGTCCTTGTGTGGACTGAATACTTACAGATATCTCCAACATTTACAAGTCTTCCTGTGAGACTGGAGAACTCCCTAAAAGGGGGATTCTTTTCAAGATAGCCAGCCCTTGCTAGGACTGGATGTCTGAACTGAATGCCTACAGACTTCTCCATCTTATAAATAAGATGGAGACTCTTAGAATCCATCAACCTTTGTGTGGAGTCTAAGAGTTTAGATCTTTCCATATTTGAAATGGAAACACTGAGAACTCATTTATTCTAGCAGGGATTGATGGGTTTTCACTAAGATCTAACTAGCCTTGTACAGGCCTCCCAGTCCTGACAGACATGGAGATTGTAAAACCTTATAGCTCCCTTCACACAGGTCTCTTCAACCCTTCAAAGAGTTGAAGACACTAGGAGCTTATTCTCTGAGCATGCGTCAGAAGTTTCTCTAGCTGACAGAGAGACCTCTGAACTCAGTTCTTACACAGAACTCTGACATTCACATAGCTTTAAGCTTTGCATTGCTTTCTAGTTCCGACACAGGTAAAGATGGCATGCACATATATATAGAGCTCCCTGATCCTAGCATAGATCAGAGGCCTTTCATAGGCTAAAAACACTTAGAGATTTCTCTATGGGTTCATGAACCTAGTCCTGGCATGGACTGAAAATATGCTTTAAGGGCTCATGACTTCAGCTCTGACATGAACTCATGGGACCAGAGATTTCTCTAACCATTGCATACACCAAAGACATTTAAATAATACATAGAGGACCAAAAGGTTTAAATATCCTTAACATGAATTAGGAACTTTTCAGATCTCTCTAGGCCCTGCTGTGCTGGGGAGGTTCGCAAATGACATGACTAGGTGAAGGTATGTATTATATTTTATGATGTTCTAGGTACTTCGAATTAAGATGCTTTTACCTAAATCAGATCTTATTCATTGCACTAACCATTTTTTACAAGATTTCTGTAACTTATATTTCCTGAATGAAATATTATTTCTGGTTTAAGGTTTGAACTCTCATATAGAGGAATAGAGATTGTTTAAGATTGCTTGCATACATGAACATGTTTAAGACTCATAATGTCTGAACTTTGTATCATGTTTTAAAACTTTGTAACTATTTACATACATATATATTATGTAAAATACACTGTTTATACATTCACATCCTTGTCATAATTTATTGGAGCACTTCAAGAGAAAGCTTACTTCGGTAAGAAGCATTGAGTCTTGCTTAGTAGGTGTCTAAGCTGAATAAGATAACATACTTATTCTCAGGAAGGGGTCCATTCTAAGAGCATAGGCACTGAAAAGCATTGGCCTGCTTCAGAATCAATCATATTCAAAAAAGCAACATCCTGACCAATGTTAGGATGCATGTACACCCATGAACTGTAAGCAGAGAAATGTTAGTGCTTATTTTAAAATCATCTGTTTAAAATTCACAGATACTCTGTTTAAAGACGTATGCCAGAGAATATTCCACTGAGTCACATATGTTGCCACTCCTTATTCTAAAAGCAGGTTTCAGTAAATGTTTCTAAGAATGCAGATTAAAAAAAAAAATTCTAAAAGTTGTCTACATGTGCAAAATGTAATAACCTCAGTGTTTTCAAGCAAGCTTGCATGTGACCTCAGCAAACCCAAAGTGACACAACTGATATGATAAATCTAGCAGGAAGGATGCAGTCTGCATGGTTCCCAGAACCCGTGCCCCTTAATCTTGGGCCAATGATTAATATGCTGTTTCATCTAAGATCTGGAAGTGTAAGGAAACAATAAAATGACTCTTCTGGGTAGGAAAGATGAATCTGTTTTTCATGTAGAATGTGGAAACAGAGCAGCACTCAAATGTTAATTAATCTTAGGCTTCCCAATCCAGGGGAAAGAACCTCTTTGCTAGTTCCATTGTGGAGTGTGGAAACGTGATAAGGAAAATGAAGTTTAGTCCAATTCTGTATACACCCAGCAGGTCTGCACACATATTTCCTATCCATCAGTTGTTTGGTGAAGAGAAAAGAATGGAAGGGAGTAAATCCATAGTTCCACTCATCCGGAACAACAGATTAGCACAGTTGCTGATTTTCTGATCCATGCCCATGCCCCAGCTCAAACCTGCATCTGGGAAGGAACCACCCTTGCAACACTTGTCTGGATGAACATGTCCACTTCAGCTCATGGAACGTTGTTTCCACCCTGGCTGGGTTTGGGGAGATGAGCTTTTCCGGTAGTTTGTAGAAATAGAGTTGCCAACCTCCAGGTGGAGACTAGAGTTCCCTGGAATTACATCTGATCTCCAGACTACAGAGATCATTTCCCCTGAAGGAAATGGTGGCTTCAGAGAGCAGGGTGCTATGGCATTGCATTCCCACTAAGCTCCGTCACCTCCCCCAAAAGCAGCATAAAATATAAACAATGTAGCCAGTGTGTGTGTGTGTGTGTGTGTGTGTGTGTGTGTGTGTGTGTGTGTAAAGTGCCATCAAATCGCAGCTGACGTATGCCAACCCAGTAGGGTTTTCAAGGCAAGAGACTAACAGAAGTGGTTTGCCGTTGCCCTCCTCTGGCATAGCGACCCTGGTATTCCTTGGTGGCCTCCCATCCAAGTACTATCTAGGACTTACCCTGCTTAGCTTCTGAGATTTCATAAGATCAGGCTAGCCTGGGCCATCCAGGTCAGGGCAATGTAGCCAGTACCAAAGGACAACTACAAATAAGACTAATAGCGCAGGATAAATTAAAATACAACTACAAATCTAAATTCAGTAAACTAAGCTGCGCAGGATAATAATCAACCAATGGCATGGACAAACAGAATTTTCTTTTCCTGGCATTGAAACAACAAGATTGCCATCAGATAAACGTCTTGATGGACAGGATTTCACAACTGATGTGCTACTACTGAAAAGGCCCATCTCTATTTGCCATTTCCTTTCCTTTCAATGAAAGGGGGGGGGCAGTGACAAACAGAGCAGGACACGAGAAGCAGGTCTGAACTGGAGCACAGGCTGGTTTAGGAAGAAGTTCAGATACTTACAAATCACTCTGTGTTCTTTCAGGTGGCTTTTTATTTTACATGATTGGGTTCAATGCTCAAAACGATGATTTCCTGATTATAATTTTTAATGCTTTTCTCAATCCTGTGAGTTATTTTTCTTCTGATGAAATTCAAGGTATTTAATCTTTGATTAGCACATTACCTTTCACAATGATTAGCACATTACCTTTGATACTTTTTGCAGGACAATGATTTAGCTCAAACCCAACCCCCTTCTGACTACATATTACTCTTTCTACACACTTGACACTGAGAGACACTGTCCTTCAGTGTTACTCCTCTGAAGATGCCTGCCACAGCTGCAGGCGAAACGTCAGGAAAGAAAATACCAAGACCACGGTCACACAGCCCGGATAACCTACAAGAACCAATGAACTCTGACCGTGAAAGCCTTTGACAATATTTATTTAATCTGCCTAAAATATGGCACTGCACATACAGAACTGCCCCAAATATTGCAGTGAGTGGCAGAAGCGCTTGCTGATCAAAATACCCATGGGTGCCACAGAAATCCCATGCCACTTTGGAAATAAATTATATTATTTTTTGCAGCACTGGGTGGCAGCGGCGCCAATACAGCTGCCTTTCATGTTACTGTTATTATTATTTATATGATTTATAGGCCACACTTTCCTGGCCAAGGCGGTTGTGGTGGGACCTGATTCACCTGGCATACCACCTCTGCCTCTGACACCAGCGGGCATCATTGCATCATCCAATTTGGTGCCCAATGAGTCCATATAAGGAGTCAAAACCCTAGAATCATAGAGAATTTCACCCGTGTGTACCTAGCCTACATCTATCATACTTGTTGATGATATGGCAGTGTGGATGCCCACTGGAGTAAAATGTGGGACTGGTACACTTGGTTAGTGTGCTTCCCTTCCTTTTATTCCTCACCTCTCACCAATTGTCCATGTTGTCCACAGTATAGATCAGTTGCTCGCCTTGCATTTCATGAATTGTCTTATTTTTACACTGCTAAGAATTGACATAAAGCCAGCGATGCACTATAACTTTGCTTTGCTGAGCCCAATTGTGGTCAGCAGCTGTTGCATCTCTAGCACCATGATGGCAAGAATGAACAGTGGCTTTCAGTGAGGTTTGCAGTTTACAGCGAAAGGAGGCAATAATATGCATATAAAAGATATGTGTCTTCTAAGCAGACACTCATGGTGGGGATAAACAGCTCAGAGGAGTCGAGGTCAAGATAATGACAAGACAGGTTAGTCTTTCAGAATGTTTTTATAAGGTGCCCTGTAAGCAAGCAGCATGCTGGAGGACAAAGGTCAGTTTCCATAGATTAGAAAGAGAACCATGTGAAGCCGCTTGGTACAAATTTATTTATTTTTTATAGAATTTTTATTAGCAGTTTTTAAAATAAAGAAATTACAGAAAAAATAGAAAGAAAAAGGGTTTTAAACAAAATTAAAACAAGTTAACAGAAAAAACAAAAAAATAATATAGAATTAAAAGTAAAAGTCCCCTTCCCTCCCTCATGTTACGTGCCCACCCACCTCTTGGTACAAATTTAGACCACTGGTCCATTCGTTTACCTCATCTGTCCGGTGGTGTTCTGTCCCAATATGTGAGGTTGCAATCCTAAAAATGCTTTCCTGGGAGTAAGCTCCACTGAATAGAATGAAGCTTACTTCTGAGTAGATCCATTTATGCTTGCTCCCGAATGTAGTACTTAAATTAGCATGCAACGCACATGTGCTATACCAATGAGCTGTGGATCATTAATCTGGATGTGCTGGAAATTCAAACGGCAAGGTGCTGTTACAAAGTTTTTCACTATTGACACTATTACCAGTTTTACATTTCCCCTTTATTCTGTCTTTTACAAAATTTGCAGATTCTTCTAGTTCCCTCTTCGATAATATGCTTATAATAAGAACTAATGTGAACAAACACAAATACACTGTCCCCTTGCAAGGAGTTAGGACCAATCACCCCCAGGATTCTGGCCAATGAATCCCAAGCTAGCCTGATGTCCCAGAAGCACTTTAGGTGAATACAGCCCTGTATCTCTGGCTCACATTAACAGCTCCCATTCCAAATAGCCACTAACTTGGAAATGCATCCAGATGTGAAGCATTAGTCACACAGCAGCATAATCTCCCTTGGGGTTCAGACTGCCAATGCTTAAGGCTAGATGAAGGGGGGAATCAAATTAAAATTATATCAACCACCAAAGTTATTTTGTAACTACCAATCTGAAATATGTTTACTCAAAAATAAGTCTTGGCGAGACCTCTGCGTGCTTGCCTGAAAGTAAATTCCACTTAGTGTAATGGGGCTTACTCTCAAGCAGGTGTCATTATCTAGAGGTTGCAATTCTATGCATCCCATGCAGGAGTTAAGTCCTGAGTGCTTCTGAATAAATATGCATAGGTTGGGTTATATGAAATGTTATTACATTAATACAAAGCTGTGATGGATAGAAGAGTTTTAGAAAAATATATATTATTAGAACATCAGCACAGATGTCCCCATTAAAGGCAACTTGAGACAGAAGTGAGCAAAAACAGATGGTTTGTTCTTGCTGAAGCCAACCAATTCAAGCATACATCTGTGCTGAAAAAGGGGGGCTAGAGACAGTTGTGTTGACTGTCAATGTTCTCCTGCTGTTCAACAGCTCAGGCAGGATACCAACAAAGCAGCTGTCAAGGTTAATGGGAATAATATCTTTTGGAACTTCTTATTAAAGACTTTAAAGAGCTTGAAGTGTGGTGAAAAATTTCAAATATGGATATACAGTATTTATTCAAATCAAACCGCAAGACTCTTGATTAACGGGAAACTGACGGAAGAGTTTCAAATTAATAAAGGGACAAGGCAAGGCTGTCCACTCTACCCATCACTGTTCAATATTGCTTTGGAGGATTGGGCATCTAGAATAAGCAATGAGCATAAAATTAATTGTTTGAAAATAGATGAGGAGTAATTCAAACTCAAATGCTATGCAGGCAATGTGGTTCTAACAATGGAAAATCCTAAATAGAACACCTAATTAAACAAATAGAACAATACGGAAAACTCTCGGGCTATAAAAAAACAAAAACAAAAAAAAACAAAAATAATATTAGAAAATATGGACAAATCAGAAAGGAATGACACAGACCAAAACAGGCTGTAAAATTGCTGACGACCTGGTGAAATATCTTGGAATAAATGTTACTGGGAAAAATCAGACTTTATTCAAGGATAATTATCAAAAATTTGAAACTGTATTATCAAACTGCGAGATTAGTGTGGATTGCTGACTGGATTAAAGAACCAGGACATAATATCTTGAAAGTGGAGAAGGCAGAATGGAAATGAGGGCTACACTACTATCTCTGGAAAGCAAAAAAACAAGAAATATTAAAGCAACGACATGCGATTAAAGACGGATTAAAGAAACAAATATAGGCTCAGCCCCAATACCTGCGCTTCCGATGTCACCAACTGAGGGCCTATTACAATACAGCTGAAAAGAGGACAATTGGACCTTCATACGATACCAAGGTATAATAACCAAACAAGGTAAAATTAAACTTTGGGATGAAATCAAGAAAGATAACCAGAAGATAGGTTGGCTAACCTATAATCAGCTAATTGCGAAATTCAGACAAGACTGCTTTGATTAAGGCATAATTATAGAAAGTTCAGAATTTGAGACTTTGTTAAGCAAAGAAATGGATAATCTCTTGGGAAAAATATACAAACTTTTACTTAAGTATGAAACTGAATCGGAACAAGTTAAAACATGCATAATTAAATAGATGCAGAATTTTAAGAAGGAGATCATGATCATGCAACAATGGCAAAATCTTTGTACAAGATCGATAAAATTCACGGCTAGCAATAACGAGGGAGAATTGGTATAAACAGATTTATAGATGGTATATGACACCAATGACAGCCCCTCAAGTACTTGAAGATGGTTACCATATCACCTCTCAGTCTTCTCCTCTTCAGGCTAAACATACCCAGCTCCTTCAACTTTTCCTCATAGGACTGGGAAGAACTGGTTGATGAGGTTAAAGTAGTAGGCACCCTGGGTAGCAGTAAGCATGTATTCTTGGAATTTACAATCTTGGGGAAAGGAAAAACTGTAAGTAGTCAGACATATAGGTTGGACTTTAGGAGAACTAATTTTAACAAACTTAAACTTATGCTGGGTAGAATCCCATGGTCAGAAATACTTAAAGAGAAGGGAGTTCAAGAAGGGTGGGAGTTTCTTAAAAATGAACTACTGAAGGTGCAATCACAAACCATTCCTATGGAAAGGAAAAATGTAAGGTGCCTAAAAAAGGCAGGGTGGCTCCATAAACAGCTTTTTAAAGAGTTGAGAAATAAAAAAGACTCATTTAGGAAGTAGAAGGAGGGCCTTATAACCAAAAAGGAATATAAACAAATAACTAGTGCTTGTAGGGAGAGTGTTAGGAAAGCTAAAGCTCTGTATGAGCTTAGGCTAGCGAGAGATGCTAAACACAACAAAAAAGGGTTATTTTCCTATGTACAGAGTAAGAATAAGAACAAGCACAAGATAAGCCCAATGCAGGGACCAGAAAGTGAAAATGTAAAGGGGATTAAAGAGAGGGCAGAACTCCTCAATTACTACTTTTCCTCAGTCTTTTCTTGCGAGGGAAACAGTGCTCAACATGGCATAAACAGATGATTAGGGAAAGGATTTGCAGCCTAGCATTGGCATTGGGGTAGTGCACAAACACCTAGTTTCTTTAAATGAAACAAAGTCCTCAGGGCCGGATGAATTGCATCCAAGAGTACTTAAAGAACTTGCAGATGTAATTTCTGAGCCTCTGTCCATTATTTTTGAGAAGTCTTGGAGAACAGGTGAGGTGCCAGAAGACTGGAGACAGACAAATGTTGTCCCGATCTTCAAGAAGGGGAAAAAGGAGGCTCTGGGTAACCACTGACCCATCAGCTTGACTTCTATACTGGGAAAAGTTTCCGAACAAATCATCAGTCAGTCCTTGAGCATTTAAAAAAGATGCATCTGATTACTAAGAGCCAGCACGGGTTTCTCAAGAACAAGTCATGTCAGACTAATCTTATCTCCTTTTTTGAGAAAGTTACTACCTTGCTGGATCAGGGGAATGCTGTAGACATAGTTTATCTAGATTTCAGTAAGGTTCCGCATATTCTTGTTGACAAATTGGGAAAATGTGGTTTAGATCCTATTTCTGTGAGGTGGATCTGTAACTGGTTGACAGATCGCACCCAAAGAGTGCTTGTTAATGGTTCCTTATCCACTTGGAGAGGAGTGACTAGTGGAGTGCCTCAGGGATCAGTCCTGGACCCTGTGTTGTTCAACATCTTTATAAATGATTTGGATAAAGGAATAGAGGGGATGCTTATTACATTTGCAGATGATACTAAATTGGGAGGGGCAGCAAATATGGTAGAAGACAGAGCCAGGATCCAGGATGATCTTGTCAGGCTGGAGAATTGGGCTAAAACCAATAAAATACACTTCAACAAAGATACAAGTAAAGTTCTGCATTTTAGTTGGAAAAATCAAATGCATAATTATAGGATGGGGGAGACTTGTCTCAGCAGTAGTGTATGCAAAAAGGATCTTGGGGTCTTAATAGACCAAACACTGAACATGAGTCGGCAGTGTGATGCGGTAGCTAAAAAGGCAAATGCGATCTTGGGCTGTATCAACAGAAGTATAGTGTCCAGAAGATCACGCGAAGTGATGGTATCACTTTACTCTGCTCTGGTTAGACCTCACCTAGAGGATTGTATTCAGTTTTTGGCAACGCAATTTAAGAAGGATGTAGACAAGCTGGAACGTCTCCAGAGGAGGGCAACAAAGACGGTGAGGGGTCTGGAGACCAAGTCCTATGAGGAAAAGTTGAAGGAGCTGGGTATGTTTAGCCTGAAGAGGAGAAGACTGAGAGGGGATATGATAACCATCTTCAGGTACCTGAAGGACTGTCATATGGAGGATGGTGTGAAGCGGGTCAGTGCCTTTTGAGAGACTAGGCTCTTAGAATCGACCTCTTCCTGAAAAGGGATATGTTATCTTATTCAGCCAATCACCTACTAAGCAGGACTCAACTACTTTAACTACTTTTAAAAAGCAAGTCTTTTTATTGATATACTTCCAGTAAATATGTGTAAATGCGTTATAAAGTATTTATGTTCAGTTACGATGTATGTTACAATGTATACTGTAAAGCAAGCAAGTTCTACATACTATTCAGTATTGAAATCCAACAATTTAAAGATAACAGTCTGATTTAGTTCAAAGTATCTAATTAAAATTCTAGAATAATATATTTGTTAAGCCATACATACCAATCAGCCTCTTCTGAGACCCTGTGAGAAAGGTCTCAAATACTAGTCTTTCTGGGTCTATATTTATACTATTTCAGTCACCTTGAGGCTGTGAGTCCCTGCTCATAAATCATAAAACAATATAGTTTACATTACAATATTTGTATAACATGATTAGTTTGGACAGTGCACTTGTGCACCTGTCTGTGTAGTCATAACATTCAACATCTGAGATTCTGCTGGAATTCTAGCAGTATGTTTATAGTAGTCAATACTGATTCTGATTTCCAAGCTGGAATTTCTCCAGTAGGTCATTGGCAATGATAGACCTGAATGTTATGTGAATGTTACTGAAACTTATTAAGATGTCTGTAAGAGTGTTTCTGTAAGAGTGTAAACAGTGAAATGTAAATGTAAGAGACAGAAGCCTTTTGCAAAAGAATATTCTTCCTCTTCCTTTTAAAAGAAAATACATTTACGTATTTTAAAAGGAAATATATTTTCTGTATGTTGTGTCTGTAGTTGTGTTATATTTTAAATAATTCTGCATATGTACAACACCAATACCATGTTCATGTGCTCTATATGTCAAAGCCTGTGACAGGTGCCGAGTTGTTTTCTGTTGCCCCAGAAGGTTGGACCAGAACCAACGGGTTGAAATTAAATCAAAAGTGTTTCCGTCTAGACATTAGGAAGATAGAGCGGTTCCTCAGTGGAACAGACTTCTTCGAGAGGTGGTGAGCTCTCCTTCCCTGGAGGTTTTGAAGCAGAGGCTAGATGGCCATCTGTCAGCGATGCTGATTCTATGACCTTAGGCAGATGATGAGAGGGAGGGCAGAGGGCGGGGCCAGCAATTATCCTCAGTCACACTGGCCCTCCTCACTCAGCAGCAACTCTCTAGAAGCTCTTGTTCCTGCTCCGACTCTCAGCCCAGTTGCCTCAGTTCTTAACAATGAGCTGGGAGCGAACTGTTCCTTGATTTTTTCCTGACATAACATTAAATGCTAGAAAGTGCATGTGCTAGAAACACGGACACACTGCTGACATCTTTCTGCAAGCTGTCAATAATAACCAGTTCCTTTAACCTTTCCACATATTTGTCTTCTGGACCATTTATCATTTCATGCCTCCCCTGTGACAGAAGACAAAAACAGATTTTTCGAGAGCTGAAGGTCAGAAAAGGCATTATTTTATGTGGTGTGCAACATCATTTTGTTGTTCTGTGACTGGTCAACAGGTTGTCTGAAGCACTACAAAGTGGTGCTACAGTGTGTGTGTGTTAAGTGCCGTCAAGTTGCTTCCGACTCATGGCGACCCTATGAATGAAAGTCCTCCAAAATGTCCTATCTTTGACAGCCTTGCTCAGATCTTGCAAATTGAAGGCTGTGGCTTCCTTTATTGAGTCAATCCATCTCTTGTTGGGTCTTCCTCTTTTCCTGCTGCCCTCTACTCTACTTTTCCTAACATGACGGTCTTTTCCAGTGACTCTTGTCGTCTCATGACGTGACCAAAATACGACAGCCTCAGTTTAGTCATTTTAGCTTCTAGGGTCAGTTCAGGCTTGATTTGATCTATAACCCACTGATTTGTTTTTTTGGCAGTCCACGGAATCCGTAACACTCTCCTCCAACACCACATTTCAAAGGAATCTATTTTCTTCCTATCAGCTTTCTTCACTGTCCAGCTTTCACACCCATACATAGTAATATGGAATATGATGGCATGAATTAATCTAGTCTTGGTGGCCAGAGTCACATCCTTACACTTCAAAATATTTTCTAGCTCCTTCATGGCTGCCCTTCCCAGTCTCAATCTCCTTCTAATTTCTTGGCTGCAGTCTCCCTTTTGGTTGATGGTGGAGCCAAGGAATAGAAAGTCTTGAACAATTTCAATTTCCTCATTGTCAACCTTAAAGTTGTGTAATTCTCCTGTAGTCATTACTTTTGTTTTCTTGATGTTCAGCTGTAGTCCTGCTTTGGCACTTTCTCTTTTAACTTTCAGCAATAGTTGTTTCAAATCTTCACTATTTTCTGCCAATAATGTAGTGTCATCAGCATATCTCAAATTGTTAATGTTCCTCCCTCCAATTTTCACTCCACCTTCATCTAAATCTAATCCAGCTTTCCTAATTATATGTTCTGCATATAGATTGAAGAGATAGGGAGATAAAATACATCCTTGTCTGACACCTTTGCCAATTGGAAACCATTCCGTTTCTCCATATTCTGTTCTAACTGAGGCCTCTTGTCCAGAGTACAGGTTGCGCATCAAAACGATCAGATGTTGTGGCACACCCATTTCCTTTAAAACCAGCCATAGCTTTTCATGATCCACACAGTCAAAAGCTTTGCTGTAATCTATGAAACACAAGCTGATTTTCTTCTGAAATTCTCTCGTACGCTCCAGTAACCAGCGTATATTTGCAATATGATCTCTAGTGCCTCTTCCTTTTCTGAAACCAGCTTGAACATCAGGCATTTCTCGTTCCATATATGGTAGCAGCCTTTGCTGTAAGATTTTGAGCATCACTTTACTTGCATGAGAAATTAATGCAATGGTCCGATAGTTGTTGCAATCTTTGATGTCTCCTTTCTTGGGAATTGGAATGTAAATGGATTGTTTCCAGTCTGTGGGCCATTGTTTTGTTTTCCATATCTGTTGGCATATTCTTGTCAAGATTTTGATGGACTCCGTTTCTGTGGCTTGGAATAGCTCTATTGATATCCCATCTGCTCCTGGTGATTTGTTTCTCCCGATTGCTCTCAATGCAGCTTTCACTTCACTTTCTAAAACTGTAGGTTCTTCTTCAAAAGATTCTTCTTGGAAAGAATCTTTTATCCTTTCATCTCTTCTGCATAGTTCTTCAGTGTATTGTTCCCACCTTTTCTTTAGTTTGTCCTGTTCAGTTAATGTATTTCCATGCTGATCTTTCAGCATGCCTAACCGTGCTTTAAATTTCCCTTTGATTTCTTGGATCTTGTGGAACAGATCTCTTGTTCTTCCTTTTTTGTTGTTCTCTTCTATTTCTTTACACTGGCTATTATAATAGGTCTCTTTGTCTCTACGTGCTAGTCGCTGGAACGTTGCACTTAGACTTTTGATTCTATTTCTGTCACCTTCTACTTTTGCTTCTCGTCTATCTCTGGCAATTTTAAGAGTTTCCTCAGACATCCATCGAGGTTTTTCTTTTCTTTTGGCTTCAGGAATAGTCTTTGCACATTCTTCCTTGATAATATCTCTAGTTTCCACCCATAGTTCTTCAGGTTTACATTCACTTGAACTTAGTAATGCAAATCTGTTCCTTACATGGTCTTTAAACTCTTCTGGAATATTGCTTAGATTGTATTTTGGTGCTATGAATGTTTTGGTGTTTTTCTTAAGCTTTATCTTTATTTTTGATATTAGCAATTCATGATCTGTACCGCAGTCGGCTCCTGGTCTTGTTTTGGCCGAGAGAATAGAGCTTCTCCATCTTCTGCTTCCAATTATATAATCTATTTGATTTCTATACTGGCCGTCTGGTGATGTCCATGTATACAATCGTCTATTTGGTTGCCTGAAACATGTGTTTGCAATGAACAGATAGTTGTCTTCACAGAATTCTACGAGGCGTTCTCCTGCTTCATTCCGTGCTCCTAGCCCAAATCTGCCAACAACATTTGATTCTGCTTTGTTTCCTACTTTTGCGTTCCAATCACCTATGATTATCAGCATATCTTGTTTAGGTGTGTGATCAATTTCTTCCTGAACACTGGCATAAAAACTTTCAATTTCTTCCTCATCAGCATCTGTAGTTGGGGCATAAACTTGAAGGATGCTTATGTCGATAGGCTTTCCCTGAAGTCTGATTGATATTATTCGGTCAGACTTTGCATTATAGCTCCTGACTGCCTTTGCTACATCTTGCCTCACTATTAAAGCAACTCCATTTCTTCTCTTTTTGTCATTCCCTGAATAAAACACTTTGTAATTTTCTGATTGAAAATGTCCTAATCCAGTCCACTTTAATTCACTTATTCCCAGGACTGAAATGTCCATACGTTCCATTTCTTGTTTAACAATTTCAAGCTTACCCTGATTCATGCTTCTCACATTCCATGTTCCTATTTTATGCGTCGAACAGCTTCACACTTTCCTTTTGCATCTATTCATGTCAACCACTGAACGTCCTTTCGGCTTTAGTCCAATCACATCATTAAGAACAGCGCTACTCGTACTTGTCCTCTGCTCTACCCCAGTAGCAGATTGAGTGCCATCCGACCTGGGGGTCCCATCTTCCAGCACTATATCTTTTTTCATTTTGGTTTGTCTCATCATAGGGTTTTCAAGGTAAAGGTTGGCCAGGAGTGGTTTACCAGTGCCTTCTTCTGCGCAGTACTAACCAGAGTTAGCTGTAGTGGCACTGCCGTTGTCTACGAAAGATCTTCCGCGAGTGTCACCTTCCACTACTGCTGCTGCCCAGTAGCTAACCTTCAGGGATTCCTCTACCCCCATCCCCATTGGAACTGCCTGTTCTCTTCTGCGGATGTGGCCATTGATCCCTGAAGGGGGTGGATGCATCTTCGTCTGGTGTCTCAGCTGTGACCATTCCGTCTTGAGTGACTCTGCTAGGAGTTTAGTCTCTTGATAGAGTCTAAACCCCTTACGGTATTGCTCTCAGCTTCCCTGACACTCACAAACCCCCTCACCACGTTAAGGTGTGCATCCAGAAGGGGGGTGCCACAGTAATTGTAGAATTTTGGACTGTGTATATAACCATTTCAACATTTTAGCTGGTATGAAAGAATCTTAATAAAACAGAAGCCCGGCGGTGCCGTAAAGAGGTGACTCATGAAAGCTCATGCTGGAATAAATTTTGCTAGTCTTTAAGATCACTGGACCACTGTTTTATTTTGCTACAGCAGACTACCTCTGCAATGAAAGTACTATAACCATTTTGAGATTACGCTTCACGGCTTCAACGTAGAAGGGGGGAGAAGAAATAATTTTGTTTTTGGAAACCAGGATGCCTTTTGTCATGTATGTATTTAGTAGGGTAGTAAGCGAGGGGAGATTTAGGAGCTTGAGTTCCGCACGAAGGATCCTCAACCCTGCTCGCCCTATTGGCTAAGCAAACGGATCCTATTGGCCCTAAGCCAGCATGTCCCATTGGTCACCGAGAGGGTATTCCCCCCTATCACGGATGGGGGGGGAGTGGCCGCAGGCGGCCAGGGGGGCATCTAAGCAGGGCACGTTCAGTGTGTACGCTAGTTCTGTGCTGACATCAAATGAAGCTGTGTTGTGGAACTGCGTCTCGGACCTCGTGAATCCTTCCCACGCGGACTTAACACCTTTGATCACGTGCGGGCGGGGGAATACTTGAACAATTTGATAATTTGGGGAGCAAGTCCATTAGTTTTAAATGAGTCTTTCTATACCAGCACAGCAACCAATATATCATGGCATTTTATCTTGGAATTTATAAGACTGGGGAATTATCGATGCGTCCGAGGCTCCCTGACGTGACCGTTTCTGCGACGGTGTGCAAGGAAGTCACTCCCAGTCCTGAAAGACGGGCCACAAATCGGATCGGTCTGCTGATCCTGGAACGAGCAGGAAAACATGCTTCAAAATTGGTACCTGTGCCCCTCCCGCCCCTCCCCAGGGGCCGCCGCCGCTGCGGCCTAGAGGGCCGTCGGGTGAACGGAGCGGCCCGCGCGGCGCCTCCCAGTTTCTCTTTTGGCATTTTTTTTTAAATTTTTTTTATTTAAAACGTTTGCTAGGCCAGCAGGGTCCCCCGGGGGTCCCCCAAGGTGGGAAACAGCAAAACATTTCAGCATGAAAACGTAACGTAAAATCTAAGTGCCCCTAAAACATGCAGACCGGTTCCCCTCAGCGGAAACGTCGAGTCACGAACACCGGGGGGGGAGGGGGAGGGGGAGGGGGCGGGTCGAGGGAGGCACCACAGGCGCGCGCGCACGTCCCTCTCTCTCTCTCTCTCTCTCTCTCCCCCACCCCTCCCGGGGGCGGGGCGGGGGTGGAAACCCGCCTTTTATTTTCAATCCGTTTTCAGCCCCTGACGGATGAGGGTGTGTGTGTGTGGGGGGGGGGGCTTTTGTTTTTCAAAGTACCGCAAATTTAACTGTAAGTTCACTTCCCATCTGGAACACGAGTTTTAGTTTAGCCGACTGGGCGAGGGATGCCCCGCCCCTCCCCCCCCGGAGAGAGGCGGCGACTGGCACGCGCAGGAGGAGCGGACGCCCCCCCATCCCCCGCCCTCCCTCCCTCCCTCGCGCGCCTGCGCACTCCCAGAGAGCGAGAGAGAGCGCGCGCGCGCCTGTTTCCTTGGCAGCCGAGGGTTGTTTGAGGCGAAGCCATTTTTCCGGGCGGGGGGCGGCGGATGGGGGGGGGTTGTCACTCGGAGGGGGGGGGCGGGGCCGGCGGATGGAGGACAGCGAGGGAAGAGTTTGGGGGCGAAAATGTGAGCCTTTTTCCCTCTCTCTTTCTCTCTCTCCCCCCCTTCACTTCTTAGCTAGTTCGGGGGGGGGGGCCGGGGCGTGAGCGGCTCCCCCCCCCGACTGGGATAATGAGTAATCCCGGGCAGAAGACGGGCGTGATGGCCTTCCTCCTCTCCTCCCCCCGCCCCTCCATTCCTTGCAGGGCCGCAGCCCTCCGCCCGCCCCCTGCCCCGGACGGGGGGGGGCGAGCCTGCTTGGCCGGGCTCCGGGGGGGGGCAGGAGGAGCTGGGCAGGCTGAAGGCGAGGGCGAGGACCTCTCCCCCCTCCCTCCCCCCCCCGGCGAGGAGGGGTCGCGGCGCCCACCAACCCCCGCAAATGCCGGTCAGGCAACTCCTGCCCTGCCGCTGACCTGAAACCCGATTGGATGGGGCATAGCAAGGGGGGCGCGGGGGGGGGGCTAGGCCGTTGAGGCCCATCCGGGTCCTTGAATTAGGCTTGGGGGTGTGACAGCAGGTAGATTTCCCCTGACTATGGAAGATCCACTGATTTAGCAATTTGTAATAATCTCTTTTCCTTTCTGTAAAATGTATTAGGGCAGCCAGGGAATAGCTTGTTGCTGGGCAGAATATCCCTGTATGTCTGTGTGCTAAGGAAGTGGGTTAAGAGTCATGGAGAGTCAGAGTGAACTATAAACATTGATAGGAGAAACTGGATAGAACTGAACTGTACTGCGCCGCCTCGATGTCTGGAGTGCTATCAGCGTACCCTGAATGTTGATGGGTTGTCATATTTTGAATTTGGATAAATATCCCTTCCTCAGTATGATCGGGGCTCAGAGATTTTTACTCGGTAGAGTGCTCTGGGTCACAGCTGCCAGAATAAACTGTTTTCTTGAATAACGATCTCAGGTCTCTCTCTCCCCCCACGAACCCCCGTTTGCCGTATCAGGGGAAAAGCCGGAAGCCGGCAGGATGGCGAAGCGCTGGTTTTCTCCGTGCAGCCTGAATGATGGATCCCAGCTGGCCTGGCAACCAGCGCGGATGGCTTCGGCCCAGGCTGCCTCCAAGGGCCTCCCCCGGCAGCGAGGGTGTGGCGGTAGTGCAGTCTGCAGGGGACCAGGGCGAGGGGGGCAGCGGTCAAGCCCCCGTGGCCGAGGAACATCTCTGACCAATCCGCCCGAACGGTGAAAAGAGGCGCCCTCTGGGCAGCCCCCTGTCACCCGTTTATAGACAGGTAGCCCAGATGTGGGGCGGAAGGAAAGATTGGCAGTGCTTTATTAGTTTTTTTGCAGAATTTCCCCCCCTTTTTAAATATTAACTGTCTCATAAAATAACAATAAAAGAATGGAGTCGCCAATATAATATAATATTAGGCTACCTTGGCAGTGTCAAAGTTTTAATGATTGATGTGCAGGTGATCATCCCTAGGAATTGTGTGACATAGTAAACCTGTTTTATTGAGTTAGGGGTTGGGGAATAAAACCACAAATACGTACAACACCCACCCCCGCCCAAAAAAAACCCCTTTCAGATTATTAATTCACTTGATTAGTTGTGTAGGTCAAATCAAAAACAAATCTAAAATTCTTATATATAGGTCTCCTCACATAGTAGAAGGGATATTGTAATCACCACTTTGATATGGAACTAGCAAGCAATGCAAGGGATGAGGGGCCCTCGTGACTTGCGTGGATAGGAGTCACATTCTTTTGAAATGAATAAGAAGCACATGAAGCTGCCTTATACTGAATCAGGCCCTTGAGGGTGTTGTCTACTCAGACCAGAAGTGGCTCTCCAGGGTCTCAAGTAGAGGTCTTTTGCATCACCTACTTACCTGGTCCCTTTAACTGGAGATGCTGGGGATTGAACCTGGGACCTTCTGCATGCCAAGCAGAGGCTCTACCACTGAGCCACAGCCCCTCCCTAAAGGAGACAACCACATCCATGGGGTGTGCTAAAATTACAGTGCATTCCTGGGGAGAGTTACTCCAGTCTAATCCCCTTGAAATGAATGGGCTTAGACTGGAGTAACTCTTTTTAGGAATGCACTTTTAGTTTTCAGTGCCTTCAGTTTCCCCCCTTAAATTTAAACAACATTTATGTGTTTCCAAATCAGATATTTCAGTTGAAATATTTGCTGCATTTGGAACATAAAATTAACTTTGGGTACTTTTAGAATTTGCTTACTGGACGAAAGTCAAAATTAACAGGTGAAATCAGGCTCTATTTGGGGCATCAGATAATTTTCTAGAAAACTTTCAAGAAAAATTCCAGATTCATTTCAAGCATGTTACAACCCCATCTAGAACAGGTTGCATTCCCTTTCCCCCCAGTTCACATAATTCCCCTATTTTTGTATGGTCTGGATTCCCATTGCAGATTGTTCATCTGTGTCCAACCTTCCCCCACTGATTGCAGAAACTGGTTCAGGGTTTCTGTTGTTGGTGTGTGATTCCTTATTTTATCTTTAGTCTTTCTTGGCTGGCTGTTCGTGATTTCATGACATCCACCCAGAGCCCCTCCCAATCATCATTGTTGTCGTGGTGTTTTGCCATGTAAATACCGTGCGTGTGTTTTAGTTCTGTTTAGAATAAGTTCTTAGTTTAGAATAAGAAAGAGGATGGGTGAGTGAAGCGCACTATGATTGGATGGTAGCTGTACCTTAGGGGGCAGAGTTAACTGTTTTGTTCAGAGAGAGGGGCCTTGTGTGAGAGTGAGTGCTGAGCAGTGTGTGTGTATGTGGAGGAAGGAGTGAGATTCTATATAATGCTGTGTTCCCAAACTGTGCTCCATGGAGCACTTGGTACTCTGCAAAACATCTCCTAGTGCTCTATGAAGAGACTGGAAAGAAAAATACTACTGTCATTCGGTTTAGTATATAGGTGCTAAGTGAAAATTAGTGCTCCGAGATGAATTTCTCTCCTGAAAAGTGCTCCATGACTCAGAAACTTTGGGAACCCCTGTTTTAGAGTAAAGGATCCCCTTTTACCTTAGAGCCACCCCTACACGCTGACCGTTCTTTCATTCTACCATATACAACTAAGCCATCGTGTTCGTTGAGTCCAACTAAGAATTCTAAGGCGAGAGAGCCTTTGGCAGCAAAAATAAGGAAGACAAAGAGGCAGCATAACAGGCGTCACCTCAAAAAACTACAGTGAGGTGCGTTTGCAGTGGTTACACATAAAGGGGTCACAGAGAAGCAGCAAAAATGTTACCGTCATCATTATCATTGCACTGAAATTTAATGTGCTGGAATTTTTTTTAAAAAAAAGGCTTACTGAGCTCTGAAGTCCATGGGGGTTATGTTATTTTGAATTTACTTACCGTATATACCCGTGTATAAGCCGACCCGCGTATAAGCCGAGGTGCCTAATTTCTCCCCAAAAATGGGGAAAAATTAGGCACCCGAGTATAAGCCGAGGGTCGGCTTATAACACCTCCCCCCCCGCAGACTTACCTTCTGGGCTCCTGCCAGCGGGAAGCGGTGGATCCAGCGGGGGTGGCCTTCCTGCAGCTGCAGGAGGCCCCCCCAGGCCGCTCCTGGCGGCGGGAAGTGGTGCGGGGGCGGCGGAGCGGCCTCCCTGCGGCCGCAGGGGGCCTCTGGAGGCCACTCCTGGCCGGGAAAAGGCGGTGGGGGCGGTGGAGCGGCCTCCCCGCGGCTGCAGGGGGCCTCTGGAGGCCACTCCCGGATGAGAAAAGGCGGCGGGGGCGGCTGAGAGGCCTCCCCGCGGCTGCAGGGGGCCTCTGGAGGCCGCTCCCGGCCGAGAAAAGGCGGCGGGGGCGGCGGAGAGGCCTCCCTGCTGCTGCAGGGGGCCTCTGGAGGCTGCTCCCGGCCGGGAGAAGGTGGCGGGGGCGGCGGAGCGGCCTCCCCGCGGCTGCAGGGGGCCTCTGGAGGCCGCTCCCGGCTGAGAAAAGGCGGTGGGGCGGCTGAGAGGCCTCCCTGCGGCTGCAGGGGGCCTCTGGAGGCCACTCCCGGCCAGGAGAAGGCGGCGGGGCGGCGGAGCGGCCTACCCACGGCTGCAAGGGGCCTCTGGAGGCCGCTCTCGGCCTAGAAAAGGTGGCGGCGGTAAGTTCCCCCCTCCCTCCTCCCTCCTCCCTCCCCCCTCCCCCCTCCTCCCTCCCTCCCCCCCTCCCCCCTCTACCGTATTGACCCGCGTATAAGCCGCCCGGCTTTTTCAGCCCTTTTTTTGGGTTGAAAAACTCTGCTTATACGCGAGTATATACGGTACTTAGAAAATGTCTACATCTGTGCTGCTTTCCAGAGAACCTGTGCTCTTTGAAAGTCATTGATTTTCGTTAAGCTGCTCATCTATAGGGGTAAAGACATTAGACATTTGTGATGTAATTTACAGTGTTTGTTTGCATTGTTCTAGGATGTACAGTTGCAATGCAAATGCAGTACTTTATTTTGCAATGTATATCTTTCATGATACTTGTGGTATTCTTACTTAAGTGTCCTAGTAGACACAAATAATAATGCATGGAATTGCAGTTTAGAATAGCCGTTACAAGATGTGAAACACATTTGTAATGTTATCAAAACAACAAGAGATTTGTGATGTCTTAAAGACTACCAGATTTATTGTGGCATAAGCTTTCAAGAGCCAAAGCTTAATTTGGCAGATGATGGTAGGTCCTGGCTCATGGAAGATTATGCCACAATAAATTTAGTAGTCTGCCACAGGACTGTGGTTTTGTTTTTGGGTTGCAACACAGCTGCCACTTTGGAATGCACAGTATTGTTAAAAATTAGGAAAGTCTCTAGAAAAAGATCTCCCACAATTTAAAACTTTTTAATATATATAACAAGTGTGGCTTTGTTTTTTGTTTTTTAGGGTATAATTTTTTATTGGTTAGCAGATTTCTCTACTTGAAACCAAGGCTTTCTTTTAACTACTGGAGTTTACTATAAGAGGAAATCATGTCTATTTCGGGATGGGCTTGTGCTTGGTGAACATCCTTATCTCATTCAGATTACTTGGTTTAAGAGGCTATAAACACACACACACACTTTCTCTGTTGACATTTCTGCCTAGTCCATCTGCATTGTGATTGGAGGCGCGATCAACATTGTTGACTGTTTGGGGCTCCAGCTGCTTTTGCTAGCATGGAAACAAAAGAGCTGAAGTTCGTTGAAAAAGTAAGTAAGGCATAGGTAACACTTGTTGATGAAGGCAAACCTTTTGATCTAAAAAAGGTTACATGAAGAGCCTACAAAAATTATTCAACAAAGTGATATCGCTGCCCACACTAGGATTGCCAATTTCCAGGTGGGGCCTGGAGCTCTCCCAGAATTACAACTGATCTTCAGATGACAGAGATTAGTTCGGCTGGAGAAAATGGATTCTTTGGACGGTGGACTCTATGGCATTATACCCCACTGAGATCCCTCCCCAGGCTCAACCCCCAGGAGTTGGCAACTCTAAATATTCTGTTAGGTGATCTGAAGTATTATGCTAATAAAGATATCTCACCGTGTAGATTTAAAGTAGATATCCTGGTGGCTTTGATTAAATATAATTTGATTATACATTGAGAATATGAATAGTTTACTTAGAATATCAGAAGTGCTACAAAACAAATGTGCAGTTTTATAAGTTCTGAATATTGCTGTCTAAGTGGGGTGGTAGGCTCTGGCACCAAATTTCCATTAGTGTTTCTTATAACGTTTAATTCTGAGTTCAAAATTATAGCATTTATATTAGATAAAGTAGAGGGAAGAGATATACCATGTTGACAGTAATAATGATTTATGGGATAATAATGACCTCGGATATTCCCCCAGTCGTTTGATAGACTTTAAGAATGTTTACATTCATCAATAAATATTTGAGTTGATTGTTCATTGTGAGCCTCTCATTAAAGAAGTAGTAAGTTATTGATCCAATGGTGTAACTGGTTGAACAAAATGCCACTTTATCCTGTGGACTGTTTTGCTGTCAATTAAGTGTGTCAAATTGTGCCTGATACTGTTTCACTGATACAGGGTGCCCTATTTCTCTTGTTCCTCAGTGGCATTATGAGTCACCGATGCTGTGCTGACCTAGCATCATAGGGTTGTAATGAAGTACTAAAAGCAATAACCGTTGGCATGAGGGTTGCCAGCTCTGGGTTGGAAAATACCTGGAGATTTTGGGGGTAGAGCCTGAGGAGGGTGGGGTTTGGGGAGGGGAGGGACCTTAATGGGGAATAACGCCACAGAGCCCTCCTTCCAAAGCAGCCGTTTTCTCCAGCTAAACTGATATCTGTCGCCTGGAGGTCAATTGTAATCCTAGGAGATCTTCAGCTGCAGGTTGGCAACCCTAATTGGCATATGGGGCACAACAGTAGCATACGAAGCCTATCCATTACATGTGGTCCGTGGAAACTGTTTTTAATTGTGGAAGTCAACAGTAAGCTTCTTTTGTGTGGTGTAGTGGTTAAGCGTGTTGGACTAGTATCTGGCAGACCCAGTTTGGATCACCACTTGTGTAATGGAGGCTCACTGAGTGACCGTGGGCCAGTCACACACTCTCAGCCTAACGTACCTCACAAAGTTATTGTTGTAAAGATAAAATGGAGGAGAGGACAATTATGTAAGCCACTTTGGGTCCCTGTTGGGGAGAAAGGTGGGGTACAAATGAATAAATTCAAAATAAATTTAAAAACACCCCATGGCTCCACCACTCTGTCAAGGCATGAAGCTAATTTAGTGAAGCCATTTGTCACATTGTTGAGAAAAAAAAATGGTGGGCTGTTTACAAGAACAGCCTATCACTTGACAAGAGCCACAATGAGGAGTAATCTAAAAGAGGTTCCATGTGGCTGTTGCTGCAGGATAGCTTGAAGACTTTATACAGCATAGAAATGGTGAGAAAAGGAACAACTAGAAGCAACTATGCTCAGTTCTGAAGCATTTTGGTCAGCAGAGAACCAGCTATATTGCTCAAACTCAATTACAATGAGTTTGCAAACTTTAGTCAGCATATTAGGGTGGATTTGATTCAATGTTCCTTGCAAAGAATTTCATTCCAATGTACACTTCTATAGTCTCAGATTACAGCACCTGCTACAGTAAGGTGGATCACTGACTACTCTGCACTTGTGGTATTTTCTTCCTTCCTCAGAGCCCCTTCTAACCCCGAACATCTTCTGGTAGCATGCAAGTTTCCTTTGTGGAGCTGGCTTTTAATGGTTGAGGTTTAATTGTTTGCTTTGCTTCTTGGCCTTTTGACTAAGGCTGAGAGCGAGTGCAGTGCAGTGCAGTGTAGCTGGTTGCCATGGTCCCAGTGGGACAGCTTGTGGTAGGTGGTCTGTTGCAGCAGATTTAAACAGGAGTCCAGTAGCATTTTAGAGACTAACAAAAGTTTTATTCCAGCATAGGTCTTACAAGTCAGGGCTCATGAAAAGTAATGCTGGAAAGAGTGCTCTGGTGGTCTTTAAGGTACCCTCTTTAATTTGGGTTCTAGCTGTTTAATATTTTTCGGTATTTATCAAAGTGGGGTGACTTATTTATATAAATGCTTTGAAGAATTGTTATATCATGTCTTCAGCAGGGGGTGCTAGAGCCTTTTAAAAATCAACGTTAAGGAGATTATGCTTCCTGTCAAAAGTTTGCTTGATGGAATTTCAGAGTAGTATTAGGAGATATGCACTGCTCCCCCCCCCCCCATCGTCATGTTAGTTAATTGTTTTTAGGGTTAATGGACACAGTCCTAGGCATGCTCATCCAAAAGTTTATTTTGTGGAAGGCACTTTGAAATGTAAGGGAAGCTTGTGTAGCATCTCAGAATACTGAAAACAGCATAGAAATTCAGTTGCTTGACGGCCATTACAGTCTTAAACATTTGCACTGATGTACCTGCAGCACTGCTGTAGTTTTGAGGCATCGGTGTGTTATCTGATATTGCGTTGCTAATCCGCACATATTTGCATAGTGCTGCATATGTGCATCTCTATTTATACATCCCTACATGATGTTAGACTAGGGTTGCCAGGTCCCTCTTCGCCACCGGCGGGAGATTTTTGGGGCGGAGCCTGAGGATGGTGGGGTTTGGGGAGGGGAGGGACTTCAATGCCGTAGAGTCCAATTGCCAAAGCGTCCATTTTCTCCAGGTGAGCTGATCTCTATTGGCTTGAGATCAGTTGTAATAGCAGGAGATCGCCAGCCACCATCTGGAGGTTACAAAGCAAAATAAGAATCACCCTGTGTTAGACCCATTTTCTTTTGATCATCAAAACGTTAATTAACAGTTTAAAAAATCAAAGTGTTTGGGTTTGAGAATTTTGCTTGCTTGCTGTTGATTATTTGATTTATTGTGTATGTTTTAAGCCAAACTATTCACTGATTTTTTTAAAAACGATTTCATTATTTTTTTAGTTGTTTGTGTGGCCTTTTTATAATCGTAAAGGCAGGATAGACTTCAGTGGGCTTAGAAAAGTGTAACTCTGTTTAGGATTGCACGGCCAATGACAGAAAATAAGTTATTTAATTTCAAATAGAGGAACTGGGTTATTTAGGATCCAGAGAGTTGCTTGTATTCTGTGACGATATTTTTTTGATTTTTTTTCATGGAAGAGCAGACCTTTCCCATTCCATATAACAAACATCTTTTGAATTTCTCCTGTAACAACAGTCTTTGTCATGCAGTAGTGTGGGGGCACTTCCGTAGCACACTTAGCAGCCCAGGAGAATGGTTTAGCCATCCAAGGCCCTGAGATTGTTGTTGTTCTAATGTAAAGTGATAAAATGTAGTCAAAATCGTGAATGATGGTTCTGAGGATGAATTATATAAACAAAATTAATATGCTTTCAAAATATTCCTGTAATATAGCCAGTAGTTTGTCCTTAATTGTACTATATCAGTTGTTGTCATTAGCATCCTGTAACATATCCTGTTTTTATATGTCAAATACAGAACTTGGACAAACAAGTTGAGTTGCTCTTGATAAAGACCTGAAAATGCCAGCAGGTGAGAATGTTTTGTGTATTATGTATGTTAATAGCATTTTAAACAGCTTTCACAGTGAATAATGTGTATTGGTAAATTTTATCTGACAATGATGTTTTCTTATTGCTTGCAAAACCTATGTTCACTTTAAGACATGGTAGCTTGTTGTGAACCTGTGCCATATTCCCATAATGCCCCCATCTTCAACATCTTGCATATGTGAAAATCGAACTGCAGACCCATTTTGCAAATGACTTTTCCCTCTTTAGTGCAGAGAAAATGGGTGTAGGGCCTTCAGGGCACGACCTGCTTTCTGTGCTCCCTGCCTGCACATAACGTCCATATAACGCATGAAGGAGGATCACTGGATCAGTGTGCTGATGGTCAAATTCACCTGTAACAAATTAATTGAAGTTTTTTAATTGTTGCCTGATCTTTATAGTGGAGAGTGAGGCCAAGGCTAAAACCAAGGTTCGCTTTGAAGAAATATTCAGAAGTCACGTTGGGCTAACAGATAAAAAGAAATCAAAGAGGAAAACATTAAGCACTCAGGAAAATATTGTGGTGAGTTGGGTGAATGATGAATGTTTGTAGATCTACAAACTCACAGTGGACAGCTTTGAACAGAGCTTTATTTTTTAGTGTTTGTGAACAAAATGCCGTAATTAGCGTGAAGAAATTCAAGTCATTCTCTGTAGGGTCTGTTTCTCAGGAGAGAGATGGTGTCACAAGAATGATAAGCCTTCACCTTTGTTTCTTTCCCGATTTAATTTGTCTGTTAGTGCCCATATGCAAAATGTTTATATTAAAAACTGCTGTCAGATTCAAAACTTGATACCTCCCTGTTTATGGTGGAGATAGCAAAGCCATAATGAGAAGACAACACTCATAGGAAAAGACAGTAATGCTAAGGAAATGTTGAAGTGGGAAAAGGGGAAGATCCAACATGAGATGGATTGGCTCAATAAAGGAAGCCTCAGCCTTCAGTTTTCAAGACTTGAACAAGACAGTTATTGGTAGGATGTTTTGGAGGTCATTAATTCATAGGGTTGCCTAATTCAGAATCTACTTGAAGTACATAACACACAGTTAGGCCATTGTTATTCTTTATCCTTTGTAATTTTTATGTGTCTTGTATTATTAATACTCACATTGAGAGAGAAGATTGGATGCCAGTGGTTTACTAGTTAGTTGATTAGTATCTCTGTCACCTTAGAATGCAAGAAATCTTGCACAATGCCATGCTAGTAACTAGGAAAATGTGATCAGTGGTAGATGTGTTGACAGCTCTTCCACTTTATCAGTAACTAATGACATCAGGTAAGGTTAATTACATTCTATAGTGACTTGAAGATGGATTCAGTAAACTGTTAAGTCACATAGAGTAATAACCCCTTATTAGAGCTCAGGCTCAAGTCAAGACTATTACAAATGGTGTTGTGGAACACACCTAGTATTTTTTTCCTATATAAATTGTATTTCCAGAATCAAGACTAGACACAACTTAAAAATTAAATCGCAGAGGGCTCTAATAATAAAATGACAAAAGAAACTAGAATTCCTTCCTATCGCTTCTCATTCATGATATTTCAATCTCTTACAACTACTTTGGGAGAGTTTAAACAATATAACCATTAGGGTTGCTAACCTCCAGGTGGGGCCTGAAGGTCTCCTAGAATTTCAACTGATCTCCAGACAACAGAGGTCAATTTCCATGGAGAAATAGCTACTTTGGAGGGTGGACAGTATGGCATTATACCCTGCTGAGGTCCTTCTCATCCCCATACTCTGCCCTCTTCAGGCCCCACCCTGAAAATTTCCAGAAATTTCCCAACCCAGAGTTGGTAATTCTAAACGTTTTAGTTATACAAGAGGATTATTCATTCACATAAGTACCTGTATACTCTGAACTCCAGTATAAGTTTCTCTTCTACACAGTTTCCCTCACCAATCTGTTGTCACTTCCTGAAGTGCACATTTGCTGCTATCCTTAGTAAAACACCACACAAACGAAGGAGAAACTAAACCTGCTTAGTTTGTGAGATCTGACGAGATCAGGCTATACCATGCTCTCTTCCCTCCAATCTAAGCAGAATGGTAGAGCAAAATTAAAACTACAGAAAGATAAGTGTCAAGTAAATACAACACAAAACCTTTCCCTGGCAAAACTGCCTACCTACTGGGAAATAAAATTGAAAGAAGTAGGGAAGAGACATATGGAGAGAAAGGGGGGTTGTCCTTGGTAGCAAAGAAGCAGTGTGGGAAGCTGAAACTGACCAGGCAGGGGAAGGAGATGCAGAGAAGTGAGAGGCCAATTGTGAGGCCCAAACTGGCTACAAATATTGGGGCTGAGGGGTAACTTCTTATACACTTTTGCTGAGACTAAGGAAGGGGAATGGGATGTTGGCTTCAGAATGTGGGAATAATAAAAAGGTGATATTTTGAGGATAAGCCAGCCTGGTAGAGGGGAGTTTTCTTTTTGGGCATGGGAAGTATCCAAAATGTTCACTTGGTGAGATTGGGAAGTTAGTTCTATAGCTGGATATTTATCATGATTGAGGAAGGACTAGAACCTTCATGCGCAGTCGTTTAAATACCGAGTAAATTGCTGGAATCGACTGTTGCTTATTGTTTTGGAAATTGAGGTTGTTTTTTGAGATCAAACTGTCTGGGAGGAGGAGACTCTGAGGTATTTGGGGGAAATAGCCCTTGATCGAATCCCTCTTAAGGTAGGTTTTTGCATTATTGATAGAGGATCTGCCCTGTTTTCCTTTCCTCCTTGGCATGACTAAGTGCTGTTTGATATAAGTTTAATTCAGGCTCCTTCTATCAATTGTAGGCCCACAGTCAAGTGTACACATATACAAAAGGGAGAATAAGCGGTAACAAAATGGGGGTCCCCAGGGGCATCAAGCTATCTTTCTAGGGAGATTATGGAGTTTCAAACCTAGGTTTAAAAATCTACCTGGGTTGTTATGCAATTGTGCTAGCCTAAAAAAATAACATTACAATTCTGTAAAATGGTCAGATTACAAATTGGCTGTATTTAAAATAGGTGTTCATAAATAAAATTTTAAAAATAAGTTAGTTATTGCCAGCTTTTAAATTGTGAATGTGTTCTATTAAACATTATTTCAGTGAGATAATGTGTGTGGTCAGTGACCATCAGAACCAAACATGGCATGATTGTTAGGTTTAGCTTGTTTTAAGTATATGGCTGGCTGACATATGGATTCAAAACAGTTTCACAAAGATTCTAGAATACATGTAAGGGATTCTTCTAACAATATGTTTGAAATGCTATAGTAAAAAGGCTTCCTAAATCTGAAACCTTTTCATGTGTTGTATGAATATCATCTGTTAACTCTTCCTTAAATTAATTAAGATTCACTTAGACTTTCATTATCTACTGTAAATGTGTAAAACTAGTCATATACAAAAATATTAATGTAATAATGTAGATGTTTATAATTAACAGATAGATGCTTTTCATTGTCTTGTTTTGATTTTAGCTTGCGACGTTCAAAAATCACTTTGATCTAACTAAAGAACGTGAAAATGACGAGGTAATTATAAACAACACTTATATCCCAGAGGAAAGGAGCCCACGGTTTACAAAAAACAAGCTCAGAGATAAAACCTTGGTGGCAGAAAAAATAAATAATAATGTTACCAGTGGAGAGGAAAGAAAGCAAACATGGTCTATCGAGAAGAAAAAAGAACAACTTAATGAGGAAGAAAACCTGTATGAAACTACACTGGACCGTTTTGAAAAACAGATTCATGTTTTTTCAAAGAAAAAAACCAAAAGTGTATTCCAGGCAGATGTACCTCATCAAAAAGGGGACAGCAACATAAGAAGTGCCTTGAATGAAGTGCGAGAGAGATTGGAAGTAGATGAGGAAGAACAGCTAATTCAAGCCTATCAGCAGCAAATGGCTAAGGAGGAGGCAAATGCAATTAAGAAGAAAATTAAAAAGAAACTTAAAGAACAGATGTCGAACTTCACCTCCCATGTTCAGAGCGATGAAGTGGTATTGAACAATGAAGTGGGCAAAAAGAAGAAAAAGAAAAAAGAAGTGCCAGTTATATCTGAGCCTGAAACAAGGTATGGTGGCAAATGATTATAATCAGTGTGGAATGTAAATTTTCAACAACAACTATTTGTCTTCTAGTCCTCAGTGAGGGCAGTGCCTGGACTCAGGGTGCCACCTGGCATTCACGTGGCCTATTATGAGGGGATTATAGGCTTGAAGGAACCACATGGTAGACTTGATAAAAACAACTAAGAAACGGGTTTATTTCAGTGGTATGCATGACTTGACTGTTTCTTTGTTTTCCTTTTCTCTAGCCCTCTCAGTATTATAGTAACAATGTTACTGGAGAGCTGGGGTCTGAGAAAGTGTAACAGTTATTAAGCACGTTTAAACAGTTACTAAGGTACCCCAGCCTTTCATCCACCACAATATGCCACATCTGTATAGAAACAATGGGGTCCACCTATCTGAGGATGGGTGTGACATTTACCTGGCTCATCTTAGTCAAGGCCTGTGTGACATAAAAGGCCTGTTTCAGATCCGCCTTCCATCATGCAGATGTCTCAGGGTGCTTTCCTGTGTGTGGCAGGCGTAGGACGGGTTCGTATGGATAGGTAGGGGTAATTGGCAAGCTATCACATGCCTTGCAACTGGGTTCTCTGTGAAGGGACGCCCCTGCAGGCACGGAGCTGGGAGAAGGAGTGCCTGGGGCAGGGGGCAAGGGGGAGAGAATGGGTGTGCGGCACGCACGCGTGTGCTGGAGCCAGGTGATGGGGCAGAGACAAATGTGCCAGGCAGGGGGTGTGACAGCCGCCCAGGCAGAAACAAAAAGGGAGGGAGAGCACTGGGTAGGGCACACACCTGTCAAGCTGTGGGTGGGCAGCTGCACCTGTGTCTCAGTGGTGCACCTTCTGCCCATGCCCACGCTCTCCATGCCTGCGCAGGCGCCTCCACTCATTACACTAGGGGCAAATGCCCCCGCCAGACACCCCCCGCCCAATGTGCACCCCTGTGCCCATGGTGTTGGGCAGCAGCTTTTGAACCTGGTAGTAGCCTTGCGGCACATCAATGGAGAGGGATGAAGCTGGGCACCTCTCTGCACATGCGGTGATAAGCAAGGCCGGCAAAAACATGGGGGGGAGTTTGGAGCTGGGGTGGATCTGTCCAGAAGGCAAACTATGGGGATGCCTAGTGCAGCCCTCCCTCCACATCACAGCTTATAAACAGTGAAATAAGCAGTGATGTAGATCAGCCATTTACAGTGAGGGAAAAAAGTATTTGATCCCCTGCTAAATTTGCCCGTTTGCCTTCTAATGAAGAAATGACCAGTCCATAATTTTAATGGTAGGTTTATTGTAGCTGTGAGAGACAGAATAACAGGAAAAACCCCAGAAACCCAGAAGACAAAAGTCAGAGATTGATGTGCATTATAATGAGTGAAATAAGTATTTGATCCCCTATCAACCAGCCAGATTAGGGTTAGGGTTCTGCTGTCGACAGAAGCAATCAATCCATCAGATTCCAAACTAGCCACCATGACCAAGATCAAAGAGCTGTCCAAGGATGTCAGGGACAAGATTGTAGACCTGCACAAAGCTGGACTGGGCTACAAGACTATTGCCAAGCAGCTTGGTGAGAAGGTGACAATCCTAACCCTAACCATCAACCTCCCTCGGTCTGGGGCTTCATGCAAGATCTCATCTCGTGGAGTTGCAATGATCATGAGAACGGTGATGAAGCAGCCCAGAACTACACGGGGGAAACTTGTCAATGATCTCAGGACAGCTGGGACCATAGTCGTCATGAAAACAGTTGGTAACACACTACGCCATGAAGGACTGAGATCTTGCAGAGCCCACAAGGTCCCCTTGCTCAAGACAGCACATGTACAGGCCCGTCTGCAGTTTGCCAATGCACATCTGAATGACCCAGAGGAGAACTGGGTGAAAGTGTTGTGGTCAGATGAGACCAAAATCGAGCTCTTTGGCATCAACTCAACTCGCCGTGTTTGGAGGCGGAGGAATGCTGCCTATGACCCCAAGAACACCATCCCCACCGTCAAACATGGAGGGGGACATATTATGCTTTGGGGGTGTTTTTCTGCTAAGGGGACAGGACACCTTCACTGCATCAAAGGGACGATGGACGGGACCATGTATCGTTAAATCTTGGGTGAGCACCTCCTTCCCTCAGCCAGGGCATTGAAAATGGGTCGAGGATGGGTATTCCAGCGCTGACAATGACCCAAAACACATGGCCAAGGCAACAAAGGAGTGGCTCAAGAAGAAGCACATTAAGGTCCTGGAGTGGCCTAGCCAGTCTGCAGACCTTAATCCCATCGAAAATCTGTAAAGGGAGCTGAAGGTTCGCGTAGCTGCACATCAGCCTCGAAATCTTACTGACTTGGAGAGGATCTGCAAAGAGGAGTGGGACAAAATACCTCCTATGTGTGCAAACCTGGTGGCCACCTACAAGAAACGTCTGACCTCTGTAATTGCCAACAAGGGTTTTGCCACCAAGTACTAAGTCATCTTTTGCAAAGGGATCAAATACTTATTTCACTCATTATAATGCACATCAATCGCTGACTTTTGTCTTCTGGGTTTCTGGGGGTTTTCCTGTTGTTATTCTGTCTCTCACAGCTACAATAAACCTACCATTAAAATTATGGACTGGTCATTTCTTCATCAGAGGGCCAACGGGCAAATTCAGCAGGGGATCAAATACTTTTTTCCCTCACTGTATGTAAGTTGAAGACAGTTAAACGAGTTGAACCCACTCTTGGTGTCTTGGGTCTTCCTTTGGGGGTTGCTGGGGCAAAGAACACCCATAGCCTACCCATCTTCAAAATATCTAAAGGCCCTAGTGAACTCCCTGCCTAACCAGAAGACCTCCTAACCCTTCTCCCACCAAAATCCAACAACCCTCAACTCTGTGAATTGGCCAGCATTTAAACTGCTTTTCAATATTTGTCTTTTCAACATTCCAACCCAGTGTTTAAAAGTGACTGGCTGAGGCTTCTGGAGGGCAGAACTTGAAACCATCTTTCACAGGGACCATGGCATGATCCAGTAGGTAGCAAAAGGGCCTGTGCTTCTGCTCAGACCTCACATAGAGGGAAGGGGGTTTAACTGCTTGCTGCCCGTGTTTCCTTCTTTTCCTCCCCAGCTCAGCTTTCACGCATCAGGGCAAACTTTAGCTTATGAAGCTGATTGGCCAAGCTGCCACTAGCTCTTAAAATGCTGCCTCCCAACCATATTTCACAAGACTGGAGAATATGTCTGTTGCCTAGCAACAATAGTAGTATTCCTCTGATATCCCCATAATGGATAGAGCTGTGACTTCATTGTCAAAGTATTAGGGTGACTGGCTCCTACCACATTACCTCTTCTTGGCTTATTGCTCTCTTACAGCCTTGTTGCTAGAGCCAGTCCTGCACATTTATTGCTTACCTTATCTTGGGAAGAAGGGATGATTCATGTCTGAAACCTCTTCCATCACAGAAGCTGGTGTGTGTGTTTGTGTGTGTGGGGGGGTCAATTTTCAGGGTTGTGGGGGCTATGCATTGTTAAGAGTTTTGACACCATCCTGACCATACAATATTTTTCCTCTATTGAAACTCAGCTACTTTTCTGGGGAGGGGAAGGGGGTGGTGAAATATTCCTTACCTGTATCTTTCACAGGTTATAGTTGCTATTTTATTGACATTTGAGATTTGTGTATGTCTCCATATATACACTTGCTAATGATGGAACTTACTTCATTGCAGTGCAATGTCCCTTTCTGAGCTACAGAATGACTCCAAGGAAGAAGATGCTATCAAAAAGAGATCATTGGAAGGACAACTTCCTACAGAGAATGACATGTTAAAAAAGGAAGAACAGCTGGATGGGGACCCTGATAAACAGAAATTTAAAGGGCAAAAAACAAAAAGAAAATCTAGAAAAGGTTTGCGTGGCTTGCTTCTCTATCTCTTAAGCAAGCATAGAGGACAGTAAGTAAGGAGCAGTTGACACGCCCATGCTACAACAGGCTATTGTAGATCAGATCACACTGCTTACGGAAACAGGTTTGCTTGAATTGTTCAGCTTATGCACAAAGTAGGGTTTTGTACATCACAGCATGCCTTCAAAACCTGGTTGTATGCAAAACTATAATATGAGCTTATGATGGATGATTTCGATGACCTGTTGGCCATGGGCATTGTGCAATCTAGGTAGAAAACAAACTATGTGTTGTTAGCTTAGTGAATGAGTAATTTTATCTCAACTCTGTTTTAGGGGAATTTCTGAATATGTGCTGGTTCATACATTAAGAATAACAATATCCAGTAGGGGCGTCAACATGCAACCAGTTGTAAAATGGAAGTTCAGTTGGAAGGGTACCTAGTAATAAGGGAGGCTGCACTGGAAATGTGTTAAATAGCCGCTCAAGGAAATTTCAGCATCTTCTGAGAACTGTGCCATTCCTGTAAAAAAAAAAAAGAGAGAGAGAGACAACTCATGCAGGGGCTGTTTCATAGCCTATGAATTGGCTGTCCTTTTAGAAATAAAACCTTCAGTACTAGTTCATTTCATATTGAAAAGAATTCATTTTCTGCTTAGTGTTCAGTAACTTGTTTTAGGCATACATATAAACAAATCAATGAAGTTACACTAAACTTATTTTGTAATGCATTACATATAAAAAACTGGTTAATGTTCATAACAATGTTTTCACAGATTAATTTTAATGATAATTAACTCTCACATAAAGTGTTCTTTTTCCTATTCCTAGCATTAGAAGAAAACATAGAAAATGCTGAAGAAAATATGCCATGTGTAGCTGCTAGAAGTGTTTCACCAGAATCAAAACCTGCTTTTGATGATAGCCTTGTTTTGGGAGTTTACATCCATCAAAGTGATCGACTTAAAACTGATCTCATGGTATCCCATCCCATGGTCAAGGTTCATGTGACTGATCAGAAAACTGGTCTTTATGTCAAGAAAGAGCATAGGTGATTTCATTTACTTTCCTTGTCATGGCTTCATGTCCCTCTTTTTGGGGAGGGGGGTTATTTCTATATCTCAATAATTCTGGTTTCTTTTCTTATTTATTTCTTTAGGTATTTATATCACACTTTTCTCCTCAATGAGGACCCAAAGTGGCTTACAACATTGTTCTCTCTTCCATTTTATCTTAGAACTTGTGTGTCTTTGCCTAAAGTTTCACATTGAGTAAGAATTCGTACAAAAATATGATTTTCAAATTTCATAATTTGTGTTTTGAATTTAGGATAAAAGTTGAAGAAGTTTTTATTTTTTCCTGAAATTGTAAGTGATAATGCCTTGTAGCCTATCACTGTTCTGCTAATGGAAGTGGATCTTCCCTTCCCTCAGCTTTCCTGTTCCCCAGCATCCACTTTTGATCCTGTAAAAGACATTGCTGTGGGAAGGGAACCATCTTAGATAAAAAGCAGCATGGGGTTGGGGGGATTGCAGTGGGGAGGGGAATCAGATTGAGATCTCCCCTCATCCCTCTTCTGTCTGCCAAGGAGTGGTAAGACACAACCCAATATAGTTTCTTTTCAGTAAGAGAACAGACGATAGCATGTCCATCCAGCTCAGCAGTAAGAATGTAAAGGGAAGAGAGACAGGAAGGAGAGCTTTAACATAAGAACATAAGAAAGGCCCTGCTGGATCAGACCAAGGCCCGTCAAGTCCAGCAGTCTGTTCACACAGTGGCCAGCCAGGTGCCTCTAGGAAGCCACTAACAAGACGAGTGCAGCAGCACCATCCTGCCTGTGTTCCACCCACCCAAAATAATAGGCATGCTCCTCTGATACCAGAGAGAATAGGTATGCAGCATGACTAGTATCCATTCTAACTAACATCCATGAACAGCTTTTGTGTTACTTGAAAGAGCAGGTGCACAGACATACAATCCCAGGAGTTTCTATTCTGTGTGGATGGTTTTGGGACATTCAGAAAGGGCATGCGAAGGTTTCCATGAAGTAGGATCGGGAGACAAAGTGAATAAGAGGCTATTCAGGAAATGAAGTTGTTCCTGTTAAAGGATAAATGTGTTCTTAGAATAAGACAGGCTTATCTGTGAGGAAGGCAGCAATTAAGTTACATTGCAGGAGGGGACAGACAGGTTTACAGTGCAATCCTGTGCAGAGTTACTGGAGTAACTCACCTTAGTATTGCACTGTTAGAGTGATCAATTAAGATGGGAAGGTAAACTGTATCTCTGACTCAAGTCCCACCATGTGGCTAAGCTCTCAAGGTGGGGATGTGATGTATCATTACTATTTTCTCCTTAGCACCTTCAAAACTCTTTTAATCCAGTCTTGTGGTCAGAAGTCAGGCTGGGAGAGAAATTTTGAGCCTGCACCCCTAAATTTTGATTGGGTTAGAAAGGGAACTCCCAGGGTGCAGGAAAATCTATAAAACAGTTCTGTGTCATGATTGGACTCAAAACAGGTGTCAGGATCGGAGACCAGTCTGTTATCAAAGGCAGACCCATTCCTAGGAAGGCAGATGTAGAGGTTCTTTATAAATATAGAATGAGTTGTTGAATGTTCTGCCAAAAAGAATTCTGTCTACTTATTGTTCCCAAGTATCTGTATTTTCTAGGATTTATGTTTAGTCATTAAAGTTCTATTACAATGTGCGTTTGTAGGTGTGAACTGACTGCTTAGAGAAATCCTACTCATGTTGCATCAGCTGCTCATTTACACTAAACGGAGCTCAACTGGTGCTGAAATAGAGAGAGGCCCCAACTGACTGATATAGACAGAGAAGGAAGGGGGGGCAGCCCATGCACCCTCCACCTCTCTCTCACAGTATATACACACACATACACAGATTTTCTGGCTTGTGAAAGCAGCCAGGTTCAAAATAATACCTGTTGCTGATTGCAGGTTGTATCCCAAAGAGATTCCAAACAGAAGGGCGGGCAGGAGTTCCTTGTTCCTTGATAGGTTGGAAAATGAACCTTTTTGAAACACCAGACCCCCTTGGTTCTTAGTAAAAACGTGTCAACAGGGTGCAAACTCACATGGTAGGGTAGAGCAAGGTGGCTGAGGACCGAGTAGGGTTTGTGACAGTACCAATCTCTGAAGGGACTTGTCATATGTGCACAATGCCAAGAGGAAAGCAAGAGAGAAGTAATTCAGTTCTATACTTTCATAAGATTGAAGGATGCAATCCTATGCAAACTTTACATGAAGCTAAACATGAAGGGTGCTGGGTTGCATTTTATCCCACTCACATGTAAAACTTCTTAGTCAGTATGATAGGCAGCCTCCCTCCATTGTTATGTCAGCTAAGGGTCATCTTTTAACCAGAAAAAATAATATGATGATAGTTGAACAAAACACTGAAAAAATCATATTTCTGTAAGGATAAAAATACAAACTCAATTCACCAAGATTTAGATTATTATCATGTATTCCATATAAAAAATTATATTGTCTGTGAGTTAAAATCAGTTATGTTTTCTCTTTCACTTTATTGAGCAGTGGTTTGAACCTCGAATAGTTGAAAAAAGAGAGTGAAACATCCTGGCCAGTTGATAATGAAACATAAAAAATTATTTTACCCCCAGTAGCATGAATATCTACATAAATTGTAGATATTTTTGTTGTTGACCAAAATCAAATAGAATTGAACTGAAAAGCATTTATTATTTTTATACAGCAATCGATCAGTTTCATCTTTCTACGAACAAGAGCAAGTGGGGCACATTCTTCCCATTATGACCCAGCCATATGATTTCAGACAGTTTAAATCAACACTTCCACAATGGGAGGAGCAGATTATATTCAATGAGCGTTTCAACTATTTTCTCCAAGATTCTGAAGGAAGTCCAAGCACAATCCTGTTCTTTGAGGTAAGGAATGGATCCTTGAGGCAATAAATGTTTGCAATTTATTGTGTTCTCTTTAATCCTAGAAAGTATCCTGTATTTTTATTTGGCATTCGTGACACAGTGTACTTGAAGAGCTTGCTAAGTAGGATATTTGCAGACATCTGTGATGTTGGATTGATGATGATAATATATTGTATAAACTGGAGCCAAGCAGACTTCTCAGTCTCTTCAGATTTCCTGTATGACCCAGCAGAGCTGCTTTGATTAGACTTTAAAATCTTTACGAAATTTAAAGGGGCAGCTGCGTGTTGGCTATCAGGCAGTGGTGGGAGTCTAATGGCCTTTTCAAATTCCACTCTTCCAGTTTTTATGTAACAGCTTTGTAGGAGGTATCTGGGAGCTTGGAAAGGAGACAAGGAGGCTACAGAGGACGGGTTGCTGAGAAGCTTCTTTGATCTCTGATGGACACCCTGAACCTAAGCTGTCCCCCCTTTTGCTAGTTTCCCTTCTGAGAACACTTCTGCTCATAACCTTCAGTACCTATTTGTTTCTTCTGATTGTGCAGCCCAAGTAGTGAGATCTGAGATTCATCAAGTACAGTAGAAATTTTGGGTTCTATATATATGATTCATTGTCGTGGCCTCTGTGCAGTCCCACATGGGTACTGTTTATGTGCAGGCCAGCTGCAGAGATTTTTCTAGATGGAAAGCTTCTGCCTGGAGACAGGTGCTACTCCCCCTCCCCTCTGCAACAGCTCTTCCCGCCTAGACGGCCACATGACAGAGGGGCGGGGAAGCGGCCATCCCTCAGTTCTCTCTTCACCACCATGGAGAAAGGACATGGGTGGAGAGCTTCGGGTTCTTTTCCCTTACTGACTTTACAACTGTGAGTTGTTTTCTTCTTCGATGGCTCCTCTCAAAAAGTGCACATCTTGTGGCACGAAGATGGCACATTTAGATGAACACTCAGAGTGCCTTTTTTGCCTTGGGGAGGGCCGTATTCCGTTGGCTTGCCGGGCGTGGGGCCTCTTTACTCCTTGAGCCCAGCAAGAACGTGCTTCACGCCTCAACACTGCTCTGTACGAGAGCTCCCTCAAGCCTGATAAGGCCAAGAAGAGAGCAGGAGGCGCCTCACCTTCCTCAGCAACTCCTCCTACCTCCAAATCTGACAAGGCGTCTGCAAAATCGGACAAGACTTCAACTGAACCAAAAAAGAGCTGCTCTGGAGGCAACTGATAACAAAACGAAAAAGAAGAAACACTCAGACGAGATGGGCTCGCCATCGAAACAGCCTGATCATTTGGCACAGAAGCATTCCGATCATTCTTCTCCAAAGCAATCCTCCAGCCGTTGGTCTTCGGTACCACCCTGTTCTGTTTGTTGGAGCCAATTGCCTCGGCACTGATCACCCTTTTTGGAGACGGTACACAGACCCCTACAGGAGCAGGATCGAGCGTCATACAGTTATCAATCAGTGTCTCCCACAGGCTCTTCCAAGCTGTGGAGTTCCAAAGAGATGGGAAGGGCAGCTGCCTCAAAACCACACAGCACCTCTCCCCTGGGTTCCTATAGACCCCACTCTTCTCGACGCCATGCCCCATCGAGGAAACGGACACCTCCTCAGCACCGGAGGTCCCCCTCTCCTTGGCTCCATCGCGAGTGATTGCCCTGACATTCATCACCAACTGGAGCGATCTATTTTTCTGCATCAGAGGACAAAGTATTTGTGGAGCCTGACTTTCCCTCTGACACCGACTCAAGGGACTCTTATTGGAACCATCACTGTGATTCTTGGCGCTGATGGGCCCACGGCAGGAAATGTTCCTGTTCGTCATCACCTTCTCATCAGTACCGACGGAGCTTCAGAACCAAGAAAATCCTCGGATCAAAAGAAATTCCCACCTAGAATAGGGGGAGGAAACAAGATTGCCAGTCCCCCGACAGGGCTTCTTAGAAAAAGGGGTGAGCATGACTGACCGACCTAGTCCCTGTTGCTGTTCAGCCCAATGGGCTGTTGTTACCATGGATAACTGGGTTTTAGCTATAATAAAGTTTGGTTATGTGTTAGAATGTGTTAGGGCAGCAGGAAAAGAGGAAGACCCAACAAGAGATGGATTGACTCAATAAAGGAAGCCACTGCCTTCAATTTGCAAGATCTGAGCAAGGCTGTCAAAGATAGGACATTTTGGAGGACTTTCATTCATAGGGTCGCCATGAGTCGGAAGCAACTTGATGGCACTTAATACACAACACACACATGTGTTAGAATTCTATCACTGGCCTACCTGTGGTCTTCCAAGATCCTGGTACATTCCCCTCCAGAATTGATAGGGGAGGTCTCCGAGTTACTGGCTAAAGGAGCTATCTCTGAGGTTCCTCCAAATAAAATACATAATGGGTTTTTACTCAAGGTATTTCCTAGTAGACAAGAAAGGGGGTGGTAAACGTCTCATTCTGGATTTACATGCCCTTAACAAATTTATGACCACTAGGTCCTTCAGAATGGTCTCAGTATCGCAGATCGGCACTTTGCTGACTCCAGGCCTCTTCTTTGCCGCTTTAGACCTGAAGGACATGTATTTTCATATCGCAATACACAAATCTTGCAGAAAATACCTACGTTAGGGACGCCATTATGAATACAATGTCTTGCCCTTTGACATGGCACCGGCCCCACAGGTCTTTTCAAAATGTGTGTGTGTGTGGGGGAAGTGGTGGGTTTCCTAGCTTCCTAGGGTCCTAACATATTCCCCTACCTTGATGATTGGCTTTTGGTCACTCCTTCCCCCCGAGAGTTTATCTAGACAGTACAGGCCACAGTACAACTGCTTTCATAGTTAACCACAAAAAGTCTCAACTACAACCTGTACAGAAGGTGGAGTTTATTGGGGCGATTATTGATTCCCAGGAGGGCAAGCTGTCCCCCCCCCCCCGAGGATCTAGTGAATGTTTGGGATCTAGTGAATGTTTGTAAACAAAACAGATTCCAAAAGGCTGTCAAGATCCAAAAATTGTTAGGGTTTATGACATCCACCACTGCTGTGGTACCCCATGCCAGATTACCAATGTGACCGTTACAGAACTGGTTTCTTAGGCAATTTCGTATCATTGTAGACCCACAATGGAAGAAAATCTCTATTCCCTGCTCAATCCTAAAATCTTTAGATTGGTGGATTCATGAGCCTAATCTCCTGGCTGATGTACCCTTTGGCATACAATCTCATGACCTGCACCTGTTCAGTGACGCATCCCAGGGTGGATGTGGCGCACACTGAGGCATGTTTATAGCCCAGGGTCATTGGTCTGTCCCTGAATCTGCTGTGCATATAAATTTTTTGAAACTCCACACGATAAGATACACACTTTTCTCTTTTGCAGATATCGTTCAGGGCAAGAAAGTACTGGTGGTGACAGACAATACAGTAGCTATGTACTACCTAAACAAGCAGGGTGGAACAGGCGCCATCGAATTCTGCACAGAAGCCATCAGACTGTGGGTCTGGGTGATTCTGTATGATGTTACCATAGCAGCCATCCATGTCGCAGGTGTATCAAACACAACAGCAGACTCTCTCAGCAGATAGATTATGGTACATCATGAGTGGTCCTTGAACCTTTGGTATCTAAAGCCAATTTTCGACATATGGGGCACACCTACTTTAGACCTATTCGCAACACATTTGATCACAAAATGTCCAGTTTTTTGTTCAAGACCCTCATCAGACCCCCAGTCCATAGGAGACTCTTTCCAGATATGCTGGCAGGGGTCCTTGATGTATGCACACCCCCAATACTGCTCCTCAGCAGGGTACTGGGCAAGATCGCAATGGACAGGTCTTCCATCATTCTAGTGGCCCCCTTTTGGCTAAAAAGGCCTTGGTTCCTAATCTTGTGGAAGATGGCGAAGGAGACTTATGTCCCACTTCCTCACTCCCCAGATCTAATTTCAGTGGTACCAGTCAAGTACCATGACATTCGGTCATTGCATTTGTCCGTCTGGCTCATCCGTCACTAACCTCATTTTCAGATAGAATCACAGAGGTACTATTGTCCTCCAGAAAGGTTTCCACTAGGAAATCCTACCATTCCAAATGGTTGAGGTTTACTTCTTGGGCTACTCAAAGGTCACCAGACCCGGTTACCTGTTCACTCCCTCAAGATTTTGAATATCTTCTATCTTTAAAAGACAACAGCTTGGCCAACACCTCTATTAAGGTGCACCTGACAGCCCTCTCAGCTTTTCACGAGGAATTGGATTCTGCTCCCCTTTTTTCCAACCCTTTGTGCAAAAGATTTCTCAAAGTCTTGAATAATCTTTTCCCACCAGTGAAACCAGTAGTCCCGCAATAGAGTCTTACCTTGGTTTTGGCACGGTTAATGGATAAACCCTTTGAACCTCTTGCTACCTGTAGCTTAGATTATTTGTCCTACAAGATGGCATTCCTAGTAGCGATCACTTTGGCCAGAAGGGTCAGTGACTTGAAAGCTTTGCATCACGACCTCCTGTTCCTTAAGGTGTATGATGATAGAATGGTGTTTCGAACAGCTCTAGAGCACCTTCCTAAGGTATCCAAATTTCACACATCCCAGAACATAGCTTTGCCTGCTTTTTCCCCATCACCTGGTAATGCCACTGAACAGTCCCTGCATACATTAGACGTACGTTGGGCATTATTGTTCTACTTAAATAGCACATCCCAATTCAGGGTAGACTCAAATCTGTTTATTTGTTTCAAGGGCCCTAAAAAAGGCAAATCTGCTACAACTCAGACAATATCTCGTTGGGTAACTCAGGCCATACAGACGCCCTATGCAGTCACAGGCAGACAGTGTCCAGTACAACTCTGTGCCCATTCCACGAGAGCACAGGCTTCCTCTGTGGCGTTCTCTGCTGCGCAGGATATTCAGGATATCTGTTGGGCTGCAACATGGTCATCTGCAATGACATTCATACGGCATTACTTAATTGATGTTGATACCTCTGCTGATGCAGTGTTGGGCAAGGCTGTATTACAATATGTTCTTAAATAAAGATTACTCTGTGCAGCCTCACACCCGCCTCCTGTGTTAATTAGCTTGCTATTCTCCCATGTGGGACTACACTGAGGCCATGACAATGAAAAACAATGTTGCACTTACCTGTAACTGTTGTTCATTGAGTGGTCCTCTGTGCAGGCACACATCACTCCCTCCTTCCCTTCTGTGGGCTGCCTCAGCTCTTGTCTGGGTTCTTGCTCCACAGCGGCGAAGAGAGAGCTGAGGGATGGCTGCTTCCCTGCCCCTCTGTCATGTGGCTGTCTAGATGGGAAGAGCCGTTGCAGAGTGGGGAGGGAGCAGTGCCTGTCTCCAGGTTTCCATCTAGAAAAATCCCCATGGCTGGCCTGTGAATGCGCAGTACCCATATGTGCCTGCACAGAGGACTACTCAGTGAACAACAGTTACAGGTAAGTACAACATCGTTTATATGCAAAATCTCAGAATTCACCATGATGAAGTACTATCAGAAGATCAGTTTGCCACATTAAATGGCTTTCTAAACGAATATTCTTGTCTGCAAAATATTTGGTATGATTTTTGTGTGTATATAAGTTATACGCAACATGTTTTATAATTCCAGATCCTTGATTTTTTAAGCATGGGAGATGCAAAGGCCAACTCTGATGTTCAAATTCAGGAAAGTGGTTTTCGGAAAATCTGCTGGGCGTTTCTAAAGGTATTAAGATCTTTTTATTTACAATGAAAATATTTTACTGAGGCATCCAGATAAAACCATATCAAAAATAATCATAGAAACAGTTTTTTATTTAGTGGTAAAGCTAACCAAGGTATTTCTAATGCCCTTAGGCCCTGACCTGGATGGTCCAGGCTAGCCCAATCTTGTCATATCTAGGAAGCTAAGCAGGGTCAGCCCTTGTTAGTATTTGGATGGGAGACCACCAAGGAATACCAGGGTTGCTATGCAGAGGCAGGCAATTGCAATCCATCTCTGTTTGTCTGTTGTATTGAAAATCCTACAGGGTCACCAAAAGTTGGCCGTGACTTGACGGCGCTTACACACACACACACACACACACACACACACACACACAATAGCAAATAACTATAAACACATTTCTCCAATATATATAAAATATGATGGATTTCTTTTTCCTACTACTTTTTAACTTCATTTATACCCTGACTTTTTCCCCAGTGGGGACCCAAAGTGGCTTACATCATTATCTTCTCATCCAATTCATCCTCACAACAATAACCCTGTGAAGTACATTAGGCTGAGAATGTGTGACAGGCCCAAGATCACTAAGCAAGAGTGGAGATTTGAACCTGGGTCTCTCAGATTCTAGTCCAGCATTCTAACCACTACACCAGACTGGTTCTCTATGCTCAGAAAGGTAAAAGGTATATCTGAGGAATCTTTTGATAGAATGACTGATCTTTGACATTTAGCAGTAGTAAGCACATTTTATATAAAATTTACATAAGTGGAATATCTGTTGTCAGAAACATTTTCTGTGTATGATAGTCTTGTATCAAATTTTAATATAGGATGGGGTGAAAAGGAAGGGTGGGGGAGAGGAGTTCATTCCACCGAATCTTGATTGAATACCTTTTTGTATGTTTTTCACTATTTGCAGATGGTTCTTTCCCTGGTCTGCAGCTACTGCACCATTAAGTAACAGCAAAATCATGGCCTTCTTCTTAAAGCAATTTTCAGCCAGTTAGAGATCAAGAAGGCAACATGATAACACTGTGTTGTTGGGTAGCCAGTCAGATTTGGCTACTTAGTGATGCCACAAAGCCAAATCAGAGTGAGGAACATGCATCCTGCCCTCTGAGTAGGCAATAATTTCTGTCCTGTTTCATACTTCCCCTTGCTAAAATGAAAGGTGCATGTTCAAAGAAGGGAGATGTTCGTCATGAAATGCCCTCCACCCGTTTGGCTTAGCACCAGTACCTGAAACTGTAGTTTGCTGTATCCATCATATCATAACAGAATGGTATGTGCTCGTCTGCTACATTTTGTGTTGGAGATGACCATGTTCAAGGACGTGTGATCAACAGAAGATCCTTTTATCATTTATCTAGTTCAGCAATAAATGGACAAAGATGCTGTTTCCCTGTTCTCATAGATGACCAGATATTCTTGCACTGGATTGTTTCTTAATGCCAGTTAACACAACCAGTGAGTTACATTAATAGTTATCAGGTGATTTGTTTGACAGTGATGTGATGGGAGGGCATCCTTGTGGATAAAAACAATCTATATCTGCTATCTGTGGTGGATGTTTCAATTGACAAATGATAATATTATGGCTCTAGATCGTTGCAGAATCACACTGTTTTGCCTTCAGTTATTTAAGTGTGCCAAAGTAGTCAATAACTTTGAGTTAGGCTTTTTGACTTCAAAGACTGCACCTTTTTCAGCTTGTAGGTGCAAATGGAGTTCTGAATGTTGGGAAACTACGCCTTCAGTTATATTGTCCTCCTCTAAGATCCAGAACACAACTGAATGTTGTGGAAGTTTATGACTGGTGGGCAAGGTGTCCCAGAAACCGTTACCCTTCAACACTGTATGTGACTATAAAGGGCATTAAACTTCCAGATCATGTAAGTGAAGTTACATATGCATGAATGAAAATTCACCAAAGATTGTATATATGCAAGGGGAAATTGCTTGTCTTTGTGACTAGCTGTGGTGGGGGGGAGAGGGAGAGAGAGAGATTTATTATTAAATATATCAATTAAAATTAACCTTATTAACACTTATCACCTTTTCCGAGCGGATTTTAATTGCTGCAGCATAATACTTGGCAAATAACACTGAGAGTCTCCCTCCCATATGAGGAATTTCATTTTCTCTTCCTCCGGACTAAATTCCATTGTGTTAATGAGAGGAAGAATTAGCTTCTGACGGATTCTGTCATAATAGATACACCTAAATAGAACATGGGTTATACTTTCCATTTCACCTGACTTGCAAGGGCATCCCCACTCAGATCTTGATAACTTCCTATACTTTCCCTCCAAGATTGCTGAAGGCAAGGCCGACCCTCTTCCCAGGGTTAGGGCTCTCCTTTGCTTCTTTAGCTCTATAACAGACATTTAGCTGGAGCTAGATGATAGCGTGTTCTAGTGGGAGCCAAGTAAGCTGGGGAACTCATGAGCTCTGTTTGTCTTTCTATATCGAAGATCTTTTGTCTAACTAGAAGCTTTGCTCGCTCTTTTTTTTTTTTTTTTGCTCCAAGAGGGATTGAGGTGTAAAACCAAGACTCTTCTTATTATAGACTATGTCCACCATGTCGATCTATAATTGTACAAACTAAGTAGTGGTAAAAATCCCTCTGATGCCTCGTGAGCCTTTAACCAAAGAGAAATTGAGGCTAGGGTAATTCTTGCCTCCATTTTTAGCATGCTTGTTTCGAGGCGACTAGCTGTAGTGAAGAAACAGCAACATGTAGGCTTCATTACAGATTTTAAATCTTCTGGTACTTTGAATACTTTTCTATTGTCTAATATTCAGCATAATTGTATAGAAGGTTAAGGCAGCAGAAAAGGATTTTCAGTTTCTTCATTCTTCCATGTGAAACTTAGGAGGCGTACTACTGAAAGAAACTGTTTGCAGTACAAATTCAGCATAGAAGAATGTACTTAATAGCACGTTATTTTTTGGTTAATTGTGGATGATCACGAAAGCAGAGTTTGCAGCTGAATCTGGTTTGCTCTGGATGGCTCTTTGGAGCAAAACCAAAGGGAAATCTTTACTTTTTGGGTGTACCTATTTTTCTCTGCCCCCCCCCATCTAGAAAACCATGAACACTGAGAAGGTTTTCATTATACTGCCATAGGTATGCACATCTTTTTAAAAATTGTAATAATTTATGCACATCTGTGACCACAGTATCATGGTTATTTTCATGACTGCCTCTTTCAAAACTACCCTTAGTGTGCTGAAAAGCATTTTTTAACATTTAAAAAATACTTTGGCACTCAAAGTTCTAATATTGAAGGGATTTGATTTTTTCTGTTTCTGTGCCCTTTTCTATCATAGCAACAATAGCAAAAAATAGAAACATCTTCAGAATTAGCCCAGTGCATACCAAAACTCTTTTTTTAAAGTGCATATGCATTGGCACACAGAGGGCTAATTTTGAAGGGATTCTTTTATTTTGGTGGTGATTTTATGTTGCCCTACATAGGCATTTCCCCCAAGTTCCTCAGTTTTTGAGGCTGCGGAAGTTTTACGTTTACCACAATGCAGTGACACTTCCAGACAGTGAAGAGGGGCTTGAACCAGAAAGATGTGTGCAAGTTATATCATGTCAGCACTATGCCAATAAAGGTGTCTGAGTCTGAATCTGAATCTATCATGTCAGCAGGAGTATTTGTACTCTGTGCTTAATATAGATTTGTGGGCTTCACCTTATCCTTGAGGTATGCTACGCAGAATTACACCTGTCTAAATCCACTGGCATCAGTGGGCATAGAAAGATATAACTCTCCTTAAGATTGAATTGTAGGTGAACTAGGTTTATTCTGTCTCTTCACAACAATGTTCTTTCCACCTGCAAAGCTGCAGCATTGTCTCACAGAAAAAATCTTTACAGTTCTGGCAGTGCCACAGAGAGCAGATGTTTCTCCATAAAAGCTAATTAAATGTTTTTGTTGTAACCATGCTATCTCACAATAAGGCCAGTTTCATATGTGCATGTCAATCACCTGATGACAGACATCTTTAAGTGGGGATTTCATATGTGAATGAGCTATCCACAATTTAGCATCATGTGTTTATTTAGGTATTGTTACTTCAATTTTCACCCCAGTGGGAACCTTAAAGCAGCTCACAATTTTTTTAAAAAATTAATAAAAAAATTGGGAAAATACAATAAGTGTAATGTACAAAACTTGCACTAGTTCTGGATCCACTTGCCGGTCTAATACACAGCCACAAGTGCCAAGTCCCACACTGAGAACCGGAAGCCCTTTGCTTGTGCCTTGGGCCATACCCCTGGCCAAACACCGGTGACAGAAGTTTAGCCTAGATCTTATGCAGATGCCAGAGGTGTCCCAAGATTTCTTGCATGTAAAGGAATCTTATTCCAGAGAGCATTTAGTGGCGTGTAAATTATATCATCTGTGCTCCTTTTACTCCTATGCATTTTAAATCCTGAGTGATTTTACATTTTAAATGTAAAATGATGAGAGAGGGGGAACAGCCAATTTAACTATGTGTTGTGTGAAGAAATTCTTCCTTTTATCGGTTTTGAATCTCTCACCCTCTAGCTTCAGCAGGTGACCCCACGTTCTAGTATGATGAGAGAGGGGGAACAGCCATTTTAAATTTGTGTTTTTAATATATGGTTTAATTTTGTTCTGGACTGTTACCAACTTGGTTGCTGGTTGCTGCTTTATTTGCCACCTTGACTCCAAAGAGATAAGGTGGGATAGAAATATTTTAAATAAGTATTTAAATAAAACAGCCTGTGATCACACCCATGTTTAAATGCCTGTAACATTGAAAACAGGAGCTCAGCCTTGAGATTATGCACTTGGCAGAGATGTTCTCAAAATTCTCCCCCTTGCTACGTAGAACTTTTATATGACTGAACATAGCTGCAAATGGGGATCCAAAGATTCCCTTCCCTCTGTGAGTCTTCCTATGATGAAAGACTCTGACAAGAAGACTCTTTTAGTGAGTCAACCCAGGGCTTTTGCAATCTTTTCAGACATTTCAGCTGCAAGCAATCAAGTGATGTTAAGGAAATGAATTCATATAAATGCCTGGGTAAACCAATTTTGTGAATGGCATGGAATGACCTGGGACATTGATCTATTTACAATTAAGTTAATGTTAATATGTAATTTTTTCTGTCACCAGTTTTTATTTCCATGTTGTGCTACACTGCATCCACTGTTTTTTGCAATATTTACCATCTGTGAAAAAGTATTTCTTTTAGTACATATTTTATCTGTTTACAGGTAGATCCTTCTTTTCGTTCTATGATGGCTATTCAGCAGGAATATCATTCTCCATCATTCTTGGACCTGCAGAGTGATGCATGTAAAAAAGCTGATGATTCTGTACAAGTGAAAAGGGAGGAACCCTTTAAATGGTCCAGACTTCCAGGACAGGTAAGAGTTTGTAGATCTTTATGCCTCTGTATAAATGTGCATACATATATGTGTAAATTGTTACAGGTATGGCCAGAAATATAGGGGAACAGTTGCTGGACTTTATCAAAAAGTTCATTGAGGATGTTGCAGCACACATAAAAACATAAAAAGGTCATGCTGGATCAAACCAAGGTCCATCAAGTCCAGCAATCTGTCCACACAGTGGCCAACTAAGTGCCTCTAGGAAGCCCACAAACATGACAACTGCAACAACATTGTTCTGCCCATGTTCCAAAGCACCTAATATAATAGGCATGCTCATCTGATCCTGGAGAGAATAGGTATGCATCATGACTAGCATCCCTTTTTTACTAGTAGCCATGAATAGCCCTCTCCTCCATGAACATGTCCACTCCCCTCTTAAAGCCTTCCAAGTTGGCAGCCATCACCACATCCTGGGGCAGGGAGTTCCACAATTTAACTATGTGTTGTGTGAAGAAATTCTTCCTTTAATCTGTTTTGAATCTCTCACCCTCTAGCTTCAGCAGGTGACCCCACGTTCTAGTATGATGAGAGAGGGGGAACAGCCAATCTCTCCATACCATGCATAATTTTATAGATCTTTATCATGTTTCCCCTAACTGCCTTCTTTCCAAGCTAAACAGCCCTAAGCATTTTAACTGCTCCTCTTAGGGCAGTTGCTGTAGTCCCCTGATCATTTTGGTTGCTCTTTTCTGCACCTTCTTAAGCTCCGCAATATCCTTTTTTTAGGTGTGGTGACCAGAACTGTACACAATATTCCAAATGTGCTCTCACAAAGATTTGTACAAGGGCAGTATGATGGCAGCAGTTTTATTCTCTATTACTTGCCTAATTATGGCCAGCATGGGATTTGCCTTTTTCACAGCAGCCACACACTGGCTTGACGTCTTCATTGAGTGATCCACTACCACCCCAAGATCCCTTTCTTGGTCTATTGCTGCCAGCACAGATCCCATCAGTGTATATGTGAAGTTGGCATTTTTTGCCCCAGTATGCATCACTTTACACTTGCTCACATTTGCCATTTTAATGCCCATTCTTCCGGTAGAGATCCCATTCTCCACTGAGGGAAGGGCATCTTTAAAACTGGGTGATTCTCACTGCTTGCCCTGGGAGGCAGGAAAGAATTTCTGCTTCCTGTTTCACGAGCGGGAATCCATCGCCTCAGTTTCTCTTTCTCCCTTGCCAGGGAGTGCAAACTTGCTAGCAGCTCTGCACAGCGATTTTACCTCAGATCAAAATGTTTTGCCTTCTACTCTCTTCTAACCTTTTCTAAACCTATTCCCTTTTTTCTGTGACCCTTTCTTATCAATTTAACTTAGTCCTGTCTTAATCTTACCCCATTTCTCCCTCATCTAACCTTCTAAAAAAAAAATTGTTAAGCGACAAAATGGCCGACGCGACTCTGAAACAAGTGGACGATTTTCTTTCGGAGTGAGAACACTATGACAGGCAGCTCACCTTGGAGCAGGACGATAGCCCGACACCATATAGCAGATGCAGACGCAGTTTTGAAGATCGGAAGCTCAGGAGGAGCCAGGCGCAGCCAAGAAAAAGCGGCTGTGAGAGCCCCAGCAAAATGGTGTGAAATTGGCGCCACCCCATCCCGAAGAAGCTGCGGAGACGCTCCGACAAGCCAGGGACGGCTTTGAAGGAGCACGGGACGTACAAGAAGACACACAGAGATCCACGGTCGGTAATGTACCTTCTAACTCATCTCAGGATGAAGGCCCCAGACAGATATCCCAAAGAGAGATTTATGATATTGTGGGGAGAGCTCTCAGGGATCACCTGCAAAACTTAAAAGTCCCTGCTACATTAGTCCATACTGGCTCCCAAGGTTCCCTGGCTAATGATTTCCAACAAGATGCCCCTGGGCATTCTCACTCTGAGTCAGAGGGGGGAGTATCATTCAAAGAGTGCAGTCATGGCGTATCCTTTCCGGGGGGGGCGCCTCGTGGGTGATGCTTTAGATAAAATACTAGTAGAAACTCGGGAGGAGAAGAAGGCTATGCCTAAGTCCCTGAGGAGAGATGGAAGGTCATTGTCATCATCCTTTCCATCCTTTCGATCATTTCATACCCTTCTCAGACATAGGCAAGACCACAGAAGAGGTAGCTGGTCCAGTGGGAGGGGATTTTTTTTCAGTAGATACTCACATTCCAACGGGCACAATAGCAACAACAAGAACGACAAGCAACAAAAACCCTTTCAACAGTGATGCCATGCCGCAGGACATAGGGGGAAGACTGCAAAGTTTCCACACACAATGGGAATCGCTCCAACCAGACATGTGGGTGTAACATCTGATTCAATTCGGTTATTGCATAGAATTTCGAAGTCTTCCCCCAGACAGATGTATCCAATCCTCCATTTCACACAGTCCAGAGAAACGACTAAGAACAGTGAAGGCCAGGAACCAGTACCACTAGAAGAACCCTGTCAGGGAGTGTACTCCATATTTTTCACAGTCCCCAAGAAAAACGGGGACTTGAGAGCCATACTGGATCTGAAGTTTGTAAACCGATTCATCATCAAGAAACATTTTAGCATGGAAACGTTGAGAGCCATACTCGAGGCTCTTTGACCTGGCTTATTTCTGGCATCAATAGATCTAACAGAAGCATATCTGCATGTGCTGATACACCTGTCCTACAGGAGGTACCTACACTTTACCTGTCTAGGAAACCATCACCAGTTTCGGACTCTACCCTTTGGCCTGGCATCAGCACCCCGAGTCTTCACCAAGGTCTTGGTGGTACTGATAGCGCACCTACGTCTGGAAGGTTTGCAACTGTTCCTTTAACTGGACGACATGTTAATCAGTGCTCCATCCAGGAATCTGGCCAAAGAACATACAGAGAAGGTGGTTCAAGCCCTAACTTCACGCGGTTACCTCAACTGGGACAAAAGCTGTCTAACACCCCAGCAAAGCCTCCTCCACTTGGGAGTAGTTATCAACACTACATGCAATACCGTCACACTCCTGGAGGACAAGGCGACCAAAATTTCCAATCTAGCCAGGGAAATATCCAAGGCATCGTCAGCCAACTGATGCTCCTGGCCCGTCTGTTGGGCCTGATGATTTCATGCTCAGATGTGTCCCATGGGCATGTTTTCATGCCAGACCCCTCCAGTGGCTTTTTTGCCCCCTCCAGTTGCAGACTCTGGTCAAGGAGGTGAGATCAGTCACAATCACGCCCAAAGTACGAACAAATCTCAGATGGTGGGCCAAAATCTCCAATCTGCAGAAAGGGCTGGAATTCTTTCATGAGGAGCCAATTCAACTTTTCACCGATGCCAGCTTGGAGGGATGGGGAGCCACCCTGGAGGGAAAGATGTCTTAGAGAACCTGGTCATCACAGGAGAAGACACTCCACATAAACATCCTGGAAATCAGTGTGATTCAGAAGGCGGCGCAGTACCGAGATGTGTCTCCAATTCTATGATCCGATTGGAGACAGGCATGATGAGAATTGAAGCTAAAATCCATCTCATGTTCTTTTATATGTGGGCCAAACTAAATATACAAAAACCCGGCCTCCTTGCAATGATTAGTCTAGACACATATCAGTCCAAATGGTCTGAGGAGGTGCAATTAAACCTAAGAAAACTAGGGTTTTCACCCCAGGATCTATTGACACTGAGCGGAGATCAGTTTAAAAAAGTAATAAGGCAGAGAGTGGAAGACACTGAGAGACAGCATGACCTCGCAAGGTCCCCTGGTTCCATAGCCTCACAGAAGTTCAGACACCTGATGACGGCAGCCCCATATCTGATGACACAGGAGGTGAACAAATTTAGAAGGACTTTCACATTAGCCAGATGTGGAGCTTTGCCATCGGCCATCCTAGAAGGTAGATATAAAAAAATTCCTCTTTCTGAGAGAGTCTGCCCGTGCAATGGTGAAGAAATTGAGACCCATGAACACGTCTTTTTATACTGCCCTCTCCATCATAAGTTAAAATCTAAGACTATTCAAGAAACTCTGAGAAATAATACAGGGCTACCTGATAAAATCTGTATCCAACGACTACTGGAAGATAGTAACACACAAACTTCGAGATGTGTGGCCAAATTTTGTGCTGCTATATATAAGGCCCGAAAGGATGTAATGTACAAATAGGTACAATTTGATAGGTAAACGTTTTAGAAGCTAGCTTGCTTACCTTTTAAGATATGGGATTTTATTGATATATTTTATGTTGTGGATTTTTCGTTTGACTGATACTGTTTTATTACAAATTTATGTTACTCTTGATTAGATGTGCTTTATTTTTGGTCAAATGACCGTAAAATAAAGATTGATCGATTGATTGAAGGCGGCCAATGCATTCCAATCCACCCTGAAGGGCATCATGTCCTCGTGCGCACGGACAAAATCTCTGCAAAAGGGGGGCTTCAGATCATCCAGACTACACCGGGAAGTGGAGCCTATCATAGCGTGGGCAGAAAGATCCTTAAAGTCCATAAAGGCGGAGCACATCCGAGGGGTACTCAACAGCGAAGCCGATTGGTTGAGTCGCCAACAACTCAACGAGGGGGAGTAGTCCCTCAATAAGGAAGTATTCAAGGAGATCATCAAGAGATTAGGGGCTCCAATTGTGGACTTGTTCGTTTCCTGTGCCAACAACCAACTGCCAAAATTTTACTCAAGATTTTACAGCAGGAGGGCAGAGCAGACGGGTGCCCTATTGAGCCCCTGGCTGCCAGGTCTCTTGTATGCCTTTCCCCTTCTACCACTACTACTGCAGGTCATACAAAAGATACACAAGGAAAAGGCATTAGTGATACTAATAGCTCTGGACTGGCCTTGGAGACCCTGGTATCCAGCTCTCAGAAAGCTCTCAACCTGTGAACCGTGGCTGCTACTGGTCCAACCACAACTTCTATTACAGGGTCCTCTCATCCACCCAGATCCAGGATGGTACAGGCTGACTGCCTGGCTCTTGAGAGGAAGTGGATCATAGATGCGGGATACAACACTGATGTAGTGTATACAGTGTTAGAAGTGCGAAGACCTTCCACAAAGAGAATCGATAACTGTTCATGGAAGGCATTTGTGAGGTGGTGCAGGAGAAAGACAATAGATCCCCTTAATCCTAGGACCACTAACATTCTATCATTCCTACAGGAGGGACTCAATCAAAAGCTCAAGGCTTCCACTCTCTGATGTCAGGTAGCTGCGATCAACATGGTGATCACTCAAGTCAAATGAACTGCCAAAGCACCTGCACATCAGAGCCTTCCTGAAAAGTGCAACCCAGATTACACCCATTACAGTGCACAGATTCCCGATGTGGCGTTTGCATGTAGTGCTGTCCGCTCTGACAAAGGCACCCTTTGAACCACTCAAGGAGGCATCCTTATCTCTGGTCAGGATGAAGACCTTATTTTTGGTTGCAGTAACATCAGCATGTAGGGTTTCAGAACTGGGAGCGCTCCCAATCAACAAAGAATTGTGCTTTTTCCACAAAGACAAAATTGTTTTGCGTCCTGACCCAATGTTTATTCCAAAGGTCAATACCTTTTTCCATAGGAATCAAGAACTACACCTACCGTCCTTTTGTCCTAATCCGTCTTGTAAAAAAGAAAAGGACTGGAACACTCTAGACATGAGAAGGACCTTGAAAATATATATTTCACACACGGAACTGACTGGAAAAACCGAAGCGCTGTTGATTTCCATCACACCAGCAAATAAAGGAAATAAGCTTTCCAAGTGAGCTATAAGTCAAGTCATCAGGCAATGCATCATTCAAGCTTACATGGCCAGTCACATTCCAGTACCTGTCGGAATCTCTGCGGTCTCCGTATGCAGTGCAGTGACGTCAGCAGCGTTTGAGAGACAGGCATCAGTTGAGGATATTTGTAAAGCCGCTACATGGTCCTCGATTTCAATGTTTGTCCGTCATTACAGACTAAACGCCTTCTCACCAACGGATGCAGTGGCTGGAAGGAGAGTGCTTCAGCAAGTGGAAAAGGAGTGATAATTTCCACCCAACAGACGTGGTCAGCTCTTGCAGGTCCCAGATTTGAAGATGCCCTTCCCTCAGTGGAGAATGAACCTTGTATATACACCGTGAGGGTTCGTTCTCTCTGAGGTAAGAAGGGCATGTTCCCCACCCAGAAGAAGGGGACTGAAGAAATGGACAATTACAAGCACCTACCTTCAAGAAAGTTTGATGAGTCACTTACCCTCCCCCCCAAAAGAAAGAAGAATGAAGAAGGACTTTAACCAATTCCTAAGGAGTCGCAGGCACCAACATTCTAATATTTCTAATATCTACATCTGTAACTGTCATACAGTTTACAGCTACCAGTTAGTTCTTGGCATGTTCTTTTGTTATAAAGTTAGCAGTTTTCTACTTGTCGTGCCCCATCCGGTGAGGCCACTCCCCCAAGAGGGGCCTCCCGTGCCTGGGCCAGGGTCACACTTTCAGGAGTTTTTGCAGAGAGGATTTCCTCGGCCTCAGACCACTCAGAAGAGGATGCGGAACTCTCCTCCTCTGAGCTGGCCAGCTTGGTATCCCTGACACAGAGTTCTGAGCAAATAGGGAACCAGCTAGCTTCCTCCTCGGCCTCCACCCTTGTGCCGTATTTATACTCCTTCCCTGTCAATTCCGCCCCCCATCCACGTCACCCGAGGTTAGAAAAGCCCCTCCCTGGCCCTCTTCCGCAGTTCCTTGTGAGCGTTTCTGCAGAGGGCGGAGCGCGCGTGCTCGCCCTGCCCTGGCTCTTCCGCTTGTCGTCAGCGGTCCGAGCCCAGGGCGGGGGCTTCCTTCTTTAGTTGCCCTCTCCCCGCCTCTGCTCCTTCCCCTGCCTTCCCTCCAAGTTGCCCATGGCCCCGGAGGTTGGAGCTCCTCCGTCGGTGTTGCCGCCCTGGGGTAGCGTAACAATGATGGACAGATGGTATAATGCTTTGTGAATTTAGTTAAGAACGCAATATGCATAAAAAAGCTTAGAATGGCATCAGAGTTTCTCTGATACTTGTGTACCTATACCCAGAATGAACCTGTAATGTTACTGAAATGTACCTCTGGCCAGGAGTTAAATGATCTGGTATAGGAAAGCTGACGAGACACCCAGGGTTTCTTAAGTGCACGCCTACATCTGAATCAGGCCTGACCAGTCATCCAGAACAGTATGTGTACATATAAACATTTTATCTGTAAATGGTATGCAAGCCTTTTGAAAGAATTGAAAATGTTTCTGGGATATAATCTAATTCTAGTTAACTGCTGTGTGCTGTTTAAGTTCAGGTTTAGGTACGTATGGATGGTTTCATGCGCCCCAGTGTACATGAAAAATGGCAACTGTTTCTGATATTCATGTTAATTAGGGACATTTAGCACTCAACTAATCTGGCCACCTGTATCCATGCCATGCTAACATTAAGGCTAGAATATTGTAACGAAGAAGAAGAGTTTATATGTTGATTTTATCTACCTTTTAAGGAGAATCAAACTAGCTTACAATCTCCTTCCCTTCTTCTTCTCAAACAAACACCTTGTGAGGTAGGTGGGGTTGAGAGAGTTCAGAGAGAACTGTGACTGGCCCAAAGTCAACCATCTGGCTTCGTGTGGAGGAGGGGGGGAATCAAACCTGGTTCTCCAGTTTAGAGTCCACAGCTCTTAACCACTACACCACGCTGGCTCTTTACATGAATCTGCCCTTGAAGTCAACTCTAAGATTCTTGTTAGTACAGAATGAAGTAGCTCAGTTATTATCAGGAGCTAGGTGGTGTATGCATATTCCCATTCTACAGTCACTCCTTTGGCTCAAGGTACTGGCTACAACGTACAAAGATCTACTTGGCCTTGAACCCTCATATCTGTAAGATTGCCTCTCCTCCTGTGCTCCACCCTGACAGCTTCTCTCATCTGTTCAGAGCTTTCTGGAGGTTGCACCCTGCAAATGGGCAAGATAAATACCCATCCATACACAGGCATTTTATTTTGTAGCACCCAACTTGTGGGATGGCCTGCCTAAGGGAATCAGGAAGGCTCCCATGTTTCTGTCACTCTGCAGACCACGTGACACAGAATTGTTCAGGAGGGCATTTCTATAAAGGTATTGAGGCTATAATGCAACAGAATGGTTCAGAAAGGTGCTTATGAATGAAGGGACTGTGGACTATACCACTGTGACTAGAATGTATGACAGTTTGCTGCATGTATTATCCTGCTGTTACTGCATTATTTTCTGCTGGTATTTTACAGTTTTTCTACATTGTATGCAATGATGTAATAACATTTTTGTATTATGTCTGCATGAATCGTGTGTGATATTCTATGCTTGTTTCAAATTGTTGTAATTCTAGTCCTGGTACATTGTATGTTAGATGTCTCATAGATTTGCATTGTGTAATCCACCTTGAGTCTATAAGAAAGGACTATAAACATAGTTAAATAAATAGTTCAATAAATTCTTTACAATCAGGGTTAGTATTAGAATAAATATGAATTCAGCAGTGAAATGGGTGCAGTCAAATAAAGAAAATTGCTTAATAGCAACCAAAAATAATAATAAAAAAACACAGCATACAGCAGAATGTCCAAAATGGTCCCTAGTCCATTGGAGCCTGCCTGTGTTACACTCCCCCCAGCATTTCACTTGGGGTTTTAGAAGCTGGCCTTAAGCTTGCTCATGCACTCCTCTCCCCCTTCGGTACATTTGTCCCCCTTCCATTTTTTTTTGTTTATGGAGAAAGTGATGGGTGGTTCAGATTATCCTGTATTGTGTTTTATTGTGTAGGGTCAGGGAGATCCTGTCCTTAAATAAATGTGGGTTCTTGTCGTCTTTTACCATTGGTAGAGGAGTGAGGGCAGGAGAAGAAACATGCAGACCTGAGTCCTGTTCCCAGGTAGTCTTGTTTCATCCCCGGTGGAATCCCAAAGATAAAGAAACATGTGACCCAGGCACATTAGTTTTTGCATTTTTTTGATAGTTAGTGTATGTTGTGCGAATAATTATTTTTGTTTGGTGATGCAGGTGTGTCGAATACCAAACAAGCATCTGTTTTCTCTGCGAGCAGGAGGTACAGGATGTTTCTGTATTCGCTTCTCTGAGGATGGCCGAACATTAGCAGCAGCTTGTGCTGGAAAAGATGGGTATCCTATTATTTGTAAGTTGGTGACACATGGGCATGTTTCAGTTTAAAGTGGAATCACAAAAGAAGCATTTTGCCCTCCAGTTGTTGTTGTTGTTTTTTGCATTAAGGCATGCATTTTGCTGTGCTGAGATGATGGCCAAGATTCAGACAGCCATGTGCCTGTGGTTTTCCAGTGTTCCCCTTCTTACTGCATGTCTTTGAGCCCCCATGAGAGAACCCCCTCTTTAGAGTGCCTGAAGTACAGTGCAGTGCATGGGGTTGCAGCAAGGTGGAAATTGGTGACCCCTCTCCCCAGTGTGTAAGCTGAAGTGTCTTCCACTCACTCACGAGGCTGTTTGGATTTGGACATTTGAAAGACTTAATAATTCTTTTCTGTAACTATTTGTTGGAAGAAGCTTTTAAGATTGAGCAGCCACACTGATGCCAATGAGCCTAAGGCTTTTATCTGAGGCCTTGCTCAGTCTTCCTCTTTTCTTTTAGAGGTGGAGAGGATGGCCCTGAAGAGCAGGGCTTTTCTGTTGTGGTACCCCAGCCTTGGAATGCTATCCCCTTGGAGGCTCACCTTATGCTGGGTTTCCAGTACTTGGTGAAGATCAATTTATTCCCCCATGCTTTAAAAGGAGGTTTGCTCTCCTTCATGTGTCAGTGTTCTCCTCCTTCTTGTTTGTTTATTGGTGACTTGTTTTTGTTTCTGCTGCATAATTCCTGGGTTTTGCTCTTTTAATGCTAAGTGATGTGAGATTTTCAGAAACAAAGATTTGGCCCCAAATTAAGCATTAAGAAAGTTGGAATCACACACACACAAGGTGGTTTTCTTCCTGCTTGAATAAGGTGGTATACTTGTATTTTTCTGTGGCTGCTCTTTTCACCATAAAAGATGACATACTGTGATCAGATATTTGATCTGAGAATGTTCGAGTATGAGGCCTCCCTGCCGAGGAGCATTTGGCAGCTAAGGTTCCTTCATGTCTGAGGGAGTTTGGCTGCTGCTAAGGGGTGCATGGCCTCTTTTCACCAAGGCAAATTTTGATTTTCAGGAAAACAAATGAGACAGTAGGCTGACCTTTCTAATTTCTTCCAGTCCAATACAAGCGGTTGTTTCAACGTCTATGTCACTAAATCCTTCCCCTTCACCAATGTCCTGAAATTGTTGAATGTTTATCTAGTGCTGTATGCCATATGGAAATGACACACTCCTTTCTTAGACAGCTTACAATCTGAGCCAGGTGAACCTCAAGCTTTAACATATACTCACCTCAAATGACTACCTGATCTTGTGTTCTGACAACTAGGAGCCAATGGAATTCAGCTGTTATACAGGCCGTGATTTGACTTTGGGACAATATCTAGCTTTATCATTGGAATTACTAGAAATATCAGTTGTATCAACTTGTACACCATAAAGAGTTTAATTTTGTTAGAAATATACTCTTCAGATTCTTTATGAAAGCAAATAGTTTCCTTTAATTTCTTTAATATTAATAATTGCACAGTTGTACATATACCTATTTTTTCATTTTGTGTTTTGAATAGTGTATGAAATTCCTTCAGGACAATACTTGAGGGAATTTTATGGGCATTTGAACATTGTGTATGATCTTTGCTGGTCAAAAGATAATCAGCATCTCCTTACTGCATCCTCAGATGGCACTGCAAGGTCAGTATAAACTTTGGCACTTAATTTTTTTATATAAACCATACATTTGTTGTGTAATTGCCTCTTTTGTTCTTGTTGTGTTAGATAATTTAGCCACATGTTTTAGTAATACTTGCTTTGTTTTTATGTGCTGTCTTGAAGATTAAAGCAGTATTGTAGCCTTTGAAAGACTGAATAATGAGATAATAGCTACCTGAAAATGCTAAGGAGGAGAAAGAACCTGACCATAAGAAAATACTTTGACATACTGTTCCTGTCAAATAATACGATTTAAAAGTGTGTGTTATTTATCATGCCCTGGGCTGGGAAAAATCCCAAAATCTGGTTCATTTGTGTGAGCTCCAAGAGCAAGAGACGGGCTGGGAATATATAAAAAAGTATTTCCTACAACTTTTGATTTCTTGGTATGTTGATGCAGATTGCACACTATCCTGGCTGGAATAATTGATTAATGCTATGATTCAGAGTTTGGTTGAGGGGATGTAAGTCCTGTATTACAGAGGACTACACTTCCTGTAATGATCCCCACATATATGAACAAACAACATGAAGAGTGTGGGGCTTTCTTGTGAATAATGTAGTTGCCATTAAGTGACCAACTGGGGTGCTTACTCCTGAATACAGCCAGTGATATAGGGGATGGCTCTAGCCTGTCCCTCAAAAATAAGCCCTCTCCTTCTCCAGCCAACAGTTTTTTTGCAGCCCTTTATTGGAAGTGAATCTGTCCGCTTGGAAGAGCTTTATTTCAAGTAATGGGCCAGATCTCTTCCTGTCAGGGGATCTACTTCTGAGCATGCTATTTCTCATGGCAGGATGGGATGTTTAGAAATAATGCTGCTTCTCTTTGTGCATTTAAACTTCCTATTTTCATAGAGCAACAGAAGCCTGTTCCAGGAGGAGGAGAAATAAAGAGGGGATAATATGTCCCTTCTGTTGTGAAAGGTGCAAACAGACCTTGAGGGCATATAGGTTTATAGGAAATGCTCATACACACTTTAAAACAATTTGTATGCTTATTTAAAAATATTAGTATAGCATAATGTACATTTTGCAAGCTTTTATTGCCCAACTTCATCCCGTTCTCAACATAACTGCGTTTTGAAAAGTCTACACGCCATTTTAAGTTCTTAAAACATGTCATAATTATTGGACTAGAACCTGCTGCCTGACAGAATGATATTAAAAAACTCAAGATTTAAAATATATGTTTTAATGAAATGGAACAGTCAGAATGTTGCAGAATGGTGGTGATATCAGTTGAGGCTCAGATAAACCTGCTGGCATGAGATCTATTCTGAGTGAGGGGGAAGAGTGAATTGGAAGCAATATAGCTCGTGGATACCAAGAGTTTTCATTTTCTGCAGTGTACGGAATATGAATGGGGAAGGCTAGGTAGCATGTAGAATTAATAATAATGTGAAACTCTGGAATAGAACCATGCATCCTGTTTTATTCCTCTGTGCTCACTGATTGGTGTGTCAGTATGTGGTTAAAATAAGTAAGAACATATGAAGTTGTGAAGTTCCATTGGTCCATCTAGCCCCATGCTCTGAGGAAGTTCTTTCCTAGCATTTGCAACTTAACATTCTTGTCCTAATGGCCTACCGGCAGAACTTCTGAAGTGTAACAAAGATTGGTAGTCAGGTGTGGCGGGAATCTTTTGACCCCCCCCCCCACCTTCTAGTTCGTTGTGCATGGTCCTTCTCTGCCTGCTTCTTACCAAAGCAACGCCAGAGAGTGTAATAGGAAACCACACCCCATGTTTTCAGGACTATCTCAGACCACACATTCATAGTAGCAAGGCATATAGGTTTATTAAAGGTTATAAGACATAGAGAAGAATAGTACTCAGACAGATTTAACAATACCCCACATAGAGACTGATACACACAACAGATAACATTTAGCAAAGTACTTTGGGTCATTCCAAAGGAGAGAGAGAATGCTTTCTCCCTGGGAAGGACAAAGAAGGGATATTTGGACTGTTCATTTATACAGAGGAGAGGGTCTCAAGTGACCCCTCCCTGTCACATTCTTAGGAAATGAGTTTTCTGCAAATCATGACTTGTTTAGAAATATCTTGTTCCATAATAATTCTTTCAGTGTCCGGATCTGCTAACTGATTGTTTTTTCATGTTCCAAAACAATCTTTTCCCTTGATTTGTTGTCTGTTTTAATAACCTTGCATAAATTTTGGGGCATCTGATGTGCTGTGGGTGATTAACTGCTAGCAATGCAATTTCTTCTGACCTTTTAGGTCAGAGTCCTGCTTGGAGCTGCTGTCAGCTAAAGGGCTGCTTTCTGAAAGTCAGGTTTTTGTGTGGTATGCAGGTGGTCATTTCCAACCCAAACTAATTTAATATAAATTAATAATATATTGAACATGAACTAATGTTCAATACTAAAAATTCTTGCGACAGTTCCCCCATTTTTGAGTTGGAAACGACCCAAACTACTTAGCGGGTTGTGTCCTGAAGGTATAAATATTGCTGGCATACATGGCATACATGGCGTGAGGCAATAAGGCATAATTATAACAGAAACAGAAATAAATAAAATCAGAATTATAATGTACACAAGTATGTTAACTCATCCTGTTAAACTTTGGAAATTAATTTTGTACCTGGGGTTTGTGATTGCATAAGTGTGGTTGTGCAGGGCGCCTCCATTTTCCTATCAGCTAGCTGCTGAAACTATTTTCATGCACCCTATTTCCTTAACTTATTGGATCCCTCCCTGTATACTTTCTAATAAATTTTCCTATCTGCCTAACCTTGTTCTGTGGAGCTTCTATAAAGCTCCTTCTTTAATGTGTGTATGGGCGTTGTAAAGTGGTATGAGGTTGCTGGGTCTGTGAATAGATGTAATATATATTGGGACCGTGTTATTACAATTTGCTATAGAGTTAAATGTTGTCATACTGAGGTCCCCCATTTGTTGATAACAAATGCTTGCTTTGCATAAACTATGTCCAGGATCAAGAGTCCTAGGGTATTTTTAAAATAACTAAATTTGGAATATTTCAGATTGGTTTGCTGGCTGGAACTGTGAACAGAACAGCCCTGTATTTTAAAGTCCTTTTACAGATTCAACAATTTCATACCTAAGCCCACAAAGAAACGAAAACAACATATCCCCCACCATCAATTGGCTTAGTACCAATTCAAAACAACACTACACACACAAGCATCTACATAGTTCCCTAAATGTTCTGGATTGTCGTGGGGTGTTGGGATTCCCTTTCTCTTTATTAAAACTTCTTGGGGATTGGTGAGGGATTTCTTTCAGAGTCTTGACCAATGGGGATACTCCTGACTATCTATCAAAAAAACTGTTTCTCACTAATCTAGATGGGAAAGCAATACTTTGTACATTTACTGTCAGCAAGTGTTCATTGTTGTAGATCAGAAACTCAAAGTTCAAAGCAAAATGAAGGCAAAAATTGTAAAACAGAGTTCCAAGCAAAGTTCAAAACAAAAGGCTTCAAGGCTCATGAGGTGTCTCTGGCGGCAGGTGGCATGATGTAGAAAAATATAGTTCTCATTGGGGCACTGGGCTGGTGGTTGCGGGAAACGCCTCCTCTTGTAGCGTAAAGAGAGGCGGGGGAATTGGGCTAGGGTATTCGTCTCCTTGGTTGGCCTGGCTCTTGGCTGGCATGTTCTGCAGTTGTCTCAGGGTTGACAAGCTTCTGTGCATGTGAAGCATGGATCCACTGGTCGTTTCCTGGACTTTGGTAGCAGTAGCTGGTATACCAGGAGCGGTTTGTGCAGCCCTTCCCACTTTGGCTGGAACTTGTGCCGGCGGCATGTCAATGTCCACACCAGGTCCCCTGGCTTGATGTTATGCCACCGTCAGCCGGTACTGATTGTACGTTCTGCACCTCTCCGTGGATGACCCTCAAAAGTATTGAAAAAGACAAAACATGTTTAGTAATCATGCTGCGTTCCTCCGCTAGGCTGGTGCAGCGAGGAGGATTAAAAGGAATAATAAAACCAAAAAACAAAATTAAAAATAAAAACAGGGATGTTTCATGGCTGTGGGAAGTGGGGTTCCCCCCCCCTCACAATCCAGTATTAGTGAATAACATAACTAATTAGTAAAGACTTAATTACTTATTACATAATCTAACTACATAACTTAACTAAATTAAAAGATTACAAGTTCCCCTAACCTCCCCCCCATTCCCATGTGGGCTACGTAGTAGGCCTCATGGGCTAACGTGTATCTCCATTTGTTAAACCATGGCTTTCCGTGTTGCCAAGAGAGGCAGCATGGTCTGCCAGGGCATTTTCATAGGTGTCAAAGGTGATTAGGTTTCCAGTAGCAACCGGAGTTCTTGGAAGGTTGCATTTACTCTCCCCCTCCTTCATATCCTGGGTGGCTGTGAGGCAGGCATATGCAGGAATGAAGGAGCTGTGGCGGTCCAAACAGTTGATTAGCAGTTCTATTAAAAGGTTGGGGCTTTTTAAAAGTTTCAAAAATGCCAAACATAAAATAAAGTAAAGAAATGGGGAAAAAATGCAAAATGACAACATGAAATAAAACTTAGAAGTACAAAGACCATAATGGATATTCCCCCTATAAAAGTTTTAATTTAGCATAGAACTGCAAAAAAACCTTCCAAATTCAAAATGCAAAAACAAAACAAAAAAACTTTTGGCTTGTCATTGTGAGGGACTGCTCTGTGCTGTTTCTGAACTGCCCGTACAAGCAGCGGGTCAGACCTGTTTTCAGGCTTTGGTTCAGGCTTTGGCTGGACTGTTACCCGTGTAGGCCCCTGCTGGAATGTCCCGCTCGCTTTCCTTTCCTCGTTCCCTCCCTCCTCTGACCTTGACTTTCGCAAGCTGAATTAACGAGCTTCCCCGATGTCTTTGATGTCTATTCAGTAGCTTAGCCCAGTGCTGTTATCACTTGGTTCCCAAAACATGTAACCGACATCTGCAATGTAGAACTGTTCATAATCTGACTCTTTTGTAATAGCTAGCACTTGCAGCTTTGACCGTGTAGGCCCTGACTATACCTGAAGCTTTCCAATAAACTTACCTGCTTCTGAATGGTCGTCTGAGCGAGTGATTTTATGGAAATAGCCCAGGGAGGTTGGAGAACCTTACAGTCACCACCACTGGGCATGTGCAGAGTGCACCTTGAAAGCAGGGGTGGGTTCCAGGTTGGGAGAGCAATGAGGCTCCCAATGCAGCCAGTTTCAAAATTGTTTTTCAAATTAAAGCAAAAATATAATTAAAAATAAAAATAGAGCTCTTGTGTTTCCTGATTATTGAGGTCCTGGTGTAAATTTGCTAAATTTAATCAAACCATAAGGTTTCTGCAAAAGGGGGCCCAAAGAAGACAGAAAGTGATGGCACCTCTGTGCTTACACAGAGTGTCGGCTTGCTTTGCAAGCCAGTGAGCAAGACCTTAAAACAAAAACAAAAAAAAAACAGTGCAAAGGAATGTGTTCCTTTACAGGCAAGGCCGTTGGGAGGAGTTTTGATTTGCCTCCAGTCGCTTCTCAAAAGTACATCTTATCTATCTCAGGCAAGGAGTAGACGGGCACTTTCAAATTACACCCGTGAACGCATTTCTACAGCACCAAGTTTGAGCTGTAGAGAGTGTCAGTGGGCCTGGTGATAGCTTTCCTCCCCCCTTTTTCTCGGAATGAAGGCAGATGGGCGGTGTTGGCAAGTCATGGCTCTGGGTGAGGTTAGCCTTTTCTTTTTGCAATTAACAGTTACCTAGACTTACATTTGAAATTTATACAACTTCTTATTTGGTCTTTGCCCAAGTTGAATGCTTGCTTCAATGTACAAAATTTATTTGTCTGAGGTGGCCAAATGATTTGAATCTGGTTCGTCGGATTCAGAGTCCAGAGTGCTAACCATTATACTGGTTCCAAGGGAGGGGCTGGTGGGCCTCAGGGGATGGATAATTCTGAGCCTTTAGAATGGGCTCATTTTTCTTTTAAGCTGTTATAGTTAATCTTTCAACTGTCAGTCTTTCAAAGAAGGGTCCTTGCTTGATATTTGGTAGGCATTTTCAAACCCTTTTTTAGTGTTAAGTTACAAGCTTCTTTTATAATTTTAGCAGCTGCATTGCTGGATCTAATAGTCTAGACAAATTTGCCATTGGTCCTGGGTGTGCCAGTCCAGATATACCTGGAAGTTTGGCAGGCACCCATCAATGCAAAATCAGATTCCCCAGTCCTTTCAATTTGGTTCCTTTACATTTGACTTCCAAGACAATAGCCAATACTTAAACCAAAATGCAAAATCAAACAGGAGAAAATTTCCTAAAGGAGGAGAGATCGGTTTTTGCAGGACTGAGGTGTACAAATATATATATATATATTTTTACTAAAGGGAAGACTTTCATTTTGCAATGAAAGTAACTTTGCTCATTTAACTTATAATATGAGGAAACTGAAATAGTTTTCTTGCCTCTCTCAGGTATGGTGGGAGGGCATTAATACACATTTGCAGTTGGAATTCAAAGCATGTTTTGGCGGGGGAGCCTGCCCCTCGGCACAGCTTTTTACACCTATTGACCAACATGGGATTTTACCGGATTCATGGCTGAATTCCATAATAATCCCGATTTTTTAAAAAGGGAATCCAAACTGTTCCAGGAATTATTGGCCTATAAATTTACTTTCTATAATTGGGAAAATTATCTGAGTGGATGCGTGCCAACAATCTTCCTGGAAAAGAGCAAATTGGGTTTAGCGCAAACCATTCCACAATCGATCGTTGTGTTACGCTGTCTTTTCTAGCCAAAAAATATTCACGCCACCCTAAAGGCAAATTATACGCTGCCTATATTGATCTTCATGTCGCTTTTGATTCTATTGTCAGGAAGATTTTATGGGAGAAATTGCATAGCCTGGGTCTTGATCAACTCCTCTGGCTGTTGCATAAACGCCATCTTTCCAATACGTGTCAGGTTAAATTTGATGAAAATGGATCTCTGACACAAAAGATACCAGTGACAAAGGCGTGAAACAAGGCTGCATCCTAGCACCCCATCTTTTCAATAAATTCCTCTCAGACCTTCCACCATACATGGCTAGATTTGATGAACATGCCCCCAAACTGAATTTGCATCCGGTTCCCATCCTATTATTTGTGCCTTCTCTAAAGTTGGCCTGAAGTGCTCCCTAGCAGCATTTGTGTCTTACTGTGAGCAGAACCTCTTATCTATTAATTTTGAGAAGACCAAAATACAGGTCTTTTCTAGATTGTGGAAATGACTGGACTGGAGAGTAGGTGGAAGAGAAATCGAACAGGTTAAAACCTTCAGATATTTGGGGGTGCTCTTCCACCACAATCTAAACTGGTCCGCCCATCGAGAGTGTTCTCTCATTTCAGCTAAGAGTAAGGTGTCTGCCATAGTTCACTTCTTCCATCAAAATGGGAATCACTTTGTCCCAGCCGCTCTAAGGATCTTTCAGGCCACCGTAACCCCCCATTTATTGTATGGAATCCCTGTGTGGATTCAGGCTTTTAATGAGGAGGTTGAACAGTTTAATTCAGTTTTCTTGCACCGTATACTTGGTATCCCTAATTCAGTCGGATACCTTACATTATGTGCCGAGTTGGGACTCCATCTCTTGGAATCTAGAGCATGGGTTTCGGCCATTAGATTCTGGTTGCATCTTCATTTTCAAACTCCACCCAATAGCCTTATAGGCAGTCTACTTGCCTTATACCTCCAAATGGTCGCATGCAGTATCACAAAAAATTCACTCTCTAGGTATTGATGTGGAGTCTATGGCCGACTCTGGGGAAGCCTACATTTTTCGGGTGATCCAAAGGAGGATCTGGGAAGTGGAACAACAAATAATAATTGCTGGAGCGAATAAGACATACCATGTTTTTTTGGCCTCACCTACTCACAGAAGACCATGGCTCAGTATTTCTCAAATTTAGTTCTCCTCCAACCTCGTAGAGTCTTTATGTTAGCTAGGCGGAATACATTTCCATCAGCTATGGTTATGAACAGTTTGATAGAATATGATTTTTTTCATGATGCTTGTACTAATGTATGCCATAATGTTGTTATTATGCCAATAAAGGTTTATGTATGTATGTAAACTTAACATTCTCTATTTGGAAATGCCAGAGCTTGGGATGCTTTGCATGAACTTGATTACTGACCGTACCTTTCCCAACAGTAAATGGATGTGGTAATTAGAATGTTACTCTGGAGAGGGGTCCAAATTCAGGTTCTCTCTCAGCACTGAAGCCCTGCTTGGGTGGCTCTGGACCGCTCACTGTCTCTTAATCTTTGCAGACCTCATTGCAGATATGGGCCAATGCAATCTCCCACAAAGCACTTTTATCACTGCCGATACATTTGCATAAATGTTACAATTTTAATACATTTATACTTCTTGGGAAACTAGGTTGGCAAATGTATAGGCACATCTCTATAGTCTTTAATTGGGGACTTTAATCAGAGTTTCCAAAGCGTACTCTTTTCTAGATGAGAGTCACAAATCCTCCATGAATAAGTGTTTCTATGTATTTTTAGCAGCTAGCAACAGGTCAGCAAGGAGAGTTGAACTAGAAGTTTTATCAGAAGCCAGAAAGTTGCGCTTGTACTTTTGTATGGTCTGCAAACTACATGGGAGCCTTTTGTTCATTTGTATCATGAGAACTCCTTTCTATCCCGTACTGTCAAATCCCAGTGAGCACAAAGTCTGTCCTGTAGCTTTCCTGGAAAACAGTCCACCAGGAAATTGTCCTATACAAATTCCAGTAAAATGAAAGGAATCTCTATAAAAATGCTGCCATTCATAGCAATGGTGCTTGAACAAGATAATTTTCAACCTGTATCTGCACCCAGAGATGAGTTACACTGTCATAAAACATTGCTAACATATTAATTTAGTCATGGTGTCATCCTGAATCTAATTACTGTTGCATCTTGTTACCTGCAAAATGGCCCGCAGGCTAAATTTGTGTTTTTCTTTCTAGATTTTGATAATACACAACTACCAGTTGGAACACATGTGACATATAATTGACAATCAGAATCACATAATGATTGCATTTCCTAAATATTGTTTCCCTTTAGAATCTGGAAAATTGAAGCCCAGGCTACATCTGCTGTGAAGGTTTTCCCTCATCCTTCGTTTGTCTACACAGCTAAGCTCCACCCAGTAGCTGACCATATTGTTGTGACAGGATGTTATGACTCTATGATTAGGGTTTGGAATGCAAAAGTGAATGAAATTCATGGTCAGCTTCTGCAAGAATTTGATGGCCACAAAAGTTTTATCAATACATTGTGTTTCGATAAAGAAGGTAGGTGTCATATATTACATTTTCTCATGCCTCCTTGCAGTGAAATTGGCAGTTATGTCATCTCTGTCACTGTATGTCATACAGAGAAGTGAAGATGAGAGTCCTGATAGTTTTGTTTGCAGTCCTTTTATTGAGAAATAATGTAAAATGATCATAAAAAGAGTCTGTGTGTTTCAGTATGTGGCCAATAGAACATACCTCACAAATATTAACCACTAAATGCTTATGCTACTTGTAGAAATCAATGCACAGTTCAAGGGGTAAATGAAAGTGCATTTTTCGGTATAAAATTATTTATCTATCTGGTCGCTTAAAACATTTATAGGCTACCTTTTCAGAGACCTGCTTGGCTCACAGCAGAAAAGATAAAATCATATACCATAGCTCATTGAAATTAACAACTATTAAAATAAAACATAAAAACAAAAGACATAAAGCATATAACAGCCTGGATCAGGGATCCCTAACTTTTGTTCATGTGGTTACCTTGGGCATTTTGAGAGGGTGAGTACCACCCCAGAATGACTTCCACAGGAGGTGGAGCTAAGCCCAAAGTGGGTGCCTAAGGAGGTGGGGCAAAATGGAATACCTTACACCTCCTGAGAAGATGGGGGAATGAAACCACACACTGAGTAAAGAAAGCCCAGATATTAACCAGTCTTCCTGATCCTTCAATGGAAAACACTTTCATTTGAGAGAGGGCAGCCAATAGCAAGTCCAGCCTTACAGTGGCCTTGCCCACTTTCTGAAAATCTCTGTGGACACCAAGGGAAGTACTGGCTGGCGCCATAGTGCCCACAGGCTCCCAATTGGGGAACCCCGATGAAGAGCATAAAACATTTGGCAGGCTAAACGATTCTCATAACCATCCTTAGGATAGAAGCGCATTGTAAAACCAGGTAAAAAAGATCAGACCCTAAGTTTTAGTCTGGCACTTAAAAGAGAGTAGGGAGGCGCCAGGTGAACCTCAAGGGGAAGGGGCATCTGGCAGATGAGGGGCCACTACTGAGAGAGCACTATCTCTGGTCGGTGTCTGCCTCACATCTGCAGACGAGGGAACAGAGAGCAAAACTTGAGAGGAGGTGTGTGGTGGGCTTGATAGGACAGGAGAAGGTGGTCCTTGAAGTATCATGGCCCCAAACCATTTAGGTGTTTGTAAGTAAAAAGCAGTGCTTTGCATTATGCCTGGAAATAGATGGGCCATGATATTGTGATTCATATTGTACTTTACTCAGAAAATGCAGTGTCCCCACCACAATGTGGGAAAATATGTGCATTAGAAATAGGAGAAAGTATGTGTTTAATTGCTCAGAATAGATGATGGTGATGAAAGGCCCTGACAAGACCTGAAACTAGCTGGACAGAAAATGTGACCTTGGCAGTTGAGCCCTCTGCAGAATTCTTTTAAGCCCCTTGACTTTAGTGAAGTTAGAAGTGTTTAAGTCAGCTCAGTGTTGCACTGCTGGTGTGCAAAAACAGTTTTAGGAATTGTTAAAGATATTAGCTAACTGTGAGACTTAAGATCGATTATACTTACTATAATTCCCCCCCCCCAGTAAATAAGTAAATAGTAGACATGTGGGAGAAGGCAATTTGCAAATTTGCTGCTAGAAATATTGACATAGCATCTGCAAACGTGAGCGCTTTGTGCAGTTTGAAGCAATCCTCTGTGAGAGTACTCAGTGAAGAGTGAAGAGTAAAAAGAGCCAAGGAATGCAAAGGAATAACCTCTGGAGGAACTTACAGGAACTTAAGACGTGAGGAAGAAGTGCCGCAGGAACTGACATTTGAAAAAGCAGGAGGAGAATCAGGGAAGGTTCAAAGCTGGCAAGACTTTGTATCTTTTTCTGTAGGCATCACTGCACTGTATGTTGCAAAAACCAGTTGCAAAAAGATAGGATAATCCTATATGATTGTGGTTATGGCTCATTTTGTTGTCATAAGCCTTGGCTCAGAAGAGAGATTTGACTAGATAATCATATCAGAGACTTTTCTGTTGCTACAGTTATTAGTATAACTGGCTGCATCTGAATGTCTTAATAAATTGTGATTCAGTAGAAGTTTGTTGGCATTGGGCATAGATACAGCTTGTTTGTGGTGTTCGTGTGCTTCTCTTAACTTTTCTCCGTCTCTTACTTGCAGAGCTTGATTGAAAACTTCCCGGTTCATCTTGGCATCCAAATGCATGTGCCTGGGGCAAATTGGGGTTTGTTTACTACCCTCAAACTGAGATAAAGCTGAGTTTGGGGGCTGGGTGACAAAACTCCAGTTTGCTTTTAGACATCATAATGACTTGAATCTTGATCAGATCCGAACATTTTTAGTCAAGCTCCACACGCTACAAGAGAAGGGTGGTACAAGTGGAGCATGTGAGCACAGAAGACATGCTATGTTTCTGCCCACTGTAGACAAATTTCTGTTCATTTTGATGTTTGAATACAGCTAATACCAAAATTACTAATTCATCATACTAAATTCACTAACTATTATTTTCTAGGCCTACACATGTTCTCTGGAGATAGTACAGGGCTGCTAATCATCTGGAATACTATCATGAAAGGAAATTCTCAATCATCGATCCAACTCTGGGGGATTGATAAGGTATATGTGTGTTGTGTTAAGTGCCGTCAAGCTGCTTATGAATTATGGCGACCCTATGAATTAATGACCACCAAAACATCCTATCATTAACAGCCTTGCTCAGGTCTTGCAGACTGAGAGCTGTGGCTTCCTTTATAGAGTCAATCCATCTCATGTTGGGTCTTCCTGTCTTCCTGCTGCCTTCAACTTTTCCAGGCATTATTGTCTTTTCCAGTGACTCTTGTCTTCTCATAATGTGACCAAAGTGCAATAGACTCAGTTTAGTCATTTTAGCTTTTATGGAGAGTTCAAGCTTGATTTGATCTTGAACCCACTGATTTGTCTTTTTGGCAGTCAGTGGTATCCCTAAAGTTGTCCTCTACATCACATTTCAAAGGAATGAACTTTCTTCCTGCCAGCTTTCTCCATTGTCCAACTTTCACACCCATACATAGTAATGGGGAATACTATGGCATGAATTAACTCAATCTTGATTGCCAGGGACACATCCTTACACCTAAGAATCTTTTCTAGCTTCTTCATGGCTGCCCTTCCCAGTTTCAATCTCCTTCTGATTTCTTGGTTGCAGTCCCCCTTGTGGTTGATGATGGAGCCAAGGAACAGAAAAATCTTGAACAATTTCGATTTCTTCATCGTCAGCCTTAAAGTTGTGTCATTACTTTTGTCTTCTTGATGTTCAGCTTTAATTCTGCTTTGGGGCTTTCTGCTTTAACCATCAAGTAGTCGTTTTAAGTCTTCACTGTTTTCTGACAGTAATGTGATATCTACATATCACAAATTGTTAATGTTTCTTCCACCAATTTTTACTCCACTTTCATCTAAATGGAATCCAGTTTTCCTTATGATATGTTCCAGATTGAACAGACAGATAAATAAAATATATCATTTTCTGATAACTTTGCCAACTGGAAACCGTTCTGTTTCTCCATATTCTGTCGTAACAGTCGCCTCTTATCCAGAGAATAGGTTGCATCTTAAAACAATCAGATGCTGTGGCACACTCATTACTTTTAAAACCAACCATAGCTTTTCATGATCCACACAGTCATAAGCTTTGCTGAAATTCTCTTGTGTTCTCTAGTAACCAACATAAATTTGCAGTGTGATCTCTAGTGCTTCTTCCTTTTCTGAATCCAACTTGAACATGAGGCATTTCTTATTCCATATATGGTAACAGTCGTTGTTGTAAGATTTTGAACATCACTTTACTTGCGTGAGAAATTAGGGTATATAGTGAGGTTTAATTAGCAAAGTAACTTTTACATAAGCAATAGATTAAGACATGCAATTTTTATCAAAGGTGTTGAGTGCTAATAGGATGTGTGTGTGTGTGAAGTGCCGTCAAGTCATTTTATAAAAAAATCATTTTATAAATGATTTGGATGAAGGAATAGAGGGGATGCTTATTAAATTTGCAGATGATACTAAATTGGGAGGGGTAGCAAATACGGTAGAAGACAGAGCCAAGATGCAGGATGATCTTGACAGGCTGGAGAAATGGGCTAGAACTAATAAAAAGCACTTCAACAAAGACAAATGTAAAGTTCTGCATTTAGGTAGGAAAAATCAAATGCATAATTATAGGATGGGGGAGACTTGTTTGAGCAGTAGTGTGTGTGAAAAGGATCTTGGGGTCTTAGTAGACCAAACACTGAACATGAGTCAGTAGTGTGATGCTGTAACTAAAAAGGCAAATGCAGTCTTGGGCTGCATCAACAGAAGTATAGTGTCCAGATCACGCGAAGTGATGGTATCGCTTTACTCTGCTCTGGTTAGACCTCAACTAGAGTACTGTGTTCAGTTTTGGGCACCACAATTTAAGAAAGATGTAGACAAGCTGGAACATGTCCAGAGAAGGGCAACAAAGATGGTGAGGGGTCTGGAGACCAAGTCCTATGAGGAAAGGTTGAAGGAGCTGGGTATGTTTAGCCTGAAGAGGAGAAGACTGAGAGGGGATATGATAACCATGTTCAAGTACTTGAACGGCTGTCATATAGAGGAAGGTGCCGAGTTGTTTTCTGTTGCTCAAGAAGGTCGGACCAGAACCAACGGGGTGAAATTAAACCAAAAGAGTTTCCATCTAGACATTAGGAAAAAATTTCTAACAGAGCGGTTCCACTGGCTTCCTCAGGAGGTGGTAAGCTCTCCTTCCCTGGAAGTTTTTAAGAAGAGGTTAGATGGCCATCTGTCAGCAATGCTGATTCTGTGACCTTAGGCAGATGATGAGAGGGAGGGCATCTTGGGCATCTTCTGGTCACTAGGGGTGTGGAGGGGGAAGGTAGTTGTGAATTCCCTGCATTGTGCAGGGGGTTGGACTTGATGGCCCTGGTGGTCCCTTCCAACTCTATGATTCTATGAAGTCGCAGCCGACTTATGGTGACCCCTTTTGGGGGTTTTCATGGCAAGAGACTAACAGGTGGTTTGCCAGTGCCTTCCTCTGCATAGCAACCCTGGTATTCCTTGGTGGTCTCCCATCCAAATACTAACCAGGGCTGACCCTTCTTAACTTCTGAGATCTGATGAGTTCAGGCTAGCCTGGGCCATCCAGGTCAGGGCTAATAGGATGCTTTGGGCTTATTTTATATTTATAATTTATAGTGGCTACTGGGAACTTAAAATGTGTTTGTTGCTGAATAACCCAGGGGTTTTCACATACTTTTTGTGTCTTCTGCACATATTTGTCTTTTACCTGTAATTTTTCATGTCAAAACATCTTCTAGTGCCAGAGTGGTCTAGTGGTTAGTTTTGGCCTAGGATTTGGGGAATTAGAGCTGTGCATGAAACATGATGGGTGACCCTGGGCTAGCCACTGTCTCGTAGCCTAACATGCCTTACAAGGTTTCTGTGAGGATAAAGTGAGGTGAAAGAGAACTTCTGAGTTCCTTGTAAGAAGGAAAGAATAAAAAAATAGATAGACAGGTAGATACACATCCAAGATTCATTTTTTTCTGATAACCTGGGATACAGGTCTGTTGTCTAAGAATGAAATGCTTTAAAAATGACTTCATTTTTCTATATTCTCTCTCTCTCTCTCTCTCTCTCTCTCTCTCTCTCTCTCTCTCTCTCTCTCTCTCTCTGTCTGTCTGTCTGTCTGTCTGTCTGTCTGTCTGTCTGTCTTTGGAGTGTCTCAAGTATAAATAATGACGTACTCCTACAGCAGATGCACTTTGTGCAGCCCACAGAAGAATAATTGTTCTCGGTCCCACTGTTGTCGATTTCTCTGAATTCACGATATTGAGTTTTAGGAAGGGGATGGTAAAGGCTGGAGTTCTGTATGTATACAGGAAGCAACTATGAGATTTGCCCAATTACAAACAGCTTTTCTTAGTAAATCGGTGTAATTTAGAAGGAATCTCTCCTTGAAAGATCAGGAGTATGGCATGGGTATTCTTGATGCCCAGGTGGTGTTAGTGGACAGAGATGCATTTTATTGGTTACATGTAATTATGGTAAAGACCTGTAGAGATGTGCTTTGCCTATGGAACTCTCTTCCCTAGACCTGCTGATGTTCCCTTCCATCTTTAGGAGTAGGGAAAGCTGGTTTTATGTTGCCAGCTCTCGGTCCAGTTTCAAATGGAACATGCATTTTAAGATGTTGATTTTATAGAATGCTTTATGATTTTATTGAGGTTTGTTCTTGTTGTGACGTGATTTGAATTAAATTGTAAGCAGCTTTGAGTAGAACGGTGACCTGTATGCTTTAAAATGAACAAAAATAAGTGGAATGTACTGTAAGGCATTCATGTTTTCACTAGCTCTAGTGTTTTTATAGGAAATACAAGAAGATGATATTAAAGGGACCCCAATCAACCATTTAGAGGTACATCCAAATGGAAGGCGTTTATTGATCCATGCCAGAGACAGCACTGTGAGAATTATGGATCTTCGAATGTAAGCACTGCAAAACATCTTAACATTCAGAGTTCAGATTTAAAGGCCAATTTACTATTCAGCTTTTCCATTTAAAATGCACACACTTTTAAAAGCTTAAATTGCTGCATCGTTCCTGGACAGTAATAGGAAAGTCTTCTTGGACTTCTGGGATGTCCCTACATTGTAGTCACAAAACAGAGTCCAATTAGATTCTTTACCTGAAGGAGGAGTGTGCTTCCAACCAACTGTGTAAACCTGAGCAGAGTTATACCCTTCTAAGCCCATTCACTTCAGTAGACGTAGAAGGGTATAACTGTTTAGGATTATATTGTAAGTCTGTTTTATGAGCTGTCAGGAAGAGTTCTCACTGGCTCTGACGTCTTGGAGGAATTTGAGCCAATGATTTGTTTACTTTTTGAATCTGTAACAACCTTTCCTTTTCCCATTTTAGCTAGGGAAAACTGAACGACAACTGAACTGGGGTTGGGGCTCAGAGGTAGAGCATCTGCTTTGTATGGCAGAAGGACTTGAGTGGCACCCATTGCCCAAAAACGGCCTTTTCCTCCCCTTCCAGCAGGTGCTCCTGGGCTGCCTGTCAAGGAGTTGGACTCAGGTAGAAACTGACCTGTAGCTTGGTGGAGGCTACAGGGAAAAGCCCAAGGTGGCGCTGGCATCTCTCCAGAAGGAGCAGAGAACCTGCCACGACGACACCATCACTCCGGCTTCCTTTGAACTGCCACCAAAAAAGGTGGCCCAGACAAGCTTTCTTTTGAAGTTTAGTATAGCCTCACTTAATCATATTTGTGTATTCTCTGAGGTAAATCTGTGTCACAACTCCCAAGGGAGGGCCATCCTGAAGGACGAGGGTGTCCTCTGGCCCCGTCCTGGAATAATAGTTCACAATAAGCTGAATTCCACTTTATAATTGAAACTTTTGGATGACATGTCTCAAAATGTTTTTTAAAAAGGGGTGTTGGAAATAGTTTTAAAGCAGTAACTGTGTTTGGGAAATATTTATATATATTCTTTTTGTTTGTTTGTTTTAGCTTTGCCACAAAGAAATATATTGGTGCCACAAATTATCGTGAGAAAATTTGCAGTACCTTAACGCCGTGTGGAACTTTTCTTTTTTCTGGAAGTGAAGATGGTGTAGCATATGTCTGGAATCCAGAAACGGGTATGAGAGTTGATTATTTTATACCCTGGGAGATGGAATCAGGTCTTTCCTTTAATGGTTTGTTCAATATGGCTTAGATGTCTGGATTCAGAGGCAGCAAGTTCTAATTTGCTCAGGCAATTGGGAGTTGGTGTGAACCCCCAATATTTCTATCCCAGTGGCTCTGTGCAGCTCACAGAGAGCCACATTTGCAATTACCACCAAGCAAAAAAGCCATGTTTACTTCCTCTCCTGGCATGAGGCTTGCACAACAGGGAGGCTTGATTACCCATTCTTCCAGTGGCAGCTGTTTCAAGGCAGGAACCACCTGCCAACCACAAACCCCACCAGTCAAGGGCCTTGCCCACACTCCTGAAACATGGGGCAGGTGGCACATTGAGGAATGGTGTTCAGAAGAGCCATAGGTGCCATGTCAAAGAACCACCTGTGGTTTCCAAGCCACTGAGTACCACTGCTCTATCTCATTCTATGCATGAAGAGAGGAGGATAAGAAGGAATGGGGTGAAGGGAACCTGTAATCACACTCCTCAAGTTGTGTGAATTCCTGTCATGGCAAAACAGAAGTTTGTGACTTAGCATGACATCTGAATGCAGCTTTTGACTTCTGTTCATGGTTTCCTAGCTCCACTGAGCCAAAGATCTACCCTTTTGAATTAAGCTTGCAAATAGCTATTGCTAATGTTTAATGAATTTCCCCGTGGTGCAGAGTGGTAAGCTGCAGGGCTGCAGTCAAAGCTGTGCTCACAACTTGAGTTCGATCCCAACAGAAGTCTGTTTCAGGTAGCCTGGTCAATGATAGATAGATAGTTTATTTGCGGCCCTTGGCCAGATAAAACAAGATACATGGACTAAAATGGTCTTACCGACAAAGGTTTACAGTCCGAGTCTTAAATCACTTACAAAAATAAAAATAATAAAATAAATAACATCCAAGTTACATCTGCCATTTGAACTAAGAGACTACTCTGTGGCAACGAATTTTCATTGCAGCCGTACAAAATTTTGCTACCTGAGAGGTGATTGACAGATTATTTCCTTGTAGAAGCTTTTCTGTCTTTTCTCTTTCCCTGTTGGGTCCCATTCTCAGTATGAGGGGCTCAATAAACTTAGAACGGGGTATAGTGTAAAAGTTGCAGTTCAGGAGAACATGTTCAGTGGTTTCTAAATCCCCGGATTTGCAGGGGCAAGTCTCTCTGCCTTGGGTATCTTCTTGAATTTCCCCTCTAACATAGCAGAAGGTAAGGCTGCACACCTAGCCAAGGTAAAAGCCCTCCTATATTTGTTTATCTCTGAGTAACAGAGATAGGCTGCCAGTGCAAGAATAAATTTGGAGTGGGGGAGAGCCATAAATAGGGGCACTCTTGCTAGATCTACTTGTCGCTCGATATCTTTAACCCTTTGGTTTATAGTTGACTTAGCTTGATCCCACCCTAACTGAAGTAGCGCTAGGGGGGTAAAACCCAGGTTATTTAGTTTGTCTTCAATGGCTGTTATCCACTTTGACCTAAAGGTATCACAAAGAATCAGTGGAAGAAGACCCTTGGGGTTGAAATTAAATTTCAGCCAGAGATAAAGCGAGGACAAGATAACCCTTGCCTCCACCTTCATCATGCCAGTTTCTAAATTGATCATAGCATTTGATACACATCTTGGCAATTGCAGGGCAGCTCTAAGAAACTTGGATTGCACTCATTCCATGGGAATAAGACAGGGTGGAGAGTCAAGTTGTGTTCCATATAACATTTGTGCTAGGGTTTTCGCCTGAAAAAGTTTAAGGGCGGCTGGAATATAGTGTGCCCCTTCAGTCCAGAGGAAATTTATTATTGAACGGGCTGATCTTTCCCCTAAATTGGGAACATAGGTATTATGGGCCAGCTTGGAGCCAGATGTCTGGATTGTCGTTCCAAGATATTTGAATTGGATTACCTGTTCCAACCTATGGCCATTTATGCTCCACCTCTTATAATTAGGGCGATTACCAAAAGCCATTATTTTTGTTTTGTCATAATTAATAGGCGTTCCTTCTCACAGAACGTTCCCGCTCTCACTAGCGCCCTCCTTAGGCCAACTGGGGTTCTTGAAAGAAGTACCGCGTCATTGGCATAGAGCAGAATATGAATATGCCTGTCCGCTAGTTTAGGTGGATGTAAATCCGGTGCGTTCAAGGAACTGACTATGTTATTAGCCTGATCAATGCTGACTCAGCCTTCCATACTTCCGAGGTTGGTAAAATGAGTATCCAGCTTGCTGGGAGTAAGGTGTAGATGACTGGGGAAGGCAATGGCAAACCACCCCATAAACATAGTCTGCCTAGTAAATGTTGTGATGTGACGTCACCCTATGTGTCAGTAATGACCTGGTGCTTGCACAAGGAACTTACCTTTACCTTTTACCTAATGATTTTTTGTGCCTTTCCTTTTTTAAACTTGGCACTATATGCTTGTGGTATTTCACTAAACTGTTTGTATTCTTCTTGGCATGTCTTGTATGATATATTTTCCAAAAAATTCCACAGCACTAAAAACTGTTTGGGCCACCGTATTGAATTCTTGCTATTATTCTTGTCTTTCATTTGCCGTGGAATATCTTGGATTTATGATTTTGTGAGCACTTGTCCCGTGATAATCCTATAAACAACATCCACAGATTTTAAAACAAATGATGTTTTTATAAAAGTGGCTTGTGTGCTAGTGAGAAAGGGATAGTGTTCGATTTTTTGTATTCTAATTTGTTCTTAAGATTGGTTCACACAGTTCATCTTCTGTCTTCGGTGCAGCCCCACATGTGGGACTGCGCCTGCGCGCAGGCCTACCGCCGAAAAAAACTTATTAGCCTTAAGCCTCAGACTCGGGGTGCCCCTCCCACCTCAGGCGGGGCCGGTCTTCGTGCCGGAATCGCCCGCATGCTGCTGGGCGGGGCATCCCCCTCCCACCTCAGTTCCTTTTTTGCCGCCGCCAAGTTAGGAGCTTTTCGCCTTACTTCAGCTTTACCATTTGTACAAGTTCGTAAGTCTTTGGTTGCCGTCTGGGCCCTCCTGGCCAGCTTCCTCCTTCCCGCTATTGGCAAAAAAAATTAATAATAATAATAAAATAAAAAATATTGAAACTAAAGGACGTAAAAGGAACAATCTATAAATATACGGAGAGCCCTTCTCTATCCCGGTCCTCTCGTCTGTGCACCGAGAGCCGCGATGGCCCCCAAGACCCCGTTTAAACTTTGCACGAAATGCTCTGCAAAGATGCCACATTCCGACCAGCATCAGCTCTGCCTAAGCTGCTTGGGCGAGGGGCACAACGTCTCAAAATGTGCAATTTGTCAAGGTTTCTCTTCCCGCTCCCGCAATGCTCGCGCGGACCGGCTGAACGCTGAACTTTGGAAGAAGGCTCTTTCCGCCCCCTCCCCATCCGCGGGCTCCAGAACCCCGGGAGGCGCGCACTCCGTACGCTTGGCACCGACACCCGGTCCCAGCTCAGCACCGAAGTCGCCGGATCCGACCCATGTGCCCAAGAAGCACAAACATAAGACCAAACACCACGACAAGCCCTCCGGTTCCAGCCGCTCGGCGCCTAAGAGGTCCGCGCCCATCCAGAAGACCCCGGATCCGAGTCTCCAGCCCTCGGTACCACTGGTACCGAGGACACCATCCGAGTCTCCAGCCCTCGGTACCACTGGTACCGAGGACACCATCCTTCCCCTCCAGCTCTCCTCTTCAGTGTTTCTCTGACCTGGAACTGGATCCCGCGGAGGACCCCCTCCTGATCTCAGATCCTATGCTCCCGGATCCAACGATCGTGGTACCGAGTCCTTCGGTACCGCAGCAAGTCCTTCAACCTGCATCTTTGGCCTCCACCCCCTCCATCTCTCCAGATCTAGTTAAAGACTGGATAGAATTCTGCAGGTTCAGACAGATGACTGCACAAGGGGAACCAGTTGTCCTGAGAAACACCTCAACTGCCCCCTCCTCTTACTCCACTATCTCAGAGATCTCCCAGACCTGGATCTGAACGAGGCGACTCAGAAACCAGAGGCTCCCCTGGGAGCTCTGAGGAGGTCTACGAACCATCCCCTGATGAACTGGTAGGCGACACAGAGGCCATATCTCCATCAGAGGACTTAAAGCTCAGAACTGAGCAAATGATTAGGATGGCCGAGGCCCTTGATATTAACATCTCCACTCCTGACAACAAGCCGAAGGACAAGATCCTCAGCCGCTTGTACCCCGACTCTCCAGGGATTGCTGCCTTCCCAATCCTGGAGGGCCTCTCTGAGATTGCTAGCTCAATATGGAAGAAGCCGGCTTCATCACCCGCGTCTTCAAAGAAGATTGAAAATCTTTACAGGATAAAGCCGGAAGCAGCTGAGTTTCTTTTGGTTCACCCCCCTCCTTCCTCCATAGTAGCGAGTGAAATGCAATCCAAGCAAAGACAGGGCCTGCACTCCACGCCTGCGGACAAAGAGAGTTTAGATCAACTAGGAAGGAGAACCTACACCTCTTCAGCCCTAAGCTTCCGCATCGCTAATTACCAAACCATTATGGGGGGGTACCAACTCTTCCTATGGGAAAAGGCAGCCCCTCACATCGAGCTTCTCCCAGAAGAATCCAGAAATGCCCTGCGCCTTATCCAATCTGAGGCTACTCGCCTATCAAGACAAGAGATAAATGCGGGCAAGCACGCTGCAGATGTGGCAGCCAGAACCATGGCTTCGGCCATTACTCTGAGGCGACATGTATGGCTCCGCTCAACAGCTCTCCCAATGGACACAAGATCCATCATTGAGGACCTCCCTTTTGAAGGCGTCACACTATTCGCGTCCTCCACCAACGAGTTCCTCACCAACCTGAAGAAAGATCGCCAGACTGCTGGATCCTTGGGAGTAGCTCAACCCTTCCAATTCCAACAACAGGACAGGGCTCAGTTCCGTCAGCAGACCTTCAGCTCATCCTCCTTTCCCAGATACCAACGTTACCAGCGGTTCCAGCCGTATCCTACACAGGGAAAATTTCATCAGTCCAGTCAGCAAAGCCAGCGCAAACAGTCCTTCAAACCATGGCCCAGCCCCAATGTCCAGCACAAGGACCAGAGACAATCTGGTCAAAAATTCTGACTATCTCCCCAGACCTGCCCAGAGGAACTGCCTTTCCTGGACAGGCTGGCTAAGTTCCAGGAGGCCTGGAGTACCATATGCTCAGACTCCTGGGTTCTAAAAGTTATCTCTGAGGGCTATCGCCTGGAGTTCAACTTTACTCCAGTTTGTTCCCCTGCCTTGTTAGCAGGCGATAACCCGTTTCCTGAGTTTGCACCCCAAGTAGAGGAACTCCTCCAAAAAGGTGCAGTTCAAAGAGTTATTCCACCATGTTCTGGTTTCTTCTCACGAATCTTCATGGTCGAGAAGAAAGATGGGGGATCCAGACCCATCATTGACCTCAGATTGTTAAATAAATGTTTAAGGATTTCAAAGTTCAGGATGGTTTCCTTACCCTCTGTTATGGAGCTTATCACACCCAACACCTGGTTTGCGGTCTTAGACCTTAAGGACGCATACTTTCACGTGTCCATTCACCCTGACCATAGAAATTCCTCATGTTCCGCTATGGTTCAGAATTTTTCCAATACACGGTCCTCCCCTTTGGTCTTGCAACAGCCCCCAGTGGTGGCTCTCTGAACCTAACCTATTGAGGGGCGTACCTCTGGGCTATTGGACTCCCGAGTTTACCCTCATGACTGATGCCTCCTTGGAGGGTTGGGGGAGGGCACTGTGGATGCCATTCCATCCAGGGAAGATGGAGCGATAGAGAAGCCTCTCTACATATTAACATGCTGGAACTAAGAGCTGTACGTTACGTACTTACCTCCTTTACAGATATCCTCCGTGGCTCCAGAACACTCCTGCAGTCAGACAATTCCTGTACGGTGTTTTATATCAACAAACAAGGGGGGACAGGCTCCATCCCCCTTTGCAGAGAAGCCCAGAGGGTCTGGGGGTTAGCCCTAGCAAACGACATACACTTAAGAGCCATCCACATAGCTGGAGTACACAACACGTGGGCAGACTCCCTCAGCAGGGAATTCCTTACCAATCACGAGTGGGAACTACAGGACGTTTTCCTTCAGCCCATTTTTCAGTCTTGGGGTTTCCCTCAAGTCGACCTTTTTGCCACCAGAGACAACAAGAAGGCGGAGAGGTTTTGCTCTCTGGCAGGGAGAGATCCAGATTCCTTGGGAGATGCCTTCCAAATCACCTGGACCAACTCCCTGTTCTATACCTTCCCTCCTTTCCCTCTTCTAGCGAGAGTCTTAGGGAAATTGATAGTGGACAACACCGACTGCATCTTAATAGCCCCTCGGTGGCCGCGACAAATCTGGTTACCCAGCTGACACATCTAGCCAAGGGAAATTGCAGGACCCTGCCTTGCCATCCGAACCTCCTTCGCTGCGGCGACCTGGCTCACCACGACTTGGAGAGACTCCATCTTACAGCATGGAGGGTCTTTCCCGCTCACATGTAGGCCTTTCCCAACTGTTCAAGAGGTCATTTTGCAGGCTCGGAGACCCTCGACTCGCTACTCTTACGATATAAAATGGGAAAGATTTCGGGCATGGTCAGAGTCCAAGGGTTATTCACCCTTTCTGTGCCCACTCCCCAAGGTCCTCGACCACCTTTTAGAGTTGACCACGAGAGGCCTCTCGGTCTCCTCGGTGCAGGTCCATCTCTCAGCCATTTCAGCCTTCCACGACAGGGTAGAGGGCTATACTACCTTCTCTCACCCCTTGTCCAAGCGGTTCTTAAAGGGCCTTACTAACTTGTTCCCCCCAACTCCCAAGTTAACCCCCAATGGTCTTTGTCTTTGGTATTAGCGAAGCTTATGTTGAGCCCCTTTGAACCCATAGGCCAGGTTCATTTCTCATTCCTATCGGCCAAGGTAGCCTTCCTGATTGCGGTCACCTCAACTAGAAGAGTGAGGGAGTTAGCGGCATTACGTGTGGATGACCCTTTCCTCAGAGTCTATACAGACAAAGTCATCCTTCACCCCAGTATCAGGTTCAAACCTAAAGTCATTTCTGCTTTCCATTTAGCTCAGGATTTAATCCTACCAGTCTTTTTTCCCTCCCCAACTTCCCGGGCAGAAAAGACACTTCACACATTGGATTTGAAAAGAGCCATTCTTTATTATATTGACAGAACTAAACATTTTAGAAAGTCCAAAGCCCTGTTTGTCTGTTATCAAGGCCCCAAAAAGGGCTCCCCAGCATCTGCCCAATCCATAGCACGATGGGTGGTCTCTGCTATCAAGATTGCCTACCTTCAAGCACAACTCCCATGTCCCCTAGAGATCAGGGCTCATTCCACTAGGGCACAGGGTTCGTCTGCCGCTCTCCACAGAAGGATCCCGATTGGTGAGATCTGTAAAGCAGCCACGTGGGCGAGCGAGGATACATTTGTGAAGCACTACACACTCGACCTGCAGGCCAGAAAGGATGCAGCAGTGGGCAGAGCAGTTCTTCAGTCGTTATTCTCATAGTCGACCCCACCTCCTCATGGGTAAGCTAGTCAAAATCCCACATGTGGGGCTGCACTGAAGACAGAAGATGAAAACAGAGTTGCACTTACCTGTAACTGCTGTTCATTGATGTCTTCGGTGCAGACACACATCCCTCCCTTCCGACCCCGCTGTCGACCTAAAAGAAAAAAGAAAAGAAAAGAAAGAAAAAGATAATAGATGTTAGTACATGTTCACCTTACTTACCTGCTTTGGCTTTGGTCGGCGGCGGGCAAGGAACTGAGGAGGGAGGGGGATGCCCCGCCCAGCAGCATGCGGGCGATTCCGGCACGAAGACCGGCCCCGCCTGAGGTGGGAGGGGCACCCCCAGTCTGAGGCTTAAGGCTAATAAGTTTTTTCCGGTGGTAGGCCTGCACGCAGGCACAGTCCCACATGTGTGTCTGCACAGAAGACATCAATGAACAGCAGTTACAGGTAAGTGCAACTCTGTTTTTCTTGACATCTGTGTAGCTGTGGTTCCTTCTTAACTACACATGAACTAGCAATAACAGTGATAAGTTGTTGTTAGTAGTAGTAGTATTACTGGAGAAGCAACTTGCAAGATTAGTTTTTTCAATGAGTAGGGCTTTTTCCAATCACTGTGATCACAAGAATTGCTGCAACTACCTCTGCATACAGTGTGATGCAGACTGATGGATATTGTTGTTTGGGAAAACAAAGTAATTAATTTGCATTTGAACTGGAGTGTATTAATTGTATTTTCACAAAGGCATAATGTGTGTGTAAAATGCTGTCAAGTCGTAGCCGATTTATGGGGACCCAGTAGGGTTTTCAAGGCAAGAGACTAACAAAGGTGATTTGCCAGGGCCTTCCTCTGAATAGCAACCCTGGTATTCCTTGGTGGTATTCCTCCCATCCAAGGACTAACCAGGGCTGACCCTGCTTAACTTCTGAGATCTGACAAGATAGGCGTGGCCTGGGCCATCCAGGTCAGGGCACGTAATAGGTAAAGGTTAATATTGCTTAAAGTGCTTTTCAGCACATCTTCTATGGCTGATGTCCATATGTTAAAAAGTCAGTGCAGAATGTGTGGGTCTCTGATGTGTGAAAAGAAAAGGCCGTTGTTAATGTCTTCATATTAGATTTATGAACTGACTGATGGCCATGCAGTAGGATAGATGTGAAGTTGCATTTCAGCTTCCTGTGCTTTGTAAGGCACCTGTTATCTTGGTCTTCGATACAATAGCTATAGTCACAGAATTAAAACCTTTTGCAGGCTATGAAGGGTGATGAATGTACATTTCTTCAATTATATAGTTTAAAAGTAAACTAACTGGAAGTGCTACAAAAATTACATAGGAATAACATTATGGACTAATAAAATGCTGGTATTTGCATATTTACTACAGCAAGGCAGAAATGGAATTAATGTATAGAGGTGAAGCATGTACTTTATTAAAACAAGCATCAAAAATGGAAGGAGAAAAGTTCTTAGAACAACTGCAGGTGTTACATTATGAAACAAGCAGTTTCAACCAGGTGCTACATTGCATATATGCCTTTCCTCACACATTGTGCAAAAAATGTTTTCATGTTTTTGGACTGAATATGCTGTGTGATTGACCCTGGGGCCTTATGCATACCAAACAGGTATTCTACTGCTGAGCCGTGGGGCCCCCTCAGTACCTTTATTAATGGAGTTCTTTTGTATGCTGACAAATATTTAATGTATATATGTTTGAATTATTCCTCACAGTGGGTAGCCATGTTAGTCTGTTTGCAGTAGTCAAAAAGGGCAAGAGTCCAGTAGCACCTTAAAGACTAACAAAAATATTTTCTGGTAGGGTATGAGTTTTCGTGAACCACAGCTCATACCCTACCAGAAAATATTTTTGTTAGTCTTTAAGGTGCTACTGGACTCTTGCCCTTTTTGAATTATTCCTGTCCTGATTTCCCTTTTCAAGTTCTTAATCTTCTTGTTTAATCTTAAAACATTTATACCCTGTGTTTCCTATTAGCTCAAGCTGGCATTAAGTTAACAAAAAATTTTAAAAAACAATTGTCTTTGCCAATTCTAGATGAATTTGTTGGTCATAGGAACTTTTTGAATGAGGTGCCTACAAAATGGCCATACTGACAGTGAAATGTATGAAGTGCTGCCTGTCACAACTTCTTTTCTTTTATAGGTGATCAGGTAGCAATGTATTCTGACCTTTCCTTCTCATCTCCCCTTCGCGATGTTGCCTTCCATCCACATGAGCATATGGTGTCATTTTGTGCCTTTGGTCAAAACCACCCAATACTTGTGTACATTTATGATTACAAAGGTAACGAAAGAACAGTTTAATGCCTCTATACTGTGATGTAAATATGTCTTGAGAGCATTTTGACCTATTTTAGGAAGCTAACTTCATAACGCTTCCTTTCCCAAGGAAAGAGACATGCAGCAGTCCTTGAGTGTTATTTTCTTTCTGGCCTCAGATATACTCCTTCACTTACAATGGAGTCTGTGATCATTTCACTTGCAGAAGATTAACAGTGCTATCCTAAGAAGAGTTATACCCTCTTCTAAGTACATTGAAGTTAAAGGGCTTAGAAGGGTGTAAGTCAGCTTAGGATGGCACTGTCAGTTAACATTGTGAGACTCTACTTGACATCCCAATCAGCTTTGACACTGAAAAAAAGTGTGGTTTAAAAACAAACAAACAAAAAACCCTGACCTGTCAATTAAAAGTGGGATCTGGCTGCTAGACTTTCGTTTATTGGTTTACTAGGTGGAACCTAGTGATCAGCACAAGAGTTTTTCCAAAGGTATTTCCTTATCTGCTATGCTTAAATTTTCTCTGCAAACAGTGGGTGACTAAGCCTGAAATCCTTGTAAACAGCACCCACCTTTTCAGAGCATATTGCCTTGTTGATTGTTTCAGAAATAATGGTAAAGAACAGACTTAGGGACAGCCCACATAACTTAAGTGCAAATAAAATATCAGAACGGCTTTAGCTGTAGCTAGGTAATAATGAAAAAAGGGTAAAGGAGGTTATTGTCTCTTTCCAAGCATCCTCTAGTAGTAGACAAGTGTTATTACAAGGAAAACATAGCAAGTACATTCCGAGTTCACAGTCACAAATTGTCAGGAATGGGTATATCTGCATTACCATGAATTTAAAGATGTTCACCCAGACTTGTGCCCCAGTGTGACCCTATCTCGTGTGTTGATATAAACAAAGTGGTTTGCAGTGTCAGCATGGGAAGGCAAAGGGAAGACACATTCCTGTAAACCACAGTCCTGTGAATTCTGAATCCTACTGTAGCTGTATTGCTTGCAGTGGCAATGTGAGAAATTTCTGATTTGTTTACCTGTGTCCTTATGGAGACACTGGTGGAAAGTGAGATGGGAGCACTAAGCTTCCGCTGTTACAATTATTCACAAATTGTTTATCCATAGGATTCTTCACTTTTTCTCATTTGGGGTATGACCCATTTTCATCTAATAAACTGGCTATTATTTCTGCCATTCCAGAAGGTTTTTTTTTGGGGGGGGGGGGGAGATTTGAAAGTGCTTCCAGTGTGGCAGCTCTGTTCTCAGATCAAGGAACAGAACTGAAGCAGATCAATTACTGTGATAAGTGGCTGTTTCTAGTAATGATACAACTTTGAATTGTGTTAGAATTCTTTTTATTGTTAGTGCTTCAAGATTATTAATGAAAAGTAAAAAAACAAGTATATATGGAATATATGAAAATTAGATTAAATGGAAAAATATAACAGATTAAAACAAGTTATAACAGATCTGAAATACAGTAAAAAATACAATAAAATTACATACCATTAATGTGTTATACTGGGAAAATTCTTAGACAGACAGCATGCAGGCATACCTGACAATGAATTTCCAACCTCTTACAATTTTAAGTCCCTATATATACCCTTCCAGAGGTCATTTGTTATGAGAAACAGTGAAATGTTGTTATGAGAATATTGAAAAATTGTTGAGAATATTGAAAAATTGTTATGAGAATTTTGAAATATTCTCAGACATCAAAAGACATAACATGTACTAATAAGACAAAAAAGGTTTTGGCAGTTGTTCCTTCGTGCATTTTTAGCTTGCTTCTGTCTTGGTTTGCATGGAACAAAATGACCGAAATCGTAGCGGATGGGAAGTTCTGGGGACTATATTGTACTAATACTTTGCCTATCACATGTCTATAATCTATTTGCCTAGAAATGTATTTGAGGAGAAAAATGAATTTTAAAACTATTTTTCTTGCATTGCATATCCACAATCTAGTTCTTGTGTCCTGTGTGCATCTATGTTTTGTAAAGTTTTCAGAAAGGTTTTATGAATCATCAACTCAGTGTGGTTCAATTTCCCCCCCCTCTACAGTTGCCCAGCAAGAAGCTGAACTAGCAAAAGACTTTAGAGGGCTGCGTTTATCAGCATCGCCTAGAGGTCCACAGCTTCTCAGCAATTCTGCAGATATTTCTGTGCAGAAAGATGCAATAATGTCTCAACCTGACCAATTTGCCAGAGTTTCAAGAGTATCTATGAGAATGCAAAAAGTTAAACAGAAACTGGATTCTGTCACAGTATGTTAATTATTTTTACTATTGATCTATGTGGAGGGGAGGCAGGATTTAAATTTTTTGCCTCTTGTTCCCAACAGCGCAGGTCCTGTGCAGAATTAGACTGTCTTAAATTTGCTTAGGCCAATCGGCTTAGTCTCACATAATTGCATAGGATTGCATAGGAATTCTTAGCTGAGTAATAAAATATATTTTTTTACTTTACTTGTACTATTGGCCTTGGCCTTATTTTCTTATCTCATTGTAAATGTCCTGATACCTGGGAGAGAGCTTCTCCGTTGTATACATTTTGCTGCTGGTTTAGATGGGCCGTCTTCAAGTACCACCTTGAGGAAATCTCTGTCCCTGGGTGTGTGGAATTTCATAATCAAAGATTTATGTTAGTTTGCTGTATCATTCTTCCAGGGGCAGGTGATAGCCTTTCTGTTGAGATAAGCATCCAGTCACCTTGGTTGAAGTTTATTATGATTGACTATTGCTCTTTTATTGTTCATGATAAAACATGTTCCTGTCTATAAAAGTTTGTGCCACAGGAAATGTGTTAGACTTTGATTTGCCCCAGGACTCTTAGGTGTTTTGAGATCTAGTCACTCTTGATGAATTTTGTTGCATTTAGTATATATGTGAATAAATACACATGTGTGAGGCTCTGCCTGCTCCACCCGAGATGGCCATTGGTCCACCTTTTGCTCACCCTCTGAAGGAAGGTTCCCACAGGCCTCTGAATGGGGGGGGTGTTGCACCACCTGGTTCCTCCTCCCCCCTGGCTGGACTCACCCCTCTGCAATCTGGGGTGGCCAACAACAACTTCCCTGGCCTGTTCCTGGAACCCCTTTTTATTCTCCCCCTCCCCCATTCTTCTCCCACCCTGCTCCCACCTATCCCTAACCTTTTTTCTCCAGCTGGGAAGCAGCCTCCAGGTAGCTCCCATGTCACTCATAGTTAGACTGTAGTTGCCGTATTTTTCGCTCCATAAGACACACTTTTTTCCTCCTCAAAAGTGAGAGGAAATGTCTATGCGTCTTATGGAGTGAATGTGTGTCCCGAGACGGACCCTAGCCCGGTCCATCCAGGGCAGGAGCCGAGCAGCCTGGACGGCCCGCAGAAGCCGGGGAAGACCAACCGACTGGGCGCGCCGGAACGATGCGAGCAGGCGTTCCCCACCCTGACGGCCAGCTGGGAGGCGGGCGGGGCCGCACAGAGCTGGCTGGGCGCACCGGAACAACATGAGCAGGCGTTCCCCACCCCGATGGCCAGCTGGGAGGTGGGCGGGGCTGCACAGAGCCGGCTGGGCGCGCCGGAACAGAGCGGAGGCCGAGGAGGAGAGCGGTCAGGAGTCCTCTAGCTGACGTCAGTCAGAGTGAGAGACCCTGACTTCCACGGAGGAGGAGAGCGACTCAGATTTTTTCTTGTTTTCCTCCTCTAAAAACTAGGTGCGTCTTATGGTCAGGTGCGTGTTATGTAGCGAAAAATACGGTAATAAACCAACTTCAGACAATAGTTTCAGACCCTGCGTTTACATGCCCTGACCAACCATAGTTAGCGGAGTTGTATTCAGACCATAAAAAAGGTAAAGGTAGTCCCCTGTGCAAGCACCGGGTCATTCCTGACCCGTGGGGTGACGTCACATCCCGAAGTTTACTAGACAGACTTCGTTTACGGAGTGGTTTGCCAGTGCCTTCCCTAGTCATCTACACGTTACCCCCAGCAAGCTGGGTACTCATTTTACCAACCTCAGAAGGATGGAAGACTAAGTCAACCTTGAGCCGGCTACCTGAAACCAACTCCGTCGGGATAGAACTCAGGTCGTGAGCAGAGCTTTTGACTACCGTACTGCAGCTTACCACTACCCATAAGTTGTTTAATTTGTTTTATATGATATCTGTGGTGTCGCTGTATATAATAGAGCTGATTTAATATTGAACAAAAGGATACAAAAAGAACTAATGTTTATACAGAAGCTGTGAGTGATTGGCATTCTAGGGTATAATTATTTATCTAAATGTCTATATCCCAAAGGGACAGAGTAAGTTACAATACATATTATATTACTTTATCCTTGGAATAACCCTTTAAATAGAGGAGGCTGAGAGGAATTGAGCTGTGTAAGGCCATCTGGTGAGCTTCTTGGATAAAAATGAACTTAACATGAATATAAACATCTGAAATTTATGAGCCATGCTAAATATTGTAATTATGCATTTTCAATCAAGTTTGGCACAGGTATTCATTTAATTCTAAAACATTTATGTCATTTTCTTTCAACAGGATAATGTTTCCATGTGTGTGTTTTGCCTCTAGTAATAACAATATTTACATATACATGGAGCCCTTTCATCTTAAACTATATTGATCTCACGTAATACACTGTTAAGTTGTGCCCACACTATTTTACTGCTTTATGCTAAACTGTGTACAAACCTTTCTGTCATGTATTCTTGAAAAACATAAAGCCCAAATTAGTTTTCCTTAAGGAATAATTGTAATTATTGTGCTCTAGTAGTCTCTGATACTAATTAATTTATCCTATTCCCCTGGCAGTGCTATGTTAGAGCCAGTCCTGAGTTCCCTATTTGTATTTTTAAAGGGACTTTTAAGGATGTGGGAGAACAGTGGCAGAAGACTTCAGACCTTCTACCCCCTTAGAACAATCACAAAGTAGTCTTATGAAACTATTGGATTGAGAAGCTTTACCACTGGAAGTCAGTGTTTGACAGCACAATTCAAAATAAAGTTATACTCTTCTATGCCCACTGACTTCAGTGCACCTGAAAAAGTGTAACTCGGCTTAGGACTGGATGTTCAGAGGATCAGGTGATATGGACTGTTCAGAAAAATGCTTTATTAGACAAGGAAAGTTAAAGTTACCTTATCAATGCTACAGCGGTAGTAACTACAATTATTACACTTACAAATATTTTCTTGAAAAGCAAGCTTGCTAGTACATTCACAATATTTTGGGAAAGTCCATGTTTATCCAAGAAGCTCACCAGATAGCCCTACACAGCTCAATGTGGTATCTTTTAGGATTGTGTATAGTTATGGCTTTTTCATAAGTAGAGATTGCTGTATTTACAAAATAGTTGTAGAACTTGCATTTGCATTAATTTGACAGTGTTGCTTTTTTCTTCATGTTCAATACTTTTGTGTGTTTTTTGCTTTTGCTTATTTCCCCAGTCTCTTCCTTAACTTTATACCAATTCTTTTGTTCAACTTTAGAATGATTAAAATATACCAGTATTTGGCTGTTTAATACTCTGCTTACCTTATACAAACCATTCTGTAAAGGTCTTCTCAAAAAAAATTATGTTAGCAGTGACAAAGTTAAATAAAAATATTGTTGACTACAGTCAACAATAACCATGCAGATTAGCTTTGGATTTCACACATTAACAGATCACTTCAGGATACAATGGTTACATATTAACATACCACACCCTCATTAGCACATTATCTTGATACTTACAGGACAATGGTTAGCACATTACCTTTGTTACTTTTTGCAGGACAATGATTCAGCTCAAACCCAACCCCTTTCTGACTATATATTACTCTTCCTACACACTTGACACTGAGAGACACTGTCCTTCAGTGTTACTCCTCTGAAGATGCCTGCCACTGTTGCTGGCGAAACGTCAGGAAAGAAAATACCAAGACCATGGTTACACAGCCCGGATAACCTACGAGAACCAATGAACTCTGACCGTGAAAGCCTTCGACAATATTTTAAATAAAAAGATTCAGAAGATTTAATTCTTCTGATTTCTTAACACTTTCCAAGTACCGTGTTTCCAGTCTGTGTACTAGTACTTAGTTTCTAGAAAAAGAGATGTCCAGAGTTATGTCTGTTTGCAAATGTCATCCTCTGACATGGAAATTCTTCTCTCCCGCCCGCCCCCCAAGTGAATGTTGTTACTGAGCAGGGAGAGATGCCCACTTCACACCTGTTTAGGGCCTTCAAAAAAAAAAAAGCACAGATGTTCCAGGTATGAGCTCAGGCCTTGCAAAGATATGCCAGAATAAGCACTGGCTGAAATTACACTCTAATGGAAAAAACAAAACAAATTGTAAGAAGTTTACTAATTAGTAACTGCTCTGATCCACACCTATTTATAAATATCATAAATGCTCTAATCCAGAAATAATTATTTCCAATATTTGGGAGTGGCCAGAAACTTTCTGATTAGAAATGTTACCAGATGTTGTGATATGTACTCTGATTCAAAAATACGGTTCTGACTTGGGTTCTTCTCTGTGCTTGAGATGAAATTGCAGTTATTTCCCCCCATACATTCTGAAAATTTTCAATCGAAATACTACCATTAAAACTGATGCTTTTTCTTGCATAAAAATGGTGTATAGATGGCATATAAATGCCATAACAGAAATAAAGTAATGGGAATTGCAGCCATGAAAATAGGCTAAATGAAAAGGTTCACAATGGCAACATAGGAAAGGGTATATTTGTACATCCTGAAGTGCTCCTGTATTATTTAGTAGCCAATGATAAATAATACAGTCGGAGGTTGGAAGATTAACGATCTGTTTATTGTGGCCAAAATAATGCAGTCGGGTGTGATTGCCCCAAAGCAAGTAGGGCAATACACACCAGAACAAAGGATTACAGCAACTTTTATAACCTCTGGTCCGGGGTGTTACAATATACGTAATACAGAGCATAGATACACAAAGACCCAATGATGGACACCTTTGGATTAGCATAGGCCTATCAGTGGGGGTTGAGGCGGGGATTTAGGTAGCTACATGATCTGGGACGGGGAACCAAAACTTAACATTCCTTAAGCAGTAGGTAATTCTGGGCCGTGTATTGGTGGAGGGCTGTACCAGACACAGAGAGCCTGATTTACTGACTCATGGCTCCCGGGTGCCACCTTCCCAAAGCCCTCATGTGTGTGCACACGAATACATAGTGTTTCAAACCAGCTCTTATACTCTAGGCCTAGCATTTCCATAAAAGCAAGTATGCAGACTGAACACAAAAGCATACAATCAAATAATAATAATGATTACCGGCATTGCAATCCCTTCTGTCTAGTTTCATTTTTGCAAGCAGAGGGAGGGGTGGGCAGAGAAGGGAGACAATAATTTTCCAAATGTGTGCCTGTCAGGGACATTTTCTAACCCGGGGTCCCCACACTTTTTGAGCCTGTGGGCGCATTTGGAATCCTTACACAGCATGGTGGGCGCAACAACAAAATGGCTGCTGCAGGAGGCAGGGCCAGCCACAAAATGACTGCCACAGCTTAACTTTAGTAACACAGTGTAGATCCTTGTGGTGTGGTGGCAGCTGCTGCCAAAGCAACATTAAAAAAAAAATCTGTATACCCAATTAAATTTCCAATAGCTAATCAGTAGCATACTGGGCAAAAGCCCTACCTGCCCCCGCCCCACTTTCTAAAAACACTTGGCAGGTGCCAAAAAAAGTATCAGCGGGTGCCATAGCACCCATGGGCACCACATTGAGGACCCCTGGTCTAACCAGTTAGCAATGTTTCTGCCAAATAGGATAATCCCTAATGGCATTTTGGTTTACAAAATTTCCATTTCCCATCTATTGTTATTCTAGCTCACTGGCTTTGGAATGGTTTGAGGATTATAATAAGCATAGGTCCTGTGCTGGCGTTAGCTGTTTTGTTTTCTGGGACTGTGCTTTCTAGGCAAGGACAGTAATTTGTATTTGCTGGCAGATGGGCTCAGCTAGAGAGAATGGGTATGGTAGAGGCATTCTCTCTGGCGATAGGCTGCTTCCCTGTCCTATAGTTTGGAGGAGTATAGAGGCAATGGTCTCCCCCCCCCCATGATATGCAACGAGCCTGCCCTTATTGAATTGTCACCAAAAGTAGGCTCCTCAGACAGCATGAGCTCCTCCATTTGAAGGGGTTTTATTCCTCAGTACCCATCTCCATTTATCTCAGAAACCAAAAGAGTTAACGAAGTTATTAAAGTTATGCTTCAGTATAATCCATGTTGCTCTGTTCTTAAAAGGAACAGTGCTTGAAAACAAGGTAGAATCACAGAATTATAGAGTTGGAAGTGACCACCAGGGTCATCTAGTCCAACCCCCTGCACAATGCAGGAAATTCACAACTACATTCCCCCCCCCCACACACACACACACACATACTCCATGCCCAGAAGATAGCCAAGATGCCCTCCCTCTCATGATCTGCCTAAAGTCATAGAATCCGCATTGCTGACAGATGGCCATCTAGCCTCTGCTTAAAAACCTCCAGGGAAGGAAAGCTCACCACCTCCCGAAGAAGCCTGTTCCACTGAAGAAGCGCTCTAACTGTTAGAAAATTCTTCCTAATGTCTAGATGGAAACTCTTTTGATTTAATTTCAACCCATTGGTTCTGGTCCAACCTTCTGAACAGAACAGAAAACAGAAAAGCATCAGAAAACAACTGAACACCATCCTTTGTATGACAGCCCTTCAACTACTTGAAGATGGTTATCATATCCCCTCTCAGTCTTCTCTTCAGGCTAAACATACATCCTTCCTTCCTAAATTGCGGTGCCCCAAACTGAACGCAGTACTCTAGGTGAGATCTAACCAGAGCAGAGTAAAGTGATACCATCACTTCACGTGATCTGGACACTATACTTCTGTTGATACAGCCCAAGATCGCATTTGCCTTTTTAGCCACCGCATCACACTGCTGACTCATGTTCAGTGTTTGGTCTACTAAGACCCCAAGATCCTTTTTGCACACACTACTGCTAAGACCAGTCTCCCCCAACCTATAATTATGCATTTGATTTTTCCTGCCTAAATGCAGAACTTTACATTTATCTTTGTTGTTTTGTTTATATTTTATCGTTTTTATAAGGGATACAGAAAGTAAGAAAGGGAATAAAGAGAAAAAGATCAAATCTATTTCTGCTTTCGAGCATTACACAGTCTTAACTATCATCTGGTCAAAATAACATCAGTAATTTTAAGCCCCTTGGCACAGAGGGGTAAGCTGCAGTACTACAGTCCAAGCTCTGCTCACGGCCTGAGTTCGATCCCGATGGGAGTCGGTTTCACGTAGCCGGCTCAAGGTTGACTCAGCCTTCCATCCTTCCGAGGTCGGTAAAATGAGTACCCTGCTTGCTGGGGGTAAAGGGAAGATGGCTGGGGAAGGCACTGGCAAATCACCCTGTAAGCAAAGTCTGCCTAGTAAACATCGGGATGTGATGTCACCCCATGGGTCAGGAATGACCCGGTGCTTGCACAGGGGACCTTTACCTTTTACATTTTAAACATGTAACCATTGTTATAAACACTCGCTCAATAATTTCTAGAGTAATTCACTAAACTCCTTATTTTTAATAAGTATTCATTGTCACGTGAGTAATGATCATATAAAGGTTGCCATTTTATCATGAATTCATCCACTGGGTTCATTTTTAACAGAAGAGTTAGTTGAGCCATTAGTGCAAAGTCAAAAAGTTTGCTGCTCCATTCTGTAGTAGCTGGTATTGTGTTGGATTTCCAGTATCTGGCGTAGACAATTCTAGCAGCAGAAGTTGTGTATTGATAAAGTTATTTGTTAACAGAGTTCACTTGGGGAGGGGTTATACCCAATAACATATATTTGGGTTCTAATTCAAAGCTTACTTGCAACATTGTCTGAATTTCTCTGTGAATTTTCCGCCAGTACTTTTGGCTTTTGGTACTGGTCACCATTGATGAAAAAAAAGTTCCTGCTGTGTCTGAGCACTTCCAACAGTTAGCTTGATCTGCTTTGTACATTTTTTGAAGATCTTTTGGAGATACATACCATCTGTAAAACATCTTGTACCAATTTTCTCTGATGGATTGGGAAGATGAAAATTTTATCTCTTTAGTCCATAGCAGTTCCCATTATTTCATCCGTATCATTTCTCCAAAGTTTTGCATCCATTTAATCATACATATTTTCCTTTCCTTTTATCCCTTAGAAGCTCCTTGATCAATTGATCTTGAGCAGCATATATCTAGTGTTGGAGGGATATAAGGATTGAAACAAATCTTGCCACTGACAATGTAGCCTTGGGGTCCCTATCGCTTAGTAAAAAAGGCATTATGTCAGTCACAGAGGCATTGTGAGGGCAATCTGGCTGCGACATCTGTCACCCCATTGATCGCCAGGGTTGATTTGGCTGATCTGGCTGGCTAGGCGGGTGTCCCCTACCTCCCTCACTGCTCCATGTGCGTCCCTCCCGAAGCTGTGCGCTCGGTGGAAGAGGACGACCATCCCAGATAGATGGAGTGTACCGTGCTTCTGTCAAGGGTATATGATAGCTGCGCTCCCCTGCTAGAACCTCCAAACAAGAACAAGGTCCATACATATTTTAACTTGTTCCGTCTCAGTATCGTATGTCAAAAGGAGTTGATAGACCAGCCAGTGGTCTTCCGATTTAGTTATTATTTGTTCAAATTCTGTTAGTCCGCAGATACGAGACACACAACTGAGGAAGACCAACAGCTTACGAAGAATTTCAATTGAGAAAACTACAGAAAACACACGGATTGCGTGAGACAGTACAAATTACACAACTGGAACCTTTAACTCCTAGACAAGAACATCAAGAAATAAAAAATCTTATAGAGAGTTAGGTTTTTTTATATATATATAACTCTCTATACGCTTCCTGGAATAAGATTTAAAGCCAAGCCAGAGCCTTCTAACAACTTATTAGCTTTTTTGCACTGAGTTGCCTGCTTATATTCAACTTACTAGTCTGGAAAATACAAAAGCCACAGACAATCATGGAAAGTAATCATCATAAGATACAAGAAATGTTGGCCATGCAAACTGAATTATTAAAGAAGAAGTTTGAACAGGTTTCCATACAACAAGAACAGTCAGCTATACAAATGACTTTAATTATTACTCAAAAGTTTGATGGCATAATAAATGAGATCAAGGAAATAAAAGATCAAATTACAGTAATGAAAAATGGCATGAACAAGATGGAATTCACAGTTAAAAACATCACTGAAGAATTGAAAGAAGTTAAAATGGACATGAAATCTCAAGCACAACAAATTGAAGCAATACAACTTCAGGAAGAGCGAGTGAAGGATCAACTAGCTGTTTTGGACCTGCAACTGAGAGAATCCAACCTGCATATACGCAATCTGCCTGAAAAACTAGGGGACACCAGAGAGACTATCATAAAATCACTTGCTGTTATATTTCATTTAAATGAACAAGAATTAAATCACGCAATAAATAAGATATACAGAATCCCCTTGTCAACTCGAGTACAGAAAACAAAAGTTAGATCTTGATCTCCTTCTTTGACATCAGGATGAAAATCATCATTATGAAACTTCAGTTGGAGAATCATCTAAGGGTAGATGATACACCGTTAATAATTCTCAAAGACATTCCTCGCCACCTGATTGCAAAGAGAAACATCTATAAAGACTTTACTGAGACACTGAGAAACAAGGGAATAAAATACAGCTGGTTGCTACTACAAGGACTTACCTTCACCTACAAACAGGTTAAACATACTGTCAACTCATTGGAAGATATCAAAAACTTTTTGAGAAGAAATAATGAGCTGACAGACCCTACTACAGGAATACAAAAAGAAGAATCAACAGTCCAAGGATCAATGGGTGAAGATTGTCACAAACAAGAGACCACTTCAAGAAAGCATACAGATGGCAACAGAAACTCCAGACAGAAGAAAAAGTTTAAAAAGAAGGGCTAAGAAAGCCGGAAGAATACCAATTTGAATTTTAATATGGAAATGGGGGAAGTAGAGGAATAATAATATCAAATTAATTTTTTACTAGGGGTATATAAAGCTTCTTAAGATCTAATCCATTATAACATAACAGAGATGAGTGACTGGAGAAAATTAAGTCAATGTGTTTTGTTTTGTCTCTGCTTTTTCTTTTTTTTAATGGTTTTCTTCTTTTTTCTCTTTATTATTAATATCATATTAATATTACTTATTGAAATGTATTAAATAAGGGGAAAATATAACATTAAAATAATAACCTATTAGGATTAGAAAATATTAATACAAAGGAGATACCAGATTTATGTAGGGAGGGAGGAAGTCGGTGGGGAAGTCAATTATAACTAATTATATTTAATATTGAAGACATACACCTAATAATTTTTTAATTTTTTATCGATTCAAAGATTGGTATATAGCAGGGGTCAGCAAACTCATTAGTCAAAAGAGCCAAATATCAACAGTACAACGATTGAGATTTCTTTTGAGAGCCAAATTACTTAAACTATATAGGTAGGTACACTTTATTAACGTAATAAACTTTAATTAAAGTTTTAAGTCTTAAGTCTTAATTAAACTATAAGTACACTGAATAAAACTTGATATCATACTTAATAGTGATCTTATTTATTGATAAAAATTAAATTGTAACTCCCTGCCATTTCCCCTCCCCGTCCGGAGTCCTTGTCTGGAGGCCTGGTCTACCGCCATAAAAGCCTATTGGTAGACCTGGCCTCCGGCTGAGTCCCATTGGGAGACCAGGTCTACCCATTGGCTTTCTTGGCAGTAGACCTGGCCTCCGAAGGCCCATAGAAGCCAATTGGTAGACCTGGCCTCTGAAGGGGGACTTTTTCCCCTCCTCGGAGTCCAGGTCTACCGCCAAGAAAGCCAGTGGGTAGACATGGCCTCCCAATGGGACTCAGCCGGAGGCCAGGTCTACCAAAGGAAGCCCGCCCCGCCCAACAGCTGATAGACGGGGGGGGCAGGAACCGCCGAGCCGCCCACCCAGCAATCGCGCTGCTAAAGGGGAGGGGAGGCTTTAGCCTCCCAACTATTGAGGGCAAGGAAAAGGGGGACCCGGCCATTCTCCACGGCGGGGGGGGGGAGATACAGCTCGCCCACTCTCTCTCTCTCTCAGGCACGCCGGCTCCGCAGCCCAGCTGCCGGCGCGAGCGGGCGCAAGAGCAGGGGCTCCGAACCAAGTTCAGAGAGCCACACTCAACGGGCCAAAGAGCCGCATGCGGCTCTAGAGCCGCAGTTTTGAGACCCCTGGTATATAGGATGTATTGTCAAATGAGATGTATAGTAATTTTTGAAAAACAATAAAAATATATATTAAAAAAAAGAAATAAAAAATCTAATAAGCACAGTCAAGCAAGTATTTTCCCCCGAGTTACTCCAAGTGATTGATCAAGAGCACGAAGAACACCAGGCCCAACCTTTAGCCATAGATCTCCCGGAAAAACAAGAAGACGAAGACTTCAAATTAAACAAAGCTACGACACTGATAACCTCGATCAGTATTAACTGTTTGAATTTCCCAGCTAAAAGAAAAAAAGCTTTTCACATACTTGCGAAACAAGCATTAGATGTGATTTGTCTACAAGAAACCCATATTAAAGATAAATTTGAAAGATTATTAAATTGTAAAAAGCTGGGTTCAATTTATTCCTCTTCGTCAACTTCAAAAAAGAGAGGAGTCGCTATTTATGTTAAGGGCAACAGGCTAACGGTTTTGGATTCTCTAAAAGATAAAAAGAATGGTTTTTAATTCTCCTAGCACAAGGGGCAGATGGTAGCAAACTAACGATTGTGAATATATATGCCCCGAACAACGCGAGGGAGAAGTTCCATAAAACCTTTTTCAATACTCTACAGGACTTTCACCAAGGTGAAATTGTTATGTTGGGTGATATACATGGAGTAATGGACATTAAACTAGACAAGTCAAAAACACCAAAAAGAGGCAAACTTCCTAAGGCTGTCTTTCAATTTCTTGACGACTGGAATTTCATTGATAAGCACCCCAAAGAAAAAGACTTTACCTTCTATTCTAACAGGCACAACTCCTAGGATCGATATGTGTTGGATCTCCAAATTGCTGGTCAACAAAGTGGTAAAAAAGGTAAAGGTCCCCTGTGCAAGCACCAGGTCATTCCTGACCCATGGGGTGACGTCACATCCCGACGTTTACTAGGCAGACTTTGTTTACGGGGTGGTTTGCCAGTGCCTTCCCCAGTCATCTTCCCTTTACCCCCAGCAAGCTGGGTACTCATTTTACCAACCTCGGAAGGATGGAAGGATGAGTCAACCTTGAGCCGGCTACCTGAAACCGATTTCCGTCGGGATCGAACTCAGGCCGTGAGCAGAACTTGGACTGCAGTACTGCAGCTTACCACTCTGCACCACGGGGGTCCTGTTATTACCTAACAGTAATAAGATTTAAACCACATTTTCCCAATTTGTCAACAAGAATATTATGGGGAACCTTATCAAAAGCCTTACTGAAATCAAGATAAACTATGTCTACTGCATTCCCCTGATGCAGCAAGGTAGTAACTTTCTCAAAAAAGGAGATACGATTAGTCTGACATTACTTGTTCTTGAGAAACCCATGCTGGCTCTTAGATCCATCCTTTCTAAATGCTCAAGGACTGACTGTTTGATGATTTGTTCAAAGACTTTCCTGGTATAGAAGTCAAGCTGATGGGTTGGTTGTTACCCGGATCCTCCTTTTTCCCTTCTTGAAGATCGGGACAACATTTGCCCGCCTCCAATCTTCTGGCACCTCACCTGTTCTCCAAGAATTCTCAGAACTAATGGACAGAGGCTCAGAAATTACATCTGCAAGTTCTTTGAGTACCCTTGGATGCAATTCATCTGGCCCTGAGGACTTACCAGAGCAGAGTAAAGTGATACCATCACTTCGCATGGCCATCTGTCAGCAATGCTGTTTCTATGACCTCAGGCAGATCATGAGAGGGAGGGCATCTTGCCCATCTTCTGGGCATGGAGTAGGGGTCACTGGAGGTGTGGAGGGGGAGGTAGTTTGGATTTCCTGCATTGTGCAGGGGGTTGGACTAGATGACCCTGGTGGTCCCTTCCAACTATGATTCTATGATTAGGAATAAACTGGCTTCTAATTTCCCTTAAGGAAAAATACAGGTCTTAGAAATGCATTTGAGCTTTTAGAAAATTTTAAAACTATTCCCCCCCACACACACAGTAAATAACTTTCTTGCACCAGTTGTCTCAGACATTCTCATGTGGTTGTTGTTCTGGAGACAACACATTCTCATAAAACTGTGGAAAATAATATACACAGTTCAAAAGCTCAGGTTTGCATGTAATATTATGACATTGTTTTTATGCTGAAGTAGTTTTGCACGGGATACCACTCCAGTATTGAACAAAAGAGAAGGCAGATTTTCTCATGGGTGGCTATTGTCAGCTTCATAGTCTGGAAAAAAAAAACCCTGTTTTAAGTATTTCTGTTTATTCAAGAATAGCACATCGTAAAAACATAAAAATTCAAAAACATGCCTGAAAAGCTTAAGGGCAATGCACAGTGCTGACTTTGCCACCTAATTTGACTTGCAAGCTTATATGAAAATTTGGATTCTGTAAGTTGAAAAGGTTACAACTCTGAATTATCAGGGGAAAATAGAGAAAGTGTTAGCTGGTTGGGTCTTGAACTATTTTCTTTATTTTCATGTGCAATTCAGTTTTTTTACATGAAAATTAGGCCCATTGAAAATGAATATTTGCATAATTTACATAGAGCTGCTATAATGCAAAAAGAAGATGCAAAGCAGCTTTGTTTAAACTTGGCAGAAATATGCAGGCTTCTCTTTATCTGGTTTATCTTTTTTAAAAACATGACTTTTTTGTACATGTGGCGTTTACTCAACCCAGGCTTTGTAGTAAACTGCCTTTGATAGAACTGTAGTTGCTTCCCCCCCCCCTTTTTTTTTGCATTAACCAAGCAAAGTATATTGTGAAAAAATGAGTTAATTGGCGTTGGCTATCTTCACCAACCTTTTCTTGTTGTTGAAAAGGTGTTTAGCAATGATTTCCCACAGCCTGCATTTCAGAAATAATAATTGCTTCACTGTAATTGTTCAATAGGATGTGTTATTAAATGCTAGACTATCAAATGAAAATAGAGAGAAAAGGTTAGTGTCAGTTTATTTTTAAATGATGGTATCAGAATGTGTGTGTAAAGTGTCGTCAAGTTGTAGCTGACTTATGGCGACCCCAGCAAGGGGCTTTCAAGGCAGTTGAGAAGCAGAGGTAGTTTGCCATAGCCTTCCTCTGCAGAGCTTTCCTTGGTGGTCTCCCTTCCAAGTACTGACCCTGCTTAGCTTTTCCTCCCAGTATCACAGTACATACCTCAAATGTAGGTAATCACTTGCTCTATCTACATTGGTCTTTTTAATCATTCAGATTTGTATCTAACAAGTAATACATAAAATCCTAGCATACTGTATCCAAATATTGCACCACATAAGCAGAAGGCACATCCATACACAGGGGTATCAGGCGGTCTCTGATTTCTCCCGTCAATCCATCATATTTATTGAAAGCAGGCTCCAGCATGGCATGGGACTTTCCGGAGTGGATTTTCAAGGGGCACAGTAATGTACATAGGGGGCAAGAATTAGCAACCTCTTCCCTCTACAGGCCTTCTGCAGATTTAGTGGGATTTTTGGATATAAGTCATGCTTTAAATTGGGGTTGTAAAAGTTTATCAGGAAAACAAACATTTAACCACTACACCACTCTGGCTCCTATACATATATATAAACCATGGGGGAAACCTTTATATTCTGTGTAGAAATGCTCTCCACCAAGAATTCATCCCAATATTTCATTTATTATGACTGCTCTCTGTCCATATACAGGAACCCAACTGTTGACAAGTAAAAGGGTAAAGCACCTGCAAGCACCAGGTCATTCCTGACCCATGGGGTGACATCACATCCCGACATTTATTAGGCAGACTTTGTTTGCGGGGTGGTTTGCCAGTGCCTTCCCCAGTCATCTTCCCTTTACCCCTAGCAGGAAACTGGGTACACATTTTACCAACCTCAGAAGGAAGGAAGGCTGAATCAACCTTGAGCCGGCTACCTGAAACTGATTTCCATCGGGATTGAGCTCAGGTCAATCCAGGAGACCTCCAGACTGGTTTTGGAGCCTGAATTACAATTAGGAGATCCAGTTGCAGATTCCAAGTATCCAGACTTGCCAGGTCTCCCTCTATAGACACTCTCCACTAGCAGCGTACCAAGCAGATAGGGTGGAGAATACTGAAAAAATCATTCTGGTGCTGCTCTCGGATTCAAGTTACTGCTGAATCCAAGAGTAGCATGACATCACTTCCAGGTTTGTCCTGGAAAATCACACCATCAATTTGGCAGTGCCCCCCATGTCCCTGCTCCCTAGTCTCCCGCTGGGTACCACCAGCTGGCAACCCTACAAGTATCACATATAGTTTGGCTTAAGGCATCACTGTATAATAATACAGAGATCTTTTTGTCTATAATAGATAGAAATATTTATTACTTTGCCGCTTGCCGACCGCAATGTTGATGTAACAATTAAAACAAAAAAGGCTGCCAACAGGAAATCATGGTGTGTTTCTCTAGAAAGTAGGATGGGCAGTTATAATTTATCTGCTTTTCAAGTAGTTTTTAAAAATCTCCCATATAGAACTGTCTTTTCAAAAAGCAAACGGTTCAAAAGTTTCTCTTCATGTCTTCCAGAGAAACCTTCTTCCGCACTGATCATTTTGCTGTAAGTGCAATGTTTTGCATTTTATCTCTTGAATATGATTGAGGAAGTTACAATGTGGCTTTCTTTTTGTAGGCCAGCTCCAGTGCCTTCCTTCCTAGTCCATCTCTACTGTCACCACACTCCCGATTAAGACTGGCAAGCACACTAGGCGAACCACGGATTCCTCTGTATCCTGTTTCTACCCAAAGTGGTAACATGGTTTACTCTTTTTCTGTTGCTTGGTGGGGGACTGCTATGGTACATTAACCATGCAATCCTGAAGGGGGGGCAGAGCCGCACAGGAACCAGCGTTACCACTACGCTGGCGTCCTTGCCACTTGCACCATGGATGCTGGCGTAGGGCTACTTACTTTGGTCTCCCTGGATGCCGGTAGCATATCTCCCCACACCGGCATCCTGGGAGGCATTCCTGGGGGCGAAGCTTCCCTTTGGCAGCTTCCTAACCCCTTTTGACCCGGGAACGCCCCTTCATGCTGCAGCAAAGCTATGCCAGGAAAGTAGCTGGTGTAGCCTCGCTGAAGTCAATGAGTAAGTTTCCCGATTTTCCTATTTTCACACAGTTTGTTTATTCTATTTTCCGGCAGGGAAGACTCACAGGAGGTGGTGTGGCTGTACTGCTCCTGGCTGCCACGTTTCTGTCCCCCCCCCCTTAGGAATGGGCTGTAAATGAGCTTACTCAAATAGCATCATGTAGATCCTGAAAGCATTTTGGGTAGCAGAGAAATAGGAAAGAGGCAGCTTTCCCCCTTCATTGTTCTTATTGATTCAGGTGATTGCTGCAAAACGTTGACTGCAAAATGTTGACTCCCAGTCTATGTGATTCATCTTTTCTGACAGTATTATTTACTAGCAAAGAGTGTCCTTCCTTTACAAGTGATGAATGATGGGTGAGAGCAGTCTGTAGAGGCTTTCACATTAATGGCAATATCAGGTTTGCCAACAAGTGGAGAAAAAATGCCCTTCTTAATAGAAGCTCGTGGGATGTTATTTACCTCCATGCCATGAAAAGCTTCATCTTCTTTTTTTCCACTTGTTAAATCTCTATTGAAGAGGCAGGACAATTTTTCTCCAGGATGTTGGCAACCCTAGCAGGCAAAAGCCCCAGTGAGTGCTTTAAAGCTGTATTACACACATCCAGTGGAAATCTTTCCCCCAGTGTGCAACTAAAAGGGGAAAATGTAAAATTCTTACCTGTGTAAGGAACAACTGGATAAGAGCATTCTGCTCAGTAAAGTTACTTGCTTAAAATTCCCTAGCAAACTAAAGGCTTGTGCAGTTGTGCAACGTATATCAGAATGGTTGATAATAATTTCTAATTCTTCAAGGCAAGATGAAATATTATTCAGCATTTTAAAGATGGGGCTAAAGATAACATTCTTTACAGCAGCTCATTTTCAAATAACCTTTTGGTGTGCCACATGAACACATGAAGCTGCTTTATACTGAATCAGACCCTCGGTCCATCAAAGTCAGTACTGTACACTCTGACCGGCAGCGGCTCTGCCGAGTCTCAGGCAGAGAAAGGTCTTTCACATGACCTACTTGCCTAGTCCCTTTAACTGGAGATGCCAGAGATTGAACCTGGGACCTTCTGCATGCCAAGCAGAGGCTCTATACCACTGAGCCACAGTCCATGTCAAACAGTGCAATACTATGCAGAGTTACTCCAGTCTAAGAACTTTTATATCAGTGGTTTTAGACTAGAGTAACTCTGCCCTGAAACTGTACAGCCTGTGTCTGTGATGTTGATAACAGCACAATTGAAACATAACATTCTTGATCTTCCAAGGCTGCAATCATAAGCAGACGTCAGTGGACTTGCATTGTTAGCCACTGGTTAGCTCATACACACTGGTTAGCTCATACACACCTTCTTGAGGAGTACAACTTGTTTAAAAGGGATAGACAGATAAGGAAGGGGGGAGGAGCAGCACTGTATGTCAAAGATGTGTACACTTGTGAAGAAGTACATGAATCTGAGCATGGTAGTGCAGTCGAGACTCTATGGGTAAACATAAAAAGAATAAGAAATAATTGTGATATTCTGGTGGGGGTCTGCTATCGACCGCCAAACCAGGCAGAGGATTTGGATGGGACGCTCCTAGACCAGATCACAAAGTTCTCAAAGAGAAGGGACATGGTGGTCATGGGAGATTTTAATTACCCGGATATCTGTTGGAAGTCCAACGCTGCTAAAAATGCAAGATCCAATAAATTCCTGACTTGTCTTGCTGACAACTTCCTATTCCAGAAGGTGGGCAGGGAAAAAAGGGGGTCTGCTATCTTTAACTTGATTTTCACCAACAGGGAAGAACTGGTCAATGAGGTTAAAGTAGTAGGCACCCTGGGTAGTAGTGACCACGTACTCTTGGAATTTACAATCTTGGGGAAAGGAAAACCTGTACGTAGTCAGACATATTGGTTGGACTTTAAAAGAGCAAATGTTAACAAACTTAATCTTATGCTAGGTAGAATCCCATGGTCGGAAATACTTAAGGAGAAGGGAGTTCAAGAAGGGTGGGCATTTCTTAAAAATGAAATACTGAAGGCGCAATCCCAAACCATTCCTATGAGAAAGAAAAATGGGAGGAGCCTAAAGAGGCCAGGGTGGCTCCATAAACAGCTTTTTAAAGAGTTGAGAAATAAAAAAAAACTCATTTAGGAAGTGGAAGGAGGGCCTTATAACCAAAGAGGAATATAAACAAATCATTAGTGCTTGTAGAGAGAGTGTTAGGAAAGCTAAAGCTCAGTATGAGCTTAGGCTAGCGAGAGATGCTAAATGCAACAAAAAAGGGTTCTTTTCCTATGTACAGAGTAGGAGTAAGCACAAGGACAAGATAAGCCCATTGCATGGACCGGAAAGTGAAATTGTAACAGGAGATGAAGAGAGGGCAGAACTCCTCAATTCCTACTTTTCCTCAGTTTTTTCTTGTGAGGGAAGTGGTGCTCAACATGGCATAAACAGAACATGTGATGAGGGAAGGGATTTGCAGCCTAGAATTGGCATTGGGATAGTGCACAAACACCTGGTTTATTTAAATGAAACAAAATCCTCTGGGCCAGATGAATTGCACCCAAGGGTACTCAGAGAACTTGCAGATGTAATTCTGAACCTCTGTCCATTATTTATGAAAAGTCTTGGCAAACAGGTGAGGTACCAGAAGATTGGAGGCGGGCAAATGTTGTCCCCATCTTCAAGAAGGGGAAAAAGGAGGATCTGGGTAACTACCGACCCATCAGCTTGACTTCTATACCAGGAAAAGTGTTCAAACAAATCATCAGACAGTCAGTCCTTGAGCATTTAGAAAGGATGGATCTGATCACTAAGAGCCAGCACGGGTTTCTCAAGAACAAGTCATGTCAGACTAATCTCCTTTTTTAAGAAAGTTACTACCTTGCTGGATCAGGGGAATGCTGTAGACATAGTTTATCTAGATTTCAGTAAGGCTTTTGATAAGGTTCCGCATAGTATTCTTGTTGACAAATTGGGAAAAGGTGGTTTAGATCCTATTATTGTTAGGTGGATCCACAACTGGTTGACAGATTGTACCCAAAGAGTGCTAGTTAATGGTTCTTCATCCACTTGGAAAGAAGTGACTAGTGGAGTTCCTCAGGGATCTGTGCTGGGCCCTGTGTTGTTCAACATCTTTATAAATGATTTGGATGAAGGAATAGAGGGGATGCTTATCAAATTTGTAGATGATACTAAATTGGGAGGGGTAGAAATATGGTAGAAGACAGAGGCAAGATGCAGGATGATCTTGACAGGCTGGAGAAGTGGGCTAGAACTAATAAAATGCACTTCAACAAAGACAAATGTAAAGTTCTGCATTTAGGTAGGAAAAATCAAATGCATAATTATAGGATGGGGGAGACTTGTCTGAGCAGTAGTGTGTGTGAAAAGGATCTTGGGATCTTAGTAGACCAAACACTGAACATGAGTCAGCAGTGTGATGCGGTAGCTAAAAAGGCAAATGCAGTCTTGGGCTGCATCAACAGAAGTATAGTGTCCAGATCACGCAAAGTGATGGTAACGCTTTGCTCCGCTCTGGTTAGACCTCAACTAGAGTACTGTGTTCAGTTTTGGGCACCACAATTTTAAAAAGATGTAGACAAGCTGGAACGTGTCCAGAGGAGGGCAATAAAGATGGTGAGGGGTCTGGAGACCAAGTCCTATGAGGAAGAGTTGAAGGAGCTGGGTATGTTTAACCTGAAGAGAAGACTGAGAGGGGATATGATAACCATGTTCAAGTACTTGAGGGGCTGTCATATTGAGGAGGCTGCCGAGTTGTTTTCTGTTCCCAAGAAGGTCGGACCAGAACCAACGGGGTGAAATTAAATCAAAAGAGTTTCCGTCTAGACATTAGGAAGAATTTTCTAACAGTTAGAGCGGTTCCTCAGTGGAACAGGCTTCCTCGGGAGGTGGTAAGCTCTCCTTCCCTGGAGGTTTTTAAGAAGAGGTTAGATGGCCATCTGTCAGCAATGCTGATTCTGTGACCTTAGGCAGATGATGAGAGGGAGGGCATCTTGGCCATCTTCTGGTCACTAGGTGTGGGGGGAGGTAGTTGTGAATTTCCTGCATTGTGCAGAGGGTTGGACTTGATGACCCTGGTGGTCCCTTCCAACTCTATGATTCTATGATTCTATGATTCCTTTCCTCTCCCTCTTTTTTCTGTTTCTCACCAAACCACAGTTTACTGGTGCATGTAAACCAGACAAACAATCGTTTGTGTTTAAATATCAACAACACATAGTTTGCCTGGTTCAAATGTAATGACAAACTATGGTTTGCCAAGAAAGCTGGAGGGAATCCAGGCAAGTCAGAGATAGAGATGAGTGCAAAAACCCAAGGGTCAAATAAGAACATGAGAACTGACCCTATACAACAGCAAAATTATCTTAAAAGCAAAATATGTGTTGGTCGGGGGGATCTTCGGAAATAAAAACTGGATCTCAGAAATATACTTTTGACTCATCTTGCTTATGCAACTTGAAACTCAGGATTCCAGGAGAAGAAACGCTCTGTAACATTCAGGGGGTACATAGCTTTATAGGTTTTCCCATGAGAAAATTTCTTTTAAGGTTTAGGTGATACTTTACTTCCTGTCTTTGGCTTGTGGCTTCATTGTTATGATCCTAATGCTCATAACAGTTGTTTTTATAGCCATGTGGGAAAAATTCATTTATTTTGCACATCTTTCACCAACGACTATAAACTATGAAGGAAGAAATCTTAGTTTTGGTTTGGCTATTGCTGTATTTTAGTCATAAGCAGCAGCAGTTATCTGCGCCACTTCATTTACTTTTATATGCTGAGTTATTTTATAGTCTTTCCAAATGTTGAGCCTTTCTTTAATCCTTATTGAAATGACCCTGTCAGTGTTTTAATCTGGATTTTGTTAATTTTGTTCATCCATGCACAAAGGGGATCTTCCAGGATAGTGTTTATTTCTGCCTCCTTGACACGTACACTGTAAAGGCATTTGGAATAGATGCTGAGTTATCTCATTGGTTTTTTGTATGCCAGCAGTGAATGGTTTCATAAGCAGAATTTCCATTTGGCCTCTATGGGGCCTTTATTTCTAGGATGCATATGCACCGGCATTGTTCTGGAGCAATGATTTAGCAGGTAGGTCACCATTTCAAGTGCTGCACAGTAGCTAAACTCATCTGACTAAAGACTGCCATTTTAAAAACTGAACTTAGTCCTGCCCCACTCCCTATGGTGATTCCATTGTTAGCCACCCTGCAGGTTTCCCTTTACTTCAAGGAAAATTAGGGTTATATTTACTCCAAGGTTTGTTTGTTTGTTTGTTTGTTTGTTTGTTTTGTCATGAAGTGGCATCTGACAGGGCAGCCCCGGTGGGGTTTTCAAAGAAAGACATTCAGAGGTGGTTGCCATTGCCTGCCTCAGCATCATGTGGCTGGCGTTCCTTGGAGGTCTCCCATCCAGATACTTCCCAGGGTCCACCCTGCTTAGCTTCTGAGATCTGATGAGATCAGGCTAGCCTGGGCTCTCCAAGGTAAAGGTGGGAAAATGGGAGTCAGATGTGTCATGCACCAATTGGGCATGATGTCTGAATGTTCCTCTTTATTGTGGGGGGTTTCTGCTGTCCATGCAGGGAAATACCCCTACTTGGGACCAGCCCTAGGTATAATTGCATTTCTCTATTTTGTGCAATACTCAAGGCATAAAGGTATAGTTTGTGCGAAAACCATGCATATGACCTATTGCACATTTAGATGCACTGAAGTCTTGATGGCACTGAATGGAATACCAGCTCTTTACAAACGAAAATGGTTTAGGAACATGATGGTTCTTGTATCTAAAGCAAACACTTTGACAAAATTGAGAACAATTAGATTCTTTCATTCATATAGCACAGCTGATAGTCATAAGGGGTTTTCCATCCTAGGAAAGTGAAGCAGCATCAAAGGGATTTATTTTATTTTCCTCTGAAGAGACTAAGAATTTCAATTAAAACCCTCTATTATATTTTAAGTGCTTGCAAAAAAAATTGCTGTTACAAGCAAACAGTAAAATCAAAAATTCTTAGGTATGAAAAGTATGAAAGAAACCCAGGTAGGAGTGGGCAATAATGCCACCCACTTGGCTCTATTTTGAAGCTTTTGCCCTGAAATCTGTTTGGTAATGTGATAAAGGATTGAGGTGGTGGTTGTGTGAAATCTCCAGCAGTAATTAGTTCACAGTGCTGATGACACAGGCTGGAGGCTTAGGGACAGGAGGTTCTGCGGATGAGCTTGAGGAGCAGGCAATGGGCTGAGAAACAAGAGCCTGTGGGAAAAGTCCCGAGGGTAAAAGGATAAAGAGGTATATGAGGAAGAATTGGTGAAGAAACAAAAAGGAACCCTAAGAAAGGAGGCAGCTGGGGAAATCAGAAATGCACAAATGGACCAGCTGAATAAGGAGAGAAGGTTGGTCTAGATCAGCTATATTCCTGGTCTTAGGTTTTTAGTCTACATTTGTTGTGGCCTGTCCTTTTCTTATCCTTTTTGATCCCTCTAGTCCTTCAGTTCATACTTCTGTTTTTGCATGACATGGTTACAAGTCATGTGTGTTGTGAGTTAAACAAGTCACCAAAAGCAGGCTAAGTATTTAAACTCATGGATGTTGAGGGGGAATATTGCAGGGACATAAGATCATAGGAAAAACCATGCGGGATCAGACCAAGGTCCATCAAGTCCGACAGTCTGTTCACACAGTGGCCAACCAAGGTCCTCTAGGAAGCCCACAAGCAAGACGACTGCAGCAGCATTATCCTGCGTGTGTTCCACAGCACCTAACATAATAGGTGTGCTTCTCTGATACTGGAGAGAATAGATATGCATCATGACTAGTATTCTAGTAGTATTCATGACTAGTAGGATAAATTGAGAGGGGGGCGGCTGAATTCTCCATGGAATCAGGCAAGTAATATAATTGGTTTTCATATAATATTGGGGCTGGGGCTGGGTGAGAAGGGAGGGAAGCCCCAGAAGGAATAATATTGGGGCCTGTGTTGGCTTTCAGCAGTCCTGTTCAAACTGACTGCAGACATACTTACCTGGTTATTCCAAGAAGAGCAAGGCAGGTAACCAGATGCTGTGTACTCCTTAAGTATGTTAATTACCTAATGGCCTCTCTTGGGAGCTTCTCTCATTACTAAGCTCTGCCTTGCCAATCATTTGATCAGAGCAGCTTCATGTTGCAATATGGAGTTTTGCTTAACATTCTTCTACTAATACCTACACTGATCATGCAGATTTCCTGGCCTGCAGTGTGGCTTAGTAGGGATCAGCCAAGTTGCCACGTGGCTTCCTAGGACCAGACTCTTTGGATTGTCCCAACAAAACTTCTCGGTCTAAATCTTAGACTTGCTGCTTTTCTAGGACTGGTGCTACTGTATCATTATAAACATCCCATGGTGACCGCATAGTGTTGGACTACAAAAACATTCACGATAAGTGGATGGTAAAAAACTTTTATTCTGTGATCTGTTGGTTGGTGGGTTGGGAAAGAGGGCTTTGTGCATAATATCACACTGTTTGCTTCACTCTTTGGATTGGTTCAGATGTAATAATAAATCATGGTTTGGAACTACATGACCAAGCTTTATGCTTATTCAATGCCTCTTCCTTCCTCCCCATACACATTACAAGTCAATTAGAGACTTCCAATGTAGTTCAAACTATAGTTCGTTGTTGTGTCTGAACCCCCCCAAAAAAGGGTCTGATTGTCTTTCAAACCAGGTCTGCAAACCATAGTTTGCTGGTTCAGATGCAGTGGCAATATATTGTTTGCACTACATCGAACATTACTAATTAACTTGCAGTGTACAAGTAGAACACAGAAAGGGGCGGGGTTGCCAACCTCCAGGTGGGGCATGGAGGTCTCCCAGAATTATGACTGAACTCCAGATGGTAGAGAAAAGTTCCTCTGAGAGGAATGGCTGCCTTGGAGGATGGACTCTATGCGTTATACCAAGCTGAGCTCCCTCCCCTCCCCCATCCCTGCCCTTCCCCAGGCTCTACCCTCAAAATCTCCAGGAATTTCCCAACCCCAGAGCTGGCACTCCTAGAAAGGAAAGAGGGAGTGTATGACCACAGGATTTATTACCAGGGCTGAAGTATAGTCTGTGGTGCTGCTGGCACTGTTCCCATCACCACCGTACATTAGGCTTTCCACATCTTTAAAAATAGTCAAATAATATCTCTCATGCATTCTTATTCCTCCCAGCCTTTAGGGGGGAAGCTTGATTAGGCCATGTGTGCTTATATACAAGTAAGTGTGTGTGTTTTGCTTCAAAAAAGGACTTGTGGCGTGAGAACTACATTTTGTGCCTAGTCCGGCCTGAGAAGTAGAGCTGGGGGTGGCACCCCCCCCCAATCGGGGTAGTATTTAAACACTTGTTAGCTAACATGTTGAGCTAACCACTGAATCCGGACATTTATGATGAAATGCCAAAGGGCTGAGCTTGTGGGATTTTTCAGGAGAGAACTGCAGAGGATGGAGAAACATAAAGTTACTCATTGCAACACTAATGAGGAAGACTCCAGAGTAGATAATGTTTGTACTTGGGAGCCTTAAATCCCATTTTAACCCCTTTTGTGAATGGTTTGTGAACTTGCAGCCATTTTAATGTGAAATAGGAGAGGCATTTGGCATTTGAATGTGTTTATGACCAGTGTAAGTTTTCACTTTGCATACTGAGTTATGAACTGATTTACGCCAAAAGAAGCCCTGACTCATTTTAAGGTGCTGTCATAGAATCACAGAATTATAGCATTATAGAGTTGGAGAGGACCACAAGGGTCATCTAGTCCAACCCCCTGCACACTGCAGGAAATTCACAACTACTTCCCACACACACCTCCAGTGACCCATACTCCAAGTCCAGAAGATGGCCAAGATGCCCTCCCTCTCATGATCGGCCTAATGTCATAGAATCCACATTGCTGACAGATGGCCATCTAGCCTCTGCATTCAAACCTTCAGGGAAGGAGCACTTACTACCTCTCGAGGAAGCCTGTTCCACTGAGGAACCACTCTTAACTGTTAGAAAATTCTTCCTAATGTCTAGATGGAAACTCTTTTGATTTAATTTCAACTGGTTGGTTCTGGTCCGACCTTCTGGGGCAACAGGAACAAACTCGGCACCAAACTCTATATGACAGCCCTTCAAGTACTTGAAGATGGTTATCATATCCCCTCTCAGTCTTCTCTCCAGGCTAAATATACCCAGCTCCTTCAACCTTTCCTCATAGGACTTGGTCTCCAGACCCCTCACCACTTTTGTTGCCCTCCTCTGGACACGTTCCAGCTTGTCTATATCACTCTTAAATTGTGGTTCCCAAAACTGAACACAATACTCTAGGTGAGGTCTAACCAGAGCAGAGTAAAGCTATACCATCACTTTGCGTGATCTGAACACTGTACGTCTGTTGATGGAGCCCAAGATTGCATTTGCCTTTTTAGCTACCGCATCACACTGCTGACTCATGTTCAGCGTTTGGTCTACTAAGACCACAAGATCCTTTTCACACACAACTGCTAAGACAAGTCTCCCCCATCCTATAAGTATGCATTTGATTTTTCCTACCTCAGTACAGACCTTTATGTTTACCTCTGTTGAAATGCACTTTATTGGTTTTAGCCCAATTCTCCAGCCTGTCAAGACCTTCCTGTATCCTGGCTCTGTCTTCTTATTGTATTTGCTACCCTTCCCAATTCAGTATCATCTGCAAATTTAATAAGCATCCCTTCTATTCCTTCATCCAAATCATTTATAAAGATATTAAACAACACAAGGATCAGGACAGATCCCTGAGGCACTCCACTAGTCACTCCTCTCCAAGTGGATGAGGAACCATTAACAAGCACTCTTTGGGTGCAATCTGTCAGCCAATTACAGATCCACCTAACAGGATCTAAATTACATTTTCCCAATTTGTCAACAAGAATATTATGGGGAACCTTATCAAAAGACTTACTGAAATCAAGATAAACTATGTCTGCTGCATTCCCCTGATCCAGCAAGGTACAATACAATACAATAACCTTTATTAGCATATGATGTAATACAACAGATCATCCGTACAGATAATAAACGGTCAGAGGAAACAAAAACATATTAAAAAGCCATCAATCATTAGACCTTATCCAATCTGTTTTTGATTATTAAGCTTAAAAAACCAGCTACTTTCCCAGTTATTTTGGGTGATAAATCATTAAGAAGATGATAGGTTTTCAGGGCTTCCGAGTGAACTGATATATTAGCTAAGATAGAATCGAGAAAATTGGAGCAGATGATATTATACTGAGGACAACGAAGAAGGATATGGGAAACTGACTCGATTGAATTTGAGTTTCAAGGACAAAGCCTCGCTTAGTATCTGGTTTGGTTATATCTGCCGAAAGTAATAGCTGAAGGAAGAGCATTGCACCTAGCTAGTGCAAATGCTCTGCGTGTTTGCGGGGCATGTAGGGTAGACAAATAAGGAACAAGTCAACCAGTAGTTAGGGGAATTTCAAAATTCAAAGGGGAACAAGATTTTTTGTGCAAACCATCTCCTGATAGAAGAGCTTCTTGAAAGCGTAAGCCATGGTCCAGAAACCTAAACCTTTCTTGATGACACCATCTACGCATCCAGTCATTAATTTGTAGTTTCTTCTTTCCCTTCCTGATGAAAACATAACCTGCGCCCCCAGGTCCTACACCTTCTTACCCAGAGCTGCATAGTCTCTTTTAACACGTTCTGGGCTGTGTCGGGCAATATAATTTGTTGCCACATGAATGAGCAAGAATGGGTAATAATCTGTGGGCTTGATGAGTCTTCCTACCCTTTCGGTCACATCCTGGATGTGTGCACCTGGTAGACAGCAGACTTCTTGAGACGACAAGTCCGGTCAGCACACTTTAGACTACCCCTCTCAGTAGGGAATCCCCAATTACCAGAACATGCCTCTTCCTAAAGTGGGGAGCAGAAGCTCAAGTCCTCTCAGGCTCAGGAGCCTGAGCAAATTCTTTCAAGTTTGGGGGGGGGGGGTAGCCCTTGTTCCAGTAGTTCAGAATCAGTATCTATTGGGAGATCCTGGAACAGATTGCTGAGCAACAGAGGATCAGAATGAGTCCTCATTTTCCTGCTTGTGTGGGTCACATTCTTCCATGTACCCTCCTCCTGTGTAGGTTGCACCTCCATGATTTGAGATTCCTTTCTCTCCTCCTCCTGTTGCCCCCTAAAGAGTGTTTCATGTGTTCTGTCTGTGAACTCTTCACCTTCCTTTATAAAACAGAGTGTGGACAAGTGTGCTTCAGGTCCCTGTATCTTCTCCTCCAGCAGGGCTACCAACTTACACTTGCTGCAGGTGTAACTATTGTTACCCTCAGGTAAGAATACAAACATGCCCCAGGCCTTGCATGTTACAGCCTCAGCTCCCTCACTAACCACACTATTGTGATCCATTGCTGAAGTTGTTCAGTTTCTTTCCTGCGCTACTCTGATAGCTCCCCTGACAAACTGCCTCTCAAGGCTCCCTGCTTGAAGAAGCAAAAACACTCAACACATACAAAATGTAGAGACTTGTCAGCCGCTTACAGGGCCCCCAGGCCAGACCCCCAGACCTCGTCTCGCGCCTCTGGCGAGGGGAGCCTTCTTAAGGAAGAGCTCTCAGTCCCCCCCCCTCAGCAGCCAACAGCAGAGGGCGGGGCCAGCAATTAACCCCAGTCACAGCAGCCCTCCCCATTCAGGAAACAGCAACTGAACGAAAGAGCAGAGGGAACCCCTCCGAAACCCCTCTCCAGCAGGCTCCCAGCACCCCTCACCCCCGACCCTCTCGCACACGCCAACCTCCGCTGCAGCTCCCCAGCAGCGGAGACAAAACGGAAACTTGTGCTGGTCTCTGTGGAAACTCAGGGCCCTGCAGACTCTCGGCCCGGCGGCCTCAGCTTCTGCCTGTGGGCCAGAGAAAATGGGTGAGGCGTTGGTCATTTGAATGTGCTTATGACCAGTGTAAGTTTTTACTTTGTATACTGAGTTGTGAACTGATTTACGCCAAAAGAAGCCCTGACTCGTTTTAAGGTGCTGTGATGCACTGCTACAGTTATGGAGGCTGAAGAGAGGGTTATCTGTATTAGGGATGCCCGCCAGCCACCTGCTTCTGAACGTGGCTTTTTCCTTTAGTCATCATGGCTGAGACCCGATGCTAGACCTATCCTTCAAGAGACCTTCTTTTAAATTTGTCTAAGCTAGTGGTCATCATTATATCTTGTGGGAGTCCATTCAATATGCTGTTTGTACATTGTGTGGGAAAAAATGTTTCCTTGGTATTTTTTCTGTATCAACTCCTCAGCTTCCGTAGATGATGCCAGAATGGGCGGGGAGGTCTCTCTATACGCTTTGTCTACCGTGTGCCCGTATATCTCTGTGTCTTCCCCATACCCTTTTTTTCTGAAGCATCAGACTCTTACACCTTGCCTCAAAGAGAAGGTACTCCCAAGCCTTAAAAGGTTTGAGTGGCCTTTTTCTGTGCGTTTCCCAGCCAATATCTTTATTGAGATGTGGTGGTCAGAACTGTACTTAGTATTGTAAATGAATACATACAATAATGTCTGACTTTCTGTTTTTCTCTTTCTTGAATGAGCCTGTTGTAATGAAAAAGGAAATCTAACTGAGATATCTCATACCAAGAATCATCATTAACATTAATTAGTCATCAGCTCATTATAACATGAAAGACATTTTATGAGTTTAGCTGGACTTAAAAAAAATAAGACTCTAGAAAGAAAAGAAAATACTGCCGTTGTGTAGAACTCTGTGTATTGACTCCGTCACTTCAAGCAGCTTTGCTGCATCTTCAGACCTAATTCTGGTTTGCTTCAGTGGTATGCAACCCAATCCTATCTATGTTTACTCTAAAGGAAGTCCCACTTACTTCCAAGAAAGTGTAGATAAGATTTTCATCCTAAAATTCATTAATTTTCAACAAAATTTTAAGTGTGTCTCTTTTTTCACTTGTGCTTATTTACATTCTGTGAGGAATGCACAGAAGAGTGGAAAGAAAGATGGCTTTTGAATTAAATGTAGAAGATCTGGAATGTGTGGGAGCATCATTGTTTAATATAGATGTCATAAAAACGTGCCCCCTGTTGAAATTGCAAAGCTGTTTACTATAGAGAAGCACCTTTAGTTCAGTGTGATTGGAGTAGAATAAGCAGATTACTGACTGCAACCTTGATATGCTGTTGTTATAAAGCTATCTTATTTTGTTTGCGTCGTTGCCATTCCTACACACAACTCCTATAGTTCTTGTCGCACAGCTAATTCAGGAACACTGAATTAAATGAGTTAATGTGTGTCTGATTTTTTAACTCCCAGAATTACATCCGTTTGGATACCTTGCATTTCAAAAGCTGACTACTTTTCCCTAGCCGATTGATCGGAATAATGCAAAAAGTAATAATATAAATCTCAAGACAGTATGTTTTTAAAAATTTGGCTTGCTTGATTCTGTTTACATTGAAATCAAGACTGCACAGATTCCTCCATTATGTGTTCTTTTTCATGTTTCTTCTAGGCATGTTAATTAAAATATTTAACTGGAAAAGTATAGAAAGACTGAGCACAATAGTAGCAAAACTTTGAAGCTTCCAAAAGCTTTATCAAATGAACATAACTCATATTTATGTGAAATTGGTATATGTTAGGATAATTACTGCTGTGCCTTTGGGATAAAGGAAGTACCATCAGCCAAATTATACAAGGGCGTGGATTAAATCAAGCATTACTCTCTACTTGGCATCAGTCGCCGTTAGTTGCAAAATCAAGATATGACATTGGGAGAGTAACTTGTCCAAAAATGTTCCTGGCTTTTTTGTTTTCCTCTGGTTACCATATAATTTTTTTAAAAAAAAATCCAACTATATGAAAATATTAAGTAGAATTCCGTATACAGGAAATCTGAAAAGAGGTATTAACAAGAGTAGATTTTTAAAAATAGAACTACAGCCATGATTTAAATCACCAAGAAGAAGAAGAAAGACCAATTGCTTTAAACCTGGTTTCTCATTTTAATAAGCATATCTGCAAATTTGGTGCTGTAACAATTAATACATACTAGTTTACAATTAAGAAAAACCTTTATATAATACAGAAGCACAACTCAAAGGTTTTGGTTATGTAACCCTACAGAGACAGCAGAAGTAATGTACTTAGAGGTAAGAGACATTTATTTTTGGCTTTCTGAAGACTTGAAAGAATGCTGTGCAAAACGAGTAACTTAAAGGCTGCAGCGCTGCACCTACTTACTTGGAAACAAGTTCCACAGAACAAAATGGGATTATTCTATAATCAAAGATGTCCGTGCTGTTCGGTTGGTAAAGTAATAGTTTGAATACATTGCAGAGCTCAAATTGGTGGAAGGCATAAAATAGGAGCATGGTCTATAGATGATCCTAGTTGCATAAAGAAGCTAATCTTTTGGATTCTAATACCTGTGTTGATTTGCAAGTATCTGGTCCAGTAGGAAGACCACATTAATAAGTATAATACATGACTTATTATTTCACTTATAAACTTAACTTAGAAGTCAGATTTTCCCCATAGTTCTTTACATAGAAAAGCAGCTTTTTACTTAATCTGTTTTGTTGATTAAATTTTAAGCCATGAAAAGTGTAGGCTTGTTCGCCTGAATTCATGGTTTGTTTGTATTACAATTGGATTTAGTTTTAAACAAGTTTTTAAAAATGAGATCATTCTAAGTGGGTTTTTAAAAAAAATTAAAAACCAATTTATTACCATTTAATTGCTAGCTTTTGTCCACCCTGGCTGTTTCACGTACAACACAGACACAAAGTAAGATGTGTTTTACTTTACAGAAATAAGAGAGGAAATCTCGGTATTATTTCTGTTGGCATATCCCCCTTCCCAGAAGAGTGACAGGAGGAAGGGATAAGAGTTATTCCAACTACACTCTCCCCTCTGCTGTTCCCTCAGTTCATGAGCCCTCCATCTTTGGCATGTGGCCTGCATTTACCTGTTGTCTGTTCTGTTTGAATAGACGGTTTTCCCCCCAACCAGAAAACAAATCTGCACTCACCTGGATCCTTTTTACTGATATGCTGGCTTACTTTGCTTGAAAGATGAGGCCAATAGACTCAATGAAGAATGATACTCAGGCTGACGCTTTGGACGCCATAAGAGCAATGGCCAGCTTTGCTGGGTGGATTCCAAGGAGGGTGTCAAAGGTCAGTGAAGGTTGGTTTTTTTCCCTCTTGGTGGTCAATGTGCAGCTATGCCATTCTATTAGGAGCAGGAGAGCGCACTAGTCGGATCTTACCATATTCCTTCTAGTGATGGGGTGAGATCACCTCCTACATTGATGAGAAAGGATTAAATCAGTATTGGTTCTCGTAGGTTATCCGGGCTGTGTAACCGTGGTCTTGGTATTTTCTTTCCTGACGTTTCACCAGCAGCTGTGGCCGGCATCTTCAGAGGAGTAACACTGAAAGACAGTGTCTCTCAGTGTCAAGTGTGTAGGAAGAGTAATGTATAGTCAGAAAGGGGTTGGGTTTGAGCTCAAACCCAACCCCTTTCTGACTATATATTACTCTTCCTACACAGTTGACACTGAGAGACACTGTCCTTCAGTGTTACTCCTCTGAAGATGCCGGCCACAGCTGCTGGCGAAACGTCAGGAAAGAAAATACCAAGACCATGGTTACACAGCCCGGATAACCTACGAGAACCAATGAACTCTGACCGTGAAAGCCTTCGACAATAAATCAGTATTGTTTGTTTCCTTTTAAGGTATTTAGTTCTAAGCCATGCAATGTGTTTGAGGGATGTTGGAGTAGTATTGAGTGGAAGGATTCTGGATCTGTGATTGGCTGTGAAAGAAGGACGTGGGGGGTCCAACTGGCTGATCATAGTGTCAGAGTTGGAAGGGACCACCAGGGCAATCTAGTCCAACCCCCTGCACAAAGTGCCCTCTCCTGCTGACTAGACACTGCAGCCCTTTCCTTTTCAGGGGAGCTCTTGGAGGTGAAGCAACTGAGTTTGTCTGGTGCAGCCAGCCATTGTTTGGGATACCAGGTTGTAACACAGAGTGCCTTTTACCAACTGCTGGGTAACATGGAATGATTGGTTGGGGGTGGGGGTTGCCTTACAATTCAGAAACTGCAAATTTCATGATCCCTAATAGAACACGCTGCTCCTGATTCATTTCACATTAATAAAGGCGCTGTATTTAGCTGTCTACCCCCTCCCTTTTTTCAAAGGAAGGGAAATTTGCTTGGGAAAAGAATGGGAACTTGTAGGAAGGTTGGCCAGTGACTGGACTGAACTCTACATTGCTTGTTAGTTTATTATTAGATTAGATTCACACTGTAATCTGCTTTGAGTTTTAGTGAGAAAGGTGGACTATAAATATAGTAAATAAATATTTTGAGTGATTCACAGATCTATAAATTCTGGGCCTGAATCAAAACGAGGTGACCTTATTTAAATATGTGTCTCCCACTTTTCTCCCCACTGGGTGCTCAGAGTGGCTTACAATAACAACCATGTGAAGTAGGTTAGGCTGAGAGAGAGGAAGAATGACCGGCCGAACGGGTCACCCAGCAAGACTCCTGTGGGGATTTGAGTGGGGATTATGAACCTGGGTCTCCCGGATCCTAATAGGTCGTTCTGTTAGCTTGCCCTGCTGGCTGTGTTTTTAAGCTGTGTAAGTTTGTATTTTAATGTCCATAATTTGAACTTTTTCCTTATCAATAGTTGTGACATTAATCTTAACTCCTGTGCATTTGTTCTGCCATGTTTATTTGCATGGCTGTCTATATTAGCTGGGGTTTCCTCTGCTGATCAGTATAGTAGGAACTTAAAGAACTATTTAACACTTTATATGGCAGCCCAGTTAGCTTGCTGGTGTTTGATCCAGTAAAACATAAAAGGTGAAGTGGAGATAACATACAGTCAACAGACTCAAGGGAACACCAATCAATCATGTGTCTGAAGAATTTGGTGATGCATTTTTGCTTTACATGTTTTCCATAGTATATACTGGTGAACATGAGATGTTCCATAGAGCATGAAACAACTCTAAATAGAATATGTCACCTCACTACAGAGTCCTATATATACCTCAATACATACATTTAGTTCTTGTAAGTCATCAGAGCTTGCTTTTAGTCAGTGCATCAGTTCATAGAGAGCAGTACAGGAAAGAAAAATTTTGCTCTGTGCGTTGACCGCGCTCATGTTATCTCCAAAGATTTTGCATTGCAAATGGTTCGTGAAGGGGTTTAGATTGTTATCATGATGTCACAAGTTCAATCAAGGTGTATATGGTAGAAAGGAGAACCTTAGATAATCTAGGCCAATAATCCCCAACTTGGTGCCCGTGGGTGCTGTGGTTTCCCAAAGCAAAGTACTAATCTTGGCTTTCCTCCATCTCTTTGGAGCCGTAAGGTGCTTCTGAAGAGTCCAGGAGTGGTCACCTTTCTGTCTGTGTAGAAAACCCATATAGAGAAACAGCTGTGCATCACAGGAGGACACTTGGCTTGTAACCCCCCAATATTTGATGACTGGACCTAGTCCCCTTAGCAGCCATTTGGTCATGGCACCAGCTTAATGTTCTCAAAATTGCCAAAGTTCCCAGAGGCTCAGAAAGGTTGGAGACCCCTGATATAGGCTAATTTTACTGAAATTGAGGGAAAGGTCTGCCTACCCTCTACCATTCTCATGCACCTCCCATCCCTCTGGCCATTGGCAACCCAGTCCAATCACTACATTTGTCATGTGAACATTTATGATCCCCATTCACCAACTGAGATCCAATCCAACCATCTACTATAAGGACGAATCTCTTACACATCAAGGACAATTTTGCACTATACATTAGTCCTGTAACCCTGTACATCCAGATTGTATTATTAGAACATATAAAAGTTGGAACTTGAATGAGAAGCAAACCCCCTCCATTGGTCAGTATAGGGAAATTTTTGAAGTGTTAGTTTAAATGTGAGACTAACAGTACCCAAATTTGTGTTGTTAAGCATAATTTGCAGGTTTGTTAATGAGCAAGAAAACATGCAAATACTTCACATAACAAAGACAATTTTCGTTGTTCCTTTCCAAACATGAACCCTGCTGTACAACAGAATTTCAACGCATCTGTTTAAATTAACTTTGCTTCTGGTCTGTGCCATATGAGATTGGGTAGAATGAGTCTATACTAAAAAAATCCCACTTGGTTCTGTAGCAGGACCTTCAGGTATTATGGTGAATAACCTCAAGTTCTTAATCCACTTCTGCATCTTCCATGATTCTACAGGGATTTTAACATTTGTGAGAAAACATGCAATGGCTACTCCGTAAGATTGCTAAAGAATCATTAGGTGTGTGTGTGAGATGCTAAATATATTTGATTCTAATCTCTAATTTAAAAGTTCGGCTTTTATTGCTCTTATATTTGATGTAACAGCTCTTCATTACAGCTGGGTGCTCTGTATTCTGCTTTTGAAAAAAATGGTTCAGGAATGTCTCTGTGACTGAAACTGCAAAGTTTAACTTACTTCACGTATTGTTAGGGGAAATTGGAAGGGGGTTTATTTGAGAATTGTTTTGTTATTGCTGTCAAGTACACTGGAATGGAAGCTAGGTCTCAGAACACTGCTGACAAAAAGTTCTCAAAAACCATACCATGATGGGACATACATTGGCCTCTCCTTGAACCATCTCACCACTTCTAGACTGTTCTCTCCAGCTTTCCTCTCCTAGCCACTTTCCTGACACTAACCCATCCCTAATGGCCAAAAGGGTCCCATCCCTCATGGCCAAAGGGCTGCCAAGAGCCACCATATACAAAGATTTTCTGTGCTGCCCCCCACATACCAAGCAATAAGTTCCAACTCAAATATGATATGAAAACAAATCACGTGATTTGCCTAGTTCCATGGGTCATCAGACTGATCAAGTTACCCCTGAATCTTGTATCGCTAGTTCCCTCCCTCTTGATGGCCCTAAGTGTCTGACATCCATGCATTGGATGTCACATTTGAATTGGAGCTTTAAAGACATAGTTTGAATACTTAGACATACAGGCATGGATTTCATGCTTATACTCCTACACATGTATAAGGTTGCCAACCTCCAGGTGGCGGCTGGAGATCTCCTGGCATTAAAACTGATCTGACAGGGATTCGTTCACCTGGAGAAAATGCCACTTTGGAGGGTGGACTATATGGCATTATACCCCATTGAAGATCCTACCTTCCCCAAGCGCTACCCTCCTCAGGCTCCACTCCCAAAATCTCCAGGTATTTCCCAACCGGGAACTGGCAACCCTGGTTGGGATCTACAAAGCTCTTATGCAGATGTGAAGTCCAGTGCATGAACTCTGTTCATGTTAAGGGGGCAGATATACATACTAGTGTATACACCTTAGTAGTAAAGTCTTAAAAGTGGATGAGTAATGTGCACAGCATCAAATTAGTATATATTTTAACTGTTTTGTGAAGACCGTTATTTTGTATGAGGTATTGATTAGTGAAAATCTGAGCATACACTCTGACTGATACATACTTGATCCATTAATAAGAGAACATTTGCCAAATGTCTAAAATCAATCCATTTTCAGATTAATTATGAATCAAGATTCATGTTCGCAGTGATATCACCAGGCCTAAAAGCTTCTCCTGAGCAGGTCAGGCCCTACTCTGCTACCTCCTATATTATTTACTTATTGAGGGATAAGAGAAGAAAGTCCAATTTAGGCTAGGAGAAACAAGTGCTGCAGAATGGTCTTCTGTGCATTGATCATCAGAAGCACACAGGACCTGCTATTAATGCGATACATTACTAAGTAATTCTTAGAAGGGTTGATGGGGGTCCCATTGAGGTAGGCAGGGATATGGAGGTCGTAGGAACTCTCTAGGCCTTGGCAAACTCCTGATTATGTCTTCAGGACCACAAAAGTGCCTTGAATTATCTGGCCTGGATTGGCCCTTCCTGCTATTCTCGTCACCCACAATGTCATCTGAATGTCTCAGTTGGCAGGAGGATCTGATCAGTGCTGAGAGGAGGGAAGCAAGGTCAGATACCTCTTGCCCCAGCATGTTCCAAATGATATTATTGTTGTACATCAGGGCCTAGGAGGCCTTTTGAACCTTTTTTGGTCCTTTTTGGAATCCACAGATTTCTCAGGTGTGATGTAAACTCAAAGCAGGGACCTAAAGTAGCAGAACCCACTCCATAACCCAGTGGTAGTGTCCAGATGTGGTCTGAATCCACCCTAAATTCTTCCTTGCAGTTCAGTCATACATTAATTTCTGAGTCCTTCCCCCTTGAACTTGAGGGAACCCCTGGAGATTTGGGGGTGGAACCTGGGGAGGGAAAGGTTTGGGGAAAGAGAGATCTCCAGAGGAACTGATTTCTGTAGTCTGGAGATCAGTTGTATTTCCAGGAGATCTCCAGGTCCCACCTAGATGCTGGCAACCCAAACAATAGCTTTGCAAATACACCTGTAGTAATGCTTAATTATATTGTTCTATCATCATCACCTTTCCTTCTGACACACACACACATACACACACATTTATAAAAGGAAGTGAGTTATTGCTTGTCATAGGTTAGGAAGTTACAGTATTTAAAACACAAGTACTACTCAACGGCCACTGGAGCAATTTCCAAGCCAAATACAGTGAAAAAGATGTCTTTCCTTCCAAAGGCAAAGAGAACAGAGAATTAACTCCTTATGTGTAAAACCTGTGGCCTTGTCTTACAGCTGAATGTGTATGAGTGTAAGCTATAGTTTTATGAAACAGTTTGAAGTTGGACTCTGGATCTAAAAGGGTTGAAGACTACTTCTCTAAAACATTCAGTTAGTGTATTAGATTGCACCTTTTGCTATCTGACCTTTGACAGCTGTAATGTACAAGGTCATGAGGCACATACTTTATCATTACATCTTAAGCTGTCTTAACATCATTTGTTATTCACTTCACAGATGATTCTTTTGAGCCAACGGGGAAAAAAACTTTCTAAAATTGGATCTTGAATTGGCAGCTTCCACTTATCTGAAATAATATTTTCTTTGCATGTTGTTATGGAACTTCAGTATTTTATTAGTTACTGTGTTTTGAAGCATGATTTCATAAACGTTTAATAGACAATGTCTGTTTTCTGATACAATTTGCCATAGAATTCACTGCCCTGACTGTATCTTGAGAAATCATCTAGCCCAGCCAACAGGCCTAACCTACCGTAAAGCCGAGGAAACTAGTTTGGGAAGGAGGTGTTGTTTAGATCTTTCAGCTCAAAACCAGGAAAGTTCATCAAGCTGTCCCTGCTCATTCACTTACAAGGCTTAGTTAAAGTTAACCCATCTGGGAAGGAATATTAGCCCCCTTTTTTTTAATGTTTCAGTCTTGGAAGTCTTCGGGTGCCTTCCTCTTTCACACACACACGTGTTCCTTCCCTCTTGTCAGAGTCATCTGGTGGTTGAAAGGCCCCTGCCCCCGCCCCCCCTTGCTTAAGGCTCAGCCCTAGGGTTGCCAACTCAAAGTTGGGAAACTCCTGGAGATTTGGGAGTGGAGCCTGGGTAGGGCAGAATTTGGGTAGGAGAGGAACCTCAGCAGGGTATAATGCAACAAAGTCCGCCTTCCAGAGCATCCATTTTCTTCAGGGGAATTGATCTCTGACATCTGGAGATCAGTTGTAATACCAGAAGAGCTCCAGGTCATACCTGGAGGCTGGCAGCCCTACTCAGCCTGCTGTGTCAGCCTCTTGAGCTGATTGTCTGGTGGAACTCCTTGGCAACTGCTCTTTGTTCTCCCAGCCCTTGCCTATACACAGGAAGAGTAGGCATTCAGTGAGGCCTTTTTATCAGCCCCTGGCTCTAAATCCTTCTCTGACTGGTCATGTGGACTTCTCCATCTCTTATCTCCAGACTAACTGTGGATGTTTTCACCAAGCCCATTCTTGATCAAGCACCAAACCACTGTTGTTGCATCCTGTCCCCACAAGCACAGTCGGCAGCCATCAGACAAGGGTATATCAGGCTCTTGGGCATAGAGACACCTGGCTGACTGAGCACCTTGGAGCTGTTTAAAATTGGTAGTTTCTTTAGCAGCCATTGGAATATCCAAAAACAATTCTTTCCTTCTCAGTTTCTCTTCTCAGAATTAACTGTTCATGTCTTCCCAACACTTTTGTATCTTTGGCCTCATGAAATGCTTGTCATCTTTATAATTTCCCTCTGTATCATGTTATCTTTATAATTTTCTTCTGTATCATGGTCAGATTATCTTTTTTTTTAAGTGTAATGCTCAAAATACTGCATAAATACCTTGATTCAACCTAAAGTGGTTATACCTTTTCAGCCTTTGGGGGGTCTGGGCATATGTGTTTCCCACTATGCAGAGAAGTATATGATGTAGTTTGCATGTGTGCTTCTTTACCTGTTGTAGTCACCCCTAAACATTGCCCCAATATCAAGGTAAAAGTGGTTTGAGTTTACAAACAAACAGACCGGCATTGCTCACTCGTTCCAGACCGGAGACAGGCAGGTTAGTGCAGAAGGATGGGGGGAAAGAGCCTTGTTGTAAGCCTTTGAGCAAAAGCATGCCATGTACAGTACTTAATTATCTAAAGTGCTCTATAAATCAGTGTTATCATCCTTGTCATCATCAGCGTTGATTTGTTGTAAGATTCCCATGGCAAAGATGCTAAGGGAAATAAGTATGCCATCTAAATTACAGGGCATTCTAACATTGTCTCTAAAATTGTTAGCAAAACAGTAACTGAAATGCAGCGTGATATGTGGAGGTGGGTTCAGATCAGCCTGTCTGTTGAAGCCTTTATCGTGATGGGGGGCGGAGGGGGGGGAAACGGAAGTAATTCATATCTCTCCTAGTGACTGTCCACAAGTCTTTAGGGAGTCTCACTGCATAGTTTATGAACCCAGCCTCTGTATTATAAATGATGAATGTGTTCAGTTGTGTATAATACAATAGCCATGATCTAGCCAAACGTAAGCACTTTTAAATTTAGTTGTTCCAATCAAGAATGTTCAGCATGAGTCTAATCTATGGGTCTTCAAAGTGCTTTACTACTTCTGGATCGTGTGCAACACATTCTAATAAGTAGGGCTATGGAACTGGTATATGTAGAACTCACTGGAAGACTGACTAATTATTCCCAGTTTGTATCATTAGAGGTTATACGCCAACATGTCTAACACTATTCCTTTAAACTGAATTGTGTTTTTTGGGAACTGGGTATTATTATTATTTAGAGTTACATCTAGCAAAGATGCAAATGAATAGAAAACTATAACTGGAGCATATGTAGCCCTATTAACATTCAAACGACTCACTAGTGTGGACATATTCAAACTCAAGTGTTTTTAAGATGGTGGGCAAGGTAGCTCTTTGAGGTGGTGCCATCTAATTACATATATAAATAGCTTCCAGTGTTCAAATATTTGTGAGGAAATCTCTTATGAGTGTGACTAATACAGCTGGCTTAAAGTAGGCAAAGTGCAGGTGGAGGTTGTGCAAGCTTTCCCATGGATGCTTGCCAATGCACCTGAATAATTTTGGCCTAAAAACTCCCATAGTCAAGAATCTAGGCATCTAATGAGCAGGTATCACCTAGAGCACTTAACTGAATGGTGTGTGCATATGTGTCATATTTACTTGCATGTGTATACTGTCTTTAATTTTGGTGGAGTTCTGGCTCACTTACAGTAGAGTTGGTTTTGGCTTGCCTGTCTCTTGACTGTTCTTGAATTGAAGTTTCTTTCTTCAACAGTGTCAGATTCATGTCAAATTAATAAGTTATTCATATAATGACATACAAGTTTTCCTTATTCTAAAAGCTTCTAGACACACATGATAATGAAAGCCGGTAACACACAGTGGTCAGTGTGTTGAACTAGCATGGGGGAGATCAGTTCAAATCACCACTCTATTGTCATGAAGCTTAGTGGATGCTCTTGTGGCAATCACTTTCTCTCTGCCTAACCTACTGGGGTAGGGGGAAGAGAACTATGCATTTAGCACTAAGGAGGATGGGTGGGACAATAAAGAAATAAAATAATAATAGACCATCACATAAACACCATCTGAAGATGAAAGTGTCATATGTTCAGGCTGTCAAGTCATAATTACCATCATATGACTGAGACAAAGGGAGAATAGTTTCCCCTTGTCTTCATGGGCACAGGGAAGAGAAAAGGTCTCATTTTAGTTGCCACTGGGTTTTTATCTTAGAGTTGACTTTCTGATCTCTACAGTGGGAAGATGAATTTTGGCAAAGGCAAAATATCAAAGCAGAGTTGAAGGATCCAGCTTGAACAAAAACTACCCAAGAAATTTATTGGGGAAATGAAAGCTTTTTGTGAAGTTCTACAGATTTTTTCAGAGATGTCTGTACTAGGGGTATGCAAAAAAAAAAAAGTATGTTTTGGATTTGGGTTTATTGGCCCTGAAAAATATTGGTATTCCTGATATTCCTGAATTCCAGTACCGATATGGTATTCAGATTCGGGGTTTTTTCAGGTTTCCGAATTTTGGGGGTCAATTATTTCCTATGGGGAAACTTTCCAGGTGACTGGAGGGTTTGTTTTTAAAGTTACAGGCACCAAAATTACAGAGGAGCTGCTGGGGCCTATCCCTTAAGTAACCAATTCTATGGGCCCCTGAACAGGGTGCCCCCAGCCATCCCCATCATTTCCTATGGAGGTTGGGGAACCCTCCAAGTTCCTTCCAGGGCAAAAGATACGTCTCCAAGCAGCAATCACTCGTCAAATGTCTCCCATGAAGAACCAACACAACAAGCTTAACAGAACCATTGCAGAGCCCAGTAATCCCAGTAGAACCACAAGCCAATGTGCCACACCAAACAGAACCAAAATCAAACCAGAGAATCTCTGCAGTGGAAACTCCAGGTGAGGGGACACTTTTGCAAGCCCAGCAGAACTAATGGCAATGTGCAAAATGTCCAGCAGAACCCAGAGCCACTGTGGCAGTGCAAGCCCAACAGAACCAATGTCAAATTAGAAAATCTCTGCAGTGGAAGCTGAAGGGGGGGACACTTTTGCAAGCCCAGCAGAACCCAGTGCCACTGTGGCAGTGCAAACTCAACAAAACTAACATCAAACAAGAGAATCTCTGCAGTGGAAACTCTAGTTGGGTGGGCACTTTTGCAAGCCCAACAGAACCAATGGCAATGTGAAGAACGTCCAGCAGAACCCAGTGCCACTTTGGTAGTGCAAGATCAACAGAACTAGTGTGAAACCATAGCAAAACAAATCCGAGCAGTGAGCAACACTGTAAAAACTGCAAAGGGAACACAAGGCAACTCTGGAGAAGAAGAAAAAAAAAACTTGAAACTGACAAAGACACCTGAAATTGACACAAGCAGCCTGGCAAGCCCGTAGAACTCCCCCCCCCACACACACACACACACCCCAATGCAAAAAGAAAGGGGGAAAAGAAACAAAAAAATCCAGTCCTTAGGATCTTCCCAGTAAATCCTGAATATTTTCAGATTTTTCAGGACCTTTTTTTCAGTTTCCTGAAAAATTCCCAGATACATTTGGGATGCCAAATATACCCGAAAAAATACTGATATGGTATTTTTGAATATATTTTTGTCTCAGGTTTATCTGAATGCACACCCCTCTACATTATGTCCCCTCCCCAGCAAGATTTGCCTAAAGCAAATTTTGAGTCACATTTGGAGTTTCCTTTTGGGCATTGTATTTGAGGAATGTCAAAATGCTTTCAGTAAGACTGCCCATTTTGGGGGGAGGGTTCTAAATTTTTCAGAAATTACATCAAGAAGTGAGGAAAGAGTGAGCTTGCGTTGCCCTCATTTCCATCACTCTGTGGGCCAAGTACTTCTTATTAAGGGCTGTAACATTGTCTTCCTGAAGAAACTGACCAGTCTTACCTTGTTAGTACAGTAGGCCATATTTTGTCTCTACAGTATAAGGATCAAAAGACTCTGTTGGTGAACCCGCATATGAAAGTCCATGAGTGTTGTGCCATCAAAGCAATGGGTTTGATGGCACAAAATGAGTTTCAGTTTTCCTTTGTATTTTCTTTGCTTCTGTATACACAATAGGTAAGCCTGTCAGAATACAGCATTTGGAATTTACAGGGGAGGATCCTCCTCTCCCCTCCCTGCTTATAAAAAGATGTCTGTCTTTAAAAGATGTTTTCTTCCTTAGAGATGTACTATTCCCAATCAAAAAATATCCATAGATAGGGGAAAGATTTGCTTGTGCTTAGTAGCCAGTATAATAATATATGCGAAAAAGCAAAAGGGATAAATAAATCCTGAGCTGGAATAAAATAAGCAGCAAGATGTGTGGTGACAGGAAGTCATATGATCAAAGGGAATGCACTGAATAGCTTATTCATATTCTTTCAGATAAAATGCATAATGCAATGAAGAGGTGTTGTTATCATTTCTGGTGGGGGAGAAACCTTTGTGTGCATGACTCAATGAGTCAATTACAAGGAAAGATAGTGTAGCTTTTAGATAATAGTGTCAACTTGAGGCCCCAAATGGTATGTGGGCATTGCTTGTGCTACTTTCCCAAATCATTTGAGTGGAAATATTGGATTAGCTAACCTCGTGTCAGGTCTGATAGTTATGTAAACCCTCCAACTGTTCCTGACTGAAGGAAGCATAGTTTGGGCTAAAAGAAGCTACTGCTTCTTTTATTCAGGGTTTTGTGAAATGTATCCTGCCATCATCATGTTTTTAAAAATACAATGATTTGTTAGACTGAAAGGGGATAACAAGCAAAATTTCACAGCTTTGTCTTTTGACAGGGAGCTTCATCCCAGTAGGAAATCCTCTTAGAAGAACACTATCAGCTGGACTGCACACGGTAAGAAGTTCTATTTTTTTTCTTTTTGCATATAAAAAAAGAATTTAAACTTTTAAAATCTTTCTTCACAAGTCACCATTGTACGGAAGCTTTCTTATACTTCAGTGATAAAAGGACCGCCTTCTAGAAAATAATAATCCATGTAGGCTTTCTGCCTCCTACAGCTGCTCCCTGAAAGTCGAAGAACAAAAGATCCAATATTATCTTCACACAGTGTGCTTGTAATTCATTAGAGTCAAGTATAGCTTACTGGAATTTTGTATCCTTGGTATGTCTTTGGCTAGATGTCTATGGTGAATAAGGAAAAGAGATCACAACTGGAGATCGGCTTGGATGTTCATTATTGCATTGTCAGTTGACAGTGAAATTAATTTAACATTTTCCATTTGATTGTTAGTTAAAGCTTTTTGTTGTTACCTGTTGTATAATAACTAGTATGAAATCAGAATTGGCCGTGGTATTTAGTGGTAGTGTATAATGTCTCTTTTTAAAGGTTTGTATCCCAAATATTTCCTGTTCCTGTTTCTTGATTTGAAATGTCATACTGCTGTAGCAAATTTAGAAAGAAAGAGAAATGGGCTTTTCCTGTCATTGATATTAGCTGCCTTGCACTTGACATTGGAAAATTCTGAATGCTGCATTAAAGTGCTTCCCACAAAGGATTTGTCAGGCATATTTAATTCTTGTAGAAATCCATGTTTCTCCCTCATCTCATTCAGCCTCCTCCTTCACAAAATGCTTTGACTTAATACTTGACTATGTTTTAGTGCTCCAAACTAAAGCTTTGCAGAAATTTATTGTATGCTCACAGAGCTGACATAAAAGCAGAGGGTCCCAATTCACTACAGAGCAGGGGAACCAATCTGTGTACTGATCACCACCATATGCACAAATGCCTGAAGTCAGTAATGGCTGGACAAGAGTTGGTAAACTGAAGTTAGATAAGAGAGGTTGTTGATGAAGGGTGGTTTAGCTAATGATGGCGGTGGTGTTCAACTGGATGGGGCTGCACTTTTCCTTAAGGATTAAGCTTGCATCTTGGAGAATTGTTAGGTCTACCTCTTACTGTGGAAAGCCAAATGACTTCTGTAGCACCATTATCATCTTAAGAAGATAGCCACTTCTGGGCAGAGAGAACCTTGCCCTGGTTATACATGCTCTAATTTGGACTGCGACAATGCACTATACATGGGGTTGCCCTTTATGACTGTTCAAAAACCTCTGCAGTTTCAGAAAATGACAGCCAGATTTGTTAATTTGAACTTGTCAAACTGAACATGTTTCACCATTGTTAAATAATCAGCACTGGGTCCCAGGTTGTTTCTGGGCATGGTTTCAACTGCTGGTTTTGATTTATAAAGCCCTACATGGATATCTGAATTATAACCTACTCCCATATGAACCTGCCTACTCTCTGAGATCATCTTCTCAAGGGCCAGTTCACTCATTATGGTGGACACTGGTAGAGTCCCAGGTTGCCACCCTATGCCCTGTATAACAGTCACATAGGAGTTGTGGGTGTGCAGTGCTTGATTCAGATTGAGACTGTGCCATGTGTGGAAAAGAGGCTTAATCCTCCCCCTCCCCCCACCCCAGTGCCATTTTCCCAACCAAGAACAAGCTTGGGAGTTGCTTCTTTACCCACTGGGGAAAGCCACATTTATATTTGTGAGTTTCGCCAACATACCAAATAGCACATCCCATGGATCATTTCAGGTCAGGAAAATGGTCTCCATGCATGACTCAGGCACTCCATGTATGAGAACTGAGGAGAACCCACCACTCATGTGTAACTGAGCAGTTGACTCATGTGTGACTGTTACACGTGACACAAGGTGAGGATTAGGACCCAACCTGTGTACTCTGTGATGTGTGAATTGGCTTGCTACTCAGGAGTGTCCTTGTCTTTTGAAATAGGGCACATGGTCACCAGAGGTAAGATGTTTTCTGTGGTGGTACATGGTTTATGTAATGCTTCAAAGACCTTGCAGGATATTAATTTTCTTTTTCTTTAGGTGCCATATTAAGACATTTTTATTCTTCCAGACTTTTGATAAATTTTAAATGGTCTTTTCCTGCTGTTCTAAGACTCTCTTAAGTAATTATTAGTTTTACTGTGTACTTGTACATGTTTTTATGCTACAGTTTTTAGCTTATTGCTATTTATTTTCTGGAAACCAAAAGGGCTTTTTTGAGATGACGTATAAACTTCTTAAATCAATTATGCAGATTAACTTCTCCTGGTACGGCACTGTCACCAAGGTACGCCCCTGTGTACCGGAGTTCCCTTGGTGCTCAGTAGAATCTCTGGATAAGGGATGGGGCAATATTTCTGCCAAAATATGTTTTTGTCTTTTTTTGTGATAATTTGCTTTGGATTTAATCATTTCTCATAATTATCAAGTGCCGTTGCTTAGTTAGTACTGAAAAGTCCTACCTTTTGATTACAGTGGCCTATAAAATTTCAGAGCAACAATTTTGTTTATATATTTGGAGATGTTAGCCCAGAATCTCTGTTGACGGTTTTAGACTAAAGAGGGGAAGAATTCATTATGCTCTTCATGTTAAACTTCTTTATTTTTAATGGCAGTGGTAGAAAACGTCTCCTAACAATATGTAAATTGGCATCCTTTTAAAGTTGAAAGTGAAGTGTTTCTGATTAAGGAAGAATGGATCAAAATTGTTTTGGAGTATGTTTGAATAATCTTAGCAATTGAATTATTTCACCTATTTTTCCTTTCATTCCTTTTTAAAAAATCCCTCTAGGCTTTGTCACAGCAGCTGTGTTTGCATTTCTTTTTTGTGTTTGTACATTGCAGAACTCAATAAAGTGCAGCCTGGCACATATTTTCATCTAGGAAGATTATAGATTCTCATGCTCATTAAATGCTTGAAGGACTATAATCAAATAAGGATCATAGTCCTCTGAAAAGCCGGGAAAGCAACAGTGGTAGCACCAGCAGTAATTTAATGATCCATGTTGTATAAAGACCAAAGCACACACAACACAGTAGTTTTTTACTTCTTACATTGATAGCATTTTAACTACTGTCACTCTTGCTTCTTTTCTTCCCAACTAGTTTATAATCATGGGGATTTTTTTCTCCACTACAAAATTCATAATGAAACCTGAAGTTACTTGGGAGTTTTGTCAGTCTGATCTGTCCTGAGTTCAGCTCAGCTGGTTTTAATACATCACTGATATCTCTTCTTTACGAAGAAGTAGGAACAATGTTAATTTGTCTCGCAGACCAGTTAAGGGGATAAATAAATAGAATACTGTCATTAAAACACTTTAAATGCTATCTAGTTAATTATACTTTCAGTTAAGTCCTGTGGATTTTCATGGAAGAGTTAAGCATGTGTTTATCAGCCTATTAGTTCCAGTGGGTGAAGGTGTACGTGCTTAATTTTGACTGGATTATGCCTGCAACATAAGGCAGCCCATCTTTTAAACTCAGGCCGTTTTAAGACACAGTGTTTGATGCAGCATTGTTGCCTGACGTTCAAAGCAAACAAACCAAAAGTGCTGCTGGGCTAGCACACACTTCAGGACAACTAAAATAATTCTCTGAATTGTTGCCTAAATCCAAGGCTTGTTTAAGTGAGGATATAGGTGAGTTCGCACACTTATCCAGTTGATGATCGTCTTTGATGGAGGAGAAAGTGCTCGCAGATACTCATTCATGCACTCAAGGATATAAAGCTTGTGTAAAGCAAGCCCCTTGGCGCAGAGTGGTAAGCTGCAGTAATGCAGCCCAAATCTCTGCTCACAAGCTGAGTTCGATCTCGACGGGAGTCAGTTTCAGGTAGCCGACCCAAGGTTGACTCAGCCTTCCATCCTTCCGAGGTCGGTCAAATGAGTACCCAGCTTGCTGGGGGTAAAGGGAAGATGACTGGAGAAGGCACTGGCAAACCAAACAAAGTCTGTAAACAAAGTCTGCCTAGAAAATTTCGGGATGTGACATCACCCCATGGGTCAAGAATGACCCGGTGCTTGCACAGGGGACCTTTACCTTAACTTTTTAAAGCAAGCACATATGTAGGCCTGCTGTACTTGAACTTCCCCTATCCCTTTCTTGATCAAGCAGATTGGGCCCTTGTCAATATGGTCCTCTGCACATAGTGGCTGAGTAACATGTGAACCAGTTTTTATGTTACTTTATGTTACATGCTGAGAAACACACAGTTCCTATATATCTGTCATCCTTGCTTAATATGGGCAGTTGTTTGATTGAGTGAAAACTGGTAGCTTGAGACGAAGGATAGGATACAATAAATTAATATGCTAATACCTGTCAACTGCAGCTGGGCATTAGATATGCTAATGAAAGTTGTATGTAAATAATACTAACTATACACATATAAAAATCTACCAGATATCTGCTGCCTTCTCTAGCAGGCTATACATCTAGTGTGACTATATTAATTAGGGATTGTATATGCCTGTTGGCACTCTAGCAGCAGGCAGGAGAAAGATTTTTTTTTTTTTAATGGCCACTGGTGATGGTGTGATGTAACTTCCAGGAAAATCCAGAAGTGACATCATACCTCACCTAGAATCTCCAAAAACCAGTGATTCCTAGAGAGGAATGGCATCACTTCTGGGGAAAACTTGAAAGCAGTGTCATTTCTCTAGGAATCACAAAAAAAAGCTTTGGTTTTACATAGCCACAACCCCCCCCCCCACACACACACACACACCATGTCCCTGCCCTTGAAACTCCTGCCTGTCTCCAGGCATGTAGCTCATAATTTTACAGGTTGCAATTGCATATATGAGTTTACTAGACTAGAGAAACAAGAGCGAATTAACTGAATGCTAAATTGGTAAAGAAATTACCAAGTGGAAAGAAAGCCTGTAATATGTAACATCGAGGTGCTTGAAATGGTTGAGGGAGCTTCTCCATGTGGTAGCTAAAATGCCTAGAACACCCCTCACTGTGTGATTCACCCTCACTGTATAAAGAAATCTAAAGGTCATCAGCCTTATCACAGTGCCAGCTGATGGAGGCCTGAAAGCTCCATGATGAACTAATAATCCACACTGCAAATTGCTCTATACCAGGGGTCCTCAAACTACGGCCCGCGGGCCGGATCCGGCCCGTCAGGGTCCTGAACCCGGCCCCTTTAAAAGGGTGCAGCCGCAAGGTAATGCTGGGAGGAAGTGACCACCGGTCACTTCCTCCCAGCTCCCTACACACGGGAGGGAAGAGGGAAGAGAGACAAGCCGCGAGGATGCAGGTCCAGCCGCCCCCCTGCTCTGTGCCGCCCCGGGGCTGCTGGGCCGCCACTCCCGGTGGGCGGGATGCAGGCGGGCGCTTGCCAGGTGCTGCGGCGCCAGGTTAGGGCATGCCAGCAGCGGCGGCTGCTGATGGGCGTGGGCGAGCACCGCGGCAGAGGGCCGGGCGGGCTGGGGTGCGCTGCACAAGAGCTTCAGCTTCCGCCTGCGGCAGGGCCAGGAGCTGCCACGCTTGGGCTCGGGGCTCCTGCGCATTGCCGCACCTGCAGCGAGGGAGCCGCTGCTGCCACCGCCTGCCTGCACGCCTTCCCCAGCAAGCGCGACCTGCTCTGCCCGATGGCCCGGACGCCGGGCCCCAGCGGCAGGGTGGCCTCTAGTGACTGCTGGCCGGCCGGCTCCGGCGCCAGGAGCGCACCTCGCCCAAGGCCTTCGTCCTTGCTGAGCCCCGCGAAGCCCACCGAGCGCTCCCCCCCAGGGGGGAAAACACTTTTCAGGTCAGGAAAGGCCTCGCCCTGCGGAGCTTTCCCCCTCTCGGCCTGTTGGGGGGGGAGAAACACTTTTCAGACTCCCGTTTCCAGCCCTCAACGTGCCTGGGGAGCGGTTTTGCGAGGGGGTGGGGTGGGCTGGAGCATTCGGATCTTTGAGGAGAGGGAGGGAGAGTTGTGTTCGTGCGCATGCATGCGGACTGTGTTTTGACGATGCTTCCTGGCGTGCCTTCACAACTGCCTTGCAGGGTTGGTTATATGGTTTCTGAAAAGGGAGCTGAAGTTGCAGGGGGAGACCGACTTGCCCAGAATCCTGAGGTGGAATTCACCCCCTCCCCTTGGTCTGAGTTCACACCCATCTTCAGATGCGAACCTCAGAGGGCAGCCTGTGTGCCCGCTTCCTGCTTGTCCCATGCCATGCCATGGGAGGCATCTGAAGGAACTCCTTTCTGTGCCAGTCCTGCCCCAGGCCCCTTGTGCCAGAAAGAGCGACCTCGCCCCCTCCTCCTACTCCAGGATCGGTGCCAGGGCAAAGGGGCAGCCATGAGCAGCTTGTTGTTAACTGACTTCTCGCGGTCCTCAGGAACTCCCTGCCTTCTTTCTGGGAAAGCAGGATGGGGGGGCAGCTGGTGTCTTGGACTGACCCCTTGGATAACCGCTCTGACCGCCATGCTGGGCCTGGGGGTTGCCCTCCTGGAGCAGGGGTAGAGCAAGCCGGAGGGTCGCTTTACGCCGCCTTCTCTGGGATGGTCCGTCAGAGTCAGCCTCGTCCACTCAGACTGGCAGCTGCTCTCTGGGGTCTCAGGCCTCAGAGGTCTTTCTTGTCACCTCCTCCCTGCCCTTTTAGCCAAAGATGCTGCCAGGGGTTAGCCCTGGGACCCTCAGCACGCCCAGCCGAAACTCCTCCACTAAGCCTCTGCGGAGATTTCAGAGATTGGTATCTGAAGAAGGGAGCTGTGACTCACGAAAGCTCATTCCCTGCCAGAAATTCTGTTGGTCTCTCAGGTACTGCTGGATTTTTGCTCTTTTATAGGGCTACAGAGATTTCAGGGTGGCGCCCCTGGTCCCCCTCAGTACTGCCTACTCAGGCTGGCGGTGGCTCTCCAGGGTCTTGGGCAGAGGTCTTCCACATCAAAGATTCAAAACACATTCAAAGATTCCACATTCAAAGATTCAAAACAGATAAAAGGAAGTATTTTTTCGCACAACGCATAGTTAAATGGTGGAACTCCCTGCCCCAGGATGTGATGATGGCTGCCAGCTTGGAGGGCTTTAAGAGGGGAGTGGACATATTCATGGAGGAGAGGGGTATTCATGGCTATTACTTAGAATGGACTTGTATCACTTGCTATGACTAGCAGTGACAAATATGGAACCAGATATTGACCATCTCATTATCCAAAAGCAGGCTGTGAGAGTTCCCCCTTCTCTGAGTCTATTTCTCCAAATCAATTGCTCAGGCGTTGATACGGAAACAACAGATTTATTGAAGACATCAGGAGATGAGACAGGCACAGGTAGAAAGTTGCAAGTGAGGGGCTTATCGGGTTTACAGAATATATTGACTCCAGGGCACAGGGGCACTGGGGTTCACACTTATTGTTATGGGAAGTTACAAGCTTGGCATAATACAAAACATCAAACGAGTCCCAGGAAGTCTGCTGAAGCTATCACACTTCCAAGGCCGCATCGGCCTGAGGGAGTACTGGCAGGAAGAACAGCGGGGGGGAGATACTTGGGGCAATCAGGCCAGGCGCCTGGGACCAGAAGGTGTGAACTGCTTTTACGAGTTCACTGATAACAAAGCAGTTGATGGAAAGCAGAGACCCAGAGACCCTCACATTCTGCCCCCCTTAAGGCCCCCCTCCGGGGTCCTCGAGAGGGCGAGGCTTATCGGGATAAGCGAGGTGGAATTCTCGAATCAAGCGAGGGGCCGCCATGTGGGGTGCTGCCACCCACTCGTCGTGCGCGGACCCAAGGTTTTTCCAACGAACAAAGTAAAACAGTTTCCCTTTCTTCCATTTGGAATCTAAAACCTTGGACACTTCCAAATGGGTATCCCCTCCCACCACGGTAGGAATCTCGTGTTCGGGAGGGGGGTGGAACTGGGGAGCTGCCACATAGGGTTTGAGGAGGCTTATATGAAAGACCGGATGGACTTCCTTGAGGGTTTTTGGGAGTTCAAGTTCCACGGTAACTTCGTTGATCACTCTGGTAATGGGGAAAGGTCCCACATAACGGTCGCTCAGTTTTTTGCAGGGACGAAGAGAGCGGAGGTTTTTGGTGGACAGATAAACTCGCTCCCCCACCTTAAGTTCCCATCCCGGAGACCGGTGTTTGTCTGCCTGTTCCTTGTACTTGCTTTTAGCCCTCTCAAGGTTTTTGAGCAGCCACGGCCAGGTAGATTTAACTACCTGAATCCACTCCTGAAGATCAGGGGTGGACTGGAGATCAGGCGTGACGGGGGCGGAACCGAAGGGACCGAATTCCGTCCCGTAGATCACTTGGAAGGGACTAAAGCCGGTAGAGGAATGGGGCGCGTTGTTGTACGCATATTCGGCAAATGGCAGCAGGTCCACCCAGTCGTCCTGGTGGAAATTTACATAGCAACGCAAATAACATTCTACCACCGCGTTTACACGTTCCGTTTGACCATCAGTTTGGGGGTGGTAGGCGGAAGAGAGGCCCTGTTCCTCCACCCCCATCAATTTTAGGAAGGCTCGCCAGAATTTGGCTACAAACTGGACCCCCCGGTCGGAGAGGACCTTCCTCGGGATCGAGTGTAGTCTAAGGACGTGCGTGACAAATAGTTTGGCCAAGCCCTGGGCCGAAGGAAGACCCGCACATGGAACGAAATGGACCTGTTTGGAGAAAAGGTCCGTGATTACCCAAAGAACCGTCTTTCCCCGACTGGGAGGTAGGTCGGTGATAAAATCCATGGCTATGACTTCCCAGGGACGGGAGGGGTTCTCAAGCGGTTTGAGAAGCCCGGGGGGTTTTCCCATCCGTTTCTTAGCTGTGGCGCAAGTGGGGCAGCTGCGCACATACAATTCCACATCGGATCTCATACCGGGCCACCAGAATTGCCTCCTTACTAGGTGAAGAGTCTTTATGAATCCAAAATGACCCGCCAACCTGGCACCATGTACGAGTCCCAACACCTCTTTGCGAAGGGAAGATGGGACATATAGCTTTCCCCCTTGTACCCACCAGGTGTTTGTTCGTTCCATGCCAGTGGGGAGGAGATGGTGCTCCTCCTCCTGTAAGGAGGCGTTCCGGAGCCGCTGTTGGAAAGCTTCCGGGATACCCTTGAGCGTAGGGGGGGTCCCCGGTTGACGGGCTTGGGACCGGGTAGTGACGGCTAAGCTTGGGACCTCCCCTCGCTGCTCGGGAGTGAACAGGGAGTCGACCGGGCGATCGAAATCGTTGCGATACTGGGGAAGTCGTGACAGAGCATCGGCTAGGGCATTTTCTTTGCCAGGGACATGTTTGAGGGTGAACCGGAATTTGGCGAAAAATTGAGCCCACCGAATTTGTTTGGCGTTGAGCTTTCTAGCTCCCTTGAGAGCCTCAAGATTCTTGTGATCGGTACACACTTCAAAGGGCAGTTCGGCTCCTTCTAAGAAGTGCCTCCATATGGTGAGGGCATGTTTGACCGCTGCCGCCTCCTTCTCCCAAATAGCCCAGTTGATTTCGGACTGGGAAAACTTCTTGGAGAAGTAGGCGCATGGCCGCAACCGCCCCCCTTCATCCCTTTGCAATAGGGCCCCCCCATGGCCACATCCGAGGCATCCACTTGCACCACAAAAGGCTTGGTGCAATCCGGGTGTGCTAAAACGGGCTCGGATGAAAAAAGCAGCTTTAAACGTTCAAAAGCCTGCTGGCACTGGGGGGACCATTGCAAACGGGCCGAGGGAAGCGCGGCGCTAGCCCCCTTGTCTTTGGTACGCAACAGGGCAGTGAGGGGAAGCGCAACTTGGGCAAAGTTAGGAATGAAGTTGCGGTAAAAGTTGGCGAACCCCAAAAACTGCTGAAGTTGGCGACGGGTAGTGGGGGTTTCCCATTCCCGCACCGCTTGGACCTTGGCGGGGTCCATTTCCAAACCCTGGTGGGAGATCACGTACCCAAGAAAAGTAATGGAAGGTCGGTGGAATTCACATTTGGACACTTTAGCATACAGTTTGTGCTCCCGCAGCCGCTGGAGCACGTCTCGCACCAGACGCACATGTTCTTCCATGGTTTCAGAGTAAATAAGGATGTCATCGAGAAATACCACCACCCCCCGAAACAGCAAATCATGTAAAACCTCATTAATTAATTGCATAAAAACACTGGGAGCCCCCGAAAGTCCGAACGGCATGACTAGGTATTCAAACATTCCAAAACAACTGGAAAAGGCCGTTTTGGGCTCGTCCCCTTCTCTAATGCGAATGCGGTGGTATGCTTCCACTAAGTCCAGTTTGGTGAAGATTCGGCCCTCCTTTAATTGTGCTAGAAGGTCGGGAATAAGAGGGAGAGGGTAAGCGTTAGACTGGGTGACTGCGTTTAGCCTACGAAAGTCAATACACAGTCTTAAATCTCCCGTCTTTTTCTTTACAAAGAAGGCTGGGGCCGAATAAGGAGCCTTGGAAGGGCGTATGAAACCCCTTGCTAAGTTGGCATCCAGATAGTCCCGTAACACCGCCTTCTCACTAGGGCTCATGGGGTAGACCTTCCCTTTAGACAGCTTGCCTTCCCCCACAATTTCGATGGCACAGTCCGTCTCTCTGTGGGGGGGTAGTTCGTCACATTCCCTAACATCAAAAACATCCGCAAACTGCGAGTATTCGGTGGGCAGTTGAGGAGGAATGGAGGCTGGGGTGGGGGACCCTACCAATGCGGCGGCCGGAGTCCTGAGTACCCGTTCCTTGTCATGTAACCCACAGGGGCTTTCGGGAAACGAGAGCACCCGTTTCACCCAGTCGATGGAGGGGTTGTGTCCCCGTAGCCAGTTCATCCCCAACACCACAGGGGTTACAATAGGGGCGATGGTAAAATACAGGCGTTCCCAATGTTCCCCCACAGACATAATCACTGCTGCAGTTCTGTGGGTCACCGGGCCCCTTTTAAAATCACTCCCGTCCATTTGGGAAAAGCGGAGGGGTCCCGGAAGCCGCTTGCGCCGGACACCCAGTTTCTTGGCAGCTTCCTCACTAATCATGGTGCGGGCACACCCCGAGTCAACCAAAGCGGGGAATTCTAAACTGGGACCCCCTTTAGGTAGGGATAGGTGAACACGCACATACACATTGTCCTCTTGGGCGCTTACCATCGGTGGAGCTCCTTGCACAACGACAGGGGCGGTCTGCTGCGGAGCCCCCTCTACAGCAGACCGACGGCGTTTTTTGCCGGCTGTTCCCACTCGTCCTCCTCGCTGGAAGAGGGGGATGGAGTGGTGACGGTCGGGGACCCATCCGAATCAAAGGTAGTACTTGTAATCCGGGACCCCGTTGGGTCTGTAGAGGTGGAAACCCCGTCCTGTGGGCGCGCATGGAGAGCGGAGGGTGCGCCTGAACGTCGGCCCGGTGGTCCGCTCCTGCGGCGGGGCTGGTCCTCGGCAGCTGCCTTCTGCGGTTCGGTCGGGGCTTGGCGTGGGGGGTTGGGACGGCCCGAACGAGAGGGGCATTGCGACGCAAAGTGTCCCTTTCCTCCGCAGGTCAGGCAGACACCGGTTTCAAAACGTTTGCGGCGTTCAGCGGCCGAGGGACCCCCGCTTCCTCCCGGTCGGAAGTCCCGGCCCCGGTCACTCCGGGGTCTCGGGTCTCGTCCGATGCGCTGCTTAGACAAATTCAGGAGCTGTTTACGATTCTCAATGTCCGCAGCGTGGCGAACCCAACCTTCCACATCCGGGGGGTTCCCTTGCATGAAGGCCCAATGTTGGAGGTCTGGGTTGAGACCCTCCCTGAAACACTGTACCAGAGTGGCCTCACTCCAGTCCAGGATTCGGCTAGCCAGTGACTGGAACTCACTTGCATACTGCGCCACCGACTTGGTCCCTTGGCGCAGCTGCATCAGGGAGGCTTTAGCCCGCTCACCCAGAGTCGGGTCCTCGAAGCGGTTTCGGAGTGCTATCATAAACTCGTCCAGGGTCCGCAGTACCGGCGAACGGAGTTCATACTGCAACACCATCCAGGCGGCCGCCTCCCCTTGCAGTAAGGAAGCCACGTACTGCACCCAGGACTCCTCGGAAGTGAAGGTCCGACCTTGTTCTCGCATAAAAATGTCCACTTGGACCATAAAAAAGGTCAACTGGTCCCCTGAACCGTCATACGTGACTTTCAGGTCCCGACGGGACGGGAGGCTAGGAGGTGCGGGAGGAGCTGCCGGCGCCCCGTCCGGGGGGTTGCCGGCGGGCGGTTGCACTTTCAGTGCGTCGAGGGCCGCTGCCATCTCACCCATCACGCGCTGCATGGTCTCCATCTGCTCCTGCATAGCTTGGCGGTCCTCCTGCCACTGCCGTCGTTCTTCCTCCATTACGGCCTCCTTGCGTGCCGGATCTCCCTCGAGTCCCGTACTGGGGAAGGCCAACCGGCGCTCCTTCGCCGCAGTCCGCGAAAGAGACCAACCTTTGGGGGAGTCCAGCCAGTTGTTGAAGAGTCCCCGGGGGCGCCCTTCCCGGCCCTGGTCGGGGATGGGACCCCTAGGAATCTTTGGCTTGGCGCCTTCCTCCTTGGGGTCCGGTTTCTCCGGCACCTCCGGTTGCTCCGGGGTAGGGGTGGTTTCCTCGTCGGCTGACATTCTGTCCCAACAGGTACAGCTGCAGTCCGAGAGGCAAGGACTTGCAACTTAATGTGAGAGTTCCCCCTTCTCTGAGTCTATTTCTCCAAATCAATTGCTCAGGCGTTGATACGGAAACAACAGATTTATTGAAGACATCAGGAGATGAGACAGGCACAGGTAGAAAGTTGCAAGTGAGGGGCTTATCGGGTTTACAGAATATATTGACTCCAGGGCACAGGGGCACTGGGGTTCACACTTATTGTTATGGGAAGTTACAAGCTTGGCATAATACAAAACATCAAACGAGTCCCAGGAAGTCTGCTGAAGCTATCACACTTCCAAGGCCGCATCGGCCTGAGGGAGTACTGGCAGGAAGAACAGCGGGGGGGAGATACTTGGGGCAATCAGGCCAGGCGCCTGGGACCAGAAGGTGTGAACTGCTTTTACGAGTTCACTGATAACAAAGCAGTTGATGGAAAGCAGAGACCCAGAGACCCTCACACAGGCCCATACTTCCCATTGAAATATTATAAGTTTATGTTGATTAAAATGGTTCTTCATTTTAAATATTACATTGTTTCTCTTATTTTTTGTGCACTACAAATAAAATATGTGCAGTGTGAATAGGAATTTGTTCATATTTTTTTTCAAACTATAGTCCGGCCCCCAACAGTGTTTGAGGGACAGTGAACTGGCCCCCTGCTTAAAAAGTTTGAGGACCCCTGCTCTATACATTACAGCCATGTTGAAATGTATCCCGCGGAGGCAGCATTCACATGGTAACTGTAGTGTCTGGGCTTACCGTATTTGGGCATAAACCTTCATAATGAAGACATTGTGCAGGACCATTCTGTTTGCCATCCCTACATACCATTTTGCTTTTAAAGGCACAGGAGCAGAGTGGAAGAAAATCTGCATTGTAAGGCAATCTGCTGCATGTCAGCAGCTTGCCATATGGAAACAATTCCTATGAAAGGTGATTTACAGTGGTGTTCTTATGGAATAATGAGTTCCCTAAATCTTCAGTATATCCACTGGTTTGGGAAAATACTAAGTCAAATTTCATCATGTTTGTAGTGTTCAACCACCATTTTTTCCTGGTTGCTGATTCTTCAGGTTACAAAACTGGCCCTAAGAATTGTTCCACTGGCAAGTCAGGGTAGATTTTATAACTTAAATGTGTAGAAATAACACACTAACCATTTTCCTATCAGCCCTTAAATGTAGCTTACATATCTTCCCAAATACAATAAAAAATAAAATAACTATTCCTGTAAGTGGAAGCTCTTTAGGAACATAGAGCTGGAAGGTACCTCATCTAGTCCAATCCGCTGCACAGCACAGGAAATTAGAACATAAGAACATAAGAAAAGCCCTGCTGGATCAGACCAAGAAGGCCCATCAAGTCCAGCAGTCTGTTCACGCAGGGGCCAACCAGTTGCTTCTAGGAAGCCCACAAACAAGACAGCTGCAGCAGCATTTATCCTGCCTGTGTTCCTTTACAGCACTTCATATAATAGGCATGCTCCTCTGATACTGGAGCAAATAGATATGCATCATGACTAGTTGACGTTTTTACTAGTAGCCATGAATACCCCTCTCCTCCATGAACAAGTCCACTCCCCTCTTAAAGCCCTCCATGTTGGCAGCCATCACCACACCCTGGGGCAGGGAGTTCCACAATTTAACTATGCATTGTGCATTCACAACTACCTTCCTCCCTCCCACTCCCTTGGTGACCCATGCTTTATGCCTAGAGGAAGACAAACAATCTCCAGGATCTGGCCTGGAGGAAAATTGCTTCCTGACCCCAAAGTGGCAATCGGCATTACTTTGGGAATGTAAGAAAAGGTCACAAGAGCTGAGCATTGACTCATTCCTTCCTGCCCTGCCTCTCATGATGTGCCTAAGTTCACAGAATCAGCATTGCTGTCAGATGCTTAAAAACCTTCAAAGAAGGAGAGCCCACCACCTCTCGAGGAAACCTGTTCCACTGAGTAACCGCTCGAACTGTCAGGAAGTTCTTCCTGATGGTTAGCTAAAAAATATTTTGATTTAATTTCAACCCTTTGGTTCTGGTCTGACCTGGGGCAACAGAAAGCAACTCGGCACCATCCTTCATAAGACAGCCCTTCAAGTACTTGAAGATGGTTATCATGTCACCTCTCAGTCTTCTCCTCTTCAAGCTAAACATACCCAGCTCCTTCAACCTTTCCTCATAGAACTTGGTCTCCAGACCCCTCACCATCTTTGTTGCCCTCCTCTGGACACATTCCAGCTTGTCAACATCCTTCTTAAACCGTGGTGCCCAAAACTGAACACAATACTCCAAAGGATGTCTAAACAGAGCAGAGTAAAGCGATACCATATCTTCGCATGATCTGGACACTATACTTCTGTTGACGCAGCCCCAAATCACATTTGCCTTTTTAGCTACTGCATCACACTTGACTTTGGACCCACATTTAATAAAACTTTAATACAACATCTGGGCGCATTCAAAATATCCCAGGGCATGATGAAGTTTTTAATCTACTATTTCCTAAAGCTTACCTCAGCTCAAAAAAGCTCAATGAGGCTTTTTGGAGAGCTCATAAGTATCTCTTTTTTTTAAAGAATCATAATGAGAATAGCAATAATCATCATCATGATGACTCATCCTGAGTAACAGGAGCCACTCCTTCCCTTCAGGTAACAGTTACTGCCTCCCCAGTGTTGCCTACTCTACAAACCCTTATATCAGGGGGAAAAGACCAAAGAATAGGCTCAAACTTGCAAGGCACTAATGAGAAATGACTACCAAATTAATGGCAGTGGTTCTCTAGTTTAACTAGAGCTGTGATGATGAGATAGTAATGTGTGTAAACACAGATTTGCATCAGTTATTTTGATACAAGGGATTGAGTTCACAATTTTAAGCTACACCAAAGAGGATGCAGAGGTGAGAAGTGCAAAATCCTTTCCCCCCCACCTTTCCTTGGCTTACCTCCATTCAGTCCCTCCCTCTTGCCAGGTGGTTCTCTCCCAGCCTGACTTACTTCTGGTGTTTTTTTTCTCTAGCTGAGAGAAAAAGTGCCTCTGGGGAAAGAGGCTGAGGACCAAACTAGACGTGACAGTGTCCTTGTGTCCACCATGGGGACGCTGCCGCCATTTAAAAGCTTAAAATGAAAAATTTAAAAATGCCATGAACACGGTGAGACACGGTGCTCTTCCCCCCCCCCCAAATGTCTTTTCAAGTTCTGAAATGGGCATTTTAAAATTGCAACCTAAAGTTCAAAAGTGAGGTAGCCAGGCGCACCTCCCTGGGGAGGATATTTCATAATCATGGGGCTGCCACAGAAAAGTCCCTCTCTCATGTACCCACCAAATAAGCTTCTTTAATTAATGTGACAGTCAGGAGGTATTCTCCCTATGATCTTAATTACTGGGCAGGAACATACAGGAGAAGATGGTCCTTCAGATACTCTGGCCCCTAGCCATGTAGGGCTTTAAAAGTAAAAAAGTAAAAGTAAAAAAACAACACCTTGAATTGGGCTTGAGAGGGGATCAGTAGCCAGTGAAACTGCTGTAATATCTGGGTCACATGCTCCCAATAGCCTGGCCACAACCGACAGTCTAGCCTCAGCCTCCTGCACTAGCCTCAGCCTCCAAACACTCTTCAAGGGTAGACCCAAGTAGAGTGCATTATAATAGTCTAGATGTAACTAAGGAATGGTCACTGTGGCTAGATCTGACTGAACGAGGAATGGATGTAACTGATGGACCAGCATAAACTGGGCAAAAATACTCCAAACCACTGCAGCTACCTGGTTTTCTAAGGTGACCTTCTGCATCGAGTAGCACTCCCAAGCGGCGAACTTGGCTTTTCAAGGGGAGTATAATCCCATCCAAGGAAAGACCTGAAGTCCCTGGTCTGCCTTTCTACTGGCCTAGAAAACCTCTGTCTTGTCAGGATAAACAGCTAGATTTGGGTCCAGTAGAACTTTAGATACCAACAAGATTTGGGGTGCGGGGGTGGGTGGGTTATGAGCTTCCAAGAGTCAAAGCTCCCTTTGTCAGATACTGGATGTCAAGGTTAAGTTTCATCTTGTTCACCTTCATCCAGCCCATTATTGACTCCAAGCTGAACACTGATTCTAGAATGATGTTTTACCAATGTTAATGTTAAATACTTTCTTCTAGAGTGGTGAGTTTCCAGCTTCATTATATGTGAAAGGAGACACTAATTCAATCCCTGTCCAAGAAACAGTAAGTGCTGTGCAGTTTTTAAATTTCTTTGTTCTGTTGTGTGCTGTTTGAACAGTATTTTACTTAAAGATTATACACAATTAACTCTACTAAAGTGACCTGAAATTCTTCATCACCAATTTAACAATTGTATATCAAGCCCAAAGGAATCTAATATATTCAAAGCCAAGTGTGTTCTTGTTTAAATGTTTTGTTGCATTTTAAAATCTAGGGAAACAAAATATTTTGAAGCCATGTTGAACAATGCTCTGCATTCACATGATTAAAATGGTCCTAGGATCCATCATTTAATATTAGACCAGTTTTTGAAAACCACCCAATTACAAGAGAGTTCTGTAGCTTTCACTTTAATAGTGAACGTGACTACCTTGTTTCCTCACAAGTTAAAAACCATCCAGTACTGAATGAGTTGATAATATTTAGAATATGCCTTATTTATCATATAAATTATATCTTCACAATTTGGTGTTATCTAACTTCTTATAACCATTAGGGCTGTTGAATTTAAAAAAATTCGGTATAGTTCGGATTCGGCTGAATTCGGCCCGTTTAGATTCGGGATATGCCAAAGTCCCAACTCCCCCGCTTCGGGTCCGTGCAATTCGGCAGGAATTCAAAGTTCGGGGAAAAAATTCGGCCGAATAAAGCCATTAAAAACACAACCGTGCCTTTCCGCGGCTCGGGGGGGATTTTTGGGGGTAGAGGTCCCAAACTTTCAGCAGAGCTTCAAAGGATGTTTCTTGAAAGACCCCCCAAGTTTTGTAAAGATTGGGTCAGGGGGGGCTGAGATATGGGCCCCGAAAGGGGTCCCCCCACCCTTAATGTGCATGTCTGAGCAGAGCTTGCCACCCACGCACAAAGCTCCCAGCCCCGACAAACAGCTGAGAAGTTTGCAAAGCATTGCAACACCACTACAAAGCGACACAACCTTGTAAGCAACACCTTTGCAACTGTGCAGAGCAACACCTGACACCTGGGAGTTTGCAAACCATGGAAAGGGACAGAGGCAGCTAGCTATGCATAATGAGCAGGAGGGGTGGAATTTCCCCTTTTGCATGGGATTCCAAATGCATTCTTTAAGTCACCATTTAAAAACCAGTTTTGAGCAAGCATCCAAATAGATCTAACCGCTCTTATGAATGAGGGAAAACCTGAAGACACACAACTGAAACCCCCCCTCAAACCAGGGAGAGAGAGACTCAAGGGGGAACACCCCCCCAGGCAGAACCGGCAAAAGCCCCCTTTGGCTTCCCCCCCACCCACAGAAATTGCTCCCTCCCCACACACACACAGACTCTGCTTTCCCCCCCCCACCCACACACACAGGAGAAAAATTATAGATTAAAGCCCCCAAAGGGGTCTTACTGTGGCTGTCTTCTGTTCCATCAGGAGGGGCTGGGGAGGACTTGTAATCCAAGACGATTCCAATTAGGCACGGGACGTTTTGCTCTGGAGATGCACAGGATCAGCTGATCCATTCATCCCAAAAGGGGAAAGCCCATATCTCAGGACCCCCTGACCCAATGTTTACAAAACTTGGGTGGTCTCTTAAGAAGGCTTGTCTGAAGCTCCGCTCAAAGTTTGAGATCTGCACCCCCAAAAATGCGCCCCCTGCAGCCACGGAAAGAGAAAAGGGGGGAGCCAATATTTCTGCCCCCACTGAACCCATCTTTACAAAACTTGGGTGGTATCTTAAGAAGGATTGTCTGAAGCTATGCTGAAAGTTTGGGGGCTGTATCCCCAAAAAAGCGCCCCCTGCTGCCACGTAAATGGAAAAGGGGGGAAGGAAAAGGGGTGGAGCCCATATCTCGAGACCCCCTGACCCAATGTTTACAAAACTTGGGGGTTATCTTAAGAAGGCTCATCTGAAGCTCCACTGAAAGTTTGGGTTCTGTAACCCCAAAAATGCGCCCCCTGCAGCCATGGAAAGAAAAAAGAGGGGAGCCCATATCTCGGGACCCCCTGACCCAATGTTTACAAAACTTGGGTGGTCTCTTAAGAAGGCTTGTCTGAATCCCTGCTGAAAGTTTGGGGTCTGTACCCCAAAAAATACACCCCCTGCAGCCACAGAAAGGAGTGAATGTCCACAAGCACACCCACACACACACACACACGAGGATTTCCCCCTCTCTCTATCTCCCCGGCCGGGCGCACATCAGCTGATTCCTCCAGTACTCAATCCTGACTGATTGGGCAGAAGAAGACCCAGCTTGGCCACCGATTGGCCGGTGAAGGAGAATGCTGCTTACTGACGGTTATGCTGCTTACTGCCGCCCCGAATTGGCCGGATTTATTCGTGAACTCAAAAATGAACTTGCTCAAAAATGAACTTGCTGAATTCGGCTCCCCGTTTGCCCTCCATTTTTGAGTTCGGTTCGTCCCGAACTAAAAACCACCGAATCGGGAAATTCGGCTGTTTTTCAGTTCGGGCCGAACCGAATCAACAGCCCTAATAACCATACCAATTTTCTGTATAATAATAGAAGTTGAAAGGTAGAATTTTGTACACCAGCAATCTTGGTGAGTTACAGGAAGATCTGTAAGCCTTTTTTATTGTTAATAGTGAATTTTCTAACAGAGCGGTTCCTCAGTGGAACAGGCTTCCTCGAGAGGTGATAAGCTCTGCTTCCCTGGAGGTTTGTAAGCAGAGGCTAGATGGCCATCTGTCAGCAATGCTGATTCTATGACCTTAGGCAAATGATGAGAGGGAGGGCATCTTGGCCATCTTCTGGGCATGAAGTAGGGGTCACTGGGGTGTGTGGCGGGGGAGGTAGTTGTGAATTTCCTGCATTGTACAGGGGGTTGGACTAGATGACCCTGGTGGTCCTTTCCAACTCTATGATTCTATGATCCTGTTTAATTCATGTTCAGTCTTCCAGTGGCTAATTTGCACTTTTAAAAGTGTGGTATAATGGTAAGAGTGTTAGACTAGGAGCTATGAGACCCAGGTTCAAATACTTTCCTCAGCCATGGAACTCACTTGGTGGCCTTGGGCAAATTACTCTCTCACAGCCTAACTTACCTAGCTTGGTTGTTGTAAGGATAACATGGAAGAAGAGAGAAATATATATATGCCACCCTGAGTTTTCCTTGGAGGAAGGGTGGGTTAAAAATGTACTAGATTGATAGATTTGCTTCACAGGGTAGGAATAGCAAGCAGAAGCCGGTGAGAAGAATGCAAATCTTGTAATGTTATGCCAGCTGTTTGTTTAAAGAAGATATGTTTTTAAAATGTACAGAGCAACATAATATATTTTTTATCTGATTGGGAGTACAAAATACTTCATCATTTTTATTTTGTTGATAAAAAATGAGACAATCTCTTGAAGAGTGTTGCCAGTTAATTATGAGCAATCCAAAAATTATTTTCTTGTGAAGAGACAGGAACCTCCTGGCTAATGGATGTGAATTCTCTCTATTGAAGCAGAACGTTTGTTAAAGTTGTGTTCCTCCAATTCAGCATTTGTAGAGCAGTGGTCTGGAGCAGACTGTCAGGGAATCTTATGGTTTCTCGAAGAATCAGTAATGGTGGACAAAGGATGGCTTGTTTGCTGTTTCCCATCTCCCTTTGTGACATGCAGTTGCAAGGAAGCATTAAGTATTTTCTTGGATTTTCTTGTTTAATGTGGACCATTGAAGATGGCCAGCAAGCTTGTTTTCTCTCCACACAATCCTCCACAGTTTGCAGAGGATCTTCAACAGACAAGTCTGTGTGGAAAGGGTTCCTTGAAAGGACAAGGTTTGAACACCAGTACTGTACAGTAAAATATATATTACAGTTAGCTTGAATGAGCCATCAAAATGGAGCTATTCTACAAGACTCTTCTTTTATTGGAGCAATATCTCAAGTTTTTATTCCATTTTTTAAACTATTTTATACCTGCATACAGATAAAAAGTGGGTTCTGAAAATGGTATAACAATTCTAAGAATGTATCAAACCTTATTTGCTTATAAAAGAAACAGCTGCTGTTTTCGAAGCTAATCTTGGTGCCTTTGGTTGCTGTTAACCCTTTCTTCAATCCCACAACCCCTTTTATCTTATTTCTCCTGCTGTGTTCCCACCAGCCTCTGCTCCATTAACAGAACCTGAGACAGCCTCGGCTTTCACCACTGTAGCTTTGGTTACAGCAACTTTTCTATAACAGGAAGTGAATGTTGGCCTTTCGTCTCTGTGGTACAGTTGTGATAAAGCTGTGGTGGTCTTATCTCTCTTTTAGGTAGTGGCTCTTTATGACTATACCGCGCATCGATCAGATGAGCTAACCATCTATTGCAATGACATTATCCAAGTGTTATACAAAGATAATGATAACTGGTGGTTTGGTGCCCTAATGAATGGACAGCAAGGCTATTTTCCAGCTAACTACGTGGTTGGAGAATGTAGGTATATTGTTTCTCTGTGGTATGGTATGCCTTTAGAAGCTTAACTAATTATCAGAAATTTGCCATTCTGTACCTCTGAGAAGATTATGTATTCAACATAATATACAATGACAAAAGTTGGAAAAGTATGTGTAAAAAGCATATAGTGATCTACCATATCCTACCAGCTTCGTGTTATTGTATTTTGCTGTCAAATGTGATAGAACAAGAGTCTTTTGGAAGAGCCTGCAGGCTCACACTATCTGTCCATCTAGTAAAGTATCCAGTTTCACACAGTGGCTCACCAGATGCCCTGGAAAGCCCACAAGGGGAAGACTGAGGCCCAAGCCCCCCTCCCCATGCTCTTGTCCCCCCAGCAATTGGCATTTGGAAGTTTACTGCCTCTGAACAGGGAGACCCCATTCAGCCATCATGGCCAATAGCCATCAATGGATCTCTCCTTGGTGAAGTTGCAGATCATTTTTTAAATAAAGCTGCAGCTTTTCAAGATTTCAAGGCAGAGTATTTCCCAGCCTGCAGTCTTATAACTGAACCTAGCATCTTGTACATTCTTCAAGTCATCAATTGTTTTGGTCTAATCACTGAAGCCAAAGCAGCAAAATTTCAGCAATGGTAATAGAAACTGGAAATTCAACAATGCTGACAAAAATAATAGCTATATTACTCAAAAGCCTGGGGGTGGGAATCTTCCCTTGATTCCTAACATGAGTGGGGCTCTCAGCAAATGGTTGCCAGGAGGAAATTCTACACATGTTGCATCAAAAGAGAAAAAGCCCAATCTCTGGGAGTCTTGTTGTTTTACATAATTTATTCCGCCCCTTGTTAATCAGAGGGAGGGGCAAGAAACAATGGAAGGCCTCCTGGTCGCTAGAAATGCAATTTACAGTGCAGTACTAAGCAGAGTTACACCTTTTAAGTCCATTGATGTCAATGGACTTAGATGGGTGTAACTCTGTTTAGGATTGCACTGAATCTGCTTTTACCCACTTATTTTTTCAGTTCTATGTTCTCAAAAATTTCTACTTTAAATAATTTAAACTTTAAAAAACTTTAAAAAGAAAAGCTGAGATTATTAGGATGTTGAATTCTGTGCACTCTAGTATTATATGCATGGAATACATGCCACCCTGAATACATGCACCCTGAGCATAGTATTCTGTCCCACTTTTCACTTGTATGTTAGCAAGTGGGTATAGGGAGGAATGCTTTTGGTAAAGGCAGATAGGTATATTGATATTGGGGTGGATCCAGCTACTCTGCTTTGCAAAATTTGAATAGTTCCCCTAACGTGAGCAACTTTTCTGGAGTCATTGGATTCGGAAGACGGCTCCTTAGGCTAGAGGAAGTCTTCAAACTGATAAGCAGAGTGGCTGGATCTCCCACTTGATTCTTTGAAAATCTTGTGTTAAATCCTGTGAACTGTGAGTGAGAATTGCTCACAGACATGGATCTACCTTCCCCCTACCCCCAGCAACCGCATTTAACTGTTAAAAAACTGGTGCTGAGTTGAGCAAGCCTCAAGGACAATGTACTGTAGTGTGTGGGGTGTTGCAGTGAAGATGGGAATTGGGTGACATTGCCATCAGAATCTCAAGCGCCAGCCTTGAGTCATGAGGAAAGGTGGGATATAAATATTAGATAAATAAAAATAAATAAAATTCTATGAACTCAGATGATATATTGTTACAGAAATACGACCAAACAGAAATACGTTCCAAACAGAACTATGCAAAAATGGTAAATATGTAATGTTGGCGTAGTATTTGGTGTACAAGTTTCTGGAAATAAATTGTAAGAGAAATATATACAATGGAAGCGAACTGCAAATTATTGGAGGTAATTTTAGAAAACATTTATATAATACAGCTCCAAGAATCCAAAGATGGCTACCAACATTAGAGAAACATCACCAACAGGATGTATGCAATCTAGGTAAAGACCTAAGAGATACAAGTTCTGAAGAAGCTAATGTTTACAGTACATGGAGTCTGTCTCGGCAGTCTCAGAACTGAAACTGAAGGAATTTCAAATACCTACTGCAAAGGATACAATATAAATATTATCTTGCAGGGATGTCCAGATAGTTCCAGAAGATAAATATCTGTGCTTATTGCAACCATGTAGAAGAAACAAGTGTAAATGATGAACTCATTTTTAAAGATGGCAGAATAGTAATACTCCAACGCTTAAGGACAAAAATAATGAATACCATTCATGCAAATCATCTAGGAGATGAGTTATGTAAAAGAAATTAAGAAGATGTTTATTAGCCAGACAGACACACTAGCACTGAATCTAATATAGTCAGATATCAAACATTCAGAAATAAAGTCCATAAGCAACCTATGTTACAACATGAAATTCCTAAAGACCTTAGCATAAGATTGGAATGTACTTATTTACATTTTTTTCTGGTGAATTGAATATACCAAATAACTTTTTTTAGAAGTTACTGACAGGTAATAGAAGAACTGATCCCAAGGACACTTTGGATTGGATCCAAACTCCTGCTTGAGCTACCAGAAATATATTTCGACTCACATGATTCCCCACATATTCCCTCCTGTGTCTGCAGCCCCTGGTATCATACGCCGTGACAATTCCTGAACACCCCAACCCCTCAGGTATAGCTTTCCAGGGCTCAGGGAGTTGTAGTAGAAGCAGAGAAGGCAGGAAAGCCCCGTTCTGTGTTTCTCTGGAGTCAGTGATCTCTTAAGATACCTTTCAGGCTTTCACATTGAACGACTTATGATTCATTTGCAGCACATCGCGAAGAACAGCTGTCTTCCAGAACAGCAGAAGATCCCACTCCCCTTCTGTGCACTGAACCAGTAGAGGCAGCATCACCAGCTATGCCTGGGGTGAGTATTTGGCAGGGTTAGGGCATCTTGCTGTACATGATGGAATACAGGATTGTGTTTTCCTTTTTTGTGGTAAGCCAGGTAGTTGCCAAGTGCTTTCGGCATATCTTAGTTTTAATGCATGGACTTGCATAGATTCAGCAATTCCCACAGAGTGAATCTGGAAGTTATTAAACCCGCATCATAACTATTTGCTATATATCCTGAAAAATATTTTATATGGTTGAAAACGAGAGATGAAAGTTAACTACAATAAAGTTGTTTTTTGCAAATTATTTAACAGTAATTCAGTAAGATTGTCTATAATGTAAATAACATTAAATTCAAATGGATTAATGCTTCTTTATAAATGCAGCATCACTAAATGTTTGCTGAATATGTTAAGGCCACAAGGCTTGTGCACAATAATGGATGTCGCAGGAAGCCTATCTGCATATCTAATAGTGATAATAAATTGTAGCCTCAGGGAATGCCTTTACATTTATAGAGTTTTGTAGGCATTTCTTTATAAAATGTGAGTAAAGCTGTTCCTACCCCTATCCACATGTGGCTTTAATAAGAAAGAGGCACCCAAAGGAAACAACTGTCACATTTTCATCACACCTTTCCTCCAGGGAGTTTGAAAGGGGCTCCCCTCTTCAACCTTATCCGAGTAACAGCCCTTCGAAAGGAGAGTGCTTATCCTACCGGCCCAAGGTTACACAATGAAATGTCAAGGCGGAGTGGACATGAGCGAGCACACAGGGTCTCCACCGTCTCTAGTCCAGCATTCCAGCCACTGGACTCTGCCCCTGGCTTTCAATATCTAGATTGCTGCGTGGTGGTTCAGTTCAACAACAGGTTTTCGTTTAGCAAGTTTGGCATCAGAGGATGTCTAAAATTGCCCCATAGGCCAATCAGCTGATGGTCCAAATAACATGAAAGTGTTACTTAGGAAGGGCCTGCTGTTACTCTGTTGAAGCCACAGGCCCTGTCCAGTGAACTTCGGTAGGTAGGTGCAAGATCTTGTATACACCTGGAACTCCCCTACCCATAAGTTTTTATTAATCTATAACAAGGAAGGATGCAGTTGTGCTTTTACATTCCGTTGAGCCCACAGATTTGCAATTAATTAGAGGGTCGCTTGCCTACACAAGAGATCATTATATTCATCAAAGTAAACAAAACAAAAAGAGTAAAGCTGAGGTGAGGGACAGCAGGAGCTGGAGGCCTGGGTGTAGCAAACCTGGGGCCTTTGGCCCAGCTATGGCAGTCCCACGCACTGGGGGGGGAGAGCTCCCCTAGTTGGTGTCGTGCTATTATATTCATTATTTAAAACAGTTATATTCTGACTTTAACTGGAGGCTGTACTCTTGTAACACACAAGAACTTCAGTTGGTACCGAATGCTGCAGCTCTATCAGGAGCGAGGCAGACTGAGCATATTACATCTATCCTGCAGTCACTCCTTTGATTACCGATTCATTCCATGTTCAATTCAAGGTGCCAGTTATTACTTATAATTTCATTCATGGCCTGATACTCACATAGCTACAGGTCTGCCAGTCTCAGTATGCTCCATTGCAACTGGTTCGTTCATCTGAGCAAGGCGTTTTGAAGGTTCTTGTAGGTTATCCGGGCTGTGTAACCGTGGTCTTGTCCTTCAGTGTTACTACTCTGAAGATGCCTGCCACAGTTGCTGGCGAAACGTCAGGAAAGAAAATTCCAAGACCACGGTTACACAGCCCGGATAACCTACAAGAACCAATGAACTCTGACCGTGAAAGCCTTCGACAACGTTTTGAAGGTGTTTCCCTGCAAACAGTTGTGATTAGAGGTTAACCAAACCCAAGCATTAGGGGTGCCAGGCGGTGCCACAGCAGGAGGGTTGTGGACGGGAATATGGGAGGGGCTATGATGCTGGCTTCAGGGTCACATCAGTTCCCGTTTAAAAAAAACAGACGTTACATAGGTAGCTCTAGGAATTGCTGGTAACTTTGTGGTAAAACCATAGAGTTTCTGACAATTCCTAGAGCTACCCTATGTTACTTACTTTTTTTAAATTGGAAGAACATGCATTATGTTGCTTGGATCCCCTGCCCCCACTGGGGCAATGGGACCCCTACCAAGCATTATCTGTTGTGTCTACTTGGTGGATTAACCTGCCTGATGAGGTCAGGAATTCTTTTATACTAATATCATTTTGTAGAATGTGCAAAATGGTAGTTTATAAAGTTTGTAAATAGTTTTGCTGTTCTATTTGCACTAGCTTTTAATTTTTGAAATCTACCTTGAGTCTTCTATGAGAAAGGCAGTCTATAAATTAAGCAAAGAAAGAAAGCAAACTTATAGTACCTAAGTTTGTGTTGCAGCTTTCAACACTAAAGCAAAACAATAAAATTCATTTACACTAAAGCCCCAATAAAAAAATTTAAGGCAGCGTTGAGATAGAAGAAAAAATCAACCATCAAGTACACAAATGAATAAAACAGTTTTAACATGGTGGCTAAAAGATAACAATGTTGTGCCACTTTTCTATGACACTAGTGGCATTCCAGAAAGGGGTGGCTACCATGGAAAGGGCCCTCTCCTCAGCCACGCGTGCTTCCCTTCTCAAGGCGGGGGCAGCTAGAGCAGGGTTTCTGAAGCAGATCTGAAAAGTACACAGGGCATGTGGGTCAAGGCCATCCAGATACTATTGCCGCAAGCTACTCAAGGCTTTGTAGGGCAAAACCAGCACTTTGAATTGTGCCCGGAAACAACCTGGGCCCTAGTAAAGCTCTTTTAACATGGCAAAATTCATAAGGAGGAGCATATCCCAGTTAACAATCTGGCTGCCATATTTTTAATTAGTTGAAGTCTCCAAATAGTCTTAAAGACATGGAGTACATTACACTCATCTAAACTGGAGGTTCTTAGAGGATGGACAACTGCAGCAAGGCTGCCCTCTGTCCCAGAGGACCTGCATCTAGTGCACCAGCCAAAGCGGATAAATGAAATTCTGATAGGTTAAAACAGGTTTTGGCCTGATGCCAACAGAGAACACGCTTCAGTCAAAGTGCCATCACTGAAAAAACCTCTGTATTTGGTTGCCACCTCTACCTCACCTTGGCAGGTGGAGGCATAGAGAGCAGGGCTTATGAGGAAGATCTTAGCCCCTTCCGTCTTATTGTTGACTCAAGACTGCTTCACCTGGATCAGATTTAAAGGAAACATGAAATTGGCATCATCAGCATATTGATTACACTTCTCTCTAAATTTCTGGACTGTCTCCCCTAGTAGATGCATCTAAGTCTTAAACAGCTAGGCAGATAGATGATAATGTTGCTAAACATGAATATAATGAGTACAACTTTATGGTTGCTATACATAGGCCTGCACCCTTAATGCCACATGCCTCTGGCATTTTAACACCACCTCCACACTGCATGGCAATGTGAGGGAGTTCTGAAACCTGGGGGAAGGTTTCTGAGCCATCCGTGATGCCACATGAGAGGCAGGTGTTCAAAACAAGCATTCAGAGGTCACTTGGGCATAACAAAAGGAGCTCTCTCTGGATTGTGAACTAGATTGTATTATGAGGGTATTGGGGAAATAGTAGCATTATTGCTGTATAGAATGGGTAGGGGTTTTGTGATTACTTTCCAAAATGCACCCATATATATGGAGAATTGGGCTAAAACCAATAAAATGTATTTCAACAGAGATAAATGCAAAGTTCTGCATTTAGATACGAAAAATCAAATGCATAATTATAGGATGGGGGAGACTTGTGTTAGCAGTAGTGTGCGCGAAAAAGATCTTAGTAGACCAAACACTGAACATGAGTCAGCAGTGTGATGTGGTAGCTGAAAAGGCAAATGCGATCTTGGGCTGCATCAACCAAAGTATAGTGTCCAGATCATGCAAAGTGATGGTATCACTTTACTCTGCTCTGGTTAGACCTCACCTAGAGTATTGTGTTCAGTTTTGGGCACCGCAATTTAAGAAGAATGTAGACAAGCTGGAACACATCCAGAGGAGGGCAACAAAGATGGTAAGGGGTCTGGAGACCAAGTCCTAAGAGGAAAGGTTGAAGGAGCTGGGTGTGTTTAGCTGAACAAAAGACTGAGAGAGAATATGATAACCATCTTCAAGTAGTTGAAGGGCTGTCATATGGAGGATGGTGCCGAGTTGTTTTCTGTTGCCCCAGAAGGTCGGACCAGAACAAACGGTTCTAGATATTAGGAAGAATTTTCTAACAGAGCGTTTCCTCAGTGGAACAGGCTTCCTTGGGAGGTGGTAAGTGCTCCTTCCCTAGAAGGTTAAACAGGATTCTTGTGAATTTTTCTCGACTCACTATGCTTTAGTGACTGAAGAGATACAGTCAAGGCAAAGGCAAGGCTAACACTACATTGGACACCTTGGGACGGACACTGTATTCTTCAGCTACGCTATGCTTCCAAATCGCTAACTACTAGGCCATATTGTGGGGGTATCTGTTTTTCTTATGGGAGAAGCTGTCCCAATACCTGGAATCCCTTCCTGAGGAAATGTGGTCCTTGGCCAGGCTCATTCAGGGAGAGGCTATAAGGTTCTCAGAACAAGAGATCAATGTGGGGAGGCATGCAGCTGATGCTTCAACTAGGTCCATGGCTTTGACAGTAGTCTTGTGGAGACATTCCTGGCTCCATACCATGGGCCTACCACTGGACACAAGATGTAAAATTGAGGATCAGGGCTTGCTCTATTCTTGGCCATGATGGAAAAAAAATTGTCCACCCTAATTGTCAAACAGCCAAGACTTTGGGTGTGTTCCCATCGGCATCTCAGTTCCATCAAAGGTTCACCCCTCAACAGCAGGGCTATGCCACCCCCTTCTACAGGGATCAGAGATACCAGCAGCAACCCCAGCAGTATCCATTGTATCCTCAACCTCAGTAATAGCAACATACAACCTTCCAACACAGAAAAGGTTCTTATAGGCCTATGTCGGCCAATCACCAGTCCTCTTCTAAGGAACAACATGTGCCCTTGCAAAAATTCTGACTATCTCAGCAGCCCGTACAGGGCAACGTTCGTTTTAGACAGACTTTGTCATTTTGCTTAAAAAAATGTTATGAGTTCAGCTCAGATTCTTGTTTTTATCCATAGGTGAAAAATTATTACCCTCCTGCCAACCTCCCTCGAGGGTAGTTAATAACCCATACCCAAAGTTATATACTCAATTACAAGAGTATATAAGGGGCAGTTGAGAGAATCTCCAGCAGTCCCCAGAACTGGGGTTTTACTCTAATAGGTTTTTCTTGCTTGATTAGGAGGGTGGTGGGTCAAGGCCCATGCTGGACCTTTGGAAGTTAAATGGATTTTTATATGTTTCAAGGTTTAGCATGGTTTCTCTGCCATCAATTATGAAGAAGAATAGATTTTTATACCCTGCTTTCCTCTTCCTTAAGGAATCTCAAAGCGGCTTACAATCGCCTTCCCTCCTCACCCCCACAACAAGCACCTTGTGAGGTAGGTGGGACTGAGAGAGTTCTGAGAGAACTGTGACTGGCCCAAAGTCAACCAGATGGCTTCATGTGGAGGAGGGGGGAATCAAACCTGGTTCTCCAGATTAGAGTCCACCACTCTTAACCACTATACCATACTGGCTCTCTGATGTGGTTTCTTACAATAAATACCCGATTTTCTGACTTAGACTTTAAAGACTCTTATTTTCATATTTCCCTCAGGTGGACCTCTTTTCCACCAATTCGACAGTGAAGGCACTGATTATTTTATTCCCTGGTTGACAGTGATCTCCCTCCAAAGGGGGGACTTTTCAGATTCCTTGGAAGAGACATCTGTTCTATGCCTGTTCTATCCCTTTCCGCTCCTTATCAGGGTCCTAGGCAAGATCCTTTCCAACAAGATGGATTGCATATTGATAGCACACTTCTGGCAACGCCTGATTTAGTTTTCCAAAATTCTTCAAATGTCAGGGGCAGAGTGCATAACACTGTTATGTAAGGAATTTGCTGACCATTGGCAAGTTACTGCACCACACAATGTTCACTGTTTGCATTTAACAGCATGGAGGCTAAGACCTCTGTTGAAGTTTACACCTGCAGTACAGGAAGTTTTAATTCAGGCTAGGAACCTGTCCACTAAATATTCTTATTCAAAGAAATGGGAATACTTCGATAGATGGGCTGTGAGGTTCTCTTGCCCCCTACCAGAGGTTCTAGAATATTCGCTCTCCCTGGCCTCTTAAGGGTCTGGCTTCCACTTCTGTTAAAGTTCACCTCGTGGCTATCTTTGTGTATCATGATTTGGTAGAGGGCTCTTCTCTGCTCTCACATAGACTGACACAGAAATTCCTCAAGGGGCTAGTTAATGTTTTCCCCCTATACCCAAGATAGTTTCCCCATGGTTGTTATCATTAGTCCTGTCACACCTTATGATGGAACTGTTTGAACCATTGGCCTCCTGCCACTTAGCTTTTCTGGACAGAAAGGTTGTGTTCCTAGTTGTGGTCACTCCTACCAGATGAGTTAATGAGCTGGCCACGCTCATTATAGACCCTCCATTCCTTAAAATCTTTAATGAAAGGGTTGTCTTACACCCTAGCTTAGACTAGTGAAAGCTACCACCACACCCCCTCTGGAAGACCATTCCAGAACAATGGGCCTACCACAGAGAATGCCCATGACTGAACCCCTGCCAAAGGACCAGTGTAGTTTAGGGTATTGCAAGGAGAATGCTGTAACTCTTGCCCTGAGCCCCTTGTGGGAAGAACAGGGTTAAAATGCAATAGATAGAGAGTAGAACATCCCATCTCAGAAAATTCAAAGTAAAAGTGAAGTTCAAAACATAGAGTCTCACCTTGATGCTTTATTGATGATCTTAGATCTCCTGATTCCAGCATTAGATTCTCCGAACCACACATTTGCTTTCCTCTGCATGTAAACCATGTATGTTGTCTCCCATTGGTGTCAAACACACCAACTATACAATAAATGATCCATAGTGTATACTTTTGGTTGTTCTTTGGTAAACTATGTAAGTGCTGAGCTATTTTTTCCTAACATTGACAGCTTTTAAAATTTTAAATGAAATGTATGATTAATGTATTTGTGTTTTTTAATTTATCAATCTAAATTCACCAACTTAAAAAAATTGTGCTGAATATAACTAATATTTTTAAATATTCAGTACTGGTGTACCATTTTGTTAAAAAAACATCCCTTCACTCAGAAAAATTGTGTTGATTGTTATTTCATTGTCAGAATGTTTGAAAATGACTGTAATCTTTTGAAAATAAGCTTAATACTCATTCAAGCATAGACTTGTAACTTTTTTTTCTACAAACACCTGAACATTTCAAGGGTTTTTTAAAGCTGAGGAACTGTTTCTTTTTAACCACATAGTGTGAGAATTTCATGGGTGACAGACCTTCTATGTGAAGCGAGGTATATCCTCTCCTCATTCAGGAAGCCTGTGGGTTTTTCATTGTACACATGTTGACCCCATTTTTTTAATCTCCCTATTCTCCTTTGCTGATTAAAGTTTCCCCTTTTGCAGACAGCAGCAGTCATCAGCAAGTCAAGAGACCTAGGATTTGTTTCAGAAAATGACTCAGAGTCCCTGGCTCCACAGTAAGCAACCAGTTGTATGAAGCTCCCCTTTCTGTTTGTTTCGCTGCTTGGAAAATGCTGGAAGTTTTGTCTTTTTCCTGTACCTCTTTGACAAAATTAGGGTGTTACCCTGAAATGAGGCTAATTGGTCTAGCAAAGCTATTAAGAAAATGAAAAGAATAGTCTTTACTACCATAGACTATCCAAAGATGATGTGAGATGTATAGTGCAGATTTCATCCTATGTTCTAAGGGTACCTAATAACCATGGTGGTTTCCACATAAGAAGAGATGCATAGGGTTGCCCCACTGCCAATGCTGCTGCTGTAAAGTGCAGCTGCAGTGGTGCTTCCACCAGCCAGATTTCCCTACAGTTTCCTTGTCCCAGTCTCTCACTATCAGTTATCCCCCATCCCCTGGGCCACTGGAGCTTTTTCAATCTTTTTTAAATCAGCAATTTCATTTTGTTATATTGATGTGCCATAGTAACTATACGTGTAACAGATTCTGTGAATTCCCAGCTTTCATCTTTTTAAAAAAGGTAAGTCTCTGTCCCATCCCTTTCCCATTATATCTCTGCGACGGAAGGAGCTAGATAGAGGTTTACTATCAATATAGCACTATACAATTGCTGATTTTCCGAAACAAAAACAAAAAAGCCACTCAGTTGTGGTGGAGAAGAAATGGCCTCGGCATGGAAAGAGTCAGAGAAAAATGGCTGCCATGTGGACTGGAAAATCCCAGCTTTCCCACCTACACAGGAACCTTCCTGGCTTTATTGTGATCTTTCGCAAAACTTGGCAGCATAGCAGGCTTGAAAAATACCAGAGACAAGCCAGGGAAACCCTAGGGGAGTGCACGAATGCACCAATAATGCTGTGGGGATGCAGGGAAAAAACCTTATTTCCCAACAGCATTGAAGCTGGAGCAGATAACTCATGTGGAAATGGCCAGGGGTGTTGTTTCCTTCTCTCTTGATAAAGTCAGGCTGGTGTGAGCTCTGAGCACTGTGTGCAGCTCCTTTGTGAAGAGATACATCTTGTTAGAATAAAAGTGGCAATTTCACCTTCAGAGTAATTCCATTGCAGCTAAATGCCAAGTTGTGAGATTAGACCAAAGGAATGTCGAGCAAACGTGGATAAGTCAAGTATAGAGTTCTGTGTCCCAGGAGAAGATCATAAAACAATTAATTCATCAAGGTGAGAGCCAAGCTAAACACAGAGGCAGCCACGGGTCTATCCTGTGGCCACCAACACCATTGTAGAAGTAGTTGTAGTTTTAAAAATTGCCACAAGGCCCCAATCTGGTCGGGTGCACAGCGGCCCAAGGAGCTCTGGTTTCCCCCACCCCCATAAGACATGCTTTTCTTATAGAAAAAGAAGGGTGTTAATCATGTAATAGTAATATTAAATAACTTCCAATTATGTCTTAGAATTAATCAAGTTTTTGGATTTCTGGTGTATCTCTGTCCAAAAATAACCTCTTAAGGGATTTTTTTAAAAATCTGTGTTCATTCAGTAAGTGTGGAGATGCTTTTTTAACATGCTCTGAAATGGACTGGTATTGAAAAATACTAAGTATGAATTTATCAAAATTACAAGCGTGATAAAGACTGAATAGAATTGTGCATACTTTATCTGGCGTAAAATAAGATATTTTAATGTCAGTTTTATTGAGAACATATACTACTGAAAACACACACACACACACGCACAGATATAACATTATATTGCAGTTAAGAAGACAAAAATTGAAACCATGCTTTTCTGTGTGGTAAGGAATAGGAGCATCACAAACTTTAGACATGTTTTCCCCGCTCTTGCATTGGTATGTCCCAGCATTGTGAGAGCAACTATTTGTCGCCTACATGAAGAGAATCTTAAGCACATAAGAAAGGCCCTTCTGGATCAGACCAAGGTCCATTAAGTCCAGCAGACTGTTCACACAGTGGCCAACTAGGTGCCTCTAGGAAGCCCACAAACAAGATGACTGCAGCAGCATTATCCCGCCTGTGTTCCACAGCACCTAATACAGTAGGCATGGTCACCTGATACTGAAGAGAATAGGTAAACATCATGACTAGTATCCATTTTTACTAGTAGCCATGAATACCCCTCTCCTCCATGAACATGTCCACTCCCCTCTTAAAGCCTTCCAAGTTGGCAGCCATCACACATCCTGGGGCAGGGAGTTCCACAGTGTAACCGTGCGTTGTGTGAAGAAATTCCTTTTATCTGTTTTGAATCTCTCATTCTCCAGCGTTCTAGTATTATGAGAAAGGGAGAAAAGCTTCTCCCTGTCCAATCTCTCCATACCATGCATAATGTTTTAGACCTCTATCATGTCTCCCCTTAACCACCTTCTTTCCAAGCTAAACAGCTCTAAGCGTTTTAACCGCTCCTCATAGGGCAGTTGCTCTAATCCCTTGATCATTTTAGTTGCTCTTTTCTGCACCTTCTTAAGCACTGCAATGTCCTTTTTTAGGTGTGGTGACCAGAACTGTACACAGTATTCCAAGTGTGGTCTCACCATAGATTTGTACAAGGGCAGTATAATAGCAGCAGTTTTATTCTCTATTCCTCGTCTAATTATGGCCAGCATGGAATTTGCCTTTTTCACAGCAGCCACACACTGGGTTGACGTCTTCATCGAGCGATCCACTGCCACCCCAAGATCTCTTTCTTGGTCTGTCACTGCCAGCACAGATCCCATCAGTGTATATGTGAAGTTGGGATTTTTTGCCCCAATATGCATCACTTTTCACTTGCTCATATTGAATCTCATTTGCCATTTTAATGCCCATTCTTCCAGTTTGCAGAGATCCTTTTGGATCTTCACTTTCAAAAAACTCTAAAAGATTATTCACAGTGGGTAGCCATGTTAGTCTGTCTGCAGTAGTAGAAAAGAGCAAGAGTCCAGTAGCACCTTAAAGACTAACAAAAATATTTTCTGGCAGGGTATGAGCTTTCGTGAGCCACAGCTCACTTCTTCAGATAGAGCTAGAATGTGAATCCATCTGTAACTCTCCTCTACTTAAAGACAGATGGATTCACATTCTAGCTGTATCTGAAGAAGTGAGCTGTGGCTCACGAAAGCTCATACCCTGCCAGAAAATATTTTTGTTAGTCTTTAAGGTGCTACTGGACTCTTGCTCTTTTCTAAAAGATTAGTGAGACAGGACCTACCTTTACAAAAGCCATGTTGGGTTTTGTTCAGCAGGGCTCGCCCTTCTATATGCTTGACAATTCTATCTTTAATAATGCTTTCCATTAATTTACCTGGAACCAGACGTTAAGCTAACTGGCCTGTAATTTCCTGGGTCCCCCCAGAACCTTTTTTATAAATGGGTGTTTCATTGGCCATTTTCCAGTCCTCTGGTATACAAGCTGGTCTAAGGGACATGTTACATATTGTTAGAAGTTCACCAGTTTCCCATTTGAGTTCTTGAAGAACTCTAGGATGAATACCATCTGGTCCTTGTGACTTGTTAGTTTGCAGTTTGTCTAGCCTTGTTACCACTATTTGCCCCAGTTCCTCATTCTCCCCTCCCCAAAACTTCTGTTCAGGAAAAGGTATCTGCCCTATAAAGACAGATGAGAAGAATTAATTTAGTTTCTCAGCAATCGCTTTATCGTCCCTTAGTGTTCCTTTACTCCCATTGTCATCCAGTGGTCCAATCACTTCCCTAGCTGGTTTCCTACTCCTAATGTACTGAAAGAATTTCTTACTGTTGGTCTTGTTGTGTTTAGCCGCTCTGAGACTGACCTTCGGGCTCAGAAATGTAATAAATAAATAAATGGCAATATGTCCCTCAAAATCTTTTTTTAATCTCTAATTGTTTGCTTGCATTTCCTTTGTGCAACTTTGTCTTTGAATGTATGTATGTATGTACGTATGTATGTATTTTATTACATTTGTACCCCACACTCCCCAGCCAAAGGCCGGGCTCAGGGCAGCTAACAGAGTACAACATATGATAAAAACAGAATAAAACATTAAAACTACACTTAGAATAGCCCAGTACAATCTAATAAAAAGGGCAGTAATGCCCAATGGTTCCAAAAAAACAAGTATCTGGCTGCAGCCAGGCGAGCAGCTTAACAAGTCCCAAGATATATAGAGGGAACTCAGCAGTGAGGGTGGGGGTTTGGGGAGGCCAGTATTTATAGGGAAAGCTGTTGCTGGCCTCAGCCATAAACCCGGCAGAATAGTTCCATCTTGCAGGCCCTGTGGAATTCTTTGAGGGCCCTGATCTCACTAGGGAGACTTTTCCACCAGGCAGTGTAAAGCTTGTGTAAAGTGCCGTCAAGTCTCAGCTGACTTCTGGTGACCCCAGCAAGGGGCTTTCAAGGCAAGAGAGAAGCAGAGGTGGTTTGCCATTGCCTTCCTCAGCAGAGCCTTTTCTTGGTGGTCTCCCTTCCAAGTACCGACCCTGCTTAGCATACAAGATCTGACAAGATCAGGCTATACCATGCTGCCTTCCCTCCCAAAGGAAATCTTATAGAAGACAGTAAATCCACATAAATGACATCTAAAATTGAAATGTTTGGGGAACCCAGTTTGAACTTCTATAGATTTGAGAAAACTCTAATGGCGTCTTTTTACTTGAATTTCCCTTTAGAGAGACGAAGAAGAAGACAAAAAAGCAAATTTACAAATGAATGAAACAGAATGAAACAGAATGAAACAGGCAAATAATGACTTTACATCTAATATTGTTGAGGAACAATCTAAGAAAGACCTAACAAAGAAGAAGAAGAAAAGGACTGTGACAAGGGCAACAAGGGCAAGTGGAACTTCAGATGATGCTTTTGACCCGGACATTCTTCAAGCATAGCCTCGCTTGTAGTATTGAATGCTGGTTTCATATTTCAAAAGCAGCAAGGAAAAATATGGCATTACGTTTTAGTGTGGAACAATGAATCTGACATGGTGGACAAAATGAAGTATTGTCAAACATATATCTATATCTATATATCTATATAGATATGGATATAGATATAGATATAGATATATTATGGTGAGGGAGGCCAAGGATCCAAAAGTAAGAGCATGAATTATTTGTCACAGTCAGAACTAAAGGTTCCAATGGAATTCAGAATAGTTAGTGTAACATATGAATTTCCTTACAAGTAGAATATACTTTGAAATATGTTACTGTATAAATGTAAAGAAATATTCGGGCTTATATGGGGGCCTCTGCAAGTCAGTGAGATGTTCTTTTAAACTTTAAGGGTAGCATTGGGAGAAGAGTTGGAACATGAGTTGATAAAGAAACACTGTTCTGGAAGGTCTCATTTTGGTTCAGATAAAGGCGCCTGCAGTGATGGTTGCTTGATTTGTGGTAACTCTGAAGAAGTTTGAAAACCACAAAAAAATAAATTCTAAATACTGTTTCTTATGTCTTCCTAGCTTTTTTAGCACTTCTTTGTACTTGTGTATCCACAAACAAATATCAGTTATAATAAACCTGAATCTGTATTGGAGTAAATGCCAGCCACCATCACAAAGGGATGCAAAAATAGTTTGTATATGTTTTTAACTGAAACCTGTAATATATGTTAAAGCAAAAAGTTCTTCAAGCATGGTTGCCAAACTGATTCTACTTTGTTTTGACTAACTGTTTTTCATCAAAATGTAGGTAGGATATATTTTTATGTAAGTATATTTCTGTGCTCAGGTGTAACTGTTTTTAAATTAAAAAGCATTAAGTTGTGGAAGATTTATTAATGACGATTTCCGTTGACTTTCTTTACGATCCTCTAGAGTATATATGTTGACAGTGGGTGTCCAAGTTATTTATACTGTGTTACGAAATTCTGCCCCCTTCCTTTCTGTAGCAAAAAAATAACATAAAATTAGAAAGCCCCTTTTTAGTAGTCATGGCATTTGATTCCATTAGAAAAAAAGAAGTGAGAATAACAGTGTTGACCACTGATGTGTGAAATATACCCCATTGCAAAGGATTACTTACCAAACATTGTTATCATCCTTGCACATTTTTGGAAGGAGTAGAAATGTATAAACATTTAACTGCCTAAAACTCACTTTATTTCCTCAAAAAAGTCTTCTGCAAGTATAGTGTATAGAAGAGATGTTTTCTCACTGGGAGATGACATCTTTCTGACTTGGGCCTTCACCTACAAACATGGATAGTAGTACTGACCTGCCTTGCAGGGATGTTGTCTTGAACAGCTCATTTTCCCCAAATCTGCGACACTTGCATAATATTTAGAGATTGTACATGGATGCCTTCTCATTCATTCATTCATTCATTCTCTCTCTGTCTCTCTATCTCTCTGTCCTCAAATAGAACTTTCTCCTCCATTCAAATAAACCTGTACCTTCAACAGGCAGCTGGACTGAGGCAATGTTTGGAGTTGTTACTGTGCAGTGGCTAAATAAGTGAGGTGTGATCCTGGTTAAAACCGTAGCTGCAGAACCACCCCAAAGTCATAAGCAAGCCAGTCTTTCAGCCTGCCATGCAAATGAAAATAATGCTGACTTACCACGCAAGGTTGTTGTAGGACTTGGACCCTTCTAGAGAAAGCAAGGGTATAAATACTTTAAATAAATAAGCTTTTATTCATTTGTTTGTTTGAAAGATTGATAGGCCACACTGTCATCTTTCAAGGTTCACATATAAACATTGTAAGGATGACTGGAATTATGTGTGTGAGGTTCTTATATACATGCTATGATGATTCAGGTTTTAAAAAATGCTGTTAGCCACCTATGAGCCTTAGATGGGTTTGGAATGCCCTCCTCCTGTAGAAAACAGGAGTTAATAAAACCAGTAACTAATAAATACCAGTTTCATAGATTCTGATGTAAATGTAAAAGAATGGGAATGAGACTTGTTTGCTTCACGTTTAGATGGCTGCACTCACAAGAAAGGCCTCTGAACTTGAATGCAGGAACATTTCTGCTTGCTTAACATTCTGCGCCTTCTCATCTACCTGCTGTTGGTGAAGTCCAGTTTCACTTCATGTTTTCTTGAAGCAAAATATCCAGCCAACTTTGGGTTTTGAAAGTACTGTAACAAGTCGAACATGACATTGCACTGCATAGCAGGGAGAGCTGAGCAGTAGCCAAGGTCTGGATGCTCATTTAGGAAGCATTGTTAACTATCAATTTGACATTGTGGATGCTGAAGACAGAAATAACACTTCATATAAACACCAGGGAGATGTTGTAGTTGTCATCAAAGGCCTTTCATGCTTGCAAACTGGGGCTCCAATTATGTTCACTGCTCTGGAGCTGAATAGAGCTGCTTTGCCACACTTTCCAATTTGAGAGAGCAGAGGCAGCAGCAGCCCTTCTCCAAAGCACGGCTCCAAATCACAATTAAGGAGAGAAATCAGATAAAAGACCCAACATGAAGACTGATGGAGGCTGAAAACACAGAAGTTGCTATTGTCGTTCTGGCAGAAGTGTGGGGTTTTGTTTGCTGTCACCTTTTCTCTCCCTTTTTATGGGAGGTGCATTCTTCTGCCATTTTGCATTCCTAGGTACTGAATTAATAGCTATTTGCCTTTATTCATCACATCAAGTGCACAAATACAAAGTGAACAAAACAGCATGAATGGTTTTCAGTATCTAAAATGATCATATTAAGGCATATTGTATTATTAAGAGACACTTGTTCCTGAAAATGAGTAAATGCCAGTTCATATTTGTGGTCTTTTCAAACAACAAGCTATCTTTAAAGAATTACCTTTTCAGAGACAATATGTTTTCAAATATGTCAGAAGAGGGTCTTCTTTTTTTAGGGGTGGAGTGTTATGTATGTGTTACGCCGACTTAACAGAGGAATACTGAAAAATGTCTATAATCATTTCCAAATGAATACTCAATAAACAAGTAGTGTGTGGGGGGAGGACTTGAATAGATTAATGTTAGATTATAAAGTTGTTGTCTTTCTTGTGTCACAAATTTGATACCCCTCCTTAAAACCATCATACTAAATTATACCATATACCCTAGAGATTGTCCCAGATGCAAGTGGCTATCTGCACATGGTTTTGATCTGTATGCATAGCAGCCACAGAAAGAACCAAAAGTGCACAGTAAATTTTGAGTTTGTTTTGTTCCTAATGGCGTTAAGTTTGATCATAGCTTTATCTATGCAACCTAGCAAATACAGTTTGCATTTTGCAAGTGTTGATAAATTCCTGTCTGACTTTCAAACTCTGCCCACACTTACAAGTTCTCCTTTGTTCCTGGTTTACAAAGCCTGTTTGGAATGCCTGTAAGACACACAATCATAGAATCATAGAGTTGGAAGGGACCACCAGGGTCATCTAGTCCAACCCCCTGCACAATGCAGGAAATTCACAACTACCTCCCCCCCCCCACACAGTGACCCCTACTCCATGCCCAGAAGATGGCCAAGATGCCCTCCCTCTCATCATCTGCTTAAAGTCATAGAATCAGCATTGCTGACAGATGGCCATCTAACCTCTTCTTAAAAACCTCCAGGGTAGGAGAGCTTACCACCAAGGAAGCCTGTTCCACTGAGGAACCGCTCTAACTGTTAGAAAATTCTTCCTAATGTCTAGACAGAAACTCTTTTGATTTAATTTTAACCCGTTGGTTCTGGTCCGACCTTCTGGGGCAACAGAAGACAACTCGGCACCCTCCTCTATATGACAGCCCTTCAAGTACTTGAAGATGGTTATCATATCCCCTCTCAGTCTTCTCCTCTTCAGGCTAAACATACCCAGCTCCTTCAACCTTTCCTCATAGGACTTGGTCTCCAGACTCCTCACCATCTTTGTTGCCCTCCTCTGGACACATTCCAGCTTGTCTACATCCTTCTTAAATTGTGGTGCCCAAAACTGAACACAGTACTCTACGTGAGGTCTAACCAGAGCAGAGTAAAGAGATACCATCACTTAGCGTGATCTGGACACTATACTTCTGTTGATACAGCCCAAGATCTCATTTGTCTTTTTAGCTACCGCATCACACTGCTGACTCATGTTCAGTGTTTGGTCTTCTAAAACCCCAAGATCCTTTTTGCACACACTACTGCTCAGACCAGTCTCCCCCATCCTGTAATTATGCGTTTGATTTTTCCTACCTAAATGCAGAACTTTACATGTATTTTTGTTGAAGTGCATTTTATTAGTTTTAGCCCAATTCTCCAGCCTGCCAAGATCATCCTGTATCCTGGCTCTGTCTTCTTACTGTATTTGCTACACCTCCCAATTTAGTATCATCTGCAAATTTAATAAGCATCCCCTCTATTCCTTTATCCAAATCATTTATAAAGATGTTGAACAACACAGGGCCCAAGACAGATCCCTGAGACACTCCATTAGTCACTCCCCTCCAAGTGAATGAGGAACCATTAACAAGCACTCTTTGGGTGCGATCTGTCAACCAGCTCCACCTAACAGTTATAGGATCTAAATCACATTTTCCCAATTTGTCAACAAGAATATTATGTGGAACGTTACCGCTATATGTCAGAAGCTTTACAAACATTTATATAGATTGCAGACATAATTGTATAATACTGTTTTGGTTAAACAGCAAAACTTCATATTCCAAAGCAGAGCTCCTTCATTTGTTTTTAAGATTATTACAAAATGATTTTAAAAATTAGTGCGGCATTCTCTAATTAAAAGAACACTTTCCTCCTAGTTTGAGCCTCTCGTCACTAAATTCCATTTCCAAATTAAAGAGTTCACCCACCTTGTTTCATGCAAACACTTTTGTCTAACTTTCAGCATAAAACAGGTTAAATCCTACTCTCACAATTCACCAGAAAGCTGTCCTACATGAGTTCCAATGAAATGAACTGGAGCTGTGCAAAATTTGGATACAATCTGCTTAGTAAAGGAGTGTGTTTTTCTCTTTTTCGGTTTTCACTTCAGGAATCATTATCCCACACACCCCACCCCACAGCTAAAGATTGGCATGTCTGTGCGCAGCGGTGGTGATGTGGGGTGGTTCTTCTGAAGGAAACCAACCAACAAACCAATGCTCCATGTTTAGCAGAAGCACAGAGAACTGCATGTGAATTAACCATTAAAATGGAAGAGAGGAGCAGATATATTTGCCCTTGCCTTCTCCCACAGCCATCAAATTGCATTTAGGTTTTGCCTTCAGGAGCAGATATCGTAAATCAGAAGCATGGTACTTGTAGCATCACTTAATTCAAAAGCCAAAAGGGGGTGGATCACAATCAAACGGGCTAATGAGAACGCAGAGGGACCCTACAATTGAGAATCTCTGTTGACTAGTGAACTAAGTCCACCGGCTGGACCCGATTGTCTGAGGAAGAATTGGATGTCAGGATCATTTAGGGTTAACAATAGCCCAACACAAGCTAAAGCAGACAGCTATGAAAAATAGCCGGCATGGTAGCCATTCTGGAGAGACCAGGGATTCAAACTTGATAATGAGGCACGTCTTTCACAACATCCTTCTGCTCTAATTACTAAGGTGAATAGGAAATATTTAATCTAAGGCGGGAAGAGGATAAAGCAAAAACACTCATTTTGTAAACACAAATAGGACAATATTCTTTAAAGAAACCTATGAAATTGCTCTAACTTCAGCTGTACAACTAACATTAGCAGGTGCTGAATGTAAGTAAGTAGAGTTTTGTCCTAGAAAGGAACCGTTCAGTTGGCAATAATTTTGAAGAAGTAGGTATAATTCTTAATTCTTAACCTTTATTTCTATTTCAGGCTGAGTTCAGACTCTTTAATGTGATGTTTGCAATGTATCTGAATGGAGAAGCTGGGCTTTAAACTGTGGGTAAGTTCACCCCACACCTCCATAGAGACAAAGTATATCACATTGTATCTCTATGAAGGCACCAGGCGAACTTTCCCACCCAGCGTTTAAAGCCCAGCTTCTCCATTCAGATACATTGGTAAGATGTATTAAAAGAGTCTGCCAATGTATTTGAATGGAGGAGGATGGGGTGACCCTTTCCAGACCCCATACCTCTGGACCCCCTGACCCAATCTTTACCAAACATGGGGGTTCTTGCAAGGAGAGTCCCTTCTAGCTACCCTGAAAATTTGGGACCTCTACCTGCAAAAATGCCCTCGCAGGAGCCGTGGAAAGCTGCAAAATGCATTTAATGTGTTAAATGGCCGAATTATTCAGGAATCCTCAATTTAAAGCTGAATTCCCACCTATAGGGGTATTCGGTATAGGGGAATTTGGCATTCATGTTTTCCCAAATGAAAAAAAGGCCATTTAAACCCGAAACCAAATTAAACCGAATTGTTTTGTTTTCAACAGCCCTATATGAAGCTGCCTTATACTGAATCAGACCCTTGGTCTATCAAAGTGAGTACTGTCTACTCTGACTGGTAGCGGCTCTCCAGGGTTTCAGGCAGAGGTCTTTCACATCACCTACTTGCCTAGTCCCTTTAACCGGAGATGCTGGGGATGGAACCTGAAACCTTCTGTATGCTGAGCAGAGGATCTACCACTGAGCTACAGCCTCTCCCCAAGGACAGGCTTGTGTGGGTTCCCTATTGCTGCTGCACTTGCTGATACTGCACAATGGCAACGGGACTTTTTACAGAGCAGGTTTCTCTGCATTCACCCTGCCCCAGTCTCCATCCCTCTTCCTGCACCACAGGCTTTTCCAGGATTTTTTAAATCAGCAATTTAATATTGTAATAACGTTATAGCAATATGTATATCAGGTTCTTTGAATTTCCACTTCCATTTTTTTAAAGTAGTCTCTAGCCTCTAGTGTTGTGAAGATATAACATGAAAATCATATCTGTACAACAAAAAGAACTAGACTTGTTTTTTTAAAATGAAAGCTGAGAATTCAGAGAACCTGACAGACATATTGTTATAGCATTATAATGATAGTCAATTGCTGATTTAAAAAAAAAAAAAAAAAAAACCTCTGCCAACCGGGGGGGGGGGAGATAGCTGTTGTGGGGGCTGGGGCAGGGGAAATGGTTGTTCTGTGGGTAGGATCAGGCAATCTAGACTTTCGTGCCCAAGTGGTAGCCATCCAGGTTTTGCTGTGACTTTCCCCAAAACTTCACAGCAAAGCAGGTTTGGGAAAGATCAGAGAAAAACTGGGGGAAATCCAGGAGGTGTACAGGTGGACCATGATGCTGTGGGGAAGCAGGGAAAAAGAACACTTCTCAACAGCATGAAAACCAGGGAATACAATCTGTATTGAAAAGGTCAGAGGATACTGTTCTGTGTGATACCTGACCAGCAACAAGTACCTTTACATTAAAAGGGATGTAGAGCGTTAAGCATGATTCTTTTAAAGCTTTATTTTAATAGAACAATGCCTCTTACTGGTAAAGACATACATGAATGCATGAAAAAATACATCCATTTTTAGTTACTCTTCTATAGTTACAGGGGCTGAGGAGTACAGAAAACTAGTTGCAGCAGCTGTAAATTTTCTGAGGATCTATCTAACCACAAATACAATGAAATGGGGAAATGGGGCTATATTAAACTGTGCAAGATTCTGCTGGAACATAGCCATTTCTGCAACATCCTGTAATTAATTTACTATGACAGGTCTGGCAAACTGAAACTCCCAATTCACTTGCAAGAGAATTGCTACCAAACACATGTTTGAAACTTTGTAGTCATACGAATTGCAGGTAAGCCTGACCAAGAAAAACGGGGGTGGGGGGACAATAATATGAATACAAAATACATGTGGCCAAGTGGTTTGCTGAATAGAATATCCAAACCTTAAAAAAAAGGAAGACTAGACTATATTATTTTTCAAGGGGTATATTGTAAGAGTTTCCTCTAGTCTTATCTTTGATTATGACATTATATCACAATCATCTAGTCACCATATAGAACAAAACATTTTTAACCGAACTTTTAGAAAGCTCAGCATTTAGAATTCAACCAGGTTATTTGAATGAGTAAAGCTGAATTGCAAAAGAAATCCAGGTCACCAAGGCTGCAATCCTAAGGGGCTAGGGCCGTGCATACCTATAAACCTGAACTGAAAGCCTTTTTGGCTTCTTTCGGGTTTAATTTAACCCGAATATTAAAACTGGGAATAAAGGTGAATCCGGACAGCCGATCACTGAATCAGCTGAATAGGTATTCGGCATTTTTCAGCTTCAGCTTTCCTCAGGCTTTTCCCTATGGGAATTTTTTTGATGAGCTCTAGAGGAGGCATTTTTTGAGGTATAGTTCCCAAATACTCAGCGAAGCTGCAAGGTAATCTTGCATGAACTCCAAAGTTTGGTAAAGTTTGGGTCAGGGCAGGGTCCAATTTTATGAGTTCCCAAAGGAGTCGACCCTCTCCTCCACAGAAAAGCATTGTAAATTTTATCATGCTTTTCTATGGAGGAGTGGGTGACCCCTTCAGAGCCCCATAAAATTGGACCCTCTGACCCAATCTTCACCAAACTTCGGGGTTCATGAAAGGAGAGTCCCTGACAATTTGGGGACTCTTCCTCCAAAAATGCCCCCCACAGGAGCTTCGAAAAAATCTCCATAGACTAAAATGGGCCCACATTTTTCAGTAAACCCGAAAATAAAGCTGAATACCCCTTTACCGGTATGGGTATTCAGCTTTTTGGGGGGGCTACTGAAAAACATCGGGCCCAGTAAACCTGAACTCGAAATTTACCTAATTTTTTTATTTTTATTTTTTTTGCACAACGCTACTAAGGACACTTTCTAGGGAGCAAGCCCCATAGAATAGCAATGGTCTTAGGCTGGCTTCTAAGTATCCTTCTGAAACCCATTCACCAATACAGTCTCTATGTATCTGGTAGTTCCTGTGTCAAGGCTGACAGAGTAAGCCAAAAGAATTGGTTCAAAATACCCCATTGCTCAAAAATGGGCTAGGATGATGATTCTGTTTTAGGTAGGAGGTATGTGATTAAGCCATGCAATTGCAAATATATTTAATAATACACACAATATCACAATGAATATTACCTTAACAGACTGTTTTTGATAGAATCCTAGGACTGAAGTGCTGGGTATCATGAGAGATGTCCTAGTAGTCGTTCATCACTTGTACTGAGGCTAGGGTTGCCAAGTGCCAGGTGGTGGCGGGAAAACCCCCGCCAATCCACCTGGCTGCCCGCTGACCAGCTGAGGGTCGGTGGGCAATCTGTGCAGACAGGGACAGGTCACTTCTGGTTCACATCTGGAAGTGCTGCATTGCAAAGGGCTGGTTTCCGCTCAAACTCCCAGTTTGAGTGGTAAAGGCCTGTTGCGATGCGGCACTTCTGGGTGTAAAACGCATCACAAGGGGCCATTTGAGTGGAAAACGGCCCCTTGTGGTGCTCTTTACACCCGGAAGTGCCACATCACAACAGGCCTTTACCACTCAAACTGGGAGTTGGATTGGAAACCAGCCCTTTGCAATGCAGCACTTCCAGGTGTAAACCGGAAGTGCTGAAGCACTTCCGGGAGAGCGCAACCCCCCCTCCAGTCCAAAAACCTCCCGCCGAAGAAGAAGAAGAGGGACCTGGTAAGCCTAACTGAGGCAGGCTTAACCTTTCTAAGACCATTCTGAACAGAACTGCCCATGAAGTAGCACAGTGCAGATGAAGGAGGTCAGCTTGTTTTATAGTATGCCATAAAGTATGATGAGGAAAGTCATCCAAAACTAGTAAGCCAATGGGTAATTGTTGTGTACTATACACAAGGTATTCACTTTGTTTCCTTAAAGCCTATTCATTTTTACCTACCTAGAGATTTGAAACAGTGGAATAAGTCATATATGGAATGGATTTGGGCACAGTAGTGAAAAAGAAAGGTACAGACATAAATATGTTTTTCACTTACATTTAATCTTTGTTACAGTGGTAATTGGCCATAATTAGTGATAATATTTATTTCCATGCATGTATTTCAACAGGAGACTATCATTCATGTGAACTATTGTGTATGTCATCTGTAGCATTTTAATAACACCTTTGTCTCTAAGCAACAGAGGCAGGATTTAATTTTGCATCAGGGCTTACTTTTCACGTAATGAGTTACTCTAACTTGTCACAACACACTCATGACTTCGATGATTGTGAATGACATCAGCCTTTAAAATGATTTCTATAGCTGTGTTATAGCAACACACATAAGCTTTTAATAGGCTTATAAAAAGAAGGAGGAGGAAAGAGGGGGTTAATCCTCATCATGACGGTTGGGTAATATGACATAATGAGAAAGTGACATTTGATAAGTGCACACAATGAACAGCAAATGGGGAATGAATTAGGAGTGTGTCATTGAGGGCACCAAAAGAGTCCCCACCAATCTTCTCTTGTTAGAAACTATATCTTGAATATATCCTTGGTCATCTGCAGAGTTTTACTGGTGATAGCTCAGTCTTTGAGGCCTGGTCACAGGGAGATGGGCACTTAGCTTCTCCATGCAGCCTTGCCTGATCATAAGGATGGCCAGAGAAAGCTCAGTTGGGCCTATGGCATATATAGCTCAAGGCATTTTCATGATCAACCACGGATCAAGCTGCTTTGAACACTTTGTGGAAAGAGCACTTAAGAAACACTATAAACAAATTCTCCTCCTTCTGGATGCACACCTTAACGTGGTGAGGGGGTTTGTGTGTGTCAGGGAAACTGAGAGCAATACCGTAAGAGGTCTAGACTCTATCAAGAGACTAAACTCCTAGCAGAGTAACTCAAGACGGAATGGTCACAGCTAAGACACCAGACGAAGATGCATCCACCCCCTTAAGGGATCAATGGCCACATCTGCAGATGCCACTACATCTGATCATTTTGATGGGCAACCTGTACTCTGGACAAGAGGCCACAGTTAGAACAGAATATGGAGAAACGGAATGGTTTCCAATTGGCAAAGGTGTCAGACAAGGATGTATTTTATCTCCCTATCTCTTCAATCTATATGAAGTAGGAAAGCTGGATTAGATTTAGATGACGGTGGAGTGAAAATTGGAGGGAGGAACATTAACAATTTGAGATATGCTGATGACACTACATTATTGGCAGAACATAGTGAAGATTTGAAACTACTACTGCTGAAAGTTAAAAGAGAAAGTGCCAAAGCAGGACTACAGCTGAACATCAAGAAAACAAAAGTAATGACTACAGGAGAATTACACAACTTTAAGGTTGACAATGAGGAAATTGAAATTGTTCAAGACTTTCTATTCCTTGGCTCCACCATCAACCAAAAGGGAGACTGCAGCCAAGAAATCAGAAGGAGATTGAGACTGGGAAGGGCAGCCATGAAGGAGCTAGAAAATATTTTGAAGTGTAAGGATGTGTAACTGGCCACCAAGAATAGATTAATTCATGCCATCATATTCCCTATTACTATGTATGGATGTGAAAGCTGGACAGTGAAGAAAGCTGATAGGAAGAAAATAGATTCCTTTGAAATGTGGTGGTGGAGGAGAGTGTTACCGATTCTGTGGACTGCCAAAAAAACAAAGTGGGTTATAGATCAAATCAAGCCTGAACTGACCCTAGAAGCTAAAATGACTAAACTGCGGCTGTCGTATTTTCGTCACGCCATGAGACGACAAGAGTCACTGGAAAAGATAGTCATGCTAGGAAAAGTTGAGGGCAGCAGGAAAAGAGGAAGACCCAACAAGAGATGGATTGACTCAATAAAGGAAGCCACAGCCTTTAATTTGCAAGATCTGAGCAAGGCTGTCAAAGATAGGTCATTTTGGAGGACTTTCATTCATAGGGTTGCCAGGAGTCGGAAGCGACTTGACGGCACTTAACACACACACATAAACAAATAAGTGTTTGTGGTGACTGCTGCAGGTTGTGTTCATCTACAAGCTGTCTCACTCTTCATTTTGGCTATTCAGCTCCTTACAAGGAAGTGATTGTGTAGAGAGAGCAAAAATGAAGAGCTCACATGAATAAAGCAGCCTTCACAAACCTTGTGCATATGCAGTTAGTATTACTGGTGTCAGCCTGCCAAAGAACAACAAGGACTGATTTTTTTTTTTAGGATTTTGTGCAAATGCTTCAATTCATTATTATGATTTTCAGGTGTCCCTGCAGCTGATTCTTCTGACTGGAGATCTAGGGAAATGGGCATGGCTCACACACAATTTGGTTCAGGCTGGTTAGAACCAGACCTGCTCCTGGTTTCTGGATACCTGCTAGTCATTGCAGTGTTGCAGGAGAGAGCTGTTTACAAGACTGTTCATGTAAACTAGGTGGATAATCAGGCACTGGAACATTTGGTCCATCTATTTAGAACTTTGCATGTTTTACTGAGGAGTTTCTCAGCGAGGGCTCGTTTGCTTGTGGCCAAAGGGGAGGGACTGTTCCAATATGGCATTGGACTTACAGTTGTTAAAAGTATATTGCAAAAGTTGCATTGCTCCCCCAAAGCCATTCTTGTTCCTGCCCCCACCTGCCATCCGTCTATCTGACAAGAACTAAGATGACCCACAGAAGAAGGGCCTTTCCTTAGCTGTCTTGAATCTGCTGAGGGGAAGAGGGGAGGGGAAGTGCACAGCTCGCCTCTCTTGTATTCCAAACCTGCCCATTTTGACAGCTGGATTCCCAAAGCCAGGCATGTTTGTGCTTGTTGAAGGTTCTCAATTGGATTGAAAACTCTTTGCACATTCTCACAGTGTCACCTGAGAATGGTAGTTCAATCTTATAAGTTCCGAGCAAAGACCGGCTTGATGAATGCTATCGGTGGTCAGGTACAAAAGAAGCACAGAAGCTCAAATGTAGCCAAATTTAAATGCTGCCTAACCTGCCTGTGATGCCCCTGAGCACATGTAATCCAAGCAAGGTGGTAAACTGGGAGCAAGTGCCAACAGGAACTATGAATGGCAACAACTACACAGATGCAAAAACCATTTGTAACGCTGCTCATTTTAAACAGCAAATAAATCATCGGTATGACTGAATGGAGTGCTCTGCACAGGAAAAAACAGGCCTCGCAAACAAGGGAAGTTTAGTTTTAAACATCAGCTTTGCAGGAATCAAATTACTATGAGTCATGAGCAGTCCTAGCAAGCCATTCAGCAAATGACTTTTTACAGCATTTTGAGGGTAGCATGAGGTGGTCCTGTATATAATGAGCTTCGCTTGCTCCTGTGTTACTTCAGCTCTAGAAACTTTGCAAAGCAGGCAACTGGAGTCTTATCCATCACCCCTCCGACAACTTCGGGTCTGTGTTTGGATTGTGCATGCTGTTTCTGACCATCAGAGGTCACCTCACTCTCCCCCTGCATTTACCCACATTTTGCTCGCGTTTTCAAATTTGAGGTAAAACAGGTCCCTCAAAACACGGGCAAAACGCAGGGAAATGCAGGGGGAGAACAAGGCGACCTCTGACAGTCAGAAACGGCACATGCACAATCCAAACAAAGACCCAAAGTTATTGGAAGGGTGACAGCAAGGGAAACAGCCACGCATAAAAGACCTGGGTTTCAGCTATTTGGGATCTTGTGGTTTCACACACTGCCAGAGTAGTCACACCGTATCAAGCCCTCTTTGCAGGCTGGGGGTGGAGTGCAGCCAGAACAGCTGAATGTCTTTGAGTCTTTGTTCTCTTGGAGGGAGGGAGGATTCTCTGTTCTCCCAGGCTTTATTACATTCATAAATGAAGAGATAATTATGATCAAGAGATAAAAAGATACATGTTGGAGGTACTGACAGGAAAGAAGATAGGCAGCCGCACCTCCCCAGTCATCACTACATGAGAGAGTTTGCATACTGTACTGGATAAACTAGGGAACAACTGCATGCAGAGTCGATTAATTAAAGTAGAATAACTAAAGTAGTAACAAACATTTGCCCCCCTCTCTCCTGGTGGATCATTTCTAGGAAAGGAGCCAGAGTAAGTGCAATATGTCAGACCATGTATGATTCTAAGACCCTGAAAAATGTTCCATCTGAAACCTGTGAGTCACCTTCAGCAGGTCACCGCCTCTCCGGGTGTAAGCCACCTTGCAAAGTTAAATGACTTTTCCACCAGTTTAAATGTCATATGAGCTGTAGTTTGGTTGACAGCGCTGAGCCTTCTTTGTCACAACCCCCTGGCTCCTCTCTCCAGACTACAAGGGCATAACTACGGCCACAGGAGTAGCCTATGTTAGTCAGCTGCATCCAAAGCAACAAAGACTCTCGTGGCACCTTAAAGACTAACAAATGTATTGTGGCAGAATTTTTTATGAGGCACGGTTCATTCTGTCAGATCCAATGAAGTGACCTCTTGACTCACGAAAGGTTACATCATGATAAATTCATTAGTCTTTAATGAGTTACAAACCGTGGTGCAGTTAAGTAATTTTAGACTCTGGACTTAATGATATTGTGGTTCCCCACAATGTATACCTCAGAGGTGAAGCTACACCCTGCTTTTGAACCCACCCTCTTCCCTGTTGAGCCTGTGAGTTGCGGTCCCTGATTTCTGCCTCCACATCCGCACCCAACAGCGTCATTAGCTACAATTCTTTGTTATTAAGGGAACGACTGTTAAACATATTTAGGATGCGGTGAGGATATGCTTATGCATTCTGAGCATATACATCCTTACTCAGAATTAAATTCCATTGAGTTCAATAGGGATTATATCTTAGTAAGTTTCAGAGGGTTTCGGCCAGGGTTGGTCTGCAGTACAAAAAAAAGTTAGATTTGAGTCCAGCAGCACTTTAGAGACCAGCAAGAGTTTCAGGGTATGAGAGCTTTTGAGAGTCAAAACTTAGTCAGAAAGCTGATGATACCCTGGAACTCTTGTTGGTCTCTAAGGTGCTACTGGACCTTATTCAAGCGTGTGTCTTAATCCCAAATTACGTTTCCACTGGATTCAACCCCAGATCTCCATCATAACACTAACATGACAGAGCAGTGGGACCCAATGTGGGGGCATGGTGCCAGCTGGTGTGTTTCCTGGTGCCCACTCTCTGCTTCCCCATAGCAACTCTTCTCTGCAGCAAACGACCAGTCCTGGTTTTCCTCCATTGGTGTTTTATAGGAGCCCAGTTGGGGGGGGGGGGGAGCGTCTGCAGGGAGCACCCATTTGGAAACAGCCTGCCTTCGTCACTGGAGGATGCTAACTTGGAACCTCACAACTTTTTGGGATTGGATCTGGCCCCCACAGCAGCCATTTTGTTGTGGCACCCATTATGTGCTCTCAGTTCTAAGAGTAATCTGCTGGGTTCAACGAGGTTGGGGTTCCCTGTGTCGGAGAGTACTTGTCTCATTACCAGGCATTATGGTTCCTGAGTGTTTCCACTCCCACTTCTTATCCTTCTTCAGCAGCGGCATTGTGTTGTTATGCTTATTGATTTTTTTGTTAACTAGTGATGGTGGTGGGGCATGGTAAGGGTTGCCCCCGTTCCCAGTGGGCATTCCTCTCCACTACTCAGCTGGCTGGTGGTTGGGAAATGGCACCAAAAACGGGGGGGATGTCAGCAATGTCCTGGTGCACTGATGTCACTTCCTGTGTACCTAGAAGTGATGTCAGCATGTTGCTGACCATAAAGTTTTGCCATACAGTTTTGCCCAAATGCCAGAGCATCCCTGGCATTGCCAGCAACATGCTGACATCACTTTCAGTGCATAAAGGAAGTGATGTCAGCATATTGCTGGCAATGTCTGTGTGTTGCCAGTGAGGGCCTCGACAACGAGTAAGAGCCCTCGCTCCCCAGCCAGGCAACACTAGACATGGCGGGTATATTGTAAGGACTCCTGGTGAGGAAGCATAATGCACTCTGAGCACTTCACACACACACACACACACACACACACACACACACACACCTTTATTGGCATATAAAAAGCGAAGAACATACATTAGGATAAATCCGAGTACAAATAAATAAAATTGGATAAAAACCATTCCCAAACCAGCAATTAAGGAAACCTACACACTATTCATGATACCTGATTGCTAACTGTAAGAACCTTGCAACTGATTCAATTATTTTTGGGTTTTATGTGGTCATAAGATAGGATGTCCTGATTTCATCAGAGAGCCATTCCCTGTTTACAAACAGCGGGTCAATGAATTGGGATCAGCTACAAGCATAAAAGCAACAATGAAAAAGGACATGCACAAGGGATTCCATTTCACCATTCCCGCGAGGCCAAACTCTATCTGAAAATGGGATTTTATGAAATCTTCCATAGAACAAGGCAGAAGGTAGTGCATTTAGCAAGCATATATGCTCTACGCTGTTGCGGTGCAGTTAGACAAGTAAGGTATAGTGCTATATGTTGACTTTGCAGAGTTCTTCTCAATGAAGACGGTGACATGAAGCATCAGAAGTAGGATTTAGTGAAGAGTTATGCTTGTTATGTATATGGCACCATCAACGAACATGGTACTTCACAGAATAATGTACGCCTCCTTGCAATGGTCCCTGCCCCCAGGAGATTATACTCTCAATGTTAACAGTATAAGAGACAAACTTTGTGTTCTGAACATTTTTTTTCATGCAAATGTTTTTGAACAGTGAATATCATATTGAGTAAATGGAGGCTGAAGATCTTATCACTGGTAATAATTTTAGTCCAGGACCAGAGTGAAAGGTTTGCTCACTGAGCAGGTCCTTATTTGTTAACTTCTCCCATATATAAAACTCACTGACTAAATAATGAGGTGTAATGCTTCACAGCAGAGAACACAGCAGAGGAAAAGAGTTATGTGCAGCTCTGGTGTGTCATTTGTTAGGACCTACCTATGCTATGCTGACAGCAGCTATTGTTCTGATACAATTGAAAAGTGTTCAAGTTCTTTGCATCATTAGATTATCACCATGGTGCTAAAGACACGGTTCCTGCACAATCTAGGACTTTTGAGGCATTATCTTTGTCTCCCATCTAATCACCATGAAAGAAGGAATAAACCATTTCCTACCCTGAACAGAGGCATGACTACACCCGCATATGCAAAATTGCCCTGTCAAGTGGGGATAGCATTCTAAGTTTCTGTTTTCCTGTTTAATATGCAATGTGTAACTAATGAACACAACATGTTCAAATACATCAAGGTTCTACAAAAGGGGGGCTGATGAGGAATGTAAAATCCCAAAATTCAGACACAGGTGTTTTGGCAAGTAACAATGAACAGACATTACTTTCTGAAATGTTCTTGTGCATTACAATGTTGTAATGGGATCCCTGTGGGAGTGTTATTTTTACATGAATTGTCATGGAATGCATTCTTTAGTTGTATACCACCTTGACAAAATCCTAAACTTCCACAAAATCCTAATAACTGACTGCCAGATCTCGCCACTTATTTGTGGAAACTTCCACCAGAGTAGGTGGGTTGATGACATCACTCACCCTTATCCTCACAAAATGCCCCAGAGGTCACTGTATGTTTGGCAAGAACTATCTTAAAACAGATAGTTTTAGGTGCATTCTGGCATCGGTTTTCTTTATAAAGGTAATGAAGACTATATCCTCTTTCCATGTTTTTCTGGTTGACCCAAGAGTAGCCTCTTGTAAGCTCTATCCCTGCGGCAAACCCATAAACAGATTCCAGCAGACGGCAAATCCACGAAAGTAGTTTTATTGGTTAGAATCGACAGGTTTCAGAATCCATATTCAAAAGGACACTAGTACGGGGCAAAGGCAAGGTGCACAGCATATATGGAAAAGCAAAAGGAGATAACTGGTAACCTAGGCAACCCCCCTCCCAGAGGCAGGAAGGAGCACTTGGCGATTCCCACACTATGGGAATCTATGAAGACTAAACACGGGGCATAGACTGGCCTTGGACAGAACAGCACAACAGCACCTGGGAGCAGCACAATCGCACTACAGCATACCATCCTCCTGGCTTGCTCCTGACACCTCTGTCCTTCATTTTATTCTTTTGGGTGCTTTGGAAGTTTTTGATCTGCTCACCCTGATGAATTTTTCCTTCTTACTTTGGTTGCTCCCCTACTCTGTTATTGTTTTATTGTGTTTGTATTTTATTGTACAATATATTTTAGCTTTTGTATTATAAGCCACTTGCAGAGATTTACTGGAAAGCAGGCTGTGCATCCGGGCTGTGTGACCGTGGTCTTGGTATTTTCTTTCCTGACGTTTCGCCAGCAGCTGTGGCAGGCATCTTCAGAGGAGTAACACTGAAGGACAGTGTCTCTCAGTGGCAAGTGTGTAGGAAGAGTAATATATAGTCAGAAAGGGGTTGGGTTTGAGCTGAATCATAACCTACAAGAACCAATGAACTCTGACCGTGAAAGCCTTCGACAATATTCAGGCTGTGCATGTTTTTTAACTACCTATGTAACTGACAGATTGGGATGTAGAGAGATCTGAAAGTTATGCAAACAGGAAAAGATGATTTTATATACTTGCTTTTCTCCCCAAAATGGACTCAACACAATTCACAACAAATATCAAAACAATAAATTCCAAGCAACATAAATCTAGAGAAATAAAACAGAAAAGCAGATTTTTAAAAAGAGATGGTGAGTCAGCTGTGTGACGTAGAGGCTGCCGCTGAAGTCACTTCCAATAGCAATTTTGTGGTACCACCACAGATCAGAATTGTGGTGGAAAGAACATACGGCAGACAGCACAAGCAAATAGGATTTCTTTACTGGCATCACTGTCAAAATGTAATCCCTAAGGCTGAAATTTGTTGATTTCCGCCCATGTTTTTCACTTCCTTTGCTTTAGCTGAAATGGCACCCTGCCATTTCGTGTTCCCAGTACATCTGAAAACCATGTGTGGCTACCTGGGCTTCAGGCAGTGGGAAAGGGGGCTTACGAGTGACTATACTGATTTCCTGGCCTGGGTCATTGTCCCATTACAGAGATCCATCAAGGCTTCCGTAGGATCACCAGCCATATCCACAGGAAGGTCTCCCAGAACAGTCAGGAAACTGACCAGATCCACCAGGTTCTGAGGCTGAACCACCAGGTCTGCAGAGGAAAATAGGTGGCTGTGTGGCGGGATTCTTTTGTCCCCCCCCCCCTTCTAGTTCGTTGTGCATGGCCCTCTCTGCCTGCTTCACTTACCAAAAAACAGTCCAGAGAGATCTGGATATAAAAGGACCTTGCATACAGAGAAACACTCTTACACAGTCATTCTCAAACAGCATTCAAACCATATGAGCAGTAAACCATTCAGTTTTATTGAACTTACAAAAAGAATATGAAGCAAAGGAAAAAGCAATATTTAACTGAATATATATGACAGTACTTAACAAACGTACACATATTGACAGACAACAGATACAGAGGCCTCTGGATCACTTCCAGAGAGAGAGACAGAGATGGCAACCATTCAAAGGGTCTGTGGTCTCTCAGTGGAAGGATGAAGGACTGAGGATCTAGGTCAGCCTTTTATGGAGGAGAGGGTCTCAAACAGACCCCTCCCTGTCACATTCTTTAGGAAATGGGTTTTCTACAAATCATGACTAAAATTGTTTAGAAATATTTTGTTCCATAATAATTCTTTCAGTGTCCGGGTCTGTTAACTGATTGTCCTGTCCATCAATGTCCCAAAACAATCTTCTCCCTTGAGTGGACAGATAATTTGTTGTCTGTTTTAATAACCTTGCATAAATTTTAGGGCATCTGATGTGTTGTGGGTGATTAACTGCTAGCAATGCAATTTCTTATGACCCTTTAGGTCAGAGTCCTGATTGGAGCTGATGTCAGCTAAAAGTCAGGTCTTGTGTGACTATAGATTATAATATTAAGGTATGCATGTAGTTATTATTTTGTTAACCCAAACTCATTTAATATAAGCTAATATGTTTAAAAATTCTCGCGACAGCTGTAAGTCTATAAGGTTACAAATAATGATCTGATCATGAAAGAGATTTTCTTTGCTCCCAGGTCATCATATTGTTGCCCAGCATTAAATGCCAAACTAAGGATATGTCTGTCAGGAGTCAGGAGTCATGCGGTCCAGGCAGGCTCTTGACATGAGTTAGGCCCATTTCTGTTCAAGAGCATCTTTCGGTTTTGTTTCCCTGAGCTGTTCAAACTATCTCCGCTCCCTTCCTTCCCCCCCCCCCCCGCTCTGACCTTGAGTCACAAGCAGGCAACTTCAGTATTATGGCTTGCTCACTCCCTGCTTCCCATCAGGCACTGTTATCTCCCAATTCCCAGGCCAACTTGATCTTGCACCTGGGATTGCTTTGTGCTTAAAGTTATGCTTTGTAGACTGGATGGTCATTAGCAGCTTTGAATCTGTGGGTTGCTTATGCTGTACCTGCGGCTCCTGAATAAACGTTTACCTGCTTTAGATCTGTCTGTCTGAGCGAGTGACTTTTTGGGATTGCCGAGGTTGGCTGGAGAACCTCACATTAAGATGCTAATCCTTTTTGCTCCGTTCTCCACTCCCAACCCAACGTGAGGGTGGCTATGGCAGGGGATGGAGATGACAAGAAGGAGGAGGACAAGACGGTGCCTCCGGCCAAGCCTGATCTTGGCTCGAAGAGGGACAAGCCAGTGGAAGAGAAACCAAGCAGCATCAGGAAGGGTACGGTACCTAAGATTTCTCATGTTCGATCCTGAATGGATTCTCCCCAACCTTTGATGGGGTCAGGGGCGGAAAGTAGGTGCCAGAGGCAGCAATTTCTGGGATTCTTGAGGGGTTTGAGGAAGACCCGGCCCGTAGGGAATTGGTCTGGAGGCACGAGTGGGAGGAGGAACCGCAGCAACTCTGCTTCGAGAAACAGGAGATGGCGGAAAGGATGGATGCCATGCAAACCTTGATGCAAGATATGTGGCATGAGTTGAACGACTTGCGGCAACAGTAGCCTCGTCCTCCTGACAACCAACCAGCTTCTCCTGTGAATCAACCGGTCCAGCCACTGCCACTGCTGCCGCTGCAGGGGCAGCCGGGTCCAGCACCTCCAACCTGACGTGAGTTGAAGGTGACGTTTGATGGGTCGAGCGACCTTTTGTCTTATTTCCTGATCCAAGTGGATGTGTTCATGCGGGAGCAGGGTGCAACCTTCACCTCGGACGAAAGCCGGGTTCAATACGTTGCATAGCTGCTTCAGGGGGAAGCTGTGGCGTGGATGGTGCAACAATACGAACTGTGCTCCCGAGTTTTGAGAAGTTTGGATGACTTCATGATAGCCCTCCGTAACCGGTTTGAAGACCCGCACCGGGGGGAACGGGCCAAGACTACTTTTTTGCAGCTGTGCCAAGGGACTAAGTCAGTGGTGCAGTATGCTAGCGAGTTTCAATTGCTCTCAAGTAAAATCCTGGACTGGAGCTAGGCCACCCAGGTACAGTACTTTTGTGAGGGGCTCAATCCCGAATTGCAGCACTGGGCTTTCATGCAAGGGAATCCTCCAGATGTGGAGGGATGGGTGCGACATGCAGCCGACATCGAAAACGGTAGGCAGCTTTTGCAGCTCTCGAAGCAGCGTACCTCACGGGAGGCCAAGTCCCGTGGAGACAGGCCAAGTGCCCCTAAAGACTTTCGGTCCTTGTAAGGAGGGGTTCTGTCAGAGGCAGAACGGATTAAACATTTCCAGAGTGGTGCCTGTCTCATTTGCGGAGGCTTGGGACATTTTGCCACTTGTTGCCCATCCTAGTCAGAAAAAACTGCCCCAGTCCAGCCCGCAGCTGTGGAATCGAAGAAGGCGTGCACCGAGGGACAGGCCCGCTGCAGAAGTGCCCTGCCGGGACAATGGGGGACACCCACGGCTCTTCAGCTTCAACCCACCCAAGAACCGCCGAAAGCTACCGGCTCATTGGAGCCGCGGATTACAAATAAAGACTCCTCTTCCTCCACAGAGGAGGAAGAGTGGAGCCCGCCGGCAAAAAATGCCGCCGGTCTGCTGTAAAGGGAGCTCCACAGCAGGCCACTCCGGACCTTGAGCAGGGAGCTCCAGTGATGGTAAGCGATCATGAAGACAATGTGTTCATTAACGTCGCCCTCGCGTTACCTGGGGGGGGACCCGTGTTATGAGTATCAGCGCTAGCTGATTCAGGCTGTGCTCGGACTTTGATTAATGAAGAGACTGCATGTGAATTACGGGTAAAGAGGGTGGAGTTGCCCAAACCCATCCAGTTTGCCCAGATGGACGGTAATGACTTTAAGGGGGGGGCGGTCATGCTTAGAACAGCCTGGGTCGCTTTGGGAGTTGGGGAGCATTGGGAACAGCTCCATTTTACCATAGCCCCCACTATTAAGTGCCCCATAGTGTTGGGAATGAACTGGCTATGTGGTCATAGTCCTACCATAGACTGGAAAGAATGGACTATTACGTTTTCGCAGGCCCAGTGTGACCGGCACAGGAGGGAGGTTGCGTTCAGAGAACAAGCAGCCACATTGCAAGAGCATCCGCCAGCAGAGGCTCCGCCACCTCAACTCCCCAAGGAATATGCACAGTTTGCAGATGTATTTGATGTGCGCGAGTATGATGAATTGCCCCCCCCACAGAGCCACTGACTGTGCAATTGAGGTGGTGGGGGAGGGCAAACTTTCAAAAGGGAAAATCTACCCCATGAGCCCTAAGGAAAAAGCGGTGTTAAGAGACTATTTGGACACTAATTTGGCAAGGGGGTTCATACGTCCGTCCTCGGCGCCTCACTCGGCACCTGCTTTCTTTGTGAAGAAAAAGACTGGTGATTTGTGACTCTGCATAGAGTTCCGCAGACTCAGTGGGCCTACTCCCTTCCTTTCATTCCAGATCTGCTCACTCAGTTGAAGGAAGGTCAGATTTTTACTAAACTAGATTTAGTGGAAGAGTACCATCTCATTAGGATCAGAGAAGGAGATGAACACAAGACTGCCTTCTCTAGTTGTTTCGGAATGTTTGAATATTTAGTGATGCCCTTCGGATTGACTGGGCCCTCGAGTGTCTTCATGCAAATGATTAATGAGGTGTTACATGACTTGTTGTTTAAAGGAGTGATTGTTTATTTAGATGACATTTTAATATACACTCAGACTATGGACGAGCATGTGGCTCTGGTGAAGGAGGTGTTAAGTCGGCTGCGGGCCCACCGGTTATATGCCAAGGATTCCAAGTGTGACTTTCACCAGTCATCGATAACATTTCTGGGGTATATAGTATCGCAGCAGGGTCTCACCATAGACCCAGAAAAGGTTCGGGCAGTAGTGGAGTGGGAAGTCCACACTACTTGCAAGCAACTACAATAATTTCTTGGTTTCGCTAATTTTTACCGCAATTTTGTAAATGACTTTGCGCAGGTTGCCTTACCTCTCACTTCTCTGCTGCGGACCAAAGGGAAGGGGTCTGCAGCCACATTGCCTTCTGCTCGGTTGCTTTGGACTCCCGAATGCCAACAAGCGTTTGACATGCTAAAACAGTTGTTCACATCTGAACCCATGTTGAAACGTCCTGATTGTGAGAAACCTTTTGTTGTTCAGATGGACGCTTCAGACGTGGCTATGGGAGGGGCGCTTTTGCAAATGGGCGAGGGTGGACGATTGCAACCTTGTGCATATTTTTCTAAGAAATTCTCCCAAGCCGAGCTCAACTGGCCCATTTGGGAAAAGGAGGCCGTGGCCGTGAACATGCCCTCACTCTCTGGAGGCATTTTCTAGAAGGGGTTGATGTCCCATTTGAGGTTTGGACCGAACACAAAAATTTGGAAGCGTTAAAAGGGTCTAGAAAATTGTCGGCCAAACAGATTCGTTGGGCAGAGTTCTTTGCCAAATTCCGGTTCATCCTGAAACATGTTCCAGGGAAAGAAAATTGTTTGGCAGATGCGTTGTCCCGTCTTCCCCAGGACCGCAGTCAAATCGACCGCCCAGTGGATTCCTTATTCACTCCGGAACAATGGGGGGAGGTGCCTGGGTTAGTCGTAGTTACTCGCTCTCAGAGCTGAGCGGCGGACCCAGCAAGCAGACTCCCGGAAGCCTTCCACGTGAGGGTTGCTGAAGCCACGTGCCAGGAAGAGGGGGGCCAAAAGCTCCCGCAAGCTTTTACTTGCTGGGGGGAGTTGTGGTTTCATGGGGAAAAACTGTATGTCCCGGAGACTGTTCGGAGAGAGGCGTTGGAGTGGGCGCATGGGGCAAAAACTGCAGGACATTTTGGATTTGTCAAGTCTTTACATTTATTGAGATGTCAATTTTGGTGGCTGGGCATGAGAGCAGATGTTGACCTTTTTGTGCGCAGTTGCCCCACTTGCACAACCGCCAAAAGACTCATGGGGAAACCCCCGGGACTCCTCAAACCACTGGAAGTCCCGTCCGTTCCCTGGGAGGTCATTGCCATGGACTTCATTACTGATCTTCCCCCCAGCAGGGGGAAGACGGTATTGTGGGTGGTGACGGACTTGTTTTCTAAGCAAGTGCATTTTGTCCCTTGTACAGGTTTACCGACAGCCCAGAAGCTAGCACGTATGTTCGTTACACACATGATGAAACATCACTCATTCCCACGTAAGATAATATCTGACAGGGGGGCTCAATTCGTGGCTAAATTCTGGAAAGCCTTTTTGAAACTAATGGGGGTGGAGCAAGTGTTGTCTTCTGCGCACCATCCTCAGACTGATGGACAAACGGAACAAGTTAATTCAGTGTTGGAATGCTATTTACGCTGTTATGTGAACTTAACTATCATCAGGACGATTGGGTAGATCTATTGCCTTTTGCTGAATATGCTTATAACAATGCTCCCCACTCGTCTACTGGGTACAGCCCCTTCTGGGTGGTATACGGCAGAGACTTTGGTCCCTTTGGGAATGTAGACCTACACCGGGAGAAGGGGGTAAAAGGCAAAGTGGGGAACTGGTTACAGGTGGTCCAGAACACGTGGCCGTGGCTTCAGAAGAATCTGGAGCGGGCTAAACGCAAGTACAAGGAACATGCGGACAAACACCATTCCCCGGGGTGGGATTTTAAGGTGCGGGATCAAGTCTACTTGTCCACCAAGAACCTCCAGACCCTACGACCATGTAAAAAACTCAGTGACAAGTATGTGGGTCCCTATCCCATCACCAGGGTAATCAACAAAGTGACTGTAGAACTAGGGCTTCCCAAAGCCGTCAGGGGAATTCACCCAGTGTTTCATATCAGTCTCCTCAAACCCTATGTAGTGGCTCCCCAATTCTATCCAGCACCTAAACCCGAAGTACCAACTGTAGTGGGGGGAGAGGTACATCTAGAAGTCTCTAAGATCTTGGTTTCCAAAATAAGAAAAGGGAAGTTGTTTTATCTGGCACTTTGGAAGCATCTGGGGCCAGCACATGATGAATGCGTTGCAGCTCCGCATGTAGCAGCGCCCCGTCTGGTACAACAGTTTCATGACGCTTACCCTCAAAAACCTCAACCTGTCTCTGAACTGGGAGGGGGGTCTTAAGGGGGGCAGAATGTCAGGAGTCAGGAGTCGTGTGGTCCAGGCAGGCTCTTGACATGAGTTAGGCCCATTTCTGTTCAAGAGCATCTTTCGGTTTTGTTTCCCTGAGCTGTTCAAACTATCCCCGCTCCCTGCCTTCCCCCCCCTGCTCTGACCTTGAGTCACAAGCAGGCAACTTCAGTATTATGGCTTGCTCACTCCCTGCTTCCCACCAGGCACTGTTATCTCCCAATTCCCAGGCCAACTTGATCTTGCACCTGGGATTGCTTTGTGCTTAAAGTTATGCTTTGTAGACTGGATGGTCATTAGCAGCTTTGAATCTGTGGATTGCTTATGCTGTACCTGCGGCTCCTGAATAAACATTTACCTGCTTTAGATCTGCCTGTCTGAGAGTGACTTTTTGGGTTTGCCGAGGTTGGCTGGAGAACCTCACAATGTCTTGCTTAGCATGTTTGGCCTAGGGTTGTCAGGCGTGGCCTGGTAACCAGCAGGAGATGGGGGAGGCAGGGATGTCTATTTTGGGGGCAATCAGTGTCCCTGGTGCAATGAGATGACTTCTGGCACAATCAGGAAGTGACGGGTGACACTCAAGCATTCACCCCAACTCAATGGTTTAACCATTAAGCGACCACCTATAGGTTGGGAAATTCCTGGAGATTTGCGGGTGGAGCCTATGGAAGGCAGGATTTGGGGATGGGAGAGACTTCAGTGGGGTATAAATGCATAAAGTCCACCTTCCAAAGCAGCCCCTGATCTCTGTAGTCTAGAAATCAGTTGCAAATCAGGGAGATCCAGGCCCCACCTGGAGGTTGGGAGCCTTAATGGGCGGGGGGGGGGAGCAGGATTGTACCAGCTAGGACAACTCCTGAACTCCATATATTTATTGGATCTTCCTCATATAGCCTAGGAGACTACAAGCTGTGTGTGAGTCTGTGCCTTACAAAATGGGTAAAGAATCATGTGGAAAGGGGCTACAGCCTGAACATGTATAGTTTATATCAGAGGACTCAATCAATACATGGCAGTTGGAAATGGGACAAGGGGGTAATCACTTACAATGCTCTGAGCATTGATTGCTTTTGGAATTTGGGCATCAGCACAGGACATACCATTCAAGAATATATTGTAACATTGTGATGGAGTGGGGAGCCCAAGCGTTGTTCCAGTGCATGGCCCTGAGATCACCAAGGTTTGCATATTTCTGTAACTTTGATTCACATTATAGTTGGTCTAACATGCTTTTTATAAAATGTACCCATTATCTGAAATAATTATTTATTCTTTTAAATATCCCCCCAGCCCCTTCTGAATCAAGATAAGCAGAGATAATGGTTATGGGGAATGGACATGAATGACTGAAGCTGGGAATGTTCAGGCACCATGATAATGGATGAATTGCTGCACATGGGCTCCATAGTTGAATGCATTTTGGTCTCTCGTTCTTCGACACCCATGCAGGGAAGGAGGGAGTGTTTTGTGTGTCTCAGCAGTGAAGCTTTCATTGTTGGCATCTATGGTAGATGCAGCATTTGCCGCTTAATTAATTCCTTTGAAATTATTTAGGATATAGAATATGGCTCACAGCAGGCTGATCAAATCTCCGAGGCCAGAGTCGTATGCCTGTCCCTGCCTCAACAATGCTGTCCTTCCCCATTTCTGTCAAGCAGAAACACCATTAAGTTGAGAATTGGCTTTCTGAAGCAGAAGATGGCCAGGCTGCTAAGACTGAACTGATGGTACTGGAAAGTTGGCCAAGCCATGATGTGATCATTCAGCTGAATCGCACAGGCATATGCCTCTCCTTCTTCATTGGCTCTTTTAGCTTTGCATATAAACAGTAAAAAAATAAAAAATAACCACACACAAACCAAAGTCATATACATACGTAACGTTTTACACACTCACTTAAATAAAAATAGAAGGGGAAATGTTATTTTGCTTGGCTCTTCAAAAACATGATTATCCAGTTCTAAACAGGAATAGCTTCTGACAAACCAGATCAGTTCTTTCCATAACAATCCTTAAAATGTTCTATACATGTCAACATAATTTTGCAGAAAATATATCAGTATATTGCAACCTTCCTTCTCTAAATTGTGTTTAGTACCACATGTTAACTTTAAAAGGACAGTTATTCACAAGTATTTGCTAATTCAATCATTTATTCAAGGCAAATTATATATTTAAGGCAAAATTCTTCGCTCTCCAGTTTTTCATAATAAGGATACTTACTTCTATGAGTAAGTTTAATGAATCATGTAAATACTGATGGATCACTGATGGATCCAAGTGTACCTTAATTCCAGTGATCATTAACATATATTAAACATTTTTGGAAAACAGGTGAATAGAAGAAATGTTAATGGGGAAGACCACCATATTATAGTAGATCCACTTTGTTAAATCTACAGCAATGACCTGATACATATACATTTTAATATTCCCTATCATCAAGTAACATCTTGTAAGAATCTTTTAATATTTATTTTATTTTATTTATGTTATTTATAGTCCAGCCTTCTCACTGGGACTCAAGGCAGATTACACAGAATAAATCAGTACAATCAAGACAGTGCAATAGGATTTGACTTGTGGAGACCTGGGAACCAACCAAAGGTGAACCACAGCATAAGTATTTACATGATTCATTAAACAAAAGAAAATTTACATACTAGGAGCCTACTTACAGCAATAGGTAGTACAAACTATACACAGTAGTACAGTCTAGAGTCCCTAACCCTTTACACCAAGCTTCTTTTGGAACCATATTGTCACAGTGCAGAGCCCCATTTCCTCTGCAAAAACCCCTCTGGAATAATTCAGCTTGGCATAGCTTGTGGAAAGCCAGGCGGATGGGAGCCTTCCTGGTCTCATCAGGTGTGTGTGTGTGTGGGGGGCACAACAGAGACTACACGCGTCCAGGCAGTTGTGGATTTTGCCTATCTGCAGGGTGGCACCTGTCGGAGGCCCTGTTCAGCTGTGAGAAGCTGTTGTGGAGAACAGAGGTGGTCCCACAGATATGAGAGACTAAGGGCATGGAGGGCTTTGTATGAGATAGCCAGTACTTTAACTTGAGCCTGGTAACTAACCCTTTTGGATGCACACCTTAACATGGTGAGGGGGTTTGTGTGTGCCAGGGAAGCTGAGAGCAATGCCGTAAGGGGTCTAGATTCTATCAAGACACTAAACTCCTAGCAAAGTCACTAAAGACAGAATGGTCACAGCTGAGACACCAGACGAAGATGCATCCACCCCCTTAAGGGATCAATGGCCACATCCGCAGAAAAGAACAGGCAGTTCCAATGGGGATGGGGACAGAGGAATCCCTGAAGGTTAGCTACTGGGCAGCAGCAATAGTGGAAGGTGACACTGGCAGAGGATCTTTCGTAGACAACGGCAGTGCCACCACAGCTAACCGTGGTTAGTACTGCGCAGAAGAAGGCACTGGTAAACCACTTCTGACCAACCTTTACCTTGACAACCCTATGATGAGACAATCCAAAATAGAAAAAGATATAGTGCTGGAAGATGGGACCCCCAGGTCGGATGGCACTCAATCTGCTACTGGGGCAGAGCAGAGGATAAGTACGAGTAGCACTGTTCTTAATGACGCAATTGGACTAAAGCCGAAAGGACGTTCAGTGGTTGCCGTGAATGGATGCAATAGGAAAGTCCAAAGTTGTTCGATGCATATAATAGGAACATAGAATGTGAGAAGCATGAATCAGGGTAAGCTTGAAATTGTAAAACAAGAAATGGAACTGGTTCTTGTAGGTTATCCGGGCTGTGTAACAGTGGTCTTGGTATTTTCTTTCCTGACGTTTCGCCAGCAGCTGTTGTGAGGTTCTTCAGCCAACCTCGGCAATCCCAAAAAGTCACTCGCTCAGACAGGCAGGTCTAAAGCAGGTAAACGTTTATTCAGGAGCCGCAGGTACAACATGAGCAATCCACAGATTCAAAGCTGCTAATGGCAAACCAAACTACAAAGCATAGTTTAAAGCATAGAGTCATCCCAGGTGCAAAACCAAGCAGCCTGGGAGTTAGGAGATAACTTGGTAGGAAGTAGGGAGTGAGCAAGCCATAATACTGAAGTTGCCTGCTTGTGATTCAAGGTCAGAGCAGGGTGGGAGGAAAGGAGCGAGGACAGCATGAACAGTTCAGAGAAACAAAACCAAAGAATAATACTGGAACAGAGATGGGCCTAACTCATGTCAAGAGCCTGCCTGGACTCCTGGTGGCTTGAACATCTCAGAGAAACACTCGAACAGATATAAGCATGACGCTTGGCATGGCTCTTGACATTCTGCCCCCCTTAAGACCCCCCTCCCAGGTCCGAGACAGGTCGAGGCTTTTGGGGGTAGGCGTCATGAAACTGTTGTACCAGAATGGGGGGCTGCTACATGTGGGGCCGCCACCCATTCATCATGTGCTGGTCCCAGATGTTTCCAACATATTAAATAGAACAACTTCCCTTTTTTCAGCTTGGAATCAAGGATTTTAGACACTTCCAGATGAACCTCCCCTCCCATCACAGTTGGTACCTCAGGCTTGGGCTCGGGGTGGAATTGGGGAGCTGCTACATAGGGCTTGAGAAGACTGATATGAAACACCGGGTGGACTCCCCTGAGAGCTTTGGGAAGCGCCAGCTCTACAGCCACTCCGTTGATCACCCTTGTAATGGTATAGGGACCTACATATTTGTCACTGAGCTTTTTACATGGTCGTAGAGTCCGCAGGTTTTTGGTGGACAGGTAGACTTGATCCCCTACCTTAAAGTCCCACCCCGGGGAACGATGTTTTTCTGCATGCTCTTTGTATTTGCGTTTAGCTCGCTCCAGGTTTTTCTGGAGCCAAGGCCATGTGTTCTGAACCACCTGCACCCAATCTCCCACTTCATTTTTCACCCCCTCCTCCTGGAGTAGTTCCACTTTCTCAAAGGGTCCGAAGTCCCTGCCGTACACCACCTGGAAGGGACTGTACCCCGTAGACCACTGGTTCCCAACCAGGGGTCCGTGGACCCCCAGGGGTCCGCAAGAACTAAATTAAGGCCCGCGAAACAAAGTTATAAACCCATAATTAATTAATATTTTCAATTAAAAGTTCTCTATTATAAAATATATATATTCAAATATTATTCTAAGTTTAATGTTTAACTAACAGTTATGATTAAAGTTTATTTTCAAATTCTCTGAATTTTTATTTTGAACCTTGGGGTCCCTGAACCGAACAAAAAAGTCCTAGTGGTCCCTGGTCAAAAAAAGGTTGGGAACCACTGCCGTAGACGAATGAGGAGCATTATTGTACACATATTCAGCAAAAGGCAGTAAATCCACCCAATCATCCTGGTGATAGTTCACGTAACAGCGCAAATAACATTCCAACACTGAATTGACTCATTCCGTCTGTCCATCCGTCTGAGGATGGTGTGCAGAAGACAAACCTTGCTCTACACCCATTAGTTTCAAGAAAGCTTTCCAAAACTTAGCCACGAATTGGGGCCTCCTGTCGGAGATTATCTTGCGTGGGAATGAGTGATGTTTCATCACGTGTGTAATGAACATGCGTGCCAGCTTCTGGGCTGTCGGTAAGCCTGAACAAGGGACAAAATGCACTTGCTTAGAAAATAAGTCCGTCACCACCCACAACACTGTCTTCCCTCGGCTGGGAGGAAGATCCGTAATAAAGTCCATGGCAATGACCTCCCAGGGAATGGATGGGACTTCCAAGGGCTTGAGGAGTCCCGGGGGCTTCCCAACAAGTCTTTTAAAGGTTGCCAGGTGGGGCAACTGCACACAAAAAGGTCCACATCAGCTCTCATGCCTGGCCACCAAAATTGACACCTCAATAAATGCAAAGATTTAACAAACCCAAAATGTCCTGTGGTTTTTGCCCCATGAGCCATTTCCAACACCTCCCTCCAGAACATACAGTTTCACCCCATGAAACCATAACTCCCCCCGGCAAGTGAGAGCTTGAGGAAGCTTTTGGCCCCCCTCTTCCAGGCATGCTGCCTCGGCCACCCTCACATGGAAAGCCTCCGGGAGTCCGCTTGCAGGGTCAGAGTCCACTGCTCTGCTCTGAGCACGAGTGACCACGGCCAATCCCGGCACCTCCCCCTGTTGTTCCGGGGTGAACAAGGAATCCACAGGGTGGTCGATTTGACTGCGGTATTGGGGAGGACGGGACAACGCATCAGCTAGACAATTTTCTTTCCCTGGAACATGTTTCAGTACAAATCGAAACTTGGCAAAGAACCCTGCCCAGCGAACCTGTTTGGCTGATAATTTTCTAGACCCCTTTAGTGCCTCCAAATTTTTGTGATCAGTCCAAACCTCAAAAGGAACGTCACCCCCTTCCAGGAAATGTCTCCAGACCGTGAGGGCATGTTTCACGGCCGCTGCCTCCTTTTCCCAAATAGCCCAGTTTAGTTCAGCTTGAAAAAAAATCTTAGAAAAATATGCACATGGCTGCAATTGGCCACCCTCACCCATTTGTAAAAGTGCCCCTCCCATGGCAACATCTGAAGTGTCCACCTGCACAATGAAAGGTTTTTCACAATCAGGGTGTTTCAATACTGGTTCAGACGTGAACAACCGTTTTAGCCTGTCAAACGCTTGTTGACATTCAGGAGACCAAAGTAACCTGGCGGACGGCAGGGTAGCTGCAGGCCCCTTTCCTTTTGTTCGCAAAAGAGTGGTGAGAGGCAAGTCTACTTGCGCAAAGTCATTAATAAAATTACGGAAGAAATTAGTGAAACCAAGAAATTGCTGCAGTTGCTTGCGAGTAGTGGGAATTGCAGAGGGGTTGTCAAGCAGAGTAGTGGGAATTGCAGAGGGGTTGTCAAGCAGAGGGGCTTGACAACCCACCGCTCCTCTTCCCGGGACTCCCGGGAAGAGGGGTGGGGGGGTCTTTAAACCCCTCTGCGCTGCCTGCGCAGACAGCAACACAACACTACTGCTCAGACAACACTACTGCTCAGACAAGTCTCCCCCATCCTATAATTTTGCATTTGATTTTTCCTATGTAAATGCAGAACTTTACATTTATCTCCGTTGAAATGCACTTTATTAGTTTTAGCCCAATTCGCCAGCCTGTCAAGATCATCCTATATCCTGGCTCTGTCTTCTACTGTATTTGCTACCCTTCCCAATTTAGTATCATCTGCAAATTTAATAAGCATCCCTTCTATTCCTTCATCCAAATCATTTATAAAGATATTGAACAACACAGGGCCCAGGACAGATCCCTGAGGCACTCCACTAGTCACTACTCTCCAAGTGGATGAGGAACCATTAACAAGCACTCTTTGGGTGTGAGCTGTCAACCAATTGTCTTCCAGTAGCATTCTCCTAATGCTGTGCAGCCACATAAGAACTGAACAACAAGAGTGCAGTGCCTCCATCCCATCTTTGCTAGGCACATTAAAGGACACCATTGTTGATGGTATTGAAAGCTGCAGAGAGATGCAGGAGTATGACTAGGATCACAGTTTTCTTGTCTCTTTCCTATTTATGGTTATCAGCCAGGGTAAGAAAGACAGTTTCAGTGTCAAAAGCAGCAGAGGGATTACTCTAGACCAGTGGTTCTTAACCTTTCTGGTGTCACAGACCCCTCTGAGAATCTGATAAAAACTGTGGACCCTGCTCCACAGACATTCACATGAAGTTTTATGTAGAGTTCATTTGAATTAATAGCTCTTCGTGAAAAAAAAAATACATCAAATTCATGCAAATAAAACAAAAAATTAAATTAAATTCTGTTCAAAACTAAATTGCAGTGAGAAGGCTGCTGTCATTTGGCTTGAATAAGATGATGGAATTGTGGAGTGGTCTTTAACATGGCAACATGCATGTCATCTTTTACCTGTGAGCATCAAGGCCTCCCTTCTTATGAACGTGCAGGATCCACTGATAATGGGTGTGGTGGCAAGATTTTTATTGAGGGCAATTGAAGCGCGTGGAAGCTTGTGCAACTCATGAGGCAATGTCAGGGCTGTGAAGTGAGTAACTTCACATGCACTTAAACCTGTTTTAGTGTTAATTTTATGGAGGTGATCCTAAACTGTTTTTATCATGTTTATATAGATGCTAGTGTTTGTATAACTAATGCCAATAAAGGATTCATATTCGTATTCGCATGTCATCTTTGACATCCAATTAATGTCAAGGTGCTGAAAATCTTGATTCCCAAAGACTATGCCGTAGCAAGGGGAATCAGAGTCCCCATAGCTCACTTTGCCAGATGAGGTTAGGCTTGTGCCATGGAACAGAAGAATTCTCCAGGACTCTTCAAGTTGAATGCATGATGCATCATTTCCTCTGTCCCCAAGTCAGTGAGGTCATCTTTGGCAAGGTCTGCATCACTGACAGTGTCTATGTCAGCAAGGAAAGGATGATGAATCCATATTTCATTTTTTAGCTTGTCTGAGCAGAAATAACCTTTTAAAAGTTCTGCAGTGTTTCCGCAGATTTCTGCCTGCAGAGACATTGAGAAGGCTTTGTCACTCTTGACTCCAGCCCACTGATATACTCCCCCCAGCATTGGATAGCCTGCATAGTTGTCCTTCTCCCATCTCCTTTTCCAGAGTGGCAGCTTGGCCAAAACAGTTTGTATTTTTTTCAGCAGCACCCAGACTGCAGGGCCTTGAATCAAAAGCTTTACCTCATTCATATGGCCAAAAATATCCTCCAGGTAAGCCAAGCCATGAAATAACTTGTCCCTCTCAAATTCCTCTGAAAGTGAATTTTCCTTTTCTATCAAAAAAGTGTAAATTCTGCCCAAAGTTCAATCAAGCACTTCAATCTTGTTCTCTGGAAAGACAGCAGCTTCTGTGGAGAAGATCTTCATATTCTGCTCCCATTTCGTGACTAAACCTCTTGAAGAGGCAGTAGTCCAAGGCCCTGGTTCTGATGAAGTTGACAGCTTTCATGGCACTAGACAAGACTTCTTCTGGGATCCTTGGCAGAGTCTTTGATTCCGGTGCATGCCAATGGAGAAAGCAATGAGTCATGATGACGTGCAGAGCTTCTTTCTTCACCAAAGTAACAAAACCAGATGTGTTGCCCAATCACTGCAGGTGCTCCATCTGTGCACAGAGAACCAAGACTTGTCTTTCAGTTAAAGTTTGGTTTGGCAAAGAAACTTTTCATCATTTTCAAAGACGTCAATGGCTTTCGAAGTTTCCAAAAGCCCCCCCCCCCACCCAAGATAATAATTCTTTTTTTATGGTGTCAGAATGCATATAATGGATGAAAGCCAGGAGCTCGTTGGTACTGAGAGATACTGGTAGTTTAATCCAGTTCCATGCTGAAGAGAAATAGTGTAGCTGACAATTCCTTCATGACCTGCTTCAAAATATTAGAAGAAATGTCAGTTATGCTGGAGCAGATGGCTTCATTTTATAGAGGCACTGTGCCAATTTTCTTCCTCTGCTCCAGACCACAAACCAGCTTGACCATTTCCAGGGCACGTGGTTTCACCAAGGTGTCTCTAGTTGAGTGTGGCTTATTTTGCTTGGATCTTGAAGATTCTCAGTGCCATCCCAGTCAGAGATACACTGTTCTAAATCCATTGTCATTGGGCTTAGAAGGGTATAACTCTGTCGCATTATTTGAATATGTGATTGCCACATTGCTATAATCGTTGCTATAATCGTCTTCTCTTATTAGCAACATCCTGCAGAATATACGTGAGTGTCACTGGGATACTTCCTTTCACTCATAAACCAATAAGGCTTAAACACCTTGAAATTGCCTTTAGTTAGCCGTCATACTCATAAAATAATAATTTGGAAAAGCCACCGCCTTTCAGTGGAAATTCGGACTTCTATTTTTTATTTTATTTTTTTGCTACTTGGGTAATGCATTATATAGATAGAAATAATGGCAGTGTCTGAGAAAGAAATGGTAACTGAGACAACTCATCGATCAAAGTTTATTCCCAAAGCAGGTCAACTTATTAAAAATTTTCATATTTCAAAGAACTTGATGAATTGGGGAGCCCCTACAGCATGGCAGGGTTTTCTACCACATGGTTATATGTTCACTTGTATTGTGGTATAACAATTTTTGGATCCCATCAAGGGCCAGTTCTACTTATGACACTGGGAATGAAGGTCCCTGTTGTGTGTCCAGAGCATCAATATTCCAAGCTAGGCTGCCATTGTACATCCAAACTGTCAGATGTAATTTCAGGATGGACAGACGTAAGATGCTCCTCCAGATTTGTTGGCTTCATGCTTCCATTGGCAAGAAACTGGCTACACCAGAAGTCCTGCAGCTTTTGTGTCACATGATGTTTGGTGATTAAAATAAAACCAAAGGATACATAACAATGAACCCTTTCACTATGACTCGATGTAAACAAGGACAAATGTCCATAATCATGAAGACACAGTATGTCTTCTGTAATTACCGTATATACCCGTGTATAAGCCGACCCGCGTATAAGCCGAGGTGCCTAATTTCTCCCCAAAAATGGGGAAAAATTAGGCACCCGCGTATAAGCTGAGGGTCAGCTTATAACCCCTCCCCCCCCCGCAGGCTTACCTGGGCTCCCGGCGCAGGAGCAAGCGGCGTGGTCCTGGCGGCGGGGGCGGCGCGGCCGGGCGAGGGCCGGGGCAGCCTCCCTGGAGCTGCAGAAGGCCGCCCCAGGCCGCTCTTGGCCGCCAGAAGCGGTGGCGCGGCTGGGCGAGGGACGGGGCCGCCACCCCAGGCCGCTGTCGGCCGCCAGAAGCGGCGGCGCGGCCGGGCGAGGGCCGGGGCCACCGCCCCAGGCCGCCCCAGGCTGCCCTCGGCCTCCAGAAGCGGCGGCGCGGCCGGGCGAGGCCCAGGGCAGCCTCCCTGCAGCTGCAGGAGGCCGCCCCAGGCTGCTCTTGGCAGCAGGAAGCGGTGTGGGCCCGGCCGCGGCGGAGGCAGTAAGTTCCCCCTCCCTCTCCCCCCTCCCCCCTCCCTCCTCCCCCCTCCCCCTCCCCTCCCCTACCGTATTGACCCGCATATAAGCCGAGTTCAGCTTTTTCTGCCCTTTTTTGGGGCTGAAAAACTTGGCTTATACGCGAGTATATACGGTACTATCTATGAGAAGCTATTCAAGACATCATAATATGGCAATGATGACAATTGTTATGTTACCTGACCCTGTACAGTAGCATCCCCGTACCATCCTATACTTGTTTGGAGTGAATAAAATTCCTTAATAATATAATTTGACATTAAAAAAGAAATGCTTTCACAGAGACTATTTTGAAAGTGACAGGAAGGAAATCAAAGAGAAATAATGTTTTTGCACCCATTTCACAGACCCCCTGAAGCCCACCCCCAGGCTCCACTCTCCTAAGGAAGCATGGAGGAGTCATTTAGCAATTGTGATTAATAGCCAGCTCTTCTACATGAGTTTGCCTACGTTTTTGAAAAAGCCATGGAACCTAGCGGGCCTTAACCTGTTTGGGGAGCTATGGCTGGCTCTACAAAGAGGCAAGATGAGACAGCGGTCTCAGGCACCGCTGTGTGGCTGCCACCACCACCACCCAGTGACTAATGCTCATTTCCCAGATTCTTTAACGACAGTGCAATAATCTGTGCGTGCCCATTGGGAGGCCTGAGAGTTCAGGAAGCCCTGTGGTGCATCTACAAATTGCCATACTGCAAGGGGGAAGGAGAGTTATCAGTTGCAGCTCCTGTGCAAAGGATGAGATGATAAGAGATTTTATTTATTTATTTATTTATTTAGATATTTCTATACCAATTTTCTCCCTACTGGGAACCCAAAGCAGTTTACAACATTATTCTCCCCTCCTCCATTTTATCCCTACAACAACAATCCTGTGTGGTAAGTTAGACTGCGACAAAGGGAGAAAGTCACCCAGCGAGCTTCCTTGGCAGAGGGGAGATTTGAGCCTGGGGCCTTTTATGCAGGGATGTTTCCCTGCAGTCACCCCTTCTGACTGCTTTGTGGCTTCCTTTTGATTATGCTCGTCAGAGGTCGTCTCACTTTCCCCACACTTTTTGCCTGCATTTTTAAGATGCTGTTTGGCAGGGATGACAGCAGGGAAACGTCCCAGCACAAAAGGCCGGGGTCTTCCGGATCCTAGTCTGACACTCTAATCAATACAGTATGCCCGGCAGCGTGGGGGTGGGGGTGGGGGCAGGCAGTGGCAAGGTGGTGATGGCCAGAGGTGGGGCTGCCTCAGGCGCACCCTTGTTTGAGCCACCATGCTATGAGAATGAGTTAATAAAATATTTATTTTGTGAAGAAGTGCTTTCTTTCATCCAGAACCTACTGCAAAAGATTTAGGTGAAACATTCAGAGAGGGGCATGGAAATGAAGACAGGTGAGGAAGGCTCCCACTAACCACATTTTAACCAAGGAACAACAGAGGTTTCGGAATCCTTCCTGCAGCTCTAGAAATGTGAGCATGCTTTAGCAATCCATCTTGGGGCAGGAAAGAGTTAATTTGTCTCTGTAAAACATTGACAATCACCAGAGACTCCCTCGAGTGAGATAAAAACAAGACTGCACCTGGATGCTGGCAATTGCAGGCAGACACATTCTGGTCAGCTCTTTTGCTCACGTGCTTTGTTCTGCCAGCTGCCTTGGTGCTTTGGATGCAGGTGGAAGGATGGACTTTGCTATCTATAAAATTTTTTAATAGTGAAGACCAAGTTGCGCTTCACCTCCCAAGGGATCAAAGTTAGTGGAGAGCTCTGCCACTCAGCCCCGCAAAGCTACACAAGTCAGGCAGGCAAGAGGCGGTGTGGCTGGCTGTGAGCTGGAGATCTGTTTCTGCCCCAGAAAGAAGACTTGGAGGTTTTTGTCTCTCTCTGGTGTGTGTGGGGGGGGTGGGGGGGTGAGCAACCCTAAATAGGGCGACCCGACACAGAAGGGCCAAGTGTTTGTATAAATTAACTTCCACACAGGGGTGTGATGATGAGAGAGCTATTGTTTTTGTCCATATATGCTAATGAGAAGTGATGGGTCTCTCCGCAACATCAGAAGCACTCTCCATGGTTGGCAAAGCTGCCCCTCACAAAGAACACAGGAATTTATGTCCTGCTTTTGTTTGAGAACAAAGAAATTGAAACAGCCCCACCTGCTACAGAAGTCATACTCATTGGCAACTGGGAAGGCTTTGTAAAAAGAGACAAAAGTAGATTTAATTCATGTGGTCTTTGAATCATAGGCACCATCATAGGTTTCTCGTGGGGGGGGGAGGTCAAACGTCTGCTCTTACATATATTTAAGATACTATATTTTAATTGTATTTTAGAGCAGTTGTTGTGATTATATTTTCATACCTGAAGACCTTGTATTGAAGTGCCTGGTTGTCTTATAGTGTCCAATGATAGACAACAAGGAGGAGGTTAAGTTAACAGCAACAGTTCTTTATTTAGCTAAACACAGACCTGGGGTGAAATAACCACAGATAAGATGCAAGGTTACTCACCAGAGAACAAAGGAAAGTCAGTATCAGTTATGCATTTGGATGGGGCAGGCCCATAGCTGCTGACAAGCAGATTGATACACCAAAGCACCAATACACGTTAGGTGTCTACTCCACTCTAATTAGCATAGCCTATAGATATTGCCCAAAGGCGTTCACTGAGTGAATGCTTGATCTCGTGAGTTAGGAAGTAGAAAACACATTCCTAAGGACAGAGGTAATTCAGAGCTTTTTCTCTACTGGTGTGAGGCCGTACCAGGCCCAGAGAGCATGATTTGTTGGTTCATGGCTCCCAGATGCCAACTTCCCCAAAGCTTCCATGTGTGTGCATATGAGTACATAGTATTTTATACCAGCCCTTATATCTGGGCATTACAGTATGGTCTGAAACGGGGGGGGGTACTATCCCCCTCCTCACAGAATTCTTTTCTTTGATTCCCCCCCCCGAAATAGAAGTTTCATTCCTTTCAACTGAGCACACACCAGCCACCCCATTGCTGAGGCTCCACACGGGCGCAGTGCTGCGGCGAGGAGAGGCGCAGCAATGGTGCAGCCAGAAAATGTAAAAAGCAAACGGAGAAGGGAGAGGCCGAGGGGTGTGGGCCCGTGGCGGTGGCAGCGGTGGCACAGGGCCGACGCCACACAGGCCGAGGCCAGGCAGGGCTGTCAGAAAGCCGGGGCCGGGGGCTGCCAGGGTGAGGGCAGGGCCTGTGCACCAGAGGATGGTGAGGGGAGGTGTCGGGTTGGCTCAGGGGTCGTCACGGCAACAAGGACAGCTGTGGAGGGAATATGGGCTGCTGCGTGGGCATGTTGGGGACCCTCTGGGTCAGAGGTGGCTCCTGTAGTGGCTCCACAAGCACTACACTATCCCTTAGCGTTACTGTCAGGAAAGGTCACATGGAGTTGGCAGGAGCCAGATGTCTGTGCCTCCTGCGTCCCCCGTTATCTGGGGCGACCCTGCAGTGGCCGCAGGAGCTTAACATGCGGCCGTGGCATTACGGGCGGCTTGCGCCAGCCACGACCCTCTCCAGGACCGCGGGAACGGGGAGAGCGTCAGGATCCTCTGGCTCATGCACCAGGAGGGGCTGGGGGACTTCAACCAGCACAAAGCAGTCATACATATGAGCCGGGAGTAGCAGCCCACCAACCACCACTGTGTAAGCACTTGTCCCATAAACAATCCTTGAGAAAGGCATCTATGAGGAGACGTAACAGTGACGCCTGACATCCTGCTCCCTTCAGGGCCCCCTCCCGTCTCGCATGGGGGCAGGCCTGTGGGGGTAGGCGGTATGGAAGGAGTGCACCAGGCGAGGGGCAGAGACATCGCGTGCGCGACCCCACTCATCTTGGGCGGGGGTGAAGTGTTTCCAATGTACGAGGTACTGGAGGGAACTGTGACAGATACGTGAGTCCAGGATCTTCGCAACTTCGAAGTGCTCCGCCCCCCCACCATCACTGGCTGTTCAGGGAGAGGGTCAGGATGCCATTCTGGGGAGGGCACATGGGGTTTCAGGAGACTTACAGGAAAAACGGGATGTATGCGCCTCAGTGTCTTTGGAAGGGAGAGTTCTACGGTTACAGGGTTAATGATCCGGGAAATGGGGTAGGGGCCCACGTATTTGGCACTGAGGTTTCCTCACAGACGGGTGGACCGGAGATTCTTGGTACACAGATAGACCAAATTGCCCACGTTAAACTTCTGGCTGGGAGATCGGTGCTTGTCAGCCTGAGCTTTATATTTACGTTTAGCCCACTCCAGATTTTTTACCAGCCAGGGCCAGGTGGTGTGAATCGTATGTACCCAGGCCGCCATGTCCTTGCCACCCTCCTCCCCCGACACATCAATATGGCCAATGGGACTGAAGTCCTGGCCATAGACAGCTTGAAATGGGCTAAAACCTGTGGATTGATGTACAGAGTTGTTATAGGCATACTCAGCAAAAGGTAACAATTCAACCCAATCATCTTTGTGGTAATTGACGTAGCAACGAAGATAACATTCTAGGACAGCATTAACACGTTCAGTTTGCCCATCCTTTTGAGGATGGAAAGCACTAGACATACCCTGTTCCACCCCCACCAGTTTAAGGAAAGTTTTCCAAAATTTTGCCACATAGCTACTTCCGTGGTCGCTCACAATCTTGCGTGGGAAGGAATGCAGCCGGAAGACATGTGACACAAAGAGGCGGGCCAGTTTTGGGGCGGAAGGAATACTTGCACACGGGATGAGGTGCACCTGTTTTGAGAACAGATCGGTAATAACCCACAAAACGGTTTTCCCCTCGCTGAGAGGAAGATCAGTCATAAAATCCATAGCAATTACCTCCCAAGGTCTGGAGGGGATTTCAAGTGGTTGTAATAGTCCCGTGGGTTTCCCTTGGGCTCGTTTAATGGTGGCACATATCAGACAACTGCGAATGAACGAGTCCACATCGGTACGCATGCCCGCCCACCAAAACTGCCTGCGTAATAAGTGGAGTGTTTTCAAAAATCCAAAGTGGCCTGTAGTTTTGGCTCCATGGGCTAGATGCAGGACTCCCTTTCGCAACCCCTTAGGTACATATAATTTGGAGTCCTTGTACCAATAACCACCCCATTCCAGTAGAGAGGTGGGAAGTGTCTGAGCGGAGAGTTCCGCTTGGCATCGGGAACAAAGAGAGTCTAGGAAAGAGGCAGGCAGATCCATGTCACCCTGGGTTGGCGGGACATGGTTAGGTTGCTGAGCTGGAGGGGAGACCGGAGGCGAGGAGGGGGGTCGCAGAACCGGTTCGACCTGGGGCCCGGGCACCGGAGGAGCGGGTGGAGACGGAGAGGGAGTCAGATCTGAGACTCGGGCAGAAGTCCCCCCCTCGAGCGTTTGTTTTGACTGGTTCAGAACGGGGTTGGAGTTGGGTTTGTGACCTGGTTTGGACCGCCAGGGTTGGGAGTACTCCCCTGTGCGCAGGGGAAAAGAGCGATTCAGTGGGGCGGTCTACTTTGGTGGGGTATTGGGGAAGCCGGGATAGGGCATCTGCCAACACATTTTGTTTTCCTGGAACATGCTTGAGCACAAAACGGAATTGAGCAAAGAAGTCCGCCCAGCGCAGCTGTTTTGCGGACAGTTTACGGGTTCCAGTGAGAGCCTCCAGATTTCTGTGATCTGTCCAAACTTCAAAGGGAACCTTGGAACCCTCGAGGAATTGCCTCCAAGTAGTGAGGGCGTGGTAGACAGCAGCTGCCTCTTTTTCAAAAGCGGTTTGGCATTTGGGAGTCCATAGGATTTTTGCTGTGGGTAAAGTGGCTGAAGTCCCCTTTCCCTTAGTTTTCAGCAGGTCAGTGATTGGGAGTGCTACTTGGGCGAAATTGGGAATGAAACCTCGATAAAAGTTGGCAAAGCCTAGGAATTGCTGCACTTGTTTGTGGGTTGAGGGCGGATCCCAATCGATTACTGACTGCACTTTGGCAGGGTCCATGGTGAGACCTTGGTGCGAAACAATGTAACCCAAGAATGCCAAAGGTTCTTGGTGAAATTCACATTTGGATGCTTTAGCATAGAGCTGGTTGTCTCTGAGACGTTGTAACACTTCCCTCACCAAAGCAACGTGCTCGCCAATAGAGTTGGAATAGATAAGGATATCATCTAGATACACTACCATGCCTCGATATAACAAGTCATGTATGATCTGGTTAATAAATTGCATGAAGACCCCCGAGGCCCCCTGTAACCCTAATGGCATTACAAGAAATTCAAACATACTGAAACAGCTGGAAAAGGCTGTGAGGGGTTCGTCTCCCTCACGAATTCTGACTCGATAATAAGCTTCGACTAAATCGTTTGGTGAAAATGCGCCCCTCCTTTAGTTGTCCTAGGATGTCCGAAATTAAAGGAATGGGGTAGGTGTTGGTTAGAGTAACTGCACTGAGTTTTCAAAAATCGATGCATAAGCGTAAATCACCCGTTTTCTTGCGAACAATGAAAGCGGGGGCTGAGTTGGGGGCGGAAGAGGGCCGTATAAACCCTTGTGCGACGTTCTTGTCTAAAAAGTCCTGCAACACGGTATATTCAGCAGCGCTCATGGGGTAGATTTTACTCTTGGGGAGCTTACTGTCCCCCACCACTTCAATGGCGCAGTCCGTTCTGCGATGGGGGGGTAGTGCATCACATTCTTTCGCATCAAAAACATCCGCAAAGTCCTGATATTCGACGGGTAGCGAAGAAGAAGGGGGGTGTCAGAGACTAATGTCGAGGCTGTTGGAGGGACAACAGCGACTTCGTGGCAGTGTGGGGCGCAGCCCGGATCAGAGAACGTAATAGTATCGGCTTTCCAGTCTATAGAAGGGTTGTGTCCCTTGAGCCAGTTTATTCCCAAGATGACTTCGTACTGGATAGGGGCTATGGTAAAGTCAATTTGTTCCCAATGAGAGCCAGTACCCATCGCCACCTTATGGGTGTGACGGTCGACTGGGCCCCCTCGAAAGCTACTGCCATCCATTTGAGCAAATTGGATGGGATTGGGCAGTGTCTCGGATTTGACTCGGAGCGCTTTAAAAGTGGCCTCATTGATTAGGGAGCGCCCACAGCCAGAGTCTATGAGTGCTTTGACATGTATTTGGGGGCCTCTTTTGTAATGTATCACCACGTCCACATATGCGGTATTTTCGACCTCACTCACCATAACAGAAGCCTTGGGTTTCGCAGGCGAAGCTGCGGAGGTCTGCTGTGCCGCTCCGCTCACTGCAGACCCTGCCCGTTTTTTGACAGATCGAGAGGAGATTCCAAATTGAGCGCTGGGGGATTCCAGGTGTGATCCTCATCCGAGGAAGGAGAACTGTCCCCCAGTGGGGCACTTGTAATCCGAGACCCGGGTGGGTCAGTAGATGTAGGGTCACTGGGAGTTTCTCCAACGTGAAGTGCAGAGGGTGCGTGTTGTCCCGGAGCAGCGCTACGAGTGGCAGCGGTGCCTCTGTGTTGCGGTCGCCCCCAGGTCCGGGGGGGTCCGTCTGGTTGGGGAGGAGGTGCGAGGTCCTGACGGCGCGGACAGGCCCAAATTGCCACAAACGAGACAGGCTCCTCTTTGGAACCGGGATTTGCAGTCCTGTGTGGGCCACGTTGGTCTCCGTGGGGTGGGGGCTGCAACTTTAGTAGGAGATTGTTGATGACTGCTCCCTTCTCTGGTCCGGCGTCGGACCAGAGATATAAATCGACGGCGGCTTTCTACCTCCTCTGCCAGTAAAATCCAATCTTCCAGGGTGTCGGGGTCCCGTTGCATGTACACCCAGTTCAAAATGTCAGGGTGTAGAGCTTCTCGGAAGTAATGTATTCGGGTGGCTTCAGGCCAATCCACAATTTTACTGGCAAGTCGTTGGAACTCATCTGCGAATTCTCGAACGGGAGTAGAGCCTTGCCGGAGTTGCAGGAGTTCGGCTTTGGCCCTTTCTCCCAAGAAGGGATCCTCGAACCGCCTCCGCAGGGCAAACATGAAATTGTTGAGAGAGCGAATGGATCGGGCCTGAGTGTCAAACTGGAGGACCATCCAATCGGCCGCTTTCCCTGTCAGCAGAGAGGCAACGAATCGAACACAGCTGTCTTCAGTGTGGAAGAACTGTCCGTGTTCCCTCATGTAACTGTCTACATGATGCAGGAAACAAGGGAGGGATTTGACCGCACCGTCATAGGTTACCCTCAGCCGAGGCTGCTTCCATTGTATAGGCAGTGGGACAGGCGGCTGCCCTGGAGGTGGTAGAAACAGTGCTCCAGGGGCCGGCAATGCAGGTGCCCCGGGAGCCGGTAAACTGGGAGTGCCAGGGGTCGGCACCCCCGGCAGGGCTGGCGCTGGTTGACCTGGCTGGGCTGGAGCTAGTTAGCCGGGTTGGGCTGGCGCTGGTTGACCCGGTTGGGCTGGTGCTGGTTGGCCCTGCAGGGCTGGTGCTGGTTGGCCCGGCTGGGCTGGCGCTGGTTGGCCCGGCTGGGCTGTTAGAGCTTGTTGGGCTGTTAGAGCTTGTTTTCACGAAGCAACCGTTCCATTTGGTCCTGCAAATGGACCACACGATCATTCAAGTCCCGGTTTTGGTCCCTCAAGAGGTGCATTTCATCCCCAGCTCCCCCTGTGCATTGGGATTGACTGACTCGAAGATCAGTAGCCCAGTGAGATCCATCACCGTATAAGTCTTCCTCGTCAGAGTAGTCTGATTCTGGTAGACGTTCCGCAAGGCGCAGTGCACATTGTGTGGTACGAGACTGGGCAAAGGTTAGGGAGAATGTGGATCCGAATGAGAAACCAAATCCTACAGCTTCTTTAGGACGTACGGCTGCGGCCGCTCATACTCAATCAATGGCTAATTGCTATTCCCTTTCGGCCAGAGCCTTGGCCACAGCTGCATCTGCCGCTCGTAACTGTTCCTCGGCCCTCTTTTGGTCTGCGAGTGCTTGGTCGGCTTCGAGCTTTAAGGCGGCGGCCGCGGTGACAATCGGAAGGGCCTCCTGCTCTAGGAGAGCGAGGAGTGGGGTAGATTCTCCACCAAGTAACGGTTGTACTTGGACCGCTAGTGCAGCTGCCCCATCCCCGAACGTCGGGGTTAACCGTCGCATCAAATCGGCCACCGAGGTTGTGGTCGAGGATAGTTCCACAAATAGCAACGCCGTCTGGATGGCGAGCCGTTGTGCCTCCATCGAACATGCTTTAGGATCCGGAACAAGTGACAGCGGGGTTCCCCCCGGCTGTACCCCCGCCATGGTTCGGGGCGAGTCGGGGTGGATAGGAACCGCTACCGAATCTTGTTGCGTCTCTTGCAACATCAACCTCGCTAGCAAACGAGTCAAGGTTGCCAAGTCCTCTTGTGCTGCACACACCTCGTCCAATAGTCTGTCCAGGGCCAGGAGTTTGCAATGGGCGCTGCGATCTGTATCCTCAGATGTCCATGGCCTCACTTCAGCGAGGCAGCGCCACTGAACTCGAACAAGTTCCACTAGGTGGTTGACTTCGGCATCAGTCCGCACTGCCTTGATGAGCACATCGCGCAGTAGAGTAGGGTCATCAGGGATATTAGACGTTCCCAGTTGGAGGGCCCAGTGGCATAAATCCTCCAGGATTCCAAGCGAGGAGCTCGTACTCGAGACGCCAGGGTTCTAGCCAGGCTGGAGAAAGAAAAAATGATTCCTGCCTGAATGTAAGCACTTGTCCCATAGTACTTCCTAAAGCAATCTCCACAGACAGGTAATCCAAGGAAAATTGAGTTTATTGGAAAACATACAGGTATCAGAGCTTGCAGAAGTAAAGGCAGGAATGGGGGGGCAAGGATATACAGCAGAACATATGGTCAAACAGGTCATAGCAGATAGTATCGGTGGGCACGGCAACCCCAGCTATGGGGCCAGGCTCCCACGGGCTTCAAAGGCTAGAAAGGAATGCAATCGTTACATAAACAATTCTTGAGAAAGGCATCTATGAGGAGACGTAACAGCGAGGCCTGACACACTGCCCCTGTGCAGGGCCATCCTTCTCAAGCACAAAGACCACCATACCAGCGACTTCTGCCCACCAGCACCCTCTAAAGAGTGCTCTCGGGTGTCCTGGAGCATGTCTCCTCAGAGGCCTGGCCACAGATCCATGCCTTCCCACCCTCCATGGGAATGAACCGTGGCAGCAAGGTCTCAGCCGCCCATCTGTACCCGCCTTGCTTTCCCCAATGTCAGGTGCACCCTCTGTTGTCCCTACATCATCCTCCTGGCCCCCCCAGCGCCTATGCAGGTCAGAGCTGTTGATGCCTGAGTGATGGAACCCCCTCACCCACCACCTGCAAGCCACCTCGCACGCCAGCCACTCCCAGTGCTGGGGGCCTCGGACTGGCCAGGGGGGAAGTGGGCGGTTAAGAGGATAGGGAGGCTTCAAGCGGAAAGGTGGACCCCCTAAAGAGGGGGGTGGGTCTGCCGGAGTCCAAGCTTGGAGGTGCCATGCAGGAGCGAGCGCACCTCTGCTGGGTAGGGCTGGGGCCGACTGATAGTTCCATTGGCCCCATTTTTTACTTGGGTCAGCCTTTAAAAGTCTCCCACCAATGGGGTGAGACATGGGAATGACGCATCTGTACAGATGGCAGTTCCTGTGCTGGTGCAGGCCCCAGGCATCCCAGCTGCTTAGGTGTGGGATGTCCAAGTTTGGAAGATGGCCAGACCCTGAGAGGCTGATTGATCGGCAAGGGAGTCGCCTGTGTGTAGACGCCTGTGTGTAGACGTCTGCCTGAGATGTCATGGAGGGCCGACTGCTGGGGGATTTAGGGGTGCAGGGCGAAGGGGCGGGATGTGTGGACCACCCCCCATGTCACTTGCACCAGGAGCACACAGCTGCAAGCTGCCCCCCACCAAAGGACGGTCCACAAGGATGGCTGGGAGCTGCCAGCACTGTGACGCCGAGCCATGCCCTCTCCACCTTCCCTCACGCTCTGCAGCCACCATCAGAGCTGCCCAGCCACTGAACCTCAGCCTCCCAGGAGAAACGTCGCCAGGTGCTGTCCAGCATGGTCACGGTGGCACACGAGCCCTGTGTGCAGCCGTGGCCAGTGTGAGAACGCTGTTGCAAGTGGACAGACTGGTGAGGCAGCTTCCAACCCTGCCGCCACTCCCCTTTCACCAAGGGAGTTTCAGGTGTCCGGGTGGGTGTTTGTGGGGGCCAGGGGGTCGGAGCATCCCCACAGAACGTCGAGGTATTGGCTGTGGTCCCTCACCGAACTGCTTCTTTCCTTCTGATAGCGAGTGCATGAGTGGGTAAAGGCGGCCGGGCGGCCGTCAAAGAGACCTGCAATGAGAAAGAAGGGTCTGATGCGAGATGGGCAGCAGACCCCTGGGTGGCATGTGGGCCGGCCAGGGGTCTGACTGCAATGCCATGGTGGTGGTGACGAGGCATGGCTGCTCTGCAAAGGCGGCAGGATCATCTGGAGGCTGCCCATGGAGCCTTTAAGACAGCTGAGGGTGAGCACAGCATGAGTAGCGGGCGGCCAGGGTGAGGGCACCAGTGGTGAGGGAGAGGCAGAGTGCCATGGATGTGGCGGCAAGCCCCTGTCTTGGGTAGGGCAGTGTCGGCATCTGGAAAAAAGCACACAGAGAGGGATAAGAGGTGCCCTCGCCCTGGGGGTTAACAGAGGCTCTCGCTAGAGTCAGGGCAGGTATGCACCTCAACAATTCCACAGGATTGGGTGGAGGGGGAGAGGCTCCTGCCAGTGTCAGGAGCAGGCCATGGGGATAGTATGCGGTAGTGCGATTGTGCTGCTTCCAGGTGCTGTTGTGCTATTCTGTCCAAGGCCAGTCTAAGCCCCATATTTAGTCTTCATAGATTCCCATACTGTGGGAATCGCAGAGTGCTCCTTCCTGCCTGTTGGAGAGGGGGGTTGCCTGGGTAACCGGTTATCTCCTTTTGCTCTCCCATATATGCTGTGTACCTTGCCTTTGCCCCTTACTAGTGTCCTTTTGAATATGGCTTCTGAAACCTGTCGATTCTAACCAATAAAACTGCTTTCGAGCATTTGCCGTCTGCTGAAATCTGTTTATGGGTTTGCCGTAGGGCTAGAGCTTACATTAGGACACTAGTCCTACCCTTACTTGCTGACCTTGGCTGGAGGCCTGGAGGGTTCGCCTAGACACTTGTCTCCTCGGTTTGGGGCACAGGACGAACTCCCCAAGGACCCCTTGGGGCCATCTTGGAGGAGGCACAGCACAGTCCACCTGGCTGGTTAGGCTGGTGATTGATCAGTGGCGTTGCCTGGCAGCGGCGACCCCCTGGAGGACTCAGGACGCTGATCTACGTGCCCACAACGACCTTTTGGGGCTAGATACTTTGCTGGAGGAGGCCCGGTTGGCGCAAGAGGACTTTGCTCTCCTAACTCGGTTGTTGGCTGAGCTTGCGCTCCACGGGATGCAACAGGAGTCGGCGGCCCCAATTCAGGGGCCTGAGTTCTGTTTCCCAATGGCGGGGGCTCAGGGGGGAGATGTTCCGCAAACTGTTCCGGATCCCGCCCTATGCCGCCGGGAAGCACAGAACGCTGCCACCAGGACAGTCCTGGTTCTTGTGGATTTCACGCCAACCACAGTGACGGCAGCCGACGTCGAGAAGATACTAACTCCTGAATTCGGTCCTGCCTCTGTGGACCTGGCTCAACAGGTCCAACCACTGTTGGGCCAGCACAAGGAAATCCAAATGCTCTTGGAGCAAGCGGCCGAACCAATTGTGAAGGCTGCTGCCACTGCCAAACTCGAGGCGGACCAAGCGCTCGCGGACTGGAGGCGGGCAGAGGAGCAACTGTTGGAGGATGCGGCTGCCGCTCGAGCGCTGGTGATGGCAGGAACTGGAGCGCGGTTGAAAGAGCGGGGGACTGGACTGGTCTTTCCCCCTGTGGTCCCGGTCGTGCAGTGGAAGCAACCCAGTTTGTGAGTGACATTTGATGGCTCAGTGAACGCATTGCCCTGTTTTCTACACTAAGTGGACAGTTACATGAGAGAACAGGGGCATATCTTTCCCACGGAAGACCGCCGAGTAAGGTTCATTTCCTCATTTGTGGCTGGAAAAGCTGCAGAATGGATGGTTCTCCAGTTTGATACCCGGGCCCACTCCATATGGTTGCTTAATGAATTCATGCGAGAGTTAAGGAGACTAACAAAGACTACAGTCAACAATAGCCATGCAGATTAGCTTTGGATTTCACACATAATAGATCACTTCAGGATACAATGGTTCCATATTAACATACCACACCCTCATTAGCACATTATCTTGATACTTACAGGACAATGATTAGCACATTACCTTTGATACTTTTTGCAGGACAATGATTCAGCTCAAACCCAACCCCTTTCTAACTATATATTACTCTTCCTACACACTTGACACTGAGAGACACTGTCCTTCAGTGTTACTCCTCTGAAGATGCCTGCCACAGCTGCTGGCGAAACATCAGGAAAGAAAATACCAAGACCACGGTTACACAGCCCGGATAAACAACAAGAACCAGTTAAGAAGACGTTTCGAGGATCCGTTTCAAGGGGAGAAGGCCAAAGCGGCCCTCCTACAATTCCGTCAAGGATCCTCCTCAGTCCGAGAGTTTGCGGATGAGTTCCAAAGACTCACTAACAAAATAATGGATTGGACTGAAGCTGCCCGGGTGCATTACTTCCGAGCAGCGTTGCATCCTGAGATTCTAAACTGGGCATACATGAAGTGAGACCCAGCCACCTTGGAAGAGTGGATTTTGCTGGCGGAGGAAGTGGAAAGCTGCCCCCAGTTTATTTCCCTTGCCCGACGGCAGGCCAGGGAGGGGGGAAGCCAGAGAAACCCTCCCAAACCTGCCGCCCCTCAGGCCCCGCAGAGGCCGGCTCTACCTCCGCAAGACCGAGCGTTGCGGTTTCAAAGGGGAGCCTGTCTCATTTGCCGTGCCATGGGTCACTTCGCTGCCACTTGTCCGTCATGTTTGGGACTGCCGAGTCCCACTCCCCAGTCAGAGGGGACTCCTCGCGGGAGAGGACACACTCGGGGGAGGGGCACCGCAGCCAAGCAGAGCATCGCTCCAAGACAAAACGCGCCCCCAGCTCTGCACGCCGGAGAAGTGACGACGGACCTTTCGCCAGCGGACGCGTCGGGGTCCAGGATTACAATTACTACTCCTGGGGAGGGTATCTACGCTTCTTTCGGAGGAGGGTGACCACTGGAACTCCCCAGCCCTTAACTTGGAGTCTCCCCTTGAACAGCCAAAAAATGGACTGGGTCTGCGGTAGAAGGAGCGATACCGCAGACCTCCGCAGGTGTTCCTGCGAAACCCGAGGCTCCTTTCATGGTGAGTGAAGTAGAAGAGACTGTGTATGTAGATGTGATATTACAACATTATAGAAAAGGTCCTCAATTACAAGTTAAAGCTTTAATAGACTCCAGATGTGCCCGCTCGCTAATTAACTAAACCACCTTTAGGGCGCTCCAAATGAAGTCAGTCCCTTTGCCGGCACCTGTTCAATTTGCTCAAATGGATGGCAGTGATTTCAGGGGGGGCAGTCGTCCGTTGCACTGACAGAGAGGCGATGGGAATTGGCCATTGAGAACAAATCAACTTTACTATTGTGCCCAATGTTCGATATGCTGTGGTGTTAGGAGCAAATTGGCTCAAAGGACACAGTCCCACCATAGACTGGGAAGCTGAGACTCTAACGTTCAATAGCCCGCTGTGTGAGTTACACCAATATGAAGTGGCCGTTAAAACCGTAATCAAACCAACTCCTGCCTTGGCCTCGGACACCTCCCGTCCAACCCAAGTGCCGCCTGAAAGGACTTTGCAGACGTGTTTAATGTGCAGGAGTGTGATGTGTTACCCCCCCCCCCCCACCGCCGGACGGACTGTGCTATTGAAGTGGTGGGGAATGGAAAACCGCCAAAGAGTAAGATCTACCCAATGAGTCCTACGGAACGGACAGTGCTTCGCGAATTCGTAGACAAGAACTTGGCTCGCGGTTTCATCTGACCCTCCACCGCGCCCTATTCGACACCAGCTTTCTTCGTGCGTAAGAAAACAGGATTTGCGTTTGTGTATTGGCTTTCGAAAACTCAATGCTGTTACTCAAACAAATGCTTATCCCATCCCCCTCATTTCTGATCTCTTGGGACACCTGAAGGAGGGACACATTTTCACCAAATTGGACTTAGTCGAGGCTTATTACAGAGTCAGAATCCGAGAGGGAGATGAATCTCTGACAGCCTTTTCCAGTTGCTTTGGGATGTTCGAATTTATGGTGATGCCTTTTGGATTAAAAGGGGCCCTGAGGGTCTTCATGCAATTTATTAATGAGATGACCTACTGTTCAAAGGAGTGGTAGTTTATTTAGATTATATTCTCATTTACTCTAAAACTATGGATGAGCATGTTGCCTTGGTTCGAGAGGTGTTGCAACATCTCAGAGACAATCAGCTGTATGCTAAAATGTCTAAATGCAAGTTCCATAAAAAGCAATTGACTTTCTTTGGATATATGATCTCACACCAGGGACTGACTATGGATCCTGAACAGGTGCAAGCGGTGCTCGGTTGGGAACCACCCTCTACTCGTAAACAGGTCCAAAGATTTCTCGGGTTCGCAAATTTTTACAGGGCATTCCTCCCACATTCCGCTCAGATTGCACTACCCATCACAAACCTCCTTAAGACTAAGGGAAAGGGGAATACAGCCACCTTACCCAACGCCCGGGTGGAGTGGACCCCCCAGTGTCAAGCCGCCTTCGATAGTCTTAAACAGCTTTTTACCTCTGAGCCTGTTTTGCAGCACCCGGACTGAAATCAACCATTCGTAGTGCATGTAGACGCTTTCAACGTAGCGATGGGGGGTGCGCTCCTACAGCGGGGGGAGAAAGTTCACTCAATCAGAACTTAATTGGGCTGTTTGGGAAAAGGAAGCCGTTGCGGTAAAGCATGCCCTGACAGTGTGGAGGCAGTTTTTAGAGGGTTCCAAGGTGCCTTTTGAAGTGTGATCCAATCACAAAAACCTAGAGACCCTAACGGGGGCTAGAAAGCTCTCTGCGAAGCACATGTGCTGGGCGGACCTCTTTGCCCAATTTCGATTCGTCCTAAAATATGTACCAGGGAAGCAAAACCTTCTGGCTGACGCTTTATTCAGATTTCCCCAATGTCCCACCAAGGTTGATCGGCCCACAGACTCGCTCTTCACCCCTGCCCAACGAGGTCTGTTGCCCACTTTGGCCATACAAACCTGTTCTCGGACCCAATCCCCACCGCCGCCACTTTGGATGGGGGGGAAGCCCCACGCCCGGCTGAGCCGGCAGCGCCGCCCGCCTCGCTTCCTCCTCCCCCTGAGCTGCTGCCAGCCACGGTTCCCGAGGTGCGGAGGCCCGAGCGCCCCGTTCAGTTGCTCCCTGCACCTGTGTCGGCTCCGTCCCCAGTCTAGCTGCCCTCCGACTCCTCTCCGGAGGGTGTAGAAGGACTATCTGATTCCTTTAAGGAGACACTCCTTTGCAGTTGTCAAGGGGAACTGTCCTCGCAGACCCTTCCAGCTACTCTAATTAAACGTGGGGAGTTTTGGTACAAAGATTCTAAATTGTATGTTCCGAAAGTATTGCTGGGGGAGGTTTTGGGTTTGGTTCATGGCGCCAAGACCGCTGGACATTTCGGATTTCTCAAGACATTGCATTTGCTATGGAGACAGTTTTGGTGGGCGGGCATGCGGTCAGATGTGGACTCCTTCATTCCCAGCTGCCCCATATGTGCAGCGGCCAAACGATCTCAGGGCAAACCGCCCGGACTTTTACAACTGTTAGAGACTCCCTCCAAACCATGGGAAGTTATTGCAATGGACTTCATGACGGACCTACCCCCTAGTGGGGGAAAGACAGTTCTTTGGGTGATTACTGATCTGTTTTCGAAACAGGTGCATCTTGTACCCTGCGCAGGTATCCCTTCTGCCCTGAAATTGGCCCGCCTCTTTGTGTCACATGTCTTCCGTCTCCATTCCTTTCCACGCAAGATAGTGACGGACAGGGGGTCAACTTTCATGGCCAAATTCTGGAAGGCTTTTCTCAAATTGGTCGGAGTGGAACAAGGACTGTCTAGTGCCTTCCATCCCCAAACGGATGGTCAAACTGAACTGGTGAATGCGGTGTTGGAATGCTATTTACGCTGTTATGTTAATTACCATCAGGATGATTGGGTAGACCTGTTGCCTTTTGCTGAGTATGCTTATAATAATGTGGTTCAGCAATTCTCAGGGTTCAGCCCTTTCCAGGTTGTCCATGGTAAAGAGTTTGGCCCCGCTGGTCATATTGATGTTTCTGAGGAGGAGGAGGGAGCTGATGTGGCCAGATGGGTATGTTCAATTCAAACAACCTGGCCATGGCTGATTAAAAATCTAGAGAGAGCCAAACGGCGTTACAAGGCTCAGGCTGACAAACATCGCTCCCCCAGTATGGAATGCAAAGTGTGGGATCTTGTCTATCTGTCCACCAAGAACCTACAATCCACCCGCCCATGTGATAAACTCAGTGCCAAGTACATGGGTCTGTTCCCCATTTCCCGGATTATTAATCCAGTGGCTGTGGAACTCTCCTTGCCCAAGTCCTTACGCAGAATTCATCCTGTGTTCCATGTCAGTCTTTTAAAACCTTATGTTCCTTCCCAAAAATGGCATCCTGAACCACAACCCGACGTGCCTGAAATGGTGGTGGGGGGGAGCATTTTGAAGTGGCTAAAATACTGGATTCTTGCATTCGCTATGGTACCCTTCAGTACCTGGTCTGCTGGAAACATTTTAGTTCTGCCCAGGATGAATGGGTGCTCACCTGTGATGAATGGGTGCTCACCTCTTCGCCCCCCGCTTAGTACAAGAGGGTGAGGGGGGTCTTTAGGGGGGCAGAATGTCAGGAGCATGCCATGAGGATGGTATGCGATAGTGCGATTGTGCTGCTCCCAGGTGCTGTTGTGCTGTTCTGTCCAAGGCCAGTCTGTGCCCCGTGTTTAGTCTTCGTTGGGTGAAAACACATGGTCACTTTATCCTCCTTTAATCCCTGTTTCAGCCAGGATTCAGCCAGGATCGAACACATGCGTTTCGCCTAATGTGCGTTCGATCCTGGCTAAAACAGGGATTAAAGGAGGATAAAGCGACCATGCATTTTCGCCCCATAAATTCCCATACTGTGGGAATCGCCAAGTGCTCCTTCCTGCCTCTGGGAGGGGGGTTGCCTAGGTTACCAGTTATCTCCTTTTGCTTTTCCATATATGCAGTGCACCTTGCCTTTGCCCCTTACTAGTGTCCTTTTGAATATGGATTCTGAAACCTGTCGATTCTAACCAATAAAACTACTTTCGTGGATTTGCCGTCTGCTGGAATCTGTTTATGGGTTTGCCATAGGGCTAGAGCTTACAGCCAGGCTGGAGGGCCCCCCCCAGCAGGAGCCCCCTGAGAGAGGACAGTTGGAGGAGCCAGTGTTCCAAGCCCCCCCAAGAGAGGGCAGTTGGAGGAGCCAATGCATCAAGCCCCCCCGAGAGGGGGCAGGTGGAGGATCCAGTGCGCCATGCCAACCCCCTCCCCGAGAGAGGGTAGTTGGAGGAGCCAGTATGCCAAGCCCCCCGAGAGAGGGCAGTTGGATGAGCCAATGCGCCAAGCCCCCCGAGAGAGGCCAGTTGGAGGAACCAATGCGCCAAGCCCCCCCAAGAGAGGGCAGTTGTATGAGCCAGTGCACCAAGCCCTCCCCAAGAGGGCAGTTGGATGAGCCAGTGCGCCAAGCCCCCCCCCCAAGAGGGGGCAGTTGGAGGAGCCAATGCGCCAAGCCCCCCCAAGAGAGGGCAGTTGGATGAGCCAGTGCGCCAAGCCCCCACCAAGAGAAAGCAGTTGGATGAGCCAGTGCACCAAGCCCCCCCAAGAGAAGGCAGTTGGATGAGCCAGTGTTCCAAGCCCCCCCTAGAGAGGGCAGTTGGAGGAGCCAATGCGCCAAGCCCCTCCAAGAAAGGGCAGTTGGAAGAGCCAGTGCACCAAGCCCCCCCCCCCCGAGAGAGGGGAGTTGCAGAGAGAGAAACGCAAAGTCCCTGCAGAGAGGGCAGTTGGAGTGAGAAAAATGCCAAGTCCTGACTCCCCTGGCACAGACTGGTAGCATGCCGGCCCATGTGAGGCTTACCTGTCAAGTGAACGCTGGCTTCGAAGTGCCAATTCCTCCTTTCTGCACCCTAGGAGGAATTGGACCTTCGGGCACCATTTGGAACCTTCGAGGTCAAGAATGGGTGCAGAGAGACGCGGTTGCTTGTCTTTGACTTGGACCTTCTTGCGTCATTACTGAATTGCAATTCTTTTCCCTTGTATGTTTTATGTTGTCAGGTTGTCTTGGGTAGTTAGGGGATTTTTGCCATTGTGTTTAATTGTGTTCAGGCAACAGCATGGAGTAATGCTGGAATTGCCTTGTAATAAAAGATGCAAAGTGTATAATTTCCTATTATGTACTATTGATTTATGAGCCTTTGTGCTGCCTCTTCTATAAAGTATCCTTAATACTGGCACAGGTTATATATTTAAGATTGCTCTAACCTCCAGGGGGTGGCTGGAGATCGCCTGCTTTTACAACTGGTCTTCAGGCAACCAAGATCAGTTCACCTGGAGAAAACGGCCACTTTGGAAGGTGGACTGTATGGCATTGAAGTCCCTCCCCTCCCCAAACCCTGCCCCCTCAGGCTCCACCCCCAAAATCTCCAGGTATTTCCCAATTTGGAGCTGGCAACCCTATCAGAAGGGTTGCCAGCCTCCAAGTGGTGGCTGGTGATCTCCCGCTATTACTACCGATCTCCAGCTGATAGAGATCAGTTCACCTGGAGAAAATGGCCGCTTTGGCCATTGGACTCTATGGCATTGAAGTCCCTCCTCTCTCCAAACCTCGTCCTCTTTAGGCTCCGCCCCCAAATTTTCCAGGTATTTCCCAAACCAGAGCTGGAAGGAAACTGGGAATGGTGAGGGCACGGGGCTGCCAGGAAGAGGGCCAGAGGAAATTGCATGGGACAAAGGATACAGGAGGAAATGAGGTGCCCTCCACAAGTCCTTGAGGGTTCTCTGCACAACTTGGCAAGAGTTTTCCTGAAGAGTGGCTGCCAGGCTGAAGTAAGGAGGGAAAACTGAAGACAGGGGCCAGATAAAGGTAGGTTGGCTGGTGGCTGGGAAGAAGTTGTTTTTATATGCCAACTTTCTCTACCTTTTTAGGAGAATCAAACTGTCTTACAATCTCCTTCCCCTCCTCTCCCCACAAGAGGAACCCTGTGAGGTAGATTGGGTTGAAAGAGTTCATAGAGAACTGTGACTAGCACAAGGCCACCCAGTTGGCTTCATGTGTAGGAGTGGGGAAACCAACCCTGTTCACTAGACTAGAGTCTGCCACTCTTGTGGAGGAGTGGGGAATCAAACCCAATTCTCCAGATTAGAGTCCACCATTCCTAGCCACTACACCAGGAAGGAAAACAGCAGGAAGCAGGAAAACAAGAGGCAACTGTGTGGGCTTTTAGGGAAGAAAAAGAGGAAATAAGGGGGGGGAGAATGAGATGCCTCCTGCAAGTCAATGCAAGATGCTCACATGTGTGTGTGTATTACATCATACAAAGGTAAGAAATTATGAAGCTGCCATGCTATTCATTTATCTATTTCAGTATTGCCTACCCTGACTGGCAGCAGCCCTCTAGGGTCTCAGATGGAGAAAGGCCTCCCCCAACATTTGCTACCTGAGATACTTCAACTGGAGATGCCAAGGAATGAATCTGGGGATTTCTTTCTGTCTGGTGAGGTATTTCATAGCCACAGCATAATGCACAGCCATTACCCTAAATTCAAGTACTATAATACTTCCACCCCAGGGTCAGACAGGCAGCTATCAGAAACTAGGGAGGAAGTCATTTTATCTGAGGAAAACCCACTCTCCTCAGTAAGAATCCCTCATCCCCCCTCCCGCCCTTTCTTAATAGGTTTGGGGGTCTTTTCCTTATCAGATCACTGCATTCTGCTTAGCCCCTCCCCCATTTCTAGTTTGAGGTCAAGAGGAGCATCAAAGAGGTGGTTTGGTATTGACCACAGCCAAGGCATGCAGGTAGGAATCAAGGTAATCTCTTGGTTTCTTAAACAAACACAAACTTTATTCTACTAGTACACCTCAAGAGAGTATAGAAGCTACAGAACTATTGTGCAGAGACCAGCAGAAGAAATGAAAAAAGGCAGATTTCTAACATATCCTGGAACTTAAAATACCTGATCTCCCCTCCCTGTTGAATGATGTAAATGGGTGTATGTGTACCCAGGATGCTACCATTCGTATGGATGCACTCCTCCCACATATATGGACCAAGAAAGAACAGCTCTTTTTCTGTCCCTTACAGAAAGGTCTTAGCCAACCTAGGTTCTGGTTCCAGCAGCCTACCAGAATATAACAACCAATAGGCAGGCATTTGAATATCAAAGCAGTGTTTTCATTGTGGGTAGTGAAAACTTCTAGCTCTGGGGAAAATGAGGGTTTCCCAGCCTCCCTGGCACTATAAACATCAGCCCATCAGCCCTTCCTAAGATAAAAGGTCTTGTCCATGACATTGACTACCCTGGTTGGCAGCAGCTATCCAGGGCCTCAGACAGAGAAAGCCCTCCCCCAACAACTGCTACCTTAGAAACTTCATCTGGAGATACCAAAAAACGAAGCTGGAAATTTCTTTGTCAAGGGTGGTTTTCAACAGCCACAGCATAATCCACAGCCACTCCCGTAAATACAATTATAATAACTGAATTACAATATCCAGCACATAACACCTGTATATTGTAGGTACCTGTAATGTTCCTTCTGCATTGTGTGAGAGCCTTGTCTTTTTTAAAAGTCATTTCTGTACTTTGTGTACAGGCTGTGTGAAACAGTGGGATTGGGCCAGGGGATCCTGCAACCTGCACACATTTTTCAAAAAGATACACACAGTGCATCATGCACTAGAAGGGGCCTAGTGGGTGTACCTGGGAGACCAATGGGTACCTGGTAGTCTTTGTAGCATGTAAAATATCCTCATGCAACAATATCTTGATGTATTGTTAGAATATATAGGACTAGAGATTATGTGCCAGGAGAGGAAAATAAAGCTGTCCAAAGGACCGAAATCTGTCTCTATTAAAACTGGAGTTTTTCTTTCAAAGCATGTGACAGTAAAGTGTTGCCCACTTCAAAGGAGCCCACCCCCCCAGGCATAAATCATATATCTAAGCAATCAAAGATGCAACAGGTAAGCTTCCTCTAAAGCTGGCTAATTCTGCAGCTCTGCATCAGGCATTATTCAATGGTTTAATCACACTTGACAGATGTATTAATCTATCCCCAGTTCAGGCTATTTGGAAGGAAGGAAGGAAGGAAGGAAGGAAGGAAGGAAGGAAGGAAGGAAGGAAGGAAGGAAGGAAGGAAGGAAGGAAGGAAGGAAGCCTAAGCAGTGAATTCTACAGAGAAACAGCAGGCAGCTTCACCTTGTGGGTGATTCTATGAGATTTCAAGATTCTTTGAATATATAGTTAATACTTTTATTGCAGTACACTGGTAGTTTCCTCATCGCACGTTAGTGTGCAAAAACACACAGTTAGGGAATTATTGCTTTAGGAAATTCATTGTTCCCTAGGGCTGTCGATTCGGTTCGGCCCGAACCGAAAAGCAGCCGAATTTCCTCTGATTCGGCTGTTTTTAGTTCGGGACAAACCGAACTCAAAAATGGCGGGAAAACGGGGGAGCCGAATTCAGCGAGTTCGGGAGTTCATGAATAAATTCGGCAAATTCAGGGCGCAGCAGCATAACCGTCAGTAAGCAGCATTCTCCCCCGGCCAATCGGTGGCCAAGCTGGGTCTTCTTCTGGCCAATCAGTCAGGATTGAGTACTGTTTTGTTTTGTAAAGATTGGGTCAGGGGGCCCCTAGATATGGGCTTTCCCCTTTTCCCTATTGGGATGAATGGATCACCCGATCCTGTATGCAGTTTCTGTGGGTGGGGGGGAAGCCAAAGGGGGCTTTCGCCCATTATGCTTGGGGTGTGTGTGGCCTCTCGAGTCTCTCTCTCCCTGGTTTGAGGGGGGGCTTCAGTTGTGTGTCCTCAGGTTTTCCCTCATTCATAAGATCGGTTAGGTCTATTTGGATGCTTGCTCAAAACTGGTTTTCAAATTGTGACTTAAAGAATGCATTTGCCTGGTCCCGAGTCCGATGCAAAAGGGGAAATTCCACCCCCTCCTGCTCATTATGCATAGTTAGCTGCCTCTGTCCCTTTCCATGGTTTGCAAACTCCCAGGTGTCAGGTGTTGCTTTGCATGGTTGCAAACGTGTTGCTTTGCATGGTTGTGTTGCTTTGCAGTTGTGTTGCTTTGCAGTTGTGTTGCTTTGCAAACTTCTTCGCACCTGCCCCGCCCTTGCTCCCTGCAGCTCAGCTGTTTGTCGGGGCTGAGAGCTTTGGGCGTGGGTGGCAAGCTCTGCTCAGAGATGCACATTAAGGGTGGGGGGACCCCTTTCAGGGCCCATATCTCAGCCCCCCCGACCCAATCTTTAAAAAACTTGGGGGGTCTTGCAAGAAGGGTCCTTTGAAGCTCCGCTGAAAGTTTGGGACCTCTACCCCAAAAAATGCTTCCCCCCCAGAACCACGGAAAGGCGCGGTTGTGTTTTTAATGGCTTTATTCGGCCGACTTTTTCCCCCGAACTTTGAATTCGCGCCGAATTGCATGGACCCAAAGCGGGGGAGTTCAGACTTCGGCATATCCTGAATCCAGATGGGCCGAATCCGGCCAAATCTGAACTATACCGAATTTTTTTTTCAACAGCCCTATTGTTCCCTCCACTTTGCCTTAGGGCTAGTCCATTTCAGCTTCTAGGTCAAATCCTCTCATTGCTGGCAATGCTTCCCTTTTCTGTGATGGAGCACACATCCGTCTTTGGAACAGGTGCTGGCCTGGCTATTTTCCCTAGCAAGGCTATTCCCCTGCAGCAAGGCTGTCCCCCTCCATCCGTACAGATAAACTGAACTTTTTCCTTGCCTGCAAAAGCTCTACATGGCTAGTCTGGGTAAATCCTTTCTGTGCTACAGTAGAATCACCGCCTCATACACCACCAAGACTCAGGCATCCTCTTCCCCCAGGGCCTTTTCAATGAGCCATTCATTTTTGAAGTATCAAAACAAACTTTTTCATTTAGATGACTGCCAGGAGATGGCATCTCCTGACCTTTCTCCACAGCGAGAACAAATTCGGTCTAGGTCAGCCATTTGGTGCTTTCCAAAAGTTTTAAGAAAGACAGATTGGGCTGGATCTGTAATTGTGAAGCAGAATAAACAGTACTGTGTTTAACAAATATTGTTAAAGTAAATAGTTTTGCAGAGCTTGCTGGCTATTGGACTCATAAGAATAAGAATTGGACTCATAAGAGCTATGCTAGATCAGACCCAACACCCTTCTAGTCCAGCAGTCTGTTCACACAGTGTGGCCAACCAGCTACCTCTAGGACAGGGGTGGGGAACGTCAGGCCCGGGGGCCATATAAGGCCCGCGAAATCATTTGGTCTGGCCCTTCATGGGTTCTGGCAGATCTCTAGCTCAGAAGGATGCTGCCCTGCCTGAATCTCTTGGGCCCAGCTGGGGACAGCAGAGCTCAAAAGCGAGTCACTCTATGTGGCAGACATTCGGAGCCATCTCCGGTCGTGCCTCTTGGTTAAATGTTCGACCAAATATAGCAGGCTAATTTTTAAGTTGATAATTTTGTATGGCCCGCAAATGATGTTATAAATATCCAAATGGCCCTTGGCAGAAAAAAAGTTCCCCACCCCTGCTCTCGGAAGCCCACAAACAGGAAGTCTGCAACAGCAGCATCCTGCCTGTGCTCCTCAGAAACTGATTTAAAGAGGCATACTACCCCTAGTACCAGAGGAAGTAGATATCCATCATGATTAGTAGCCATTGATAGCCCAGTCATCCATTAATGTGTCCACTCCCCTTTTAAAACCTTCCAAGTTGGCGACCATGACCACATCCTGTGGCAGTGGGTTCCACACCTCAACTATATCCTGCCATAAGTACTTCTTTCTTCTCTGTCCTGAATCTTCCACCCTACAGCTTCAGTGGATGACCCTGGGTTCTACTATTATGAGAGAGGGAGAAAAGCTTCTCCACTCTCTCGACACCATGCATAATGTTATAGACCTCTATCATGTATCCCCTTATTTGCCTTGTTTCTAAGCTAAACAGCCCTCATAGGGCAGTTGCTTTAGCCTCCTGATCATTTTGGTTGCTCTCTTACATACGCTTTCAAACTTTACAATATCCTTTTTCAGGGACAATGACAAGAACTGTACACAATATTCCAAGTGTGGTCTCACCATAGATTTGTATTAGGACAGTATGATAATAGCAGTTTTATTCTCTATTCCTGCTCCAGTTATGGCCAGCATGGAATTTACCTTTTCCACAGCAGTTGCATACTGGGACAACATTTTCACTGAGCTATCTACTACCACCCCAAGATCCTGTTCATGGTCTATTGCTGCCAGCTCAGATCACATCAGTGTATATGTAAACTTGGGATTTTTTGCCCTAATATGCATCACTTTACACTTGCTCATATTGAATTTCATTTGCCTACTTCCCCCAAAGTGAACAGCTCCTTTTAGAGCTCTCCACAATCTGTTTTCGTGTTAACCACCCTAAATAATTTAGTATCATCCACAAACTTGGCCACCTCACTACTCACCTCTAACTCCAGGTTGTTTATGAACAAGTTGAAAAGCACAGGTCCCAATAGAGATCTCTGGCACAGGTCCCAATAGAGATCTCTGAGGGACTTGTCTGGAAAAGTACTGAAGTGGGTCAGTGCCTTTCAGTTGACTATGCTCTTAGAATTGACCCCTTCCTGAGAAGAAGTATGTTATTTTATTCAGTTAGTCACCTAATAAGCAGGATTCAACTTAAGTTTACTTACACAAGAGTAAGCCTTTTTATTGAAGTGCTTCAATTAAATATATATATAAATGTATGTATGTATGTATGTAGATGGATACGAAGTTTTTAAATGTTACAAAAGTTCAGCCATTATAAGTCTTAAACATATTTCATGTTACAAGCAATCTCTATCTTAAATCTCTATATTAGAGTTTCAAACCTTAAAACAGTAATAATATTTCATTTAGAAAACACAACAGTTACAGAAATCTGTAAAATGGTTAGAAGTGCCTTGTTCAGTGAATAAGATCTGATTTATCTTAATTCAAAATACTTAGAATATCATAAGAGTTAAGTAGGCATACTTTACCCAATCATGTCTTTCATGAAATCCTTCAATCCATAAGGACTGTGAAGAGATCTGTGAGTCCCCTGTCTATGTAAAGACAGGGTAGACCTCTGAGAGCCTCCATTTGTTGGAGAAATCTGAGAATCTCTGGTATATGCAAAGACCAGAGAAATCTGTGTGTGAACCCCTAGTTCATGCAAGAACTAGGAAGCTCTATGAACCTCTGACTCACGCAAGGGCTAGAGAGATCTAATGAGAACCCTCAGCCCATGCAAGGACTGAGGACATCTCAGGGCCTCCAGCCCATGCAAGGGCTGAAGAGATCTCCTTTCTCTGTCTTTCTGCCCCTCTTTTATATGTTTCCAATATCAATTACATAATATGATACGGACTCTGAGATGTCAACTTCTGTACATCCACTTCAGATGCTTACTTTCCCGGGTACTCCCATATTGTCAGACTTCAGTACCTCGTTGCATTTCAGCAATAGTAAACTTCACTCCAAACGGTGCAGAGAGTTTAAAGTTTTATTAAGAAAGTAAACGGGTTCAGGATATCTAACAAACTTAAGGTTGGAATACGGATTGGGGAAACAGTGGTCAGCTTTATAGGGAACATACAATACAATTGATTACATCAGCGGTAGGACATGAAAGGGTGCAGCAGAATTGTTTTGAATATAAAAGGATACAAGGTGACAGTAAGGAAATGTTCGCAGGTGATTGCCCTCTACTAAACCTCCTGGTGAGATGACTAGCAAGCGGCTGGGCGATCACTGGGCTCCCAGGCATTTGTTCCGCGGCGCCAGAGATCTCACCTGGATCTCTATTGAAACGCTAATGCCAGGCGATCAAAGGAAAGAGAGGGGGGGGTGGGAAGGAGACACGGGGTCTGCTTATCCGGGGCTCGACTGGACACCCTCGCTGACACATATATAGGAGTTCCTTTTCCAGTCAAGGGTGTCTGTAACACTCTCAACTAGTGTTGACATCTGCTGTTGTCATGACAATATATTGAACAGTCAGTTATTGCCTTACAAAATTAGCTACTATAGCTAAACTGTGCAAATCTAATATTTAATTTTATTAACATCTTCATATTATAAGAAAGGCAGTTAATATGAGTATACTTATAATAGTCTATCAAAACCCTGTATGTATCGATCTTAAAACCAGCATAACATTTATATAACATTCACTAAGTAGTGCTTTTGGCAATGTTCACCATTGGATGCTCCTGTTGATCAGGAGAAACCCACTAAGGTCACGCTAAAGTCTAAATGCTTTGAAGTGAATGGGGGGGCATTCCTTCTGACCACAGACTTGGCATATCCTCAAGATTTTCTAGGTACCCAAGGTTGGGTGAAAAGAAAATATATATAAGTCTTTGTATAAATCTGAAAGTATAATTTATTAGACGCACTATATAAAAGTTAAAATTATGTAATATCATTAAAATAGCACAATGGCATTTCCTGAGGTTGATAACTGTAACCACATACCAAACACGTTTCGGCCTATGGGGCCATCAGTGGTTAATTAAAACCCTTTGTTAAACCTGCACACATTTACAGAAATACATTAATGAATACAAATACAAATACAAACAGTTCAAACCCAACCAGGCATGTGTATATGTTGTAAATTCTATACCCAATTACTCAAACATCTGGTATAATAGGTTCTTGTTGTAATACTGGTTAGTATAAGTTTCTCAAATACTCTGTGAGCAGGTATCAACCCAGTAAAGCAGTTTTTAGGTTTTGTTTTTAGGTTGGGTTTTATTCCCCTCCTTTTTTTCTTCCACATCCTCAAGATTGTCAGTGTTAACTATAGAGACAGGCAGAAATGCTTCTTTGAAGGCAAAAGACGACGCAGACCTGTATTTTGAATGGAATTAAAGAGTCTTTTGCCTTTCCATAGGAAAAGGTACATCTTGCCAGCCCTTCCATACAGAGAGTGGTTCTAGTCTTTACTAGGGTGAAGTGTTCCTTGAATGGATTTCAAATAGGAAAATTCTACAAATTCATCTGTCCTATATGCTTTATGTGGCTTATAAATGAAAGCCCATAACTAGGGCTGTTGATTCGGTTCGGCCCAAACTGAAAAACAGCCGAGTTTCCCCTGATTCAGCAGTTTTTAGTTCGGGACTAACCGAACTAAAAAATGGCAGGAAACCGGGGGAGCCGAATTCAGCGAGTTCGGGGGTTCACGAATAAATTCGGCAAATTCGGGGCGTCAGTAAGCAGCATAACCGTCAGTAAGCAGCATTCTCCTCCCCCGGCCAATCGGTGGCCAAGCTGGGTCTTCTTCTGGCCAATCAGTCAGGATTGAGTACTGGAGGAATCAGCTGCTGCGCAGCCGGGCCGGGGAGAGAGAGAGAGTGAGAGAAATCCTCGTGGGGGGGGTGCTTGTGCACATTCGCTCCTTTCCGTGGCTGCAGGGGGTGCATTTTGGGGGTAGAGACCCCAAACTTTCAGCGCTTCAGATGAGCCTTCTTAAGAGACCCCCCAAGTTTTGTAAACATTGGGTCAGGGGGTCCCGAGATATGGGCTCCACCCCTTTTCCCTCCCCCCTTTTCCATTTCTGTGGCTGCAGGGGGCGCTTTTTGGGGGGTGCAGCCCCCAAACTTTCAGCATAACTTCAAACAAGCCTTCTTAAGAAACCCCCCAAGTTTTGTAAAGAGGGTTCAGTGGGGGCAGAAATATGGGCTCCCCCCTTTTCTCTTTCTGTGGCTGCAGGGGGTGCATTTTGGGGGTGCAGCCCCCAAACATTCAGCATAGCTTCAGACGAGCCTTCGTAAGAGACCCCCTAAGTTTTGTAAACATTGGGTCAGGGGGTCCCGAGATATGGGCTTTCCCCTTTTCCCTATTGGGATGAATGGATCACCTGATCCTGTATGCATCTCCAGAGCGGCAAAACCTTCCGTGCTTAAATGGAATCATATTGGATTACCCAGTCCTCCTCCCAGCCCCTCCTGATGGAACAGAAGACAGCCACAGTAAGACCCCTTTGGGGGCTTTAATCTATAATTTTTCTCCTGTGTGTGTGTGGGGGGGGAAAGCAGAGTCTGTGTGTGTGTGGGGAGGGAGCAGTTTCTGTGGGTGGGGGGGAAGCCAAAGGGGGCTTTCGCCCGTTCTGCCTGGGGTGTGTGTGCCCCCTCGAGTCTCTCTCTCCCTGGTTTGAGGGGGGGCTTCAGTTGTGTGTCCCAGGTTTTCCCTCATTCATAAGATCGGTTAGGTCTATTTGGATGCTTGCTCAAAACTGGTTTTCAAATGGTTACTTAAAGAATGCATTGCCTGGTCCCGGGTCCAATGCAAAAGGGGAAATTCCACCCCTCCTGCTCATTATGCATAGCTAGCTGCCTCTGTCCCTTTCCATGGTTTGCAAACTCCCAGGTGTTGCTTTGCATGGTTGCAAAGGTGTTGCTTTGCAGTTGTGGGTGTTGCTTTGCAGTGTTGCTTTGCAATTGTGTTGCTTTGCAAACTTCTTAGCACCTGCCCCGCCCTTGCTCTCATCAGCTGTTTGTCGGGGCTGGGAGCTTTGTGAGTGGGCGGCAAGCTCTGCTCAGAGATGCACATTAAGGGTGGGGGGACCCCTTTCGGGGCCCATATCCCAGTTCCCCCTGACCCAATCTTTACAAAACTTGGGGGGTCTTGCAAGAAGGGTCCTTTGAAGCTCCGTTGAAAGTTTGGGACCTCTACCCCCAAAAATACCCCCCCTGGAGCCACGGAAAGGCGCGGTTGTGTTTTTAATGGCTTTATTCGGCTGAATTTTTTCCCCGAACTTTGAATTCGCACTGAATTGCACGGACCCGAAGCGGGGGAGTTCGGACTTTGGCATGTCCCAAACCCAGACGGGCCGAATTCGGCCGAATCCAAACTATACCGAATTTTTTTTTTCAACTGCCCTACCCATAACAGTACAAAGCCCACCATATTAAAGACATTGGTATCCCTTCAACATGCCCCTGAATTCACAGAAGTCTGACATATGAATAAGGGACTTTTACTGACTGATCTACTGTTTTGCCGTTTTTTGTTTGTGGCAGTATTGTGTTTCATTGTTTTGACTGAATTGTTATAGTTGATGTTTTGAGTTATTATGCTATTATTATATTAATATATTATACTATATAATATTATAACATATATAAAATATATAATTTTATAATAATATAATATATACTGTATAATATATAATATAATTAATATATTTATATATTGATTAATACTATATTATATTATATTATATTGTATTATCCTTGATAATTTTGAATTTTTGAATTATAGGCTATTATTCTTGTATTGTTTATTGAGATCAATATAAAAGCCATAGTAGATGCACTTAAGACCATGGGAAGAAATGGGTTTTCAAGATTGTCTACTTCTGTGTTGAACTGTTGTCTATTGGGGCATCTACACCATTGCAACTCCCACAATCTTTATTATGGCACTTTGAGATAGCAGAAATTGATATTACTCAGCTTCATGGTCTTGTAGTCCATATATTATATCACAATCCAAAGTCCTGTGAGTGTAGAAACTCATTTAAAGAAACATCTGAACCAGCCTCTGGTGTATTGAAATGTTCTTCTTCAGTCTTACTTTGAAAACTTTTATAGCATGTTAGTCCCAGAGAAGAGAATACATAAATTGGTAATAATTTCTATTGGGCAAACTTCCAACAAAAGAGATGCAGGCCTCTGTGTAACTCGGCAAATTGCACAGACTTACATAAAAAGCTTTGCATAACAAAGTTATTTGGATAAATTATTTGGGACTGTGGTCAATACTACTGTGTAATGTGGTAAGTAGGATCCGACTATGTAATTTTTGCTTATGTGCAACAAAAATCATGTAACCGTGACTGTAATTGAAATTAACCCGGAAAAGAATCTCTGGCTAATTCTAAATCACCGTCTCCAACTGTAATGGACACCGTCTCCAACCGACTCCAACACCGTCTCCAACCGACCTAACTAACTCCAATAGATAATGGGGGAGGAGAGGACTATACCATTATATACATATATCACAGTAAATAATACCACAACAACAATGCGAGAATTCAGAAAATATATAAAAATAATTTTCTTTTTTGGATGGGAGTTAACTTATTTCTGCCAAATCACATTGTTTGGAGATCTGTTCATTAATTTATTTCTTAGGAGCCACAGTGAGTATTCATGTAAATTTTGCCCTAATTAGCATGAAGTTGGAAGTTGCTGGACGTAAATATTACCTTCTCTCAACTGCTGCCTGCCAAGTGACATATCTGTGATCACTTTCAACTAGGATGAGGTTCTATAAAAAGGAAGATTTAAATGCATATTATAAGGCCTTCTCCCTTAAATGTTTTTTAAAGCCAGCAATTATGAAGCTGAGGCAGCTGGGCTGAGAGAAAGCAGGAGCCAGAGCTTCTAGAGAGTTGTTGCTAAGTGAGGAGGGCTGGTGTGACTGAGGTGAATTGCTGGCCCGACCCTCTTCTGTTGGCAGTTGAGGGGTGGGACTGAGAGCCATTCATTAAGAAGGTGAGCTGAAGGGTGAGAGGCTCTTGCTCTGGGGCTCTTAGTCTGAGGGTCTGGCCCGGGGGCCTGTAAGGAGCTGACAAGTTTCTACATTTTATACGCGTTGAATGTTTTTGCGTCTTTAAGCAAGGAGTCTTCAGAAGCCGTTTGTCAGGGGAGCTATCAGGGAAGTGCAGGAAAGAAACTGAACAACTTCAGCAATGGATCACAGCAGTGTGGCCAGTGAGAGAACTGAGGCAGTAACATTCAATGCCTATGGCATGTTTGTATTTTTACCTGAGGGTAACAATAATTACACTTGCAGCAAGTTGGTAGTCCTGCTGGAGGAGAAGATACAGGGACTTGAGGGACGCTTGTCCACACTACATTTTATAAAGGAAGGTAAAGAATTCATGGACAGAACACATGAAGCACTCTTTAGGGGGCAACAGGAGAAGAAGAGTAAGGAATCTCAATTAATGGAGGTGCAACCAACACAGGAGGAGGGTGCATGGAAGAATGTGACCCACAGGAGCAGAAAAATGAGGAGTCATTCTGATTCTCTGTTGCTCAGCAATCAGTTCCAGGATCTCCCCATAGATTCTGGAACAAGGGCTACCCCCCCCAAAAAAAAACTTGAAATAAATTTCTCAGGCTCCTACAAATGAGAGGACTCGAGCTTCTGCTCTCTAATTTAGTAAGAGGCGTTTTGTGGTAATTGGGGATTCCCTACTGAGATGGGTAGAGTCTAAAGTGTGCTGACCGGACTTTTCATCTCAAGAGGTCGGCTGTCTACCAGGTGCATGCACCCAGGATGTGACAGAAAGGGTAGGAAGACTCATCAGTCCCACAGATTATTACCCCGTCTTGCTCATTCATGTGGGAACAAATGATATTGCCCGACACAGCCCAGAACATATTAAAAGAGTCTATGCGGCTCTGGGTAAGAAGGTGAAGGACCTGGGGATGCAGGTTGTGTTTTTGTCAGTTCTGCCTGTCAAAGGTTGTGGCTTAGGAAGGGTAAGAAGTTGTTAAGGAAGGAAGGAAGCGACCATAACAAGTGTGGGAAAATCCAATTTCCTATAATTAACAGTAATGTTGCAATCAACCATGTGGGAGGAAGGAAGCAGACCGGCAGCCATTTCTGACAAGTCTAAAAAGGTCAGTACATTTAAAATTCTCCTGGGGAGGCATTTTTGGAGGTAGAGCCCTCATATTCACAGCGTAGCTAGAAGGGACTCTCCTTGCACAACCCCTGACACTGGGTTAAGATTGGGTCAAAGGGTCCGATTTCATGGGTCCGGAAGGGGCTGCCTCCCTCCTCCATAGACAATCATTGCAAAACTTTGACACACACACACCCAGGACCCAGGAAAAGCCAAATAATTATTCGCCTTTTTCCGGAATTGCCTATTTGGCTTCAACTTTCTCCCCAGGTTTGTGCATTCGGTAAACCTGAACCTGAAATTTACCGAAATTGCCAATTTCGGGTTTATTTTTGGTTCGGGTTTATCAATATGCACACACCTACTGAGAGGTGATATGATAACCATCTTCAAGTAGTTGAAGGGTTGTCATATAGAGGATGGTGCTGAGTTGTTTTCTGTTGCCGCAGAAGGTCGGACCATTACCAGTGGGTTGAAATTAAATCAAAAGAGTTTCCGTCTAGACATTAAGAAGAATTTTCTAACAGTTCAAGCGGTTCCTCAGTGGAACAGGCTCTCTCAGGAGGTGGTGAGCTCTCCTTCCCTGGAGGTTTTTAAGCAGAGGTTAGATGGCCATCTGTCAGCAATGCTGATTCTATGAACTTGGGCAGTTCATGGAAGGGGGGCATCTTGGCCATCTTCTGGGCATGGAGTAGGGGTCACTGGGGGAGGGAGAGGTAGTTAGTTGTGAATTTCCTGCATTGTGCAGGGGGTTGGACTAGATGACCCTGGTGGTCTCTTTCAACTGTATGAGTCTATGATTCTCTTCTATGAATCTATGATTCCCAGGATATGTGATGTATAGATTATTTTTCAGAATGATCATATCCAAGCTGTACCAGTCTAAAGCTAAAAGTAAATATACCCTAAGCGATGTTTTTATTGTTGGTACTGATGTGTTGCAACATTTGAATAAGCAATTTTATATGTGATGTGTGTGTTCCCTCTTTCACTCACACTGTGGTCTTCGACGTGATGCTATTTAGATAAGACTAATCATAGAGAAAGACAGGACGTTGAAAGAACTTTGCAACCCCGGTGTTTTTGGAGAGCAGATCTTTTCTAGGCTGCTGTCATTCCTCCCTCCCCCTTCCCATTTTCACATTTGAATTCTGCATGGCCATGAAGATGTTTGCTCTGTGACAGACCAGACCAACTTCTTGTCCAATCATCATGGACAGCTGTAGCCTTCAACAATGGGAAGTATTGTTAGGTCAGTTTTAAAGTAGGTCCTTAAAGTTTATGTGATTATGCAAATGTTGCTGTAAACTACTAAAGGCTCTCTGAGGCTCTTCACAAATGAGTGCATTGTCACATTTCATTATTCATTGTCACATTATTCATTGTCACATTTCATTATTTCATTGTCACATTTTAGTCCTGCTGGTTTGGTGGTATCATTTTATCAGAAATGGATCATATCAAGACCATTCATTGCCAGCATCACCCTGAAGTCTTCCTTGAGCAAACTGACCCTGACTATGAACAAGGATTTTTCCTAATCCACTATGTTAGTTCTGACAAAGTTCGGGGGAAGTCACTAGAGGCAGATGTAACGATATGTTTGAATCCCCTGCTGAAATTGACTCAGCCATTTCTTGCTCCTGAGGAAGCATAAGAGGTTTCATTTAAATCAACCATCCACACAACTTTTTCATACTCTCTTGGAAAGGGGGGAGAGAGATAATTTCATAGCAGAGGGATTTCTTTGAAAATTACTTTTAAACCATTGCCAATTTTTGATCACAAATAGCAGCTGATATGGTATCAAGGGGAAAATGGCAAGTACTGTATTGATGGCATTAGTCCTATAGATTGGGCTCTGCTGCTGCAGTGCAACCAAATATCTGAGCATCAATGGCTAAAATGGAATTAGAAGCATTCGTGGAAAATAAGTCCAGCAATGGCTAAAAGTTAGCTCCATATTCAGGGTCAGAGTATCTCTGAATACCCGTAGCTGGGGAACAACTATAGGGGAAGGCTTTGGCCTTTGTACTCCTGCCTGTGGACCTTAAATGCCACTGCTCAGCTATTATTGGGAGCACATTATTACTCCCATTGAGGTCCTCAGGGCAAAGCGGTCCTGCAAGGAAGTGGAGGGAAGGAGAATAAAACACATACAACAAAAATAGGTTAACAAAGGCCACAGCTTTATTGATTACAGCAGCTGGAACATGGGTGAGGCATAGGGCATGGATCCAGACATCAGGTGACCACCCTGTCAGCTGATGAAACGATCCCCAAACCGGAGTGGCAAACTAGTGGTTCCATTTGGGCAAACACCTCTAAGTGGTCCCTTCACCACCTGGGAAAAGAGCCACACGACAGCCCCCGAGCTGGGCATCTGCAGTGATAACCCCAAGACCCCTAATTGGGGTCCCCAAAAGGGGGAAGGCAGGCACGCAGGCTCATCTTCCCCAAACTGAATCCATTCCAATGCCAAAAACTGCCCAGCTGTGATGAAAGAAAACACAGCAAACCATTAAAACAGAGGGAGGGAGGGCGGATCTGTCTATGCCGGTGAACAGGCCGAGTGGTTGGGCGAGCCGGCCTTAAATAGGCAAAGTAGCCGAACCGGTGCAGGATAACCGGCATCATCCCCCTCTGGTGCCTGGCCCGCTCAGCAGCCTGCCCCTCGAGCAGCAATTGGCTGCAAGTCGAAGGGGGCAGGCAGGAACTACCCAGCCACGCTGTGGGCACGGAAACAGCTGAGGCTGCCCACCCAGAAATGGCTCCGCTTCAGAGCAGGGCTGCAGCCCGAGTGGCCGCAATGGATGGTTCCAGTAAACCCACAGCCACGTGCTTTCTGCTGTCACACCACTGGGCTCAATTTAAAGTATTGGCTATCACACACAAAGCACTTCAGGGCCTTGGACCCTGATATCTGCGAGGCCATCTCTCCCCATACATTCCACCATGCTAGCTTCACTCATCTGAACAGGGCCTTCTGCAGGTATCAGCCTGCAAATGGGCAAAATCAACAAATGCCCGTACGTGTGCCTTCTCTGTTGTGGCTCCCACTTTCTGAAACGGCCTGCCTGAGGAGGTCAGGAAGGCTCCCACCCTCCTGGCTTTCCACAAACTATGAAAAACTGAGTCCAGTAGCACCTTAAAGACTAACAAAAATATTTTCTGGCAGGGTATGAGCTTTCGTGAGCCACTGCCAGAAAATATTTTTGTTAGTCTTTAAGGTGCTACTGGACTCTTGCTCTTTTCTACTACTGCAGACAGACTCACACGGCGACCCACTGTGAATTATGAAAAACTGAATTGTTCAAGAGGGCTTTTCTACACAGGCAATAGGATAGCACTATACAAAATGATTCACAAAGTTACTTGGCCAAATTATTAGGGACTGGGGTCTATACAACTGTGTATATTTTGTTGTAAATCCTACTGTGTAATCTTGCATCGTTTGATGATTCATGCTAACTCTTATGCTTTGCTTCAATTATGTTTTTTAGATTTCTGGTTGGTTCTATAACCCAAATTCGACTTCATTGTTTATTGAATGCCCCATCCTGTTGATTGCATTGACTCACTATGTATAATCTGCCTTGAGTCCCAGTGAGAAAGGTGGACTATAAATAATGTTAATAATTTTATGTTATTTTAATGTTAATGTTTTGTATGGTGGATTGTGATGGCCTTCGGCCACAGACAATAAACTTTATCACTCAAGGAGTACAAAAATGGCTAAGCCTAGAGTCCTAAAAGGTGTAATATAATCATATATGAGTTGAGTTGAAATAATGTAAATAAATAATAAATAAAAACTTAGGAAGGGAAAGACGAATACTCCGAATTAATGACTGGCTGCGTAGGTGGTGTCATCAAGAAAGGTTTGGCTTTCTGGACCATGGCTTACGCTTTCGAGAAGAAGCTCTTCTGTCGGGGGATGGTTTACATCTCACGAGGGTAGGAAAAAATGTGTTTAGTGAGAGCCTTGCCAACCTGATCAGGAGGGCTTTAAACTAAATCTTATGGGGGAGCGAGACAACAACTTAGAGCCTTGTATGCTGACAATACCTGGAGACGAGAACAATAAAGATTTGCAGGGAGTGGCGTGAATGCAAGGAAACATAAACTCACAGGTAAGTACAGAAACGAAAACCACAGGGCACATAAACCATGGATTCCGATGTCTGTACACTAATGCGCAGAGTATTGGAAACAAGCAGGAAGAACTCGAAGCCCTAATACAGGAAGGGGATTTTGACCTAATAGGCATTTCTGAAACTTGGTGGGATGTCACTCATGATTGGAATATTAAGATTGAGGGGTACAACTTGTTTAAAAGGGATAGAGTGATAAGGAAGAGGGGAGGAGTAGCACTGTATGTCAAAGATGTGTACACTTGTGAAGAAGTACATGAATCTGAGCATGGTAGTGCAGTCGAGACTCTATGGGTAAACATAAAAGGAATAAGAAATAATCATGATATTCTGGTGGGGGTCTGCTATTGACCGCCAAACCAGGCAGAGGACTTGGATGGGACGCTCCTAGACCAGATCACAAAGTTCTCAAAGAGAAGGTCATGGGAGATTTTAATTACCCGGATATCTGTTGGAAGTCCAACGCTGCTAAAAATGCAAGATCCAATAAATTCCTGACTTATCTTGCTGACAACTTCCTATTCCAGAAGGTGGACAGGGAAAAAAGGGGGTCTGGTATCTTAGACTTGATTCTCACCAACAGGGAAGAACTGGTCGCTGAGGTTAAAGTCGTAGGCACCCTGGGTAGTAGTGACCACGTACTCTTGGAATTTACAATCATGGGAAAAAGAAAACCTGTACGTAGTCAGACATATAGGATGGACTTTAAAAGAGCAAAGTTTAACAAACTTAATCTTACGCTAGGTAGAATCCCATGGTCAGAAATACTTAAGGAGAAGGGAGTTCAAGAAGGGTGGGAGTTTCTTAAAAATGAAATACTGAAGGCGCAATCCCAAACCATTCCTATGAGAAGGAAAAACGTAAGGAGCCTAAAGAGGCCAGGGTGGCTCCATAAATAGCTTTTTAAAGATTTGAGAAATAAAAAAGACTCATTTAGGAAGTGGAAGGAGGGCCTTATAACCAAAGAGGAATATAAACAAATCATTAGTGCTTGTAGAGAGAGTGTTAGGAAAGCTAAAGCTCAGTATGAGCTTAGGCTAGCGAGAGATGCTAAATGCAACAAAAAAGGGTTCTTTTCCTATGTACAGAGTAGGAGTAAGCACAAGGACAAGATAAGCCCATTGCATGGACCGGAAAGTGAAATTGTAACAGGAGATGAAGAGAGGGCAGAACTCCTCAATTCCTACTTTTCCTCAGTTTTTTCTTGTGAGGGAAGTGGTGCTCAACATGGCATAAACAGAACATGTGATGAGGGAAGGGATTTGCAGCCTAGAATTGGCATTGGGATAGTGCACAAACACCTGGTTTATTTAAATGAAACAAAATCCTCTGGGCCAGATGAATTGCACCCAAGGGTACTCAGAGAACTTGCAGATGTAATTCTGAACCTCTGTCCATTATTTTTGAAAAGTCTTGGCAAACAGGTGAGGTACCAGAAGATTGGAGGCGGGCAAATGTTGTCCCCATCTTCAAGAAGGGGAAAAAGGAGGATCTGGGTAACTACCGACCCATCAGCTTGACTTCTATACCAGGAAAAGTGTTCGAACAAATCATCAGACAGTCAGTCCTTGAGCATTTAGAAAGGATGGATCTGATCACTAAGAGCCAGTACGAGTTTCTCAAGAACAAGTCATGTCAGACTAATCTTATCTCCTTTTTTAAGAAAGTTACTACCTTGCTGGATCAGGGGAATGCTGTAGACATAGTTTATCTAGATTTCAGTAAGGCTTTTGATAAGGTTCCACATAGTATTCTTGTTGACAAATTGGGAAAAGGTGGTTTAGATCCTATTATTGTTAGGTGGATCCACAACTGGTTGACAGATTGTACCCAAAGAGTGCTAGTTAATGGTTCTTCATCCACTTGGAAAGAAGTGACTAGTGGAGTTCCTCAGGGATCTGTGCTGGGACCTGTGTTGTTCAACATCTTTATAAATGATTTGGATGAAGGAATAGAGGGGATGCTTATTAAATTTGTAGATGATAGTAAATTGGGAGGGGTAGCAAATACGGTAGAAGACAGAGCCAAGATGCAGGATGATCTTTTTATTTATTTATTTATTTATTTATTTATTTTAATTTATAAAATGATTACAGAGGGGGGGAAAGGGTGGGGAAATATACATGTAAATAAGTACACTGATATACATTTTTAATATATCTACTACAACCACCTTATAAGGTAAAAAAATGAAGAAAGGAAAAATAGTATTATCTGCATGTCATCATATTGATAACTATCATTCACTGCCCCTGTTTGTAACATCTTCCATGTTTTTAGATGCAGGATGATCTTGACAGGCTGTAGAAGTGGGCTAGAACTAATAAAATGCACTTCAACAAAGACAAATGTAAAGTTCTGCATTTAGGTAGGAAAAATCAAATGCTGACTGAGCAGTGGTGTGTGTGAAAAGGATCTTGGGGTCTTAGTAGACCAAACACTGAACATGAGTCAGCAGTGTGATGCGGTAGCTAAAAAGGCAAATGCAGTCTTTGGCTGCATCAACAGAAGTATAGTGTCCAGATCACGCAAAGTGGTGGTATCGCTTTGCTCTGCTCTGGTTAGACCTCAACTAGAGTACTGTGTTCAGTTTTGGGCACCACAATTTTAAAAAAGATGTAGACAAGCTGGAACGTGTCCAGAGGAGGGCAACAAAGATGGTGAGGGGTCTGGAGACCAAGTCCTATGAGGAAAGGTTGAAGGAGCTGGGTATGTTTAGCCTGAAGAAGAGAAGACTGAGAGGGGATATGATAACCATGTTCAAGTACTTGAGGGGCTGTCATATTGAGGAGGCTTCCGAGTTGTTTTCTGTTGCCCCAGAAGGTTGGACCAGAACCAAAGGGTTGAAATTAAATCAAAAGAGTTTCCGTCTAGACATTAGGAAGAATTTTCTAACAGAGCGGTTCCTCAGTGGAACAGGCTTCCTCGGGAGGTGGTAAGCTCTCCTTCCCTGGAGGTTTTTAAGAAGGGGTTAGATAGCCATCTGTCAGCAATGCTGATTCTGTGACCTTAGGCAGATGATGTGAGGGAGGGCATCTTGGCCATCTTCTGGTCACTAGGTGTGGGGGGAGGTAGTTGTGAGTTTCCTGCATTGTGCAGGGGGTTGGACTTGATGACCCTGGTGGTCCCTTCCAACTCTATGATTCTATGAAAACCAGCTTGGCCACTGTGGGAAACAGGATGCTGACTAGAGTAATCATGAGTCTGGGCTTTTCTTAAGTTCTTATGTGCTCTGTACATTGGTAAATGGCTCTGCCCTGGATGGCCCAGGCTAGCCTGATCTTGTCAGATCTTCTTTTTATCTTCTCTCTCTCTATACCACCTTGAATTTTATTGTATTAATAGGCCTCTTATTACTGCTTTACCTGCATCCCATACAATATCATCCAGTGTCCCTTTATCAGTATTTTCTAAAAAATAGTTTTGTATGTCTATTTTCAACTTATCCACAATTTTCTTATTTTTAAGTAAATATTCATTAACAACCCAAGGTTTATTTTTTTTTATTCCCATATTGATCTTTATTAATAACGCATTATGATCAGAAAACACCTTGGGTAAAATTTCAGGACCATCTGATAAACTTATAATATCTTTAGACAGCCAAAACATATCAATTCTTGAGTGAGAACCGTGTCTCAATGAATAAAAAGTATATCTTTTTTGTTACCATTCATTAATCTCCATAAATCAAACATTTCCCATTGTTCTGTTGTATGATTAAAAATACCAGGTAGTTTATCCTCTGATTTACCCTTTTTCTTCTTTGTTGATCTATCCAGTCTTGGTTCTATTTCACCATTAAAATCTCCCATCCAAATCATTTTTTCATTAGCAAATTCTGCTAATATCGATGTTAAATTAGTGTAAAACGACTTCTGATTTATATTGGGTGCATATATACCCACTGAGAGTATTTTCTGAAAACCACATGTAATTTCCACCATCAAGATCCTCCCATCTACATCCTTATACCGAACCTTAGGTTCTAAAACTAAAGGAACATACATAGCTATACTGTTAGTTTTTTTCTTTTCATTACATGTGGTAAATAATTTGCCCATTTTTTTTGCTCCAGTCTTTTAACATCTTTTGATAACATATGCGTCTCCTGTAGACAAAAAATGCTAGCTTTAGATTTTTGTAGATGATAAAATACTTTCCCCCTCTTATTTGGAGAATTCAAACCATTAACATTCCATGATACTATTTGAAGCATTTTATTATTAATATAAACCCCTATTTAATTTTTTAAAATGTTTTTCTTTCCCCCCTTAAACCTCCTCATTATCATTCTCTCCCCTCCCCCCTTTTCCCATTTTATTTCCCTTTTTTAGTTCAGCCAACTTCTCCCTCATCTGACGATGATGCCCCCCCAGTTGCTTCTTCTGCCTTTTCTTCTTCAGTACGATCCTTCCCATCGATTTCTTTCGAAGGTTGACATGGTGGTTTGCGTAGTTCCCCTTCGTATCTTCTCAAAAATTGTTCAGCTTTAACAGTATCTGTAATCCTGAATCTTTTGGCTTTGAAGATAAAAGAGACTCCTTGAGGGTATTCCCATCTGTGTTGTATTCCATTATATTTCAGTCTTTCCACAAATTCGGCAAAAAAAATTCTTTTCCTCAGAAGTCTTCCAGGGATTTCCTTCATTAGCCTCACTGGGTTCCCATCTATTGTCAGTGGATTGTTGAAATGTTTGTTCAAAATTAGGTCCCGGTGACTTCTTGAGAAAAACTGAATTAAACAGTCCCTTGGAACTTTGTTTTTTGTTGCATAAGCAGAGTTTAGTCTATAAGCTGTTATTATCATACCTTCCACTACAGCATCATCTTCCTGGAGAAAATCAGCCAGCAACATTTTCAAATACTTTTTCAAATCTGGACCCTCCAGTTTTTCTCTAAGTCCACGTAAACGAATCCAACTTTCTTTTATCTTCAGTTCCAACATTGCAGTCTGGGCGTCACGCCATTCTTCACGTTCTTGGCAGGCTTCCATTGATAATTCAAGAGCATCAACCCTTTTTCTGGTTTCTTTATTATCCTTTGATTGTTTTTGAACCTTTGCATCAAGTTTATCTTGTTTTAGTGTCAGAGATGAGATAGATTCTTGAAGTGCAGTAATAGCCACTGCATTTTGATTTAGCCCTTGTTTGACAGATTCTATCTCTTGCTTCATTGAAACCACTTCTTACTTAACTTCTGCCACCTCTTGCTTAACTGATGTCACCTCCTGAAGTGTTTTAGTCAAGAGATCTTGTAAGGAGTTGAGACTGGCATCAGGTTTTTTAGCCATCTTAACAGTTAATGTTGACCCTGTTACAGGAGAAGTGTCTGGTGAAACTGCTTGACTAGAGACAGAAGCTCTTCTTTTAAGCTGTAGAGATTGTTGGATCTGTAGCTGTTTAGTCTCTTTAATTAGTGCTTTAGGATGTTTTTCTGTGTCCTTCTTGGTTTTGTCTTCTTTATCTCCCATGGAAAGGCTTGAAATGGCTACTATTGTAATCCCGGGAAAATGGGGGGGGGTGAGATTTACTTTTTAAAACATCAGTTCAGAACATTTCTCAGTGGAACTTCAAACTGCAAGAATCAGTACTGGAGAAGCATAGCACAGTATAATGTCATTCAGTTTTCAGTCCTGCTCAGATGTTTCTCAAGCTTTAAATGGCACAGCTGGAATTTTAAGTGTGCAACAATTTGGCAAAAAGCCAAGTTCCTTTATATAGACTTAGTGAGTATAGAAGACAGACTCCAAAATGCTTCTCTTTGTTCTAAAAAAAACCTGTTAGACACCCCAGTGAGTTAGTTGTTGGAATAAATGTAAGAAAAACCTTGTTTTTGCATTCCTGTGCTGTTCTTTTGCACCGTCCTCCCAGGCTCTTGTGGTTTCAATGGCGCCGGCTCTTCCGCTATCCCTCCCGAATGCTCGCCGCCGCTTGTGAAGCAGCGGGCGCATCAAGGTCGGGACGCGAGCCGGCAGCCTTGTCAGCTTCCCCTCTACTTCAAGGGGAGCCACGTAGATGTTGGTGGGGGCAAATTCCCCCCCTCTCCGCTTTTAAGCTTGGAGCGCGGACCTTGCGCTGCCGCGGCGCTCGGCATGAAAGCCTTGAAAGCCCCTTGCTGTGGTTTCCGTAAGTCGCCTGCAGCTTGGCATCACTTTACACACACACACAAACATACACAGTAAATGAACAGAATTGTTTTGCTCTGCCCCAAAGTGCCTTTATCCAAGAATACAGGGATGCAGGGTTTTGACTTTGTTTTCAGTAGCAGTACTGCTTGACACAACTGAATAAGCTCTGCATCAGGTCCTGCTTTTCCTTGCCACTCCTCAATCAAGTTGTCATGTCAGCTGAAGGTGTATATGGCAAAGGCAGCTGTTGTGCAGGAACCTGGGGTGGGGGATCAGACTCCAGTTAGGGTTGACCTACACCTATCGCATGACCCATGTCACACCATGTAGTGAAAACTGTAATGATGTAGGGATTCAGAGAGACCACCACAAAGTTATGGCTATGTTCCAGGATGGCAAAAGGAAATGTGTCTTTACCCAATTAGTGATTCGGATGTGGAACTGGCTGCCAGAGGATGTAGCGATGGCCACAGGCATCGATGACTTTAAAAGGGGATTAAACAGATTCATGGAGGAGGGGTCTATCAGTGGCTACTAGTCACGCTGACTTAAGGGAACCTCCACATTCGGAGGCAGTAAACCTTTGAATACCAGTGCTAGGAGGCAACTTCAGGGGAAGGCCTTGGCCTCTATGCTCTGTTTGTCCTCCAGAATAACTAGTTGGCCACTGTGTGAACAGAATGCTGAACTAGATGGACTACTGGTGTGAACCAGCGAGGTTTTTCTGATGTTCTTATGTATAAAGCAGTTGTGACTGTATTACTTCCAGATGTAATGCTCCTGCTATGAGAATTTGTAGCAAGACAAATTTAGTTGTAGAGTAGAGCCTGAGAAATACATCAATTTCACTTTGAGAGGAATAGAAAACAGATTATTTTTCCCCTTGATGGACAGATATATGAGAATCTCAGATATAAACAAGACACCCAATTTGTTGTTCTAAGTTTATTTTTTAAATGGATAAGGTGCCTCAGGCAAAAATGTAGGGCACAGGTGTTTGGGGGTCTTTGGTTTGCAGAATACTGTTTATGGGAGGGACCCAAACACATATGAAGTGTGCAGCTTTGGTGCAGCACCAGCTAGCAACAACTGTGATGGAAACAGGTGTCTTTGAGGCTGAGAAGCAGCAAGTGCTTCTGTATCGTCATTTTCATTCATTAAAGAGGCTGCAATGATGGCTTTAAAAAAGATGAAATGACAGAAATGTTTCAAACTTAAGCCATTTTCATGAAGTGGGACCAACTGCAAGAAAACTAGGATGGCTAATTAAACATTGTTTCATTATGATAAGCATTAAAGCAAATGTAATGTTAAATTTGTAAATATATTTTGTCTGTAAAGTACTAGTTTTGGGGTATTTATAACCCTCTTTTGTAGGAAATTAAGTAAATAAATGAATTAAAGAAAGAATACCGGGAGTTATAGAGAAGGGACCTTGAACTTTGGATACACTTAGTTATATCTAAGTACCAGATGCCTGGCTGGAAAGTCTGTAGATAGTTATTCAAGTAGCTGTGGGGCCCAGAGTGGAGGTTCACAGGAGGAATGGGGTCACTATGTAGTACACAGATTTGGTCCAGCATGTTCTCCTCAATCCATAGAATCATAGAGTTGGAAGGAGGCATAGAGGCCATCTAGTCCAACCCCCTGCTCAATGCAGTATCTGCCTAAAGCATCCCTAAGAAGTGTTTGTCCAGCTGCTGCTTGAAGACTGCCAGGGAGGGGGGAGCCTTACCACCACCTCCCTATAGCCAGCTGATTCCACTGCTGAACTACTCATACTGTAAAAATTTCCCCTAATATCCAGTTGCCACCTTTCCACCTGTAATTTAAATCCATTATTTATATGTTTTTTATTTAATTTTTTCCAACATATTATAAAACACACAACAAATAACATACAAACCACACAACACAACAATTCTACCTGTCAATACAACTCTTGGACAAGTTACTATTTGTGAATAGCTGGAATGGGATTATAATCCTTCTAGCCTAGAGTAATATAAAACTATTAAATGCTTATAAAACATAATATTGATTAGTTAAGACTACATTAGCCTGCTATATATATATACCTATATATTTTACTTTACTAAAAGACCTGCACTTTCATATCAAAGAATAGTTAATAAGGTTGGGCTCACTTTAGTGATATTAAAAGTTTGCTTGTATAAAATTTAAAAAGCAAAAATAGAAAGAAAATAAAAATAATAAAATGCTTTAGTATATCATAACCTCATATAGTTATCCCATTAATATACCGTTATTCTATATAATAGGAAAAGTTGAGGGAAGCAGGAAAAGAGGTAGACTCAACACAAGACTATTCTTGCTGCAGTAATCATGTATCTGAACATTTCTGATTGGTTTTTTTTTTTTCAATCTCTGGTGGTAAAATTCCTAAGAGCAGAGTTTTTGGGTCCAGCAAAAAGTTCAACATTTTTTATTTTCTTATTTTTATACAGGACCACCAACAATGGAAGAAAGTTCCTTCTTTTCCAGCATCTTCCATCTGTATTTTTTACTTATTTTACTGATATCTTTGGTTGTAATATACCAACATTTTATACCAGTTTTCTCTTAGGCTCTGGCTAGCAGTGAATGTAATTGCTTTTAGCCACAAGTCTTCCCAATCTTTTAATTCAATTTCTTGACCAAAATTTTGCATCCATTTTATCATACACTGTTTGATTTGTTCCATCTCTGTATCATATTTTAATAAAAGTTTATAATGTTTTCCCAACAGGTGATCAGTATCTTTTTTGATTAGTTCAAATTCTTTTATCCAATCTGTAATCCAAGTTAGGCCTGCAGCCTGATAGTACAGTCTCAAATTCGGGACTGCAAGTCCGCCTTTTTATTGTCCTGAAGAATTTTTAATCTAATCCTTGGCTTCTTCTTGTTCCAAATAAATTTGTTAATTTGGCTTTGCCATTTCGTCCTTTTCCTCTTTTGTCATTTTAATCGCCATGATTTTAGTTTTAAACTTGTTGATTTTATAACCAGAAAAGTTGCCATATTCTTCTATTTGATAAATCAAATGGTTGTTCCGAGTGTTGTGGGTCTTTAATTATCATAACGACATCATCTGCATAGCATCTTAATTTGAATTCCTCCCCTTCTGTCACCAGTTCAGTAATTTTGGAGTCTTTCCTGACTTTGTTGAAACTTCCAGCACAGTGTTGAACAATAAAGGTGAAAGAGGGCATCCTTGTCTTGTTCCTTTGTTGATTTGGAATCCATTTGTTAGTTTCCCATTTCCTAATAATTTTGCACTTTGTTCCTTGTATATACTCTTAATCCAGCTCATACATCTGCATCCTAGATTGATCTGTTCTAGAACCTCTATCAAAAACGTCCACTGGATATTATCGAAGGCTTTTTCTGCATCAAGAAAAATAAGAGCTGTTTTCTGTTTTTTAAATTTTTTGAAATACACGACGGCATTTAATACTAGTCTTATATTGTCTTTCATTTGTCTTTTGGAATCCTGTTTGGTCCTGGTGGATTATTTTCTTGATTTTCTTTTTCGATCTTTCTGTAATGATAGAAGTAAAAATGTTTGTAATCCACATTGAACAACGAAATTGGTCTATATGACTGGGGGAGTAAAGAGTCATTACCTTCCTTGTATATCAAAGAAATATATGATTCTTGCCAAGATTGGGGAAAGCCAGATGCATCCACAATTTCATTCATTACCTTTTGTAGATTAACCCCAATCATTTCTTCAAAACATTTATAATATCTTGCTGTTAGGCAAGCTGGTCCTGGGACCTTATGTCAGGCTGCTATCTCGGTTTCAGTATTGTTTCTGTGTCTGTACTGTACTGTCTAGCCTCAAGGTCGACCACACATACCAAGGCCTGGGAATGCTGCTCCTGGGAAAGTGTACTCTGTTTATGTGTGCTGATGCTGTATAATCTCCCGCCATTTACTGCCTTATATTATCGTCCAGCTAGTGAGACTCTCATAGCTGCCATAGTCCCCTGTATGCACTGTATTGCCTTTTTGACCAGTAAAAGCCATCTGCTTGGACTCTATATGACTCTGTGGTGATTTCTGGTTCGAAGGGTCAGGAGCTTACACCTTATCTAATTTGAGTCTTGCTATTGCTTGAGCAATTTCCATCATTGTTATATTTTGATTTACAAATTCCATAGCATCTTCTGAAAAGGATGGTATCCGTGCTTCTTTTATATAAATCTGTACTCCTTCTGTGTCGCTTGCTTTTATTGGTTGTAAGCAAACGGGTTGCCAATCTCCCGGACTGGTCATGGCAACCCCAACAGATACGTGTCACCACCATTCCAGATGTGACAGCCAGCCCGAGTCACCACTGAAAGGGCTCCTATCCCATCCCACGAAACAGGAAGCCAAGGAACCATGGCCAGGTCAACCCCTCATGTGAAACAGAGGGAATCCATTTTCCTGTGATCCCGTTCAAGTTCCAAGCAGAAGCCATTTTTCAAGGATTTACCAGGCATGCAGTCAGCGCTGACGCACCTCCCCAGCAACATCTGCATGATTGATGGCCCATCGGAAAACATTGAGTTAGCAATACGAAGCGACCCACCCCGGACTCTGTTTCTTGTGAGGCATTGTTCCAGCTTGTTAACCTCATCAACGACCGACTCCCGGTTCTCCCGGAATTGCGCAAATCAGTAGGAGTAGAATAGCACGTATCAATTGCCCTTTTGCCCCACCCCGGCAGCTGACCATTAGGGTTATTGTCACCTTTTGTTTTACAACGGGAACCACAAAGGGGTAATCTCATTACTCCGCCCCCAGGAAAAGGTATAACTGGGGTCTCCTTAGTCCATACACTACCTTAGGTCTTCCCCTTGCATACTTGCTGTTACTCTGTTGGTCTGGGTAGCAATGCCAAACCACCCAGCTCTCCAGCCTTGCTGGTTAAGCCACGGGGAGTCCCCACCCCACCCCTTCCCCCTCCTTTAGCCACATGTGAAAGCTCTAGCCCTGCGGCAAACCCATAAACAGATTTCAGCAGACGGCAAATCCACGAAAGCAGTTTTATTGGTTAGAATCGCAGGTTTCAGAAGCCATATTCACAAGGACACTAGTAAGGGGCAAAGGCAAGGTACACAGCATATATGGAAGATCAAAAGGAGATAACTGGTAACCCAGGAAACCCCCCTCCCAGAGGCAGGAAGGAGTACTTGGCGATTCCCACAGTATGGGAATCTATGAAGACTAAACATGGGGCATAGACTGGCCTTGGACAGAACAGCACAACAGCACCTGGAAGCAGCACAATTGCACTACCGCATACCATCCCCATGGCCTGCTCCTGACATTCTGCCCCCCTAAAGACCCCCCCTCACCCTCCCACCGTGGGTTTGTGAGGGTAGGCGGCATAGAATTCTTGTACTAAGCGGGGGCGGAGACATCACAGGTGAACTCCCATTCATCCTGGGCAGGACTAAAATGTTTCCAGCGGACCAGGTACTGAAGAGTACCGTAGCAAATGTGAGAATCCAGTATTTTAGCAACTTCAAAATGCTCCTTCCCCCCCCCACACCATTTCAGGCACTTTGGGTTGTGGTTCAGGATGCCATTTTTGGGAAGGAACATACAGTTTTAAAAGACTGACATGGAACACAGGATGAATTCTGTGTAAGGACTTGGGCAAGGAGAGTTCCACAGCCACTGGATTAATAATCCGGGAAATGGGGAATGGACCCACATACTTGGCACTGAGTTTATCACACAGGTGGGTGGATCGTAGGTTCTTGGTGGACAGATAGACAAGATCCCCCACTTTGCATTCCATACTGGGAGAGCGATGTTTGTCAGCCTGAGCCTTGTAACGCCATTTGGCTCTCTCTAGGTTTTTAACCAGCCATGGCCAGGTTGTTTGAATTGAACATACCCATCCGGCCACATCAGCTCCCCCCTCCTCCTCAGAAACATCAATATGACCAGCGGGGCCAAACTCTTTACCATGGACAACCTGGAAAAAGCTGAATCCCGTGGACTGGTGAACCGCATTATTATAAGCATACTCAGCAAAAGGCAACAGGTCTACCCAATCATCTTGATGGTAATTAATGTAACAGCGTAAATAGCATTCCGACACCGCATTCACTTGTTCAGTTTGACCGTCCATTTGGGGATGGAAGGCACTAGACAGTCCTTGTTCTACTCTGACCAATTTGAGAAAAGTCTTCCAGAATTTGGCCACAAAAATTGACCCCCTTTCCTCACTATCTTGCGCAGAAAGGAATGTAGACGGAAGACATGTGACACAAAGAGGCGGGCCAATTTTGGGGTGGAAGGGATACCTTCGCAGGGTACAAGATGCACCTGTTTCGAAAACAGATCAGTAATCACCCAAAGAACTGTCTTTCCCCCACTAGGGGGTAGGTCCATCATGAAGTCCATTGCAATAACTTCCCATGGTTTGGAGGGAGTCTCTAACGGTTGTAAAAGTCTGGGCGGTTTGTCCTGAGATCGTTTGGCCGCTGCACATATGGGGCAGCTGGGGATGAAGGAATCCACATCTGACCGCATGCCCACCCACCAAAACTGTCTCCGTAGCAAATGCAATGTCTTGAGAAATCTGAAATGTCCAGCGGCCTTGGCGCCATGAACCAAACCCAAAACCTCCCCCCGCAATACTTTCGGAACATACAATTTAGAATCTTTGTACCAAAACTCCCCGCATTTAATTAGAGTAGCTGGAAGGGTCTGCGAGGACAGTTCCACTTGACAACTGCGAAGAAGAGTCTCCTTAAAGGAATCAGACAGTCCTTCAACCCCCTTCAGAGAGGAGTCGGCAGGCAGCTTGACCGGGGACAGAGCCGACACAGGTGCAGGGAGCAACTGAACGGGGCGCTCGGGCCCCCGCACCTTGGGAACCGTGGCTGGCAGCCACTCAGGGGGAGGAGGAAGTGAGACGGGTGGCACTGCCGGTTCAGCCGGGCGTGGGGCTTCCCCCCCATCGAAAGTGGCAGTGGTGGGGATCGGGTCGAGGAACGGGTTTGTACGGCCAAAGTGGGCAACAGACCTCGTTGGGCAGGGGTGAAAAGTGACTCTGTGGGCCAATCAACCTTGGTGGGATATTGGGGAAGTCTGGATAAAGTGTCAGCCAGAAGGTTTTGCTTCCCTGGTACATATTTTTGGATGAATTGAAATTGGGCAAGGAAGTCTGCCCAGCGTACGTGCTTCGCGGACAGCTTGCGAGCCCCCGTTAGGGCCTCTAGGTTTTTGTGACCGGACCATACTTCAAAGGGCACCATGGAACCCTCTAAAAACTGCCTCCACACTGTCAGGGCATGCTTTACCCCAGTGGCTTCCTTTTCCCAAATGGCCCAATTCAGATTGAGTGAACTTTTTAGAAAAATAAGTGCACGGATGCAGGTGCCCATCCTCCCCCAGCTGTAGGAGCGCACCCCCCATCGCTACGTGGGAAGCGTCTACGTGCACTACGAATGGTTGATTGCAGTCCGGGTGCTGCAAAACAGGCTCGGAGGTAAAAAGCTGTTTAAGACTATCGAAGGTAGCTTGACACTGGGGGGTCCACTCCACCCGGGCGTTGGGTAAGGTGGCTGTATTCCCCTTTCCCTTAGTCTTAATCTGAGTGAAATGTGGGAGGAACGCCCTGTAAAAATTTGCGAACCCGAGAAATCTTTGGACCTGTTTACGAGTAGAGGGTGGTTCCCAACCGAGCACCGCTTGTACCTTTAAAGGATCCATAGTCAGTCTCTGGTGTGAGATAATATATCCTAAGAAAGTCAATTGCTTTTTATGGAACTTGCATTTAGACACTTTAGCATACAGCTGATTGTCTCTGAGACGTTGCAACACCTCTCGAACCAAGGCAACATGCTCATCCATGGTTTTAGAGTAAATGAGAATATCATCTAAATAAACCACCACTCCTTTGAACAGTAGGTCATAATTAATAAATTGCATGAGGACCCCCAGGGCCCCTTTTAATCCAAAAGGCATCACCATAAATTCGAACATCCCAAAGCAACTGGAAAAGGCTGTCAGAGATTCATCTCCCTCCCGGATTCTGACTCTGTAATAAGCCTCGACTAAGTCCAATTTGGTGAAAATGTGTCCCTCCTTCAGTTGTCCTAAGAGATCAGAAATGAGGGGGATGGGATAAGCATTTGTTTGAGTAACAGCATTGAGTTTTCCAAAGTCAATACACAAATGCAAATCCCCTGTTTTCTTACACACAAAGAAAGTTGGTGCTGAATAGGGCGCGGTGGAGGGTCAGATGAAACCGCGAGCCAAGTTCTTGTCTAAGAATTCGCGGAGCACTCTCCATTCCGTAGGACTCATTGGGTAGATCTTACTCTTTGGCAGTTTTCCATTCCCTACCACTTCAATAGCACAGTCTGTCCGGCTGTGGGGGAGGGGGTAACACATCACACTCCTGCACATTAAACACGTCTGCAAAGTCCTGATATTCGGGCGGCACTTGGGTTGGACTGGAGGTGTCCGAGGCCAGGCCAGGAGTTGGTTTGATTACGGTTTTAACGGCCACTTCATATCGGTGTAACTCACACAGCAGGCTATTGAACGTTAGAGTCTCAGCTTCCCAGTCTATGGTGGGACTGTGTCCTTTGAGCCAATTTGCGCCTAACACCACAGCATATCGAACATTGGGCACAATAGTAAAGTTAATTTGTTCCCAATGGTGGCCAATTCCCATCGCCACTTCGTCAGTGCGACGGTCGACTGCCCCCCCCCCTGAAATCACTGCCATCCATTTGAGCAAATTGAACAGGTGCCGACAAAGGGACTGACTTCACTTGGAGCGCCTTAAAGGTGGTTTCGTTAATTAACGAGCGGGCACATCCAGAGTCTATTAAAGCTTTAACTTGTAATTGAGGACCTTTTCTATAATGTTGTAATATCACATCTACATACACAGTCTCTTCTACTTCATTCACCATGACAGGAGCCTCGGGTTTCGCAGGAACACCTGCGGAGGTCTGCGGTATCGCTCCTTCTACCGCAGACCCAGTCCGTTTTTTGGCTGTTCGAGGGGAGACTCCAAGTTAAGGGCTGGGGAGTTCCAGTGGTCACCCTCCTCTAAAGAAGTGGAGCTACCCTCCCCAGGAGTAGTAACTGTAATCCTGGACCCCGACGGGTTCGCTGGCGAAAGGTCCCTTGTCACTTCTCCTGCGTGCAGAGCTGGGGGCGCTTTTCGTCTTGGAGCGATGCTCCGCTCGGCTGTGGTGCCCCTCCCCCGAGCGCATCCTCTCCCGCGAGGAGTCCCCTCTGGCTGGGGAGTGGGACTTGGCAGTCCCGAACGTGACGGACAAGTGGCAGCGAAGTGACCCATGGCACCGCAAATGAGACAGGCTCCCCTTTGAAACCGCAACGCTCAGTCTTGCGGAGGTAGAGCCGGTCTCCGCGGGGCCTGAGGAGCGGCAGGTTTGGGAGGGTTTCTCTGGCTTCCCCCCTCCCTGGCCTGCTGTCGGGCAAGGGAAATAAACTTGCAGCGGCTTTCCATTTCCTCTGCCAGTAAAATCCACTGTTCCAAGGTGGCTGGGTCTCACTGCATGTATGCCCAGTTTAGAATCTCAGGATGCAATGCTGCTCTGAAGTAATGCACCCGGGTAGCTTCAGTCCAATCCATTATTTTGTTAGTGAGTCTTTGGAACTCATCCGCAAACTCTCGGACTGAGGAGGATCCTTGACGGAGTTGTAGGAGGGCTGCTTTGGCCTTTTCCCTCTGAAACGGAGCCTTGAAACGTCTCCTTAACGCCCGCATGAATTCATTAGACGACTGTATGAAGCCATCAAATGTCACTCACTAACAGGGTTGCTTCCACTGCACGACCGGGACCACAGGGGGTGGTGCCGGTGGTTGCCCAGGGGCCAGCTGCCCGGAAGCCGGTTGTACCGGGGCCGGCTGCCCCGGAGGTGGTTGCGCCGGGGCCGGCTGCCTCGGAGGTGGTTGCGTAGGGGCCGGCTGCCCCAGAGGCGGTTGTGCCGGGGGTTGCCCTGGAGCCGGCTTCATCGGAGGCTGCTGGCCAGGGGGCTGTTGGCCCGGGACCAGTGCCTGCACAGGCGCCACTTGAGCTCGCTGTAGGCGACCGTACTCACACATCAACACGTCCATTTGGTCCTGCATACGGGCCATACGATCCAACAGTTCTCGGTTTTGAAACCTCAAGGCATCGATCTCCTCCTCAGCCTCCCCAGTCCGTTGGGCTTGGCTGACTCAGTAGTTTGTATTCCAGTCGCCCTCCTCTGCGAACAAGTCCTCCTCATCCGAATATTCCTGTACATCAGGAGCAAAGGTGAGCCTTTGCCTGCGCGCCGCTTCCCAGGGCAGGCCGGGTTCCGGGGAGCCCAAAGAAAACGAGGGGAAAGACCAGTCCAGTCCCCCGCTAACTTTCGACCGCGCTCCAGTTCCTGTCGTCGACCGTGCTTGAGCGGTGGCCGCATCCGACCAACAGTTGCTCCTCCGCCTGCCTCTGGTCCGAGAGCGCTCGGTCCGCCTCAAGTTTGGCGGCGGCAGCAGCCGTCACAATTGGTTTGGCTGCTTGCTCCAAGAGCATTTGGATTTCCTTGTGCTGGCCCAACAGCGTTTGGACCTGTTGAGCCAGGTCCGCAGAGGCAGGACCGAATTCAGGAGTTAGTATCTTTTCGACGTCAGTCACCGTCGCCGTGGTCGGCGTGAAATCCACCAGGAACCAGGACTGTCCTGGTGGCAGCGTTCTGTGCTTCCCAGCGGCATAGGGCGGGATCCAGAACAGTTTGCGGAACGTCTCCCCCCTGATCCCCTGCCATTGGGAAACAGAACTCAGGCCCCTGAATTGGGGCTGCCGACTCCTGTTGCGTCCCGCGGAGAGCAAGCTCAGCCAACAACCGAGTTAGGAAAGCAAAGTCCTCTTGCACCAACCGGGCCTCCTGCAGCAAAGTATCTAGCCCCAAAAGGTCGTTGTGGGCATGTAGATCAGCGTCCTGAGTCCTCCAGGGGGTCGCCGCTGCCAGGCGACGCCACTGATCAATCACCAGCCTAACCAGCCTGGTGGACTCCGCTGTGCCTCCTCCAAGATGGCATGCAGAAAGTCAGGGTCCTCTGGGAGCTTGTCCTGCGCCCCAAACCGAGGAGACGAGTGTCTAGGCAAACCCTCCAGGGCTCCAGCCAAGGTCACCAAGTAAGGATAGGACTTACTAGTGTCCTAATGTAAGCTCTAGCCCTGCGGAAAACCCATAAACAGATTTCAGCAGACGGCAAATCCACGAAAGCAGTTTTATTGGTTAGAATTGACAGGTTTCAGAAGCCATATTCAAAAGGACACTAGTAAGGGGCAAAGGCAAGGTACACAGCATATATGGAAGAGCAAAAGGAGATAACTGGTAACCCATGCAACCCCCCCTCCCAGAGGCAGGAAGGAGTACTTGGCAATTCCCACAGTATGGGAATCTATGAAGACTAAACACGGGGCATAGACTGGCCTTGGACAGAATAGCACAACAGCACCTGGAAGCAGCACAATCGCACTACCGCATATCGTCCCCATGGCCTGCTCCTGACAATGTGGAACCTTGGAAGTCCGCTTCTTGATCAGGTGAAGTATTTCCCCTCGTCAAAGGGAAACCAGCCACATGGGCAAACGTCTCTATGCTACTACCTTTAATTCCTAGGCTCTGACGGTGTGATGTGTATGTGTAATTTTGTATGCATGTGCGAACATATAATTTGAATAAAATTCTTTTAAACCTAATTCCATTGCTTCTGCCTCATTTTCTGGTCATGGTATGGACTCTGGTAGACAAAGGTTGCATCCTGCTTATGTTATGTCCAGTGTCGGTTATTGAATGCTAATTCCCCCATATAATAATTCGTAACCGGGCATTTTGGCTAACATGGTATAATTCCTCAAAATATCTTTGAAACTCTTGCTGAATGTCTTTTTCTTGATAACTTATTCCTCTGGCGCCCTTCACTCCAACTATAGTTCTTTTCTCAGATTCATTCCTTAAACAGTATGCAAGAAATTTCCCTGGTTTGTTGGAATGTTCAAAAAAAACTTTTGCTTGGCAAATTTTATTTTATTTTGCATTTCTTTTGTCTCCAGAAAGTCCAGATCATTTTTCACTCTTTTGATTTTTTTAAATATATTCTTCTTCAGATTTTTGATATGCTGGTTTTCCAATTTTTTCAGCATATCCAATAAATTCTTCCTCTTTTCCAATCTTTGCTTTTTTATCTTAGCATTTATAGCAATCAATTTGCCCCTCATGAAGGCTTTACTTGTATTCCAAATTGCAGCACTTGTGACATCTGCAGTGTTATTAAAGTAAAAAAATTATTTCAAGTCTTCTTTGCATTGTTGGACTACGTCTTCGTAAAGAAGAACACTGTTGTTTAGTCTCCATCTTCTCATCCTTTGTGATTTATATAACCAAATCAATTCTAAGGGATTATGATCTGCAAAAGTTTTAGGAAGTATTTCCACACTTTCAAGATTGTTTTGTAGTGTTTTCGAAATCCAACACATATTAATTCTGGAATAAGAGTTACCGGTATGTCTGTCCGAATAAAACGTGTACCCTTTCCCCCAGTATTTTTGCTATTCCAAGCATCCACTAGTTGAAATAAGTCCATATACTTGAATACATAGTTTGGGAGTTTGCCCCCTTTAAATTTTTTCAATCTATCCACTGTGGGGTCCAAAACTCCATTCATATCCCCAATTACAATTATTTCTCCTTCTTGAAATTCCAAACTTTTTTGAAAAAGTTTCTCAAAGAAATGATCTCTCACCGAGCTAAGTGCATATACAACTGCAAAGGTACATATTTTCCCTTCATGTCCTTGAAACTTGGTAATTAACAGTGCATTCCTAAGCTTTTGTGGCGAAAGTGCTTAGGAGACCTGTGGGGCCTCACGCAGGCATAAAAGGCACTTACCCTGGCACAAAGAGCCTGGGCGCCGGCGTAAGGTGAGTTACTCAGGCGGCGGTAGGTGGCAGAGGGGGACAATGTGGCCCCGCCAGCACATGGGCTGCGCCAGCGCCTGAGCGGTGCAGAAGCAGCTGGCAGCGGCCATGGAGACGTTCCACTGGCTAGGAGGCCTCCTAAGGCCCTTTTAGGCTGGGAACGCCCACTTTTGCTGCCAAAAAGTTATGCCAGGTATTGACCTGGCACAGCCCATTGACTGCCATGCAAACGCTCCGAACCCTCTTCTCTCCGCCGCGGCCAAGCACTGCCCATCTCAGCCTGGCACCTCTGGAACCTGGCTACGAGGCCGGCCAATGGGGCCAGGCCAGGAAGTGGCAATGCCCTCCAGAGGAGGGGCCTCGGAGGCAGGAATTTCCCTCATAAGTGGCACTTCGAAGCCGGTGCTCACTTGATAGGTAAGCCTTGCATGAGCCAGCATGCTGCCGGTCCGTGCCAGGGAGCTGGGACTTTGCGTTTTTGTCGCTCCAACTTCCCTCTCTGCGGGGATTGTGGAGTGAGGCCTCCAGAACTGTATATAGTACTCCAGGTGCAGCCTGACCAGTGCAGTGTACAGTGGGACTATGACATTTTGCGATATGCTCGCTAGATTAAATGTATTACCATCTGCATTACTATATGGAAGTTTTAATAAAGTTCCATATCTGGACAGGGTCTGCCCATGTGGGGAGGGTGACATAGAAACAGTTTCACATATCCTTAAGTGTTTGCTCTGCGTTAGGGTCCGATCTAATCTCATAGACCTGTTACTTGCTGATAGGGAATGGTTACCTATCAAATCTAAGGTGTCCCACTTTATGACCACACAGGATCCAATAAGTATTGACTCGGTAGCAAGGTTTTTTCAGCTCATAATTAGAGAACGTGATTATTACTCTGTACCATATAACGGTTAAGTCCGGATTGAATAACCAAGTAACCAATTTAGTGGGATTTGCATGTTCTTATAAAATAATTTTATAGTAAATTTTATCATATGATATCTGCATGCCCTTATTCCAGGGTTTTACTGTAAACTTCACTGTACGGTTTCCCTTTTAATGCCAATAAAGGCTTTCGTATTCATATCGACATTTTGCGATTTGGGTGTTATGTCTGTTGATATTCTTCAAGACCGCCTTTCCTTCTTTCATTCTTTCAACCTCCCTTGACCAAAAGGACTTGAGCAGTAAAAGGGGAGCCTTTATTTCTTTAAGGAAAATATGGTGGATAGATACTTGGCTACCGCCAATGTCGTTCTGGGATCTCTATCCGCAGCAAAAAGGGGACTGTTTTATCTTTTGTTATGGTGGTAGGTAATTTGATTAAGATAGGGGTAATCCATTTATTGTGATAGGAATTATATTGGGGGCATTCCAACATCATATGGGAAAATGAATCCACTCTCTTCAGATCACAGGGACAAAGCCTATCTGAATAAGGTAAATTACCATATCTTCCATTTAACAATGCTGAAGGGGTGGCATTCAAGTGAGCAAGCATTAATGTTCTACAGTAACGAGGGACTATTAAATTGCTAAAATAAGCTGGAGTTCACAAAAATGGAAGGATGCCTAAAAATTGGGTAGAGCATTCTCTCCTAGCATGCATTATAGAGCTGGAGTAATCTATTTTTTTATATAGTTCTTGATGGTTAATATAGATTGACTTTTCTCCATACCTAATAAGATATCCTTAGACAGGCCTAGGATTAACAATTTCTTGGCTATTCCTTGCATCCAATGGGAGCAAAACTGGTCTTTGTTTAGTTTGTAGATCAGGCCATCCTTCTCAGTTGAAAATATGACCTTTACTCCATGTTTGAAGGCTTGTGGCCACACTTTAGCTTCAGTGGAACATTGGCCTAATTCAAACCTTAAACTTACTCCAGCTACACATCTTGGGGTCCCTGTAATTTACCGTAAAAACAGACGCAAGGGGAGGTCAATGCTCTCGTCAACCTGAGGAATCCATATTGAAGCTCCATATAAGAACTGTGGGATAATTTTCATGTTGAACACTTGTAATCCCCTGGAATATATTTAACTCCCTTATGGAAGAAAAAGCATTCAATTGCTGCCACCGAAGGCTTAATTTTTTTGTTATATATCTGAGATTTGGTTTCTAATTAAGGTTAGAGTTAAATATCATGCCCAGGTATGGATATTTGGAGACTTGTTCTAATTGAGTACCATCAATTCCCCAAGTAGTAGGGGTGATTTTCTTACCTTTTGAGAAGACCATAACTTTAGACTTTGAATAATTGATCTTAAGTTCCTCTGATATACATTACTTTGAGAATCGATTTCTCAAGCCTATCTGAGTGCAGGACATTATGATGGCATTGTCCGCATAGAGTGCCTTTGAAGACAAAAATGAAGAATGAAACTCTGCTAAGGAGAGGTTGGCTGAAAGGTCATACAAATTTAAAAGTAGAGGTGCCAAAAGACAGCCTTGTTTCATGCCTCTATCCAGGCAGACACTCCCTGTAAGTTTACCCTTATCACCACAACACACTTGGGCCACACAAGAAGAGTAAAGATTTTTTTTATCAACCAAAGAAGTCTTTTGTTGATTGAAGTATGCTACAGTTTTTCTCACAACCTATTCCTGGATATAGTGTCAAAAGCTTGCTCCAAATCTATAAATGCAACATATAGTTTACCTTTAGATGAAAAGGCATATTCTTCAACTAAATGGACTAAGATCAAGCAATGGTCTTGAGGAACAAAGTCCTTCCTAAAACCAATTTGTTCTTGTCCTAATATGTTGTTACAGGTTATCCATTCCTCTAATTTGAGATATAAATATGAGGTGTATAAAAATATTGTCGAAGGCTTTCACGGTCAGAGTTCATTGGTTCTTGTAGGTTATCCGGACTGTGTAACTGTGGTCTTGGTATTTTCCTTCCTGACATTTCGCCCGCAACTGTGGCAGGCATCTTCAGAGGAGTAACACTGAAGGACAGTGTCTCTCAGTGTCAAGTGTCAAGTGTGTCGGAAGATATAGTCAGAAAGGGGTTGGGTTTGAGCTGAGTCATTGTCCTGTACATTACTTTTGCAGGACAATGACTCAGCTCAAACCCAACCCCTTTCTGACTACATCTTCCTACACACTTGACACTGAGAGACCCTGTCTGAAGATGCCTGCCACAGTTGCCTGGATAACCTACAAGAACCAATGAGGTGTATAACTTCCCCACCGAAGAGAGCAGACTAATAGGATGGAGCCTTTCTTGTAAATTGGCACAATGATAGGATGTTTCCAGATTTGGGGGGGGGGACTTTTTCTGTATGGTTGATTTCAGAGAAAACTTGGGCTAAAATCATAAAACCAGCTCATTGGATTTATCTTAAATAAGTTATTAGGTACCAAGTCCAGGCCTGGAGCCTTCCCTGGGCATAAACACTTAATCATAAATATTACTTCCTGCTTAGTAATAGCAGGCCAAGAGAGGAGGTCATTTTTATTGGATTGTAATACAATAGATCCTAGAGCCTTATTATGGCTTTTATCCTTGTTGCTGGGTATGATTATATTATTTAGTTGGACTTTATTCAAGTGGATTTGTAGTTGTTGAAATCTCTTGATGATATTTGCTTGGTCCTCAGAGGGGAGAGCCTCAAAAGAGTTGATAAAAGTCCCATCTATGGTATCCAAATCACCACCCTTCAAATATATTGGTACGTAGTTTTCATTTACCCTCCCTTTTTTAGCAATTAAGGTAATTTTCTGGGCTCCTGAGGGGTTGTTGATTTGGTCAATTAATGGAGTTTCTAAGGCTTTTAAAGCTTGTCTATTTACTGATTTGAACTTACAAGTAGTATTTTTGTATGAACTTTTGTATGTACTTTGTATGTACTTTTGTATGAAGTTTGTATGTACTTTTAAAGACGGTTTCAACGGTAATTTAGTGGATAGCAATGGAATAATTACAGTATTTTTAAGAGGACGTTGAGGGTAGATGCCATAGCTAATTAGCCATTCCTGGTTCGATAAAATTAAAGATGGAAATTTTGGAGAATGGAATAAAAGCATTCATCTACAAGAGTGAAGGTTACTGGATAAATTGTCATAATGTTTTAAATAAATTAAAGCTGGATTCAGATTTAGGAGGAATGCTAATTTTTTCTTTATGAGACATTTATTGTTCCAGTTAACAATTTTTCCTCTGAAGTGGTGGATATCTAGCACAATACAGCAAAAGTCTGGTACAGAGGAAGGTTTTTTCATAATATCCTGGATTTTCTCTTGTTTCTTCATTAAGATTCTCTTGTTTCTTCATTATGTTTGATACTTGAATTGAAAGTTGATCTATGTTTTCATAAATTTTATTTAAAGTATCTGCAATGAGGTGAGGTTTGTGATCCCAGCAGGCTCAGTATGGAGTGACAGATTTTTGCTCAATTAAATGGTCAGACTGGATTATGGTCATTGTTTATGTCATTTTGCAGAGAGAGTTGGTCTGGGGCTGACAGCAAATCTTCAGAATGGTTTTTGGAATCATAGTAGAATCTAAAGGGGTCTTCCGCCCTACTTTGTTTGGGAGAGGGAAGTGTAAGGTCATCAAAAGGGCAATTACACTTACGATTCATAATAAAAGTATAACCTTTCATGTAATTTCAAGTCCCCTAAACAGCTAGGTATATTAAAATGTATTAAATGTATTAACAATGGCCCATTGCTTTCAATGGTGGGAAAGTTTGCCGGGCTCCTCCATAGAGAAGCATAGAGAAGTTTGAAATAGAGAATCTGACCGCGGCCACTTCACTATTTCTTCTCTGTGGAGGAGGATTGGGCAACCCCTTCCAGTCCCCATAACTTTGGAACCCCTGACCCAATCTTCACCAAACTTGGGGGTTCTTGCAAGGAGAGTCCCTTGCAGCCACACTGCAAATTTGGGGGCTCTACCTCCACAAATGCCCTCACAGGAGCCGCAAAAAGCCGTGAAAAGTCCCCATAGGCTTTAATGGGCAGAATTGTTTTTGGGAAACCTGGAAAAAAGTCAAATTATCATATTTACCAGTGTGGGAATTTGGCTTGTTTTGGGTTTTTCAGGGGGAAATTGGGTCTAATAAACCCGAACCCAAAATTTACCGATTTGTTTTTATTATTATTATTATTTTGCACACCCCTACTCTAGTTTATCTATCAGAACATCATGGGGAACCCTGTCAAAAGTGTTACTGAAATACAGGTAAACAACATCAATGACATTCCCACGGTTCAGTAATCCTGTCACTTGATCAAAAAAGGAAATGAGATTGGTCTGACAGGACCTGTTGGGGATAAATCTGTGCTGACTTCCCCGGATCACCAAGTTTTCCTTCAGATGCTAGCAGATTGACACCTTTAAAATCTGCTCCAATAACTTCCCTAGGGCAGAGGTCAGAATGACTAGCTTGTAGTTTCCTGGGCACCCTTCCTCCCTTTTATGAATATTGGAATAAGATTTGCCCTCCTCCAGTGTTGTGGCACATCTCCCATCCTACAAGAGGTCTTGAAGATGATGGAGAAAGGTTCTGCAAGCTCTCTAGAAAGTTCTTTGAGCACTCTTGGGTGCATACCATCTGGCCTGGGGGATTTGTACTCATCCAATTCACCTGGGTGCCACTCAACAACGTCTCTGTCCATGCCAATCAGCAGCCCAGATGCCATACCTTGCCCACTATGATCTCTAGATGGGCCTGTTCTCTTTTTCATGGAAATGTGATATATGTGATGCATGATTTGGATTGTGACTATGGCATGTGTAGATAAGGGACTTCAAACTTCCCGCCTGCACTGTTTTCCTGAGCTGCAGTGGTCCCAGAGCTGTGCTGTTTGGCCCATTGGGACCCACTGAGGAAGCCTACATGTACTCTCTTGGGTTTCCCCAATAAGCCAAGTAATGCCCTTCATAGGGGTGGGGCTGAGGCATTCATGGGAACTGAAGAGAACCTACAAGTCATGTGTGACTGTTCCTGAAAGGATGCAGGATGGGGATCCCAGCCCCAAGCTGTTTACTCAATACAGTCCAGATTCATGGGTTCGTCTGACAGGAAACCTCTGACTCAGATGGCACATCCCCTTTCATATCACATACATACACATACCTTTATTGGCATAATTATAATGCTTTAACCCTTTCATATCAGTGTAGGGACTTATCGGTGAACTTGTGCATAGATATTGGTCCCTCTATAGTTTGCAAAGTCTTACATGTAAAACAGATTGCTGAATTGATGTTTTCTTTGCAGGTAATAATTTGCATGCTCAACATTGATACATTGTCAAATTAATCTGAAACTTCAGGTACTTGATTTCCCTATCAATGGCATGTTACATGATTGAGCTGGCACCACAATGTCTTAATGTTGTGTTGTTTCTCCAGGACAACTGAGATATTCAGGGACTCAGAACTGCTGATGTAATGTTGGATGCAGCTGGAACTTTTTCCAACGGATTACCATGCTGCAGTGATAGTCAACCCAGAGTCAGTGTTAGCACAGAGTTGACTAATGTCTTTCTTGCATAATGAAGTAATAACTAGGTTTTTCTCTTCCCAGTGCTGGCGTTAATGTCTTCTAATGTCTACCACAGAAGAAAGTGGAAGAAGGGTTCACAAGTGTACAATGTAACTGAGGAAAAAATGGGGAAATCAAGCCAGCAGACACAAGTCCAACTAGAGGTGGTTATGAATCAGTGGCCTGTACCCTAACTAGGGCTGTTGAAAAATAAATTCGGTAAAATTCGGATTCGGCAAAATTCGGCCCGTTTTTATTCGGGAAATGCCGAAGTCCGAACTCCCCTGCTTCGGGTCCGTGCAATTTGGCATGAGATCCAGAGTTCGTGGAAAAATTTGGCCGAATAAAGCCATTACAAATACAATCGCGCCTTTCCACGGCTCCGGGGGACATTTTTTGGGGTAGAGGTCCCGAACTTTCAGCGTAGCTTGAGGGGACCCTTCTTGCAAGAACCCCCAAGTTTTGTAAAGATTGGGTCAGGGGGGACTGAGATATGGCCCCCGAAAGGGGTACCCCCTCCTTAATGTGCATCTCTGACAATGGGGGTTTGCAATTAGCAGAGCTTGCCACCAATGCCCAAAGCTCCCAGCCCCGACAAACAGCTGAGCTATGAAGAGCAAGGGGGGGCAGGTGCAAAGAAGTTTGCAAACCATGCAAAGCAACACATTTGCAGCCATGCAAACCATGCAAAGCAACACATTTGCAACCATACAAACCATGCAAAGCAACACGTTTGCAACCATGCAAACCATGCAAAACAACACGTTTGCAACCATGCAAAGCAACACCTGACACCTGGGAGTTTGCAAACCATGGAAAGGGACAGAGGCAGCTAGCTATGCATAAGGAGCAGGAGGGGGTGGAATTTCCCCTTTTGCATCGGACTCGGGACCAGGCAAATGCATTCTTTAAGTCACAATTTGAAAACCGGTTTTGAGCAAGCATCAAAATAGACCTAACCGATCTTATGAATGAGGGAAAACCTGAGGACACACAACTGAAGCCCCCCCTCTCAAACCAGGGAGAGAGAGACTATGGGGGCACCTCCCCGCAGAACAGTCGAAAGCCCCCTTTGGCTTCCCCCCACCCACAGAAACTGCTCCCTCCCCACACACACACAGACTCTGCTTCACACACACACACACACACACACACACACAGGAGAAAAATTATAGAGAAAAGCCCCAAAATGGGTCTTACTGTGGATGTCTTCTGTTCCATCAGGGGGCATCCCCCTGCAGAACAGGCGAAAGCACCCTTTGGCTTCCCCCCCACCCACAGAAACTGCTTCCTCCCCACACACACACAGACTCTGCTTCACACACACACACACACACACACACACACACACACACACACACGAGAAAAATTATAGAGAAAAGCCCCAAAATGGGTCTTACTGTGGATGTCTTCTGTTCCATCAGGGGGCATCCCCCTGCAGAACAGGCGAAAGCACCCTTTGGCTTCCCCCCCACCCACAGAAACTGCTCCCTCCCCACACACACACAGACTCTGCTTCCCCCCCCCAACACACACACACAGGAGAAAAATTATAGAGAAAAGCCCCAAAATGGGTCTTACTGTGGATGTCTTCTGTTCCATCTTCTTCGCACCTGCCCCGCCCTTGCTTCCCGTAGCTCAGCTGTTTGTCGGGGCTGGGAGCTTTGGGCATGGGTGGCAAGCTCTGCTAATTGCAAACCCCCATTGTCAGAGATGCACATTAAGGGTGGACCCAGCTTGGCCACCGATTGGCCACAGGAGAGTGCTGCTTACTAACTGACGGTTATGCTGCTGCGCCGAACCCCGAATTTGCTGAATTTATTCACCGAACACCCCGAACTTGCTGAATTCGGCTCCCCATTTTCCCGCCTTTTTTGAGTTCTGTTCCATCCGAACTAAAAACCACCGAATCAGGGGAAATTCGGCTGTTTTTTGGATGAACCGAAATCGACAGCCCTTACCCTAACTACTCCATGAAGCAAAGTTTGAAGACTTCCTCCACTCTAAGGAGTTTGCCTCCAACTTTTGGCTCCTTGGGCTAGAGGAACTTTTTCTGTAAGGTAAGACACTGCCCAGGTGTGAGGGACAAAGTGACTTTGAGGAGACGCAGCTGAGAGGTCTTCCCAGAAGGACTGTTATTTCTTAGATTATCTCAGTGTTGCATTTGGGAGTGAAATAACTTCCATGCTGCAGGAACAGCCTTTCAGGCCTTAGGAGTGCTCAATGGCACCTGTAGACACTCTGTTCCTCTTATTTAGCACTAGGGCAATCTCATATCATACAATTCTGTTTGGTTTCTGGAACTCTTGGCTTCAATAAATAATTCCATGTCATCCTGAAGCCTTTGCTTGAGCAACAATTACCTTGGGGGTGGTGTGTTGCCCTGGTAAGAATACCCCGTGAATATTGCTTGTTGCTCAGCATTATTGGATAAGATCCCTCTTATCCTCGCCCTGCTTGCTCCTTGCTTCCTGATCCTGCTGCCTGTTCTAAGCTTTGCAGGGGCACAGAGCTCTCGGCTGCATTACAGCACTATCTCACCCTCCATTTTTTTCATACCTACCCTGTGAGATTGGTTTGGCTGAGAGAAATGGACTGACCCAAGGCCATCTGCGAGCTTCCTGGCAGACTGGTGGTGTGAGCCTGGAGCACCTTGGTCCTTGTCCCACTATGCTAGTCTACAGACCTTAGTTATATTCATAGAATCATAGAGTTGGAAGGGGGCCATACAGGCCATCTAGTCCACCCCACCACCACCCCGCACTCAATGCAGCATCAGCCTAGAGCATTCCCGGCAAGTGATCCTCCAGCCGCTGCTTGAAGGCTGCCAGTGAGGGGGAGCTCGCCACCTCTCTAGGCAACCAGTTTCACTGTTGAACAACTTACTGTAAATTCCCCCCACTAATATCCAGCCGGTACTTTTCTGCCCGTAATTTAAACCCACTCCTAGCTTCTCCTCTGACACATGCCTTGTCTAGTTACCTTGAGCCCAAACGAAATATTTTTAAAAAGCACTGATTTCCAAAAGTGCATGCTCAAGTTCCCCACTGATTTAAGGATGCAATCCTGAGTGCTCTTTTTTTTTTCTGCTTCTTTTTTTTAGGAGAGGCAATGGAAATCAATGCAAGTTACTTGGTTATGATTGGGCTTCATAGCTTTTTACCTTGGGTGGATTGTAATTTCTGTTGGTTTATCTGATTAAAAGACTGCATAGGATGGCCATATTACTTAAATGTGTAAGGAGACCAGAACTGAGCAGAATATTAAATTGTTACTAAATCAGGATTCTAGTCTAGTAATAGAAAGATAGAGCCGTATTGCCTTTCTTTGGCTGCAATACTTACCTGGGAATAAATGCCATTGAACATACTGGAACTTTCTTCTGAGTCGGCATGCGTAAGGTTTCTCTGTCAGTCATTACCCAAAATCCTACCTCAAATTATCCTTAACTCCAGACAATGGCTGCTTGCTCTGCCAAGGGGCAAAATAAACAAGATGAAAAGCAGTATTTAATAATAATGTTAACTCTGTTTATCCCACGCGGTCACACGTTTCTCAAGCAGAAACAAACAGGGCCTTTTGTTACTTATGTAACTTTTGTTACCTATGAAACTCACATAAGCGCAACATATCTTGCTATCATAAAGAGACTGTGAAGAAGTACTGTAGCTGGAAAATAGCCAGTTTTTATGACTAATTAGAGATGGATTCCACATGCTTTTGGCAAACCTCTGGGCAAAACATGAGAGTATTCACAAAGACACAAAGCTAACTTGTACTGACTCAGACCATTGGTCCATTTAGTTTGGTATCATCTATTCTAACTGGCTGCGGACAGAGAAAGCTCTTGCCCAACATTTGCTATGTACATTCCTTTAACTAGAAAGGCCAGTGACTGTACCTGGAACCTTCTTTATACAAAGCATGTGTTCTGAGCCATGGATCTTTGCCACATTCATCTATGCACACATCCTTAGGGAAACAAAATAAGAAGCAGCCCAGACTAAGACTGGAAGAAACTGGCAGGTGGCAGATGAGATATATAATAATCATAGAATCATAGAGTTGGAAGGGACCATCAGGGTCATCTAGTCCAGCCCACTGCACGATGCAGGAAATTTACAACTACCTCCCCCCCTCACACACCCAGTGACCCCTATGCCATGCCCAGAAGATGGCCAAGATGCCCTCCCTCTCATGAACTGCCTAAAGTCATAGAATCAGCATTGCTGACGGATGGCCATCTAGCCTCTGCTTAAAAACTTTGAGGGAAGGAGCGCTTACCACCTCCTGAGGAAGCCTGTTACACTGAGGAACTGCTGTAACTGTTAGAAAATTCTTCCTGTCTAGACGGAAACTCTTTTGATTTTATTTCAACCCGTTGGTACTGGTCTGACCTTCTGGGGCAACAGAAAACAACTCAGCACCCTCCTCTATATGACAGCCCTTCAAGTACTTGAAGATGGTTACCATATCCCCTCTCAGTTTTCTCCTCTTCAGGCTAAATATACCCAGTTCCTTCAACCTTTCCTCATAGGACTTGGTCTCCAGACCCCTCACCATCTTTGTTGCCCTCCTCTGGACACATGCCAACTTGTCTACATCTTTCTGAAATTGTGGTGCCCAAAACTGAACACAATACTCTAGGTGAGCTCTAACCAGAGCAGAGTAGAGTGATACCATCACTTCGCGTGATCTTCTGGACACTATACTTCTGTTGATGCAGTCCAAGATCACATTTGCCTTTTTAGCTACCACATCACACTGCTGACTCATGTTCAGTGTTTGGTCTACTCAGACCCCAGGATCCTTTTCACACACACTACTGCTCAGACAAGTCTCCCCCATCCTATAATTATGCATTTGATTCTTCTTACCTAAATGCAGAACCTTACATTTATCTCTGTTGAAATGCATTTTATTGGTTTTAGCCCAATTCTTCAGCCTGTCAAGATCATCCTGTATCCTGGCTCTGTCTTCTACCATATTTGCCACCCCTCCCAATTTAGTATCATCTGCAAATTTAACAAGCATCCCCTCTATTCCTTCATCCAACTCATATATAAATATATTGAACAACACAGGGCCAGGACAGATCCCTGAGGCACTCTACTTGTCACTCTCCAAGTGGATGAGGAACCATTAACAAGCGCTCTTTGGGTGCGATCTGTCAACCAATCCACCTAACAGTAACAGGATCTAAATCACATTTTCCCAATTCGTCAATGAGAATACTATGTGGAACCTTATCAAAAGCCTTACTGAAATCTAGATAAACTATATCTACAGCATTCTCTTGATCCAGCATGGTAGTAACTTTCTCAAAAAAAGGATTAGTCTGACATGACTTGTTCTTGAGAAACCCATGCTGGCTCTTAGTAATCAGATCCATCATTTCTAAATGCTCAAGAATTGACTGTTTGATTATTTGTTCAAAAACTTTTCCTGGTATAGAAGTCAAACTGATGGGTCGGTAGTTACCTGGATCCTCCTTTTTCCCCTTCTTGAAGATCGGGACAACATTTGCCTGTCTCCAGTCTTCTGGCACCTCACCTGTTCGCCAAGAATTCTCAGAAATAATAGACAGAGGCTCAGAAATTACATCTGCAAGTTCTTTGGGTACCCTTGGATGGAATTCATCTGGCCCTGAGGACTTTGTTTCATTTAAAGAAAAACAGAGTTGCACTTACCTGTAACTGCTGTTCATTGATGTCTTCGGTGCAGACACACATGTGGGACTGCGCCTGCTGTGTGTAGGCCTGCCACCGGAAAAAACTTTATTAGCCTTAAGCCTCAGACTGGGGATGCCCCTCCCACCACAGGCGGGGCCAATCTTCGTGCCGGAATCGCCCACATGCTACTGGGTGGGGCATCCTCCTCCCTCCTCAGTTCCTTGCCCGCCGCCGACCAAGTCCAAGTAGGTAAGTAAAGGAGAACAAACACTAATTATCATTGCTCTCTTCTTATTTTTATTATTATTAAAAAAATTTAGGTCGACAGTGGGGTTGGAAGGGAGGGATGTGTGTCTGCACCGAAGACATCAATGAACAGCAGTTACAGGTAAGTGCAACTCTTCTGTCTTCGGTGCAGCCCCACATGTGGGATTTTAACTAGCTTACCCATAGAAGGTGGGGTCGACTATGAGAATAACGACTGAAGAACTGCTCTGCCCACTGCTGCATCCTTTCTGGCTTGCAGGTCGAGTGCGTAGTGCTTCACGAATGTATCCTCACTCGCCCACTTGGCTGCTTTACAGATTTCACCAACCGGGATACTTCTGTGGAGAGCGGCAGACGAACCCTGTGCCCTAGTGGAGTGAGCCTTAACCTCTAGGGGACATGGGAGTTGAGCTTGACGGTAGGCAATCTTGATTGCAGAGACCACCCAACGTGCTATAGACTGGGCAGATGCTGGGGAGCCCTTCTTGGGGCCCTGATAACAGACAAATAGTGCCTTGGACCTTCTAAAGTGTTTGGTTCTGTCAATATAATAAAGAATGGCTCTTTTCAAATCTAATGTGTGAAGTGTCTTTTCCGTCCGGGAGGTAGGGGAAGGGAAAGAAACCGGTAAGATTAAATCCTGAGCCAAATGAAAAGCAGAAATAACTTAAACCTAATGCTGGGGTGAAGGACGATCTTGTCCGCAAAAACCCTGAGGAAAGGCTCGTCAACGCGTAAGGCCACCAACTCCCCAACTCTCCTAGTTGAAGTGGCCGCAACTAGGAAGGCTACCATGGCCGACAGAAACGATAAATGAACTTGGCTCATGGGTTCAAAGGGACCCAACATAAGCTTTGCTAGAACCATAGACAGAGACCACTGCGGGGTTAGCATGGGGGTTGGAGGAAACAAGTTATTAAGGCCTTTTAAGAAACGTTTGGACAAGGGGTGAGAGAAGGTAGTGTAGCCCTCTACCCTATTGTGGAAGGCTGAAATGGCTGCGAGATGGACTTGCACAGAGGAGATTGAAAGGCCTCTCGTGGTCAATTCTAAAAGGTAGTCAAGGACCTTGGGAAGCGGGCACAGAAAGGGTGAATAACCCTTGGCTTCTGACCAGGCCCGAAATCTCTCCCATTTTATGTCATAAGAGTAGTGAGGTGAGGGCCTTCGGGCCTGTAAGATAACCTCTTGTACAGATGGGGAAAGGCCTACATGTGAGTGGGTAGGATTCTCCATGCCGTAAGATGGAGTCTCTCTACATTGTGGTGTGCCAACTCGCCCCAGCGAAGGAGGTTCGGATGGCAAGGTAGAGTCTTGTAGTTCCCTCTGGCCAGGTGGGTCAGCTGGGTGAACCAGATCTGTCGCAGCCATCGAGGGGCTATTAAGATGCAGTCGGTGTTGTCCGCTGCCAATTTCCTTAAAACTCTCGCTAGTAGAGGGAATGGAGGGAAGGCATAAAACAGGGAGTTGGTCCAGGTAATCTGGAAGGCATCTCCCAGGGAGTCCGGATCTCTTCCTGCCAGAGAGCAAAACCTTTCCACCTTCTTGTTGTCTCTGGTGGCAAAAAGGTCTATTTGAGGGAAGCCCCACGATTGGAAGATAGGCCGGAGGAAAGTGTCCTGTAGTTCACACTCGTGATTGGTAAGAAATTCCCTGCTGAGGGAATCTGCCCAGGTGTTGTGTACTCCGGCTATGTGAATGGCTCTTAAATGTATGTCGTTCGCTAGGGCTATCTCCCAGACCCTCTGGGCTTCTCTGCAGAGGGGGATGGAGCCTGTACCCCCCTGTTTGTTGATATAAAATACCGTACAAGAATTGTCTGACTGCAGGAGTGTTCTGGAGCCACGGAGGATATCTGTAAAGGAGGTAAGTAAGTAACGTACAGCTCTTAATTCCAGCATGTTAATATGTAGAGATGCTTCCCTATCAATCCATCTTCCCTGGATGGAATGGTACCCACAGTGACCCCCCCCAACCTTCCAAGGAGGCATCAGTTGTGAGGGTAAACTCTGGAGTCCAGTAGCCCAGGGGCATACCCTTCAAAAGGTTAGGTTCAGAGAGCCACCACTCTAACGATTTCAGGATAGTTCTAGGGACGGAGAGTCTGTGCCACTTAGAGTGGCAGGAGTAGTCGTATGCTCTTATAAACCAATTCTGTAAGCCTCTCATGTGTAACCGGGCAAATGGGGTGACCGCTGTGGTTGACGCCATGAGCCCTAGCAACCTCTGGATAGAGACTATGGGCTGATGTCTACACCGTATAAAATGGTGAGCTAGGTTCTTAGTGGCCATCACCCTTTCCTGGGGAAGAAAAGCTCTACCTGCAGGGGAGTCTAGTACCGCCCCAATGAACTGGGCTTTGGGGGAGGGGTCCAACCTTGACTTTTTAAAGTTGACCTTGAGGCCCAGGTTGTCACAAGTGGTCAGGACCAGCTGTAAATTGGTGGAGAGGGTATCTGGGTCAGTGGCTGTGAGGAGCCAGTCATCCAGGTAAGGATAGATAGTACAACCCTGGTTCCTGAAGTAAGACATAACCACTGCTATGCATTTCGTGAAGACCCTGGGGGCTGTTGCAAGACCAAAGGGGAGGACCGTATATTGAAAAAGTTCTGAACCATAACGGAACATGAGGAATTTTCTATGGTCAGGATGAATGGACACATGAAAGTATGCATCCTTGAGGTCTAAAACCGCAAACCAAGTGTTGGGTGTAATAAGCTCCATAACAGAGGGTAAGGAGACCATCCTGAACTTTGAAATTCTTAAACATTTATTTAATAATCTGAGGTCAATGATGGGCCTGGACCCCCCATCCTTTTTATCGGCCATAAAGATTCTTGAGAAGAAACTGGAACAGGGTGGAACAACTCTTTGGACTGCACCATTCTGGAGGAGTTCCTCTAGTTTGGGGGCAAACTCAGGAAACGGGTTATCGCCTGCTGACGAGGCAGGGGAACAAACTGGGTTAAACTTGAACTCCAGGCGATAGCCTTCGGATATAACCTTCAGGACCCAGGAGTCTGAGCATATGGAGCTCCAGGCCTCCTGAAATCTAGCCAACCTGTCCAGGAAAGGTAGCTCTTCCAGGCAGGCCTGGGGAGATAGTCAGAATTTTTGACCAGATTGTCTCTGATCCTTGTGTTGGACGTTGGGGCTGGGCCGAGGTTTGAAGGACTGCTTGCGTTGACCCTGTTGACTGGTCTGTTGAAATTTTCCCTGTGGAGGATACGGCTGGAACCTCTGGTATCATTGGTATCTGGAGAAAGAGGATGAGCCGAAGGTTTGTTGACGGAATTGAGCCCTCTCTCGTTGCTGGAAGGGTTGGGCTACTCCCAAGGATCTAGCAGTCTGGCGATCTTTTTTCAGGTTAGTGAGGAACTTGGTAGTAGAAGCGAAGAGAGTGTCGCCTTCGAAGGGGAGGTCCTCGATGAGAGATCTTGTGTCCATTGGAAGGGCTGTGGAGCGAAGCCATGCGTACCTTCATGGCTGAAGCCATGGCTCTGGCTGCTACGTCTGCAGCATGTTTGCCTGCATTTATCTCTTGCCTTGAGAGACGAGTAGCCTCTGATTGGATTAGACGTTGAGCATTTCTGGATTCTTCTGGTAGAAGCTCGATGTGAGGAGCTGCCTTTTCCCATAGGAAGAGTTGGTACCCCCCCCCATAATTGTTTGGTAGTTAGCAATGCGGAAACTTAGGGCCGAAGAGGTGTAGGTTCTCCTACCCAGTTGATCCAGACGTTTGCTTTCCTTGTCTGCGGGTGTGGAGTGCAGGCCCTGTCTCTGCTTGGATTGCATTTCGCTTGCTACTATGGAGGAAGGGGGGGGTGTACCAAAAGAAATTCAGCTGCCTCGGGTTTTATCCTATAAAGATTATCAATCTTCTTTGAAGACGCAGGTGATGATGCAGGCTTCTTCCATATTGAGTTAGCAATCTCAGAGAGGCCCTCCAGGACTGGGAAGGCAGCGATCCCGGGAGAGTCAGGGTAGAGGTGGCTGAGGATTTTATCCTTCGGTTTGTTGTCTGCCGTAGAGATGTTAATATCAAGGGCCTCGGCCATCCTGATCATCTGCTCCGTTCTAAGTCCTCTGATGGAGAGATGGCGCCCACTAGTTCATCAGGGAATGGCTTGTAGACTTCCTCAGAGCTCCTAGGGGAGCCTCTGGTTTCCGAGTCGCCAAACTCTGATTCTGGCCTGGGGGATCTCTGAGACAGTGGAGTAAAAGGAGGGGGAAGTTGAGGAGTTCTCAGGACAACTGGCTCTCCCTGTGCAGTCATCTGCCTGAATCTGCAGAATTCAATCCAGTCTTTGACTAGTTCCGGAGAGATAGATGGAGCGGAAGCCAAAGGTGCAGGTTGGAGGATCTGTTGTGGTACCGAAGGACTCGGTACCAGGAGCGTCGGATCCGGTAGTGTCGGATCCGAGATCAGGAGGGGATCCTCCACAGGGTCCAGTTCCAGGTCGGAGAAACATTGGAGAGGGGATCCGGAGTGGAAGGATGGTGTCCTTGGTACAGGTGGTACCGGGGGTTGGAGGCTCGAATCCGGGGTCTTCTTGGTGGACGCGGGCTTCTTAGGTATTGAGCGGCTGGAACCGGCAGGCTTGTCGTGGTGCTTGGTCTTATGTTTATGCTTTTTTGACACGTGGGTCGGATCCGAGAGGGGACCGGGTGTCGCTGGGACCGGGTGTCGGTGCCGAGCGTACGGAGTGCGCGCCTCCCGGGGTTCCGGAGCCCGCAGACGGGGAGGGGGCGGATAGAGCCTTCTTCCAAAGTTCGGCGCTCAGCCGGTCCGCACGAGCATTTTGAGACCGGGTGGAGAAGCCTTGGCAAATCGCACATTTTGAGACGTTGTGCCCCTCACCCAAGCAGCTTAGGCAAAGCTCATGCTGGTCGGAATGTGGCATCTTTGCAGAGCATTTTGTGCAAAGTTTAAACGGGGTCTTAGGGGCCATGGCGGCTCTCGGTGCACAGACAAGAGGACCGGGATAGAGAAGGGCTCTTTGTTTGTTTAATACTCTTCTTTTTACATCCTTTAGTTTCAATTTTTTTATTATTATTATTAGTTTTATTATTTTTTGAGGATCGACGAGAAACGGGGAAGGAGGAAGCCGGCTAGGGGGGCCTAGGGGGGCCTGAGGCTTAATGCTAATAAAGGTGTTTCCTGTGGCAGGCCTGCGCGCAGGCGCAGTCCCACATGTGGGGCTGCACCGAAGACAGAAGATGAACTAGGTGTTTGTGCACTACCCCAATGCCAATCCTAGGCTGCAACTCCCTTCCCTCATCATGTGTTCTGTTTATGCCATGTTGAGCATCGTTTCCCTTGCAAGAAAAGACTGAGGAAAAGTAGGAATTGAGGAGTTCTGCCCTCTCTTCATCTCCTGTTACAATTTCACTTTCCGGTCCCCGCAGTGGGCTTATCATGTCCTTGTTCTTATTCATACTCTGTACATAGGAAAATAACCCTTTTTTTGTTGCGTTTAGCATCTCTCGCTAGCCTAAGCTCATACTGAGCTTTAGCTTTCCTAACACTCTCCCTACTCTATGGTAATGCAGGGCAGAATTCTGAATATACCATACTCAGACAGGATCTGCCCTTGCTCTTCTGGCTCTATTGACACATTAGCCCATGCCCTTTTGGAATGCTGCTTTTACGAGGAACTTTGATCGCACTATATTTCCCCCCTTTTAATATACAAATCCAATGCCTCTGTGACTGACATAATGCCTTTTTTACTAAGCGACAGGGACCCCAAGGCTACATTGTCAGTGGCAAGATTTGTTTCAGTCCTTATATCCCTCCAACACTAGATATATGCTGCTCAAGATCAATTGATCAAGGAGCTTCTAAGGGATAAAAGGGAAAGGGAAAAGGAAACACTCTCCCTACAAGCACTAGTAATTTGTTTATATTCCTCTTTGGTTATAAGGCCACTTCCTAAATGAGTCTTTTTTATTTCTCAAATCTTTAAAAAGCTGTTTATGGAGCCACCCTGGCCTCTTTAGGCGCCTCCCATTTTTCCTTCTCATAGGAATGGTTTGGGATTGCGCCTTCAGTATTTTTTTTAGAAACTCCCACCCTTCTTGAACTCCCTTCTCCTTAAGTATTTCTGACCATGGGATTCTACCCAGTGTAAGTTTAAGTTTGTTAAAATTTGCTTTCCTAAAGTCCAACCTATATGTCTGACTACGTAGTTTTTCCTTTCTCCAAGATTGTAAATTCCAAGATTACATGGTCACTACTACCCAGGGTGCCTACTACTTTAACCTCATCAACCAGTTCTTCCCTGTTGGTGAGAATCAAGTCTAAGATAGCAGATCCCCTTGTTTCTCTGTCCGCTTTCTGTAATAGGAAGTTGTCAGCAAGACAAGTCAGGAATTTACTGGAACTTGCATTTTTAGCAGAGTTGGACTTACAACAGATATTTGGGTAATTAAAATCTCCCATGACCACCATGTCCCGTTTCTTTGAGAACTTTGTAATCTGGTCTAAGAGTATCTCATCCAAGTCCTCTGCCTGGTTTGGTGGTCGATAGCAGACCCCCACCATAATATCACTATTATTTCTTATTCCTTTTATTTTTACCCATAGACTCTCAACTGGACTTCCATTCTCAGAATCATGTATTTCTCCACAAGTATACACATCTTTGATATATAATGCTACTCCCCCCCTTCCCTATCTGTCTACCCCTTTTTAACAAGTTGTATCCCTCAATCTTAATATTCCAATCATGAGTGACATCCCACCAAGTTTCAGTAATGCCTATTAGGTCAAAATCCCCTTCCTGTATTTGGGCTTCAAGTTCTTCCTGCTTGTTTCCCATACTCTTGTGTATTAGTGTACAGACATTAGAATCGGTGGTTTATGTGCCCCAAGGTTTTCGTTTCTGTACTTGCCCATGAGTTTATGTTTCCTCGCATACATGCCACTCCCTGCAAATCTTTATTGTTCATATCTCCAGTTACTGTCAGCATTAGGGCTGTTGAAAAAAAAAATTAGGTATAGTTCGGCTTCGGCAAAATTAGGCCCTTTTAAATTTGGGCCTTGCCGAAGTCCGAACTCCCCCGCTTCGGATCCTTGAAGTTCAGGCGAGATCTGGAGTTCGGGGGGAAATTCGCCCCCCCCCGGCGTGCCTTTAAACAAATCTGCGCCTCCCAGCTGTGTTAGGGTCAGGGGCTTCCCTGAAGGTAGGCCCTGAAGGGGCCTCCCGGCCGGGAGGCACAGATCTGTTTAAAGGGCCCCCCCGCACGCCTTCAGGGAAGCCCCGTGAAGGCGCGCGGGGGGGCGAGCCGAACCCCGAAGTTGCCGAATTTCTGAACACCCCAAAGTCGGGGAATTCGGCTCCCCCCGTTTCCCGCCTTTTTTGAATCCGGTTTGTTCCGAACCGGAAACCGCCGAATCAGAGGAAATTCGGCAGTTTTTCAGTTTGGAACGAACCGGAATCAACAGCCCTAGTCAGCATACTAGACTTTAAGTTTTTGTCTCTCTCCCCCATAGGATTTAGTTTAGAGCCCTCCTGATCAGGTTTGCAAGGCTCTCACCAAACACATTTTTCCTACCCTCGTGAGGTGCAAAGCATCTCTCAATAGAAGAGCTTCCTCTTGAAACTGTAAGCCATGGTCCAGAAATCCAAACCTTTCTTGACGACACCATCTACACATCTAGTCATTAATCTGTATTCTTCTTCTTTCCCTTCCTAAGCCATGACCTTCGACAGGCAGAACTGATGAAAACACAACCTGCGCCCCCAGCTCCTTCACCTTCTTACCCAGAGCTGCATAGTCTCTTTTAGTACGTTCTGGGCTGTGTCGAGCAATATCATTTATTCCCTCATGAATGAGCAAGGGTAATAATCTGTGGGCTCCAATATCACATGCAATTTACCTCTTAGTCAATACTTAATAGGAACTTGTCAATTAAATCATTACTTGTCTTTTCTAGGTGTAATTCTGCCATCTCTCTTGCAAAATGAAACTAGCGGGAAAATAGTGTTTAGCCTCATAGGATTGTTGTGAGGATCAGCATGATATACTGTAAAAGTTTAGAGTACTACATAAATAGTGCTAAAATTAGCAGCTTCTGCATAGTTTGCACTGTGTGTCTTGTGATATTTTCTTGCAGACCCCTAGCTATATCCTGATTTGTTTTGAGGATTATGACAGGCAGTTCTGAAGGTGTGCCATGTCTCAAACTTTATTTTGATTAAAAGGCAAGTCATATCACTGAATCTCCATGAAGCACTTTTGTGGCTCTGAGAGCCGCTCACATTCCTATTTGGCTTCCATTCCTTTCCTCTGGAAGCTGAGAACCTATTCAATAGAATGTGTGTGTGTGGGGGGGACAACACAATATAATGCTGCCTTGGTAAGCCTCGTTCCTTCTGTTCCCACAATCTGCATTGTGCTGTGACCTAGATCAACTGGACTTGTTGAAGCGGATATGTTTGTAGATTGAGGTCTATTTTACTTTTTTGCACCAATGTGTGTTGTGTAGTCTTTTCCGACTGATGGCAACTTTATGAATTCATGACCTCCAAAATCTCCTATCGTTAACAGTCTTGCTCAGGTCTTCCAAACTGAGAGTCAATCATGTTGTGTCTTCCTCTTTTTTTGCTGCCTTCAACTTTTCCTAGCTTTATTGTTTTTTCCAGTGAACCTTGTCTTCCCATAATGTGACCAAATAAAGATAGCTTCAGTTTAGTCATTTTAGTTTTAGGGAGAGTTCAGGCTTGGTTTGATCTAGAACTCACAGATTTGTCTTTTTGGTGATCCGACCCACAGATTTGTCTTTTTGGCGGTCCACGGTATCCTTCTGGCATCAATACCTAGCTACAAAGCCACGAAAGGCAGATGGGTACATGCTCCATTGTGTTGCTTTTTAGAAATATGAGTGCTGACTGGGATTCTGCTTGTATTGTGCATGCATCCTTCATAGCTACATACATATATTAAATTAAACAGGCATTTTAATCAATAGGGAAAATAAAATTCTAGGATATATGAACTCAATCATTAGATCTGTGATGGATCCAAGACTGCTCATTTGGGACAGAAACACCAAACAGCATTTTTGTGGTTGTAGCAAGATAGTAATTTTGACAAATACACTCAACTCAAATGCAAGAGATTAAACAAATGTAATTTTTTACAAAATGACACACTTTATTTATCTACAAGGCAGTACAGTGTATTATTAAAATGTTAAGTGCAGGCCAGGGCTGCATCTAATTCTATTCATTAAGGCAGCAAAGTGAGAAAAGGAATCAACCTTCCCTTAGAATTGGTAAAGGTTGGAGACGGCAGTCCAAAAGACTTTTTTTTTTAAAAAAGGAATTTTTGCATATGGACTCCAAATTAGGAAATATGTAGACTAAACAGTAGACAACAGCAGAAAACACAAGCCAAGTTCTGTTCTCCCAAATGTTTGTAATTTGCAATCTTTGTTGTTGCAAAGTCATCAGAATACATACAGACATGTACATAAAATCTCCCAAAAAACAGTGTTTCAAAGTATTGCTTGTAAAAGTGAGGAAAAGAAATCATTTTTCAGAAATGCTAGTGCATAGTCAGGTTAGCTAGCCCCCAGGTTTTTCTTTCTCTAGTACCCCTTTATGGCCTTTATCCCAATAGTAGCCCATCTACATGCTGTAAGACTGTAGCAGCAAAACAAAACAAACCCACAGTATCCATTTGGCATTTATAAAATTAAATTACGGAATAAAAATATAATTTGTTCTCATAAACTATATTTCGTACAGTAATAATTTTTAAAAGCAAGCTATTTTTTAAAAAATACTCAATGAAACACACATGTATAAACAAATCTAGAGCTCTAATGAGTGGAACCATACTTCAAACAGTACAGATGTGCGAGCATCCACTATCTTGATAAGAATGACCCCCCCCTCTCTTAAATGAGCATTGCTAATGCTTTTCTTGGAGACGTTTATGCAAAGACATTCATTCAGGGATTTAAAATAAACTGTTGATGAGGGCCAGCTCTTAAAAGAAAATAAAAACATTTTGCAAAGCCTCCTCACTGGTATAGGAACTCCTCACTAAATTAATACTGGTGCATTTGATCTCTAATATTTTAAAAAATCATTTGAACAATGTTTTTTTTTAAAAAAAAATCTGCATTCATGTGATTAACTGCATCAAACTCAATACCTAATAAGTTAGGCAAGCTTCATTAATACAGGGTTTTTTTTTTAAGTTGGTGAAATCCAACTTGAATAGATATATGCTTTTGTGACTATATGCACTTTGTGCTGCTCCCAAATGTTGTACCACCACCACCCATTCACAAAAAAGGTTTCCTATATAGGAATGGTAAATCCTAAATCAACTGGAAGTGTTTTGAAAAGAAAACATAATGCTGGCTGGAAGACCATTTACATGACCAGAGTTCGAGTTGAGAATGCATTCATGTATTTGCGTCCTGGATCGGAGAAGGTCAGTTGGTCCTCTGTCTTTCCACAGGATGCTGAATCCCACGCACTGCTAAAATGCTTCAGAAAGAAAAAGAAAAATTACACCCTTAGTTTTAAAGGATGAGGCACAACCCAATCCTTTCTGCACACCTGGGTTTGTGGATTCATTGGCCTCACTCTCCCTCAGGGATCTCTGTTACATAGACCTGATTCTATGACCTTAGACCAGGGGTGGGGAACGTCAGGCCCAGGGGCCGTATAAGGCCCGCGAAATCATTTGGTCTGGCCCTTTGTGGCTCCTGGCAGATCTCTAGCTCAGAAGGATCTAAGACTGGCGATCCGCCCCCTCCCACGGCCAGGAATAGCCTCTATTCAAGGCAGATGTGGGTTTGTTTTGCTGAGAAAAGGAACCTTCTTTCCCCCTTGCAGAAGAGTCATTACCTATGAAGCTGCTAGGACCACCCAAGAAACTATGTTAACCTTTTCCCACCTGGGCTGTGGAGAAACGTATTTCCTCTGCACTACAAGTGGGTTGGGGGCGGAAGTGGCAACAATGGAGGGGTTAAAGGGGGCAGGGCCAGGTTGTGCGGTCCGCGAATGTTATAAATATTCAAATGGCCCTTGGCAGAAAAAAGGTTCCCCACCCCTGCCTTAGACAGATAATGAGGGAGGGCATCTTGGCCATCTTCTGTGCAGAGGGTTGGACTAGATGACCCTGGTGGTCCCTTTTAACTCTATGGTTCTATAGACTACGTGAGTTCAGAGTATGAGTAGCTCATGTGCACAGCACTGAGAAGTGAGGCTGCAGCTTTTACCAATGGGAGGATCAGACAACTCCCCCAGTGAAATTAACTGTACCATGAACCACTACATCTCCACTATCCAACAATCTGATTCAGCTATTTTTACTGGGCACCCTATAAAAATCCTCTTGCTAATGTAGCATACTATATAAACTTTTGATTGCCAGAAAATGAGCATTCAGATAAACTTAGTTTAAGCATTCTTTATAGGGTCAAAGACTTCTGTTAAGAATATTGTCGAAGGCTTTCACTGTCAGAGTTCATTGGTTCTTGTAGGTTATCCGGGCTATGTGACCGTGGTCTTGGTATTTTCTTTCCTGACGTTTCGCCAGCAGCTGTGGCCGGCATCTTCAGAGGAGTAACACTGAAGGAGTAACACTCAGTGTCAAGTGTGTAGGAAGAGTAATACATAGTCAGAAAGGGGTTGGGTTTGAGCTGAATCATTGTCCTGCAAAAAGTATCAAAGGTAATGTGCTAATCATTGTCCTGTAAGTATCAAGATAATGTGCTAATGAGGGTGTGGTATGTTAACAGATCACTTCAGGATACAATGGTTCCATATTAACCTACCACATCATCATTAGCACATTATCTTGATACTTACAGGACAATGATTAGCACATTACCTTTGATACTTTTTGCAGGACAATGATTCAGCTCAAACCCAACCCCTTTCTGACTATATATTACTCTTCCTACACAACTGACACTGAGAGCCACTGTCCTTCAGTGTTACTCCTCTGAAGATGCCTGCCACAGCTGCTGGCGAAACGTCTGGAAAGAAAATACCAAGACCACGGTCACACAGCCCGGATAACCTACAAGAACTTCTGTTAAGATTCACAATAAATGTGGCAGCTTGGAATCAGTCCTTTCCTGGTCACCATTTCAATGTTTATTTCACTCAGGTTCAGCCATTTGAATGCACACAAGCCATTCAGAAGGAAATGCTCCAAAATGAAGGAAAAGAAATTTGAGACTGTTGATAGAAACACATTTCTTAAGCTTACTCTAAAGCAACCTTTTTCACAGTATTTACAAAGGTTGTAAACCCCTACTCAGAATGGTGCAGCATGCAGATAAACATATCAAGGTCCTTTGCTTGTTCCCTAGACATGCAAAATATCTCTTTATGCCTCAAGCTATTATCATAGTAAACATTTAAGCAATAAATGGAATTTGTGAATTCAGATATTTTTGTCTCCTGCATATTTTTATGTTCTGTGTTGATATCAGAAATGGTTAACTTTGCCAGAGCAATTTGTTACCCAGTAATGAACAAAACTGGCTGTTGTGTTCCAAATTTCAAGTGCAATTCTGTTACATCACAACACCCAGGATGAAAATTTTAAGAGGGAGGGAGAGATCTGCCCTGTTTGTGAGGGTGGGAAAGGACTATGTATGTCTTTACAGCAATAAGTAGCACACCAATTTATGTTCCCTTAAAATTACCAAGGCAACCTGCTTAAACAACAGGCCCAGTTCAGTTTTCAGATCATACACGGAGGCAGGTATTATGGGTGTTCCAAGACCAATAACTCTGGATCCCCCTTTTCCTAGACTTTGCTTGAGTCCAAGCATGATTTTTTAAAATTTATATAACTTATTAATTGATTTTGGTACCACCTCAAGTGTTATAAAGTTCTCTATACAATGCATAGATAAAAATCACATCAGCACTACAAACTATCAAAAACAATAAAACCAGAAGACATAATAACACCTCCAATCAATAAAAGTAGTAAGCACTGATGTCACACTGGGGCTCCAGGCAGTCAAACTCATTTTGCTATTTGGACATAAAGGTACAAATGTAACCAAATTCCCTGCCCCAAACATTTAAAATTTCTAAAAAGGAAAACAAACAATTACTGCAGCACACCGAATTCAGGTGAGCCTTCTTTGTAATAGTGTATTCATGATGGCCAGTCATTCTTTTTAACTTTCTGCTTTTTTAGTCTGACAGGTAAGTTCCAGTAAATCTGTTATTAGGCATTCCACCTCTTTCCCAAAGTCAGCTCACAAAATGCCTGACTACCAAACTGGTGGACTGTGTGTCTAAACTAGAGACACAGCATACCTATTTGATTACCTTTTAGCTCAAGAGGACCCCTACTTCTTCAAATTAACAATCAAGTTTATTATACTGTCAACAGGCCTTTCAGTAATACTTCTTCAAATTACAGCTGAGGGTGGGTATGATATAATTTTCACTTCAGACACGTCATGCCGTGATTCTCCTCTTGTGGAATTTCTCATACTTGGTGAAAATTCTAATACTTTATACAAGACCTGCTCAGGGATGAATAGTTGTTGCCAAAGGAGCTGAGATTTCTGGAAGGAAGGAGAAAAAGACCAGGCGCTGTTGCTGAAGGTAGCTACGTATCAACTGTACAAATCAGACGGTTTGTGATGGAGGGTTTGTGGCAGATCTCCCTTGACCAGGAATACAGAACCAGGCAAGGAGATACACAAGCGCTACTAGAAGTGCTCTCTAGTGCAGGCCATCTAAAATGGCCACCAGTGGAAGAGAGCTGCTTCCCCTCTTTCAATGGCCAGAACAGGGAGGAAGCCTCAGGGCCTCATTAAGGAGATGTCATGTGAGATGGTTACCAGATAAAAGTTTAGGAGATAAAATGGCTTTTCACCCTAAAATTAATCTTTGCATGTAGGGCTGAGAACACCAAGTGTTAGTCACTCTTGAAATTGATAATTAAAATAAATTATGGGCTTGTTTACATATATTCCCAGGTATGCATATGCTGTGTATTCCATTTACATTTTAATAACGAAACAAAATGGAAAGTGAACACACATGAATACATAAAGCTGCCTGTCTACTGAGTCAGTCAATTAGTCTAGCAGTAGAGTCTACTCTGATAGGCAGCAGTTATGCAGGCTGTCAAGGTTGAGGACCTTCTCATCACTTGCAACCTGATCAAGAGGGAGGTGCTGTGGACTGAACCTGCAACCTTCTGCATGCAAAGCAGATGCTCTACTACTGAGGCCCATTCCTTCCTCAGAGATATATAGCACTTTTGGATTCCCATTGGGATGTGAAGCATAAACAAATAGATCTCTTACCATCTAGGGTTCTGGAGCTAAAATTTTATATCTTAAAACAATGGAATCAACTGGCCACATATGAAGATCATGAAGCAGTTATATGATTTAAACTGTAAGGCTTTATACATTTTCTGTAACCCACTTTGTGTCCGTTCTTTTGGAAGAAAAATGAAGAAGCCATCTTTTAAATCAGTGGTTCCCAAACCTTTTGGGCCACCGCTCCCTTGGTTCTACAAACTCAACCCCAGCACCCCCTACCCTACCCTATAAAAAGTACTATTCAAAATAGGGGTTTGCATGACTCACTAAAGATAATAACAATAAAATTTAAACAATTAATTGCATATCTATTCAAAATCAAATTAAAACTTTTTAGTTGAAATTTATTCAACAAAACTGATGACCTTGATCCAGTGGTACTAGCTCTTCAAAGTCTGGAAAAAAATTCTGATAGTTTCCACCAAATTTGCCAGCATGGTGCCATAACTTGATCTATTGTAAATTAGTGAACAGTGAACAGTTGAAGGGGCCCACTTCTAGCGCCCCCCTGCCTCTTAGTGCCCCCCTAGGTAATCCCACCGCCTCCAGGGGGTGGTACTGCCCACTTTGGGAACCTCTGTTTTAAATAAATCAACAAGCAAGCTGAACCAAACACAAAGTTCGCACACAGAAGCTCTTGTCTAGCAGCTATTTCTTCTCAGGGTGACGTACCACATAAACAGTAGCCTGGGTTTATTATCTATGATACACAGAAGTGGGTAAAGATCTAAATACACTGCAATGTGCAGTGACCTGATATAACCAGAGAGATAGTAACCACCCTGTTTGTCACTACAACATTCTGGGTTTCTCTCCATGGATAAACAAAGGTTGCTGTATTATTAGAATAATCCTAAATCAAGTACCTTTGAAACTACCTTAAGCCCAGTTTGGATGATCGTCCCCTACTATCTTCCTACAAATGGTGAAGGAGAGATTGCACAGCCCTGTCTTCACCCCCAAGCGTGCCTGTACCAACTCCATTGTTCCCAATTGTTCATATACAGGTTATCATTAGAACAGAATTACACATATAAAATCTCATGCATACTGACTAACAAACTCAGTGGTCGATTCCTGGGTTGATTCCTGTCTTTAGGAAAGTGACACTGGCCAAAGTTAATAGTTTAGGATTTCTCTCAGCTATTGGGGAACAACAACTGTGCTCTACCAAGTTTAAGACTGGTTTTGAGGACATTCATGAGAGTCCTCTGAATTCCAAAAGCTGTGAGTCATGCCATCAAATAGCCAACTGTGTTGCTGATGCTCAGTTAAAAGGAAGCATTGTTTCCTGTAGAAAAACTAAATACCAATGTACAGGATGCAGAATCAAGCAGGACCAAGTTCAGAATTCAACACTGTTGAAGGCTGAAACACAGGATGGAGGAAAGACTAATGATTTCTCTCCCCCCCACCCCCGCCAACTGTGACTTCAGAGTCTTACCCCAGTAGCTGCTTGTGAGGGACTGAGGCACACAGGAAGATACCATCATCACAAAACGAGAAGCCAGGGAGAGGGGGGGCCCTGCGGAAGCGTTCAGCTCCACTGGCCATCCTTGGTGGCCCCGTGCCTGCGGCAGGCACCCCCCTACCCTTGTAATTTGGCAATACTCACAAGAAAGAATGCAGGGTCTTCCTCTTCTTACGTGCATCCCCTCTCGTGCCACTAAAGCGTTCTGCACAACTGACTGAAGTGCAAGCCAGCAGCAGTGAGTCTTAATTCCTTGAGATTTCACGCATGTGAAAAATCCTTCACTATCATGCTGAAAATATTTCTTAAGCAATAGATTTGTTCATTCACAGGAGACTTGCTATAAACTCACTGAAGCTAAAATGTGAATAAGAAAAAGTGGGGAACTTTCCATAAGCTTCCATTAAGTTCATGCATAATCATCAAGGCCTGGTTTATTTTCAGCCATGTCAGTCCTGGTTCATTTTGCTAGGCCAGGAATCCTCCCAACACATCCTTCTTCTGGCAGCACAATTATCTCACTTATCCTGTAACGTGCCTTCTGTTGCCCCAGGCAGGAGCAAATGGTAAACAAACTGTCAGGGATTTAACTGGGACATCCAGTTGAAGCACTTTAAATAAAAATGAAGCCTTAAGGGGAAGGAGAGCAGTAAAGCCAAGGCTGGGCAAAGGTGCTCTCTCCACCTACTCAAAATGCTGCTTCGCACACTGTGGCCATTTATGCAGGGGTAATTTGCTCTGGGTTTGCATCTCTGCAGACGGAGTTTTCGTTTTCGGATCCAAACTCTCAAAACTGTATGAGTGGGGCCTTTTTTGCCCTGAATTTTGGGGGGGGGGGTAGAGTGTTATTTTAGCTTTAAAAAGCTAAAATAGTTATACAGAAATGAAGGGGGGAGGGGGGAGAACAGCCGTCTCCATTTCCGATATCATTACAATCACTGCTGAAACTAACCAGAGAGGAAGCCTATGAGGCGTGGCGGGGGGGGGGGGAGACAACAGTTCGCTGCTGAAATTGACTAAAATGGCTTCTCTGGGAGGGGTTGGATGAGGGAGGGACAAGCGAGAATGGGTGGGGAAAGAGAAACCCGAAGTTAAGACTGTTCACAGAAATTGCCTCAATTAGCTTGGCTTTGGGATTGACGCAAAATTTAAAATCGTGATAAAACAGGTTCCTGGAAACACGGGACAAGTGTGCGGCTGCTGCAAAATGACTTCAGAAGGTCGGAAAAATCATGAATAATCCAAAGGAAGCCCCGAAGCAGTCCCGTGGGGATCGCAGGGCTAAGTAACCAAGCATAAATGGCCAAGCACTAACTTCAGAGCTGGATTGTGTCTTAGGCCAATATAAACAGTCAACTGAAGTTACTATTATTACTGCAAATGAGCAGAACGCTAACCTGATTGTTTTACAATGAGACAAGATATTGAAAACAGAATGGCTGCCATACATGCTTCTGGAAGCAAAACTCCTATGAGAGCTTCAGGGTGTCGTCCCTAGTGAGACTGATTGCTTTTCTGTTTACCTCAGTAATTTTTTAAGGGACCGAGAACTGCAGAACATTTACTAATCCAGGCTTTGTCATACAGCACTGGGGTAGAGACAGTGGATCTCTGATGTTCTTATACTGTGTTTTCACAGAAGCTTTAGTAAGTAAAGCACCTCCTGCCCATAGGTTCACTGTGGTGTCTAAGGCTGCCATCCTAAGATCCCTTACCTGGGAGTAAGCCCCACTGACTAAAATGGGACTTAGAGAGAGAACACATGAAGCTGTATTGCACTGAATCAGACCGCTGGTCCATCAAGGTCAATACTGTCTATTCAGACAAGCAGTAACTCCCCAGAGTCTCAGGAGGAGGGTCTTTCACAACACCTTCCACCAGATCCTTTTAGCTGGAGTTGCTGGGGATTGAACCTTGGATCTTCTGCATTCCAGGCAGCTGCTCTACCACTGAGTTACAGCCACTCCCCACAAACTTACTTCTGAGTAAAAATGCATAGGCTTGCACTGCCAATGAAAAAGGAATGGTCATGGTCCTAAAGACAGAGACATCTGAGAACTCAAAGCTGTGAGGGAAAAAACCCATCTTTCAATGTGTGGATGTCGGAACAGTCAATACAATCATATCTCAGAGAGTTTTATGTTCATTTACATCTCCAGGGGATGTGGAAATGCCATAGCTAACACGACTTTGGCTGTTGTCCTTAAGGATGTAACTGCAATGAGTTGCCAGAGCACGCATTTAGGGAAAAGGGTTAAAGCAGAAACAATGCAGTGGAAGCTCCAACAGAACACTTTGTTCATGAAGAGTGTTGGCCATGAACCAGAAATGGCAACCCATGCAGCGTAACCACAAAAGTTGTATATCTGGGACAGATGGGAGTGGAGAAGAAATCGAGATTTTGCACAAGCTGTCCTCCTCCCGAGAGGCAATACCACTCACCACCGGACAGGATGAGAAGGGTCAAAGAGCCCCAGGTGCTTTTCTCTCTTTCCCTCCTCCCACCTACCTAGACACAGCTTTATTTTGCTGATAGTTCCCCGTCACCTATCTGAGAGGGGGCAGGGTGGGCTTGGTGTGTGCACAACCTTGTACTGAGCTTCAATATGTATAGATCAGGATAACTCCAAGATTTCTGTAGACCTAGACATGGTGGTGGTGGTGGTGGTGGGGAGGAGCAGGGGAGTTCTTTCATCAACCATTTATCAGCTCTAGGCTAACAAATAAAAAAACTAGTGCAAACTTCAAGGTAAGGTAATAAATCAATTTTACGTCATTTACTTTAGAAATAATCAGTCCTAATGTACTTATTTGCCTAGGCAACAGTAATAAAACGGACACTAATTTTTTTTGGCTCTGCATTGTAGAAGCAGAGGTGATTTATTTGCTGATGTTCAGGTGAAGGCTGGATGTGAGTTCCATCTAAGTCAGTTATGATTTTTGAATATGTTGGTCTTCACTATTGCCTCTTGGAATTAATTTCAGAACAAGATTGTTTAGTTTAGCTTAATTTTGAGTACTGTTGTAATTCTTTGCTCTGTAATTTTTGTGTATCTTTCTCTCGGGAGGAAGCTGAAACGAAGCTGAAGGAAATGGAGGCACAGGTGGTGTTCTCTTCGAACCTTCCTGTCAGAGGAAGGGGAATGCGATGGGAACAAAAGATAATGGAGGTGAACCACTGGTTGCGTTGGAGGTGCCGGCAGGAGCGATTTGGATTCTGGGATCCCAGGCTGGGTTTTCTGGATGGTGGCCTACTAGCACACGATGGAATTCACCTTTCAAGGTCGGGGAAGAATGTTTTTGGAAGAAACCTGGAGATTCATCAGGAAGGCTTTAAACTAATACCACAAGGGAATGAGACAATCAACACAGGGATTTAAATGAAGGTGATCAAACAGCAGAGGCCCACCTGGGAGGGCTGAGTCTAAAGGAGCCAAAGGCGCGGGGCTTCAAGGTGTCTATGTACCAATGCCCAAAGCTTGGGCAATAAGAAAGAAGAGCTTGAGCTTCTAATGCAGTCAGAAGTACATGATTTAGTAGGCATTACAGAGACTTGGTGGGACAATTCCCATGACTGGAATGTAGTAGTGGATGGATATGAGTTGTTCAAGAAAAACCAAAAAGGTCGAAGAGGTGGCGGAGTGGAGCTATATGTGAGGAGAGGGATTGCTTGTCAAGAAATACTGGAGGAGGAGGGTGACAGCCCAGTGGAAAGTGCCTGGGTGAGGATAAGGGAGCAGATTGACAGGGTATCCAAACAACAAAAGCTGTTAGTTATGGGTGATTTCAACTTCCCAGATGTGTGCTGGGAGACAAACTCTGCAAACCGACTCCAGTCACACAAGTTCCTCACCTGCCTGGCTGACAACTTCCTTCATCAAATGGTGGAGGAAGCTATGAGGGGCTCAGCGATACTCGACTTAATATTGACCAACAGGCAAGAGATGGTAGATGAGGTGAAGGTGGTGGGGACCTTAGGGGGAAGTGACCACATCCTCCTAGAATTCCTTTTGCTGTGGGGGACCATAGCCACACATGTCTGCTAGATTTTGGTAGGGCAGATTTTAATAAACTCAGAGGCATGATGAGAATCATTCCATGGGCAGGACTGCTTGAAGGGAAAGGAACAAATGAAAGGTGGTCTCTCCTAAAACTAAAGCTCTTGTAAGCTCAAGCCCTCCCTATTCCAACAAGAAGGAAACATGGTACAGGATCGAAGAAGCCAATGTGGATGAACAAAGAACTCCATGATGAGCTAAGGGAGAAAAAGGAAATGTTCAAGAAATGGAGGCAAGGACGCACCTCTAAAGAAGAGTATCTACAGGTTGTTAGGCACAATGGGTCAGCCATCAGAGAGGCCAAAGCTCACAGGGAGCTGATGCTGGCCAGGGAGGCTCACTACAACAAGAAAAGTTTCTTCAGATATGTGAAGAGCAAATGCAAGGGAGAAGAGGACATAGGCCCATTGTTGAGTGAAAATGAAGAAACTCTGACAGAAGACGGAGAGAAAGCAGAAAGGCTCAATGCTTATTTTGCCTCAGTTTTCTCTCTGAAAATGAGGAACGGGCTCATCTAGAGATGACAATAGGCAAGCCACAGCATCCGGGCTGCTGGCTGACATGAACAGGGAGGTAGTTGAGAAGCACCTGGTTGCATTGGATGAGTACAAATCCCCCAGGCCAGATGGTATGCACCCAAGAGTGCTCGAAAAATTTGTAGAGATCTTGCAGAGCCTTTGTCCATCATCTTCCAGACCTCTTGGAGGATGGGAGATGTGCCACAAGACTGGAGAAGGGTGAACATTATCCCAATTTTCAAAAAAGGGAGGAAGGATGACCCAGGAAACTACAGGCCAGTCAGTTTGACCTCTGTCCCAGGGAAGATATTGGAGCAGATATTAAAGAGATCAATACTTGAGCATCTGAAGGACAACTTGGTGAACCAGGGAAGTCAGCATGGATTTGTCCCCAACAGGTCCTGCCAGACCAACCTTGTTTCCTTCTTTGATCGAGTGATGAGCTTACTGGATCAAGGGAATGCAGTTGACGTTTACCTGGATTTCAGTAAGGCTTTTGACAAGGGCTCCCATGATGTTCTGATGGGTAAACGAGAGGACTGTGGACTGGACCCTAGGATATTTAGGTGGATAGAGAACTGGTTCCAGATCTGCACTCAAAGAGTAGTTGTTAATGGCATTTCATCTGATTGGAGGGAGGTGTCCAGTGGGGTGCCACAGGGTTCGGTTCTGGGCCCGGTACTTTTCAATATTTTTTATAAATGAACTGAATTAAATTTGCAGATGACCCCAAGTTGGGAGGAGCAGCGAACACACCAGAAGATAGAGATAGAATTCAACGAGATCTGAATACACTGGAAAAGTGGGTGGATGTGAACAGGATGCAATTCAACAAGGATATGTGCTGAGTTCTACAGCTGGGTAACAGAAATGAGGGACATGCATACTGGATGGAGGATACACTTCTGGGCAGCAGTGTGTGTGAACAAGATCTTGGGGTACGGCTGGACCATAAGTTAAATACGAGCAGCCAGCGTGATACAGCAACAAAAAATGCTAATGTGATCTTGGGGTGCATCAACAGAGGCATAACATCCAAATCGCAAGATGTTGTTGTTCTGCTGTACACTGTGTTGGTCTGGCCGCACCAGGAGTACTGTGTGCAGTTCTGGAGGCCTCGCTTCAAAAAGGATGTGGACAGAAAGCAGCGGATGCAGAAGAGAGTGACGAGGATGATCAGGGGCCTGGAGACCAAGCCCTATGAGGAAAGGCAGAGGGAGTCGGGAATGTTTACTCTGGAGAAAAGGAGGTTGAGAGGGGGACATGATTGCTCTCTTTAAGTATTTGAAGGGCTGTCACTGAGAGGAGGGCAGCACAGGATAGGGCTCGCAATAATGGGAAAGGTACTGGCTGGATATTAGGAAAAATCATTTTACAGTAAGAGTTGCTCAGCAGTGGAATCAGCTACCTCGGGAGGCGGTGAGCATCCCCTCACTGGCAGTCTTTAAGCAGAAGCTGGACAAGTACTTGTCAGGGATGCTCTAGGCTGATCCTGCATTAAGCAGGAGGTTGGACTAGATGGCCTGTATGGCCCCTTCCAACTCTTGGATTCTATGAATTTTAACTGTGGTAAACTGGTTTGAGAGCCAATCTTGGTTTAAAAGCAGCACACAAATATAATAAATACTTGTTAAAGATTTTATTAGGCACTTGGCCAGAGGGCAATTATTAGCATGTAAGCAATTATTTCCCTATTTATTTCTGTGTCAACATAGGTAAGGGGCAAGCTACTGTGTTCTATGGCCTACCAAACCCCACATTCAAACAGCAGTAACAGCATTCTTTTCTTGGAACATCAGATAGTCATTCATAACTTCAGATAAATCAAATCTCAAGAAAGAAGGACATGAGCCTTTCGTCCTCAAGTGCTGCTCAGTGTTGGAAGCTATGGACATTCCACTGATGGAAGAGGGAGAAGGAGACGATCGTGCCTGACTCTCTTTATGACTCTAGCCTCCCGACCCACATGGCTTTTTGACTACAAGGCCCCCACCCCACAGCAACGTCTTTTCAGGGGTCACATGGGGCTACTGAGCAAAGAGGAAAATGCAGAAAGATCTACTTCTGCCAGGACAATGTTTGTAGGATCCACCCTACAGCTTAGGCTTGGCTATTCCTTCCATTGCGCTGTTCCAGGTGGCTTTCCCATTAAACTGGGCTGACACTCACCAAGAAATAAATTACACATAATAAATATTCACCAAGGAAAATCAGTTATTTACAAGTGCATACTTCGCCAATGTAAAAATGAAGCAAGCAATCATAGTGAGGTGATATCATCTCTGTCTTTGTTTCTGTTGACCGGATGCTGAGTATCTCCTCTTGAACTTGTAGAGGAAAGGAACATAACCTATGAACTACTGTACCAAAATGTCAGCAAGTCAACTATTCTGTTTTCCTTACAACTTCATGCTCTTTGATTTTTCCAGTTTGAAAATGGTAGTCCCAACAGTGTTCAGTTTGTATATAGTCCTTAGTCAACCACAACTGCAGCCTTTTTTCACTGTACAATAAAGCAAAACCTTCCGTTTCAGAATTAATTCAGTCTCTCAGCTGTATCTGAAAGCATGGTGTAAGGACATCAATACTGTAAACTATTTTTAAAAGTTTTTTTTTTTGTTACCTGAAGTGGGCTACCTGATGATCTATTTCTATGAAATGCAAATAATTTATGGGCATTCTCCTCTTCTTCTGATGGAGGCATCTTTAAACCAGAACTGGTAAGTAGATTCTGAAGATAAACGCAAACAGTAGCAATTATAAAAGAAGAATTAATTAACAAATGAATTGAATTAATGATTTAAAAAGGTACAAAGCACAGCTGCATTAAAAGGTAATACTGCCATTTGCAGAAAGCCTGGCGGAATTATTTTACAAATAAAGTTGAAGTATGAAGTTGCAAGCAGTTTGAGTTCAAGTTCAAGATTCAATCCTTTGCCCAACACTCAGCCACAGTTGGGGAAGGGAGGGTTGTGAACATCTCTCCCGCCTTGCAATACTCTTTAGTTTCCCCCTCCTTCCACATTTTTTCATGGTGCGGAGAAGCTGAAAAAAAGGGGGCAATCGTATTTTCACTGCTCCCTCCAACCAGAGAGAAGGAGGCCATGCTTCCCAGATTCTGAACTGGCTTTGTTTGATAGCCAAATATGTTAGATAGCCAAATATGACTGAATACAAGCTACAGTGACTCAACAGTGGTCATCGCATAATCTCTGACTGGCTTAGGTCATAGTTCCAGGAACAAGAAAAGGCAGGGAAGGTTCAAAATGGTATTTGAATAGTTGCTGAGCAGGGTTGCAAATACCTTTGAGCGTGCTGGAAAAGGGTAAACATTTGGACGTTTTTCAGGGAATGTTTCAAGCACCCTGAAGCCCTGTAATTTCAATGAAAATGTTCACTGGGGAATATTTACCACAGCACTATGTGTATAGACTTGCTTGGGAGTAAATCTTTTGAACTCAGTCAAACATACTTCTGATTAACCATGCGTAGGATGGTTAACCATGTCAGATCCTTAAGATTATCACAATGAAAAAATTCAGCATATTAAGTATAAGCTTCAACCTAAGCAGCACGTTGAACTGAAAATAATCATAAAGCCACATACACTACCCCAGGACTCTCAGCCTTTGGGTAACATTACTAACATACAATCCATTAAAAACCAATACAACTAAACAAATATACACATTGACTGCATTTAGATCAAGAAAGTGAAATGTCAGTAAACTAACATAAATGAAAGCTAAAACAGACTACATTACATTGTATTTTCATGTATATTAAAAAGCATGCCATATGCTTTACAAAGGAATTTGATCAAGGTAGCAAACCTCTCATTGCCTATTAATTCCGTAAACTGTATAGTGATGCAATTAAGGCCAGCGTTTTGCTTCAGCACCTTAAATGCATCTTAAATATGGTACTTTTATGTACAAAATATGAAGAAAAAATGATGGATGGGGGGAAGTGGGCTCAACAAAGTCAGTGTTAAGTACTTTGTAATTCCACTGATTCAGTGGAACAGTGACACACACATGTCATCGATGAAATTTCCATGTACCTAACTTTGCTGGGTCAAGCCTTTTTTCCCCCTGTCCTGCACTTCAGAATAGGAGTCAAGCATGGTACAAAGCAAGAAGCTCCATCCAGGGTGCTACAGCCTTTATTCTGGAAAAAAATTGCACCCCCCCCCCCCCCATCTACAAGTATGTACAGGCTATGAGCAAGTTACCCCATAGCTGTAGTCTGGTGGAAATGTCTTACTAAGCCAGATCTGGTGCCCAAGCTCTATCTTCTCTACTCCAATTTAGAATGCATAAGGCTTCCAAATGAAAACAACAACTATACCTCCAAGCAAGATCCATGACACTAATACATACCGGCATATCTTTCACAGCTGACGTATACGTGAAAAGCTGTGTGTTCAGACCTTCCCCTTCCCAATGGTTTGAGCAGAAGAAGTTTCCAGCTTTACCTGTTGGAGACCCCACCTGGAAGCAGAAAGAGAGCCATATTTTAAGTAGCACAACTGATTGTCTCATGTCAACTTAACAGCAAATAGATTTCCAAATGAACTTGGCCTATATTTTAAATTGTTCTAACAGTACTTGTTCTAACAGTCAATCGATGTACAATTGAGTTCAAGGATTTGATGTTGGTTATTTCACTCAGTCTCAGAAGTCTAGATGAAAAATACTTTTTTACACCAGGCATCAATTAAAATTATTGTATGGAACAAACTTGGGTAATCAGATTGTTAAAACTTCATTATTAACTTCCTTGTGGCTGAGAAACCCCAGCGAAAACCACATTGCCAATTACGCGTAAGTCTTTTAAATACTGCATCCTAAGCCAACACAGTATAAGGTCGTTTTCAATAACTGGTTTACATTGTGGGGGAAAAACTTTATCTTTGCTGTATGCAAATTATTACGATCCTACAAAGGCTGATACCAACTAATTTTAACAAGCAATATCCCATTTGACTTCAACAGAAACAAATCAGGTACTAATAGTATTTTGGTTCTTGTAGGTTATCCGGGCTGTGTAACCGTGGTCTTGGTATTATCTTTTTTGACGTTTCGCCAGCAGCTGTGGAAGGCATCTTCAGAGGAGTAACACTGAAGGACAGTGTCTCTCAGTGTCAAGTGTGTAGGAAGAGTAATATATAGTCAGAAGGGGGTTGGGTTTGAGCTGAGTCATTGTCCTGCAAAGTATTAAAGGTAATGTGCAAATCATTGTCCTGTAAGAATCAAGATAATGTGCTAATGAGGGTGTGGTATGTTAATGTGGAACCATTGTATCCTGAAGTGACCTGTTAACATGTGGAATCCAAGGCTAATCCGCATGGCTATTGTGGACTGTAGTCTTTGTTAGTCTGGAGGTTTTCAGGACAGGAAGCCAAGACTTATGCATTCTTAAACTCTCTTCTTTTCTGTTCAAGTTGTGCTGATGTTTATGAATTTCAATGGCTTCTCTGTGCAATCTGACAAAATAGTTGGTAGAATTGTTCAATATTTCAGTGTCTTGGAATAAGACCCTGAGTCCTGTTTGGGTCAGTCCATGTTCAGCCACTGCTGATTTCTCAGGTTGGCCAAGTCTGCAGTATCTTTCATGTTCTTTTATCCTTGTTTGTATGCTGCATTGTGTGGTCCCGATGTAAACTTGTCCACAACTGCAAGGTATACGATATACTCCTGCAGAGGTGAGGGGGTCTCTTTTGTCTTTTGCTGATCGTAGCTTGTATTATCTTGGTGGGTTTAAACACTGTTTGTAGGTTATGTTTTTTCAAAAGTTTTTCCATCCTATCAGTGTTTGGTTTAATGGTCCTTCTGATTTCATTTCTGGAATAGCCGTTTGCTAGCAGTGCGTGATTTAGATGATTAATTTCTACCTTGAGAAACTGTGGTTCACAGATCCGTCTAGCACGTTCCATTAATGTTTTAATTATTCCTCTTTTTTGTCGGGGGTGGTGGTTGGAGTTTTTGTGTAAGTAGCGATCTGGAGACAAAAACACCAACCACCACCCCCGACAGAAAAGAGGAATAATGAAAGCATTAATGGACCGTGCAAGACGGATCTGTGAACCACAGTTTCTCAAGGAAGAAACTTATAATCTAAATCACGCACTGCTAGCAAATGGCTATTCCAGAAATGAAATCAGAAGGACCACTAAACCAAACAAAAATCAGAAAACTCAGGAAAAACAGTCTCCCATAGGAAAGGTATTCTTGCCATTTATTAAAGGAGTCACTGATAGGATGGAAAAACTTTTGAAAAAACATAACCTACAAACAGTGTTTAAACCCAACAAGAAAATGCAACAGATGCTACGATCAGCAAAAGACAAAAGAGACCCCTCACCTCTGCAGGAGTATATTGTATACCTTGCAGTTGTGGACAAGTTTACACCGGGACCACAAAACGCAGCATACAAACAAGGATAAAAGAACATGAAAGATACTGCAGACTTGGCCAACCTGAGAAATCAGCAGTGGCTGAACATGGACTGACCCAAACAGGACTCAGGGTCTTATTCCAAGACACTGAAATATTGGACAACTCTACCAACTATTTTGTCAGATTGCACAGAGAAGCCATTGAAATCCATAAACATCAGCACAACTTTAACAGAAAATAAGAGAGTTTAAGAATGAATAAGGCTTGGCTTCCTGTCCTGAAAACCTCCAGACTAACAAAGACTGCAGTCCACAATAGCCATGCAGATTAGCCTTGGATTTCACACATTAACAGATCACTTCAGGATACAATGGTTCCATATTAACATACCACACCCTCATTAGCACATTATCTTGAGACTTACAGGACAATGATTAGCACATTACCTTGGATACTTTTTGCTGGACAATGATTCAGCTCAAACCCAACCCCCTTCTGACTATATATTACTCTTCCTACACACTTGACACTGAGAGACACTGTCCTTCAGTGTTACTCCTCTGAAGCTGCCTGCCACAGCTGCTGGCGAAACGTCAGGAAAGAAAATACCAAGACCGGATAACCTACAAGAACCAATGAACTCTGACTGTGAAAGCCTTCGACAATACTAATAGTACTGTTTACCACAAAAACAAAAGGAAAACAGGAAAACTAGACCTGTCTCAGACCAATGGTCCACTTAGCTTACTTTCCTGTTTCTCATAATCCCCATGCACGGGTGGTTTCTGCAACAGTTCAGAGAAGTCAATGGCTGTTCCGCTCACTTCTGTTTGCTCCCAACACTCTTAAAGTTTCAAACGTTTTGAATATGTCCATTGATTTTCTGGCTACCTTGACAAATAGTCACTGGTCCTAATGAATATAGAAAGTTCTTTTTCTTAATTGACTTTCCCAGATTGGTTTGTTTTATTATTATTTTTTGTAGCAGCAAGTAAACTGCAGACCTTTTGTAGCAAACAGAGCCAAGTTTAACATGGGCTTCAGTAAAAATTGAGAGGCTTGCCTCCTGCTTGATTTTCTTCAGCAAAGGGGATCCATTTTCATGTAGGCCTGAGACGATGCCAGATTCATCAGACTCTTGTTTGATAACATCCTGCAGATCATCCACAAGATGACTTGGAGTTTGAGGCTAAATGGAAGAAACAAAGCACACAGTAAAACAACATACAGCATTTTAAAGGGGGGGAATTCCCATTCGTATAACTGGCTTAAAAAAAAAACTTACCAGCATCTTTAAGGGTCCATATTTGAATTCTTGAGCTGCAAGTGCATTTTTAAATGGAGTGGGTGTTCTGGGAGAACTCTCCAATATTGATCTTTTGACAGCTGGTGTTCTGAAACCGAGACGACAATGTGAACATAAGGGGAGAAAAGGGGGAAATTAAAGAGAATGGTCTAAATCTCTTTACTGAGACCCTAATGCAGATTAGTGTAGTAATAAAGAGAAGGAGCTGCCTGCCAGAAAGTCCCAAGTTCTAATTTCACCTCAGCCACAAACTCAATGGGCAATCTCACATAAGTCACTTTCTCTCAGAATAAGCCCTGTTTTGAATATAGTGATGATAATACCTTACAGTAAAGTGCTGTGCAAATTCTGCTGTGCAGATTACTGAAATAATGTATATGAAGCACTTTTGGAACGAAAAAAATGTTATATAAATATTAAGTATTATTAATATTTTGCGGGCAGCTTCGTCAGGGGGAATCTTTCAGATTCTTTTTAGTAATGTCCCCATGCAAAAGTGACACAAGGCTGAACAAAGTATTTGGAAATCTGATTATGTAAACTGTTTGCAATGGGTTGCAATGATTCAGGTGTTAATGGCAGAAGTAGAGTGAATGTGCATAGCTGTGAAATCATGGTCTGTACAAATAAATAATTAAGATAACAGCTCTAAACAGAGGTCCTAAAGCCTTGCCAGAAGAAAAGCCAAGAGCCAGAGTGATGTAGCGGTAGAGGGCTGGACCAGGAGCAAAGGCGCAAATCCCAGCTCTGCCACGAATAAGCTGTTGTTGGAAGGACAAAATGGGGAAGGGGAAATCATGCACCCCACCCTGAGCTCCTTGGTGGAAAGATGGGATAAAACACACTGAACAGACAGATGATGCATTCACAAAGTTGCTTTGCACAGATTGGCCTCCTTATTCATTTAAATGAAAGGAGTAGTTCCAAGCGCACACAGAAAGGAATGTGTATAGTTGCTCTTCCACTGGAGTTTATGGGGAAGTCTATCCCCCCACTCCTAGCACCTGTGGAAATATAGGCAGAATCCAAGCCCATTCATTGCTGTAATATGGCGAGCGTGAGCATTTAAAAATGTAACAAAAACTTACATGTTATTTTCCTTCTGTGCCTTAAATGCTTGATCTCTGTAAAGCGGTGTTGTAACCGTGACTTTATGAGTACAAAAAGGAGTGGAAGTTAGAGTAGGATTGGCCAAATCTAGACTTTCTGGGCTGGATGAGGTGTTCAAGAACTGCAAAGATAAAAACCAACAATGTAAGATACAGATTCGGCTTCTCAAAACTATCTTGTTCAGCAAAACCAGAAGAGTGGAGAAAAATAATTGCAAAACAAATGCACAGGAGTGCTTCTACTCTGCTGATTCATGGTGTAACAGAGGATACATCATTCCTAGTGTCAGATTACATGGTAAGAGGATTACACCATAAGCAATACTTCCAACGCAAAGGTTTGTATTTCTATGGCTTGGCCTATGAAAATATATTTCTTAGGTTTTGTTCCAAGATTATTTGTAGAAATAAATATTTATTTTATTCCCTTGAACATCAATGGGAATTTACATATAAAAGGATGGTCTGATAATACCGGGGGGGGGGACCTTGGAATTTGCCTATGAATTCTATAACATGGATAAAAGACAATTAGATACTTTAAAAAAAAAGAATATGAACACTCCTTTCCCTATGGAAACAAGACTGCTTCACTTTCACAGTACAGGTCCTAAAAAGATCCCATTTTTTAAGAATGCTGAAGTTTAGTTTATTATGAAGGCTGCTGCTGCAGAATTTAGGAAATAATACTTCAGTGGCTGGAGTGATGAACTCACTAATGTAAATACACTGTTCCAATCTGGGTGTGCGTGTGTGTAGAATAGAAATCCACAAACCACTTGCTCCCACCACTGACCTTTGGTGAGATAGGTTAACTGGTTTGTAGAACACACCACACCTCTCTTACTATCCATATATCAGGCTTAATAATTTAATAAACAATAATAAAGTGTTTGTTTTTCCCTGTCAATTTACAGGGCAACTTGGATAATATTTATCATCTGTTTAGTCTAAATTTTGTGGGGAGTTAATGAACCATACTGTGAAAGGGATAGGATATAAAAAGAGTTAAAGGAAACTGAGATAATGGTACATTCTGGTAGCTGGAGGAATTAAAAGCAGAAGGTAAGCAAATGAATAAGTAGCCCCTTCAGTACCACCAAGGATTAAACGCACAGAAATAACTTGCCAGAAGATGGTAACCTAGACGCAGCAGTGAAGGAGAGCAATGAGTAGATTCAAAACTGGAGCACAATCAATGAGTGCAAAAGTAATTAGTCATTTGTTTAAAGATTAGTTTGTCTATGTCATTAACACCTTGCTGACTTTTGAGAATTAGTAACATCTGTGCAGAAATCTTGTTCTACCTGCGAGGGAGAGAATGGCAGGCTTTTGACAGGGGAACGCTTAGGTGTTGAGCTGGTGACCTCAGCAAACAGGAAGGACTTATTATGGCCACTGGCTAAGTGGCTGGGCTGCCGCCTCTTGGTGTGCAGAATGACCAGCGGAGCTGTGCCCCGTTGTGAGGCGGTCAAGGACTTTTGCAGGCCAAGGCCCTCCTGACTCAACATGGTTTTGCTCCAGTTTGAGAGAGGCTGTCCTTCAGGCCTATATGCGCGGGCCTCTGATTGCTGAAGCTGTGGGGAAACTCGGCCAGGTGAAGTGTCTGTTTCTTCAGAGCATTCTAAACTGCTGAGATCACCCCATGATGAAGGATCCTGAAAACAATGGGCAGGAGGCACAAATCTATGAGACAGTATACAAAGCTCCCTTGTTTTTTTTTTAAACACAGCAATGTAACATCTTTAATAAAAGAGAAATCAAAAGAGAAGGAAAAAAACAGTTGTTCTACATGTGATTCAGTTATGTGAACATGAAATGCAGTGAATCTAAAGTGATGGTGGGTTCTTTAAAGGCGCAACTCTTTTTTCTTCATACATATATATGAGGAAGAGCTCCCCCCACCCCACTTGTTACAAAGATGTGCTTTGTGACCCATCTGCTTTCATTCCTTTTAAGAAGGTATGATTGTGAAAAGGAATATATCTGTGTTTATAGTGAATTTGTTTATAGTAAGCCTTTGGCTTCAAACTGTATGCTTAAGAAACCCTACATTAATGTTAAGTTCCTACATGAGGATCTTAGAATCTTCAAATATTCAGAGGCCTTTTGAAGTTTTCCAGAAGTGAATGTTCCACAAAGAAGCAGACGCCTGGATAGTTAAACAAGGTTTACCAAGCCACAAGGAAGGGTACTAAAAATACATTTGATGCCATTTAAAAAAAAATCTCACAATTTGGTTTCACATTTAAAAACACTTAGAACTAATTTTCAAATTAGACTGTTATGTGTTGCAGCTCCCTAAATAATTTATTAAAATATTTGTATCTTGCCATTCTCTGGGGATGCTGGATGGCTAACAGTGGGCAGAAAAATACATTAAAATCACAAATAAGCGGCTAACAAAAAGACAGAATAAGAATTACTTGACATTACTTGCCTTTGAATTTGAGAGCATGAGCAAAATTTCACAAGAGAACTCTATTTGTGCTTGATGTATTAAAGCCCCCAAACCGCCTCAACGAACAGCCCCATCCCTTCCCATGTTTTCTCTGAATCGCCATTTATTTCAACAGAACTTACTTCCAAGTAATCAAGCACAAAATTGGGCTAGAAATGTTTTGTAACTGCAGTAAAAACAACAGCACAGTCATTAAGCAGCAACGGCACCCTGCCTATACAGAAGGACCATATAAAGGACAAGAAACTGACGTAGAAATAGCATACATCTCCAGTCCTACACCAGCCACACATTAGGAGATGACCATTCTACTTACGGAATCTATTAGCTGAAGCGTTTCTGCAAATTCTAAGAGATTCTTAACATTATCCAAGAAGTTACTCTGGTGAACGATCATGCACCTTGCAGGGGAGGCACTTTCTTCAGGCAAGCAGCCATCGTCCACAGGTGGAGATGGAGTGCAATGATGACGCTCCCCCAAAGAGGAAATGGGTACACTGTTACCACTACTTCTGGTATTGTCCACAACTGTGGTGCTTTGCCACCCTGGGTAATCTGATGTGTGGTTCTGCGTCTAAAGGGGGGGGGGAACGGGCAAGAGGAGGGAGGGAGAGAAAAAGGCAGAAGGAACTTAGCAATGAAATTGCACAAGGTGTCAGATGGCTGTTAAAGGAAAAGATAAAAGTGGTTGCATCATCTAAGCACTTAATGCCTATGAAACAGTTGTCAAGATGTTTCCTTTCATCAATGCAGCAAGAGCTTGTTGAAAGGGCCGTAAATTTATAGCTCTACTTTTGGCATTACCTCATCTTGTGCAACAACCCTGCATCCTGGGCATGAATCTACAGTCTAATAAGCATACTACTATGGTCATATGTTGCTCCTCCTAACTTGAAAAATTGCCTGAAACTATTTTCTTTTTTGCTGTGAGAAGTAAGGAGCTGCCAAGATTCCTCTTGTTCAGATTCAACCTCATCCAGGTCCAAAGGCGAAATTTAAAGGAGGTGAAATCTACAACACATTTGAGGTGACTGGCAAAAATTTTCATTGGTTTTCATGGATCTTGATTTTACCCAATTGCTTTTAACTTTTGCGCCTCACCTGGCCTCCCTCCTGTCCCTCTCTCGCACTACAGCTTACACCAATGCAATGAAAAGGCTGTCAAATCAATGTGGTTAGGAAAGCAGAAGAGCAAATTAACAGAAGTGTCTTTCCACTGTAACCATGCAAAAGAAGGAATTGCAAAATGTAAACTATAAGTTAGAGGGGGCCAAACTAGCACGTCATGCACAAGTCATTGTATAGTTAACTAGAAATGAATTAATAATTAATCTGAATTAATTATTCATACAAAGTCTCTGCTGGCTATCATTTGTAATAAATTAATATAGGAACTGCAGAAAAATTACATCAGCTATTTTCTCCACAGCCTACGCACTGAAAACAAATAATTAAATAAATGTGTACACAGGATTCAGTAATAGCCAGCACTGGTCTCATACATGCAGTTATAGAATCTATGTTTCTTCACAGTCAAACATTACCAAGCATGCAAAGATCTTGACAATACTTGGGCTGTGATTCTCAAACCACCTGAGCTAGAATACTGGTTTTCCAAGCCCACTGAACTTTACATGAGTCCAATCTGCAGCATAAATGCCACAAGTAAATTGTGGTCTTCCCGGAAGGAGCAGGAAGGTCACTAAGGCTACAACAGAGTCAGGCCTGCATGCCTGAATGTCTCTCTTATTCTGTTCAGCATGGTGGACTACAGGCAAAACTACCTGAAGATTGGGGGTGGGTGGGGAGAAGGGGTGCAGGACTGGACAAGAGCTGTAGTAACCATCAGAGAAGGTACTGCCTCATTTGCTTTTGGAAAATTTGCTAAAAAGATTGACCGCCCTTGAACTTGACTGAATTCAGGGGTTTGAGGATCATAGGTCAAGGGTGAACTATACAGCTGGAGAATATAGCAGAGAAGAAAATCTGAAGAACAGGCACTACATTTTCATTACACAGTATTCTCAGCACAGATTTCGCCTATCAGTTTAATAGCTAGAGGAGGGGATATACTGGTTGCCACTCCTCCAAACACGTAAACAGATGCAACGGCCACCACTGCAGTCAATTAGCATACAAAAGCAAATATGCCAGAAATTATTGCACTAGCGTATTTTCGAGGGTGTGTAGGCGTGTGCACAAATGCACTCGGGGTACTGTTATGCTTTCTTTCTGTTCAAATGGAAATATAGAGCCTTCGTTAGTGTCCGAGGAATAGCAAAAAGTAGGGGAGAAAATGTAAGGAACAGAAGCACTGGGGTGAAGCTGCTGCCCCCTCCATCCAAGCACACGGGGACATTCTTACTGGTGATGCCCGCTGCCCTTTCAGTTCATTCTCAGTCGACATTAGTAGCAACTCTAATTCCTTTATTCGCTTTTCTTTCTCAGGGTCTTCATCATTATAGTGTCTCTGCAATTAAGAGTTGAGGGAAAAGACAAGATAAAGGCCCAGACGAATGCTGCAACTATGACTACGATGACGGATGGCTGTCTTGTGGAATTCCAGCCAAACTAGGCTGAGAGGTAAAGCAGTCCTCCTCCACTGTAGTCACCACAGGACTTTTCTGCTGGTGGACGCATAACTCTGGCTCCATACTAAGCTAGGATTGCAGACCGGAACCTCAGGAATGTGTTCCCTTTCCTCCTTCCCTCCCTTAACTACAGTTCATTCTCACAATCAATAACCATGGTTAAAGCTGAACAAAATCATCCTGATTTAAGGGAAACCCCAGTATATCCTTAGCTGTTGCTCAGTGAGAAGTTAAACTGCTTAATTCTGATTTACTAGAACAATAGTTAGCAGGGAGCCAACACTATATCCACCCCAGCCACGCTTCATCATTTGCCACGTTAAAGAGTTAAGCCTCTGATCATTTTTTTTGCAAGGTCAGATATTTGAATATTTGAAATGTATACCAAATTGACACTTGAAATGATCTTTTAAAATTATCTACCTGAATAGCTGCAGCAGCTGGCTGGGGAACATTAACAATATTTACATGAAGTGCTACTGGATATGGGATCTGAGCAGAGACCTAGACCAAAAAGCAAAGAAAGCCCAAATTACTTATGCGGTTTACATAGTTTCCAATGGCATGGTTGGTTTAAACAGTAAGCACAGTCTGTGGTTTGTACACCAATCACTCTGTTTTTTCAAACAAATTAGAATATTGTCCTGAATGGAACAACTGAAGTAATGTCCTTTAAGATGGGGAGGGGTCTTGAATTTATAGTATATTTGTCCATAAAAAAATCTGACCACCTATATCAAAACATGAGTGTTGGTTTGTGGTGCACTGAAGACTAAGAAAGGAAGGAAGCAGACCCACGGCATGGTTTATAGTTCCGCAAGGGAACAAAAATACCACAAAAAAGAAAGTGCTTGTGGCTCCTTGCATAGCTGAAACCTTTATCAGGGTGGCACTGGTAAGTCAGCACGCCTCTTTTTTGGCCCTGCTGAGACAAAAACAAAAACTGCACTGCGAGGTGTTCAGGGGAGCATTTGGGCATCCCCTGCAACTAAGCATTCTCCATTATCTCTTTGCCTAGGGCAATTAGGCACCATAAGGGTGACAGCATAACCTAGAGCCTGATCTTGCCGGCATCTCCTCTTCATTTCTCTGAAAAGAACATAAAAGGATTCATCACGGTGTATAAGGATAAGATAGGTCTATCGCCGGCTTCTAAATCGAACCTCCCTAGTTAAGCCCAGTAAGCTTCTGAATACCAGTTCCTGGCCTGGGCAGGGGGGACAAATGAAAGGGCAGTGCTGTTAGATTTAGTTGTGAGGTTTCTAAAGTATCTAGCTGGCCACTATGGAAATTAAAGTGCAATCAACCTAATGAACTGTTCCTACCAGCTTACATTTTGCGCCTCAGAAATATGATAATAGGAGTAGTCACGGGTAGCTGTGGTCTGGGTGGCAGTTGGCAGCTGCGCAGAAGGCGGCGTGGGGGTATAGCCCATTAAATGGTTACTCTTCGGAAAACTGGCAGCTACTGAAGATTGGCTGGCTTTGGAGGACTCTTGAAGATAACCTTCCTGTTCAACCTTTCGACGCATTGTAGAATTCCAGTGGTTCTTGATGGCATTATCAGTTCTGCACAAGAATCCATTCATATAAAAATACTGTTAACAAAAAACGATGGTTCAAGGCAGTAGGTTAACATAGAGCAGTTTCATAATCATCCAGCAGTCTTCAATGCCATGTAATAGTCTCTATATCACAACATGTCCTCATGAGATGAATCCTACTTGAGGTTGTAGCACGTTCCTCCAGCCTAAGAAGCCTTCCTCTAGCCTCAGTAGCTCTTCCATTAGTGGAAGAACCAGTGAAGTGGAGGAAGGCCCCTGAGACTAGATGAAGGCTCAGTGGAATGGTAGGATGCAGGTTGCTGATTTTACATGCCTGAACAAGTCCACAACAAACTGATTTTTGTCATTATCAAAGTATCTGCTCTATATCAGCAGTCCCCTGCAAGTAATTGGCAATAAACAAATTAAATTTTGACATACAAAGGCTTCCCTGCATTCCTGATTCCACTGCTGAAGCCAATTCTCATTCTTCTTCTTTCACAATGTATCTCCACTTGGAGAAATGAATCCCTCCTGCTGCACCCCATATTCCTATGCAGCGGCACAGCATGTGCTCCAATTTCTTAGTTCTCTCGTGCACCAGGGCCTTCACCTTGTCAAAAATGCTGCCATTCCAAATGGAACTCTCCTGCATTCACAAACACACATGAAGCTGCCTTATATTGAATCAGACCATTGGTCTATCAAGGCCAATGTTGTCTACTCAGACTGGCAGCAGCTCTCCGGGGTCTCAAGCAGAGGTTTTTCTCATCACCCACTGCCTGGTCCATTAACCAGAAGAAGATGGAGAAGATGGGGATTGAACTTGGGACCTTCTGAATGCAAAGCAGAGGCTCTTCCACTGAGCTGCAGCCCCTGTCCAATCCCACTACAGTGCAGAGACAATGCACAGTCACCCTTCTCCAAGCAACTTTCTTAGCAGCAACCAAGCAACCCAGAACTGAAACCTGTCATGTAATCAGATTAATAAATAACATAGCTCTCCTGGGATTCAGGATCTGTGCACGGTTACCCCAAGATGATTGCAACTCATTCTCAGGCTGCTGGCATCAACTTTTGACAATTGGGCTATCTTCATGTCTATTCACAATGAATCAATTCCCTTCTGATGTATGTGGACAGACTTACTAGAATAGTGTAAGTTGGCAGGATGTTGGTGGTCATGTCCAGCGGAAGAAAAGAAATACGGCCATTTAAAGGACAACCTGGATTTTTTCACTTGCTATGTGGCCTTTCAAGGGGCTTAGATTATAAAAGACTATTGTTGTATTAGATTAGAATTCTATATTATTGCAGCATTAATTTAGATGGTTTTACAATCATGTTATCATCGTTCATAAAGAATTCTATTTATTACAGGGATGCTTCATGCTTTTCTTCTGGAACGTGGGATGTGTGGAAATCATGGATTTAGAGGAGTTCAGTTAGTCCCATTTTCCATGAACGCATATTACAATAAAATACAATGTTCCTTCCTTTTTTGTAACATATAAAGCTGTGTCTCTGGACAGCCTGTGTAGTGTAGTGGTTAGCATTTCAGACAACGGTCAGAGAGAGCGAGGTTCTGACCCACACTTGCCAATGAAACTAACTAGGGGACCCTGGGCCAGTCGGTCACTCTCTGCCTCTTGCTCTCAGCCTAATCTACCTCACAGAGTATGAGGTTAAAACAGGGAAGAAAAAACAATGTATGCCATCTTGAGCTTCTTCACAAGGAAGGGCAGGCTAAAAATGAGAGGACCACATGATCACCAAGAACAGTGTTTCTCAAACTTTGGTTCAGAGACTGCTGGGATTTCACAAAGGTACTACAGGGAGTCCAGGAGTCTTTTGTAAGGACAGAGGGGAAGTCCTTCTCATGCCCATCTGGCTACTGTGAAATTGTCCAGTCTCTCCCCTCCCCTCCTCAGTCTTCTGAGGCAGGGACTTTCCACACTATATGGGAAAGGGTTAGAATTAGCTTGCTGCCCTATCAAAGAACAGAATCTCATAGAGCTGCCACCATCACTCCCAATCACTTGGGGGGGGGGAAGAAGAGAGATGCCACTACGTATCCGTAAATAATAACAGCTGATCAGAGTTTTATACTGAATACCGGAGTTCAGATTTTATATCGCTGGGTTTTTTATTATTTCTATGAGCATCTGTGAAAGAACTGTTGAGGCCTGACCCTACAGAATCATTTACCCTCTGTGACCTGATCTTGTGAGCCATATGCTGACAATACAAACACATTTCTCTTAAACTTGATTTTTAAAGTCTAGCAGATGTGGTTCTCAATGTACTGTTTTGAGAATGGAGGCCTCTATGCAAAATGCATGGTCTGGTGTGTGTGTGCCCTTTTTGGCAGGTACCATGAGCTGAGTGGCAGGTCTCTTGGAGTCTACAAAAAATTAAATAAAAATTGGCAGGGGGGCTCAGGTTGCTAAAAGTTGAAGAACTGCTGACCTAAAAGGATATCGTTGAAATTTGCTCAGCTTTAATAATCTCAGACTGTTTACATGGTTTTTAGAGAGGAAACCTAATAATTTCCATAAGCTGCTGGTTCCATTACCCAGATACAGTTAGAAACATTTCCCTGAAGTTGAAACTTTAAGTTAAGAGGCTGCAATTTCAAATGAGCTCACAAAATAATGCAAACACTTTTAACCTATCTGATTTGGCCATGCAACCATTCACATACATTAATCAATAGTAGCAACATCTGCCTTTAATACACATTTCCTTTGCTCAGCTAAGGGAGACAAAAGAAAGAGCACACCAACTACTCTTTCCCCAGCTGTTTCTTTCTTTCAAAAAAAACCTGCTACTGTATGTCATTACCGTCCAGGCAGCAACTTTGCAATTTCTGCCCATCTGTTTCCCAGCCTCTTGTGTGCCTGGTAAATTATCCTATCTTCTTCTTCTGTCCAGGAGGTTTTTTTAACTTCTGGGTTCAGATGGTTGTGCCACCGCTCCCTGCATTGTTTCCCGATCCTTCCTTTCAAGTGTTTGGCGATGACGGACCAGCGTTTGGGGCCGTATTTCTGCACGAGCTCTATCACCTTCAAACAAGAACAAAAACACGGCCCTCTGTAACACCGAGTATCATACAATGAGGCCTGGCTGCAATCATATACACCGCTGCTTCAGTGGAGATGAGAGATGTTACCTGCTAAAGAAAACTTATTAAACTGTATCTTTAATTAGCTACTACCTTGAGGATTAGAATTGACTGAAAAAGTGAGCTACGCTTGAAGGGCTGTATACAGCAGAGACCCTCACAGGAAGAGTAGCAGAGCAGGTCTTTCCTTGACTTCCCCTTCCCATCTGCTGTGCATTCCGAAAATCTCCTCTGAGGAAGGGGAACCCCTGTGGGGAAAATGCACCACACTACCTGGAGCTACAATGAAGAGGGGGAACAGGGAGAAACAACATCCTCTTCCCTCAGCCCAACAACAGGAAGGAGGAGGCAATTAATCAGTTCCTCCTCCTCATGGCGCCCCTCCAATCTGGGGCATTTTGTTCACAAAGATCCCCTGGAACTCACAGAGGATATTCAGGATATGCAGAGGACTGCAGGGAGAAAGGAAAGGCCAGAAAAGATCCCCTCAACCAACAGCTATTATTGCTAGAAACAGCTCAATACTAATTACATAAATTAATCAGGGTACTTTGGTTCTTGTAGGTTATCCGGGCTGTGTAACCGTGGTCTTGGAATTTTCTTTCCTGACGTTTCGCCAGCAACTGTGGCAGGCATCTTCAGAGTAGTAACACTGAAGGACAGTGTCTCTCAGTGTCAAGGGTGTAGGAAGAGTAATATATAGTCAGAAAGGGGTTGGGTTTGAGCTGAGTATTGTCCTGCAAAAGTATTGTCCTGTAAGTATCAAGATAATGTGCTAATGAGGGTATGGTATGTTAATATGGAACCATTGTATCCTGAAGTGATCTGTTAATGTGTGTAATCCAAAACTAATCTGTATGGCTATTGTTGAATGTTGTCTTTGTCTGGAGGTTTTTCAGGGCAGGAAGCCAAGCCTTATTCATTCTTAAACTCTCCTCTTTTCTGTTAAAGTTGTGCTGATGTTTATGAATTTCAATGGCTTCTCTGTGCAATCTGACAAAATAGTTGGTAGAATTGTCCAGTCTTTCAGTGTCTTGGAATAAGACCCTGTGTCCTGTTTGTGTCAGTCCATGTTCAGCCACTGCTGATTTCTCAGGTTGGCCAAGTCTGCAGTATCTTTCATGTTCTTTTATCCTTGTTTGTATGCTGCGTTTTGTGGTCCCGATGTAAACTTCTCCACAGCTGCAAGGTATACGATATACTCCTGCAGAGGTGAGGGGGTCTCTTTTGTCTTTTGCTGATCGTAGCATTTGTTGTATTTTCTTGGTGGGTTTAAACACTGTTTGTAGGTTATGTTTTTTCAAAAGTTTCTCCATCCTATCAGTGACTCCTTTAATAAATGGCAAGAATACCTTTCCTATGGGAGACTGTTTTTCTTGAGTTTTCTGATTTTTGTTTGGTTCAATGGCCCTTCTGATTTCATTCTTGGAGTAGCCGTTTGCTAGCAGTGCGTGATTTAGATGGTTAGTTTCTTCCTTGAGAAACTGTGGTTCACAGATCCGTCTTGCACGGTCCATTAATGTTTTGATTATTCCTCTTTTCTGTCGGGGGTGGTGGTTGGAGTTTTTGTGTAAGTAGCGATCTGTGTGAGTTGGTTTCCGGTAGACCTTGTGACCTAACTGAAGGTTTGATTTACGGATGACAAGGGTATCAAGAAATGGGAGTTTACCCTCAATTTCCTTTTCCATGGTAAACTGAATGTTTGGATGGATATTATTAAGATGGTTTAGAAAGTCCATTAATTTTTCTTCACCATGGCTCCAAATGGTAAATGTATCATCTACGAACCTGAACCAGACTGTAGGTTTGTAAGGTGCTGATTCTTTACCAAGGTTCCAGTTAAAGACACAATCTCATTGATTAACCAGATTTTTCCAGAAGATATAACAGCCTTATTTCACCATTGTTTGACAACAAGTTATTTCCTATGGGATCAAGAATTTTATGAACAGATTGATGGAGTAGCTATGGGAAGTCCACTCAGTCCAGTAATAGCAAACTTTTACATGGAATATTTTGAAAAGACAGCATTAGAATCAGCACCTTACAAACCTACAGTCTGGTTCAGGTTCGTAGATGATACATTTACCATTTGGAGCCATGGTGAAGAAAAATTAATGGACTTTCTAAACCATCTTAATAATATCCATCCAAACATTCAGTTTACCATGGAAAAGGAAATTGAGGGTAAACTCCCATTTCTTGATACCCTTGTCATCCGTAAATCAAACCTTCAGTTAGGTCACAAGGTCTACCGGAAACCAACTCACACAGATCGCTACTTACACAAAAACTCCAACCACCACCCCCGACAGAAAAGAGGAATAATCAAAACATTAATGGACCGTGCAAGACGGATCTGTGAACCACAGTTTCTCAAGGAAGAAACTAACCATCTAAATCACGCACTGCTAGCAAACGGCTACTCCAAGAATGAAATCAGAAGGGCCATTGAACCAAACAAAAATCAGAAAACTCAAGAAAAACAGTCTCCCATAGGAAAGGTATTCTTGCCATTTATTAAAGGAGTCACTGATAGGATGGAGAAACTTTTGAAAAAACATAACCTACAAACAGTGTTTAAACCCACCAAGAAAATACAACAAATGCTACGATCAGCAAAAGACAAAAGAGACCCCCTCACCTCTGCAGGAGTATATCGTATACCTTGCAGCTGTGGAGAAGTTTACATCGGGACCACAAAACGCAGCATACAAACAAGGATAAAAGAACATGAAAGATACTGCAGACTTGGCCAACCTGAGAAATCAGCAGTGGCTGAACATGGACTGACACAAACAGGACACAGGGTCTTATTCCAAGACACTGAAAGACTGGACAATTCTACCAACTATTTTGTCAGATTGCACAGAGAAGCCATTGAAATTCATAAACATCAGCACAACTTTAACAGAAAAGAGGAGAGTTTAAGAATGAATAAGGCTTGGCTTCCTGCCCTGAAAAACCTCCAGACAAAGACAACATTCAACAATAGCCATACAGATTAGTTTTGGATTACACACATTAACAGATCACTTCAGGATACAATGGTTCCATATTAACATACCATACCCTCATTAGCACATTATCTTGATACTTACAGGACAATACTTTTGCAGGACAATACTCAGCTCAAACCCAACCCCTTTCTGACTATATATTACTCTTCCTACACCCTTGACACTGAGAGACACTGTCCTTCAGTGTTACTACTCTGAAGATGCCTGCCACAGTTGCTGGCGAAACGTCAGGAAAGAAAATTCCAAGACCACGGTTACACAGCCCGGATAACCTACAAGAACCAATGAACTCTGACCGTGAAAGCCTTCGACAATATTTTAATCAGGGTACCTTTTTCATAGAATCATAGTTAGAAGGTACCAGGGTCATCTAGTCCAACCCCCTGCACAATGCAGGAAATTCACAACTCCCTCCCTCCCATACCCCCAGTGACCACTACTCCATGCCCAGAAGATGGCCAAGATGCCCTCCCTCTCATCATCTGCCTAAGGTCATAGAATCAGCACTGCTAACCTCTTCTTAAAAACCTCCAGGGAAGGATTGCTTAGCATCTCCCGAGGAAGCTGTTCCACTGAGGAACCGCTCTGACTGTTAGAAAATTCTTCCTAATGTCTAGACAGAAATTCCTTTGATTTAATGTCAACCCGTTGGTTCTGGTCCCACATTCTGGGACAACAGAAAACAACTCGGCACCATCCTCCATATGACAGCCCTTCAACTACTTGAAGATGGTTATCATATCCCCTCTTAGTCTTCTCCTCTTGAGGCTAAACGTACCCAGCTTCTTCAACCTTTCCTCATAGGACTTGGTCTCACCATCTTTGTTGCCCTCCTCTGGACACTTTCTAGCTTGTCTACATCCTTCTTAAATTGCGTTGCCCAGAACTGAACACAATACTCCAGGTGAGGTCTAACCAGAGCAGAGTAAAGGGATACCATCACTTCGCATGATCTTCTGGACACTATACTTCTGTTAATACAGCCCAAGAACGCATTTACCTTTTTAGCTACCGCATCACACTGCTGACTCATGTTCAGTGTGAGGCATTTATGGGCTGCAGTGGCAACAGGAGGCAAAACAAGTTGTGCTCTGCAGACCTGTATACACTTCTGCCTGTGGGATGAGCTTCAGTAGATCCAGTCCAGTTTTTCAACAACTGTCATACCCTACCCCTTTAGGGATCAGAATACTCACAAAACATTTGCAGGGGAAAATGATGACTGTAGGTATCCTTTAGAGCTGCTTTTTCCTACATGGTTGTCCTACTGTTATTGGTGCAAAGTGCTGTCAAGTTGCAGCTGACTTATGGCAACCCTGTAGGGCTTTCAAGGCAAAAGACGCATAGAGGAGGTTATTGCCTGCCTCTGCACAGCAGCCCTGGACTTCCTTGATGGTCTCCCATCCAAGTACCAACCAGGGCCAACCCAGCTTAGCTTCTGAGAGCTGACTAGGTTGGGCTAGCCTGAGCCATCCAGGACAGGGCCCTATTGCTGTTACTATATTAGAAATAAGAGGAGCTGAGATTGAAATATAGATTTCCTACAGCTACATAAAGATACTATGGTTGAAACATGTCAGGGTCTTTCTTGAATCCAATACCATCTCAAGCAGAGTTGTATCCTTCTAAGCCCACTGACTTCGATGGACTTAGAAGGGTGTAACTCTGCTTAGGATGGTACTGTTAGTATCTCAGTTACCACACAATACCAGATTTCTTGTGTACAGTTCACTTCAGCAATGACCTATAGCACTGGTTTCCAATGGCAACTGAAGGGTTTTGAAGATTATTTATTTATTTGATTTCTATCCTGCCCCTCCCTGGCAAGCCAAGCTCGGGGCGGCTCACAATATGTTTTAACAGTTAAATATAACACAATTAAAATTCTCAATATTTTAAAATTCTAATGGTGCCTTTGATCATTACAATAGGGGAGGGGAAAAAGAAGAGAACTGTCCCAATAAAAAGTCAGGGTTAGGGTAGGTATAACTAAACAATAACTAAAAGGTAAGGTAGAGTGAAGGGAGGCCAGCCAAGATGGAAACCATGGCCATCCTCAACCGTAGACCTGGTGGGAAATCTTGGTCTTGCAGACCTTGTGAAACTGCATCAAGTCTTGCAGGGGGCCCCTAGTCTCATTAGAGAGAGAGAGAGAGAGTTCCATCAAGCCAGGGCCAGAGCCGAGAAGGCTCTGGTTGAGGACAGCTGGACACTCTTTGGGCCGGGGACCCTCAGTGAGCTGTTCCCAATTGAACGTGATGTTCTCTGAGGGGTGTATCGGGAGAGGCAGAAATAAATCAAGAGACCCTAAATAAGCACAGATATTATTTCAATATATACGAATGTAGGCACAATTAACCAGTGCAGTTTTTTTAAAGTTACTTACCCGTTGATCTTCTTCTTTCGTCCATGGGCCCTTGATAAGTTCTGGATTTAGTACCTTTTGCCACCGATGCTGGCACTGCACATCTGTCCGATTCTAAAAGAATGACAACAACAAAATTTCCCCTCAAACAATTACATCACTGCTACAGATAAATGAAAAATGGAAGTTTTGCTTTTGTCTCGTTATTGTAGCTTTACACTAGTGATCTGTATATTTGCTTGCTTGACAAAAAACCTTTTTGTTCATATCAACATTAACCAACAAAAATAATAAGCAACGGACAACTGATAGAAGTAAAATAACTGTACAACTTTTTCATAGCTGATAGCGTTTTAACTTTTTTACTAGCAATTACTAAACAGAATCTTGGTTACATCATAGGAGATTAGTTACATAAAATAATAACCTCCACTTGCAGTATTTCAACAATTACATTTAAAAAATTACTAACAAAACTGTGCATTTAATAAATAGCAGCCACTATGGAGCAAAGCCAATTTCTATTCTCAACTAGGGTTTTTGTTCCACTCATATATACAATGTATCAACCATCTGTTGTATATAAAATCCCCCCAAAGGCTTTTTAACATTTTCCTTCCTCCATTTCAAATGAGAAGTGAAATAAATAAATTAAAATATGAGTATTCACGGTAGAGTGTTCTGCAAGCCTCCTAAATTGCTATAATTGCATTGTCCCCATCTGTAATTATGAAATAACCTCTCCCCCTTTCGCCCACTGATAAATGTGTGGTTATAAACAGAAAATAAGGTCTACTTACAGGAAGGAAATTGGCAATAACTTTCCAATCTTCTGTGCCATTCTGCTCCACAAGTTGCTTTAGCTTCTCATCCTATGAGCCACCAAGAAAAGGCTATATAAACTCAAGTCAATTGCTTGTTTCAATTCAAAAAAATTTTTTTAACTAGCAATACTAGACTTGACTGCATACTACTGCATCTCTTCCTTTGGAAAGTGAAAAACTACAGTTTGATTGTGTTGCATGTGCAAGTGCAATTTAAAATTATTTTGCTGAAAATAGTATGACTTTGTATTTTGAATCAGCAGCCTAAACTGAAATCAGAACTGGAAGCTAAACAGTGCAAAAAATTAGAAGCCCAGAAAGATATGAATAATTTTTCTTTTAAAATGTTCTGCTTATATTTTTATACACTTAGGTGGCAATCCTGTGCATGTTTACTCAGGGTTTACTATCTCCTTACTGTCAATTAAGCCAAATTCAGAACAAAGCTATGAACTGCCACACTAGCAGACAAGTGTTTAAGATTTCAGATAACAATCACTAAACGGGTATACGTAACCTGTGACTCTGTGCACTATTGGTGCAATGAATCAAGTCTGCTGGAAGGAATTACTATGCCCTTTGTTTCCTACCTTTCCTCAAGGGAGTACACAGCTTCCTACAGGGAGTATCCATTCTCACAATTACCCAGTGCAAGATGAGGCAGAACTATACATTACAATAGCATAGACCTGCGACCCCAAAGAGGCATATACTCACACCTGTTACCTCACTCTGTGATGTGTAGTAAAACTTAACTGTGTTCTAATCTCATTACTCTAGACTTCTTCCTCATCTCATATCATTAGCTGGAAGTGGAATGGAAATGCAAAACTTGATAGTGTTAGAACATGGATAAATTGTGATACATTTTTTAAAAGGAGACGGGTTTTTTTTTAAATACGCAATTCCACCTGTAGACCCTTGCCCAAGGACCTCAGTGAGTTACACAACAAAGTAGAGAGTCAAACTAGTAGGTTCCCCATCCCGTCCTGCACTCCATCTACTACTCCACACTGGTGCTGTTACGTCACAGCAAATATCATCACATTGCACAGGAATGAACAGACATACAGAGGAAATTCATTAATGCACCTCTTCGGCAACCATGAAAACACCGGTATTCTATGCTGTACGTGGTTTCATGCAGTTGCAATTATGCTGAAAGTAACAACAGCCACTAGGGTGTAGCAGTTAATATGTCAGGCTAGGGTGGGGAATGGAGGAACTGGATGACTTTGGGGCCGTCACTTAGGGCCTCACTACATGATACACTGCTCCCAGGTCTGATCAAGCAGACATGCGCTGAAGTTCCAGGTTAAAACTTGGATTCTCAGGCATGGAAGGGGGGGGGGGTTGCTATAGATTGCGAAAAATTATTTACCCAATGGGTAAACAGTTGCTCCCTGGGCTTAAACCCCTTCTCCCCACATGCTGTGATACCAATCCTAATCAGCCCCCACATGCCTGAGAATGTAAGTTTCAACAAGGAAGTCCCAATGCACACCTGCATGATAAGACCCGAGGGTACAAACCTGGGAACAGTGTTGCAGTCTTTCAACATAATCCACCTCACAAGGTTGTTATGGGATGAACTGTACCCTGTACTCGCTCCTTTTTCCCAATGTATTTTTAAAATTACCCCCTTCTCTCCTGCACCTGGGCTTCCTCTGTGTGTGTAGCTTCACCTCTGGGAGCAGCCATTCTCCTGCCTTGTGACAGCCATTCTGTGGTTGCACCCACCACCCCGCATCAGAATTCCAAAGGTGCCCACAGGGTCAAAAAGGTTGCAGACCCCTATCCTAGTCAGTCCGACCTTCCACTGAACTCCGCAAGACCGGGGCCTTGTTTTAATGTTACTGTCCTCACAATAAATGCTGTTAAAAAGTGATTGCTCTAGCTGGAAAATATAACATCTTATAGCCTCTCACATACATTAACAGAAGTGTGGAGATGCTATATGTGTTGGGCCAACATAAATAGTACCAGGTTTCCCAACATTATCCCAAATGTATAAAATACCATGATGCATTCTCAGTGGCCCCCACTGGTGAGTGCAGCGATTTCCACCACAGCACTGATTTCCCCCAAACTTTTGAGAAAGTTGTTTGAGAACTGCTGCCTTGTGATAACTTAACCTAATAACCTTCATCTACAAGGGGGAAAGGGAAGATCCAGGTAACTACCGACCCATCCGCTTGATTTCTATACCGGGAAATGTTTTTGAACTAATCATCAGTCAGTCCTTGAGCATTTAGAAAGGATGCATCTGATTACTAAGAGCCAGCACGGGTTTCTCAAGAACAAGTCATGTCAGACTAATCTTATTTCCTTTTTTGAGAAAGTTACTACCTTGCTGGATCAGGGGACTGCTGTAAACATAGTTTATCTAGATTTCAGTAAGGCTTTTGATAAGGGTCCACATAATATTCTTGTTGACAAATTGGGATAATGTGATTTAGATCCTGTTACTGTTAGGTGGATCTGCAACTGGTTGACAGATCGTACCCAAAGAGTGCTTGTTAATGGTTCCTCATTCACTTGGAGAGGAGTGACTAGTAGACAGAACCAGGATACAGGATGGTCTGGAAAGGCTGGACAATTGGGCTAAAACTAACAAAATGCACTTCAACAAAATAAATGTAAAGTTCTGCATTTATGTAGGAGAAATCAACTGCATAATTATAGGATGGGGGAGACTTGTCTTAGCAGTAGTGTGTGCGAAAAGGATCTTGGGATCTTAGTAAACCAAACACTGAACATGAGTCAGCAGTGTGATGCGGTAACTAAAAAGGCAAATGCGATCTTGGGCTGTATCAACAGAAGTATAGTGTTCAGAAGATCATGCAAAGTGATGGTATCACTTTACTCTGCTCTGGTTAGACCTCACCTAGAGTATTGTGTTCAGTTCTGGGCAACACAATTTAAGAAGGATGTAGACAAGCTGGAACGTGTCCAGAGGAGGGCAACAAAGATGGTGAGGGGTCTGGAGACCAAGTCCTATGAGGAAAGGTTGAAGGAGCTGGGTATGTTTAGCCTGAAGAGAAGACTGAGAGGGAATATCATAACCATCTTCAAGTAGTTGAAGGGCTGTCATATGGAGGATGGTGCCGAGTTGTTTTCTGTTGTCCCAGAAGGTTGTCCCAGAAGCTACGGGTTGACATTAAATCAAAAGAGTTTCCGACTAGACATTAGGAAGAATTTTCTAACAGTTCGAGCGGTTCCTCAGTGGAACAGACTTCCTCGAGAGGTGGTAAGTGCTCCTTCCCCGGAGGTTTTTAAGCAGAGGCTACATGGCCATCTGTCAGCAAAGCTGATTCTATGACCTTGGGCAGTTCACGGGACAGTGTCAGGAGCAGGCCATGAGGATGGTATGTGGTAGTGTTGTTGTGCTGCTTCCAGGTGCTGTTGTGCTATTCTGTCCAAGGCCAGTCTAAGCCCCGTGTTTAGTCTTCATAGATTCCCATACTGTGGGAATCGCCGAGTGCTCCTTCCTGCCTGTTGGAGGGGGGGTTGCCTGGGTAACCGGTTATCTCCTTTTGCTCTCCCATATATGCTATGTGCCTTGCCTTTGACCCTTACTAGTGTCCTTTTGAATATGGCTTCTGAAACCTGTCAATTCTAACCAATAAAACTGCTTTCGTGGATTTGCCGTCTGCTGAAATCTGTTTATGGGTTTGCCGCAGGGCTAGAGCTTACATTAGGACACTAGTCCCATCCTTACTTGCTGACCTTGGCTGGAGCCCTGGAGGGTTCGCCTAGACACTCGTCTCCTCGGTTTGGGGTGTAGGACGAGCTCCCCGAGGACCCCGACTTTCTGCGTGCCGACTTGGAGGAGGCGCAGTGGACTTATGCGGAGTCCACCAGGCTGGTTGGGCTGGTGATTGATCAGTTGCGTCGCCTGGCAGCGGCGACCCCCTGGAAGACTCAGGATGCTGATCTACGTGCCCACAATGACCTTTTGGGGCTAGATACTTTGCTGCAGGAGGCCCGGTTGGCGCAAGAGGCCTTTGCTCTCCTAACTCGGTTGTTGGCTGAGCTTGCGCTCCGCGGGACACAACAAGAGTCGGCGGCCCCAATTCAGGGGCCTGAGTTCTGTTTCCCAATGGCGGGGGCTCAAGGGGGAGACGTTCCTCAAACTGTTCCGGATCCCGCCCTATGCCGCCGGGAAGCACAGAACGCTGCCACCAGGACAGTCCTGGTTCTTGTGGATTTCACTCCGACCACGGCGACGGTGGCCGACGGCGAGAAGATACTAACTCCTGAATTCGGTCCTGCCTCTGCGGATCTGGCTCAACAGGTCCAACCGCTGTTGGGCCACCACAAGGAAATCCAAATGCTCTTGGAGCAAGCGACCGAACCAATTGTGACGGCTGCCGCCGCTGCCAAAATCGAGGCAGACCGAGTGCTCGCTGACCGGAGGCAGGCGGAGGAGCAACTGTTGGTGGATGTGGCCACCGCTTGGGCGCAGGCGACGGCAGCAACTGGAGCGTGGTCAAAACTTAGCGGGGGACTGGACTGGTCTTTCTCCTCGTTTTCTTTGGGCTTCCCGGAATCTGGCCTGCCCCGGGAAGTGGCGCGCAGGCAGCGGCTCACCTTTGCTCCTGACGTGCAAGAGTATTCGGAGGAGGAGGACTTGTATGCGGAGGAGGGCGACTGGAATACGAACTACCGAGTCAGCCAAGCCCGATGGACTGGGGGGGCTGAGGAGGAGATCCATGCCTTGAGGTTTCAAAACCGAGAGCTGTTGGATCGTATGGCCCGTAGGACCAAATGGACGTGTTGATGTGTGAGTACGGTCGCCTACAGCAAGCTCAAGGGGCGCCTGCGCAGGCACCAATCCCAGGCCAACAACCCCCGGGCCAGCAGCCTCCGATGCAGCCGGCTCCGGTGCAGCTGGCTCCAGGGCAACCTCCGGAGCAGCCGCCTCCGGAGCAGCCGGCACTGGCGCAACCGCCTCCGGGGCAGCCGGCCCTGGCACAACCAGCTCCCGGGCAGCCGGCCCCTGGTCAACCACCGGCACCACCACCAGCGGGACCGGTCCAGCCTGTGGTCCCGGTCGTGCAGTGGAAGCAACCCCGTTTGCGAGTGACATTTGATGGCTCCGCGGAGACTTTGCCCTGTTTCCTACACCAAGTGGACAGCTACATGAGAGAACAAGGGCATTCCTTTCCCACGAAAGACAGCAGAGTAAGATTCGTTTCCTCACTTTTGACTGGAAAGGCTGCAGAATGGATGGTCCTCCAGTTTGATACCCGGGCGCGCTCCATACGGTCGCTTAATGAATTCATGCGAGCATTGAGAAGACGTTTTGAGGATCCATTTCAAAGGGAGAAGGCCAAAGCGACCCTCCTACAACTCCGTCAAGGATCCTCCTCAGTCCGAGAGTTTGCGGATGAGTTCCAAAGACTCGCTAATAAATTAGTGGATTGGACTGAAGCTATCCGGGTGCATTACTTCAGAGCAGCATCGCATCCTGAGATTCTAAACTGGGCATACATGAAGCGAGACCCAGCCACCTTGGAAGAGTGGATTTTGCTGGCGGAGGAAGTGGAAAGCCGCCGCCAGTTTATTTCCCTTGCCCGACAGCAGGCCAGGGAGGGGGGACGCCAGAGAAACCCTCCCAAACCTGCCGCCCCTCAGGCCCAGCGGAGGCTGGCTCTACCTCCGCAGGACCGAGCGTTGCAGTTTCAAAGGGGAGCCTGCCTTGTTTGCGGTGCCATGGGTCACTTCGCTGCCACTTGTCCATCACGTCCAGGACAGCCGAGTCCCACTCCCCAGCCAGAGGGGACTCCTTGCGGGAGAGGACGCGCTCGGGGGAGAGGCACCGCAGCCGAGCTGAGCATCGCTCCAAGACGAAAAGCGCCCCCAGCTCTGCACACAGAAGTGACAACGGACCTTTCACCAGCGGACCCGTTGGGGTCCAGGATTACAGTTACTACTCCTGGGGAGGGTAGCTCCACTTCTTCAGAGGAGGGTGACCACTGGAACTCCCCAGCCCTTAACTTGGAGTCTCCCCTCGAACAGCCCAAAAAACGGACTGGGTCTGCGGTAGAAGGAGCGATACCGCAGACCTCCGCAGGTGTTCCTGCGAAACCCGAGGCTCCTGTCATGGTGAGTGAAGTAGAAGAGACTGTGTATGTAGATGTGATATCACAACATTATAGAAAAGGTCCTCAATTACAAGTTAAGGCCTTAATAGACTCTGGATGTGCCCGCTCGTTAATTAACAAAACCACCTTTAAGGCGCTCCAAGTGAAATCAGTCCCTTTGCTGGCACTTGTTCAATTTGCTCAAATGGATGGCAGTGATTTCAGGGGGGGCAGTCGTCCGTTGCACTGACAGAGAGGCGATGGGAATTGGCCATTGAGAACAAATCAACTTTACTATTGTGCCCAATGTTCGATATGCTGTGGTGTTAGGAGCAAATTGGCTCAAAGGACACAGTCCCACCATAGACTGGGAAGCTGAGACTCTAACGTTCAATAGCCCGCTGTGTGAGTTACACCAATATGAAGTGGCCGTTAAAACCGTAATCAAACCAACTCCTGCCCTGGCCTCGGACACCTCCCGTCCAACCCAAGTGCCGCCCAAAAGGACTTTGCAGACGTGTTTAATGTGCAGGAGTGTGATGTGTTACCCCCCCCCCCACCGCCGGACGGACTGTGCTATTGAAGTGGTGGGGAATGGAAAACCGCCAAAGAGTAAGATCTACCCAATGAGTCCTACGGAACGGACGGTGCTCCGCGAATTCTTAGACAAGAACTTGACTCGCGGTTTCATCCGACCTTCCACCGCGCCCTACTCGGCACCAGCTTTCTTCGTGCGTAAGAAAATAGGAGGTTTGTGTATTGACTTTCGAAAACTCAATGCTGTTACTCAAACGAATGCTTATCCCATCCCCCTCATTTCTGATCTCTTGGGACAATTGAAGGAGGGACACATTTTCACCAAATTGGACTTAGTCGAGGCTTATTACAGAGTCAGAATCTGGGAGGAGGATGAATATTTGACGGCCTTTTCCAGTTGCTTTGGGATGTTCGAATTTATGGTGATGCCTTTTGGATTAAAAGGGCCCTCGGGGGTCTTCATGCAACTCATTAATGAAATCCTCCATGATCTACTGTTCAAAGGAGTGGTGGTCTATTTAGCTGATATTCTCATTTACTCTAAAACCATGGATGAGCATGTTGCCTTGGTTTCAGAAGTGTTGCAACATCTCAGAGACAATCAGCTGTATGCTAAAGTGTCTAAATGCGAGTTCCATAAAAAGCAATTGACTTTCCTAGGATATATGATCTTGCACCAGGGACTGACTATGGATCCTGAAAAAGTGCAAGCGGTGCTCGGCTGGGAACCACCCTCTACCCGTAAACAGGTCCAAAGATTTCTCGGGTTTGCAAATTTTTACATGGCATTCCTCCCACATTTCGCTCAGATCGCGCTACCCATCATAAACCTCCTTAAAACTAAGGGAAAGGGGAATACAGCCACCTTACCCAACGCCCGGGTGGAGTGGACCCCCCAGTGTCAAGCCGCCTTTGATAGTCTTAAGCAGCTTTTTACATCCGAACCTGTTTTGCAGCACCCGGACTGAAATCAACCATTCGTAGTGCACGTAGACGCTTCCGACGCAGCGATGGGGGGTGCGCTCCTGCAGCAGGGGGAGGATGGGCACTTGCATTCGTGCGCTCATTTTTCTAAAAAGTTCACTCAATGCGAACTCAATTGGGTCGTTTGGGAAAAGGAAGCCGCCGTGGTAAAGCATGCCCTGACAGTGTGGAGGCAGTTTTTAGAGGGTTCCACGGTGCCTTTTGAAGTGTGGTCCGATCACAAAAACCTAGAGGCCCTAACGGGGACTCGCAAGCTGTCAGTGAAGCACGTGCGCTGGGCGGACTTCTTTGCCCAATTTCGATTCGTCCTAAAATATGCACCAGGGAAGCAAAACCTTCTGGCTGACGCTTTATCCAGACTTCCCCAATATCCCACCAAGGTTGATCGACCCACAGAGTCGCTCTTCACCCCTGCCCAACGAGGCCTATTGCCCACCTTAGCCGTACAAACCCGTTCTCAGACCCGATCCCCACCGTCGCCACTTTCGGTGGGAGGGGAAGCACCACGGCCGGATGAGCCGGCAGCACCACCCGCCTCGCTTCCTCCTCCCCCTGTGCGACTGACAGCCACGGTTCCCGAGGTGTTGGGACCTGAGGGCACCATTCAGTCACTCCCTGCACCTGTGTCGTCTCCGTCCCCGGTCCAGCTGCCCGCCGGCACAACACCGGAGGGGGTGGAAGGACTGACTTATTCCTTTAAGGAGACTCTTCTTCGCAGTTATCAAGCGGAACTTTCCTCGCAGGCCCTTCCAGCTACTCTAATTAAACACAGGGAATTTTGGTACAAAGATTATAAATTGTATGTTCCTGAAGTGTTGCGGGGGGAGGTTTTGGGTTTGGTTCATGGCGCCAAGACTGCAGGACATTTCGGATTTCTCAAGACATTGCATTTGCTACGGAGACAGTTTTGGTGGGCGGGCATGCGGTCAGCTGTGGACACCTTCATCCACAGCTGCCCCATATGTGCAGCGGCCAAACGATCTCAGGGCAAACCGCCCGGACTTTAGCAACCATTAGAGACTCCCTCCAAACCATGGGAAGTGATTGCAATGGACTTCATGACGGACCTACCCCCTAGTGGGGGAAAGACAGTTCTTTGGGTGATTACTGATCTGTTTCCGAAGCAGGTGCATCTTGTACCCTGCGCAGTTATCCCTTTCGTCCCGAAATTGGCCCGCCTCTTTGTGTCACATGTCTTCCGTCTCCATTCCTTTCCGCGCAAGATAGTGACGGACAGGTGTTCAAATTTCGTGGCCAAATTTTGGAAAGCTTTTCTCAAATTGGTCGGAGTGGAACAAGGACTGTCTAGTGCCTTCCATCCCCAAACGGATGGTCAAACTGAACTGGTGAATGCGGTGTTGGAATGCTATTTACGCTGTTATGTTAATTACCATCAAGATGTTTGGGTAGACCTGTTGCCTTTGGCTGAATATGCTTATAATAATGCGGTTCACCAATCCACAGGGTTCAGCCCTTTCCAGGTTGTCCATGGTAAAGAGTTTGGCCCCGCTGGTCATGTTGATGTTTCTGAGAAGGAGGGGGGAGCTGACGTGGCCGGATGGGTGCGTTCCATTCAAACAACCTGGCCATGGCTGATTAAAAATCTGGAGCGAGCCAAACGAAAGTACAAGGCTCAGGCTGACAAACATCGCTCCCCTGGTAAGGAATGCAAGGTGGGGGATCTCGTCTATCCACCAAGAACCTACGATCCACCAGCCCGTGCGATAAACTCAGTGCCAAGTACGTGGGTCTGTTCCCCATTTCCCGGATTATTAATCCAGTGACTGTAGAACTCTCCTTGCCCAAGTCTCTACGGAGAATTCATCCTGTGTTCCATGTCAGTCTTTTAAAACCGTACATTCCTTCCCAAAAATGGCATCCTGAGCCACAACCCGAAGTGCCTGAAATGGGGGGGGGGAGGAGGAACATTTTGAAGTAGCTAAAATACCTGGTCCGCTGGAAACATTTTAGTCCCTCCCAGGATGAATGGGTGCGCGCCTGTGATGTCTCCACCCCCCGCTTGGTACAAGAATTCCATGCCGCCTACCCTCACAAACCCACGCTGGGAGGGTGAAGAGGGGTCTTTAGGGGGGCAGAATGTCAGGAGCAGGCCATGAGGATGGTATGTGGTAGTGTTGTTGTGCTGCTTCCAGGTGCTGTTGTGCTATTCTGTCCAAGGCCAGTCTAAGCCCCTTGTTTAGTCTTCATAGATTCCCATACTGTGGGAATCGCCGAGTGCTCCTTCCTGCCTGTTGGGGGGGGGGGTGTTTGCCTGGGTAACCGGTTATCTCCTTTTGCTCTCCCATATATGCTATGTGCCTTGCCTTTGACCCTTACTAGTGTCCTTTTGAATATGGCTTCTGAAACCTGTCGATTCTAACCAATAAAACTGCTTTCGTGGATTTGCGGCAGGGGGACGCGCGGGCAGCCCTTGCCCCCCCCGCCCCCTCCGCTCAACTCCAGCCAGACTTTGGCAAGCGTGCTCGGCAGGGCGCGCGCAGCTCCCGCAGGAAGAGTTGGGGTCTGCCCCCCCGCCCCCAAGTTCTGGGCTCCGCTCCGGAGCGCTGTCCCAGCCCCGCGGAGTTCAGGCGCGCCCGCTGACTCCCGCGTAAGCGCGTGGGGCTTGCGTGCTTTTCCCTCCTCCCTTCCCGTCCCTCCCCGCCCGTGTTTTATTTGGGGGGAGGGCTTTGCTTCCCCTCCCCTCGGGGCCCCCGACGCTGCCTCCCGAGGCGCGCCATCCCCGCGCTTCGGCTCTCCGCGCCCTCTCGCGCCGGCTCCTCCGCCTGGGCTCTGCACCCCCCTCTCTCCCCAGCTGCCCCTCGCGCGACGAGTGCCCCCCGGCCCCACCACCCCTCCGAAGACCAGGAGCGGCGCGCGGCCGCCTCTTCGGGCGCTCCCGCCGCTTGCAAAGAGCCGAAATCCGGCCTGGGCGGAGGTGACACCAAGAGAAGCCCCCCACCCCCTCTCCTGCCGGGGGGCTGCACGTGCTGGATCAGGACTTCTCTTTCTCCAGGCAGGGCAAGGGCCAGAGGGAAGGGGCCCTTTTCCCCATGATTTGCTGGGGGGCAGGGGGCAGGGTGACACCTTCCTTGGGACATTCCCAAACTCTGTATTTTAATTCTAAAAATGGGGGGTCGTCTTATACGCCCAGTCGCCTTATACGCCGGAAAATACGGTAACATTGATTTTGATATTAATCAAATGCAGCTGAAGGTTGACTTCAAACTTTTTCATGCTTTATCACCTCATGGCCTGTCTCTGTGTAATACTGTAACTTAGCCTTAGGGTAACATGCAAATCTGAATAATAAACAACTCTCAACAGTGTTTTCAGTAACTTTGGATCAGGTACATAAAGCCAGGACAGCAGGAAAAGAGGAAGACCCAACAAGAGATGGATGGACTCAATAAAGGAAGCCACAGCCCTCAATTTGCAAGACCTGAGCAAGGCTGTCAAAGATAGGACATTTTGGAGGACTTTCATTCATAGGGTCGCCATGAGTCGGAAGCGACTTGACGGCACTTAACACACACACACGCATAAAGCCAATTTGAACACCTGTCCAACAGAGTAGGCCAGTTGTCTCAAACTTACTTGAAATTTGCAGTTCCAGCCCCAGTACAAGCATGCTTCCCCTTTCCCCACAGGACTCAGCAGAGTGAATCTCATTACATTGCCTTATATAAGGAATGGGAAAGGTCTGCAGCCACAAAGACCACAGGGTGGAGACGGCACGCTTCTCATTCCAGATCCTTTGGTCCCCAAGTGTGATTCCTCCATCCATGAATCCCCTGCTTCTTTCTCCTATTGCAGCCATTCTCCGCTGCTACTGGACTGTGTGTCATTCTCTGCCACTTGTCCCACCATCTGCTCATATTCCTGCTTCCATGCCTGGAGGGGCCACATTAAATGTACAATACCTTGCGGCCACACCTGAGATGCCGAACAGCAGGCAATGAAGCCCGCTAAATATTACACCATTTCTTTTTAAAGGATATTCCTTAAAATCTTTAGCCATAGGATATTTGTTAGCAGAAAAGAAACTTCTTCTCTTATGATGACACAAAGACCAGTTTGTTTGTTTTTTGTCTACATTTCTCTCTTTTTGTGGCACAAATTGCTATTTACCTCTTCCCGAGTCCATCTGGTTTTCCCCAAATGACGTTTTCCACCCTTGGCCAACAGACCATCATAGTCATGATCGTAAACCTCGATATCTTCATCCTCCTCATCACTACTGTAGATGCTGGAGAAATAAAACACAAGGCAAAACGGGATGGGACACGGAAGCGTTTTAAAACCAGAAAGTTTTCAGAAACGTAGGAAAACACAAGAATCTTTATAAAGGTTATGGGGGTAAACAATCAGAAACTTGCAATGCAAGATTTTGTTCTACATTCTGTTCTAGTATTCTGAACGGGTTCGGCTGTTTTTGGTATCCACAGCTACAAGCAAAAGGTTGGCAACCTCCTTATTATGGTGCATGTTTAGACCTGCTCAGACTGCAGGATCAGTGGCAAATTACACATTTGGCAGCCTTTCAACCAATGATGGTTTCAAATTAAAATACAATGTTTAGGACAATAAAGAGAACAGAGCCCTGTGTCCTTTGCCCAAGTACATACTCAGAATCTCTAACCTGCGTCATATGATTTGAAGAAAGTTTCATGCTTTCACACTGTTGATATTCAGCTCCCTCAATACTAAGGAGGCTGAATATTTAAAGCAGGGGGGAATATTCAGTAGCAACTGTAATATTAAATGAGTAAGCTGAATCCTATTGCATAACTAATCAGAAATCCCAATGAGGTTCCCATTGAACGTAATGCTTCCCTTGTAAGCACACACACTTGGGACTAACAATGCAATCCTAAAGAGAGTTACTCCAGTCTAAACCCATTAATTTCAATAGGCTTAGACTGGAATAAGTTTGCATAGGATTGTTCTGTAAGGCTGCAATCCCAAACATGTGTGTTAGGAAGTGAGCCTCCGTGGAATCACTGGGGCTTATTCCTGAGTAAACAGAAGTAGATTGTGTAGCATCCCCCCCTCCCCAGTGAATGTAATAGGTCTGATTCCCAAACAAGTGCCGATGACACACTGCACTGCACGAGTGCAAAGAATCACAACCCGAGAAGGACGCGTTCCAGGGCAAGGGGCTCTCAAAACACCACCAGGCCATCAAGTGATCAGTTTGTTTTGTCAATAAAGAATAGTATCAACAAACCCATAGCTCACGGCCCAGCCACAGCTATGACTGAGAACACATCTACAATCTGAAGCCTTCATAGCACACCACTTCACTATAAACACTTTTCTAATTTCTGGCCCATTTGAAGTATTTCAAGGGCGTTTAGTCAATAACTTCTCCTTACACAGTGTTGAGTGGAAGCGATCCAGTTTTCATAAACAACACTTAACCTATCTAGTAAAATTAAAGCAAAGTATTTTGCAACAGGAGTCGCCTTGCTTCAATATAGTTGTGCAATGTTGTATTTCCAACTTTAAAATATAAGCGTGACTTCTGAAACCTCAACTCACAGATTGTATCTACAGTACAGAAGAAAATATGGATAGTTTGGGGCTAATTACAGTGATACGCTTTGGATAAAGTTCAAATACAGTTTTTAAATGTATTTTGATAAACAAGCGTATTAAGGCAATCCAGCCTAACACTGGATCAATTAAAGATCTTATATTTGAGGTTGAGAACCTCAAACCAGTTACATAGAAGGAGCATCACTGAGGTCAATAGGATTACTCAGAAGTATGAGCTTTATAGACTGATGCGTAATTGCTCTACTATGAGGCAGTAGGCTGCTGTAGTGTAAACTTTCAATGAATTTTTAGCTTGAAAACTTTTGGCATGGGCTGTATGCAACAGAAACCACACTATCTCAGAACAGCACAAGGTTTTGAAATCTACAGAAATCAGATGCAGAAATGGAGAGGCCATCCTGGGGCCTAGCAGAATGTCAAAACAAAGTCCCCAGTTCCACTCTCGGTATCTACTATTGCTGAACTATCCTGATGTGTGTGAAATAAGCCTGCTGTAAGGATTATGTGGTTAATGAAATAATTAAACATAATAGCCAGGGTGGGCACAGAAGCGAGGTTTCAACTTGAGTCCCCTTAAATTTGAATTCAAGCTCCGTCATGGTATTAGTCACCAAACACATTTATGTATTCACTTCATGGACACCCCACTTTTCTCCCCAATGCTAACCTCAATGGCTTACAACATTCTCCTATCCTGCATGTTATTCTCACAACAATTCTGTGGGAGGGTAGCTTAGGCTGACAGAGTGTGGCTGACTCAAGCTCACCCAGCAAGCGCAGACTGGGGATGTGAACCTGGGTCTCCCAGATCCTGATCTGATATTCTAACCACTGCACACCACGCTGACTCTCACCATGGTGATTGTGAGTGCGCGCATCGACCGTACCTTGTCTTATTCCGCTGCAAAGTTTATGCAGAAATTCGCAGCAAAATTTTAGGTCCTATTTTGACAAAAAACGTCAAACTTTCCTGATTGTCTTAATGCTCTTTTCTTGCTGAATAATCACTTTCCTGCTATACCGGGGAAAGTAGCACAATTTCTGAGACTTGCTATGAGCGTTTGGCAGCAAGTTAAGTAGAGGGCTTTTATTAATTCCGCCATCCATTTATTATGCTTTATCCTTGTCAGAAATGCTCAACTGCCACAATTACTATGCAGACACCCCATGTTTCGATTTTATGCCAATAAAGGAGGTTGTTATTGTTGTTGAGTACACTCCTCACAATGTTCAGCCTATTCACATCATGCGTCTGTTGCTGGACTGTACCACTCTGGACTACAGGTGGTAAATCAAATGCATGAATGCTGTCTTGTGTTAAAAAAAAGAAAACATCCTTACAGCACAGAAACAGCACATCAGGGAGATAACGGGACTAGAATCTTTCTCCCCTGTTGGTGTTCAATATCTTCAGGGAACGTATAGGAGGGGGTATTCAATCAAACATCCGATTCACCTGCCGCCCAAAGTGCTACGGTTCAGCAACAGGCTATCGCTCCTCACCAGCGTCTGGCTTAAGTGCTGGTCTTCAGTCATTTTCAGGGTTGCCAGCTCTGGGTTGGGAAACACCTGGAGATTCTGGGGGGGGGGGCGAAGCCTGAGGAGGGTGGGGTTTGGGGAAGGGAGGGACGCAATGGGGGTATACGGCGCCCATCCAGTCCACCTTCCAAAGTGGCCATTTTCTCCAGGTGAACTGATCTTGGACGCCTGGAGAGCAGTTGTAAGGACACATTATCTCAGCCATCCCGCGGAGGCTTTGGGATTACAGCCCTGTCGCCCCAGGACCTACTGGTGGGTTCTGCTTGCCTTTTGAGTCCATGGGACTTCCCCAGGGGCCGGCTGCTTGTCCGGGGCATTTTAACGTCAGTGGCTTCCTCGGTTTTACTTTGTTGGCTCCCTTCCCATAGGTACGTGGAAGTGGGTCCCGTCTGCGTGACTGGGGCGGAGGTCCCTCTGAGCGCCAGAGACGCTCAGGCAGGGGCGGCCGGAGTCGCTGGAAGCTCACAAGTCCCCTGTGGGCCTCTGAGGCGAAGCATCCCACTGGTGGGGCGGGCGGGCGGCTTGGCTCGGAGGAGGCGAGCCCCCTGGTGCGGCGGGGGCCGGAGTGCGCCTGTGCGAGCGAGCACACCTGGGCCACGGCAGGCACAAACCCCGGCTCTGAGAGGACGCCAGGAAGCGGGAGGGGTCAACGCTGGGACCCCCCACCCCCACCCCCAGGGTTGGTCTAATTGCGCGGGGGAGGGGGGAGGGGGGGAGGGGGGGCTCCGCCTAATGGCCCCCTTGTTGTGCCAGGGGGAGGCCAGCGGTGCGGCCAGAGGAAAGAAGAGGAGGAAAAGAGGGGGCGGGGGAGGCGGGGGGGGCCGATCCGTTGCTGCCCCCTTTATGACTGCCACCCCCCCGCCCCCCAGCTCCCTGGCCAGGGGAGGGGAGGGGAGGGGAGCCCCGCCTCAGCCCCCCCGAGGGCAGGAGCCCCCCCTCGCCCGGCCCTTCGGCTCGCTGGGAGGTGTCGCCGGCTGCTCCCCCCCCCCGCCCGCCCGCCCCCCCTCTCGGGGCTGCACCTGTGCCGGGTTGGTGTCGCCAGGAGAGGCCTCCTCAGTGGGGGGGGGGCCTTACCCGCCAGCCCCCCCCCGTCAACAAACACCCGGATGTGTTCCAGACCCGGCGCCGTCGGGTGCGGGGGGGGGGGGTGCGGGGGGCGCTTCTGTTGAAAAGGCCGCTTCTGAGGCGGCGACCTGACGGCCCCCCCCCTCCGTCCCTCCCTCCCCCCACGCCGACCTGGGCGCGAACACGTGTGGGTGTGGGGGAGGGGAGGGGGGTTGGCGCGTCGCCCCGGGGGCGGCAGGCAGTAGACCGGGGGGGGGGACCCGGCGGAGGGTCTCCTCCCTACCCCCCCTCCCCCTCAGCCAGCGGGTCGAAAGCGAAACCCTTGGCGGGGCAAGGGGCGGGGGGGGGTCTGCCCTGCCCTCTGCCCCCCCTCGCACGTGCCCCGGCCGGACCACGAGGCGCCCGCTCTCGCCCGCTCCACGCACGCCGCCCGAGGGGGGGGAGGAAGCGCCTCAGCCGGGGGGGGGCCCCCTCCTGCCCCTCCTCCGGCCAACGTCGCTCAACGGCCGCGCCTCCCCTCCCCCCCTCCCCTCACGCGCCCCGCCGGGGGCTTCTGCGGGGGCAAAGTTTGGTCCGAACCGCCCCCCCATTCGGGCCCCCCCCGCACACCCGCGCTGCAAAGCGGGGCGAAAGGGGGGGCTCTCCTCGCCACGTGCGGGGGGGAGGAGGGGGAGGGGAGAGCCCCCCCCGCGTTGCAATGTCTTCAAACAGGGCGCGCGCGCGCGGGTGTTTGCGGCGGGGGGGGTCCGAAAGAAAGAAAGCAAGCTCTGGGCAAGGGGCAGGAGTGGGGGGGGGTGGAGGAGGAAGGGGGCTGGACCCCCCGCCCCCCTCTGACCCCTCACGCGCCACCTGTCAACCGCTCTGGACTCGCGGGCACCTGTGGCACGGGCGGGGGGGGGGCGCGCGCCGGGGTCCCACCCCCCCACCCGCCCGCCGTCCAGCCGGCCGAGCGGCCCCGACCTCCCCGCGCGCCCTGGGGAGCCTCTTCGTGCCCGCTGCGCCCCCGGGCCGGGCCGGGCCGGTCGCCCACTGCGGCCCCCCCACCCCTCCCGCCCCCCACTCACTCACTCACGCACACTTCCTGCCCGGAGATCCCGGGACGGCGCGCTGCAAAAAGTCCCCCCCTAGTGATCGTCGCCCCCCCCGCACCCCCCCACCCCCGGCTCTCCCAAAGGCCCGCCGAGGGCTCCGGCGGGGGGGGGCGGGAGAGCGTGGCCGGGAGGCTGCTGTGCCCGTTGTGACAGGTGTGCTCCAGGGGCGGACGGGCGGGCGGGCGCCCCCCCCCCCCCGCTCCTTCCTGAACTGGGCACCCCCTGCCGGACCCCCCCTCCCTCTCCCCCCCCCGCACACTTCCCTGCAGCCGCCAACCGGACCCAAAGGCGCGGAGGCGCAGCGCACAAGCGGCGCAAAGGCATGTTGCCCAGAGGGGGTGGGTCGCGGGGGGGGGGGTGGTTGTGTCCTGTACCTGTGCCTGGGTCTCCTGGCCATGCCGGCATGGGTCCCCTTCCCCGGCTGCTTGGCGCGGGGGTCCGGGGGTGGTGGGAGCGGGGCGCTGCTGCGGGCGGGCGGGCGGGCGCGCCGTCCGGCCTCTCCCGAGGGGCGCCGCTGCTCCGCCGCAAAGTTATCCGGGGCGGGCGGGGCGGGGCGGGGCGGGGCGGGGGCGGCTGCAGGTGGGGATGAAAGGAGCGGGGGGGGTGTGTGTGCAGAGCCTCCTTGTCAACAGAGGGGTGCCCCCTCCAACAAAGGGCGCTCGGGACACTCCCCCTCCCGCCCGCCCTCCCCTCCCGCCAAATCTGGCGCCCCTGCAGTGCGCACGCGCTCCTTCCGGCCGCGGGTCCGCCGCGGGCACCGGGGGGGGGGGAGAGGGAGGGAGGGAGGGCTCGCTCCTCTGCTGCTGCTGATGCTGCTGTGCTTGTGTGGGGAGGGGGGGGCGCTCGTCCCTCTCTCCCTCCCTCCCTCCCTCCCTCCGTGGGCGCGCGCGGATCAGGCGGGGAGCGGGAGGCGGCGGGCAGGGGGGGGGGCCCACCTTTGGCGGCACAACCCGCGCGCAGCGGCCGGGAGCGGGTCCGGCCAGCGGGGCAGCGGGGCGGGCGGGCGTGGGGTGGCGCGGAGGCTCGCCTGCCGGCCAGGGAAGTCCGGCTCCGCCCGAACCCTTGCCCCGGTCCACCTGTGGCTGGGGGGCGGGGGGGGGCAGGTGTAGGATTTCCGAGGGGGAGGGGGGCGAGTCGGGCTCTTTCCGAGCCGGGGGCACTCCGGTGCGGCGCCCTTGCCCTTGCCCTGCCTAAGAGAGACACGGGTCCCCCCTTGAACCTCGGCCCTGCCTGCCGTGGGGAGGGCAGCCTGGTGGCGGAGGGAGGCTCCAGGGTGGGCCTGGCTGCAGCCCCAGAGCCTCTGCCGGCCTTGGCTGCGCGGGGGGGGGGGTGGGGGGTGGGGGGGTTTCACCCACTGGACCCGCCTGAGGAGCGGCGGACGAGTTGTGCCGGGAGCCTGAGGCTCCCCCTGACTCTCAGGAGGTTGGGGAGGAGGCCCGGCCAGGCCCGGCCACAACGCCTCCCGGGTTCGGCACTCTGATGCGCGGGTTCGCACCTTGGCGTCCGGCCTGGCGGGGCCCCTGCGAGAGTCGGGGTCCTGTTTCTTGCTGCCCCAAGTAAATGACAAGGCCGCCCGTAATGTGTGTTTCATTGTCTGCAGAGCAATTCGGTACGGTCTAGAATTGGCCAGAATGCTTTACAAATATTGGTAACGTCTGCTATTTCTTCATTGGCTCCCGTTGGCAAAGGCATCTGTAGGGCTTCAGTCCCTATCCGTTGTCTCTCCCCGCATTCAAGGATTATCACGTCAACCAACCAAGGAAGCTGCTGCCTCTGTCTGCCTCCTCCAAATCTCGGGTTCTCTCACTCACACAATTGGCACAAGTAAGGCCTTTTATGCACGGCCGTTTCCCTCGCGGTCACCCCTCCGACGACTTCGGGTCTTTGTTTTGATTACGTGTGCCGTTCCCGATCAGAGGTCGCCTCGCTGTCGTCCCCCCCCCCCCGCCGTTTCCCTGCATTTTGCCCACGTTTTCCAAATTTGAAATAAAGCAGGTCTCTCAAAACACAGGGAAACGGCAGGGGGGGAGAGCGAGGTGACCTCTGACGGCCAGGAACGGCACACATAATCAAAACAAAGACCCGAAGTCGTCGGAGGGGTGACCGCGAGGGAAACGGCCGTGCATAAAAGGCCGCAAATGTGTACCCTAGGTCACTATGTCTATGCAGCTTTGAATTCTGTTGACCCCTGTTATTTGCCTGCTTTGAGTCCTGTTGGTCTGGAGAAAATAACTAACTCATTTGTAGCTCATGTCCCTCAATCTCACGCATGTACACATGCTGTACATATGGTCACACGCATACCAACACTACTGTTGCACTTGCCTGTTTAATGTTCTGTAATTCCTATACTTCTCACAGTGAACGTGACTTTTCAAGATGGCATTGAGTGTGGTCTCCGAAAGCTATAACGTAAATCTAGTACGTAACATGTAGTCCTTAATGCACGCGTAACCATTTTGAGCCGGGGCTGGTGGTGCATGATTAGATGTGTTCAAGCACTTGCTGGTTCAGCTCACATCACAATTATGTGTCCAAGATGGCAGAGCTGACCATTCAACGGGCAGCTTGTGTTGCTCACATACAGCTCACACTTGTCTGCTTGCTGAGACTGGTGCGCATAGTCAAGCATAACCCTCTCTTCCTGCCAGTGCTGCCCACCACTGTCAATTGTTTAAAGGAAGAATTACCATCACATCAAAATTGTCATGGAAAAATCGTGGTGTTACCATTTGTTGTTCATCTGAGTCTGTCTGACAGCCAATCTGTCCAGATACAGAGGCGGCGGCACAGGCGCATTCTTGCACAGCCTCATGAAAGTGGCAGCTTGTTCCCCCTGCGTCATCAAAAATACTAAAAATAAATAAATAAATAACAGTAAAAATAAAGGGGTGACTGGCATGGAGAACACGATCAAGTATCCAAACCAGGGGTCCCCATTGTGGCATCCGCTGACACCTCAGCCGCAGCTGCCGCTGCAGCACAAAGATCTTCACTGTGTGACTGAAGGTAAGCTATGCAAGAAAGTGTTTTAAAACAGTATATTCATTTTGAAAGGTGTCCTTTTAATATGAACAGGGCTTCGGCCTGAAATGTTGCAGAGTTACCATTGGAATTATATGTATAACCTTTTACTCTGTGGCATTTTGTAGTTGGCTCTGCCTCTTGCAGCAGAGCCATTTTGCTATGACACCCCAGCACCCTGTGTCACAACCCCCAAAGTGCCCCACAGGCTCAAAAACGTTGGGGATCCCAACCTAGACTATTCAAGCTCCCAGATTTCCTTGTCACTTCCTAGGCAACTGACTGCATCGTGAAGCGGGGGGGGGGGGCAGGGCCTCCTACAAGCGCTGCATGTTTCACTTGAAAAAACTGATAATGTTTTGAAGTTATTGGTTTGTCTTCTTTCAAATAGACCTGCCTTCTTGCTCTATGATGAATCCTGTGAATAGATGCCAGCAGCTATGCAGCTATCAACAGCGTACAGTGCATGCAAATAATTCACATTCCGGATGATTCCTGCTGCACAGGAATAAAGGAAGCGAACTGAATTATCGGTCATTTTAACAAACAGACACAACAGCAACCCTTGATTTTCCCTATTCTCCCTATCGGGCAGGTGCAAAAGCAGCCACAAGACATGAAAAAATGAAATCCGTGCTGGCCGTCGCACTGCTACGGGTCTGCCTAGCTCAGTGCTCAAATCAGATGATGAACAGTGGCTACAAGATAAACCAGCTCAGCTTGAGGTAAGGTGCAGCTGTCGAAAGAGGTAGGTTTGCCTGGCGTACATATACAACACAAAGTTCTCAGTACAGCTATACGAGAACAGTACAGATATATGAGAATCTGGGGAGGTAGGAGGCTAGTTTCCAAGAATGTTTGGATGTTGCTGTACCCGCTGTTTTCTCCAGGACATGTACAAGTGGTATCCAGGTGCAAACTTCACTTCTTAATTTTGTACTAAGAAACTCAGTGCTTCATCTGCCGCTGTCAAGTTTACTGCATGAAATGAAAAGAGTGTCCACCTGTAGCTGAATCCACTTGTCATTTCAAGTGAAACTTGTCTCTCGTTACGGTGATAGAAAGAACATCAGGGAAATGAAAATGGTCATAAGAGGGTGAGTGGAGACGAATCGTAAGTAAAGGAGATGCAAAAGAGGAACTTTTATGCAAACATTATTATTGTTATTATTTACAAAATTTATATCCCACCTATCTGTCCTCACAAGGCCTACCAAGGCGGCTAACAATTTAAAACATACATGATAAAATCACATTTTAAAACCATTAAAATCAACCCCCAACACAATCAAAACAATTAAAAACAAAGTTAAAATATGTATAAAACATAAAAACAGCAATCAAAACATTGATTGGTTATAGGGTTGCCAGCCCCCTGGCCACTGGCGGAGGATGGGGGGGGGGGTTAGGGTTGCCAGATCCAGATTGGGAGTCTCCTGGAGATTTGGGGATGGAGCCTGGGGAAGACAGGGACCTCAGTGGGGTGCAATGCCATAGAGTCCACCCTCCCAAGCATCCGTTTTTTCCCAGGGGACTTGATCTCTAGCCTGGAGACGAGCCGTTATTCTGGGGGATCCCCAGGTCCCACCTAGAGGCTGGCAACCCTCATTGGTTAGGAAGGAAGGATAATTGAGGGAATTCCAAAAGAAGCTAAAAAGTAGCGGACATCCTGTGAGGCCAGAACTCCACATTATAAGAAATACAGAAATGACAGCTTTATGTTGATCCCGCCTCTTGCTCCATTACATGGTGTCTGATTGGTTTTGTCAGTAGGACTGATTGGCATCTGATTGGTTTTGTCAGTAGGACTGAGTTTATTCATATAATTTGTAGCTCTGCCCTGAGATAGTAAGCTTAGGCAGCAACAAAAATATACACCCTTCTTTTACCAAGAATCATCCAATCCTATCTAAGTAAGCCCCAAAGAGCTCAGCGCGACCTTGCTACGAAGTAAGAATGTTTAGGGGTGGAGCCAAAGGAGAGCAGCAGCCGCAGGGCAAATGCCACCACAGTCCTCTGCACGTTAGAGGATTGGAGCCTTCTGTTGTCATTCTAGCGTCCTTTGTTCGCCATAGATAATATTGGGATACTGAAAAGAACAGTTGTAAGACATGCAGGAATATTACCCAGTATGTATTAATCTTCTCAATGTAAAACATATACTTTTTTAAAAGTGTGTCAACTGCACATATAAAGCACACACTTTACAAAAAACACTTAATCCAGACTTTCATCTTCATTTGAACATAGCCTGTATGTGAGGAGACCTACCTAAAAGTGGGGCTTGGAGTTCTCCCAGAATTACAACAGATACCCAGATTACAGAAATCAGTTCTCCTGGAGGAAATGGTAGCTATGGAGGGTGGACTTGAAGGCATCACATCTCCGCTGATCTCCCTCCCCTCCCTAAACTTCACCCTCCCCAGGCCCTGCCCCCAAACCTCTAGAAATTTACCAAGCCAAATCTGGCAACCCTACCTATATGTACAAAAGATGGTATGCCTTTCAAAAATATGTGCACATGTATGTGTATGTACATACGACCATGCTCACAAGAAAACATTACAGAGGAACAGTATGCTCTTCATTAGGAAGGCTCCTCTCGCGAGAGGCAGAAGCACCTGGGCTGAGAGTCAGCAGGACCCAGAGTTTCTAAAGAGTTGCTGTTTCCTGAGTGGGGAGGGCTGCTGTGACTGGGGTTAATTGCTGGCCCCGCCCTCTGCTCTTGGCTGTTGAGGGGTGAGAGCTCTTTCTTAAGAAGGCTCCCCTCGCCAGAGGCGCAAGCAGAAGGGCGAGAGCACAAGGGCTCTTGCCCTGGGGCTTTTGGCCTGGGGGTCTGGCCTGGGGGCCCTGTAAGCAATTGACAAGTTTCTATATATTTTTATGTGTTGAATGTTTTTGCTTCTTCAAGCAGTTTGTCAGGGGAACTATCAGAGTAGCGCAGGAAAGAAACTGAACAACTTCAGCAATGGATCACAGCATTCTGGCTAGTGAGGGAGCTGAGGCTGTAACATGCAAGGTCTGTGGCATGTTTGTATTCTTTCCTGAGGGTAACAATAATTACACTTGCAACAAGTGTAAGTTGGTAGCCCTGCTGGAGGAGAAGATACAGGGACTTGAGGCACTCTTGTCCACACTCCATTTTGTAAAGGAAGGTGAAGAGTTCATGGACAGAATGCATGAAGCACACTTTAGGGGGCAACAGGAGGAGGAGAGAAAGGAATCTCAACAAATGGAGGCACAAGCAACACAGGAGTTGGGTGCATGGAAAAAGCCCACAGGAGCCGGAAAATCAGGAGTCATTCTGATTCTCTGTTGCTCAGCAATCGGTTCCAGGATCTCACCATAGATACTGATTCTGGACCACTGGAACAAGGACTACTTCCCCCCCCCCCCCAAAGCTTTAAAGAAATTTCTCAGGCTCCTGTGCATGAGAGGACTTGGTCTTCCACTCCCTAATTTAGAAAGAGTTGTGTTTTGGTGATTGGGGATTCCCTACTGAGAGGGGTAGTCTCTAGTGTGCTGACCGGACTTGTCATCTCGAGAGGTCTGCTGTCTGCCAGGTGCACGCATCCATGATGTGACAGAAAGGATAGGAAGACCCATCAGCTTGACTTATATAGTGGGGAAAGATTTCGAACAAATCATCAAACAGTCAGTCCTTGAGCATTTAGAAAGGATGGATGTGATTACTAAGAGCCAGCACGGGTTTCTCAAAAACAAGTCATGTCAGACTAATCTCCCTTTTTGAGAAAGTTACTACCTTGCTGTATCAAGGGAATGCTGTAGACATAGTTTACCTAGATTTCAGTAAGGCTTTTGATAAGGGTCCACATAATATTCTTGTTGACAAATTGGGAAAATGTAGTTTAGATCCTATTTCTGTGAGGTGGATCTGTAACTGGTTGACAGATCGCACCCAAAGAGTGCTTGTTAATGGTTCCTCATCCACTTGGAGAGGAGTGACTAGTGGAGTGCCTCAGGGATCTGTGCTGGGCCCTGTGTTGTTCAACATCTTTATAAATAATTTGGATGAAGGAATAGAGAGGATGCTTATTAAATTTGCAGATGATACTAAATTGGGAGGGGTAGCAAATACGGTAGAAGACAGAGCCATTATATAGGATGGTCTTGACAGGCTGGAGAATTGGGCTAAAACTAATAAAATGCACTTCAACAAAGATAAATGTAAAGTTCTGCATTTAGGTAGGAGAAATCAAATGCATAATTATAGGATGGGGGAGACTTGTCTAAGCAGTAGTGTGTGTGAAAAGGATCTTGGGATCTTAGTAGACCAAACACTGAACATGAGTCAGCAGTGTGATGCGCTAGTTAAAAAGGCAAGTGTGATCTTGGGCTGTGGGGGGGAGGTAGCTGTGAATTTCCTGCATTGTACAGGGGGTTGGACTAGATGACCCTGGTGGTACCTTCCAACTCTATGATTCTACATTGGAATAGATTATTTTGTGTACATTTCCCAGAGCTGAATCCACAAACAGAATTCAGCAAAAACCTAGAGGCCTACTCTTGTGTTCGTTTGGGGAAGGTTTTCTGAACAACCACTTTCTAATATATCATTACAAAAGGACTGTGTGTAATTCCACATTGACAAGCCTGCAAAGTTAGTATAAAAGTCTTTGTGGGTTTGCAGATAACTACCAAATGCTCAAAGAAGACCCGAAAGTCTCCCCGTGATGGACATTTTTGTAGCTTTTTTCCATTGTTGGGAGTGTGCCAGTACACGAATAAAGTGTAAAATTTCTCCATGAATTCAGACACACAGCTATGTTCAGTGCCTTTTAAAAATTCATTCTTGTGTATGTTTCTGCATGTATGTTTCAGTAGGACAGATTTATAGGCTTGTGATCTATACCGTGTGCTTATTTGAAATCATGTTTAAAATTGTATCGTGCATTTGACGGTGTGTTGCCTTTTCAGTGTCTGTGATTGTGGAGCCCTTTGTCATTTTGTACAAATAGAAGTACGTTTTGGCTTCAATTTTGGGGAGGAAAGTGCTGTCTGAGTGTAGTGAATGTACATTTTTGGAAGAATGCTGTTATATAATGTTTGTATAGGGCTTAAAAATAATTTGGTTTATCAGTTTGAAGGCTCAAGCAATGTCATTCATTATAGTAAGGGATTGCTGTCAGTGGGTGACAGTGTAAAGGGAGATGGTCTTTGCTTGACTTTGTAGAGTAGTTCTGTTAAAATTTCAACTTTTATTTCTCCCTTCTGACAGGAGAACTGCTGCTGCTATGCCGTTGTAGGTGGATGTCTGATAAGCTCTCAAATGACGCAGAAAATACTTTTTAAAAATACAGAAATGACTCACATTTGGAAACAAATGCAAAGTTCTCAGTTCAGGCAGTATTGCTCATAGCTTCGTACTCTAAAGTACCTTTAAGCTCTGTTCCTAAGCGTACTTATAGAGTAGTTCCATGTAATTGATGGGGCTTTCTTCCTGGTAAAAAATTCTAGGGTTGAGGCATTAGTGACACAGAAGTCAGTGAGTTTAGATACCTTTTGTTCACATGGCTAGAAATAATTATTTTCAGAAACATCCCATAAATGGTTACGGTAAAAGTAAAATGGGCCTAATTCTAGGGTCCTTTGAAACAACCTTTCATTGACTTCAAGCCAGATTTCACCAAAACTGTACTGAAAGGAAATAATTAGGTCAGTGGATTTCCCTTTGAAAGCACTCCCAGTGCCATTTTCCTTTTATTGAAAATCAACATGGCTTTAATGAACAGCTGAAGAGCTGATGGATTCTACTTGGTGGCATTTTCTGCTTGTTTCTTTTGTACGTGGTTTGGTCCAAAACCAAATATGGAGATGGTCATGGCCATCAGTAATGTGAACCCATTCAAAATAAAAGTTTCTTCACACATGATGCAATTCCTGTAGGAAAGCATTAACATGTGGGAGTAACAGGGCACTCAACGCAATTGCATTGTGCAGCTGTCTTACGTATTGGCCTTTCACTGTGAGTTAAATGCACTGGGGAATTGTGACTGGCTTCACCTTTCCAGAATGTGCAGGTATCATGCACATTTGCAGCAGAAGCATCCACAGGGAGAAACTTTGCAGTCTATGTACAACATAAAACAGGAGTCCGGTGGCGCTTTAAATATTAACAATTTATTCCAGATTAAGCTTTCATCATTTAGAGCTGATTTCATCATGGAATCCTATGCTGGAATAAATGTTGTTAGTGCAACTAGACCCCTGTGTTTTGCTTCTACAGGCTAACATGACTACCTGTCTGTGACTTCCGTGTTAAATTTGTCTGTGAGCTGCCATCAAGTAACAGCTGCCTTAACGGCAACCCCAACCCCGTGGTGTTTTCAAGGCAGAGGTGGTTTGCCATTGATGGCCTCTGCATTGAGAACCTGGAATTCCTTAAATTTGAATTCCCATTCAGATACTAACCAGGGCTGCCCTGCTTTGCTTCCGATATCTGGATAGCTTGGACCTATACAGGGAATTCTATACAGGAACTGTGCATAGTAAACGAAAAGTCAAACATGCATTTAAGAGGACATGCTTCATTCTGCAATTTTAAACATATTGCATGGAATTAAGTTCCAGTGGAGCCTCTGTGGCATATTGTGTGTGTGCGTGTTAAGTGCTGTCAAGTCACCTCTGACAACATGGTGATCATTAACTATGTTCAGAAACAATACTTTAGATTACCTTCCAAGTTTACAGTTTCTTAAGTACGTTCACTCAAAAACCAGCCCTTTCACCACTAGTTGATGTGTGGTGTCAGATTCTGGTGTTTTGTGAAGCTGTTGCCTTACTTCCTGCTTTGCAACTAACCTCAAATACTCAACATCTGGAGATTGGAGGTAACAGGTTAATCACGGAGCAGGAAATGGAGCAATCACTTGGCTTTGCACAATTTGGTAACCAGTGCTGTGGTCACAGAACAATTGTGGAGGCAATAAGGTATTTCACGTGAACTTCCAGATCTATTCCCACCTCCATCTTTGTGTTTTTGGAAGAGGGAGAAATTTCTGCCCCTCATTTCCTAGGAACAATTCTCACCAGGTGGTACAATCTGCCTGGGTATTGGCTTGGTATCCGACGCTGCTCAGGGCCTCAAGATTAGCTTTTGTTTCAGTTATTTCTGTTAGCTGATTTGGAAACCACTTCAAGAACTTCCCAAAAGCCTCACAGTTTATGAGGATGCTTGTAAGGGAAAAAAAATGAGCTTTTGTTTTTAAAACAAAACAAATTATAACCGCTTTCTTCTTCACAATCTACAATTCTTTCCTTGTTTTCTTTCACAGAAAGAACGTCCTTCAGATTCAGGTTCCCCCACACAGAACCTGATTTTTTACTTTCCATAGTATGTCATCGTAACTGAAATGATGTACAGCAAATAATGCATATTGTATTATTAACATTTGACACAAAAGAGGATCCTAAGGGTGAGATCCAGAGTTTTATACAAGTAATTCTACACACCCAACCTGGCTCTGTGCTCAGGTTTTTCAAACATTAGTGTCCAAAGTCACATAGTATGCCAACACTTTTGAAACCGAGGAAACTTTTAAAAAGCAGTTTGTGATATGCCATGAGGGGTTGCTATTAAAAGAAAAACTGTAACACAGAGACACCTTGTTGGGCTTCCCCGAAGTCCAAGGGTACACCCAAAGTTGAACATATAGCCCTGCCTTGTGTCAGGTCAGATCGTTGGTTCATCTAGTTTACTCTGACATGTAATGGCTCTCCAGGATCTTATCCAAAGAAAGATCTTTCCCAGCATTTGCTACCAAAGATCTTTTAACTGGAGATACCAGGGACTGAATAAAAAAAAAACAGCAAGTAAAACGCTGAGCCACAGTTCCACCCCAGAATAGCGACTGCTCCTCATAGACAGGGACAGATGGAAAATATGTTCTGTTAGAAGCTCAGACAAAGATCATTTGTAGCTTTGCTAAATTTTGTTAGTCTTTTAAGGTGCTACCTGATGCATGCAAAGGACTTCTGTTGCTACAGTGGACTTACATAGCTGTGCGTTTAGGTATTATTATCATGGAAAGCTTTATTAACTGAGATCCTTTTAAATGAAGGAGGAAACTGTTGAACCTGAAGCCTTCTGCTTTCAAAGCTTGAGTTCTATGAGCATGATAGAACTATGGTTAGAACCCTTTAGTTCCCAGACTGAATTTCATCGCTGCATAAGCAGGAAGAGGTTTGTCAGGTGTGGTTTTTGTCGGCACTAAAACATGGGTGAAAGCCATGCCTGCCAGACCTCTCTGTGTTGTCCAGCTGTTAAAGACACAGAAGTGTCCTTCAAAAACAGGTATTGGCAGCAACATGGCTGCCAAAAAGAGAAAATAGAGTTAATATAGAAAAAGAAGAATGGCAGTGGGGGCTGTACGCCAGTGGCCCTTATTCTGAGTTACTTCCAAAGAGCTACAATTCATGAGTTTGATCCATAAGAACATAAGAATGATTCCTGCAAGATCAGACCAGAGGTCCACCTTGTCCAGCATCCTGTCTCACACAGCAGCCAAACAGTTTCTCTGGAAGGCCAACGACCGGGCGTTTGGGGCCCCTGACGTTGCCACTTGGCACAGGTATTCAGACTTAGGGTTCCCACTTCACACATAACGTGGACTGAAATAATTTGGAGAAAGTAATACTTTAGTGATCCAGTTTTTACATAAAATCTGGTGTACACGAGTTAGAGCTATTTAATCTACTAGTCCACATTAGAATTAATTTGAGCATGCTGCACAAAAGGTTATGTAGCTATTCTGCTACTTTTGTTTTTACACTTCAGTCAGTCACTTATATGGGTAATATTCAAACTATGCTGGCCAAACCCAAGCTCTAAACTTTTTAGAAATGTTGTAGAACACTTTCACTGAGTTACTGGAACTGCTGACATGGTATTTTGCTTTAGAAACATGAAACATTGTTTGCAAAGATCAAAACCTGGTAATTTAATAAGGCTTTGTGGGAAAGGAACATTCAAAGGATCATGTATGTTCTTAATTTCCAATAAAATGAAAAAAGTACTTACCTTTGTTGTTGACCAGTCTCTCTCCGGCCTTTTATGCACAGGTTGCTTACTGGGGATCCCCCCCTCCGACTACTTTGGGGTTTTGTTTTCATTATGCATGTCTTTCCTGACCTTTAGAAGTCACTTCGGTCTCTCCCCGCATTTTCCTCATGTTTTCTGGATGCTGTTTCTGGCAGCATCCAGAAAACATGGGGAAAATGCGGGGAGAAAGCGAAGTGACTTCTAAAGGTCGGAGAAGATGTGCATAATGAAAACAAAGCCCTGTTTCATAGTGGGGGAGTGATTGTGACGGAAACAATCCATGCATAAAAGGCTCATTAGGCTGCAAAATGCAGATGATAACATAATAATTTAATAATTTCAGTTATAATAATTTCAGTTATATTTTAATATAATTTATAATTAATGTGATAGTGCAGTTACGTTAATACAATAAACAGATTGACAAAATGAAGATGCTGCTGGTGGAGGGTCTGAAGAGGAATGAGGATATCTCCTGTTCTGGATGGAGTTGTATCGCCCCTCCCCTCACAGAGCAGGAGTGCTACTAGACCTGGGGCCTCCTGTTGGATAAACAGGTAGCAGCGGTGGCCAAGGGTGCCCTTTTCACCAGCTTCAGCTGTTCCAAGACAAGAAAGTCCTTGACAGTGTGGTGCATGCCCTGGTGACATCGAGATTAGGTTACTGCAGTGCTTTGGGGTTGCTCTTGAAAACTGTCCAGACACTACAGTTGGTGCAGAATGTTTTGGCCAGAACGCTGAGTGGAATGGACTGTATGGACCATATCACTCCAGTCTTGTTCCATCTTCATTGGCTCCCAATTTACTTCCAGGCCTAATTCAGGGCACCTTTAAAACTTTATACAGCTTGGGGCCAGCATACCTGAAGGACCACCTACTCCCAAATGAACTTACCCAACCACTGGTAATCTTCAGAGGCCCTGCTTTGGGTCCTCTCGCCATCTGAGGCTAGATGGGGGGCAACTTTAGATAGGACCTCTTGGTCATGTCGCCAAAACTTTGGAACTCCCCCCCCCCCCGCCCCAGCCGGGATTTTCATCTGCCTTCTTGACTGGTTGAAGACTTTTTGTGTAGCATTCCCTCACTAACTCTGATCAGCTCTTTCCCCTGCCTGTGTGTTTTTATGTGTTTGTGTTTTATCCAATTGTTTTAAATATTTAAAATATTTAAAAAATTAAAATGCTTTTCAAAGTATGAAATGTTTCAATATTTTGTTTTAATGGTCACCACTTTGGGTGGAATTGTGCGAAAAGGCAATATAGAAATGTTTTAAACAAACAAACAAATAAATATGGCAGGCATCATCCTACCTAGGAGAGGCATTTTTCTTGCTGTCACACAGAAGAGGGGATGCTTTTCTATAGTACAGCCTGCTGCAGCCAGGGTTGCCAATGCTCGGCTGGTAAATTCCTGGAGATTTGGGAGTAAAGCCTTAGGAGGGTGGGGCTTAGGGAGGGGAGGGTCCTTAGCAGAGTACAGTGCAATAGAGGGAACCCTCCAAAGCTGCCATTTCCTCCAGAGGAACTGATCTCAAGCCGATCTGTTTCCCCCAATTGGAGGTTTCCAACCCTAGCTGCAGCCCATATACCCATCGCTTAAAAACAAAGAAAGTATGACCTTTTCTTCAGAGTGATTGCTTTACTCATATAGAAATATATCCCAATGTAACTGACCAACTGATTAAAATCAATATAGTTACTCAACTAAGATTGCTTTAATCAGAGTACAACTTAATGTTCATTTTCACCATGTATCTGTAAATGCAAGAAGATAGCTGAAGTATCAGGAAACTTGGTTCAGGCCATATGTTTCCTGCAAGGCCTTAGAAATGTCATTCTGGGAAATGTATTCAAGTTGGATTCCAATCAGTTTTGTGTCAAGTTCCCATTATATTTGAGAAAATGCTACATTTGTTGTTACCAACCAAGTGGGTTAAAGCAACAACACTTCCTTGTTGCCTCTTCTTCCATAATTTTGTTTTATTTACGATCTCATACAAGAGTTGTACCTGCCATCAATAGAGGTGTCAGTAGCCTGTATGAAAAATGTTGGTGCTAAAATACAAAGTGGAATTAGTGTTGTAAAACAATCTACTTGAATGAAAAATTATATTTTAACTAAATTTTAACCACTCAGAACTCTGAGTCATGGGAAGGTGCTTAAAATCAGTGAGATTTTATTCCAGCATAAACTTCAGTAGACTAGATCCCACTTCATTGTGTAGACATTAATATATAAGGTATGGGAAAAATAATAGATGGCAAGCTCAAGGGGCCATGACACGCAGGAAGGGGACAGGGTGAAATACAATTATGTAAAACTTCAACATAATCAAGAAAGTACACTCACAGTAGGAATAATGGGCAATTTCTCCAGTATTCTTAAACCAGTTAACGAGCTATGATAGTTATCACCTATGATGACTAAGAAATCCCACAGCCTTGGGTTGCTGGATGGTTCTGGCAAAAAACACTGAAAACACTTGATAAAAATTTATCAACCCCCCTCCTGCGCATGCACCTACTTCTGGTCTGAGTAGACCTACATAGGCTTGTTCGCCAAGTGCGAAAGGTTGGGCTGAGAGTATATTGGCCCAAGGTGATCCAGTGAGTTTCCATGGCAGATTGGAGATTGGAACCTGAGTCTCACTAATCCTAATCCTGCACTCTAACCTCTACACCACACAGGCTCTCAGTTTAACTGCTCTGCAAAGAGGGCTTTGCAAAACTACTTTTGCCAGGGTTCCTTGGAAATGCTAGGATAGTTAAATGTGTATAAATCTGATGATGGATTTGCCCTTAAGCTTCTGTTTTGTCAGGTTTCAGAAATTTACCAGCTACCAGCATGGTGTAGTGGTTAAGAGCGGTGGTTAGGAGTGGTGGACTCTAATTTGGAGACCCGGGTTTGATTCCTCACTCCGACACATGAGCGGCGGACACTAATCTGTTGAACTGGGTTGATTTCCTCACTCCTCCACATGAAGTCAGCTGGGTGACCTTGGGCAAATCACACTTCTCGAAACTTTTTCAGCCCCACCTACCTCACAAGGTTTCGGTTGTGGGGAAAGGAAGGGAAGGAGCTTGTAAACAGGTTTGAGTCTTCCTTAAGTGGTAGAGAAAGTTCAGTTTTGGGCACCACAATTTAAGAAAGATGTAGACATGCTAGAACGTGTCCAGAGGAGGACAACAAAGATGGTGAGGGGTATGGAGACCAAGACCTATGAGGAAAGGCTGAAGGAGCTGGGTGTGTTTAGCCTGAAGAGGAGAAGACAGAGGGGATATGATAACCATCTTCGAGTACTTGAAGGGCTGTCACATAGAGGATAGTGCCAAGTTGTTTTCTGTTGTCCCAGAAGGTTGGACCAGAACCAACGGGTTGACATTAAATCAGAAGAGTTTCTGTCTAGACATTAGGAAGAATTTTCTAACACTTAGAGCGGTTCCTCAGTGGAACAGGCTTCCTCAGGAGGCGGTAAGCGCTCCTTCCCTGGAGGTTTTTAAGCAGAGGCTAGATGGCTGTCTGTCAGCAATGCTGATTCTATGACCTTACGCAGATGATGAGAGGGAGGGCATCTTGGCCATCTTCTGGGCATGGAGTAGGGGTCACTGGGTGTGTGTGTGTGGGAGTGTCAGGCACCGAAACCTAGTGAAAAGTTTGTGGGGCCTTTTCCCATATCCAGAATTATCAACAAGGTGAGCGTGGAACTCTCCCTCCCAAAAGCTTGGAGGAAGGTCCATCCGGTGTTTCATATCAGCCTCTTAAAGCAACATGTTCCCTCGTCTGAATGGCACCCAGAAGTCACTCCGGAGGTACCTGACATGGTGGGGGGGGGGAGGAACACTTCGAAATTTCCAAAATCCTCGACGCCCGTATCCACAGGGGGGTGCTCCAGTACCTTGTTCGCTGGAAACACTTTGGTCCTGCGTACGATGAGTGGGTTGCTCACCACCACGTTTCCGCCCCCCGGCTGGTCCGCCAGTTCCAAGCGTCATACCCAGATAGTCCCTCCCCGGCGGACATGGGAGGAGGGGGGGCCTTAGAGGGGGCAGAATGTCCGGCACTGGCCTGGTCCTCCGCGCTTAAGCCAGGTGGTGCTCCAAGGTCGTACTGTTACTCAGTTCTGAGGTTGTTCTGTCTTGCTCCATCCTGGGAAGGGCAAGTATTATCCGGGGGTTGCCGGGGCAACCAGAAGTGTCCAGAATGTTCACTTTCATTATATCTTGCCTGTACCCGTAGTGTTCCCCCCATTAGTGTCCTTGATCTTTCCACGTCGGTTCATCGTCGTCGTCATCATCATTACCTTTATTAGGCATTTACATCAGTATACCATAAACAGAATTACAAAATCAGTTAAAACAGATTACATTAAAAGGACGTTACTTAGAAGTACGTACAAACTGCTCACGAATCCTTTGTGCAGACAGGAGAAAACTAGCTACTTGTTGGGTAACGGTAGGGTTTCTATCAGATAAAAGGTACATCATCGACTGCTGATCTGAACGACTCTGTTCACTAGGCAGTAGGGGTTTGATATAAGTACGTTGGCTTCTGTAACTTGCTGTATATTTCCCATTAAATCAACTCTCTACGGAGAACCTGCCTAGAAGTCGTTTGTGGGATTTGTATGGCGAGCCCAGAGCTGACATTGAGGTAGTTTGGAATTTCCTGCATTGTGCAGGGGGTTGGACTAGATGACCCTGGTGGTCCCTTCCAGCTTTATGATTCTATTATTCTAAGTCAGCATATAAAAACCAACTCTTCTTCTACTTCTCTCAGTTGTCCACAGATCTTTTAAGCATCCCAGGAGGAACAGCCATGCAGATGGAACTCTTCAGCAGGCGTTTGTGGCTCCTCAGAATTACCTCTAACTTTCTTGCATGGCAGAGGGAGTAGTTAGAAGAACAAGACTTCATTTTAGTCTTGGACTGCCAGGAACATTCAAAGTGCCACTGGGCATGTGCAGAGTGCATTTCTCTCACCACTAAATAATGTCAGCTGATAGTTTTAAGCCCAACCTAAACGTGTGAGTGCCCTGAACTGGATGGCCCTGGCTAGCCTGATCTCATCAGATCTCAGAAGCTAAGCAGGGTTGGTCCTGGCTAGTACCTGAATGGGAGACCGCCAAGGAATACTAGGGTTGCCATGCAGAGGGAGGCAATGGCAAACCACCTCGGTTAGTCTCTAGCCTAGAAATCCGTACTGGGTTGCCATAAGTCAGCTGTGACTTGATGGCACTTTACACACACAAACATGTGATTAGGATCTCCTATGTTTCTTTAAAGCTGTGAACGTGGAAGGAATTTGGATTAGTGCCATGATATTGGGGATGGTTATTTTAACCCCTTCCATGGCCTGCTTTCCTGCACCCCTCCCATCTTCCTTCAAATGCCCATGGGGGGAAACAGACAGATACTCTTAGTGGCTGTCTTGGTGAGAGACTGGGAAGATGGCAAAAAAGATGGCATTTAAAAAATCCCTCTGTCTACTGGCCCTGAACCAAATCACCACGCTGCCTCTTTTCGCCTTTAAAAAACTCTCAGCCGATCTCCCAGGTCAATATTCAGTTTTAGCCTGACAGTTTTTTATTTGGATACCCAGACTTCTGGAGCCCTTTTGCCACCATTCTTTATTAAAAACTTGAATGCAGGTGCCTTGCGCTTTCCTCCCTTGAACATGGTAAAATGAAAATTCCCAGTGGGGTAGCTGGATGTGTTAAGGCCAAAGAGACTGAACAATAAGAATTTCTCCCTCCAGTAGAAATAAAACCATATTTGTTTCCTGAAGATTGCAGTCCATGGCTCTTGTTCTAGCTTTTTCTCTCCTCCTCCCCACTCCCAGTCTTTGCTGCCTCCCACACCCCTCCATCAGTGGGTTGGGTGCAATTGGATCTCTTCTCCCAGTTGGTAGAAGAAGAAGAGTTGGTTTTTATATGCTGATCTTCTCTACCTTTTAAGGAGAATCAAACTGGCTTACAATCTCCTTCCCTTCCTCTCCCCACAACAGACACCTTGTGAGGTAGGTGAGGTTGAGAGAGCTCGAAGAGAACTGACTAGCCCAAGGTCCCCCAGCTGGCTTCATGTGGAGGAGTGGAGAAACCAACCTCGTTCACCAGATTAGAGTCTGCTGCTCGTAACCACTACACCATGCTTGTTTGTAATACAGCTGAGACACTAGAAATGTCCATTTGGTCTGTTTGTGGATTGTTTTAATCTGGTTACTTCAATAGATGTCTGCAGGATCGGTGGATCTGTGAAGGTCACTGCTTGTACTCTGGATCCTTGTTTTTACCAGTGATATATGAGGAGCACATTAATGAGACCCTGATGTCTGTCGTGCCCTGACCTGGATGGCCCCGGCTAGCCTGATCTCGTCAGATCTCAGAAGCTAAGCAAGGTTGACCCTGGCAAGTATTTGGATGGTAGACCTCCAAGGAGTCATGATGCGGAGGCAGGGCAATGGCAGACCACCTCCGGCCATCTCTTGCCTGGAAAACCTCACCAGGGGTCACCTGCTGATGTGACCTGACGGTAAAAAAAAAATGTCTATCGTAAATCAATTGCTGATTCAGGCAGCTTTCCTCAGTCACTAAACCAATCCGCTACTTCAAACACTATTGCTAAGAAGGCATCACCTCAAGCAGAATGGTTGTTGTTTTTCAGCACAGGTACTTCACACAGCTCTGTGTGAGCTGTTGTGATCATTCAAGATGTGTTGAATTATACCTGTGGATCCATTTTAAGAATGTCCATATGGTTCAAATACAAAGAATGCAGCTTACATTTGATCTTGTGTTTCTCTTCATAAGCAGCCTATAGAAGTGTTTAAATTGTTCATTATAAGAAGGCATAGCACACCAGTAGTGAAACTAGGGGCAATACCCTCATGTATTAATCTAAAACTTGCAAGAGGAATTATGAGATGCTGTATTTACCGTAAAGTATCCCTTAATCACACCTCCCTCTTAGATGCTGAATCATTTTCAGTTCATTCCCCTGCTAGCGGATCATTTAATGCATCTCAATGTTGGTGTGTTTTCCTTAATCGTAAACAAGTATAATGTCCATCCCTGCTGTCTCAATAAATAATGGGGTTTTACTTCTATGAAACCCAGGCCAGGAACCAACTAGTTTTTCTTGCCCAAGGGGCCTTTAAGCTTCTATTTCTCATGTAACAGTAACATTGAAAAGGTAAAGGTCCCCGTGCAAGCACCGGGTGACGTCACATCCTGACGTTTCCTAGGCAGACTTTTGTTTGCGGGGTGGTTGGCCAGTGCCTTCCCCAGTCATTTTCCCATTACCCCCAGCAAGCCGGGTCCTCATTTCACCGACCTCGGAAGGATGGAAGGCGGAGTCAACCTTGAGCCGGCTACCTGAAACCGACTTCCGTCGGGATCGAACTCAGGTCTTGAGCAGAGCTTTTGACCGCAGTACTGCAGCTCTACCACTCTGTGCCACGGGGCTCTTTAAAACAGTAACGTTACCTCTCAAATAATGTTTGACACTGAGGGGGATTTCAAAAGCATTTTGTGAGGCAGCAATGGCCTCTGCTGTCAAAAATCCCCTTGGATCTGTATGCAAACTCATGTAAAACAACTGTTTGGACCACAGCCATCGTTTCCCAATTTTCATCAAAAGAAACAAGGCCAGCTGGCGGGCTTCATAGTGAGAGACAGTGTGGCGAACGGGTTTGAGTGTCAGACTACGATCTTGGAGACTCAAGGTCAAATTCCCGCTCTGCCTTGGAAACTTATTAGGTTACTTTGTCCTAGTCTCACACTTTGAGCCTACCTACCTCATAGGGTTGTTTTGACAATAAAATGGAAGACGAGAATGAAATAAGCTGCATCGATTCCCATTGAGGAGAAAAGTAGGGTATAAATGAAGTAAATAAATAAATAGGTCAAGATCAAGACTTAAGGCAGCAATAAGGAAACATTTTTATTTGAGTATCTTATAAAAGCCATTAGAATTCAAACATAATCCAGGTGAAAATTAGTAGACATTTTATTTCAGTAATGAATGAAAAATGTGCTTATAAAGGACCATCTTTTTCGGATGTTCCTCCCCATCCACTAAGACCAACTGAGGCCAGACCGTGTCCCCCACCCCCACCCCCATTTTTTTTAATTATTATTATTTTTTGGAGGTGAGTGACTAGACGCAGAGGGCCTTTTCAGTCGTGGTATCTCAACTCTGGTTTGCTGTCCACCTGAATTTGTGCCTGGCGCCACATTTCTGGGTGTCTGGTGAAGCTGTATTTATTCTTCCAGATTTGGAGATGATGCTTTTTCTCTTCCCACTCTAATTGAAACCTTGCTCACTTGCTTTTTAAAAAATCTGGTTGATCCTAGTTTTGTCTCTGCTGCCTGAAACTTTGGCTGATTCCTTAGTTTTATGGAATGTGATTGACTACCATTTTAATGTTTTTTGTTAAAACTGCTTAAAGTTTTATTTATGGTTTTATGGTCGGCGAGCTGGATTTTAAATATGGTTACGATATTTGATTTGTTGCAATGATTTGTTAGCTATGTCAGGTACCAGTTCCGGTTGAGGGTGGTTAAATATACATTTTTAAAACTACACCTCTTGGATATGCTCTTTATTTCAGCCCTCCCCTTCTTGCCACTTCCAGTACTGTGGAAGACTCATTTAAAGCACACAGATACACAATGCTATCCGGGAAAATCAATAGATAGTTAAATTGGATTTCCCCAAACTGGTTATATCTTTGCTGAACCCAGTGTTGACTAAACAGTTCCTCCTTGATCAAGATGTAGTGGCTATTAAAAAACAGTTCAGATGATCAATTTGAGCCCTTTTCTTTTTCCCAGTGAGGCTCGCTGCAGCGCTCCGATTATGCCCCTTCCTTTTTTCTTTCTGTGGTGACAAAACAGTCACCGTGAATGAAAGTGTCACGTCCACAGGGCCATCAGAACCATTTCCGAGCCCTGTCAAGAAGCTGCTGAAGCCACCACTATTTTCACACATCATGAAATTAATCCAAAGCAATTCTGGATTTAACAAATCAACATTAAGGCCTCTGATAATAACTGTATCACTCTTTTAGTGGATTAGAGTGGCACAGGGAACAATAATTACCTACATCTTGATATTATAACCTGCAAACTTAAATGTCTGGTGTTCGATTTTTGTGTAAAACTACTTTTGGTTTTGTTATGTATGCACATAGTTGGGTGGATCTGCAGGAGGAACCTTAGGAGCTTGAGTCCCTGACGAAGGCTCCTAAGCCTGCATGCCCTATTGGCCACCGCCAGCCATCGCGGGCGAATGCTATTGGCCCTAAGCCAGGACACGCCATTGGTACTCCGGGGTTGTTCCTCCCCTATCACGGATCGGGGGGCGTGGCCGCGGGTGACCAGGGGGACATATAAGCAGGGCCAGGTCGTTCTGTTTCCAGTTCAGTTCTGTTCATTGCTGAAATCAATAAAGCTGCGTTGTTGTTGGAACTCCGTCTCGACCTCGTGTGTCCTCCCCACACGGACTTAACAGGTTTGGCAAGACTGAAGAGTTTCAGAATTAAGCTGAAGATCCAAACATTCATGCAATAGCTGTCTGAGTTTCAAAGGATGCTACACGTAATGTGATGAGTGTTAGGAATGCAGAGGAACAGCTTCTGGTGAGATTGGAACAAGAGACTAGAAGCAAGATCAAGGTAAACTCTGCAGCTATCTTCCCTGTAGCAATGATGCTTCCTGTCCACTGGGCACAAAAGGCCAAGCAAGAGTGAGAAACCATGTGAAGGAAGCAAGCAAGCAAGCAAGGAAATAAGTGCATTAGATTAAAAAAATGTTTAAATGCAAATTGCAGTAGTGAAAAGTAGGCAGGAATGTACAGGTACGAATTCTCACCAGAACTTTATGGAGTTTGGTGGAAATGTGCCGCCTGCAAGTACTGTTTGTTTATATCTTCTACAATCAGGGAACCTGTAAGGACTTGTGTAAGGGCACCTTATTCTCCCCTGTGTCCCCTTCTTCCTCTTTTCCTCCTTTTGGCAACCCCCATATCATCTCCCCTTTCCTGGCATCCGTCCCATTAGCCACCCTTCTTTTATCCGCTCCCCCAGTCTTCAGCTTTGTTTAGTATTATTTTTTGCTTATTATTTACTTCATTCATACTCTACCAGTCTCCCCAAAGGGGAACCAAATCAGCTTGGATGGTTCTCCTCGATTGTATTCTCACAAGAACACTGTGAGGTACATTAGGGAGGGAGAGGGAGACAGACAGACAGACAGACAGACAGACAGAGAGAGACAGAGAGACTGTCCCAGGGTCACCCAGCAAGCTTCTATTGCAGTGGGGCTTGAATCTGGGTCTCCAAGACCTTAGTCTGACATTCTCAGCACCCATAACACACAGATCGCAGCTTTCCATCCTTCCCTCCCTCTGGCAGCCTCTCTCTGGAAAAGTCTGGTCAAGTTGCAAAAGTTGTGCAGTAGCAAATTACTCAGATGAGTTGTGCAGTGGGGCTACCACTGGGTCCAGGAGAATTGCATGGCCCCAAATCATCACCACTGGACCTGGATGAGTCAGGAATTCTTGAAAAGCCAGATATCCTAGCAGGACGCGAAGGGTCAAGAGAGCAGGTTACGAACAGGAAGGGACCACCAGAGTCATCTAGTCCAACCCCCTGCACAATGCAGGAAACTCACAACTACCTCCCCCACACACACCCAGTGCCCAGAAGATGGCCAAGATGCCCCTCTCTCATGAACTGCCCATGACAGATATCAACTTCTTAACAGGCTGAGAAACGGGGCTTCCATTTTATTGTCTCGTTATCAGTATGAATGAACTTAAAACTATAAAATCATTAAGATCTAATGGCTGTGACTGGATAGCTAGGCATCGTGATGAAAGGGTTAAGATTTGGACACCATCTTAGATTATCAAGTATCTTAATATTTTAAAGAATCATACCATAAAATATCCCTGCTTGTATCAGAATTTGAATTATTTTCATGAACGTTGATATTTATATGCCCCATTATAACTTTTTAAAGTAAAAAGTTTTAAAAAATGATATTCATCTTCTGATTATTTTTCAGCTGATGGTGACCTAAGCTATGAACCTTGCATTAACCTAAACGACTAGAGTAACAAACTGGAAGTACCAAAAGAATATAGAAAGAATCATCTCCATATTTCAGCTCACCATAAAGTGTTTATTAATTCAAGAATTCGGAATAGGATTCAATCCACACTTCAACTGGTGGAGCTTCACCAAGTCTCTTTGCTTGATTTTATATCTGAGATTGCAAAATTATGTTTTAATCCTGAAAATGTGAGTCCACTTGCAGAGAAAGGTAAGATGGAAATGTTTTAAATGTAACAATGAGAGAGGCATTATTTCCTTATAACGTGCCCACTCGTTTCTCTTGTCACACTCCTCTCTCTAGTAAGAGTTTGCAGGTTTTAAAAGTGCCACAGAAATCAGCAACAGCTGTGAACAGAGACAATGAATAGCAGAGTGAGGGTGTACATCACAGGTAATAATACCTATACCAGACTACCTTTAACTCCCTGAGTATATATCTAGCTTAATCTTGCTTGATCACCCAACAGGTCAACTCACATTTGGCTCACCATTTGCTAGCAGGGAGCTAGTCCTTCCTTGTGCTGTTTGGATTTGCCGGAGTAATCCTGGGTGCCCGAATGCACCTTGCTATCTCATAGCTGCTGCCATCTTTACCACCTGTCGTCTGCGGTCCAATTTTTAAAAGGAACATAGTTGTTTTTTTTAAAGGGTACACCTGTATAAGAGTTTTGAGGTGAGATTCGCTGAGGTGTGTTTCTGTGTCCCTTAAGGTTCTGCATATGAACCCAGCTAATCTTGTGATTAGTTCTTTCCTTTATCCCTTAGAAGCTCCTTGATCCATTGATCTTGAGCAGCATAAATCTAATGTTTGAGAGATATAAGGACTGAAATAAATCTTGCCACTGACAAGGTAGCCTTGGGATCCCTGTGATTAGTGTTCTTGCAACCACTTATTGAACAAATGCCATGGAATGCACAAAAAGAAGGCGATGCAATCTAGCCAATGTTGTTCGTTTAAAGGATGCATCTGGCTGTGCAGGTGCAACTTTTCACAAGTTGGTGAATTGAATGAGCTGGCCATGATTCTGGGAAACACAGGTCTCTTCTCTGGTGATTGAGGCGCAGTGAGCGCTGGCCCTGTGGTACTGGTGGCAACCGCAGCAGCAGCAGCTCAAAGCTGCTCAACACAGTGCTGTGCTTGAGATGAACTTCACCAGGGAACATTCAGGGGGACCAATCAGAAGTTCATCTTGAACGCCATAAAATAAAGGCAAAGTGAATTTGGCTGGTGATTGCATTTGTGTTGATGTTCACAGCGTCCCTAGACTACCTTATAGTTTTTGAAAGAAAGCATCCTTATGGAGGAACGGAAACCAAGAGGTGTAACAAAGCGTTTATCTTTTGTGAAGAGTTGTGTACTGATTACTAGCCTAGCAAAATACCCATCGTTATGAAGGATGCCCTGAAAGGATTCCAAGCTGTGTGACTCTTGCTGGGATCCCTGCCAGGTAGTGCTGGGCCAGGCACTGGTATTGAGTAGACAGTAGATTTCGCCATCTTCTTAGTTATAGGATTTTAGTAATCACATATAAGAAAAGGTAACAAAGTCCACATTTTCTAAGGCCAGTGACCCAATCCATAGCATCATCGGGTCTGATCTACATAGCATCACCTCTTTGTCTAGGTTTTGCTTCATTTTTTCTCTTAATGTTGAGAATTGTCTGTCTGTCTAATCCAGTAACCCTCTGACTAGCAGTACAGGGAGCCCGAAGAGGGGGAGGCTTCGGCCTCCGAGACCTGCCTGTAGGCCTTCTGGAGGCATCTGCTTAGCCATTCTGTGAAAAGAGAATGCTAGACTAGATTAAGGTTGCCAACCTCCAGGTACAACTGATCTCCAGCCGACAGAGATCAGTTCACCTGGAGAAAATGGCCACTTTGGCAATTGGACTCTACAGCATTGAAGTCTCTTCCCAAAACCTGCCCTCCTCAGGCTCCGCCCAAAAATCTCCAGGTTTTTTTGGCAACCCTAGACTAGATGGATGAGCATACCTGCTCTTATATTCTTCTAAGTGTGTGTGTGTGTGTGTGTGTATGTGTGTGATGGGGGGGACAAAATTTGTTAAAATATTTTTTTATAAAGAGTCTTCCAAAGATCTTTCTTAATCAGGCATAGCTTTCCTTTGGGCAAAAAAGATACTTTTAAAAAGCATCCAAATAGTCATGCTTTACCAATTTTATGCTTGTACTTCTACTGTTTTCATTATTTCTACAATGATTTTATGTTCTGGATCTTGTTGGTTTCGGTACCCCTCTGATTCAATGTTTTATGACTACTTTCTTCCCATACGTTTTGGGAAGAAATTACTTCTTTCTTTTTCCCAGTCATGTTTTCATTTGTACTCACAAATGAAAGCCAAGTTTATAATGAAGGCTGCCGGTGCTCCTTTTCCTTATGGCACTATGTGGATTTCTCCTTTCTGTGAAAAGTGGGCCATCTACTGTTGGTTTTAATTATGGACAAGAGCTTGATATGCAAAGGTAACAACAATGATATAATTACAGTATTTTTCGCTCCATAAGACACACCTGACCATAAGACGCACCTAGTTTTTAGAGTAGGAAAACAAGAAAAAATATTCTGCCGAATAAAGACCCCCGTCCGGTTTCCAGGGAGTCCCTAGAAGCTGGGTGGGGGTCTTTAAACTAGGGCTGTCAATTCGGTTCGGCCCGAACTGAAAATCAGCCGAATTTCCCTTGATTCGGCGGTTTTTAGTTCGGGAGGAACCGAACTCAAAACTGGCGGGCAACCGGGGGGGGGGGCGAATTCAGCGAGTTCGGGAGTTCACGAATAAATTCGGCCAATTCGGGGCCGTCAGTAAGCAGCATAACCTTCTGTAAGCAGCATTCTCCTCCCCCGGCCAATCGGTGGCCAAGCTGGGTCTTCTTCTGGCCAATCAGTCAGGATTGAGTACTGGAGGAATCAGCTGATGTGCGGCCAGCCGGGGAAAGAGAGAGAGAGAGGGAAATCCTCATGTGTGTGTGAGGGGGTGCTTGTGCACATTCGCTCCTTTCCGTGGCTGCAGGGGGCGCAGTTTTTGGGGTACCAACCCCAAACTTTCAGGGGATATTCAGACAGGTTTTCTTAAGAGACCACCCAAGTTTTGTAAACATTGGGTCAGGGGGTCCCGAGATATGGGCTCCCCCCCTTTTTCTTTCCATGGCTGCAGAGGGCGCATTTTTGGGTGTGCCGACCCCAAACTTTCAGCGGAGCATCAGACTAGCCTTCTTAAGATACCCCCCAAGCTTTGTAAACATTGGGTCAGGGCCCCCCAAGATATGGGCTCCACCCCTTTTTCCTCTCCCCCCTTTTCCATTTTCATGGCTGCAGGGGGCGCTTTTTTGGGTGTGCAGCCCCCAAACTTTTGTCATAGCTTCAGAGAATCCCTCTTAAGAGACCACCCAAGTTTTGTAAAGATGGGTTCAGTGGGGGCTGAAATATTGGCTCCCCCCCTTTTCTCTTTCCATGGCTGCAGGGGGCACATTTTTGGGTGTGCCGACCCCAGACTTTCAGCGGAGCTTCAGTCAAGGCTTTTTAAGAGACCACCCAAGTTTTGTAAACATTGGGTCAGGGCCCCCCGAGATATGGGCTTTCCCCTTTTCCCTATTGGGATGAATGGATCACCCTCGAGAGATGCATACATATGGATCTTATATTGGATACAAATGGAATCATATTGGATTACCCAGCCTCCCAGCCCCTCCTGCTGGAACAGAAGACAGCCACAGTAAGACCCCTTTGGGGGCTTTAATCTATATTTTTTCTTTTCTGTGTGTGTGGGGGGGGGAAAGCAGAGTCTGTGTGTGTGTGTGGGGAGGGAGCAGTTTCTGTGGGTGGGGGGGGGGAAGCCAAAGGGGGCTTTTGCCGGTTCTGCCTGGGGTGTGTGTTCCCCCTCCAGTCTCTCTCTCCCTGGTTTGAGGGGGGGCTTCATTTTTATTCTTCAGGTTTTTCCTCATTCATAAGATCAGTTAGGTTATTTTGATGCTTGCTCAAAACTGGTTTTCAAATGGTGACTTAAAGAATGCATCTGCCTGGTCCCAAGTCCAATGCAAAAGGAGAAATTCCACCCCCTCCTGCTCATTATGCATAGCTAGCTGCCTCTGTCCCTTTCCATGGTATGCAAACTCCCAGGCATCAGGTGTTGCTATGCACTGTTGCAAAGGTGTTGCATTGCGTGCTTGTGTTGCTTTGCAGTTGTATTGTTTTGCAAAATTCTTCACACCTGCCCCGCCCTTTGCATGTTTGCAAAGGGGTTGCTCTGCAGTTGTGTTGCTTTGCAAAGTTCTTAGCACCTGCCCCGCCCTTGCTCTCATCAGCTGTTTGTCCAGCCGGGAGCTTTGTGCGTGGGCGGCAAGCTCTGCGGAGAGATACACATTAAGGGTGGGGGGACCCCTTTCAGGGCCCATATCTCAGCCCCCCCTAACCCAATCTTTACAAAACTTGGGGAGTCTTTCAATATACGTCCTTTGAAGCTCTGCTGAAAGTTTGGGACCTCTAAGCCCAAAAATGCCCCCCCCCAGAGCCGCGGAAAGGCGCGGTTGTGTTTTTAATGGTTTTATTCGGCCGAATTTTTTTTCCGAACTTTGAATTCCCGCCGAATTGAACGGATCCGAAGTGGGGGAGTTCGGACTTCGGCACGTACCGAACCCACAAGGGCCAAATTCGGCCGAATCCGAACTGTACCGAATTTTTTTTTTTTTACAGCCCTACTTTAAACTGCTCTGCGCTGCCTGCCTAGGCAGCGCAGAACAGTTTTACCTCCCCCCCTTCCCGGTCCGAGGCTCAGCTGTTGGGCAGGGACCCGCCCAGCTTCTAGGGACTCCCTGGAAGCCGGGCGGGGGGTGGGGGTCTTGAAAGGCCCCAGGTTCAATCTCCAGCATCTCCATTTAAAGAGCCCGGGCAGGTAGGTGATGTGAAAGAGCCCCTGCCTGAGACCCTGGAGAGCTGCTGCCAGTCTGAGTAGACAATACTGAATTGGGGGGGGGGGTCTGATTCATTAGAAAGCAGCTTCATGTGTTCATGTGTATTTTGGAGGGGGCTGTGAGCTTAGTGGCGGAGCCTCTGCTCAGCATGCAGGAGGTCCCAAGTTCAATCCCCAGCGGCATCTCCAGTTAAAGGGACCGGGCCATTAGGTGATGGGAAAGACCCTTTCTGCCTGAGACCCTGGAGAGCCATGGGGAGGGGGCTGTGAGCTCAGCGGCAGAGCCTCTGCTGGGCATGCAGGAGGTCCCAGGTTCAACCCTCAGTGGCATCTCCAGTTAAAGGGAACAGGCAAGTAGGTGATGGGAAAGGCCCCTGCCTGAGACCCTAGAGAGCCGCTGCCGGTCTGAGTAGATGGACCGAGGGGGGGGGCTAGTTGAGCATAAGGCAGCTTAACGAGGAGGGGCCCGTGGCTCAGTGGCAGAGCCTGTGCTTGGCATAGCAGGAGGCCCCCGTTCAGTCCCCCGGGGCGCCTCCACTCCCACCCGCCCCTGGCCCCGGCGAGCTCGGCGCTGCCGGGCTTCCGCCTCCCCCCCCCACTCGCTGCACGGAGACCAGGCGGGGCGGGCAAAGAGTGAGGCCGGGCCCCCTGCCGGGACGATCCGCGGGCCCTCCCTCCTTCCTTTCCGCTCGCCCGGCCTCCGTGCAGTGGGAATCGCCGAGGGGGAAGTGGGAGAGGGAAGAAAGGAAGGCCGGGGGTTGAAGATGGTGGTGCTGGGGCGGCTCCTGCTGCTGCTGGGCTGCTGGGCGGCCGGCGCTGGAGGTAAGCAGACACCCCACCCCCGACCTTCCTTTCTTCCCTCTCCCACTTCCCCCTCGGCGATCGCACTGCACGGAGGTCGGGCGAGCGGAAGGGTGCAGCGAGTGGGGGGGGGGAGGCAGAGGCCGGGCAGCGCCGAGCTCGCCGGGGCCAGGGGCGGGTGGGAGCGGAGGCGCCCCGCGGGGACTGGACCGGGGGCCTCCTGCTATGCCCAAGCACAGGCTCTGCCACTGAGCCACGGGCCCCTCCTCGGGAAGCTGCCTTATGCTCAACCAGACCCCCCCCCCTCGGTCTACTCAGGAACGGAAAGCGGGGGAGGTTAAACTACTCTGCGCTGCCTAGGCAGGCAGCGCAGAGCAGTTTAAATACCCCGCCTCCCAGCTGGCTGTCCCGGCGGAACGCCGGCTTGCGTTCGGGTGCGCCCAGCCGGCTGGGGGGAGGGGCGGGGGTCCACATATTCGCTTCGTAAGACGCACCGACATTTCCCCTCACTTTTGAGGAGGAAAAAAGTGCGTCTTATGAAGCGAAAAATACGGTAATCAAGCATGTACCACCAGTATATGCACAATATACTATTAAAAGAAATAATGCTGAATGGATTTGTTGTTCTCATATAGATCCTTATTTTCACATTGATCCTTCCTTTTTGAAGGAAGAGTTGACTTCTCTAAAGGGAATCTGTGGTTCTGTTTTTACTAACTGACAATCTCCAAGTCAAAATTACAGGCGGAATTCTCTGGAGGTCATCAAAGGCCATAACTCGGTATCTTTCAGACTTTTAAAAACCCTTTTCAAGAGTTACCTTTCACTAACCAAGGTGCTGATGGCATAGAATGGCCTGTGTTCTTTTTTTCACTTTAGCAGATATTTTTATCCTGTTGACGTTCTCATCTGAGCACCCAGATACATCTCTTTCGTAAGAGTGTTTATGTGTAATACATATCCTGAGTTGCTTTTCCTATATGTCACTGGAGAGGCTTTTGTACACTAGTAGGGGTGTTTCTGTACTCAGCTAGTCCCAAGTCTATATTGGAGCACCAGAACCTGGATGAGACGACTGGATTAAGGTATACATTTGCTTTTGTTAATTGTCCTAACCCCTGACAAGCAGTCATCAAGAAAGGTTTGGATTTCTGGACCACGGCTTACGATTACGAGATGAAGCCCTTCTGTTGGAAGATGGTTTGCACCTCACGAGAGTAGGAAAAAATGTGTTTGGTGAGAGCCTCGCCAACCTGATCAGGCGGGCTTTAAACTAAATCCTATGGGGGAGCGAGACAAGAACTTAAAGCCTAGCATGAGGACAATAACCGGAGATGAGAACAATAAAGATTTGCGGGGAGTGCCCATGGATGCGAGGAAACGTAAACTCGCGGGTAAGTTCAGAAACAAAAACTTCGGGGCACATAAACCATGGACTCCGATGTCTGTACACTTATGCACAGAGTATCGGAAACAAGCAGGAAGAACTTCAAGCCCTTATACAGGAAGGGGATTTTGACCTAATTGGCATTACTGAAACTTGGTGGGATGTCACTCATGATTGGAATATTGAGATTGAGGGGTACAACTTGTTTAAAAAGGATAGACAGATAAGGAAGGTGGGGAGGAGTACCACTGTATGTCAAAGATGTGTACTTAAATCTGAGCAAGGAAGTTCAGTTGAGACTCTATGGGGAGCAATAAAAGGAGTAAGAAACAATAGTGATATGGTGGGGGTCTGCTATCGACCACCAAACCAGGCAGAGGACTTGGTTGAGACACTCATAGACTAGATTACAAAATTCTCAAAGAGACGGGACATGGTGGCCATGAGAGATTTTAATTACCTGTATATCTGTTGGAAGTCCAACTCTGCTAAAAATGCCAGATCCAATAAATTCCTGATTTGTCTTGCTGACAACTTCCTCTTCCAGAAAGTGGACAGGGAAACAAGGGGATCTGCTATCTTAGAGTTGATTCTCACCAACAGGGAAGAACTGGTTGATGAGGTTAAAGTAGTAGGCACCCTGGGTAGTAGTGATCATGTAATCTTGGAATTTACAATCTTGGGGAGAGGAAAAACTACGTAGTCAAACATATAGGTTGGACTTTAGGAGAGCAAATTTTAACAAATTTATGCTAGGTAGAATCTCATGGTCAGAAATACTTAAGAAGGGAGTTCAAGAAGGGTGGGAGTTTCTTAAAAATGAACTACTGAAGGCGCAATCACAAACCATTCCTATGAGAAGGAAAAATGGGGAGTAGGAGCCTAAAGAGGCCAGGGTGGCTCCATAAACAGCTTTTTAAAGAGTTGAGAAATAAAAAAGTCATTTAGGAAGTGGAAGGAGGGCCTTATAACCAAAGAGGAATATAAACAAATAACTAGTGCTTGTAGGGAGAGTGTTAGGAAAGCTAAAGCTCAGTATGAGCTTAGGCTAGCGAGAGATGCTAAACACACACAAAAAAGGCTTCTTTTCCTATGTACAGAGTAAGAGTAAGAACAAGATAAGCCCAATGCGGGGCCCGGAAAGTGAAATTGTAACAGGAGATGAAGAGACGGCAGAACTCCTCAATTCCTACTTTCCCTCAGTCTTTTCTTGGGAGGGAAGCAGTGCTGAACATGGCTTAAACAGAACACATGATGAGGGAAGGGATTTGAAGCCTAGGATTGGCATTGGGGTAGTGCACAAACACCTAATTTCTTAAATGAAACCAAGTCCTCTAGACTTTGCATCCAAGGTACTCAAAGAACTTGCAGATTTAATTTCTGAGCCTCTGTCCATTATTTTTGAGATATTTTGGAGAACAGGTGAGGTGCCAGCAGATTGGAGGCGGGCAAATGTTGTCCCCATCTTCAAGAATGGGAAAAAGGAGGATCCAGGTAACCCATCAGCTTGACGTCTATACCAGGAAAAGTTTTTGAACAAATCATCGAACACTCAGTCCTTGAGCATTTAAAAAAGATGGATCTGATCACTAAGGGCCAGCATAGGTTTCTCAAGAACAAGTCATGTCAGACTAATCTTATCTCCTTTTTTGATAAAGTTACTACCTTGCTTGATCAGGGGAATGCTGTAGACATAGTTTATCAGTAAAGTTATTGATAAGTAAAGTTGATCAGTAAAGTTTTTGATAAGGTTCCACGTGGTATTCTTGTTGACAATTTGGGAAAATGTCTTACTTTCATGATATTGTTCACATGGCCAATTCGGCCTTGAACAATGTCACAGTGAGATCAAAATAAAAAGGAACAAAAAAGAAAAAAAGGAACTAGCTAAATAGCCCATAAGGAAATTAGTATTTTTTAATCTTAATTGACTGGGAAGATCCTATTTCTGTTGGGTGGATCTGTAACTGGTTGACAGATCGCACCCAAAGAGTGCTTGTTGGACTAGTGGAGTGATGTATGCAGCGGGAAGCTGAAAACTTGTTGAGCTTGGAGCCGCTCCAGGCTCCTGCGCTTGTGTGTTCCTATTGGCTGTAAGGGTTGCAGGCGCCCAATCATGGACTTGGGGGGCATGGCCCGTAGCGGCTGAGCAGGCATATAAGCAGGGGTTAGTTGCACAGTTCTTCAGTTCTTATTCTGTTCACCTAATAAAGCAGTTGCTGTTGGAACTCCGTCTCTGGTCTCATGTCTCGCCCACATGTACATAATATTGGCAACGAGGATGGGATTCTGAAGCTGGTAGGCAACCCAGCTAATCCCCGCTGAAATCACTCCGATAGCTGGTAAGCAGCCCGGCTCACTCTGCTGAAATCACTACAGTAGGTGGTAGGCAGCCCGGCTAAACCCAGCTGAAGTCACAGGGGAGACCATGAAAGGGAGACACAATACAACTCGCTATGGCAAACCAAGAAAGCTTGGAGCCCTTCAACCCAGCTACCCCAGACAGGTGGGAGAGCTACGCCACACGGCTCACTTTCTACTTGGAGGCCAACAAGACCACAGACGCTAATCTGAAGCGGGCGACTTTCCTCAGCGTGTGCGGGCTGGACACGTTCGAGCTGGCCCAGGCCTTGCTGGCCCCAGCCCGGCTGAACGAGACCTCATACGACCCCATCATAGAAGCATTGGGGAACCATTTCGCACCCCAATCATCGGAGCTTGCCAGGCGCCATGCTTTCCACCAGAAAAACCAAGGCCCCGACAAATTGGGAAAATGTGGTTTAAATCCCCTTACTGTTAGGTGGATCTGTAACTGGTTGACAGATCGCACCCAAAGAGTGCTAGTTAATGGTTCCTCATCCACTTTTGGGTGGATTATTTTGGGTGCTGCTGCAGTCATCTTGTTTGTGGCTTCCTTGAGGCACCTGGTTGGCCACTGTGTGAACAGACTGCTGGACTTGATGGGCCTTGGTCTGATCCAGCAGGGCCTTTCTTATGTTCTTATGTTATGTTCACTTGGAGAGAAGTGACTAGTGGAGTGCCTCAGGGATCTGTGCTGGGCCCTGTGTTGTTCAATATCTTTATAAATGATTTGGATGAAGGAATAGAGGGGATGCTTATTAAATTTGCAGATGATACTAAATTGGGAGGGGTAGCAAATTCGGTAGAAGACAGAGCCAAGATTCAGGATGATCTTGACAGGCTGGAGAATTGGGCTAAAACTAATAAAATGCACTTCAACAAAGACAAATGTAAAGTTCTGCATTTAGGTAGGAAAAATCAATTGCATAATTATAGGATGGGGGAGACTTGTTTGAGCAGTAGTGTGTGTGAAAAGGATCTTGGGGTCTTAGTAGACCAAATACTGAACATGAGTCAGCAGTGTGATGCGGTAGCTAAAAAGGCAAATGCAGTCTTGGGCTGCATCAACAGAAATATAATGTCCAGATCACGTGAAGTAATGGTATCGCTTCACTCTGCTCTAGTTAGACTTCACCTAGAGTATTGTGTTCAGTTTTGGGCACTGCAATTTAAGAAAGATGTAGACAAGCTGGAACGTGCCCAGAGGAGGGCAACAAAGATGGTGAGGGGTCTGAAGACCAAGTCTTATGAGGCAAGGTTGAAGGAGCTGGGTATGTTTAGCCTGAAGAGGAGAAGACAGAGGGGATATGATAACCATCTTCAAGTACTTGAAGGGCTGTCATATAGAAGAGTTGCCGAGTTGTTTTCTGTTACTCTAGAAGATTGGACCAGAACCAACGGATTGAAATTAAATCTAAAGAGTTTCCGTGTAGACATTAGGAAGAATTTTCTAACTGTTAGAGCAGTTCCTCAGTGGAACAGGCTTCCTCGGGAGGTGGTAAGTGCTCCTTCCCTGGAGGTTTTTAAGAAGAGGCTAGATGGCCATCTGTCAGCAATGCTGATTCTATGACCTTAGGCAGATGAGAGGGGAGGGTACCTTGGCCATCTTCTGGGCCTCTGGGGGTGTGGGGGGAAGGTAGTTGTGAATTTCCTGCATTGTGCAGGGGGTTGGACTAGATGACCCTGGTGGTCCCTTCCAACTCTATGATTCTATTACATTACATTATTACTGTAATTTATTACATTACATTAAAATATTACTGTAATAAAATGTATGGTCTGGGCACAGGAGGTAGCTTGCTTAAAGCTATGTAGAAATGCGTTAATGACTGTCTGCAGCCATTTAATTATAGGTTTAGTTGTTTGAATGTGAGTGAAGAGGAAGAACGCTATAAAAATTGCATCTCGGAACTCTGCATTTCTGATTCTTGTACACGTCTGAGTCATATCTGCACAGAGAGCTGAGAAAACATATTCTAATAGTATCAGCCCTCAACACCCAGTGTCAGTACAGACGTTCTTCCTCTTGCTTGAATGACTATGAATCATCCACTTTTGATTCTTAAATTATTCAGTTTGGTGATGATGTCTAGGCTGGGACTGCCCAGCTAGATTTTCTAATTTCTGTACCTGGGAGTCAAAACGTATCTTCTTAGTAGCTGTTTTGACTTATGATCATGAGCACTGGAAAAAATGACACATGGAGTAATATTACCTTTTAAAAATATGATTCAAAACCTTGCTTTTTAGATATAGGGCAAATGCTTCTGTAAGACTAATGGCAGGAAAACAAATAACATAGACTGACCACAATATATGGTAAACTAATGATGTGTAATAACACCAATTATATGTGCACACGGGACATCTCAAATTCTCAGGTAAGCGTTCTCAAATAAGAACTCACAAGTGAGTACACAAAGTCAAGATTCAACAATCACAAAGAGCTGTGAATTATGTAATGACATAAAGGATGTCAAATCTTCTTATAATAAACACGTCTTGTGAAGACCCAGCAAAGGCGAAAGGACGGTCTTCTAGAAAGAAATCTTCCGTTTCGTCATGTGACTTCATCAGTTTCTTACGCGTCCTTGACTGAGGAGTATCCAGCTCTGGAACATTGTCAAGGATCTGTAATAGAACATATGATGTATGTAAGCTGTGAGCTATAAGATGTTTTGAGGCGTAAGAAGCTGATGAAGTCACATGACGAAACGGAAGATTTCTTTCTAGAAGACCGTCCTTTCGCCTTTGCTGGGTCTTCACAAGACGTATTTATTATAAGAAGATTTGACATCCTTTATGTCATTACATAATTCACAGCTCTTTGTGATTGTTGAATCTTGACTTTGTGTACTCACTTGTGAGTTCTTATTTGAGAACGCTTACCTGAGAATTTGAGATGCTCCGTGTGCACATATAATTGGTGTTATTACACATCATTGTGTGTGTGTAAAGTGCCGTCAAGTCGCAGCCGACTTATGGCGACCCCTTTTCGGGTTTTCATGGCAAGAGACTAACAGAGGTGGTTTGCCAGTGCCTTCCTCTGCAGAGTAACCCTGGACTTCCTTGGTGGTATTCCTCCCACCCAAATACTAACCAGGACTGACCCTGCTTAGCTTCTGAGATCTGACGAGATCAGGCTAGCCTGGGCCATCCAGGTCAGGGCATTACACATCATTAGTTTACCATATATTGTGGTCAGTCTATGTTATTTGTTTTCCTGCCATTACAGTTTAACATAGAGGTGCTTCTTTTTACTTATCCTCTGTAAGACTAATGTCAGGGGGAAATTAGTCAAAAAAGATTGATGGAACCATAGTAGGGTATTCAGTCATTTGTGAAGATTTAAAAATAACCAGTATATTTCTATTCATCTCATAATCCAAAAGCGATTTATTTGCTGAACAATAGGTAATACCGTGGCTTTGAGTATTGCTCAATGAAACAGTAATCACTTTTTGGATCTATAGTCTAGCTAAAGCTACAATGCAAAGGAGGAGTATGTGATACGTTTGCCAGCTGATGGATAAAACCATCGAGTTTTGGCCAAACCCTAAAGTCTTGCATCAACATGACACTGGCAATGTGACATCACTTCCAAGTATTCACCAGAAGTGACATCATGCTGCCAGCATTGCACCATTTTTTTAAAAAAATCCTTCTGCCAGCCCTCAGTCGGCCAGCAAGCAATGAACAGGGAGACCTGGTCTCCCTAGATGTGGAAGAGAGGGGTGCGTGTCAGCTGGAACTTTGCTTATTCTGTGCAGTAAAGAAACCAACTACTGTTCTGTTTTAAAAGGCACTTCAGCAATGGGAGTTAAAACTACAAGCCAAACTCCTGATTTGCACTCAGTTCTTCTCTTCCATTTCTTATATCTCTCTTCTTTTAATTACAGTAATCATGGTTGAATGAATGAATGAATAAGCGAATTAATATGTAGGAGCTTTGAGGCTGGATGCTGCTAGTTGTTTCTCTTTATCTTTCAATTGTGTTTTTATTTCTGTTGTTTTAACTGCATTACAGGGGTTCTATTTCCACATTTTAACTGATTTTAATTTGCATCTGCTCTAAGGTGCTCAAAATACCATATTTTTTTTGGGTGGGGGGAGGATCATCCTAGAAGTGTAATAAGAAATAAAGGGCATCTAGAGTTAGTGTAACCAACCTCCATGTGGGGGCTGGAGTTCTCCTGGAATTACAACTGATCTCCCTGGGTGGAAAAGGCAGCTTCAGAGGGCAGGTCTCTAAGTTATACCATAGATTTTAGGTGCAATCCATCCCCAAATTCCCCTTCCACAGGCACTATCCTAAATCTCCAGGAATTATTTGAAAAATTGTACAAATATAAGTTGAATGATGAAATGCTTCAATGTTTAATAAACCTTGTGGGCTGTCCTTAAACAGTTCCCCGTTTAGAGTTCTGTGATAGGAAGGCTGGCGGGCAGCCCAGTAATATCCTCTTCAGAAGGAAAATGAGCTGTGAAAGTGTGCATGCTTTTATACAAGCGAAAACACAACTGGAAAATCCCCTTCTGGCTCACATCCTCATACTCACATCCAGGTCGGTTCTGCCAGCTGCTTCAAGGGTTTCTGTGTGTCTCATTGCTGGATTAGTTGTCAGAAAGTTTCCTGTCAGAGTTTTGTTTTCAGACCCCAAAGTAGCAGGATTCTGATATTCATTTGGGGGTAAAGTACCAGGAACCACTGGTGACATTCAACATTGCACCACATTTTTACATGCATCCGAAGGGGTTTTGAATATTCCAGAGGCAAAGCATGCTTGTTGGAACATTTGCGCACTTCGAAGTTTTAGTTTGTATGGCATAGTGAGGCAGGGCACCCATCTCTGGCCCACTAAAGAAACACAGGATGCCAGCAGCTTGCGGCAGGCAAAAGCGCTGTTTTGACTGCAGCAGCTTAAAAGGCTTTGAATTAGGTTGCAGCGTTGCAGGCTCAAAGTAGGGAGCGCTACAGCTTCCAGGCTCTGACAAAATCAGACTAGTCTGAGCTATTCAGGTTGCTGGGTCAATTGAACCTGTGAATAATGCGTGCCACTACTACAGCTCGGCCTGTGCATATCAATAAACCTGAGCTGAAAATAAACCCGAAATTAGCCATTTTGGAAAATTTCCAGTTCAGGTTTACGGGATGCACAAACCTGGAGAGAAAGCTAAAGCTGAATAGGCAATTCTGGTCCGGGGGGGGGGGGCATTTTTCGAAGTAGAGCCCCCAAATTCACAGTGTAGCTTGAAGGGACTCTCCTTGCATAACCCCCAAGGTTTGGTGAAGATTGGGTTGGGGGTCTGATTGTATGGGGTCGCCTCCCCTCCACAGAGAATCATTGCAAACTTCGCAATATTTCTCTATGGAGGCGGGGGGGCAACCCCTTCCAGATGCCATAAAATCAGACCCCCTGACCCAATCATCACCAAACGTTAGGGGTCATGCAAAGAGAGTCCCTTCAAGCTACGCTGTGAACTTGGGGGCTCTACCTCAAAAAATGCCCCCTGAAAGAATTTTAAAATACTTACATTTTAGACTTGTAAGTAATGGCCGCCATCTGCTCCCTCCCTCAAGACACTAATTTTCCCATGGTTAATTGCAGGGTTATAATCGATCATGGGAAATTGAGTTTCCCCACAACTCTTAAGAAAGGAAGGAAGTGGCCATTACAAAGTTGAAAAAACTCAATTTCTCATTATCAATTGTAACCCTGCAATTAAAACTCAATATCTCATTATCAATTGTAACCCTGCAATTAACCATTGGAAAATTAGTGTCTTGAGGGAGGAAACAGACAGCCATTACTTTTGAGTCTAAAATGTAAGTATTTTTAAAATTCTCCCAGAGGGGTCATTTTTCAAGGTAGAGCCCCCAAATTCTCCTTCCATGCCCCCAAGTGTTTGGTGAAGATTGGGTCAAGGGTCCGATTTTATGGGGTCCAGAATCGTTCACCCCCCCCTCCATAGAGAATCATTGCAAACTTCGCAATATTTCTCTATGGAGGAGGGGAGTGTCCCCTTCCAAACCCCATAAAATTGGACCCCCTGACCCAATCTTCACCAAACTTCGGAGGTCATGCAAGGAGAGTCCCTTCAAGCTACCCTGAGAATTTAAGGGGTCTACCTCGAAAAATGACCCCACTCAGGCCAAATCTTTTCAGGAAACCCGAAAATAAGACGAATGCCCATATTTACCTGTATATTTCAAGTTTCCTGGGGGGGAAAAATCGGGCCCAATAAAACCGAACCCAAAAATTACCGAAGGTTTTTTTTTGCACACCCCTAACTACAACCATGTGAAATTTCACAAATATTGCATATGGGGTATATTTCTATGCCAAGCCAAATTCCAATCTATCTTGTGGTAGAAACATTCCTACAAAAAAAAGATGTTGCGGACATAGGGCTGAGTTGTGTGGTCCTTTTCACCTGGGCATTAACCACCCACCCAAGCATGAAATCACCCCCGGCCCACACCTATAGACCCCCAGATCCCCAAGTACAAATAATACACAGAGTCTTTGTTGGGTGAAACTGGCCACAACTTTATTGGTTACAGCTCTAGGCATTGGCGTAGCATAGGGGCAGGATCCAGGCTTCAGCTGGCCCAGCTGCCAGAAACTGAAGTTCTCCCGCACCCAGTCTGCCTGCTGGGTGCAGCCTGAGATGGCAGTATGCGGGACCCACATGGACGGAAGCCAGCTGTGTGGCCCCCTGCCACTTGGAAGGAGGCCCTCCTCACAGCCCCTGAGCTGGGCATGTACCCACCAGGCCTCCCCCAAAACCCCTTATTGGGGTCCCCAGAGTGGGGGAAAGGGAGCAGCACACAGGCCAGCTTTCCCCCAAAGCTGGATCTGGCCCCATGCCCAAACCACCACAAGAGATGGCTGGGGCCAAATCCCCACCCCAGCCGACTCCCCGCCAACACCTAAACTTGCAACCATCTCCACAAACTGAACCAGACATCTTGGAGCTAGATGTCAGATCCCCATAAAGAAAGGTGCACTCTGTCTGGCCAAAACAGCACTGACAATCAGCAGGAAATGTCCGGGGGTGGGGGGGGGGGAATGACCGCCCTGTTAAGGCCTACTGCCACCTTGCCAATGGCTCTTGTGGCTTTCCACCTAACCCTGGCCAAACCCCCCCCCCCAGAACAGGGCCCTTACTCCCCCCCCCAGTAGCAGAGCTGGTGCCCCTGTCCTTTCAGGCAGGGGGTGGCCCCCTGAAAAGGGCTGCTGGTTGCCATTCCCTTATTGCAATTGGATTTAGGGTAGTTTGCCTGAGCAAATTTGGCAGATATGTTCAAATTTGCAATGAAACCAATTGCACTTTGATTCAGCTGAGCTGAGCTGGGGACTACAGGCAGGGGTGAGTTTAAACTTTGCCTTTTTTAAACGCTGGGAAGCCTAACTAAACTGAGAATTTAATTGAGGTATGCTGGGAGAGGATTGTGGTTGTTGTGCCAGTGGGTGATTAAGGTTGATTGGTGCCTGAAAGCTTGATTGTTATCTTGTTAAGTGGAACTGTTGTGATTGGAGCTTGTGTGAGAGAGGTGGGGGCTGTGTGCATTTAAATTCCAAGGCTCTTCCCCTGTGGCTCTTAGCCTGTGGATCGTGACTGGGGATCTGTAGGGTGAGTATAAAATCTTGTTATCTTAACTCGCTCCATCCAGTTGGAGTACCAAGCAACTTGAATATCCCTGTGAATTAGTAGCAGATAGCTGCAGGGCAAGGAACTTCGGCACTCAGATCTTATTTGGTACAGGAAGAGTGCAAGAGAGTAAAAGGCAGGGTTACAACACCAAAGAATAATATAATAAATAAATAAATAAATAAAATACCAGTTATGAAGGTAGAAAGCCAGCAGGGGTTGGGGGGCTATCCAGTGTGCTGCATGGAGTGTCACATGTATGATTATCTGCCTGCTGGGCAGAAGTCGTGGGTGTGTGCTCAGTGCGGGGAGCTCCTGGCTCTCAGGAAGCGAGCTCACTTCCTTGAGGCCAAGGTAGCTCAACTGGAGGAGCTGAGGCAGGCAGAGAGAGAAGTGACTAAGGACTCCGGGGATGAAATAGTCACATCCCAGTCCCAAGGTGATGGCAACCTGCCAGTTATGGATGATGGAGCCCTTGGGGAAGGAGGCCATCTCACGGAGGTAGGGGAATGTGGTTCCTTAGAAGGGACCTCTTCCTTGGTGGATGAACAGATATCCTCTCATACCGAGGATATGCCTCAGAGGGGAGGGGGCTTCTTGTAGTGGGGGATTCAATCCTTAGGAATGTAGATAGCTGGGTTTCTGGCGGGTGCATGGACCGCATGGTGACTTGCCTGCCTGGTGCAAAGGTTGCGGACATTACCCGTCATATAGGTAGTCTCGTAGATAGTGCTGGGGAGGAGCCAGTGGTTTTGGTGCATGTTGGCACCAACGATGTGGGGAAATGTAGTCCGGAGGTCTTGGAATCCAAATTTAGGTTGCTAGGCAGGAGACTAAAAGCCAGGACCTCCAAGGTAGCTTTCTCAGAAATGCTACCTGTTACACATGCAGGACCAGCTAGGCAGGCATAGTTGGTGAGTCTCAATGCGTGGATGAGACGGTGGTGCAGGGAAGAGGGCTTTAGATTTGTAAGGAACTGGGCAACATATTGGGACAAGCTGGGCCTATACAAAAGGGATGGGCTCCACTTGAACCAGGATGGAACCAGACTGCTGGCGCGTAATATAAAAAAGGTGGCAGAGCAGCTTTTAAACTGAACCTGGGGGGGAAGCCGACAGGAGCTGAGAAGCATCCGGTTCGGGCAAACTCAGTGCATACGGACAAAGGGAAAGTTGCTTCAGATTGCCCACATAGGAATTACTTAGACATGAAAGGGAATGAAGAAAAAAAAAGATGGATAGCCACTTAAAGATGCCCAAAGGCACATGCCAGGCAAGTCGAAAGAGAGAAACAGTGTGGAGGTGTTTCTATGCTAATGCTAGAAGCCTCCAAGCAAAAATGGGGGAATTAGAGTGCATGGTTTTAAGAGAAAACATAGATATAGTGAGCATTACATAAACCTGGTGGAGGGGAGAGAACCAGTGGGATACAGTCATCCCTGGTTACAAACTGTATAGAAATGACAGGGAAGGGCGTATTGGAGGGGGTGTTGCTATGTATATCAAGGAAGGCATAGTGTCTAATAAGCTAGAGACCATAAAAAGGGCAGACTCGTCCACAGAATCTTTATGGGTGACGATTCTGGGCCCCAAAGGAGATTTAGTACTGGGGACGTTCTACCGGCCCCCTGACCAAATGGCTCAGGGTGATCTTGAGATGGAGAATGAAATTAGGGAAGCATGTAAAGGTAATGAAGTAGTAATAATGGGAGACTTCAACTTCCCTCATATTGATTGGATAAATGTATGCTCCAGACAAGCCAAAGAGATAAAAATTTTAGACATCCTAAATGACTGTGCCCTCGAACAGTTGGTCATAGACCAACCAGAGGGGAAGCTCCAGAAGGATCTCTGCGTACTGGAAGAATGGACATTAAAATGGCGAATGAGATTCAATGTGAGCAAGTGTAAAGTGATGCATTATTGGGGCAAAAAATCCCAACTTCACATATACACTGATGGGATCTGAGTGTCAAGATCAGGGGATCTAAGTGTCAAGCTAAGCTGATGTGATAACCTGGAAAGCCCCTAGAAGGCCTGAGACTGAGTTAATGAGTTGCACCTGGAGGGTGACTCAGCCTGTAACACTAATTGCTGCCTGGAGATGGCATCTGTATATAAGTATTTGACTCCATGAGTCTAATGTCGAGAGATAGTGGTGGAAGAGTGTGTGTATAGCACTGTGAATAAACAACTGCATTTTCTACAAGCTCTACTGGTACTGGTGGTTATTCCTGGGCGTTGGTACAATCCGCCAGCTCCCGCAACAGAAAGGGATCTTGGGGTGGTAGTGGATAGCTCAATGAAGATGTCAACCCAGTGTGCGGCTGCTGTAAAAAAGGCAAATTCCATGCTGGCCATAATTAGACGAGGAATAGAGAATAAAACTGCTGCTATCATACTGCCCTTGTACAAATCTATGGTGAGACCACACTTGGAATACTGTGTACAGTTCTGGTCACCACACCTAGAAAAAGGATATTACAGAGCTTGAGAAGCTGCAGAAAAGAGCAACCAAAATGATTAAGGGACTAGAGCAACTGTCCTATGGGGAGCGGTTAGGACGCTTAGGGCTGTTTAGCTTGGAAAGAAGGCAGCTAAGGGGAGACATGATAGAGGTCTATAAAATTATGCATGGTTTGGAGAGAGTGGACAGGGAGGTTTTTCTCCCTCTCCCATAATACTAGAACACGGGGTCATCTGCTAAAGCTGGACTGCAAGAGATTCAAAACAGATAAAATGAAGTATTTTTTCACACAATGCATAGTTAAATTGTGGAACTCCCTGCCCCAGGATGTGGTGATGGCTGCCAGCTTGGAGGGCTTTAAGAGGGGAGTGGACATATTCATGAAGGAGAGGGGTATTCATGGTGATTAGTTAGAATGGATACTGGTCATGCTGCATACCTATTCTCTCTAGTATCAGAGGATCATGCCTATTATTTTGGGTGCGGTGGAACACAGGCAGGATGGTGCTGCTGCACTGGTCTTGTTTGTGGCTTCCTGGAGGCACCTGGTTGGCCCCTGTGTGAACAGACTGCTGGACTTGATGGGCCTGGGTCTGATCCAGCACGGCCTTTCTTATGTTCTTATGTTCACTGCCCTAGCCCATCCTCCCAGCACACCCTCCCGGAAGAATCCCATCTGCTTGGTTTGTTACTATCAGGCCTGCCCTTCACATGCGGGTTAACCAGCATGGACCACAAATGATTGTTGATTACGTCCCAACGCCAGCGCTCATTATGGGATGCCCTTTTGTGGAACTCCTCCTCATATTCAAGGGCTGCCACATCTCCCGCTTGTGCCCAAGCGTGCAGCACGCAGTTGTGGTGGTTTAAGCACATGCCAGGCTCATTTGGGGTAAGTGGCTGCTATTACTGCCGTGGAAATCCCATAACCCTGCATCCAATTATCAAAAGTGCGATCCCTGGGATCCACCCTGGCCTTCTCAGTTTCTTGTTTGGCTGTTTTTGGCCTCCTACCCTCTGAGGCCTCTGGTTTGATGAGAGTAAAAAAATCTATGTAGAACCCATCGATAATCTGTTGTCTTGCATCCCGGGGCAAATGTATTCCAGGGGGGATTATCCCCAGCCACACAGGTGGACTTAAATCGCCTCTTGGAACTGCGCTGCCCCGGCTCCCAAACCCCTTTGGGGCCCTCCCTGTGTTCGGAGACCTCGTCCTCAGCCCTTCTCCGCCACAGCCATCCCAGGAGCCCTGGTTCGTCCACTGCAGCCCGCTAGTAACAGGGGGAGGCCCCGTCCGATTCCTCCCCCGATGAGGACTCACCTAATGTTCCCTCACAGTCTGATTCTTCCCTTGGGCCCTCCCCCCCCTTCTTTCCAGCGGCAGTCTTGCCAGCCTGCTTGCCTGACTTTCAATGCTGCCTCTCGGACCTGGAGCTGCTGGAGTCCGAGCTGCTAGGGCTGGATGGTGGCGAGCCTCCCCTTCTCCTGCAGGTGACTGCGCCGTGCCCACGGCCCCGCTCTACCTCACCAGATGGTCCCTTGGAGTTCTCAACTGCCCCGTTGGCCGCTTTCAAGTCTGTGATGTCTTCAGCCAGCCGTTCAACAAGCGGAGTAAGCCCATGTAGCCAGGACCCCCAGAACTGGAAGCTCCCACGGCCTGGGCTGTGCCTGATGACCGCTTGGCCAGGTTTTTCTGCTGGGGCTGGGCCCCCTTTGTTGGTGGTAATGCCTTCCTGGTCCTGGGTACCAGTGCTTCCCAGGACCTTTTTGGACCCCCATCCTGGCCCCTGGTGTAGGGCAGAGAAGTGCCCTGACCCTTGGCTTGCTGAGGCTCCTGGCTGCTCTTCTTGGGAGGCATTCTACCAGCCTGTGCTCCCCTGAGTCTCAACTGTTTCACGGCCCCCCAAGAGTAGTGGAGGGGCAGCAACAACTGCTGCCACCTTGTTGCCTACAATGGGGCTGGAGCAGGACCTAGCCCGCTGCCACAGCTCCTGTGGTGATTTTTTCCAGCCAGTGACTCAGCCAGGGGCGCGTCCCTGCATCCTTTCCTCTACAAAAGCAAGAGGAGAACTGAGAGAGGAGCAAGGAGGCAGCTCTTTAAATACCTGGCTGGAGGACCTGAGTGAAAACCTCAGGCAATGCAACAGCTGGGGAGCCCCTGCCCTTTGCCTGGGCCTGATCGGCCCATTCAAATCCCCCAAGCTGGGAAGCAGTCTCCCACAAAGGGCCCTGGTTGGCCCAGGGAGCTCCAGCTGGGGCGAGGAGGTGAAAGGGTGACTTGGAGAGCCACCGGCTGTGTGTTCGCCCCTGCCCGATGCTGGCTGAGCCCCCCCCCCGCCCATGCTCGCCAAAGGGGCCTCCGTTGAGACAGGGCCCGCACTTTATGGTGGCAGATATCATTGTGTTGCATAATAATAAATAATCCAGTGCTTGAAAATGCACTTTGATACAAAGCAGAATGTTTCTTTTGCACGCATCCACCATTCTCCTTTAGCATTTTGTGTACCTCACAGCAGTGTGGTTCCTTTACAAAGCGTTTGTTGTTGTTGGAAATAATAAAAATTATGTTTTGAAGCTAGGGTAGCCAAACTCCAGGTAGTAGCTGGAGATCTGGAATTACAACTGATCTCCAGACTACAGAGATAAGTTGCCCTGGTGAAAATGACTGCTTTGGAAGGTGGACTGTATGGACACTGGGCCCCCGCTGAATTCCCCCTCCCCAATCCCTGCTCTCTCCAGACTACACCCCCGCCCCCAAATCTCCAGGAATTTCCCAACCCAGAGCTGGCAATCCTATTTGAACCTAAGACATTAGACAACTAACATGAATTTTAGAGGAAACTATCTAAAAATATCTAAACAATTTCTAACCTTTATGTATCTTGAGGTATTTTCTGTCCCATGTATATCTCTCTGTTGGATGAGGTAAATGTTGTCCAGATTATCTGGAAGGATTATCAGGTCGTCACACAGGGCTGGATTTTCCAGAACACTTCAAATGGCTCTCTGGATCAGTGTTTTCTTATAATAACCTCATTAAAAAAAAAAAAAAAGTCTAATGGTAAAATGCACAGGTTTCTGGGGTTATTTTGTATACAGTGTGCTTTTTTGTTTGCAGAATGCAAACAGTAAGTGGTTGAACCTTTGGAGACATTGCTGGAACAACATCTGAGCTCTCTGCACTCTTGGTTCCTGCCCATCAGGACATCACCCATGAACAGGACAGTATGTGAAAAAGCAGAGCCAAAAAGACCAACTTCGTAAAGTTTTCAGTAACATCATGTTTGTCAGGGAAGCCCTTAAAAATGTCTTATAATGTTGCTGAACCAATGCACTGTTGAGAATTCCAGTAAGAACCTTTCTTGACAAATGGTGACCAAATTATCAGTAAGACATGTATTGTTAGAAACAATTGATTTATTATCTTGTGCAGTGAAAGTAACAAAATGTGCAGATAACTCCTGAAGCATGTTTTCATGAGAAGTCTCCCATCCATGGTCACAGAATAGCTGGCAAATGTTTTGGCAAATTTATTCCTAGGGAATCATTTCTAATATCATAACGTTTGGCAATCAAAACATGAAGTTTGGCAAAGAGGTTAGCTTAATTTAGCTGTGGTTTCATGTTCGCCTGAACGTTGGCATACGTGGAGATTTACAAGTTGATGAAAACTAGGGTCTAATGAAGGAATTCTGATATTTCCTAACTTTCTCCCTTGGGGGTAACACCAATGATGTCATATAATCAGCTGAGAGAAAAGCCGGATGGCTACTGTCAGCCTGGTGATGTTAACATTCCCAGCCACGCTTCAGCCACCAGTGGTGGTGCGACAGAGCCTGGCCCTGGCAGAATCAAGGAGTGTTAACCCTAATCTGACAGAGGATCACTGCCTTCTGCCCTGAGGGTTATATGTCACTGAGGGAGTGAGGGCCCGCCTTGGGGTACGAAAACACAGTGAAAACCTGAATGTATAAAAGCTCTGGGAGGAAGGCCAACTAAGCTTAATGCTATGCCTTTGTTTTTAAACTCTTCTTGAATATGGTTTTGGATGAGATATTACCATTCCAAGCATCTCTTCCTAATGTTCTGCTTTCCTTTTCCTCATGAGCTATGAGGGTTCTGACAGAGGACCCATTTTATCATCTTGTTTGTAAATGCCTCCTCCCTCATTCTCGATTCTCCTGCTTGAGTGTTCTCGGTCCTTACATCAGAAGTGTACTAGCTTTCATTTTGCTCTCATATATCTCCTATTTCGCTATAGTGGGAGTTGATCTGGAAGTTAGATAGTACCACCAAACAGGCAACATTTTGCTTTCAACAGTTGTCTCTTCATCTCTTTAAACTTTTGCAGTTGCTTGAGGAAACTGAGGTCCGCTTTGAATGTGTTAGAGCTCAGAAATCATACCTTGCCAAGCGGTCTTTGTTCTGCAAAGGAAGGTCCATTCTGTATCAGTGTTTCTTCTGGAATTCCCCCTCAAAATCAACAAGAGCTTAATACTTAAACATCATACAGGTGCATTTGTGGCACAAACAACTCTCATACAGTTGAAATATTTCTCTCAACCTCCTCCCATCCCTCCAGAATGGTACAGGCTCCTCTTTTGAGTAGAGCCATTATTTTGTTTGGCTTTTTAAACTGGCAGAGCTCTTTGTTTCTTGGCATTCTTTATTCTTACCATCGCTTTTCTCTGCAATTTCTAGTGCCTTCCCTGGGGGCCTTACTGTGTTTTATTTACTATTTCCGTTCAGTGTTTAAAGGATTATATGATCCTTTCCAACCTCAGCTTAATAACTATGAAGAGGTTTCATTTTGTCTGGAAGAATCAAATTCTAGGTCATAAAATATTGGCCAATTATTAATTCATTAATTGTACTTTTATCCATATTTCAGCTAAACCCTGTCTTTCCTCATAGAGGGACGCATGATTGCAGGCCCCACCCCAATGACCTGAGTGATCACAGTTGCTTTTGGAAGAGGGAAGTTCTTATAATGGGCGCAGTGATTTCCTGAGTACCTTATTTGATAGTGCAGCCTAACACAGTAAAGACCAGTACAGGTGTTCCCTCATAAAGATTCTTTGGCCTGTATGGAAACAAAGGCATGGGAAAGCCTCCGTCATCCTTATTGTGAACTCTGGCCTCTGATACTAGCTGCGACTGGAAATATGACTCTGCTCCAGACATATAATGGGTTCACTGATCAAAGCCAATGAAGAACATTCAGAAGATTAGAGGTGGGCAAATGTTGTCCCCATCTTCAAGAAGGGGAAAAAGGAGGTTCTGGGTAACTACCAACCCATCAGCTTGACTTCTATACTGGGGAAAGTTTCTGAACAAATCATCAAACAGTTAGTCCTTGAGCATTTAGAAAGGATGGATCTGATCACTAAGAGCCAGCATGGGTTTCTCAAAAGCAAGTCATGTCAGACTAATCTTATCTCCTTTTTTGATAAAGTTACTACCTTGCTGGATCAGGGGAATGCTGTAGACATAGTTTATCTTGATTTCAGTAAGGCTTTTGATAAGGTTCCCCATAATATTCTTGTTGGCAAAATGAGAAAATGTGGTTTAGATCCTATTTCTGTGAGGTGGATCTGTAACTGGTTGACAGATCGCATCCAAAGAGTGCTTGTTAATGGTTCCTCATCACTTGGAGAGAAGTGACTAGTGGAGTGCCTCAGGGATCTGTCCTGGGCCCTGTGTTGTTCAACATCTTTTAAAAGATTTGGATGAAGGAATAAGAGGGGATGCTTATTAAATTTGCAGATGATACTAAATTGGGAGGGGTAGCAAATACAGTAGAAGACAGATGATGATCTTGACAGGCTGGAGAATTGGGCTAAAACTAATAAAATGCACTTCAACAAAGATAAATGTAAAGTTCTGCATTTAGGTAGGAAAAATCAAATGCATAAGTATAGGATGGGGGAGACTTGCCTTAGTGGAAAGGATCTTGGGGTCTTAGTAGACCAAACACTGAACATCAGTCAGCAGTGTGATGCGGTAGCTAAAAAGGCAAATTTGATCTTGGGCTGTGTCCACAGAAATATAGTGCCCAGATCACGCAAAGTGATGGTATCGCTTTACTCTGCTCTGGTTAGACCTCACCTAGAGTATTGTGTTCAGTTTTGGGCACCGCAATTTAAGAAAGATGTAGACAAGCTGGAATGTGTCTAGAGGAGGGCAACAAAGATAACCATCTGGAGTCTGGAGACGAAGTCCTATGAGGAAAGGTTGAAGGTTATGTTTAGCCTGAAGAGGAGAAGACTGAGAGGGGATATGATAACCATCTTCAAGTACTTGAAGTGTTGTCATATAGAGTATGGTGCTGAGTTACTTTCTGTTGTCCCAGAAGGTTGGACCAGAACCAATGAGTTGAAATTAAATCTAAAGAGTTTCCGTGTAGACATTAGGAAGAATTTTCTAACTGTTAGAGCAGTTCCTCAGTGGAACAGGCTTCCTTGAGAGGTGGTAAGCACTCCTTCTCTGGAGGTTTTTAAGCAGAGGCTAGATGGCCATCTGTCAGCAATGCTGATTCTATGATGTTAGGCAGATGAGAGGGAGGGCATATTGGCCATTTTCTGGGCATGGAGTATGGGTCACTGTGTGTGTGTGTGGGGAGGTAGTTGTGAATTTCCTGCATTGTGTAGGGGGTTGGACTAGATAACTCTGGTGGTACCTTCCAACTATATGATTCTATGATACACAGTGGCCAATCAATTTCTGGTATGGAATTTGCCAGACACAACCTGGATCCAAAGTTCTGGACCAATAGCCACTTTCCCTAAAAGCATCCAGGTAAATTCAGATGTATAAAAAGGGCAACACAAGCCCACCCATTGTCTTCCACTTGCTGCAGAACACTAAGATACTGGACCCCTACTCTCCAAGACAGGTGGGTATGTTTTGTTTTACTTTATTTTCAGACCTTAATCTTTGAATCTATACTGTGTTAGGATAACAAAGTAATTGAAGTTTGAGTCCTGTTCAACAGTAGCTACTCCACAAATCCATTGTGGTGTAATGGTTAGAGCTCAAATCCCCACTCTGCCATAGAAACTCACAGGGTAGAGTTACCAGGTCCCCCCCCCCCCGGCCACTGGTGGGTGATGAGGGCAGGGCGACCTTGGGCCAGTCCATACTCTCCGCCTAACTTACCTCACAAGGTTGTGATGATAAAACAGAAGAGATGAGAATGATGTAAACTGATTTGGGTCCTCACTAGGGAGAAAGGTACAGCTTAAATGAAACAAATAATAAATATAGCTGAAGATGGGGGGCAGATTTAAAGTAGGTTGTTTGGTGGGTTGGAAGGAGAAAAGAAAGCAGAGAAAGGTGAGGATATGTGGTTGCTAGGAGGAGGTAAATAAGAAACATTGGGAGAAAAGGTATACAGGGGGAAATGAGGTGCTCACTGCAAGTTCTTGCAGGTTCCCCACTGAGCAACTGGGCCCAACCAGCACCAAGTATCTGGGCCATAGTTCTCCCAGATAGAGGCTTCCAAGTGGAGAGTAGGAGGGAAAGCTGAAGATGGTGGATGCAAAGGAGAGAATGAAGCCGGGAAAAGGAAGAAGCTATGGGGGCTTTCAGGGAAGGGAAATAGTGGGGGAGGGGAAAATGAGATGACCCCTTCAAGTCCTTGCAGACCCCCGGTCATTTCTATATTTAAAACACTGGGTTAATCATGGGAGTCATGTATATATTAGACTGGAATGGTTCCAGCTGGACTCTAGTGCTTGAGGCTAGTCCATATATGGGGCATTCTGATATGGCAGATCCAGCCCAGAGGCTGATTTAGGTAACTATAGAGCCGGCTGTCTTTTGTTTGGCTGACTATAAGGCAGGTGTTAAATATGAGCGGGCATGAACGAGACAGGAGATGGAGTTCCAACAACAACCCTTTATTGTGCACAGGCAGAATGGAACTAACTACTGTGACCGGACCCCTGCTTATATGCCCGCTCGGCTGCCCCGGGTGGCAGGCGTGCAGGCCCTCCGGGACCTGGTCACACAGCTTGGCAGGGATCATGACCCAGCTTCCCCACAGCAGACAGCCTTTTTGTGCCAATAGCAGGGTGCAAATTCCGCTGCCGGCTGCTCTGCTGGCCACCCCTTCCAAACCCAGTTGTGGACACGGGCAACGATGCGATCCTTCGCCGAGTGAGCAGCGATGTCGGACGCGTGCAACGGCAGCTCCGGCAGAGTCTTGAGAAGCATGACCCCTTGGGCGGGCATGGGGTCGTGGGTCCTGTTCGGTGAGTGGCAGGCGGCTGAGAGCGTCTGCTTGTCCAATGCCCTGACCCGGCCGGTGGATGAGCTCGAAGGAGTACGCATTCATGAAAATGGACCACTGGAGCATGCGGGGGGACAGGATCTGTGGCACCTAGGGCTGTCAACAAAAAAAAATTCGGTACAGTTCGGATTCGGCTGAATTTGGCCCTTGTGGGTTCGGTACGTGCCGAAGTCCGAACTCCCCCACTTCGGATCCGTTCAATTCGGCGGGAATTCAAAGTTCGGAAACAAGTTCGGCCGAATAAAGCCATTAAAAACACAACTGCACCTTTCCGCGGCTCTGGGGGGGGCATTTTTGGGCTTAGAGTTCCCAAACTTTTGGCAGAGCTTCAAAGGACGTTTATTGAAAGACTCCCCAAGTTTTGTAAAGATTGGGTCAGGGGGGGCTGAGATATGGGCCCTGAAATGGGTCCCCCCCACCCTTAATGTGCATCTCTCAGCAGAGCTTGCCGCCCACGCACAAAGCTCCCAGCCCCGACAACAGCGGAGAAATTAGCAAAACAACTGCAAACACAACCTTGTTAAACAACACCTTTGCAACACACAACTGAAACTTCCCCCCTCAAACCAGGGAGCGAGAGACTCGAGGGGGAACACACACCCCAGGCAGAACCGACGAAAGCCCCCTTTGGCTTCCCCCCCACCCACAGAAACTGCTCCCTCCCCACACACACACAGACTCTGCTTTCCCCCACACACACACACATACACAGGAGAAAAATTATAGATTAAAGCCCCCAAAGGGGTCTTACTGTGGCTGTCTTGTGTTCCATCAAGAGGGGCTGTAATCCAAGATGATTCCAATTAGGCACGGAACGTTTTGCTCTGGAGAGGAGATGCTCACAGGATCGGCTGCTCCATTCATCCCAATAGGGGAAAGGGGAAAGGGGAAAGCCCATATCTCGGGACCCCCTGACCCAGTGTTCACAAAACTTGGGGGGTATCTTAAGAACACTGGTCTGAAACTCCACTCAAAGTTTGGGATCTGCACTCCCAAAAATGTGCCCCCTGCAGCCATGGAAAGAGAAAAGGGGGGGAGGCGATATTTCTGCCCCCACTGAACCCATCTTTACAAAACTTGGGTAGTATCTTAAGAATAATTCACTGAAGCTATGCTAAAAGTTTGGGGGCTATATCCCCAAAAAAGCGCCCCCTGCAGCCACATAAATGGAAAAAGGGGGGAGGGAAAAGGGGGAGAGCCCATATCTTGAGACCCCCTGACCCAATGTTCACAAAACTTGGGGGGTATCTTAAGAACACTGGTCTGAAACTCCACTCAAAGTTTGGGATCTGTACCCCCAAAAATGCGCCCCCTGCAGCCATGGAAAGGAAAAGGGGGGAGCCCATATCTCGGGACCCCCGACCCAATGTTTACAAAACTTGGGGGGTACCTTAAGAAGGTTCATCTGAAGTTCCAGTGAAAGTTTTGTGTCTGTACCCCAAAAAATGCACCCCCTGCAGCCACAGAAAGGAGCGAATGTGCACAAGCACCCCACACACAAAAACGAGGATTTCGCTCTCTCTCTCTCTCTCCCTGGCCGGGCCGCACATCAGCTGATTCCTCCAGTACTCAATCCTGACTGATTGGCCAGAAGAAGACCCAGCTTGCCCACCGATTGGCCGGGGGAGGAGAATGCTGCTTACTGACGGTTATGCTGCTTACTGACGGCCGAATTTGCCGAATTTATTCGCGAACTCCCGAACTCGCTGAATTCGGCGATTGGGGAGGATAACCCCGGTAGCCAATAGGAACGTGCAGTTCAGGAGCCCGGGGAACTCCAAGCTCTACAAGTGCTTGTTTCCCCTTGATCCATACACATACATACATACATACATACATACACACACACACAACAGCAGGCATTGTTTGAATGTGTTATTTTCATTGTTTTATAACATATGGTCTCCATCAGAGCTTCTACATGCAGCAGCAGAATCTTCCATATTGAGCACAGTAGTGTTTTTATCTTTAACAGCACTGATTGACAGTTGAGCATGTAAAGAATGGCATAGTATTGGTCCCTCTTCTCTAGCAAGTGATTGGGTGCTGAAAGGGTCAGCTATCTGTCTAGTCGCTCGTGTAATGGAAAAATAGGTTGTGCACTCAGATGCCCATAACTGTGTACTAGATGCACTCTCCTGCCACTGCCTAATGCAGCGCGTGGAGAACATGAACAAGAATGGCAATTGATTCCCTACTGTGGCACTGATAAACACTGCCATACCTCTTCATTAAAATGTGAATTCTAAGCATGCTTACATGAAGGGAGATTTCTAGAGATGATGGCATATGAGGAAACTCTGAATGTCATTTGGGAGTGAAAGTGAGAAATTACTGAACTGATGGAAACAGCTTTTATACCAAGGTCCTGGAAGAAAAAACTACTGAGGGGTAGCTCCTGAGGAGGGAAGAAATTCCTAAAGGCAACTGACAAGAGGGAAAAATACATCACACAGACTATTACCATGAGTCTAGCCCAATAACATATGTATCAGAAACATCTTATGTAGGAGTTTTGACAGGAAAGCATATTCTCTATGCAAGCAGCATAATGTATAGCTATTCTAAGGGAAAAGGTAACAAAAGTTGGACCATTTTCCTCACCTTTGTTTCTCTCTCTCAAAAAAAGTTCACATAACTCTCTAAAGAACCTTTGATCTGGATGAGCATTTCTCAACACCTTTCCCCTGCAACAGATGTCATGCTGGTATGTGGCTGCATAATGTTAGAGGTTCTTTTTTGTTAAATATCACAAGTTAACACACCAGTTTATGTCAGGGTACTTCAACGGGGGAAAGTAATACCTTGTACTCCTGGTACTGAAAAAATTAAACCTGCAAGGCAGACTTTAACCCAGGCATGGCAGTGGGGTGGGGAATGACAATTGTGGAGGCATCAAGTGCTAAAGAGTTCACACTTTTTGAGTCTAGTTTTAAGGGAGAAGCAATTGGTTATATATATATTCTATCCTGCAGGGGATCGTTTGTAGCATAGTGCATTCAGAGCCTGAATGAAAACCAGAATAATGATGATGGAATAGCAAATGGCACTTTTTAAAAAGTTGCAACTGTGTACTGATTATAGACTTAAACTTCTGAAAAAAGGGGACTGTAGGGAAAGGATAATGCAGACATGCACTGCTGTGTGAGTGCCACTATGTCTTGTACAATTTCTGAATTAACTCTTTGTACTATCTCTGGATTTGGTTACTAAATGAATCACTCATTCTATAAACCCCTCAGACGCTGCTGCTTGCCTTGGACTTTCCTAATGTTGTTGTATGTGAATAATGACTTGAACGAACCTGTTTGAGGCGCAGAGGAAAGAGGACCCCTAACCCAAACGGCCATCGGTTTCCAGTGGTCCCTCTTCATGCACTATGTTCTGATAGGAACAGACAAGTTGTAAGGCTGAATCTTTGTTCTGACTCCATGAGGTTGGTTTTGATAATTGTTTTCTCAGTGTGATATCTCAAGTTCTGTCAACTTAAAACAATTGCTCTGCTGTATCAGTCTGAGAATTACTGTAGCCCACTATTCTGTTTTGAACAATGGCCAGGCAAAAAGGGTTGCCAACTGACCAGGGAAAAGATCAGACTGGCCACATTATATTTCTTGGTATTGATAATAATAATACCAATTTGGTGGGTTGCAAGAAAAGCCATGGCTTAAAATACCAAAAAAATGGCCAGGCCAATTTTCTCCTGGGTTGTAGGGTAAGATCTTTGCCTGGCCATTGTTTTAAAAGAAAGCTAGGTTGGGAAATACATGGAGATTTTGAGGGTGGAGCCTGAGGAGGGCAGAGGGAGGGACTTGGGAAGGGGGAGCGACTTCAGTGGGGTATAATGCCATACAGTCCATCTTCCAAAGTTGCTGTTTTCTCCAGGCAAACTAATCTCTGTCTCCTGGAGATCGGTTGTAATCCCAGGAGAGCTGCAGCCAGCAGCTGGAGGTGGTAACCCCAAGGCATTAGACTGAAAACTATTGGGCAGTGTTGTAGTAAATAAATGCTGTCTGGACTGATAAAGGTTACAGTTATGTCAAAACTGTTCTGTTATTAACTAGAACTATATGTATAGGTGACTGTTGAATTGACTGCAGCTTAATTCTGTCCATCCAAGGTGGAGAAAAACACTTTGATTAATTGAAGGTTTTATGTGTTAGAACCTATAATACATTTTGTCCAACACTGCTAATGTGTAGGGTATTTGCTCTTTAGAAAAGCCTTATCAACCTCTACTGGTTCTGCAGCAATGAACCCTTTTTAAAAAGTGATGCAACATAAAGAAGTTCAAAAAGGAGATTGTGATCAAAATGCATCCAGCAATGGAGTTTTGATTTCTCCCCACCCCAATCTGTAACAGGATTTGGTTATAGCAGCAGTTTCCACTATCTTCACTGCATGAATGAAGGTTAGCTGTGTGTATGCAAGGGAATATTTTAAAACAATATGGCTATTTTAAAAGGCATCCTATTAAACAGACATTCTTCCTGACATACTGAAGAGTTGCTATTAGAATCATGCATAACTTACTAGGGCTGTCGATTCGGTTCGTCCCAAACCGGAAAACAGCCGAATTTTCCCCGATTCGGCGGTTTCTAGTTCGAATGGAACCAAATTCAAAAAAGGCGGGAAAACGAGCCAAATTCGACGAGTTCGGGATGATCGCCAAATAAATTCAGCAAATTCGAGGGCTCCGAATCAGCAGTATAACCATAAAGGTATTAAAAACACATTTGCGCCTTTCCGCGGCTCAGGGGGGGCATTTTAGAGGTAGAGGCCCCAAACTTTCAGCGTAGCTTGAGGTGACCCTTCTTGCAAGAACCCCCAAGTTTTGTAAAGATTGGGTCAGAGGGTCCCAAGATATGGGGCCCGGAAGGGGTCCACCCCAAAATCGCCCACAGGAATAAAGGCATTAAAAACACATTTGCATCTTTCCGCGGCTCCGGGTGGGGGCATTTTTGGAGGTAGAGGACCCAAACTTTCAGTGTAGCTTGAGGTGATCCTTCTTGCAAGAACCCCCATGTTTGGTGATGATTGGGGCAGGGGGTCTCGAGTTATGGGGCCTGGAAGGGGTCCCCCCACCCATCTGCCCATTACAGCCTTTAAAAACACATTCGAGTTGGGCCGTACCATTACAGACCCAGGGGTCTGGTTGCCTCGGCAGTTGGGCTGTACCATTACCCCAGCCTGGGGGTCTGGTTGCCTCGGCAGTTGGGCTGTACTATTACCCCAGCCCGGGGGTCTGACTAAAAGGCAATTAATCCCGTGTTATGGGGTCCCCCCCATCCACCCATTGGAATGAATGGGAGCAGGCAATCCTTAATGTGCATTTAGACCGGCAAATCCAAGGCAAAACCTCCAGTGTCAGAGAGTATGTGTGTGTGAGTCTGCTAGAATAATATTGGATTACTCCTGAGTCCTCCCAGTCCCTGCTCCTGATAGAAGAGAAGAAGACATCCACAGTAAGACCCATTTGGGGGCTTTTCTCTATAATTCTCTATAATTTTTTTCCTGTGTGTGTGTTTGTGTGTGTGTGTGAGAGAGAGGGGGGGAGCCAAGGGGGGTTACCTGTTCTGCTGGGGGGTGGGCTTGATTGCCTCTGTGTGGAACTGTGCTTTCTACTGTTTTCACTGGTTACCAACTTCGTGTGGAGTTAACTGTGGGTCAGTGAGTCTTTCACTGGCTAATTTCCTATTGTTTCCAATGGGCTGGGCAGCCACTCCTGTTGTTTCGAATGGGCTAGCCTGTCATTCGTTTTAGTACATCCCCTGTAATGTATTTCAGTGGAGTCAATGCAAGTCAACCGACATTCCCCTTTCCCATTATCTTCAATGGGCTGGGCAGCCTCTCCCATTGCTTCCAATGTGCTGACTTGTCATTTGTTTTAGTACATCCCTTTTAATGGCTTTATTCCAATGGGCAGATGGGGGCCCCCTTCCGGGCCCCATAACTCGGGGGGCCCTGGCCCAATCTTCACAAAACTTGGGGGTTCTTGCAAGAAGGCTCCCCTAAAGGTACACTAAGATTTTGGGACCTCTACCTCCAAACATGCCTTCCCAGAGCCGCGGAAAGGTGTGAATGTGTTTTTAATGCCTTTATTCCTGTGGGCAATTTGGGGGGGTTCCTGGCCCCATATCTCAGGACCCCCTGACCCAATCTTTACAAAACTTGGGGGTTCTTGCAAGAAGGGTCCCCTCAAGCTATGCTGAAATTTTGGGACCTCTACCCCCAAGCATGCCCCCCCGAGCTGCGGAAAGGCGCAAATGTGTTTTTAATGGCTTTATTCGGCCGAATTTTTTCCTGAACTTGGAACTTGGCGCCGAATTCCACGGATCCGAATCGGGGGAGTTCGGACTTTGGCATTTTCTAAATCAAAATGGGCCAAATTTTGCCGAATCCGAATTTCACCGAATTTTTTTTCAACAGCCCTATAACTTACCTCCCTGATATTTTGTGGTTGGCTCCACTTCCTGTGGCATCTATTTTATGGCTGTAACCACCAATCTGTGACATAATTCCAAAGGAGACTGCAGGCTCAAAAAGGTGGGGGACCCTGGATTCAAAGTGACTTTACCTATACATAGAGTTGCCAGCTTTGTGCTGGGAAATTCCTGGATATTTTTAGGGGTGGAGCCTGAGGAGGGCAGGGTTTGAGGAGGGACTTCAATGGGGTGTAATGCCATAGAGTTGTAAAGAAACCAGGTTTTCCAACCCACCTGGGTGATTTAATTTCCCTGTTCCAGACCTGGGACCTTGGAATAATTCCCCTTCTGATACCGTATATACTCGCGTATAAGCCGAGTTTTTCAGCTTAAACATAAGACAACCAAGTAGGTGCATTAAAATCACAAAGTCTACCTTCCTAACATACACGTGTAGACATGAAGGCAGGCAAATCAGCATAAGTTAAAGGATCAGGTATGAGATGCTGCAAGAGGGTCTCAGACCTGCTGGGGTTAAAACTTCTGAGTGCTTTGCTTTGCCCGTGCAGGAGTTAACTTGGTTTTGCCTGTTATCCTTGGCTCTTATTTCCCTGCTTGCTAGACTTCCCTCAGGCCCCAGGCTCAGGGATTCAACAGTAAAACAGAAGAGCTGTCAGTTTGCCTTCTTGGTCAGTACTGCATTTTGACAGATCTTCTACTCTGGACTGAAGCAGAACAATTTTTTGATCTTCTCTTTTGCACTTTAGTATCACTGGACTGTTAAAACTTGGTTTTTGAATGTGTAAATGAATACATCAGTATCACTTTTCTTTAAACAACAACAACAACAGTAAAACAGAAGAGCTGAGAATGCTGTTGTATACTGCTTTAGTCTCCACTGGGGTCTAAAATCTAAATCTAAATATGTAAAATAAAATAAAATAAATCATAGCCAGCATTACAACAGATGAACACAACAGATGAACACAGAAGTTTCATTCAGCTATCATTGCCACTGATAGACTTATATTTGAGTTTACTAAGTCTTTTGTCAAAAAGCTTAGTGGTGACCATCACAGGTCTTGTGATAATGAATCCTGTAAATTAATTATGCATTGTGGAAATAGAAAAGGGCAAGAGTCCAGTAGCACCTTAAAGACTAACAAAAATATTTTCTGGTAGGGTATGAGCTTTCGTGAGCCACAGCTCACTTCTTCAGATACAATTATGCATTGTGGAAAGTAATACTTCTTCTGTTTGTCCTGCATTTACTGTCGGTTTTTATTGGATGACTCTAAGGCCCAATTGTGTGTGAGAGAGAGGGAGAGGGAAAGGGAGAGAGATTACTTTCTTCACTCTCTTCTATCAGGCTGTCCAAATCTAAACTAAACGAAAAAGCACCCATTGCTTTAGCCTTTCCTCAATGCAAAGAAGCTCCAAAATCTTATTTTTGATCTGTTTTCAATTCCTGCTGAATTATGAGGTTCAGCTCCTTTGTGAATATCCTCTGAGCAACTCTGAGCCAACCATTATTTTGTACAAAGAAAATAAAAATTTATCAGTGTGGTGCACTCAAGGTTACTTTCTGCAATATGTCATGCTAATAAGCCAGTGTAGTGAAAGGTGTGTGTATACACAGGGTGTGTGTTTCAACATCATAGTATGGTGGGTGTGGTAATTGTTAAATAATATCGCCAAAAATGACATATTTGAGAGGCAGACAATAAATCACAGTCTGAGGCCAGAAAGTAAAGAATCAGAAAGTGGGGGAAGCAATTTTCAGTGTTTGCCTAAACCCAAAACAGTCAAATCGTGTTAAGACCTGAACCAGTGGGAAACTGCAGTTTTGTGGTGGTAGGGTTTTTCTGTATTATTATTGTTTTACAGCAGCAAAAAGGATAGCTTTTTAAAAAGTGAAAGTGTTCCAAATTGTTCCGGCAAGTTTAGGAACAGGAAGGAAATTTTCTGCCAAATTAGCACTGATCTTCAGCCTTTACAGGTGTGCGTTCTCCCTTCCTTAGCTCTGAGCTGGGAAATCCCCTTAATATTGTTTTTATAAAATGTAGTCATATGAAGGGAAGTCCATTTCCCCCCTTTTCATTGCCTGAGGATGATTCCACCCATTATCAGAGATTAATGGGGTCCAACTAATGTGGGTTGCAGCTGTGGACGCTGGCTACCCAGCAAGCAGGTCTCAACTATTCCAGAACTGTAGCTGTTTATCATCATTTATTTATTACGGTCAAAGACCAGCTTACACAAAAAGAAATATCAAAAATAATTTTAAAATGTCTAGTATTTGATCAAGTAAAACGAAAATTTAGTTACAACAACTCTTGGTAAAATGGTCTGTTTAATATAAGAGACATTATGATAGCTTCTTCTGCCTTATTACACATGCCCTGGCACAGAATCTCGCAACCTGTAGCTGTTGTCACATCAGTTTAACCCAAATTGCATGGCTGAGTGGGTGTGGCATTAGTGTACCCTAAAGTGCTATCCATATGATAGGCCCATGCAACTCTGCAAAGTACCAATGACCCAACTACTTTGTATGTTTTAAACAAACATCTGTACTACAACAGTACTGACGAGTGATATTTGAGCATTACTACCTTATGATTTTTACATATTATATCTGTGGTCAGATCTTTTGCTTAACAATTTTGCAGTTCTTTTCTCCTTTTGTTATAACGTAATAATTACCGCTAATGTTTAAACTCTTATTTTGTTTTCCTTCAGAACATAATGGTAAGAAAGACTGCAAAAATCCAACCTTTGAGTCCCTTTGAGGGAAAGGTGGGCCCGAAATGCTTTAAATTAATAAATAAGCTTTGTACACCACACTCTAAAACCAATACCCCGAATATTGGAGTGTGTTCCTGTTGTAAGTCTCCATGACATACAACAGGAACCTTCACCATCTAAGAAAGGTCAAGGTTTCCCTGCTATCAGCCCTCAGTCCCCTTCACATGCATCTGCTGATAGAGAATTTCACTGTCCATCACAAAGCCGATAGCATCTGTCTTGAGGAAACACATGGCAGTTGCTTTCCTTTCAGGCAGGCAGAAGATAAGTGTCTATGATACTGAAGTTGCTGTCTATGTGAAAACTGTGGCAGAGTGACTTATGGGAAATCTGATGTAACAGAAAGTTGTTTCCATCACTTGACCTTAGAGTAGTGTTAAACAAATTAGGAGGGTGAAAAAAACATTTGGAAACTTAACTAGTGGTTGAATTTTGAAGTATTTAACTTATTCAGAATCCATTCATCTGTAGTATAGATGACAGTTATTGTGCCATTCTTCATATTATATAGGCACAGAATAGCAAAATTGTTTCAACCAATGTCTAGTAAACAGTTTATTTTGTATGACTTCAAGCAAACAGCATTCCCCCAATCAGGTCAACTCTGGTAGAAAATACATATTATTGTTGTGTAGGTTCTGAGTCTAACTTTCTTTGCTAGACCCTACTCCCCACTCTTAGATCTTCGGTCCCTGGCTCTGGCTAGGTTGCTTAAGCCACTTCCATACTGCTGATTTCACACCTAACTTTGCTCTTTTTCATTCTGTGTCCTCACAGGCAGCTTCCATAAGGGAATTTTTCCTTATGTGGAAAGCAGGAAACCCCTGGAATAAAGGAATGTCCACATGATGCTGAGGGCATTCTGAGCATGACTCATAGTTTTCATAGGATTTTCCCCTTTAAGCTGAATAGTAACTAAATTGTTGTTGTTGTTGTTACATGTAAAAATGAATCTGTAGGGTGGAGTGTCCATTTGGATGCCCTCCTGTTGCCAGTATGGAGGGGCAGGAAAGCAGAGCTAATCTCCACTTTCAAAATGGCCCAAGAGCTCTCACTTGCTGTGCATTATCCTCTTTGTTTAAAGGGCTTTTTCCTCTTCCCATTCCAGGCCATGCTGTGCTACAACAGGGTTCAGTAGTGAAAGGGACAGTGAGGGAAAGAAGGGTCATTGCCATGGGGGGGGTGTCTCAGTACAATCACTATTACACCTGTGCTTTTACATTAAAATTGTACATTTTAGAGGCAGCTGAAATGTACCTGAGGAATCAGTTTCTTATAGCCTTATCATAGGATTGCCAACCTCCAACTGGAGTGTAGAGATCTCCTAGTATTATACCTAATTTCCAGACTACAGAGATCAGTTTCCTGGAAATAATGGCTGCATTGGAAAGTGGACTCTATGGCATTATACTCTGCTGAGGCACCTACTTCTGCAAACCCCACCTTCCCCAAGCTGCACCCCCAATCTCAGGAAGCTTCTCAACCCAGAGTTGGCAACATCTAGGAAAGGTCTAATCAAGACAGTCTCTAAACCTTATCAAAAGAAGCAGAGTGCACAGCTGTTTCGGCAATATTCGGGTTTAGTTTCGGCCAAATACCAAAACCTGGGCATCTACCCAAAGCCGAATAGGGACTGGCTATTCGGGTTTTGGCTATTCGCCGTGCTCAGATGCATGGCTCTGGGCTTTTCCCCATTTTTCTATCTTCGACTGGTTTTGTTAGGTGGGGGTTGTGTAATCAGAGCCAAATTGGTCTGATCAAACTATCCATCACCATTCAGTGGATTAGTGGATTCAGTGGAGGCAGAAGGGTCATTAAAAGATGGGGCTCACCCAGTCCCGTCTGGAGGGATATACCCTCCAACTAAAAAGTGCCAACTTCAACAGCTGCTGACCAGGTGTCAGGTAGGGCTGTCGATAAGTTAATCCCGAACTGGGAAAATACCGAATCAACATTGATCCGGCTTTCCCCAGTTCGGGATTAACCAAAGCAAAAAAAGGTGGGAGATTCTCAAAGCCGAACTTAGCCACTTCGGGGGAAAGCTGATTTAATTCGGCTTTCCTGGCTTTGGGAATCTCCCGCCTTCCTTTAAGGAACAGATCTCTTTCAAGCCCCTGCCGCCCGCCTCCCTGGGACTCCCTGGGAGGTGGGCGGGGGGCTTAGTTTAGATCCATGCTACCAGGCTTGGCAGCGTGGAACTGTGCCGAATTTTTTCGGTATTATTTGGATCCAGGTTTATTGACTTGAATATTTTCAGAAAATCCAGGTTTTCCGGATTTCCGGAAAATTTTCTGGTTAAATAAACCTGAAAAATACCGGGAAAGAAAGATTGACAGCCCTAGTGTCATGGCCCAGCCAAGCTTCTGAAAAAGACCTGTGCATATGATCAATCTCCTTCACAAGAGCTGCCTTGGTCATGACTTTGGCTGTCATCCCCCCCCCCCCCCATGAAAACCTGCTCTCAAACTGAAGTGGCTTTGTTTGCCAGCACTGTGACCAAAAATCTTGAAATCATTCGCCAACAAAAGAAATGTTTTCTGTGCCTTATTTTTCTTGCATTTATGCCATTTCCCTCAGTTTGGAAGCTAATTAGTATGGACATCATGCTATGTGCCCCAGATATGACTGAACCCCCAGATTTTGAGGTGCCAGCCTGCCAATCTGCCCTTTCCACCAGTCCTCAGTAATGCTAACCTTCTGAACCTGAAAACCGATTGATAGCTTGGCCTGGAAGATGGGGGTGACCCCTTTGTGGGCCCATAAAATTGGACCCCCTGTCCTAAACTTCACCAAACTTCAGTGTCAACCTAAGGAGGGTCCCTTGCAGCTATGGTTCAGATTTGGTGACTCTACCTCCAAAAATATTTCTACAGCTTTGGAAAAAATCCCCATAGACTAAAATGGGCCCATTTTTTTTAGTAAATCTGAAAATAAAGCCGGATACCCCTTTACCAGTATGGTTTTTTTCTGGTTTTACCAAAAAATTCAGCCCCAATAAACTTCAACCCAAAATTTACTGAATTTTTCTTTGCACAACTCTACTGCTGGTATGTTTTTATGATCCCCTGCCCATTTTTGCTTTGAACAATAAAAAGAGGGCTGCCTTGTTTACATGCTGATGAAGATTCTTTAATAAATCTGTGGATTTCATGACTTCTTACAAGCTGTCTCCTAAGGTAGTTCTTCAAATTTGGGTTTAATTATTATTTGTATTCACACTCATTGGGCAAACGCTTTAGCTTGAAATGCCAAAACGAACAACCTAGAACATGCCAAAGGCTATGAACACGATTTTACTATGTTGTATTTTAATTTTTATCTGTCAGTGTCTAACAGTGATGAATGATGAAACAGGTATGAATAGCATATTCATATGATCGTAATGTGTTTAGTCAGTAGTAGCCAATTGACTTTAATGAGAATTCCACAGAGTGAATTCATACATGCAACCCACCCCCCACTCGCCATAAATAAACAAAAAACTAGCCCTTTGCTGTTTTCTGTCCACAACACACAAAGATCTGGACCGTTTATCTGCACATATTTTCCATATCAGCCTTAGAAGATGTCACACCAGAAAAAAAGCAGCTTGAACTGTGCATGTGCTTAATTACTGCCTTAGATTTATCTGGAAGACACAACCTGATGCTAGAAATTTTCACTCCAATCCCACATAAACTGTGACATGTTACTGAGTGGTGAGCGGAAGACTTAACATCATCACTTGCCCAATGAAACTGCTTCTTCATTACTACTGCACTGAGAAGTTTAGCTGACGGTATTAGGAATCACAGTCATTGTCAGTAACTCTGACACAACAGCTTTCTTTCTCATGTAGTGTTATTTATTTAAGTGGATTTTTGTTCTCTCTTTTCTCCAAGGAGTTCAGTGTGATGTATGTTATTCTTTCCCATTCTCCATTTTATCCTCACAACAGCCCTGCAAGGTAGTTTAGGCTGACAGCAACTAGCCCAATGTAACCCAACAAGCCTCATGGCAGAGTGGGTATCTGAACTGGGATCTCCCGAATCCTGGTCTGACACTCTAACTACATAGTTCTATATTTCTGGAACCACATCAAAAACAATTTGAATATGTTTGTAATCAGTTCTGTGGATATCAAAAGAAACAAATTCATGCAATTTACTCTAGATTATTACCACGACCTTTGTTAAAATACCTGCTAATGCACAGAGTCACCAAGAGAACTTGAGTGATTAACTCTCAACCTCAGTCTACCCATCTGTGAAATGGAAATGATAGTGGAAGAATAGCCTCCAATTTAGGAGGATGTTATGAGGATAAATGGGGACAAAAATGAAAGAGGATTTAAAGGAACAGCACAAACAATTTATAATACTACATTTTATCAGCATTTGAGATCTCTCTAGCTGAAAACAATAAAGAAATTAGAGCAGCTGAACTTGAGTGTGCTCTGGCTAATATTTATGATGTTATGCAAATTAGCTGATGCCTTGGAACATTCACTCACTTTTAAAAACTCTTCTCATGTGTGAAAATCAGCACTTTGGAGTAATTCAGTTTGGCTATAAGCTTCTGAGAGAAACAGTTCAGTATTCTAAAATAATTCAACCAACTGGATTAGCATCAAGGCTCGGTGAGGTCTAAGGGTACCTGTTGTATGGTGAATAACAGGGCTGTTATAAGTCCTATTTATACAATGAAAGCTAAGTAGCCATGAACCCCACTGAACCCAGTGAGCAGCCTGAGCCTATTAGTGTGTATTCAAGAGGTCAATAGAACTTGTTCTTAAATAAGTATGCCTTGTACTGGAGTCTGACAGCAAAGTGACACAGTTCTAAACCCATTGATGTAAATGGATTTAGAAGGGAGCCACTCTGCTTGGGGGGTCGCACTGTTAAGCACACCAGGCCACACAATCCTAAAGGGAGCCTCTTTGGCTTGATGTTTATGGCGGCACTACACCAGAGCATCTCCAAGATACACCTGTGCAGGAATTTAGTTGCCATACTAAGCATTTCCAGACTGGCTTTAGATCCCAGTAGACCACTTTTAACTTGCTGCGGAAGGCATCCTTGGTTCTTATGTGGGAAAGTGCCGTTACTTAGGGAATTACTTCCTAGAGAGAGATTATCACATGTAGGGAAAATGTGATGAATGTGTACTGTTTGAATTATCTACGTTGACACGTGTGACGGATACAGGGTTAAACTGAGAGACTTGGTAACTGTGGGCAAAGTCCGGAAAGCGGACAGGCTTCTTTTTGGAGGGAGAGAAGAGATCTTGAGCAGATAGCTCTGTGCTCCAGGACTGGGTGGTGGTGGTGGAGAGACTCTGAGAACACTTCTTCACATACTGCCTAGTTTGTTTTAAAACCAAACCTGAGTGGTGACAAGGGGGAAGATGGGGGCAGCGTGTGGCGGTGGCCCCTTTCTTCAGCCACTTGGTTGGAGGGGGCTTCTGAAACCGGGAGACTCCTGACTCAGGGTTGTTTTGGGGGAGAGAGATTTGTTTCCACGGGAGGTGAGCAAATCTAAGGAGTGGGAAAGGTTGTGGAGGAACCTCCACTCTCTGGTATTTTTGTGTGTGCCGGGTTAGTCTCAGTCTACACCAAGTATTTTGAGTCTATAAAACCTTTTGAATAACATCCAAGTTTATTACTGAGTATCCTGAAGAAACTGAACTTGAAACTAAGAACTTGCGCCTGAAACAAACTAAGATTTTGAACTGCCTGTAACCGTTTAAGCTTCGTGCCTCTCTTGAAAAATAACCAACGATTTAAAAACATTTCTGTAAATAATAAACATCTTTTGATTCAACTTTTAAATTCAGCCTCTCAGCCTCTAAGCCTTTCTATTTCTACTGGGGGGGGGGGGAGGAAAGGGAAACTCTCCTCACAAAAGCAAGGGTGACAGACTGTGGGGTAGAAAGAGTATTAAATCCTCCCCTCAGCTATTGGCAACAGGGAGAAATTTGTGAGGGTCCATAAAGGTGGGGAAACCAGAACAGAAACTCCTTCCCCACTCCCTCACAACAGGTATAGTACAATGATTTTAGGACTGGCTTTAGGATTGCGTGTAAACATGAATTTATGCTTAATGGATGTAAGCAACTATTTGGAGAGATCATCAGACAGTGGGCAAAAACGCACGGTCGATTTAGCCTGCTTTATTCCCTGTTTCAGCCAGGATTCAGCCAGGATCGAACGCACGTTCGGCAAAACACATGTGTCCAATCCTGGCTCAATCCTGGCTGAAACGGAATAAAGGAGGCTAAAGCGACCATGCGTTTACCCCAATGTAAAATGTGTATTCACATTTACCTACTATTTTTATCTCAAATTCATCATGCAACAAGAAGCATGTGCTGTTTTCTTTGAATAAATAAAGGCTGCAAACCAGATTTGTAAATACAACACCTGCCTTGCTGGGTCAGGCCAAGACCTGCATGCGCCACCATTCCATAAACAGATGCCTCTTGGGAGATGCCAAGTAGACGATGGGCTTTTATGCATGGTTGGTTTGTCTCATGATTCTCCTGCAATTCTCAGTTCTCCATCAGGGTTACGCATGATGTTCTCCTCCCTGGCGGCTCAGCTCACTTACGTCCCGGGACTTCCTTGGGTTTTCCAATCCCAGTTTTATCCCAGAATTAAGTTTTCTTCTGAGCTTATCTTGGTGACTGGAAGGTGCATAGTCAAGACACGGGTTGTTCTTCCCATGCCTCAATATGCCCCCATTCTCCAACTCCTCCTCCAGCCAGCCTTCACCCATCCCCTCCACAATGCTTGAGAAGCCATACCAGAGATGGAGGCAGCCATGTGGCTGCCTCCTTCTCTGGGCACCTTTTCCCCCTGCTGGTCTGATGGCATATCAATATATCTGTAAATCATCTAAAATATTAATCAAAACCACAGAGCGATGCAGGATCGTTTGCTTGCTCAACCTTCCCATGGGTAACTCATCGCCCAAATGCGGGAGGGGGCAGGGAGCGCCTAATCCTAGCCTCCGCTGCCTCTCTCTGCAATTTTGATTAGTGTTTTAGATGATTTACAGATATATCAATATGCCCTCAGACCAGCAGAAAGGCAGAGGGTGCCAAGAGAAGGAGGTGTCTTTTCTAGTCAGTTCACAGACTCAGGGAGAACCTCCCCCCTCCATAGCTTCTTCTCCCATCTGTTTCAACAGTGTTATGTTCACAGAATCACATACGAGTGGAGAATCTCCCTCCCTCCTTTTCCTTTTCTGAGTAGAGCTGTGTTTTCAAAGTGCGGGGACTCGGACGCTTATGGATTTTGGCTGGTGATTCTACAGTACTCCATTTTGAGAAATGGGTTGTGAAATGGCCACTCGTGGGGGGAAAGGGAGGGAGTGGGTGTCATTATTATCACAGTAAGCACTACAACCAATTACAAAGAAGTGTTTTCAAGGGGCAGGGACTCACACGCTTCCAGATTTTTGCTTGTGATTAGCAAGTGCTCCTGAGATTCCCAGGACTATATTCACAACATGCATAAAGTTTTCCGATCTCAGGATATAAAAGTATGAGTCAAGAGAGGGATGAACCAGGGACATAACTACCCCATGCATAAAAGGCCTATGATTGGCACAGCCATCACCTGGAGCTCATCCCCAGAATGTGCTGCTTGTGGCTATCTCAGGGGTTTTCCCCTCATAACAATTCCAGAGGACTGGAGAATGGCCAATGTAACATTCATTTATAAAAAAAAAAGGTTCCGAGGGGATCCAGGAAATTACAGACAGAGGCTGATCTAAGGGACATATTAGGCCTAAATAACTCTCTTGAGAGTATTCAGGCAAAATTTTTGAGACAAACCCTAGGAGTACAAAAATGTGTTTCATATGTGACTTTATGCCTAGAAACAGGCCAGAATTTAGTGGAGACCAGAGCTTGGATCTTAACCTTTAAATATTGGCTTAAAATCCATTTCAGGGTAAATCAAGGAACTCTTATGTTCCATCTGCTAAAAGATACTTATAAAGCTAACTGGTTCTCCACCATTTTAACTAAACTTGGTCACCTCAGAATTGCCTTAGAGGATCTGTCAATGTTAGATGAAAAATCAGCATTCAATACTATCAAACAAAGAATTTTAGACCAAGAACAACAAAAAATATGTCCACCGACATGCTCCCCTCTTAATTTAGGTTTAAAAGTTAATATGGGAAATTACAGCAGTACTTTGATACACTTGAGGAACCTCTTCAACCCTTATGCTCACCAGGCTGAATGCCCTCCCTTTGGCGGTACTAAATGGCAGGTTTAAAAATATTCCTTTTGAGAAAATATGTGTATGTGGCTTGAGTCAACAAAATACACTACAGCATATAATCATAAATTGTCACCTGCATGACAGTCCTCATAAAAAAACAATTCTACCAGTGTGATGCTGGTCCTCTGGTCTAGGGCTGTTGATTCGGTTTATTCCGAACTGAAAAACAGCCAAATCTTCCCTGATTTGGCGGTTTCTACTTTGGATAGAACCGAAGTAAAAAAAGGCGGGAAAACAATGAACTGAACTCGGTGAGTTCGGGCAGACGCCGGATAAATTCGTACAAGTTTGGCGCCCCCAAAGCAGCATTCTCCTGTGACCAATCGGTGGCCAAGCTGGGTCTTCTTCTGGCCAATCAGTCGTGGATGAGTGCATGAGCCCAGCTGCTGCGCGGCCTGGGGGGAGAGAGAGAATGTCTGTTTGTGTGTGTGAGAGAGATCCCCGTGGGTGTGGGGGGGTGCGTGTCCACATTCATGGCTTTCCATGGCTCCGGGGGGGGGCATTTTTGGAGATAGAGATCCCAAACTTTCAGTGTAGCTTGAGGGGACCCTTCTTGCAAGAACCCCCAAGTTTTGTAAAGATTGGGTCAGGGGGTCCCGAGATATGGGGCCCGGAAGAGGTCCCACCAAAATCATCATTTGGAATAAAGCCATTAAAAACACATTCGCGGCTTTACAGGGCTCCGGGGGGAGGCATTTTTGGAGGTAAACTTTCAATGTAGCTTGAGGGGACCCTTCTTGCAAGAACCCCCAGGTTTAGTAAAGATTGGGTCAGGGGGTCCCTGTGAGGGTTCCCAACCTCCCTGTGCAAACTCCATAAAATCACTTGCTCAGACGGTCATGCAGAAACAAAGAACTTTATTGGAAGCTTCAGGTTAGTACAGGCCTTACACTGGTAAAGTTGCAAGTGCTCACGATTTCACAAAGACAGAATTATAATCCCTACAGGGAAGCAGATGTCAAACGTATGTTATGGGAATCTACGAGATAATTGTGCATGATACAAGGACATCAAAGACCTCAGGGAGCTCGTTATTGCTATCTACCCACCAAGGCCACAGCTGGTGGGAGGGAGTCAGAGAGAGCAAGGGAGGTGGCCGTGGGAAGAGACATTCCAACCTGGGGCCTGTCAGACGCAGCGCCTGAACCAAGGAAAGGCAAAAGGCCTGGACTGCTTTTACGAGTCCAGGGGGGGGGGGAACACACAAGGCAAAGGCGTACAGACCCTCACAGTCCCGAGATATGGGGCCCAGAAGGGGTCCCCCCAAAATCACCAATTGGAATAAAGGCATTAAAAACGCATTCGCTGCTTTCCATGGCTCCGGGGGGGGGCATTTTTGGAGGTAGAGGTCCCAAACCTTCAGGGTAGCTTGGAGGGACCCTACTTGCAAGAACCCCCAAGTTTTGTAAAGATTGGGTCAGGAGCCCCCGAGTTATGTGGTCCCCCCCATTGGAATAAAGCCATTAAAAACACATTCATGGCTTTCCATGGCTCCGGGGGGGGCATTTTTGGAGGTAGAGGTCCCAAAGTTTCAGTGTAGCTTGAGGGGACCCTTCTTGCAAGAACCACCAAGTTTTGTAAAGATTGGGTCAGGGCCCCCCGAGTTATGCAGTCCCCCCCAATTGGAATAAAGCCATTAAAAACACATTCGCAGCTTTCCACGGCTCCAGAAGGGCATTTTTGGAGGTAGAGGTCCCAAACCTTCGGGGTAGCTTGGAGGGACCCTACTTGCAAGAACCCCCAAGTTTTGTGAAGGTTGGGTCAGGGGCCCCCAAGTTATGCGGTTCCCCATCCATCCATTGGAATGATTGGGAGCAGGTAATCCTTAATGTGCATCTAGAGAGCGGCAAATCCAAGGCAAAACCTCCCGTGCATAAATGGCCAGAGAGAGTCTGTGTGTGTGAGTCTGCTAGAATTGTATTGGATTACTCCTGAGTCCTGACTCCTAGTCCCTGCTCCTGATGGAAGAGAAGAAGACATCCACAGTAAGACCCATTTTGGGGCTTCTCTCTATAACTTTTTTCTCTGTGTGTGTATGTAGGGGGGGGGAGATTCTGTGTGTGTGGGGGGGGGAAGCCAAAGGGGGGTGGGTTTACCTGTTCTGCTGGGGGGACTGTGCTTGCTACTGTTTTCACCGGTTGCCAGCTTCATCTGGAGTTAACAGAGTCTCTCTCTGGCTGGCTCCTATTGTTTCCAATGGGCTGTGCAGCTGCTCCTGTTGTTTATAATGGGCTAGCCTGTCATTCGTTTTAGTACATCCCATGTTAGTGAGTCTCTCTCTGTCTGGCCCATTCTTCTTCTTCGTTTGGAATTTGCGTCTTCTGGTTCAGGGGGGCTGTTATGCTGGGGGGGCTTGATTGCCTCTGTGGCATGTGATTTGGGGGGTTACCTGTCTTGGGGGGGCTTGGTCTCTTTGCGAGTGGAAAGCCCTGAGTGTGTTTTGATGGCTTTATTCCAATGGGCAGATTGGGGGGACTCCTTCCGGGCCCCATATCTCGGGACCCCGTGACCCAATCTTTACAAAACTTGGGGGTTCTTGCAAGAAGGGTCCCCTCAAGCTACACTGAAGGTTTGGGACCTCTACCTCCAAAAATGCCCCCCTGGAAATCTGAAAATGTGTTTTTAATGGCTTTAAATGGCAGAATTTATTCGCAAACTCCGAACTTAGTGCCGAATTCCATGGATCCGAATTGGGGGAGTTTAGACTTCGACATTTCCCAAATCAAAACGGGCTGAATTTTGCCGAATCCGAATTTTACCGAATTTATTTTTTTTCAATAGCCCTACTCTGGTCCCCACTCATCCAATTCCTCCTACTGGCTTGCCAGTTTTAAAGGACTGGACTCAGCGGAAATATTGTGTGCAGAAAAAGTTTATAGGAAGGAGAAGCTGGTAAATCCATCCTAAGGAATCCCCAGTGGATCCTCCCTGCCAAATTTCAGGGAGCCCTTGTATGGTAGGCATTAAAATTCTTACTTGCCCAACAGAAACATGGAAACATTTAACAACCCAAGAAAGCAAAGTACCAGGCACAAATAATACAAAAATGACAAATAAAACACAGGAATGTGGTGTCACTTTTGTAACAAGCACAGGGATAGTTCAGGGCAGGGCCACGGGTTACAAAGCCCCTCACCCTACCCCTCTGCCCACTACTCTCCCCTAGCGATGTGAATGCGTTTGTTATTTTCTCAAAGGGATTATCAGGCGATTATTTTCTGTTTGTTTCGATAGCAGGGTGGGCAGTAGGTATATATATAAACAGTACAGGGCACATGCAAGTAAATATATTTATTAATTAAAATATTTATACAGTATCTTTCTGCTCAGCAAATAGGACTCGCGGTAGATTATAAAACAAGCTAGTGCCAAAAAAAAACAAAAAACAGGCACAGCACAAATATAACAATCAAAACAGTGACCCAACTTTCAAACCACCTAAAAAATAAACAGAAAACAGCACTGACCAACCCCCCCTCATGCTCTCCTAAATAGCAGTGCTTCTGAACAGCTTCACAATTAACAGAGTGAACGGTCCAAAGAGTTAACTGTGCTTCCAAAAAGCCCTGGAAAGCTCGCTGGGGTAGGAGACCCTTCTCACATCATCTAGAAACTGTTCTGTAGGGATGCCCCCCCCCAAGGGCATCTGCTCCTGTCTGCCTCTTGCCTCATTGAGCTCCATTTCTTTCATCCTTTTTCTCCTGCTAGTGAGATCCAACCCACATCTTCTGAACAACTCAAATAAGCAGCTTCAACCCAAAGGGTAATAAAATTGAATAAAGGTGGGTTTATTTTTTGAAAAAATAAAGGAAGTTAAGTGCAAAGAAAAAGAATGTTTTGATGCTTGCACACCGCTACTGGAAACCCCAATTCAATGGATGTCAGGCAGTTCACAGTGCTGGAGAAGGTCTGCCCTTGGGAGACTCTGGAAAACCATTGTGGAAGAGACAGAGCTGGGCTACAACACGGACCAGTGTTCTGCCTCAATAGAAGGCTTCATCTGCAGAACCAGTGCAGGTTTCTGCTTTATTTTATCGTTCTTTTTTCCTCCAGATGTGCATCAGTTATTCTTGTAGTATCTTGTCAAGTTTTGCAACAAGTTGTAAAAATGAAAGCAGAAACATGACTCTTCTGGTTTACATAGGATCTTTTTGTTTTCTCAAAACCGACCCCCTATTAATTAGGCTGCACATTATATGTTTTTTTGTCTATTCCACAATAAATTATGTTGACATATATTTGGCCAACAGTCAGAGGATGTTATCAAAGGACCATGGAAAGAAATACATGCTCAATGATTTATGTTCTTTCCATCATGCCCTAAATTCCATCAGCTCTACAAACAAATATGCTTCATTTCAGTACCCCCCCCCTTAAGCTGTGCTCTCAGTCATTTTATGAAAACAAAAGGAAACTTACTATTTGGAGCCACTAGCCAAGGCTACCACCATGTTAATCATTGGCACAAGCCACTCTTATGTAGGAAAGCTTCCACTGTACTTCCTTTGCAGATTGTCCATAGTCATGCAGCAGTACATATGATCTTTTGCAACCAAATATCTGTACATTTTACAGCAGGCGTGTCAGACATATGGCCTGCAGGTTGGAACTGGTCCCTTGAGAGCTCTTATCTGGCCCACAAGCCAGCCAAGGCAGCCCCCCCACCACCACCCAGTGCTGATCTGGCAAGGCACGGCCCAGCCCAACCAAGCAACATTTATGTCATATCTGGCTCTCCTAACAAATGAGTTTGACATCCCTGTTTTACATCCCACACTAGTTTCCCACTTATCTGAACAGGGGCTGATGTCCTAAGATATGCCTAGTCAAGTGGCCCCTACAGCATTACCACAAAATAGTAGTTTAGAGTAATTTTAATGTAGAAATCAGAGACCCTAGCCTAAAGATTACTTGGTTTGTGCATAAATCCAACTGTGATCTGAAAAGATGGGAACAACAGCAATGTCATCATGAAGTCTGCCACCAGCGAAGTCCAAGATGCTTCGTTACTACATGGCACACTCCCATCATTAGGGTGCCCAGGTTGCCCACTCTGGCAATAGGGGTGCCATATTACTGCTGATGGTGGGAGATCTCCTGCCTTCCACTGCTGCTACCCACTACTACTCAGTTGAGTGGCAGGAGGAAAATGGCCAGCGTAATGGGGGCGTGTGATTGGCAGTCCTGAGATGATGATGCAACTCCCAGCATGACCTAGAAGTGATGTCATCATCTCAGGCATTCACCCACAATTCATGTGGTTAAACCATAGAGTTTTAGGCAAATGACAGAGTGCCCCCAGCATGATGACATCACCTCCGGGTCATGCTTGAAGTGATGTCATTGCACTGGGGATGCTGATCACCCTTCCACCTAAGTTCCTGCCTCCTTCATCGCCATCTGGTTGCCAGGGAACCTCCTGCTCTCTACCTTCTCCCCCCACTCACTTTCAATCTGGTGGCATGGGAGAAATAGGGTGGCTGAAATGGCATGCAGTGATGCCATGGCATCATTTCTGGCTGTGTAATTGGAAGGGCCATCACCATGTCATGGGACTCTCTAGGATTACCCTGAAACTCTACATAGCTTTCTTTCTCCTTCTTAGCAGGACCATTTGCAAATGTTGTGCAACGGCTCTGAGGGTGGTGGCAAGAGAAATTATAGCTGCCAATCAATCAGCACTTGGCAAAGTTGGCTTCACTGCAAAGCTCACAGAACCAACTCCCCCAGACTCAATGGCATTACACCTGTCAGCAATGCATTGAGTGCACTTCCGCCGCATGGTCACTGCTGTTTAATTTGTACATCCTTAAGTACCCTTAGGTTGTTTTCACAAGTTTTTATCTCATTCTTCCTCCAAGGAATGAGTGCACATGGGGTTATTCCATTTAATATCCCAATGAGATATGTTGAGAGACAGTGATTGGCACAAAGCCACCCAATGAGCCTCATAGCTGTGCAGAGACACAAAGCTTGGTTTTGTGGTCCAAGTTCAACATCCTGTTCACTATGCCGCCCAGTGGTTTACTCACAAGTGATGCTAACAATACCCTTTAATTTTGTGAAGCTTATTTAATACAGTAAAAAAGGGAGACTTTAATCATATAAAACAACACAAATACATAAAACCAATCTAATCCCCTCCCTAAAACTGTAGGAACCCATGTAAGCGACATTAAACATTACCCACAAGCCAACTATACTTCACAATAAGGAGATATTATGAATCAAAAGCACGCTGGAATTCTGCCTTACAGAATCTTCGAAACCCCATCAGGTCCTGTTGCTCATGAATGCCTGCTGACAGCGCATCCCAGTGCCATGAACAAGAAGGCCCTCCCCCCTGGCGGAAGAAAGTCATGCTGCCCTGGGACCATCAGCAAGCAAGCCCTGTGAAGATGAGCAAAGCTAGCAGAAGGAATCATAATGGGAACGGTGGTCCTGTGGGTATGAGGGTCCCAGACCATTAAGCAATTTAAAGGTAAGTACCAACACCTTTTTAAAAAAATAGTTTTTTATTGCTTTTTTATAATTAAACAAAAATAAAATCATAATACAATACAAACAAACAAAAAATACAAAATCACACAGAGAGCACTATTATATCCAGTACAAATACAATGTATGTTATCCTTCATAAAATATATAGTGCCCAAATCTCCATCACCCACCTTTGTGCCCTCCACCCTTGGACTCCCGGAGTGGTGTTATGACAGTATTTAAAAATCTATTATAATATTCATTTATTAAAAACACATTAATCTATAATTCATTAACTATAGCTGTAAAATCTATTTTTGCCAATTTATCCCAATATGCAGCGGCCTTTAGCCATATTTTTAAAAATTCATCCATAACTAGGGCTGTTGATTCAGTTCGGCCCAAACTGAAAAACAGCCGAATTTCCCCTGATTCGGCGGTTTTTAGTTCGGGATGAACCGAACTCAAAAATGGCGGGAAACCGGGGGAGCCGAATTCAGCGAGTTCGGGAGTTCACGAATAAATCCGGCAAATTCGGGCCGTCAGTAAGCAGCATTCTCCTCCCCCGGCCAATCGGTGGCCAAGCTGGGTCTTCTTCTGGCCAATCATTCAGGATTGAGTACTGGAGGAATCAGCTGCTGCGCGGCCTGGCCGGGGAGAGAGAGAGAGAAATCCTCGTGTGTGTGTGTGTGGGGTGCTTGTGCACATTCACTCCTTTCCGTAGCTGCAGGGGGTGCATCTTTTGGGGTACAGACCCCACACTTTCAGTGGAGCTTCAGACAAACCTTCTTAAGAGACCCCCCCAAGTTTTGTAAACATTGGGTCAGGGGGTCCCGCGATATTGGCTCCCCCCTTTTCTCTTTCCATGGCTGCAGGGGGTGCATTTTTGGGGGTACAGACCCCAAACGTTCAGCGGAGCTTTAGACAAGCCTTCTTAAGAGACCTCCCAAGTTTTGTAGACTTTGGGTCAGGGGGTCCCGAGATATGGGCTCCCCCCCTTTTCCCTCCCCCCTTTTCCATTTCTGTGGCTGCAGGGGGCATTTTTTGGGGGGTGCAGCCCCCAAACCTTCAGGATATCTTCAGATGAGCCTTCTTAAGAGATCCCCCAAGCTTTGTAAAGATGGGTTCAGTGGGGGCAGAAATATCGGCTCCCCCCCTTTTCTCTTTCCATGGCAGCAGGGGGCGCATTTTTGGGGGTACAGACCCCAAACTTTCAGCGGAGCTTCAGAGAAGCCTTCTTAAGAGACCCCCCAAGTTTTGTAAACATTGGGTCAGGGCCCCCCGAGATATGGGCTTTCCCCTTTTCCCTATTGGGATGAATGGATCACCCGATCCTGTATGCATCTCCAGAGCAAAACGTCCCATACTTAAATGGAATTGTCTTGGATTACCCAGTCCTCCACCCAGCCCCTCCTGCTGGAACAGAAGACAGCCACAGAAAGACCCCTTTGGGGGCTTTAATCTATACTTTTTCTCCTGTGTGTGTGTGGGGGGGAAGCAGAGTCTGTCTGTGTGTGGGGAGGGAGCAGTTTCTGTGGGTGGGGGGGAGCCAAAGGGGGCTTTCGCCCATTCTGCCTGGGGGGGCGTGCCCCCTCGAGTCTCTCTCTCCCTGGTTTGAGGGGGGGCTTCAGTGTGTCCTCAGGTTTTCCCTCATTCATAAGATCGGTTAGGTCTATTTTGATGCTTGCTCAAAACTGGTTTTCAAATGGTGACTTAAAGAATTCATTTGCCTGGTCCCAAGACCCATGCAAAAGGGGAAATTCCACCCCTCCTGCTCATTGTGCATAGCTAGCTGCCTCTGTCCCTTTCCATGGTTTGCAAACTCCCAGGTGTCAGGTGTTGCTTTGCATGTTTGCAAAGGTGTTGCTTTGCAGTTGTGTTGCTTTGCAGTGTTGCTTTGCAGTTGTGTTGCTTTGCAAACTTCTTAGCACCTGCCCCGCCCTTTGCATGTTTGCAAAGGTCTTGCTTTGCAGTTGTGTTGCTTTGCAGTTGTGTTGCTTTGCAGTTGTGTTGCTTTGCAAACTTCTTCGCACCTGCCCTGCCGTTGCTCTCATCAGCCGTTTGTCGGGGCTGGGAGCTTTGTGCGTGGGCGGCAAATTCTGCTCAGAGATGCACATTAAGGGTGGGGGGACCCCTTTCGGGGCCCATATCTCAGCCCCCCCTGACCCAATCTTTACAAAACTTGGGGGGTCTTGCAACAAGGGTCCTTTGAAAGTTTGGGACCTCTACCCCCAAAAATGCCCCCCCAGAGCCGCGGAAAGGCTAGGTTGTTTTTTTAATGGCTTTATTTGGCCAAATTTTTTCCCTGAACTTTGAATTCGTGCCAAAATGCACAGACCCGAAGTGGGGGAGTTCGGACTTCGGCATATCCTGAATCTAAACGGGCCGAATTCAGCCGAATCTGAACTATACCGAATTTTTTTTAATTCAACAGCCCTATCCATAACTTTACCATGTAAAGAATCTGTAAGTTTGGCCATCCGCATATACATCCATAGCTTTTCTCTCCAATATTTAATTGAAGGTTTATTTATTTGCTTCCAGTTCTTAGCAATTGTAATTCTAGCTGCAGCAAAACTATATTGGCATATGACTCTATCACCTTTATCTAAATTCTTTTTAGGAATACCCAATAGACAAAAGGCAGGATCTTTTTTTATTTTTGAGTTAATCAAATTATTAGTTTCCTTTAAAACTAATCTCCAAAATTTCTTAATTTTTTACAACTCCACCAAACATGCATAAATGTACCTATATTCGTTCTGCACTTCCAGCAAAGACCCTCATCCTCTTTTTTCATTTTGCTTAATAATACAGGAGTTATATACCATCTATAAAACATTTTATATAAATTTTCTCTTATTTCATTGGCAATGGTAAATTTAAATTGCTTCTTCCACAAATTTTCCCATACTTCCAGATCTATATTATAACCTAATTCTCTCATCCATTTCACCATCACTGGTTTAATCCTTTCCTGTTCCAAATTCATTTCTATCAATAATTTATGCATCCTTCCTATCAGTCCTTTATTCCCCTTAGTTAATATAATTTCAAATTTAGATTTGGTATGATTAAACCCCGTTCTGTTATCTTTATTAAATATATCTCTTACTTTATAATACATAAACCAATCTTTAGTTTGAAGCTCTTCTCTAGTTTTTAATATCCAAATCCCATCCTTACATTCTATCATTTCTCTATACATATTAGTATCCAGATTTAAATGGACACCCCTTTTCACAAAAGCTTCTATAGGATTAATCCAACCGGGAGTTTTATTTTCCAAGAAACCTTTATATTTCTTCCATATTTGTCATAAACTACTCCTAATAATATGGGAATTGAAATCTTTATTTACTTTCTCCTTTTTGTACCATAAATATGTGTGCCACCCAAATCGTAAATTAAATCCCTCTAATTCCAATAATTTCAGATTCTCTAATAGAATCCAGTTTTTTATCCAGGTGAAACAAGCTGCCTGGTAATACATTCTCAAATCTGGTAATCCCAACCCTCCTGTTTCTTTCAATTCCACTAAATTATTGTATGCTATCCTATGTCTTTCCTTGCCCCAGAGAAAATTTAAAATATCTTTCTTCCAATTTTTAAATATCTGTGCGCCTTTCAGTATTGGTAAATTTTGAAACAAGAAAAGCATCTTAGGTAATAGCATCATTTTAATTACTGAAATTCATCCCCACAATGATAATGCTTTTTTTCCCCAACTTTTTAAATCTTTTACTATCTGTTGCCATTGATTCACATAATTATTCTGAAATAAATTAAGATTATTATGTGATATCCATATACCTAAATATTTAATTTTATGTTCGATACTAAATCCTGTCTTTTTAGTCAATTTTTGTTGTTGTGAAAGAGTCATATTTTTAGCCAATATCTTAGTTTTATTTTTATTAATTTTAAAACCTGAAAGCTGTCCATAAACCTCCATAATCTTATTCCATCTATCAGTTTGCTCAACCGGATCAGTCAAAAAACATACAAGATCATCTGCATATGCTTTAACTTTATAATGATTTCTCCCCAATCTTACCCCAATTACTTCCTCAGTTTGTCTAATATTTGTTAATAAGAATTCTAATACCAAAATAACAAAGGAGAAAGAGGACATCCTTGTCTCGTTCCCTTCTGGATTTCAATCTCTGGTGACACCATTCCATTTATTAACAGATTAGCAGTTTGGTATGTATATACGCTTTTTATGGCAGTTTTAAAGTTCTCCCCAAAATCTATAAATTCTAATATCTTAATCATAAACTGCCAATTCACATTATCAAACGCTTTTTCCGCATCCAGAAATACCATAGCTAACGGAGTTGTGTCTTGTTCTGCATATTCTAAAAGGTCTACTACCACTCTTACATTCTGACTAATCAATCTTCCTGGTAAAAAACCCTGCTTGATCGTCATGTATTATTTGATTTAATACCCTTTTCAATCTAGATGCTAAAATTGCAACAAATAATTTATAGTCTATATTCAATAATGAAATCGGTCTGTAATTTTTAACTTCCAATGTATCAGTATTCGCCTTAGGTATTAATACTATATTTGCTCATTTCCAAGTTTGAGGAATAGATCCATTTAACAAACAAGAATTCATCACATCTAATAAATAAGGGCTTAACTGATCTTTAAATACTTTATAATAAGAAGCAGTAAATCCATTGGGCCCAGGTGATTTATTTATTTTGCTTTTACCTATTACCTCTTGTAATTCTTCCCTAGTTATTGGAGAATCCAGTAATTCTTTGTTATCTTGAGTTATTTTTCCCCAATTTGATTGGGTAAGATATGCATCCATATCGATTTCTGACACCAAATTCTTTCTATACAAATTTGTATAATAATCCACAAATGTTTCTATTATCTCATCCTTATCTCTTGTTATCTTACCCTTCCTTTTAATTTGAGATATTGGTACTTTTTTCTCTTTGTGTTTGAGTTGCCATGCTAATATTTTATCCGGCTTGTTAGCATGTTCAAAAAAATCTTTGTTTGTTAAAAATAATGTTCTGTTCAATTTCATCCGATATTAAAAATTCATATTGATGCTGCCATTTTCTAATCTTATCAAGCTGTTCCCGTTTAGCTGTTTTATCCTGAAGCTTTCTAAGTTGTCATTCTCCTTGTCTTATTTCATCCAAAATATTTTTTTTCTTTACCGCCCTTTCCTTAAACCATCTTGTATTTTGTTGAATTAATACTCCCCTAATCACCGCCTTACTGGCATCCCAAACAATATCTTCCCAAACACCCTTACCTATATTTTCATTAAAATAATTCTGTATGTCCACCTTTAATTTTTCCACTATTTTACTATTTTTAACAGAAATTCATTTACTATCCAAGGTTTATATCTTCTATCCCCTATTTTAATTTTTACTGTTAGCGCATTATGATCTGATAATACCTTAGGTAGAATCTCTGGATTCTCTGATTTGTTTGTCAACCCTTTCGAAAGCCATAGCATATCTATCATGGAGTGTGTAAGATGTCTTGGAGAAAAATAGGTACATCCCTTCTTATTACCATTCCTCAGTCTCCAGACATCAAACATATCCCATTGATCTGTGAGAGCATTAAAAATTCCTGGTAGTTTACCTTCACTTTTTGCTTTTTGCTTTTTTCCAGACCTGTCTAACTTAGGTACCATTACCCCATTAAAGTCCCCCATCCATATCATTTTTTCTGTAGCATATTAAGCTAATATTATTGCTAAATTATCATAAAACATTTTTTGATTAGTATTAGGTGCATATATTCTGACCAATAATATCTTCTGTGACCCACTATTTATTTCCACCAACAACAATCTTCCTTCCTTGTCTTGGTAAATGATTTTCGGGTCTAATAATAAGGGTAAATACATAACTATTTCATTAGTTTTTTTTTTCATTACACGTCGTAAAAAGTTTACCCAACCGTGGATATTCCAGTCTAACTATATCCTCGGAACAATATGTGTTTCCTGTAAACAAATAATGTTAGCTTTAGACTTTTGCAAATGATGAAATATTTTCTTCCTTTTGTTAGGAGAATTCAACCCATTTATGTTCCACGATAAAACATGTAACATATCAAAAATCAGTTAGATCCATTCTCTTTATAAAGCCAAATGTCATCTATATCCCATAGCCTACCCCCTCCCTCCCCATATTTCCCCCCATTTCTAATTTGTCTCTGTTCAGCCTTCCTTGTCATCTGACAGGGATTCTTCTGCTGGTTCTATTGGTAGGTCTCCACCACCAGTTGCCTCAGATGCCTTTTCTTCTTCCGTAGATTCTTTAGCAGGAAGTTGACTAGTTGGTTTAGCTGGTTTAAAAAGTTCTGCATCGTATCTTCGCAGGAACTGTTCAGCCTTGTTGGTATCTGTGAACTTGAACCTTTTAGCCTTAAAGGTGAAAGAAATGCCTTGCGGAAATTCCCATCTGAATTGTATTCCATTTAATCTTAAGCGTTCCACAATCTCCGTAAAATCCTTCCTTTTTCTCAACAATCTTGCAGGAATTTCTTTCAGTAATCTCAGAAGTTCGTCCTCAACTTTAAGCGGTAACTTATAATGACTGTTGAGAATAAGATCACGGTGACTCCTTGAAAAAAGCTGAAGTAAACAGTCCCTTGGTACTTTATTTTTAGTTGCATATGCAGAATTAATTCTGTAAGCCGTCACAATCATCCCTTCCACAACTTCTTCGTCTTCCTGTAGAAATTCTGCCAAAAGTCCTTTCAAATACCCCCGCAGATCTCTTCCTTCAATTTTTTCCTTCAGCCCACGTATGCGAAGGGAAGATTCCTTGATCTTAAGTTCAAGCATTGCCATTTGGTCTTCTTGCTTCTCGTCTCTCTCTCGCGAGGCCTCTAATGACATCTCCAAGGTGTCTACCTTTTTCTTGATCTCTTTAGTCTCCTGTGTAGTTTTGGAGAGTTTAGCTTCCACCTTATCTTGTCTAACAGTCAGGGATGTAATTGTGTCTTGCAAAGCAGCTATTGCAACTGAATTCTGAGAAGTAGTGGCAGTATTTTGACTCAGTTCCTGCTTCATTTCTGTGACATCTTGATGGGTCTTAGTTAGCAATTCAAAGACAGAATTAAATGTCACTTCAGGTCTAGCTTTAGGAGCCATCTTTGCAGTTAATGATGTGGTTAGCAGTGGTGACGTTGTTGTAGATACAGAAGATCTTCATGGGGGAAGCTGAACCTGTAACTTTGTTTCTTTGAGAAACTCTCTGGCGTGCTTCTCCTTTTCTCCCATTGACCTTGAGGACTAAACAGAGTCCAACTTGTAATCCACAAAAAGGGAGAAGGGGGGGAGGCAGAGTACTTGTTTTAGTTCATCAGATTAAAAAAAGTTAGTTCAGATAAGTCAATCAGTTTGGAGAAAACACATTCACTATGACATATCAGATGTTGTATTCCATGTCAGTGTAGTTGTTTTCTTACTCTTTTTCTTATTTTTTTAAGAGCCTTCCAATACTGAAAGTAATTTTTAAGCTGTGTCAGTCCACTGGCAAAAAGCCAAAAGTTACTAAGAGCATCTTAATGAAGTTATAGATAACTCAAAGTTGTCTTCTTTAGTATCAACTCTGCCAAACACCCCAGTTTTAATTCTGTAAAGTTTTTTTCCCCAAAGTAAAACACTTGCTTTTAAAATTGGAGTCCTCCACCGCATCTCTCCAGCTTTCCCTTTGAAGATGGCGCCGGCTCTTCGGCAGCGCCCGTCAGAGTGACCACCGCCGATTTCTCGGCAGCTATCGCTCAAATGACGGGGCAGCCACCGGCTCCCGTATCAGCATTTCCTCTTCCTCCCAGGGGTGCTGCTTGCCGATGTTTTTGAGGGCGGATTTGTTGCCCTCAGGCAGCTTTCAGCTGGAGCGCGATCTCCACGCTACCGGCGGGGGGGGGGGGGCGTCCGACCCGGGATTCTTTGAATTGGATCTGGAAAATAACTGGTAGCAAGTGAAGCTGCTTCAAGATCGATGTTACATGAGCTGACTAGCAACCTAGCGGGCGCATTCTGTACCACCTGATGTTTATTAAGTGACCTCAAGGGTAGCCCTGCGTAGCCCTGCGTAGAGTGAGTTGCAGTTGTCTTAACCAGAGGTGACTGTTGCATGGATCAGTGTGGCAAGGATGGACTGAGAGAGATGTGGGGGAAGTTGTTGGGCCCGGCAAAGATGGGGGGAAAGCCACTCTAGCCAATATGGGTGTCGGTTTGAACATGAAAAGCATAGGATCAAGCCAGTCCCCCAAACTCTTCATGGAGCCCCACAGCAGCAGAATGCTGGGCTCAGTCGAGTGATGGAAATGACAAAATCCCTACAACCAGAGTACTTCATAGTCACATGACCTCCGTTTTTGCAGGATTTAACATCAGCCAGCTACCTCTTAGCCATTCCACCATGGCATACTAGGCATTGGGCCATTATATAGAATTGCCTGATGTTCAAGCTGGATTCAGAAGAGAAAGAGGCACTAGAGATCATATTGCAAACTCATGTTTTATCTCCCTACCTCTTCAATCTGTATGCAGAACATATCATTAGGAAAGCTGGATTAGATTTAGATGAAGGTGGAGTGAAAATTGCGGGGAGGAACATTAACAATTTGAGATATGCCGATAATACTACATTACTGGCAGAAAATAGCGAAGACTTGAAACGACTTCTGCAGAAAGTTAAAAGAGAAAGTGCCAAAGCAGGACTACAGATGAACATCAAGAAGACAAAAATAATGACTACTGGAGAATTACTCAACTGTGAGCTCTTGACCCATCGAACCAGAAATCACCACAGAGACAATCAGATTCCAAGCAGATGGCTTTACTGGTCAAATAGGCAATACAGTGCATTGAGGATAAGATGACAGCTATGAGTTGTCTTGCCCGTTAGTTGGAAATATAAGGCAGAGAAACGGCAGGAGATTACAAAGCATAAACAGAGCATTATTTCCCAGGAGTGGCGTTCCCAGGCTTTGGTATGTGAAGCCGTCCTTGAAGTCTGGACGGTTCAGCAAAGAAACGAAAGGAAACATCTAAACCGAGATAACAGCCTGACAACATTTAAGGTTGACAATGGGGAAACTGAAATTGTTGAAGACTTTCTATTCCTTGGCTCCACCATCAACCAAAAGGGAGACTGCAGCCAAGAAATCAGAAGGAGATTGAGACTGGGAAGGGAAGCCATGAAGGAGCTAGAAAAGATTCTGAAGTGTAAGGATGTGTCACTGGCCACCAAGATTAAGTTAATTTATGCCATCATATTCCCTTTTACTATGTATGGGTGTGAAAGCTGGACAATGAAGAAAGCTGATAGGAAGAAAGTAGACTCCTTTGAAATGTGGTGTTGGAGGAGAGTGTTACGGATACCCTGGACCGCAAAAAAAAAAAAAAAAAAAAAAAAGTGGGTTATAGATCAAATCAAGCCTGAACTGACCCTAGAAGCTGAAATGACTCAACTGAGGCTGTCGTACTTTGGACACATTATGGGAAGACAAGACTCACTGGAAAAGACAATCATGCTAGAAAAGTTGAAGGCAGCAGGAAAAGAGGAAGACCCAACAAGAGATGGATTGACTCTATAAAGGAAGCCACGGTCCTCAATTTGCAAGATCTGAGCAAGGCTGTCAAAGACAGGACATTTTGGAGGACTTTCATTCATAGGGTCACCATGAGTCAGAAGCGACTTGATGGCACTTAACACACACACACACACACACATGCTTATATATATGTAAGCATTGGGGACAGGACTGATCCCTGCAGGACCATCAGGATGAACCCTGACCCCCAATGACCACACTCATCGAGCTTCCATGGAGAAAGAAGGCAAACCACTGTAAAGTGGTACCTCTTGCCTCCAGTGAGGCTAGGTAGTCAGCCACAACCAAGTAGTCAACTGTGTTGAATGCAGCTGACAAATCTAATAAAACCGGCAGTGCACACCTGCCCTTTACCAACTGAAGCCAAATGTAGTCAACCAAGGCTATTAAAGGAGTCTCAGTCCCATAGTCCAGTATGAAACCAGATTGGAATGGATCAAGTGCTGATGTATCATTCAGGATTCCCCGGAGCTGCATGGCCACCCACCCTTTCAATTACCTTACCCAGGAAAGGCAAATTCAACACCGGGCAGTAATGTGCTAGCTCCCCTTTATCTAAGGATGGCAACACCTATAGAGGTTAAGTGGACTGAAGGTGTCAAAAAATTGACCCAGTGGTGCAGACAGAGCTGCTGGTATGCTGCTGACAACAAATTTGGCAGCCAGGTTGGAACAGAGCGTAGAGACCTTTATCCACAAGTAAGTCACAGCTAATGGCCAAATCATCTAACACCTTAGAATCCAAGAAAGGAGTAGCTAACTGTTGAATCAAACAGTTGGGGTGGACACGAACTGGCAGACACGATGGAGGAAGAAAAGTAAGTCTTGTTTGCCACCTTCACCACCACTTCATAGGCCTTCAACTTTATCTCTGTAACTTGTTCTCAAAGCTTTGTGTGAGTCTGGCACCACTTATGCTCCAGGTATCTTGACAATCTCTTAGTCTGTCTTAGCTCCTCATTTATACTATGGAGCCACTGAGGACTGAGGGCAAAGAGAGCATCAGGGAGTTATTATATTGATGGCCTCCTGAAGGCCCTTGTTCCAGGACTCAGTGAGCATATCAAGCAGACGGCTAGTAGGCTCAGAGATATCTCACAGAGCAGCAGGATTTGCCTTCCTGAAACAATGAAGTACTGCTTATATGTCAGGTCTTTATTGTTTTTCCAGAGGCAGGGGTCCTTTGAGGGACGTGGTCAAAAAAAGCTCTCAGAGGCAAGGTATCTTTATAATGTGGACAGGGTTTAATGGGGTGGAAAGCCATCCACAATACAAAGACAGCAGTCTCTTCCATCCCTCTTAGTCACCGGGGGCTTCTCACAGCAATGGCCATGCCCCAAGCCTCGTTCCACAGCACCTCCTGGTCTCTGGTGAAGCCCTACCTCTTCCTTCTTTATACTGTCCTCTGCTCATTAGGTGCAGCCTCCCAGGACTACTAACACCTGGCAGTCTGCTGGGTCATGCTGGCTTGGGGCTAAGGCCCCTTGCACCCGGAGCGCTTAACCCTTTGTTAGGAAAGCTGAATGGCTAAAAGGATGGCGTAATCCTGTAGCTACTTATTGCTATGTACTGTAGCTGCCAATGTAATGGAAGCCAGAATAAGGGTCACCTGACCACTCCATCCTTGACCCTCCTGGGGGGAGGTCTTCTGCACTGGAACTACACATACGCAGTTTCTTGCTAAAATGGCATACTTGCATATAAGCCAGAGTTTTCTGTAAAAGGAATGGCAATAGTTCTTAACAATCGTAGAAATCTCCTCTATAGGTGTTGTTAGGAAATGGTACTGTCCAAGCAGCCATCAGTGCTTAGAGGAGATGACCCCCAACTGAAGGGAAGGTGCAGATATATGTCAATGGGAGAAGAAGTTTCCATTACATCTGACCTTGACCCAAATATTTTTAAAGAGGTACCACTAAAACCAATAATGATGTGCCTGATTGATGTCCCTCCTTGTAACAAGCTTCATGTTATTTTCATATATACAATTATTTTTATATATATAGGGAGAGAGAAGATGAAATGGAAAGGAAGAGGCAGCCAAGAGAATTGGGTTTTCAGTTTTGCAGGTGTGGGATGGGAGTGGGGAAACCAGGTACAGAGGGATTTGATGAACACTAAAACCTATTTCTAGCTTGGGGGCAACAGAGAGCAGAAGGTTTTGTGTCTGAACAAAAAATAATACCAACACCCAAGAACTGAAGTTTTTTTAAAAAACAGAAGATATTTAATGTAATTACAGGTATCATATGTTACAATCAATTATAGCTTCATTAGGAAATCTTCCATTTTGACTGGTCAATAATATCTTTTGTGATGCTGTCTTAATGAGGAAACAACATGTCTTTCTGCCCAGAGGCATTGTATGTAGGATATTCAACTATGGAGCTAGTGCCATTGTGTGATACACACCATCTAGCTTTGCCAAAAAAATGGAGGGGGAAATGGTTGAAGGAAGGAGAGAGATAGTGGTTTATAGTAAAATGTTCAAACTGTCAAATTCCTTCTGAACAAATTAGTTGATTATAATCTTGTTGACATTTGGAGATCACCCAGAGTTTCTTTTATTCCTCCACGAAGAATGACTTTTTTATTGGAGCAAACACAACTTCCTTTCCTAACATCAGCCTGTCACTTAGTGTGCAGGGGCAAATAATTTGTTATATGCAGGATTCTATTCTGAGCAGTACCTGTATATTCCAACATGTTAAAAGCCAAATCCTTATCTTACTAGCATTCACAAATGGTTAAAGGCACACATAGCCCACAGTTGCCGTCTTTCTGCTTTTTCTGCTGGACCATAGCCACCATTTTATTTTCATTTTCATTTCACCTCCATTATTTATTTACAGTCCGTTCTTCTCACTGTGACTCAAGGCAGTTTAAGGCCTTTTCTGCATGCTTGACTTACTCCTGATTTTCTTCGCAGTCAATCCACAAGCCACAGATTCAGTTTCTCTGCTTTCTTTCCACACATCACCGCCCACTCTACTTTTTTTTCATGGAGCGGAGTTGATGTGGAGTTGGTTTATTTCATCTGCACGCTGCAAAAATAATCAGGATTTTAGATCTAGGCATTTGCTGTCATTGCCACCCGCTACATTTTTTGTGCATGTGCTATGTTGATATACCGATGTAATGCTAAGAGATAGCCCTCTTCCTTACATGTCATGAGCTGATTGGACACTGGTTTTCCTTCCATGGATTTTGAATCTGTGGGGCAGGGTAATGGTTGGAAGGGATCTTAATTCTTCTAATTGTTGGGTTTCCTAGCTGTTTCAGTCCATTGGGAGATCGAAGACTCACTAGCTTTTCATTTTTTCCCTCTCGGAGTGCCCAAGGAAGTGGCATGGAGACATTGCACAGTGTGCTGGTGGCGTTAGTGCACGTCTTTATACTGTGCCTCAAATGCACAGTCAATGTATGCTCAGTTTATCGGGAAAAGCTTCGCTCATGAAAAATGGTCCACTGTGGTTTGCTTCCATCGCAATGGCAATCCAGATGGCTGTGGCACTTCACTGAGTAATTCATGCTGGACATGGCAGTGATGGCATGCCCTGGCAGCCATGTGTGTGCTCTGTCGGTATTGGGTCTACCCGAGGAGCATGGACTGTTGGAAGAATTTTGTGCTTGATGTGTGGAATGATGAGCAGTGGATGTACAATTTTCAGATGACCTGACGGAATGGGCTTCGCCCCTCCTCCATAGACAACCATTGCAAAACTTTGCAATGTAGATAAGAGGAGGGCAACAAAGATGGTGAGGGGTCTGGAGACCAAGTCCTATGAGGAAAGGTTAAAGGAGCTTGGTATGTTCAGCCTGAAGAGAAGACTGAGAGGTGATATGATAACCTTCTTGAAGTACTTGAAGGGCTGTCATAGAGAGGATGGTGCCGAGTTGTTTTCTGTTGCCCCAGTAGTTGGACCAGAAATTAAATCAAGAGTTTCCGTCTAGACATTAGGAAGGATTTTCTAACAGTTAGAGCAGTTCCTCAATAGAATAAGCTTTCTCAGGAGGTGGTAAACTCTCCTTCCTTGGAGGTTTTTAAGCAGAGGCTAGATGGTCATCTGTCAGCAATTCTGATTCTATAGCCTTAGGAAGATCATGAGAGGCAGATCTTAGCCATCTTCTGGGCATGGAGTAGGGGTGTGTGGGGGGAGGTAGTTGTGAATTTCCTACATTGTGCAGGGGGTTGGACTAGATGACTTGGTAGTCCCTTCCAACTCTAAGATTTTATGATTCTCTCTGTGACATCATTCAACAACGAAACATGCCTTTTCCTGTTCCAGGTGACAGCTCAGCAACACGTCTTCCCCCATCATCGACCCTCTGGGCAGCTCTAGAAAAATAAATTTTGTCAATATACTTGAGTATTGTGAAGCTCCGTCGTTGCCCCCTTGTCGGTGGGAGTGTTTAACCTGTTGAATTTTTATTTTCTTGTTGTTATTATAAGCTATACTTTAAAATAAAGACTTACCAAAAAAAAGAAATTAAAAGATGCGGCTAACATTTCGTGTTACTCTTTGAAAACTTTGGTTTATACTTACTGGCTTATTCAAAGTTGAGGAATAACAGTATTTTTAAAAAAAAGTCAGTTTTTAGATACGGTGATTCTTGCTGTGCTTATTTAGTGCCCAAATAATCACGTTAAATTCTGGTGGGGGGTGGGCAGAGCTGGATACAACAATCAACCATATGGATGCCTTGGAAAACACCTTGTGCAGAGGACATATTTTTTAACATCCAGCCTGAGGAAGAGTTCTGGAGCATTTGAAAGCTTCCTTACTGTTTTGGGTCATTTTGATTGGTCCTAATAAAATGTATTCTGTGGCGTGTGGTCTGTATTTTTATTTGCAATTCCACATTCTGCGCACTATGCCAGCCTGGGCAGTTTACATTGTTTACATCGCCATTTATTTTTGTATTCCTAATCCTAATGCATTGTTCATTTGCTTTATTCATTGTATGTCCTGTACTATATTGCACCTGGTTGGCCACTATGTGAACAGACTGCTGGACTTGATGGGCCTTGGTCTGATCCAGCAGGGCTTTTCTTATGTTCATTATGTTCACATTGTTGCTTGCATTATTATTATTATTATTATTTTACTCCTCCTAGTCCTATTGCATTGTTCGTTCAATGTCCTATACTGTATGATTATTTCCCCCTCTTTCTGCACTCTGTAATCCTGCTTTGAGTCTCTGTGAGAAAGGCTGGCTATAAATAAGCTAAATAATTTAAAGCTAAAAAAAAAAATGCTGAGGCCCAGTTTACATATAACATGTGATGGGTTGAGGAAGCAAAGCTCATGTGCCCTTCACCACAGCACATTTAATGTGGAGAGGAGGACCTTACATGTATAAATGAGTGAATAGGGCCCCTACATAGCTGCGGCTTGCCAACCTCCTAGAGATCTCCTGGAATTACAGTTGATCTCCAGACTACAGAGCTCAGTTTCCCTGGAGAAAGTGGGTGCTTTGGAAGGTGGACTCTACAGCATTATATCATGCTGAGGCCTCTCCCCACACCGTACCCTTCCCGGGCTCCACCCCGCAAATCTCTAGGAATTTCCCAACCCAGAGCAGGTGTTACAGTCTTGATGTGGCCCCATTCCTTGGGCCTAATCACCCATTTCTTGAGGCAGATGTATCATAAGAGCTGAGTCTTCTGTTCCATAGGCATTTATGCTTGTAGGCCTTAGTTCAGTATGAAAGGGTCTATGTGGGATGATGAATCATGTGCAAGCCTGAGGTTTGCTCATGAACCCTCTTATGAGTATAACCCTCATATCTTCCCAGACATTGTGTAAACCCTGAGTCCAACAGTATCCACGGGGGGGGGGGGGGTACATATTTCAGCTTCAGCATTTGTTAAAGGATCTGTATGATAACTTTTTCAGGACCAGGCTAAACTTTGTGTACAACAGTTGAGCTCCTGGCCTTCCACTGAATAGTTAAGTTTACAAAATCTTTGCAGAAGGCTAGAATGAATATGGCTAATGACTCACTCATTTCTTCTTTGCTTTTGCAAAAGAAGAAAACCATGGCACTGGAAGTTTCCCTTCCCCTTTCTCTCAGGTGGAAGATGTTCTTGCCCTCACTTAGGAGGGGAAAGAGAAAGGAAAAACAGTGGCCATCAGAGGAGGGGAAAATAGCTGGCGCAGAGACTTCATTCGTCTCTCACTGGCAAGGAAAAGCAGGGACTTGCAGTGAGGGCATAGATGGTGGTGGCAGTTCTTTCTGATCATAGAATGAGCTTTTGGGAGCTAGAGGTCCTTACTGGGACAGGAGAGTTTCAGCATATGGTTCCCCTTAAAAATGCATGTGAAGTGGCTATTGAACTACAGGCCCACAATAGTGGGTGTTTATCTTTGTATACAGGACAGTGAAATTGCCATGGGATGTATTTGTTCATTAGAGGAGGGGTGTTCTTCCATTACCATCACATCTGGATTATCAAGGTATTGAGAGAGACCTTTGAATGCAGGAATGTATGGGAGTTTCACCTGAGGTTTGTTGCTTGCTGGACCTACACTTTCGTGTTAGGAATCTATGCACCAGCAGTCTCGAAGCTCAAATCAAGCTCAAATCAAGTCCCTGCCCCTTTAAATGCTGCTTTGTGATTGGTTACTTCGTAGAGCTTACTGTGAGAAAATCCCCCAAACCCAATTCCTGCATAAAAAAGCATTTTAAGAACAAAAAACAAAAAATGGAGTAATCTGAAAGTGGGGAAGGGAGAGAGAAATCCAAGCCTTGGTTTTAAAAAGCCTTTCTTCTGCTCAGAAAGAGCTCAGAGGAAGCAGGAAGCATTTGAATCCCCACCTCTTTACATGCTGCTTTGTAATTGACTGTGAGAGAAACCAAGCTTGCGTGTCCCACGCTTTGCCTTACCCACGGGGATTTCACCCATGCCGATCTCAAGGAAGAGGGAAGGATCGGGTTAACAGAGGAGTTTGAAGTCCCAGGATTTGTGAGGGCTGGCAGTGAGGTCACCTCTAATGGACGGAAAACTCAGGCATAACTCCAAGGAACAACTGAAACAGACCGGGGCGAACATGAGTGAAAGTACCCATGCATACATGACCATAGAATCTCTGTAGGGATCAGATTCTGTTCAACGCTATCACCCCAAGAACACTTTCCTGGGAGTAAGGGTCACTAAATAGATTTGCATAAATCCTGAGAACTCCTGTTTAGAACAGCTCACAGAGATTCTTTTTTAAGTACATTCAGATGTAGCACAAAGAGGTTTTGGTCCTTATTTGGGGGGCAGCTAGTGTGCGTATAGGAGACATGCAACATATCAAATATTTGGAGGGCGGGCAGCAATATGTAATATTGCTGCTGAAGGAGCTCCCCAAAGGTTCTGCATGAGTCCCCATCTCTTAGGCTGCAGTCCTAACTAGGGCTGTCAAAAAAAAAAAAATTCGGTACAGTTCGGATTCGGCCGAATTTGGCCCTTGTGGGTTCGGTACGTGCCGAAGTCCAAACTCCCCCACTTCGGATCCCTTCAATTCGGCGGGAATTCAAAGTTCGGAAAAAAAATTCGGCCGAATAAAGCCATTAAAAACACAACCGCGCCTTTCCGCGGCTCTGGGGGGGGGCATTTTTGGGCTTAGAGGTCCCAAACTTTCAGCAGAGCTTCAAAGGACGTATATTGAAAGACTCCCCGAGTTTTGTAAAGATTGGGTCAGGGGGGGCTGAGATATGGGCCCTGAAAGGGGTCCCCCCCAACCTTAATGTGTATCTCTCAGCAGAGCTTGCCGCCCATGCACAAAGCTCCCAGCCCCGACAAACAGCTGATGAGAGCAAGGGCGGGGCAGGTGCTAAGAACTTTGCAAAGCAACACAACTGAAAAGCAACACCTTTGCAAACATGCAAAGGGCGGAGCAGGTGTGAAGAATTTTGCAAAACAATACAACTGCAAAGCAACACAAGAACGCAATGCAACACCTTTGCAACAGTGCAAATCAACACCTGACACCTGGGAGTTTGCAAACCATGGAAAGGGACAGAGGCAGCTAGCTATGCATAATGAGCAGGAGGGAGTGGAATTTCTCCTTTTGCATTGGACTTGGGACCAGGCAGATGCATTCTTTAAGTCACCATTTGAAAACCAGTTTTGAGCAAGCATCAAAATAACCTAACTGATCTTATGAATGAGGAAAAACCTGAAGAATAAAAATGAAGCCCCCTCTCAAACCAGGGAGAGAGAGACTGGAGGGGGAACACACACCCCAGGCAGAACCGGCAAAAGCCCCCTTTGGCTTCCCCCCCTACCCACAGAAACTGCTCCCTCCCCACACACACACACAGACTCTGCTTTCCCCCCCACACACACACACAGAAAAGAAAAATTATAGATTAAAGCCCCCAAAGGGGTCTTACTGTGGCTGTCTTCTGTTCCAGCAGGAGGGGCTGGGAGGCTGGGTAATCCAATATGATTCCATTTGTATCCAATATAAGATCCATATGTATGCATCTCTCGAGGGTGATCCATTCATCCCAATAGGGAAAAGGGGAAAGCCCATATCTCGGGGGGCCCTGACCCAATGTTTACAAAACTTGGGTGGTCTCTTAAAAAGCCTTGACTGAAGCTCCGCTGAAAGTCTGGAGTCGGCACACCCAAAAATGCGCCCCCTGCAGCCACGGAAAGAGAAAAGGGGGGGAGCCGATATTTCAGCCCCCACTGAACCCATCTTTACAAAACTTGGGTGGTCTCTTAAGAGGGATTCTCTGAAGCTATGATAAAAATTTGGGGGCTGAACCCCAAAAAAAGCGCCCCCTGCAGCCACAAAAATGGAAAAGGGGGGAGAGGAAAAAGGGGTGGAGCCCATATCTCGGAACCCCCTGACCCAATGTTTACAAAACTTGGGGGGTATCTTAAGAAGCCTTGTCTGATGCTCCACTGAAAGTTTGGGGTCGGCACACCCAAAAATGCGCCCTCTGCAGCCATGGAAAGAAAAAGGGGGGAGCCCATATCTCGGGACCCCCTGACCCAATGTTTACAAAACTTGGGTGGTCTCTTAAGAAAACCTGTCTGACTATCCCCTGAAAGTTTGGGGTCTGTACCCCAAAAAATGCGCCCCCTGCAGCCACGGAAAGGAGTGAATGTGCACAAGCACCCCCTCACACACACATGAGGATTTCCCTCTCTCTCTCTCTCTCTCTTTCCCCGGCCGGCCGCACATCAGCTGATTCCTCCAGTACTCAATCCTGACTGATTGGCCAGAAGAAGACCCAGCTTGGCCACCGATTGGCCGGGGGAGGAGAATGCTGCTTACTGACGGTTATGCTGCTTACTGACGACCCCGAATTGGCCGAATTTATTCGCGAACTCCCAAACTCGCTGAATTCGGCCCCCCGTTGCCTGCCAGTTTTGAGTTCGGTTCCTCCCGAACTAAAAACCGCCGAATCAAGGGAAATTCGGCTGATTTTCAGTTCGGGCCAAACCGAATTGACAGCCCTAGTCCTAACAACACTTTCCCCACTTAATAACATGGGATTTACTTCCTAGTAGATCCACTTCGGACTGCTCCCCTAACAGTCTTAAGTCAATGTATTTGTAAAATGTTTCCAAAGTACCAACAAGATATAGCTATAACACTGCACTTGAAATTGTATAATGTTGTGCTTCAGACACTTTTGACTTAAAAGCAACCCGGTTCTGAATAACTAGTCAGCTGGAAACTGATCACAATGGAAACTGGCCAGGATGATGCAGCGGGCTCATGGATCCAGAAACTGAAGTATACCAAAATAAAATCTCAAAAGGTCTAATAAATCCTTATTAATTGCTTGGGTTATTTGAGAACTTTCATTTTACTGTATGGGAACTTAATTTGTTCTTGGCAAAAAGAGTAAAATGTTTAATTAAACTGAACAAAAATATTTTTTTGAGACAGAGCAAGTGCAAGATAGTGAGGAAAAAGAGTGACAGGATCTTGGCATATCAACAAAAGGAAAGAACACAAAAAGAAAAGGATTAGTGAAAATAAAGATCAAGAGAGGATCAAAAACGTACCTTGGCTAAATTCCAGGAAGCATTTCCTACATTTCATAAGCAACTGTATTCTTCTTAACTGTCTGGAACAGAGGAACTAGCTGATCTTCACCTAAAGGTATAATATTGACCACCCTCTGTGCTGGTGAACAGAGGCCCTTGTAGATATGACAGGAAGACAGAAGGTGATACAGTTATGAACTGACTGAATGTCCCAGTATAAAAGTCCCAGACAAACTAGTCTTGCCAACCCTGGCTTGGGAAATTCCTGTAGATTTGGGGGTGGTGCTGTGGAGGATGGAATTTGGGGAGGGGGCTCCGCAGGTACATGACACCACTGACTCCACCATCTTAAGCTGCCATTTCCTCCAGGGCCTTTTGAGTCCCTCACCCGCATGGATGATCAATCACCTTAACATGAGCTGCCTTGGTCATGACTTCAGCTGGCTCTGATACAGTTTCCCAGCACCATGACCATCTCTTGGAATCAGATTTTTCATGACCACAATAAAGGACTGCTCACACGATGTCATTTGCCACCAAAAGAAATGTTTTCTGTGCCTTATTTCGCTTGCATTTAAACCTTTTTCCTCCGTTTGGAAGCTCATTTGCATGGATACCTTGCAAAGCAATCCAGAAACAAAGGCAGACCCCAGACTTTGAGGCGCCAGCCTGGAACCGGCTCTTTCCACTAATCCTCAGCAACGCTGAACTTTTGAATCTGAAAACTGATGGATAGCTCGGCTCACAAAATGCCTGCAGGATGGGGGCAACCCCTTTGCTGGTCCATGAAATTTGACCCCCTGTCCCAAAGTTCACCAAACTTGGTGACTGTCTAAGGAGAGTCCCTTGCAGCCCCGCTGCAATTTGGGGACTCTACCTCCAAAAATGACCCCCAGGAGCTTCAGAAAAAATCCCTATAGACTATAATGGGCCCAAATTTTTCAGTAAACCCAAAAATAAGCTGAATACCAAAATTTATCGGTATGGGTATTCGGCTTATTTTGGGTGTACAGAAAAAAAACGGGCCCAATAAATCCGAACCCGAAATTTACAAAAAAATCTTTTTGCACAACCCTAGTTCTAATTCTTGGGAGATCTCCCAAGTCAGCAACCATAGCAGTTCTCCATTCAAAAGCTACAACCTGGAATGCCCCCCTTTGTGGTTGTGGCCATAGGAAATGGTGTGGTTTGACCCTGGTAGATGAAAACTTCATGATTCATCTAATGTCTGAAACCTACACTATTGTACAGTTGTTCATGAAGGTACTCAGTCACAGCCACAGGATTTATAAATGATGGCTTAAGGATGCCTAGCCAGTCAAAACTGCACAGAAGCCATGAGAATACAAAATGAATACAGTGCCCCACATTGCCATCAACAGATAATTCAGCCAAATTCCCACACTATAGATAATTTAACCTAATTACGGCAAAGGTAGCAACAGCTACTAAAGAGATAAATTAGGAATGGTGAGGTTAGGATCTAAACTGTTAATATTGCTTGGGAAAGGGGGATAGAGAAGAAGTATTATTACTCTATGTCGTTACACCCTGCTGCGGTTGAACCCTGATCCCCCCAAGCTCTAATGGTGCCAGCTCCAGGTTGGGAAATACCTGGAGATTTTGGGGGCGGAGCCTGAGAAGGGCGGGGTTTGTGGAGGGGAGGGACTTCAATGCCATAGAGTCTAATTGCCAAAGCGGCCATTTTGACCAGGTGAATTGATCTCTATCGCCTGGAGCTCTCTGAATAGTAGCTCTCTAGCCACCACCTGAAAGATGGCAACCTTACCTAGAGATCAGATGTAATAAAGGGATATCTCCAGCCACAACCTGGAGGTTGGCAACCTGACCAAGCTCCACCCCTAAATCTCCAGGAATTTCCCAACCCTGAGTTGGCAACTCCAGGAACTGCTAAACTTGGAAAACTGATCTTTAAACTCTTGCTGAATTAACTGTATCATTTGTCACAAGCGTGTGGCCTATAAAGTTCTTTCTTAAAAAAGAGACTTTCAGTCCTCTGCTGACTCATAAGAAAGTGTTGGCAGGTTTGACTAGATGGTGCTGGGTGGCCTTATGCACAAGACATGATAGCAGCAAAAACAAAACAAAAATGCCTTGGGCTCAAAGTCTGTTGAAGTCCTTCTTTTAAAAGACATTTTTCTTCATTATCAGCAGATATTGCGAAACACATTTTTCTTTTAATGCAAATTTTGGGTGTGCCCCACATTTTGCTATACTCCTTGGAAAGGAGCTGGGAAGCTGAATAAACTTTTTTTTCCCAAATGTTCAAATAACCTAACTTAAGCTTCTTGATTTTTCTGCCAGGATATTCAGACCGAGTAGTTAAGAATATGTGCAAAATAATTTCATGCAAACTGGCCTCTGTTTGTATATAGGTGGGTTTCCATCAGGATTTGGTATAAAAATCCTTTGTTCACAGCTCTAGTTTGTGGAAGGAGTCAATGCCCTTCTCTCTGATTCCTGTGAGTTACCTTTCCCTCTCCCCAAATGAATAAGTATTGTTGCATCTGATCTCCAAATTTACCACTTGCCCATATGTTTGTTTTTCATTTGCTCACAAGCTGCTTCAATAGTGATAAAAATGATTTTTATATTTAACGTATTTATACCTTGCATCTTCATCTATCTGCAAGGCTGCCTACAACAATAAGTCTCGTGTGGTAGGGCTGGTCTGGTCTGCCGTAGAACAGTTAGATTTGAGTCCAGTAGCAACTTAGAAACCAACAAGATTTTTTGGGTATAAGCTTTCAGGAGTCAAAGCTCTCTTTGTTTATTTCAGTTTTTATCCTGATGATATCCAGTTTTTATCAGATCTCAGAAGCTGAGCAAGGTTGACCCTGGCAAACATTTGAATGGGAGACCTCCGAAGAATACCAAGGTTGTGACTGTGAGGCAGGCAAGGGCAAACCACCTCTGAATTTCTCTTGCCTTGAAAACTCCACAAGAGGTTGCCGTGAGTCACGTGACTTGATGGCAAAAACAACAAAAAAGTCTATTGAAATCCATGAACTTGGTGTCTTGGTCCAGCCTGCAATCCACGATGGTGAGGACTCCTCAGAGGAGGAGGGACCCTGGGTGTCAGCAAAGGCCCAGCAGGAAGACCAGACCCAGGAACCCTTGGAGGTGCGGCCACTAGGCAGTCCAGAGGCACCTGGAGGCAGCAGCTCCGGACCCTGGCCCCAGCTCTCCAGGGTCACCAGTCCGCCGCAGAAGACGGCACGCTGAGTCACAGGAACGCCACTGCAGCGCGAGATTGGCTGCCAGATATAAACTATGTGGGGGAAGCTCAGATGAAGAGTGTTGGCAGGGTGGTTCCTAGAGGCAGGCTTCAGCAATAAAGCTCCCGGAAAGGAGCTTCATGGTGTGGCTGCAACTTGTTTGCCCAACGAGGAACCTGGTGCCACTGTGGTGATTTCCTCCTGAACTTACCTGACACCTGAGACTGATAAGCGGCTCTTGCAACTCCTCTGGCTGCTAATTGACCTTGGACTGTTTTGACTTTGTTGGTGCTTCTTCCCAGCCTGACTCCGGCTGCAGATAAGCCAGCCAGGACACTGAGAAGGGTGCTCACTCAGCTTAGGATGACACTGTTGATGAAATGTAAATAATCTCTGGCACCTGAGATATTAATTCAAATTAATATGATTGTGGTGATTGATTTGGCCAAGATAACATATTGAGCTTGTGCCAAAGAAGTAAAAGTGAACTCACCAAATGTGCGGGCCCATTTGGAATTCTGACATGGCATTGTGAGCGCAGCAACAACATGGCTGCCACAAAATGGCTGCTGCTGGAGACGAAGCCCGCCACAAGATGAAGGCCACAGCTTAACTTCGGTAATACCATGTCGATTCTTGTGCTGTGGTGGGAGCTGCTGCCCGAGCAACCTTTTAAAAACCTGCACATCCAATCAAATCTTCAATAATCCGTCAGAATGCCTTACTGGGCAAAAGCCTCACCTGTCCCCACACTCTTCCTAAAAACACTTGGCATTTGCCAGAAAAGGTGTTGGTGGGCGCCATGGTGCCCAGAGGCACCATGCTGGGGACCCCTGGCTTAGAACATTGTTCTCCCTGTCACCATTTCATCTTTGCTTCAACAACCCTGAGGCGGAGTGTGTGTAACTCTCAGGTTGTCTTGCTTCTTATTTCCAGCGGATGCTGATTAGCTAGAGGAGTGATTGGAGTGGTAACTGTGAGCAAACACTGTCCCCATAGTCAAATCACACCTCAGGCATTACTTTAGTAGGCCTGCCCTCAGCCTCAACCACTCTCCCAGCAGTATGGGGTTAATAACTCTGGCCTTGTTATATGGTTGCTAGAAGGATTGCCAGGCCCTTCAGGGCCGGGTGGGTGTGCTGCCTAAAGGTCCCAATCCCCCCACCCCCCCTTATATCAGGGCAGGTAAAGCATTTAAATTGCCGGGGCGGAAGTGAGCACCCTGAAGCCTCAGCTGACAGATGAAAGAGAAATTCCTCAGACCAGGACCTCAGGGCTATATGAGCTACATGGGACTGGGGGGGGGGGAGGGATACTGTCATGCTTGACCCTCTTGGGACTAAGAGAAGGGACACCTCAAATGTGAGGAAATGTTTGGCAAAGAAGAGTTTGAGCAGTACACATCTTGACTGCTGACAGTTCTGAGCCAGGACGGACTTGCCCAGAACCCAGAGATGCAAAAACAGAAGGAGCCCTGGCTTTTCTGCATCCTGTCAGTTACCCATACTGGGACTGGTTCACTGGGACAGTTGGTTATTGTCCACAGCAGATTCACTGTTTAGCTGTAGAAATAAAGTTGGCCCTTTATTCAACTCCCCCGCAAATGGTTTGGTCACTCATTCCATCTCCCGCTGCGATGCACTAGGTGGTGTTTTACATCATCTCAAGGGCACTTTCACACATGCCGAATAATGCACTTGCAAACGATTGTTAAAGTGCCACCGGCAGTGGGACCACTCCACGTGGCATTAGTGGGATGAGCACCGGCGGCCATCCCACTTACACCAGCATGGCCCCTTTTTGGCCTCCAAAGGACTTTCGTCCTTGGAGTTCAGGAATGGGCTGTTAGTTACATCTAGACTGGACTACTGACATGTGCTCTACTTGGGACTGCCCTTGAAGAGTGTTCAGAAGCTGCAGCTAGTGCAGAGTGCTGTGGGTAGGCTGCTGGTTGGGGCCAGCTGCCAGGAGGACGTGGCCCTGGTACTGCAGCAATTACACTGGCTACCAATCTGCTCCTGAGCCCAATTCAAGGGATTGGTTGTGTCTTTTAATGCTGGGGACTGGGATATCTGAAGGGCCATCTCCTCCCACATGTTCTTTCCTGAGAATTAAGATTACAGGGAGAGGTCCTCCTGACTGTCCCACCAAATCAAAGAAGCTTGTCATGTGGGCACACAAGAGGTCTTTTTGGTACCCCAGGTTCTGTACGGTGTACCTATCTGGGCCAATGCGTTCAATAGGGACTTAGAATCCATTCAAGCTAACTTTTTAAGAAAAATTCTTGGTCTCCCTCGTTGTGTCTCTTATTATGCTATTACCTCTGAACTTGGTCAAAGCTTGTGTGAAACCAAGGCATGGCTGCTAACCATTCGTTATTGGCTTAAACTGTTTTTTAGAACAGAGCGTGGTTCTCTGATGTCTCTGCTGCTAAAAGAACTTCATAATACCTCCTGGGATTGTCTAATTCTGTCCAAAATAAGATCATCTGGAATCTCTGTGGAAGACCTGGCTTTAACTACTGAGGCCCATATTTTTAAAATTGTTAAACAGCGTTTCTTGGATATGGAGAGTCAGAAGTTACTCCCCACTTAACCCTTGGTCTGCTCCCCAGCAATGTTGGGTCTCAAGAATTTAACCGACAATATTCCCCATTATTTTCATACTCTGGACATCCCACCCCTCCGTAGAGCCTTCTCTCTCACTAGGGTTAATGCCTTTCCTTCAAGGATGCTATATGGAAGGTATCAATACCAATCCAGGAAAGGATTTGTCCCTGTGATACCTATTCCCTGGACTCAATTGATCATATTCTGTTGGTCTGCCCTCTATATGAAACACCCCGTGGGAAATGGTTAAAAAATTGGCTTCTTTCCAAATATCACCTACCTACCCAAGTAAAACGTCAATTTTTATTGAGTGATTCCGATCCGGAGGTTACTGTAGATGTTGCCAATTTTCTAGTGGATGTGATGAAAGTTCAAAAAGCCCAAAGTTTGTAATTTCTATTATTGGAATTTACTGGCCTAAGTTTTTATCTTAATGACTGCATATTTTATGTACCTTCTGTAACAATTGTAATATTACTTATGCCATTAAAGGTTTTTCAATTCAATTTTGGTAGCAGCCCCACAATTATGGAACATCTCCAGGGAGATGCGGCTAGCTTTTTCACTTTCGATCTTCAGGAGGCAGTTGAAGACAGGTTTATTTAGGACTGCATTTGACTAATTTAGTTTTATTTATAACCAGTCCTAGTTGGAGATTTTAAATTGTGGTCTTTTATGTCTTTTTATAATTGTTGTTTTATTTATATTGTAAGCTACCTTGAGTTCTGCATGGTAGAAAGGTAGCTAATAAATGTTTTAAATAAATAAGTAAACCATAAAAGATGCGGCTTTATAAAAATTGCCTCTTTGTGAGCACTTGTCCCGTGGTAGACCCACAAACAGCATCCAGAGACAAAGAGTCCAAAAGAGAGCACACCCAGAGTCTATAAGTGCTTTAACTGGTAACTGGGGGCCCCCTTTATGGCGTTGTAACACTACATCTACATATACAGTCTCTTCGACCTCACTCACCTTCACCGGAGCGTTGGGTTTTGCAGGAATAGCTGCGAGGGTCCACGGTGTCGCTCCACTCACCGCAGACCCTACTTGTTTTTTGACAGATCCAAAGGAGATTCGAGATTCAAAGCCGGGGGGTCCCAGCCTATGTCCTCATCCGAAGACGGCGAGTTGTCCCCCAGTGGGGCACTTGTAATCTGGAACCCCGATGGGTTCATTGGTGCAGGGTCGAGGGGCGCTTCTCTGACGTGGAGAGCTGATGGCGCAGTCCGTCCAAAAGCAGAGCTACGGTTGGCCGCGGTGCCTCTGCACTGAGGTCGCCCCCGATTCCGGGGCGGTCCATCTTGCCGAGAAGGGACCAACCGGTTCAGTTGAAGCGGGCAGGCGGCAGCAAAGTGGCCCATGGTTCCGCAAACGAGACAGGCTCCTCTTTGGAACCGGGATTCGCGGTCCTGCGCAGACCGCGTTGGTCTCCGCGGGGTGGGGGCTGCAACTGTAGGAGGAGATTTTTGACGACTACTCCCCTCTCTGGTCTGGCGTCGGACCAGAGATATAAACTGACGGCGGCTTTCCACCTCCGCTGCCAGTAAAATCCAATCTTCCAGGGTGTCGGGGTCCCGTTGCATGTACGCCCAGTTCAAAATGTCAGGGTGTAGAGCTTCTCGAAAATAATGTATTCGGGTGGCTTCAGGCCAATCCATGGTTTTACTGGCAAGTTGTTGGAACTCATCTGCGAATTCCCGAATGGGAGCAGAGCCTTGCCGGAGTTGCAGGAGTTCGGCTTTGGCCCTTTCTCCCAAGAAGGGATCCTCGAACCGCCTCCGCAGGGAAAACATGAAATTGTTGAGAGAGCGAGTGGATCAGGCCCGAGTGTCAAACTGGAGGACCATCCAATCGGCCGCTTTCCCTGTCAGCAGAGAGGCAACGAATCGAACACGACTGTCTTCAGTGGGGAAGAACTGTCCTTGTTCCCTCATGTAACATTCTACATGATGCAGGAAACAGGGTAGGGATTCGACCGCGCCGTCGTAGGTTACCCTCAGTCGAGGCTGCTTCCATTGTATAGGTAGAGGGGCAGGCGGCTGCCCTGGAGGCGGCGGAAATGGAGCTCCAGGGGCTGGCAACGCAGGTGCCCCGGGAGCCGGTGAACCGGGAGCTCCAGGGGCCTGCGCCCCCGGCTGGGCTGGCGCTGGTTGGCCCGGCTGGGCTGGCGTTGATTGGGCCGGCTGGGCTGGCGCTGGTTGGGCCGGCTGGGCTGGCGCTGGTTGGGCCGGCTGGGCTGTTAGAGCTTGTTGCAAACGGTCGTTATCACGAAGTAACCGTTCCATTTGGCCCTGCAGACGGGCCACACGATCATTCAAGTCCCGATTTTGGTCCCTCAAGAGGCACATTTTGTCCCCAGCCCCCTCCGTACGTCGGGATTGACTGACTCGGAGATCAGTAGTCCAGTGAGGTTCCTCACTATATAGGTCTTCCTCATCCGAGAAGTCTGGCTCAGTGAAGCGACCTGCACGGCGACGTGCGCGTTGCGTGTCGCAACATGGACCAAAACTCAGAGAAAATGAGGGGATAAATCCAAAATTGGTGCTGTCTTTGGGACGCACGTCTGTGAGCGTGCGGGCTCAAACGGCCGCCAAACATTGCTCCTCTTCTTGCGCAGCCCACGCCCGAGCCGCCGCATCCGCAGCCCGCAACTGTTCCTCGGCCCGTTGTCGGTCTGCGAGCACTTGGTCGGCCTCGAGCTTGGTGGCAATCGCCCGAGTGACAATCGGGAGAGCTTCGTTCTCCAAAAGCAGAAGTTCAGAGGAATCTGTTAGGTCCAATAACGGTTGAACCCAAACTGCCAGATGTGGCGGGAATCTGTGGACACCCCCCACCTTCTAGTTCGTTGTGCATAGCCCTCTCTGCCTGCTTCACTTACCAAAAAGCAACCCAGAAAATTTGACTAGAAAAAGGACCTTGCATACAGAGACACATTCTTCCACAGTCATTCTCAAACAGCATTCAAGCGATATAAGTAGTAAACAGTTTTGTTGAACTTACAAAAAGAATATGAAGCAAAGGAGGAAGCAATATTTAACATACATGACAGTACTTAACAAACGTAAACATATTGACAGACAGCAGAAACAGAGGTCCCTGGGTCACTTCCAGAGAGAGAGACAGAGATGGCAACCATTCAAAGGGTCTGTGGTCTCTCAGTGGAAGGACAAAGAACTGGGGTTTTGGGTTGTTCCTTTATAGAGAGGAGAGGGGGTCCCAATGACCCCTCCCTGTCACATTCTTAGAAAATGAGTTTTCTGCAAATCATGACTAAATTGTTTAGAAATATCTTGTTCCATAATAATTCTTTCAATGTCAGTTTTGATATCTGATTGTCCATGTTCCAAAACAATCTTTTCCCTTGATTTGTTGTCTGTTTTTATAACCTTGCATAAATTTTGGGGCATCTGGTGTGCTTTGGGTGGTTAATTGCTGGCGATGTAATTACTTATGACCCTTTTAGGTCAGAGTCCTGCTTGGAGCTGATGTCAGCTAATAGCTGCTTTCTGAAAGTCAGGTCTATAGGTGATAATGTATGTGGTCAATTTCAACCCAAACTCTTTTAATATAGATTACTAATATTTTTAATATAAACTAATGATCAATACTGAAAATTCTCGCGACACCAGAGCAGCAGCGTCTGCTCCAAACCCAGGGGTTAAAAGTTTCGTGAGGTCAGCCACCGTGGCTGTAGCCGAGGTCAGCCCCAGAAACAGTAAGGCTGTTCGGGCCGCTACATCCCGTGCTTCTTTTAGGCACAAGTTGGGATCAGGAGCGGTTGGGGCCCGAGTCTCCTCCGCCTGTGATCCCGCCATGGATCAGGGTAGAACGGGGCAGATTGGAACCACTACCGGTTCTGGTTGTTCTTCACGTATAGTGAACCCCGCTAGCAAACGGGTCAAAGTTACTAAATCCTCTTGTGCCAGTCGAACTTCCTCCACCAAGCCATCCAGTACGCGGAGTTTGTGGTGGGCACTGCGGTCTGCGTCGAGGTCTGTCCAGGGGGTCGTGTCAGCTAGACGATGACACTGAGCTCGGAGGAGTACAATCAGGCGATTGATCTCAGCATCCATTCGCAGCGCCTCAGCAAGGATGTCATCTAGCAAAGAAGGGTCGTCAGGGTACTCGTCCGACGGTTCCAACGGAGGGTACCAAGGTTCAGGACCCTCCAGGGTTTTGGTCTGAAACCCTCCACCCGGGGAGCGGCGCCTCTGCTCCCACCCGGGGCCTAGGCGAACCCTCCGGGGCTCCAGCCACAGGCAATTCACTCGGAGAGAACGTCCCCTGCTCCAATCAGAGGCCCCGGCGAACCCTCCAGGGCTCCAGCCAGGCAGGGAAAAACAGAGAAGGCATTCGTGCCAAAATGTGAGCACTTGTCCCGTGGTAGACCCACAAACAGCATCCAGAGACAAAGAGTCCAAAAGAGAGCTGATTTAATGGAAAACACACAGGTATTGCAGAGCTTACAGGTACATTGGCACGAATGGCAATTGGGAGCACGGGGTAGGTCTATAAGGGAAAGTATTAGTCACAACAGGTCAAGGTGGCCCCCCTTCCACTGAGGAGTCGTTCCCACGGGAGATAGCACTGGAACAGGAATGCAGCAGCTAGCAGTTTGGCCTTGAGAGGCACCTGGTAGAATTGAAACTAAAACGGTCAGAGTCTGACAGGCTGCTTAGAGCTGTGGAAAGCAGGCCTGACACTCTTGCTGAAAGCTGTACCCAGTATTATTAAGAAGGCATCTTCATATAGTGCCTATCAATCATGTGCTTTTAGAGACGGTCCAGTGTAGAGTCTACAAAAGTAATGTAAAGCAAACATGATAGTACAGGAGAGCAGAGATGGCCTTAGTCATGGAGGAATTGGGGCAGCTGCCTTGGGCCCTAGGCTGGACAGGGCCCCAACTAGGGAGAACAGGGAGAGGCAAGCAGGGCTTCCCCACCATGCACATCCCCCCCCCCCAGGCCTCGGGTAGCTGGCTTGGGGAGGACAGGCAGAAGCAAAGCAAAAAATGCAAAACTGGGAGATGGCTAAGAAGATCCAGTTCCTAAGAAAGAAAACACTCTTTCCCAGAAAGCCTGCTCTCATGAAAGAAAGCATAGACCAGCTGCTTATAACAAACAAAACAAAATTAATCAGAACCAAAATAATTAAATAACACATAAGCTTAAAAAAAATAAGGTAGTTTTATCTCCTTGACGGAGCACACACTGAAAGCGGCCATCAAGCAAAGCACAGGAAACTGGAACCCCGACAGGCAGAAGCATGCGTGCGCCCGGTCAGCAGCTGGCCTGATAACTCTGTGAGCCAACACCCCCCCACACACACACACACAGCTGGTTCGAGGGCTGCCCCTTATTTGGGCATGATGTGGCTGTGGGGGGGGGGGGCAGGGATTCTCTGACTCCATTCTGGACTTTTGCTCAGGGCTCCAGAATCACTAAGACCTCTTCCCCGCAAGAGTAGTGCATAAATTTACTAACACCATAATGTTCCTTCAGCCTTTAATGTTCCCTTTCTTTTCCTCTTGCAACATGAAGAGGCTGTAACATGCAAAATAAACAGAAGTCTGGTAGCACCTTAAAGATTAACAACGTTTATTCTGTTTTATTTCACTACAATAGTCTAATTCGGCTATCCCTCTGTGATATGCAAACATTTGATGAATCGATGGGTAGACAATTCCCCTTGACTTCTGCCAATTAACAATAATGAAGTTAGGAAGCCATGAACAATGCTAAGTCTTCGCAGTCTTAAGAGAAGTCCTTTTATGTTACTGGCTGTGAGTTTGTTCTTCCAGGAGGAGGGGGAGGAAACAGGAAGCAGACATTTATTTAGTGCCATTGGTGTAGTGGTGCTTCACAGAGTAGTACCAGCCTCGGAGGTGTTTACACTCTAAATTTAGATGGGGGCTGGGAGGGGGAGTAGATGCCTATCTGATAATTGTAGTGGAAGATCTCTGATTAGAGCCGGCCTCAGAGTTCTCCTTTGTTTGTTTGTTTTAAGTTGGAGGCAACATGCAACTGATTGATTCAGCGGTTCTAAAACATTTTGCTAAGACAAATGCTGCCACAGAACTTTGAGCGGGATGCACCTTCCCCGTACTCATTCGCAGTCATGACCTGGAGGCAAAGGCCTCTATCTGTACAATGCAACAATCCATCATTGTTCCCGATGGATTCTGCTGGCTTGGCAACTCACATATAAACCTCCGGTTGGGAACTATATAATTCAGCAGTGTACCCAAGCACATATTATCTACTATTTTGCACACCAGGCTGCAAAATATGCAAATTTTCTGTCATGAGAAAAAAAAAGGTTTGCTGCGAAAAAACACAGCCACAACTATTGCTTCTGGAGCAGGGGCGCAAGCTGTCGCTCCTTATCCCTCTCAGCAGGTATGATGCGCCATGTTACAAGGCTTACAAACACACACACTTTTCTAACCCCGGCAAACTCTTTGTTCACAGAATTAAGTGTGGGAGAGGCGCATTCAGTGAGAGACTATAAATAATCACATATGCATATCCCTGGAACAGACTGCCAGGTTCTCATTCTCATGTGGAGAAAATGTGTTACACTGAAGTAACACTTCTATCCATTCACTACCCAAAACAGTGTAACTTTTCTCCCAACATTGCTGATGTCAAGAGATCATGTTTAAATAGTGCTTTATCCTGTCAACCTGTGTCAAAGTGCTGAGATTTAATATTGCATGAGAAAAAATTACAAATTGGAGGAGCGCCCCAAGGGGCCCACATGGTTTGAAGCAACAAGTCCCACTGAGTTCTGTGCAGATATCTGGTAAGAGTGTGTTAACCATTCCACCTTAAAAAGCAGTTCACTGATAGAAGATGGATTAAGGCTGCAATTGTATACACTCCGACTTGAAACTATGCCCCAGGTGGTTGGCACTGCGCTAGGAATGGGTCTTTATGTTGGAAGAATGCCTTGAAAGAGCTAGAAGAGACAAAAGGATGGGTAATGAGGAGTTCTGAACAACAGCAGGCTGTAGGCTCAAGCACTCAGCACATGGTGTGAGTCATAAATTCAACAGGGTGACACCACCAATCTCCATCCACTCTTATACCTCTCCTCCTCTCCATTCACGGTTCCCATCTGGTACGATTCACCTGTTAGGGGATACAGTGTAGTCATTGGGTCAATACTTATCCATCCTTTGTAAGGAATTGTATTGAAACTTTGCCTACAGTTTCTGTTTGGGATATTCCTTGGCCTCTGATCCTGCAAGGCAAAACACAGTATGAGAGTCAAGCCTGCAGCAGTAGTGGTTGCAGTGACTGGTAATGACCCCACAAGGGGCGCAGCTAAACTATCCACAGACCAGTGAAGGACAGAGAGGACATATGTGGAAATATGAGGGTTAGGGTTAGTGGCTGATACCTAGCCACACAGTTCCAAAGATTTAAGGGGACTTAAAGGGCAATGATTTCCACCATCCTTCCCATTGCAGATCCCTCACTTTATCCCCTGTGCTGTTCCTGAGGGTCTGCTGAATTACAGGACCAACTTTTCAGAGGGCTCAGTGTAGCAGAAAGGGAACATGAGCAGAAGGCCCCCCCCCAAAAAAAACTTCATGTTTCCTTAAGTCTTTCATTAAGATCTGCATGATTGGATACAGACCACTAGTTGGTATCTAAGAGAGCAATCCTAAGGAGATCTACTCAAAATCCTACTCAGGTCTATTCAATGGGGTTTACTCTCAGGAAAGTGTTTTTAGGATTACAATGTTATTCTCTGTGTCAGGATGTTCGCAACCTGGACATAAGAACTTCAAACACAAGAGTAATAGCAATGTGTTTCCCTTATGACAAATAGCCTTACTGTCTCACAAGCCTTACTGTCCCACTTCCCACAAGGTCTTGTGATAGGAAGAAAGTGAAATAATAGTGCAAAAAGCAGAGCCCCCTCACCCAGGAACGACTCTCCACAGAGCCTCCCCATACACCGTACCCCCCCACACACCAGTTTTCACCTCATACACTCTCTCATTACCAAGCAGTGAGAAAACTGGAGGTGGGAAAGTCAACAACTCTTACTGTAACTGCATCGCAGGTGAGTGAACGAGTAGAATACAAGCTTGTCACCGGGGCCAAGCGTACAGGACGAAGGGCAACTAGGTAGGCTGGAGGACTAATTATAAGCCAGTTTGCAGAGGTGGCAGTGGCCAGCCATTTTACCTGGAGCATAGGTTTGGTTTATTGTCATCACAACCACCACGCAAGACAGTTATTACTTCTCTAGATGGAAAAATTAGAGTGAGAGGTAGAAACTTGTGCTAGGCTCCTAAGATCCACTTCTCACACACACAGACACACACACATATTTTTTCTCCTTGAAAAAATTTGTACACCATCATTTGCAATATAATTTGCAGCCATTACATATATTGAAATCTTTAAGCACAAAACACCCTGGAAGGCGGTTGCCTTATTACTACCCCCATAATGTTTCTCTTAACATTTGTGGGCAATTTGTCTCATTATCAAGTCCTTGCATATTTTCAATATCCACCCAACTTTGTGGTATTATTATTATTTTTTCAAAGGGTTGAGTGACAAGCGCAATGATATAAAAGAATCATCATACTGCAGGCATGAACTTTTATCAGATAGGTTGTCAAGTACATTTATAAATTGGAGAATGCATCTGCCATAGCAGATTAGTGTCTAAAAGATAGCATGTTTGCTCTAATAATGGGGAATTGAACTTTATACTTTGGATCTGTGAAAAAAGTAAATAATATGCTAACAAACTGATGATTTGCACTATTTTTTTTGCTTATCAAATCAATTGAGAAAGAAAACTGAATACATCATACTATGTAAAATTACTGAAGGGCATTTCCAGAGTTTTTTGCAGTTCTTTCTTCCACAATAACATTATGAAAGCTGTCCTATTTTAAATAAATACATCATCATCAATCCTATTTGACAAAAAGAAGGCTGAAGAAAGTGACGTAGTGCAGCACAAAGATACACAAAGCACACATTTAAATCATGATTTGAATCCGTTCTTTATGAACAAAGACCCACGCTGTGCTGCCGCTCATTAGTGACTTTGGTCGTTTGCTCCCGGACTTCTTTCTGGCCACAAAACCAACCAGTATGTCGACCCCCTTGCCGGCTCCCCTTGGCCCAAGAACTGCCCTTGAAATCTCTTTCCTTTGGGGAGGTTTGTTAGGATTCAGTAAGGGAACGGGCTTTTTTTGTGGGGGGGGGGGGGCCGGCGGCAGTAAAGCACACTCCGTATGGTTGCCACCTTCCAGGCGGGGCCTGGAGCTCTCCCAGAGCTACAAGTGATCCCCAGAGGACACCGAGATCAGTTCTGCTGGAGAACAGGTCAGGTGGGTTCTACGGCCTTACAGACCCCCCTGAGGCCCGCCCAACCCCCCCCCCAGAAACCACTGGGCCTTTCCCCAGGCCACCGACCGCGGCCAATCCTGCCCCAGGGGAACGGGAAAGGCGCCTTCCCTGGCGGGAAGGGCGCGGAAACGCCCCCCCCCCCCAGCGGCCCTGTGGCCGGGGCGCCCTTTGGCCGGCTGGGCCGGGTCAGCGGTGGGCTGGGGTGGGGGGTTCTGCTGGCCAGGCCCTCGGTCGCCTTCCGGACTCGGCACAACTGGCCTGTCAGGCGCTGCTGCTGCACAGTTGATTCCGACAGCCGGAGCCGCTTCGAGTGCAGCTGTGTCGCTTCCAACTGGGAAGCCGGCCTTCCCGCCCCCTCCGCCCCGGCGCGGCGGTTGGGAGCCGCGGGCTCTGATCTGGCGGGGCGGGGCTGGTTCCCCCACGAAGCCGGCCGGGTGACCTGGGGCTAGTCCCAGCTCCCCCTCACAGGGGGTCTGGGGTGGGGGCGGGGGGGGCGATCGCGGGACCGGCCTCCCTTCAGGGGCAGAGAAATCCGGGCGCGTCAGAAGCCCACAGGCCGCCATCGCCGCCGCCGCCGCTTCTCCGGGCGGTTGTTCCAAAACACACAGAGACCCCCCCCCCCCACACCGACAGGCTCCACTGGGCGGGGGTGAGCGGGGGGGGGGCGGCCGCTGAGGCGACTTCCGGGCGGGACCCTCCGGCCGTCGCCGCGCCCCAGTGGGCGGGAGGGGCCATTTCGAGCGCAGTGGGGGGGGAAGGGAAGGGGCGGGCCTCCTCCCTGGGGAGAAAAAAAGGGGGGGAGAAGAAAGCGCCCCCAGCCACGCGACGCCAGGCCCAGCCGGAGGGGGGGGCGCCCTCCCTCCGTCCCTCCCGGCATCCCCCACAAAACGGAGGGGGCGGGGCCTGGCGTAAGGGAGCGCTGGGCCGCCGCGCACGCGCACTTGCGAGAAGCGGGAGGCGGAGGCAGGGCGGCGCATGCGCAGGGAGCCTGTCGGAAGGGCGGGCGGTGCGAGCGAGCGAGCGAGGCCCCCGCCGACAACATGGCGACGCGGGGGGTTCCCTAGGTGCCTCAGCCGCACGGGCCGCCACGAGGCCCCGGCCTCCTCCCCCGCTGCTTCCCGCCTGCGGCGCGGCGGCCCCGCCATGGCCCGGCACCGCAACGTGCGCGGCTACAACTACGACGAAGGTAGAGGGGCGGGCGAGGGAGCGGGCCGCCCGGCCGTCCGGCCGCCGCCCCGACCAAAGGCCCTCCGGGATCGGGCCCCGCGCGGGAGGGGGGAGAGGACGGAGAGTGTTAGTGACGTCATCGCCGCCACGCCTGGGTGGGGGTTGGGTAGCGCGGTGCGGTGGCTGTGGACGAGGGGGGGGGCCTTATGTGAAGGGGGCCCTCCCCGTGTCTCGCGAGGAGGAGGAGGCGGCGGCGGCGGCGGGCCCCCCGTTCCGCCCCCCGTTCCTCTCGCCCTGTCAAGGGGGTGGGGGTGGGGCCTCCTTCGCGCCTCCCAGGCCTCCGCCCCCCCTTGAGAGGGGCCCCCTCCGCTTGATGTGCGGCGGAACCTCCCCCGGAGCCGCGTGAAGCGGCCCCCCCGCGCCGCTGGGGTTCAAGGGGGAGGGGCAGGACTGACGGGCGGCCGTTGGAGCTCCGCTGCCCTCAAGCCGGAGAGGCGTCGAGGCGGCTGAGGTGGTCTGGCGCCCCCTCCCCCCCCCCGCCCGCCCTCCCATGTCAGGCAGCGCGCGTCACTTTCGCTTCGGCTTTGTATTGGATGAGTAGAAGACCCAGCGGCTCCGCCGAGTGCTGCTGAGCTCGGGGGAGGAACCTCAAACATTACAGTTTGTAATGTGACCCTTACCTCCAAAATACAAACTTTCTCACGTCAGCTCTATAGAGTCACCTTTTGTTCAAGACCGTAGTCAGGACTGCAGCCGCGGGGCCTCTGGAGGAGGGAGGGCGGGCGGGCGGGCTTTCAAGGTTCTTAAAATGTGGTGCGCACAAAGCCCTGCTTGAGCAATAACACCGGGTCGGACTATCGCTCCCAAGTGGTGGTCAGTGTCTTAGTTCGCTACCGGACGGTGCGCATACAAAGCCCATTGGGCTGACATGATAGCTCAGGAGAATTGCTCCAGAGTGAGAATATTAATTAAGCTGTGTTGCAATGCCAGAATATATCGGCATTTTTCAAACGGCTGTGCTTTAATTGCAATTTATTTATTTACAAAATTTATATCCTGCCTTTCTGCCCTTACAAGGGCTGCCAAGGCAACTAACAGTTGAAAACATACAAGAGAATACTATATTATGAAACCATTAAAATCAACTCCCCGCACCAGCATATATCAATCAAACAATTTTTTTTAAGTGAAAAAAAGTTAAAATACATACAAAACCTAAAAACATTGGTTAGGAATCAGGGATCGTTGAGGGAATGCCAAAAGAAACAAAAAAGTCTTTACCTGCTGGCAGAAGATGGCAACAGAAGAGGAGAGTTGTACAGAAAGTTTTTATTGTATGAACCTTCGTTCAGAATCAAAAACGGCATTGATTGTAAAGTGTTTTCCCACTGATAAGGCGGCGTGCCGTCTCGTACTGCATCTGAAGAAGCTGTAAACAGTCATTGCTTTGCTGTTCAGACAGTGGGCTGATTCCCACTTCAGCTGGAGGAATTTCAGACGCTGCTCATTCATGTTGAACTAATAAATGGAATATATACATCTATTCACAATTTATTGTTGTACTCAGTTTATGGTATATTGCTTCATATCTTAATAAAATGCCTCCAATTTTACTTTGAAGCCCATATAGCAGTATTGACTCAATCCATCAAAGTGTCTTTGGCATTACCCTATATTGATAAGAGTAAATGATTATATTGGACAGATTCCTCTAAGTCATTACATTGGATCCAAACTTGTGCGGCAGCTTTGGAAATGGGTGGTTTATTTGGAAGACATGGTTAATGCAGGCCTAGCAGCCAGTGATACAAAATATGAAAATAAGATTTTTAGGGGTATTGACATCAATCTTACTAGACTGATTAAGGTGCTTCAGGTGCCAAAAATTACCAGTGATATATTTGTCAACTTAAATTCCTGCAGTTTCAAGTGGTAATTGCAATTTTGAAAATGCTGTAGCAGGTGCCATTTTAGGGATGCACAAAAAATCTAGATAACAGATCAGCGTGTGTGTAAGTATATACGTAGAATCCAAGGAACAAGAGCGATCTTAATTATATTTGTTTTACCACAGAGAAACAGCTCTTGATCTGCATTTGCTTGTGCCAGTAGTGGGCCTCTTGTTTATGTTGCTATTGTCAGTATACTCAGGTATTTAATTTTTAATACACTGAATTTAAATTCCATTTATTGGTTCTTGTAGGTTATCTGGGCTGTGTGACCGTGGTCTTCGTATTTTCTTTCCTGACGTTTCGCCAGCAGCTGTGGCAGGCATCTTCAGAGGAGTAACACTGAAGGACAGTGTCTCTCAGTGTCAAGTGTGTAGGAAGAGTAATATATAGTCAGAAAGGGGTTGGGTTTGAGCTGAATCATTGTCCTGCTAAAAGTATCAAAGGTAATCTGCTAATCATTGTCCTGTAAGTATCAAGATAATGAGGGTGTGGTATATTAATTATCTTGATACTTACAGGGCAATGATTAACACATTACCTTTGATACTTTTTGCAGGACAATGATTCAGCTCAAACCCAACCCCTTTCTGACTATATATTACTCTTCCTACACACTTGACACTGAGAGACACTGTCCTTCAGTGTTACTCCTCTGAAGATGCCTGCCACAGCTGCTGGCGAAACGTCAGGAAAGAAAATACCAAGACCCGGTCACACAGCCCGAATAACCTACAAGAACCAACGTTTAGGCATTCTTATTTTTCATTAATATCCCTAATTGGCATGCCTTAGTCTGAACTGCTTATTTAATACTTGTACAATTTGGAATTTAGTTTTACATGGAAACCTGTAGTCAGACTTCTTGCATCTGACTTAATGGATCTGAAGGTACCAGATAGCTTCGTCAGCAAAGATAAAAAACAACAAATTGAGAAGATACAAGGAAATTGTATTCAGAAATTATATTTTCTCTTAAACCAGAGCTTGTAACAAAACTGAACAGAAGTTCTTTTTAATTTAGGTCAGGTTGCTTTGTGATAAGTCATATAGATGAGAAAATTATGTAACCAGTTACAAGAAAGTAAATTTTCTGTTTGCTTCTTAGACTTTGAAGAAGATGATCTGTATGGACAGTCTGTAGAGGATGATTGTTGTATTTCACCTTCAACAGGTTAGTTTTAATGCTCTAATAATCATTACCGTATTTTTGCTCCATAGCATGCACCTGACCATAACACGCACCTAATTTTTAGAGGAGGAAAACAAAAAAAAATCTTGTTTTCCTCCTCTAAAACTTGCGTTATGGAGTGAATGCCGGGACGGCGCCAGCCGGTGTTCCCCGCCCCTATGGCCAGCTGGGAGGCGGGCGGGGCTGCACAGACGGCGCGAGCTGGCTCAAGCGCCCAGCCGGCTCTGTGCCTGGTGGTGGCCCTAGCCGGCTCCCGGGGCGGCCCGGCTCTGCGCCCCGCTGCCGCTGCGCTGGGAGGCTGGCAGGGACCTCCCTCCCCCCAGCTGGCTGGCGGCTTTAAAGCCGGCTCCCGGGGCGCCCGGCTCTAAAGCCCAGCGGCCGGGGCGGGGTCGGGGGCGCTTCCTGCAAGGATGCGCTGGCCGAGCGCAGGAGCATGCAGCAGATGCAGGCGAGCCTTTTCCTTCCCCCAAGGCAGCGAACCGCACCATTGTCACCCGAGTACTCACTTCTCATTTACAGACCCGGTGCCCTCTCCTCACTTCACGGGCAGGCATTTTTTCAGGGCTCGGGGAGGCAGAGTTGGGAGAGCAAAAAAAAGGGGAGAGAGAGGAAGAAGCCGGGGTGGGGACGGGAGGAAAAGGGGAGGGGGGGAGAAAGGAAGGAAAGGGGAGAAGAGAAGCGAGCGGCGCGCGGGTCTGAGGCGGCAGCGCCGAGATGGAAGGAAGGAGAGAGGGAGAGAGGTGAGGAGCACGCGCAGACACCCCCCCACACACTGAGGCGCCCACAAATAAATAAATAAATCGGCTGAGGGGGGTAGAAAGGCTGGGCTGCCACGCATGCCCTCTCGCTGGGGGGTGTGAGCCGCCCACGCGCCCATCTGTACGCGCAAGTGTGTGTCTGTCTGTCAGCGTGCGCGTGTGTCTGTAGCGCCTGGCGCGTGCGCCGTCTGGTATTTTGAATTGTATTTTCTGGTAGGGTATGAGCAAGTATTTTGAATTGTTAGGCTGATAAAGTTTTCAGCAGTGAAAGCATTTAAAATGTTTTATGTTGAGCTCTTCTGAATGGCGTAAGGTCTGTAAATACTGTACTGTTGATTTATGTTATAGCTGCTCAATTTATCTATTCAAGACGAGATAATCCTTCATCATTTGCTGAAACAGAAGAATATGGCTACAAATATACTGAACATAGCAATTACAGTGTCTCTAGTCATCAACTAACAGGAGTTGAAAAAGGTAATTGTACACAAATAATTAATACTTAAGACAAGTTCTTGAATTTTATTTTCATATATCTTTTAAGCAGCTTGTCATAATAGTCAAAAAGGGCAAGAGTCCAGTAGCACCTTAAAGACTAACAAAAATATTTTCTGGTAGGGTGTGAGCTTTCGTGAGCCACAGCTCAGTGAGCTGTGGCTAACGAAAGCTCATACCCTACCAGAAAATATTTTTGTTAGTCTTTAAGGTGCTACTGGACTCTTGCCCTTTTTGACTACTGCAAACAGACTAACGCGGCTACCCACTGTGAATTGTCATAATAGTGTAATTTTTATTAATTAAATGAATTACTGTTTCCCTGTAAGTGATGACAGTCAAGCAAAAAGCTTTAAATCTAATTCTGAATCTGAATGGTGCAGTAGGTGGTGGTGGTATTTTTTCTCTCTTTCATGCTGTAGGAGTTTCGGAGAGAGTGAATTGTGAATGCATTCTGCAACCTTAATTCTTCTTTCTAATTCCAGAATGATATAAGCATTTAGGGGTTCTGTGTAGCTTAACAAAGTGTGAGAGTCCCCAACCTAGCTGGGCAAACTTCGCCAAATCAATTGCTCAGACTTGGATGCAGAAACAAAAGATTTATTGAAGGCTTCAGATAGAGAAGACAGGCTCATGGATCCAAAGTTGCGAGTGACTAGCTTATCGGGGTTACAGTATTTATCTACTACAGGGCACGAAGGTTCACACGCATGGGAGACATGGGAGGTTACAAGGCAAACCGGTGCAACATAAAACATCAAACAGTCTTAGAGAGACAGTGAGGGCTATCTGCATTTCAAGGCCGGAGTCAGCCCGAGGGAGTGAAGGCAGAAGGCACAGCAGGGGAGGAGAGGTGGCACCTGGGCAAGAAGGACGAGGCGGGGGACTCAGGAAGATACACAGAGGTGCGAACTGCTTGTACGAGTTCAAAGAGGGAGAGATAGAAACAGATAGGAGCCAAAACCAGATGGCCCTCACATTCTGCCCCCCTTAAGGCCCCCCTCCCGCGAGTTCGGGAGGTCGAGGCTTCTCGGGATAAGCGCAATGGAATTCATGTACGAGCCGGGGGGCGGCCATGTGGGGGGCTGCAACCCATTCATCGTGCGCGGCGCCTAGATGTTTCCACCGAACAAAGTAAAATAGCTTTCCCTTTTTCCACTTGGAATCCAAGACTTTGGATACTTCCATGTGGGTATCCCCTCCTACAACAGTGGGCACTTCTGGCTTAGAAGGGGGGTGGAACTGGGGAGCGGAGACGAACGGCTTGAGCAGACTGATGTGGAAAACGGGGTGTACCCCGCGAAGGGTTTTGGGAAGATCCAGCTCCGCAGTTACCTCGTTAATGACCCGAGTAATGGGGAAGGGGCCCACATATCGGTCGCTGAGTTTTTTACAGGGTCGGAGGGAACGCAGATTCTTCGTGGAAAGATAAACCTGTTCCCCCACCCGGAGTTCCCATCCCTGTGACCGGTGTTTGTCAGCCTGTTCTTTATACTTCCGCTTGGCCCGTTCAAGGTTCTTCTGTAGCCAGGGCCAAGTGGAACTGACCGCCTGCACCCATTCCTGCATCTCGGGCACTGCCTCGAGTTCGGGGGAAACGGGGGTGGCACCGAAAGGGCCAAAATCGGTTCCGTATACTACACGGAACGGACTAAACCCCGTGGAGGAGTGAGGGGCGTTGTTGTATGCGTATTCGGCGAAGGGTAACAGGTCCACCCAGTCATCCTGATGGTAATTTACATAACATCGGAGGTAGCACTCGACCACGGCATTCACCCGTTCGGTTTGGCCATCAGTTTGCGGGTGGTAGGCTGACGAGAGTCCCTGTTCCCCCACCCCCATAAGCTTCAGGAAGGCCCGCCAGAATTTGGCAACGAACTGGGCCCCTCTGTCGGAGAGGACCTTCCTAGGAATCGAGTGAAGCCTGAGGACATGGGTGACAAACATTTTGGCCAACCCCTGCGCCGACGGGAGCCCAGCGCAGGGGACGAAGTGGACCTGCTTGGAGAAGAGGTCTGTAACGACCCACAGTACGGTTTTGCCCCGGCTGGGGGGTAGATCGGTGATGAAATCCATGGCGATCACCTCCCATGGCCGGGTGGGGATCTCCAGAGGTTTCAGAAGCCCTGGGGTTTTTCCCCCCCTGTTTTTGGCGGTGGCGCATGTGGGACAACTGCGAACGTACAATTCCACATCCCCTCTCATGCCCGGCCACCAGAACTGCCGCCGTACCAAATGCAACGTCTTGACAAACCCAAAGTGACCAGCCAGTTTGGCCCCGTGGACCAGTCCCAAAACCTCCCTGCGAAGAGAGGCTGGGACATAGAGTTTCCCTTCCTGCACCCACCAGGACTCTCGCTGCTCCATACCGGAAGGGAGCGTCTGCTGCTCTGCTTCCTGTAGGGAGGCGTCCCGGAGGCGCTGCTGGAAAGCCTCCGGGATTCCCTTGAGCGAGGGACCACTGGGGTGGCGGGTTTGGGACCGGGTGGAGACTGCCAAACCCGGGATCTCTCCCCTTTGCTCAGGAGTGAAAAGAGAGTCCACGGGACGGTCAAAATCGTTGCGGTACTGGGGCAGTCGGGATAGGGCATCTGCTAGGGCGTTTTCCTTGCCGGGTACGTGTTTGAGGGTGAACCGAAATTTGGCAAAGAATTGGGCCCAACGTATTTGCTTGGCGTTGAGCTTTCTAGCCCCTTTGAGAGCCTCCAGATTCTTGTGATCAGTACACACTTCAAACGGGAATTCTGCCCCCTCTAGAAAATGCCTCCACACAGTGAGGGCGTGCTTAACTGCCGCGGCTTCTTTCTCCCAGATGGCCCAGTTGATTTCGGACTGGGTAAACTTCTTGGAGAAATAGGCGCATGGCTTTAAAGCACCACTTTCGTCCCGCTGCAGGAGGGCCCCTCCCATAGCTACATCGGATGCGTCCACCTGGACCACAAACGGTTTGGTGCAGTCCGGGTGGGCCAGGACCGGTTCGGACGAGAAGAGTAGCTTCAAGTCCTCAAAAGCCTGTTGGCAGGGAGGGGACCACTGCAGTCGGGCCGAAGGCAAGGCGGCATTGGCACCCTTTCCCTTCGTACGCAGAAGGGAAGTGAGAGGAAGAGCCACTTGCGCAAAGTTGGGAATGAAATTGCGGTAGAAATTGGCGAACCCCAAGAACTGCTGCAGTTGCTTGCGCGTGGTAGGGGGTTCCCAATCTCGCACAGCCTGAACCTTTCCGGGGTCCATTTCCAACCCCTGGTGGGAGATTACATAGCCTAGAAAGGTAATGGAAGGCTGGTGGAATTCACACTTAGACACCTTGGCATATAACTTGTGGTCCCGTAACCGCTGGAGGACCTCCCGCACTAGTCGGACATGCTCTTCCATGGTTTCAGAATAAATGAGAATATCATCCAAAAATACCACCACCCCCCGAAACAACAAATCATGTAACACTTCATTAATTAACTGCATGAACACACTCGGAGCCCCAGAAAGTCCGAACGGCATGACTAAATACTCAAACATGCCAAAACAGCTCGAAAAAGCCGTTTTTGGTTCGTCCCCCTCTTTGATGCGAATGCGGTGGTAGGCTTCTACTAAGTCCAGTTTGGTGAAAATCCGGCCCTCCTTCAATTGTGCTAGCAGGTCTGGAATGAGAGGGAGGGGGGTAAGCGTTAGACTGCGTGACAGCGTTGAGCCTCCGAAAGTCAATACACAGTCTCAAGTCTCCCGTTTTCTTTTTGACAAAAAAGGCGGGGGCGGAGTACGGAGCTTTGGAGGGGCGGATGAAGCCCCTCGCCAAGTTAGTGTCCAAATAGTCCCGCAACACTGTCTTTTCACTGGGGCTCATGGGGTACACCTTTCCCTTGGACAACTTGCCGTCCCCAACTATTTCAATCGCACAGTCAGTCTCCCGGTGTGGTGGCAGTTCGTCACACTCCCGCACATCAAACACATCCGAGTATTGGGAGTATTCCGAGGGTAGGTTGGGGGTATTGGAAACGGGTCCTGGGGAAACCACTAGGGCGGCTGCCGGGGTCCCGGTCATGCGGTCCCTGTCATGCATGGCGCAGGGATCCTCAGGGAAGGTAAGGGTCCTCTTGACCCAATCAATAGAAGGGTTGTGGCCCCGTAGCCAATTCATTCCCAGTACTACAGGGGCAACTATGGGAGCAATGGTAAAGTACAGCCGTTCCCAATGCTCCCCTACAGTCATGTCTACCGCAGTAGTCCGGTGAGTGACAGGCCCCCTTTTAAAGTCACTCCCGTCCATCTGGGAGAAGCGAAGGGGACCCGGGAGGCGCTTGCGGCGGACCTGCAATTTCCGGGCCGCCTCCTCGCTAATCAATGTGCGGGCGCACCCCGAGTCCACGAGCGCGGGGAATTCTAAAACTGGGCCCCCCGTGGGTAGTGAGAGGTGAACCCGAATATAAACATTATCTTCCTGGGCGCTTACCATCGGTGGAGCTCCTTGCACGAGGGTCGGTGCGGTCTGCTGAGGAGCCCCCCTTACAGCAGACCGACGGCGTTTTTTGCCGGCACATCCCACTCTTCCTCCTCGCTAGACGAGGGGGACGTGGTATTTGTAATCCGTGACTCGGCGGAGTCAGAGGTTGCACTGGCAATCCGGGGTCCCGATGGACCGGTCGAACTGGCGAACTCATCCAGGGCGTGGGCGTGCAGTGCCGAGGGGGTGCTCCGACGTCCTGGAGCGTTGCTTCGGCGTCGCTGTTGACCCTCTGCGGGGGCTTTCTCTGGTTCGCTCGGGACGGGGCGAATGGAAGCCGGGCGTCCGGAGCGGGATGGGCATTGGGAGGCGAAGTGACCCTTTCCTCCACAGACCAGGCACACCCCTGCCTCGAAGCGCTTGCGGCGCTCAGCCGGCGTGGGGCCGCTCCCGCCTGGGGTGCGAGGGTCCCGGGTCCCACTTGCCTTGTCTCCTCTTGGTTTGAAGTCGCGGCCGGAACGTTGCTTGGACAGGTTCAGGAGCTGCTTCCGATTTTCGATATCGGCAGCGTGGCGTACCCAACCTTCCACGTCAGGGGGGTTGCCTTGCATAAAGGCCCAATGCTGCAGGTCCGGGTTTAGGCCCTCCCGGAACAACTGCACCCGGGTAGCCTCACTCCAGTCCAGAATCCGACTCGACAGGGACTGGAACTCGCTCGCATACTGCGCCACTGACTTGGCCCCTTGGCGTAGTTGCATCAGAGCGGCTTTGGCCCGCTCCCCCAGGTTCGGGTCCTCGAACCGGTTGCGGAGTGCGATCATAAAGTCATCCAAACTCCGTAGCACAGGGGAGCGGAGCTCGTACTGTAACACCATCCACGCGGCCGCTTCGCCTTGCAGGAGGGAGGCCACATACTGGACCTGGGACTCCTCGGAGGTAAAGGTCCTGCCCTGCTCCCGCATGAAAATGTCCACTTGGACCATGAAAAAGGTCAACTGGTCCCCTGACCCATCATACGTGATTTTCAAGTCCCGGCGGGCCGGGGTGCTGGGAGGAGGCGCGGGGGGAGCCGCCGGTGTCCCATCCGGGGGGTTACTCGGCGGGGGCTGTACCTTCAGCGCGTCCATGGCAGCGGCCATCTCCTCCATCACAAGCTGCATGGCATCTATGCGCTCCACCATCGCCTGGCGCTCCTCCTGCCACTGTCTCCGCTCCTCATCCATCAGAGCGTCCCGACGAGCGGGGTCGTCCTCGAACCCCGTACCCGTTAAGGCCAAGCGGCGGTGCTTTGCCTCAGTCCGGGAAAGCGACCAACCTTTCGGCGAGTCCAGCCAAGTGTTAAAGGTGGTCTTGGGACGCGTGCCCGGTCCTGGGCCCGGACGGGGCGCACCTGGCACCTTCTGGTCCGGTTTGTCTTTCGGGGCCGGCTTGTCCGGGACACCGCTTCCATCCGGGGAGGCCGGAGGGGTTGTTTTTTCCTCGTCGGCTGACATAGCTGTCCCGTAGGGTACAGATGCAGAACGAAGAGGCAAAGACTCGCAACTTAATGTGAGAGTCCCCAACCTAGCTGGGCAAACTTCGCCAAATCAATTGCTCAGACTTGGATGCAGAAACAAAAGATTTATTGAAGGCTTCAGATAGAGAAGACAGGCTCATGGATCCAAAGTTGCGAGTGACTAGCTTATCGGGGTTACAGTATTTATCTACTACAGGGCACGAAGGTTCACACGCATGGGAGACATGGGAGGTTACAAGGCAAACCGGTGCAACATAAAACATCAAACAGTCTTAGAGAGACAGTGAGGGCTATCTGCATTTCAAGGCCGGAGTCAGCCCGAGGGAGTGAAGGCAGAAGGCACAGCAGGGGAGGAGAGGTGGCACCTGGGCAAGAAGGACGAGGCGGGGGACTCAGGAAGATACACAGAGGTGCGAACTGCTTGTACGAGTTCAAAGAGGGAGAGATAGAAACAGATAGGAGCCAAAACCAGATGGCCCTCACACAAAGTTCTTGGGAGTATATGATTAAATATGCCCCAGCCCAAATCAGTTTTAGCTTCGAAGTGGTCAGTGTTGTAGTAGAGACATGCAAGATACCTTCTTTAACACTTTAAGGACCCTTATCGCAGAGAAAACATTCTTTCCTGAGTAATATACTCCTCAGATTTCAGGCTGAGAGGAAAAGGGTTTTCCTTTGTGGAGACAAATAGGCAGGAGGGAGATGACCTGGCTCACCTGCCAGGAAAGAGAAACGTAGATGGCTGTTTGGATATCCTGAGTTAGACCATAAAGGTTTGGGGGATGTGTGCCTGAATATTGTTGGAGAAAGAGGCTTTTGACAAAGTCCCCCACCAAAGACTGCTAAGCAAATTTCATAGTCATGGGATAAGAGGACAAGTCCTCTTATGGATTGAGAGCTGGTTCAAAAATAGGAAACAGAGTAGGAATCAATGGCCAGTTCTCACAATGGAGAGATGTGAGCAGTGGGGTCCCTCAGGGATCTGTGTTGGGACTGGTGCTTTTCAACCTGTTCATCAATGACCTGGAGTTGGGGGTGAACAGCGAAGTAGCCAGGTTTGCAGATGACACTAAATTATTTAGGGTGGTTAAAACAAAATCGGACTGTGAAGAGCTCCAAAAGGATCTCTACAATCTGGAAGAATGGACATCATCATCATCACCATTAACTGGTTCTTGTAGGTTATCCGGGCTGTGTAACCGTGGTCTTGGTATTTTCCTTCCTGACGTTTCGCCCGCAACTGTGGCAGGCATCTTCAGACGAGTAACACTGAAGGACAGTGTCTCTCAGTGTCAAGTGTGTAGGAAGAGTAATATATAGTCAGAAAGGGGTTGGGTTTGAGCTGAGTCATTGTCCTGCAAAGTATTAAAGGTAATGTGGAAATGATTGTCCTGTAAGTATCAAGATAATGTGCTAATGAGGGTGTGGTATGTTAATGTGGAACCATTGTATCCTGAAGTGATCTGTTAACATGTGGAATCCAAGGCTAATCCGCATGGCTATTGTGGACTGTAGTCTTTGTTAGTCTGGAGGTTTTCAGGACAGGAAGCCAAGCCTTATTCATTCTTAAACTCTCTTCTTTTCTGTTAAAGTTGTGCTAATGTTTATGAATTTAATGGCTTCTCTGTGCAATCTGACAAAATAGTTGGTAGAATTGTCCAGTATTCCAGTGTCTTGGAATAAGACCCTGTGTCCTGTTTGGGTCAGTCCATGTTCAGCCACTGCTGATTTCTCAGGTTGGCCAAGTCTGCAGCTTAGGGCTGTTTAGCTTGAAAAGAAGGTGGCTGAGGGGAGACATGATAGAGGTCTATAAAATTATGCATGGTTTGGAAAGTGTGGACAGGGAGAAGCTTTTCTTCCTCTTCCATAATACTAGTACACAGGGTCATTTGTTGAAGCTGGAGGGTGACAGATTCATACAGATAAAAGGAAGTATTTCTTCACACAACACATAGTTAAATTGTGGAACTCCCTGCCCCAAAATGTGGTGATGGCTGCCAACTTGGAAGGCTTTAAGAGGGGAGTGGACATGTTCATGGAGGAAAGGGGTATTCATGGCTACTAATTAAAATGGATACTAGTCATGATGCATACCTATTATCTCCAGGATCAGAGGAGCTTGCCCGTTATCTTAGGTGCTGTGGAAAACAGGCAGGATGGTGCTGCTGCAGTTGTCTTTTTTGGGGGCTTCCTAGAGGCACCTGCCTGGCCACTGTGTGAACACGCTGCTGGACTTGATGGGCCTTGGTCTGATCCAGCCTTGGTCTGATCTGTTCTTAAAGATGCAAGGCAGCACACATAGGAACTGAAACCCAGTTTCAGGAATAGGACAAAGTGAACAAGAAACAGGAAAAGTTCTGACACACTGATAGACTTGATCACCCTCTGTTTTCAGAGTTCCAGTGGGGCTTGTGTCCATTCTCTGGAAGGGAATGCCAAAGTGCAGCATTCTGTTATGGTACAGGTGCCTCCAAACAGCTGCGTTCTCTTATCAGTAGTAGTGCCAAACAGGAGTTGTGTGTTTGAAGGGTGGCAACACTTGCAAAAATTGTGTCAACTAGTGTGTAGTTATGATGGTGTCGTCACTATCTTGGCACACCTGTGCTGATCTCAGTAATATGTTTAGCTTAGCGGAACACTCCTTGTTCTCTGTGTGGGTTGTAATTCTAGTCAAGTCTTTTCCAGAATGTCTTATCACTGACAAAGACATCAACCCCAGCAGGGGATTCAGCATCTTTGTTTAACAGAATCTAACTTATTTTTCTCTCTGAGGCTAGTGTGAACTAACCCTATTTTTTCCACTATACTTCTCTAATGTAATTAATGGAATGCCTTCTTAAAGGATGTAGGTTTAACATTCAGTAAGCCATTCACAATTCAGAGAACATTACTGGCTTGTAGTTAGCAGATTTTTATTAACATTTCACTTTCAGTGCTTGCTGTTACGGTACCCATCTGCTTAGTCCTGAAGCTTGAAAAGATACTGTTTATCTTAAAAGTTAATTACAGTATCTGTAAACGCTTAAAATGGACTGTAAATGATGCCCCATTGACTTATCAATTATGTTGAATAATGTAAACCTGAATATATATGCATTATTCTCTCTGGACTGAATGCTGTTCTTGTTGATAGTATCTACGCTGGTAAATGCAGCCTTTTACAAACTCCTAAAAAGTAATAAAATTATATTTCTCTGTGAAATAAAGAGCACTCTAGATAGTTAGGGAAGGGGTAGTAAGCCTTGTTCCTGGAAGAATATGGCAGTTGTTTGGCTAAGAGAAGCTAGAGTCGCTCTCTTCAGTTTTAAGCTCTGAATATTTATTCCGCATCTCTTGAATGAAAGTTCTTGTCCTGAACAACTTGTAATTATTTTTGGTTTTAGCTCAGCTTGATTCGTGCCTTGACCACATGAGGGAAATACTGGGGGAGTCTGTGCCAGAGAAGGCGATGGTGGAAGCAATATTGAATAGCAAATTTGATGTGCAGCAAGCTTTGGATTCCGTGCTTGCACAAATTAACAAGCAAGAGATGAAGATCGAGAATAAAGATACTGTCATTTCAGGAAAGGCAACAAAAGGTATGTTTGCGTTTAAATTTCATAAGAATTAGTGTGAGGCAGTTCTCAGCAGGGGGCAGGCTGAGTATGAATAATATATGAATAATTGAAATAGAATGACTTAAGGCAGCATAAGGATTTTACTTTTCCTTGTAACTAAATTCAAAGGCTAAAATGGACAAAATCTGTAAAGGATGATTAATGTGCAGTTAAGCCTTTACCTTGAATGAAAGGGCTTTAGGCAGGTACCCGTGCAGATGAGCCTTCACCTGGAAGTGACATTTCTGTAAATATAATTAGCAGTATTAAATTGCTTTCAGTAAAATGTTAGGTAATGGTGAAGGCTTAAACTAGTCACTGCTAGTTCGGTTGTAGGGATAATACCAGTAATTTCTGTGAAATGTAACATTTCTAGCTTAGTAGTTCTAAGCTAGAAATCACAGGAAACCGTGATAAACATAATGTAATTAAATTGAATTGGTGGACCCAAGATTTTAGACATTCAAAGCATGTGTACAACTAAAAATAGTTTTACTAATGTTTGTTAATTAAATGCCTTTTCATGTTTCTTTTTCTTGATTTTGCTGTTGCCCTTCCTGCCTTGTCACAAATTCAACTATGTTTACTGTGACCCTGCCTCTGTCTTGGAATTGTTGGCTCATGTAAGGTAAGGCTTATTCTGCTCAGAAATATTTTCTGACGTTAACTTGACTAATTTGCTGCAAGAAACTTCAGACTCTGCTAGTTACTGTTTTGGTCTTAGTGATCCCGTAGTCAGATTGGAAAATCCTTCGAATTCTTCAAGTGACAAAACTTTCTGCAGACCTAAAAAAGTCACTATACCTTCAGTCAGAAAGAAAAACTTAAAATGTTCTTGTAAGTCTTTGGGAGCTCTTCCTGTACCAGTTAGTGGCATCCTTAATGACAAATCACTTTACAAATCAGTTAACAGGCAGGCTACACTCCCACTAGTTAACAGTATTTGTACAAGCCAGAGATTTTGTAATAAATGTGATGCGTGCTTTAGTTCTGGAGTTAAATTCCTGGAAAAGAATTCATCAGAAGAGTCTTCTTGGGATCAGACAGAATTGAAAGGCATTAAGGACTTGAAAGCCTTGCTGAGAAGTAAAGAAACAGGTGGCTTGACAGATGTCCAAAGTAATGCACTAGTTGCCCTCCCAAAAAATTCAGATCTTGATAGCAAAGACAGATTTGGTAGTCCTTCTGGCTTAATAAGTGATTTTGGGAATTTGATGCTAGACAATAAGATAAGTCATCAGCTCAGTAAAAAGACTGACAGTTTCAGAAATATTCCATCCTTTTTTGGGGGGAAAGGCAGTTCTCAAGGGTACCGTAGTTGCCCTTCAAGGACCGGTGGCCCAACTTTTTTCGTTTCTGAAAGTCCATCGCTGGCTGATCTCCTGCAGGAACACCAAGGGGGTAACTCAGATAAAGCTTACTCCTTATCTGATCTTTGTAGTGAGTCGTTAGCTTGCTTCACTGATACTGACTTACAACCTTCACTACAGTTAACCAGCCAACCCCACCTTTTATGTGGGATGACAGAACTGTCAGGATCTTTATCTTCTCTGACTTTCTCCAGGGCTTCTCCAGTAAAAGAGCTTGAGAGTGTATCACTTTCAGATTTAATTGCAAAATCTACTGAATTTGATAAACATCATGCAGCAGCCAACCCTTCTAAGTTTCATGTAGCTAAAACAATGCCACCTGCAGTTGTAAATTCAGATATTGATCTAAGTGTTCTGATTAGAAAATCCACATTATCTCCAGAAACCATAAAAGTACAGTCAGATACCCTGTTTCCCAAAGGTGAAGTTTTATTTTCAAAGGAAGGACAGCAACGGATTGTAGCTAAAGGAAGCAAGAAAAGGAAAGCAAGGTTCAGATCATGCTTCTTAGGAGGTGCTGGTTCATGGACAAAGGTGCTCTCTGCAAGACCATCATCCTTTGCAATAACTTTATGTCTTCATTACCCTCCGAAGAGGAGATACAAGCATCAAATTGTTAGTCTTCATAAGGCTTTCTTATACAGCAGGCAGATCCAGGAAGTAAAAATTAATGAAATTGGCCCCTTATCAGAAATCACTCCATTTGACTTCAAATCACCATCTCCTGATGACATTGTAAAAGCAGGCCAAAAGAGAGCCTTCACCAGATGATGAGGATAAGAACCTGGGCAATTTTTTATGTTTAAAGAATGTTTTATACATTTATGTATTTAAACTGTAAATTAGAATAGATTTCTGAAATACAAAGTCAGGTCTTTATATTGGGTCAAACAAACTTTTGTAGTAAAATTTTAAACCAATACACTGGATTCCAAATTTTATTTTTTTACTCTTTGATCAGTAGAAGTAAATATTAATCTTTTAATGTCTGCGTTGGAGTTACATGTAAGGGTGTCAGATCTTTACCAAACAATTGAAATGTATTTTCAAGAAAGAATAGTCTAGCTATAATTAAAAAAATTATGACTTCACACCCAATTTTTAGAGCTATACTGGGGAACAAATATTTAAAATTATATTGATGTGAATTAATTTGCCGTAGATAAGAGTTAATTTTTAGTGATGAATGTTTGATATAGCTACACTATCGCATCATACAGCTTTCTTTTGATTGATCTCTTTCATGGGACATTGATAGCTTGTAAATAGATATTTTTCTTCACAAATTAAAACTCCTGTGACACAAGTAATTTCATGCTGAACATAGCGGTAAGCCATTTGTACACTTATGGGACCAGTATTACCTGTGAAAAAACATAATGTGAATAATTTGTCCCCATTATTTAGGATAATCCCCCCCCCTAGTCACAGCATATGTTAAGTAACAGGTTGTGTGTTTGCCACATGTCAGTTTGACTCACTAATATATATATATCAGCTATATGAGAAACATGTTTGCTGAATGCACAGTTTATTTTATAGGCACATTCATTTTTCACACGTACCTTAAAATTATGCCAATTAAACACCATTTATTTATTGTCTGAAGAGAATCTTTGTCTAGATGTGGAAACATTAAATGGTAACAAAAACACCTTATTCTTTATTGGTTTTGCGATATGTCGTAGACTATTATTATGTTGAACCCCAGCCCTTAGATTTAATTTAGGTGACACATTTTTATTTTTTTGTCTTGTAACTTTCTGGTGCTGTCCATATTACTTTTGTTTTTATAAAGAGCTGTTAAGACTTTCACTGTGGTTTATGGGATCAGTATTCTGAATGGATAATATGTACTGCTGCTTCTTCAATAAAATGCTAACTTGATGCTAATTAACCCAAGCAGCTGTTACGCCTCTGAAAATGAGTGGTCTTAATGCACTTTAAAGCCATGTCAAAATGTAGTCATTTTGATATATGAACTAAAATATAAGGCTTCATTACATTTGGGGGCGCATTTTATTTTGTCCTTTTTGGTAGTTTGACACTGTCAGTGTTTAGGGGATTCATTAACTACTTCTGTTTCTAAATGTTTACTACTTTCTCCCCTCCCCCCTTCACTTCTCATACATTTCCTTACCATCACCCCGTGTGATTGTATGGGATTCTAGACTCCCCACTTTCTTTGCTGGCACAGATCTCGAGTGGGGCTGCACCTCAAGTGGGTGATGGACACCACGAGGGGAATGTTCTTTTTTGGCACACATGGGAAAGAGAGCGTGGTGATCCGTGGTAGGGTGTGATTTAGGAAAGTTTGAGGTTATGTGGGTTTCATTAATCACCCATTTGACCACTGCTTTAATATATGGCGTATTTAATATGGAATGTCTGTCCAGATCCTGAAAAGGCCATTGAATACATGTTAATACACTGTAGATTTAAGTACTTATGTGATACTGTAATTCTTAATGCAGGTGTACATATTTATCATAAAAATAATGTTTGACCAAAGATAAAACTTCATTTTTTTATATTTGTTGTTGTATTGCTGGAATTATTGTGAGCTGTTTGAGTTGGAAATTGTTACTGCTTGGTGACACACATTCTTCTTTAAATACTTGTGGTGTGATCCATTCTCCTACAGGCGCTGCTATGCTTAAAATAGGGAGATTGACATGGGGCTTCAAGGATCTGGCTTCTTCCTGGCCAGCCGTTGGATTTGCGCACCCACAGATTGCAACTTACTGGCTGTTGGTTAGTGTGGGAGGCTGATAAATGGTTTCCATATAAAGATTCACCTGTCCCTCTCTTCTCCAGCGCACCTGACTGCAAAATAATTCCGGCTTAGAGCAGTAATAATAGCTTGCATGCCAAGTTTCTGTGTAAGAGTAGGTCAGATGAATTGCATTATAAATAATGACCCCAAACTTCACTGCGTGTGGACGCCAAAGGCTGCCCAGGAGAGGAAATTTCCCCCTGTGAACATCAGAAGTGGATTATACCTTTATAGTTAATTGGTACTTACTTTACATAATTAAAGCCAGCCTTTATTTGACGTGTATATAGTGTTTTTAATTTTTTTTAAAGTCTCAATTAAATTTGATTGTCGTTTGAAGTGGGTAAAATGTATTAATCAAAATACTGTGTTCCTAAGATTCAGATTATTGTATAGTCATCACCTTTGGTATACTAAATTGATCTTGTTTGCATCTAGAATTAAGTCTTTTAAAGGTAAAACTAGCTTTTACATTGTTTTTTGTGAAATATGTCCTTAATAAAATTCAGGATTAATTAATTGTTGCATGTCATTATGTTACATTTTGCTTTGAGGCTCATACAGTTGCCTTGTTGTAATAGGTACTCCATTGACAACAAGAGTTTGGATATAATAGAGATTTGGGCTATAGAATTGTGTGCCTGCAGTGGTAAAAGTTCTAAAATAGTTCTAATTTCCTTTCGCATTTGGTGTGACAGAGTTTAGTTTTGAAATTTCAGCCTTAGCGATGATTTGTTGGCAGTCATATCTTTAGACAAAATCCTTCTGTGTCCAAGTTGGAGGCACAATGATTTTTTTATAGAGAACTGAACCTGTGCTAGGTTCTAGCAATGAGAAGTAAAGAGAGAATAATGTCTAGTGATGGCTAGACTTTTTTTGGGGTGAAAGTGCATTTAAACCATTATTGATTCATTGTGTTTCTGTTAACATTTCTTGGGCCACCCTGCGTGCTCCAGTGGAATTCTGTAACAAGGTAAAAGAAGAAAAAAACCCCATGCAGAATATTTTTCATTTTTTGTTGAAAATTGCTAAGCTAATTCAATCTTTAGCTTTCTGGCTCTGTACTCTTTTGAAGGTGAAAACTAGAGGTGAATTATTTTCTGTGGCTGCAGAGGTGAAATGTTGAGTGCAGTACAAACTTGCAGGGATAAAACTAATAAACAGCCCAGTGTATAATATCTTATTTGTTATTGTGCCCATTCCCAGGGATTGACCCCTATCCGGTGCAATAATCATAGGATGTAGAAAGGATATTCCTGTAATTTATCCCTTGAATGCAGCTAACAAATAGGTGCTTTCCTTCCTTTCCGCTGGCCAGATATAGTCCCATTGTACAGTATATTGTTCTGCTTTGTGCCCACTCTTTAAACCTTCTGGTTCTTTTATTAGAGTGTTCATAGCATGTATCTGAGTACTGATATCAAATTGACAATTTAATTGTGGTTTTTATTGGAAAACTCAAACTGGAACACAAAGAAAATGGTTTGAACTGCTGCTTGAAAGCCAAATAAGAATTTTCAAGTGATAAACATGCATCAGGGAGATACATTTGTACAATGTACCTATTTCTGCTTGTGTACATCCGCTGTTATCTCTTAAAGTTTCTGTCATGCCTAGTGATGATGTCAGCATAGATGATGTCAGAGTCTTCTAGTCCAGCCCCTCACAATGTTGTAAATTCAGAACTACCTACCCCTCCACGCCCCCAGTGACCCCTACTCCATGCCCAGGAGATGCCCCCTCCCCCCAAAAAACCTCCAGGATCCCTGACCAATCTGGCCTGGAGGAAAATTCCTTCCTAACCCTGGTCATGTAAGAAAGGGCCACGAGTGCCAAGTACCGACTCATCCCTTCCTGCCCTTCCTCTCATGATCTGCATGTCAACTGAAATGTCCTCATTCTAAGAGCTTGTTTAATGAGAAATCTAAGTATTTGGTCTTAGAATTAAAGTACACTATAATTGTCATAGGAAATGGCTCATATCAATGATGAATTCTCAGCATTTTGCTGTAGTGTCTAAAATGGCTGATGAATAGCTGCCATAATATGGAAAGTATATTCATCAGAGGAGTAAATTTAGGTTTGTTATGTGAATGGTGGCTATTGTAAATGTTACATCAGTATGTTACAGTATATGCCATTGGGAAGGTTTTCTTAAAAAAATATTGAGATCATAATGTTAATTGCGGCTATTATAGGCCTTTATTTAAGCATTTCTGCTCTGCTTTTCTCATCACCAGGGACTTAAGAGTGGCTTACAAAAACACAGTGCAAACAAATAAGCAATAGGGCTCCAACATCAGTGCTTGTCCTGGCTCTGTTGATCCAACTCACTCAAGGCCACAGGCGGTGAGCTGTGGGCTCTTGGCCCCTGCCAGTAAGTTGTGCCTCTGGCTGCTTCTGAGTTTAAATACTTGTAACAGAGGAGGGAACAGAAGCAAAGCCCAGATCTTGTTCAGCTGGCAGAAATGTTCCCAAGACGTCCCTCTCCCTTCTAAACATCTGGTTCAGAACAATGTCTATCAGAGTACAATGGTGCTATTCATATCTGTATATATTGTAGACATTCCTGTGTGCTTGTTTCAGTTCAGCAAGAGCAGAGAAAACTCTTACAAGCTGCAAATATAAGATTTGAAAGGTAAAGATGATACTCGCAGAATTGTAAAAAAAAAAAAGTACAGATTTCTGCTAGTTGGTATATCTTTCCTATGTAGTTTCTTTCCCATCTCTGTGACCAATAAAGCCAAAATAAATTATGCAGATATTAAACACTGCAGAACATGTTATGCAAAATAAGAGACATTGTGCAGATCCCTTCAGTTTCATTAACTGATCAGATCTAGCTTTCTTGATGCAGAATTTAAGTTGCATGGTGCACTTAGTATAGCACAGAATATATACACACAAACACTCTGCTTTATATTATAGTGCCCAGAAGCGAGTGTTCATATGTCCCATTCATCTGCTTATCTACTGTTGGTTGACCTACAGAAGAAAAATGATTTTTATTTGAAATATCTATAAAATGGAACTTGGCAGTCAAAGTGGAACGAAGCATGATAACTGTTTGTAAATGTCTTGGGATGGTAATGTGGAGGAGTGAGTATTCTGTGTAAAGAATCTCCCTTGGGGAAGATTCACAGATTCTCTGATACAGCTATGTGTGGGCTTTAGAAAGGAAGTGGCTTATGTGAAAAACAGTGAGAAACATACGTTTTTGAGATTCTTTGTATACACCTACACTGGAAAAAATGACACTCCTGATACTTTTTCCCTGTGGTATTCTGTCTTGAACATAGCATAGGGTATTTTCAAACACTGCTTTGAAAAAAGGTAGGACAGACCTCCTTTATGTGTGTATCATTAAGAATGTGCTGCTGCATGTGGCTGAATAGTAGTTAGGAGAGGTGGACTCTAATATCAAGGAGCAGGTTTGATTCCCCACTCCTCTACATGAGCAGCAGACTGATCTGGTAAACCAGGTTGATTTCACACTCCTAGACATGAAGCCAGCTGGGGGACCTTGGGTTAGTTACAGTTCTCTTAGAGCTCTCATCCTCACCTACCCCACAAGGTGTCTGTTGTGGGGAGAGGAAGGGATGGAGATTATAAGCTGGTTTGATTCTCCTTAAAAGGTAGAGAAAATTGGCATATAAAAATCAACTCTTCTTCTTATTCTCCTTAGAATCATAGAAGAATCATAGAGTTGGAAGGGACCACCAGGGTCATCTAATCCAACCCCCTGCACAATGCAGGAAACTGACAACTACCTCCCCCACAGACCCCCAGTGACCCCTACTCCATGCCCAGAAGATGGCCAAGATGCCCTCCCTGCCATGAACTGCCCAAAGTCATAGAATCAGCATTGCTGACAGATGGCCATCTAGCCTCTGCTTAAAAACCTCCAGGGAAGGAGCACTTACCACCTCTCGAGGAAGTTTGTTCCACTGAGGAACCGCTCTGTTAGAAATTTCTTCCTAATGTCAAGATGGAAACTCTTTTCATTTAATTTCAACCCGTTGGTTCTGGTCCGACTTTCTGGGGCAACAGAAAACAACTCGGCACCATCCTCCATATGACAGTCCTTCAAGTATATGAAGATGGTTATCATATGGCCTCTCATTCTTCTCCTCTTCAGGCTAATCATACCTAGTTCTTTCAACCTTTCCCTAATAGGACTTGGTCTCCAGACCCCTCAACATATTTGTTGCCCTCGTCTGGAAACGTTCCAGCTTGTCTACATCCTTCTTAAATTGTGGTGCCCAAAACTGAACACAATACTTTAGGTGAGGTCTAACCAGAGCAGAGTAAAGAGATACCATTACTTTGCGTGATCTGGACACTATACTTCTGTTGATGCAGCCCAAGATCGCATTTGTTTTTTAGCTACCGCATCACACTGCTGACTCATGTTCAGTGTTTGGTCTACTAAGATCCCAAGATCCTGTTCACACACACTACTGCTAAGACCAGTCTCCCCCATCTTATACTTATGCATTTGATTTTTCCTACCTAAATGCAGAACTTCACATTTATCTCTGTTGAAATGCATTTTATTAGTTTTAGCCCGATTCTCCAGCCTGTCAAGATTATCCTGTATCCTGGCTCTTTCTGCTGTATTTGCTACCCCTCCCAATTTAGTATCACCTGCAAATTTAATAAGCATCCCCTCTATTCCTTCATCCAAATCATTTATAAAGATGTTGAACAACACAGGGCCCAGGGCAGATCCCTGAGGCACTCCACTAGTCACTCTTCTCCAAGTGGAAGAAGAACCATTAACAAGCATTCTTTGGGTGCGATCTGTCAACCTATTTGTGAGGGTCTCTGTCTATGTGTCTCTGCTTCTCATCACCTGCTTTGTTATCAGTGAACTCGTAAAAGCAGTTCACACCTTCTGGTCTCAGGCGCCAGGCCTGATTGCCCCAAGTATCTTCCCCCCCGCTGTTCTTCCTGTCAGTACTCCCTCAGGCCGATGCGGCCTTGGAAGTGTGATAGCTTCACCAGACTTCCTGGGACTCGTCTGATGTTTTGTATTATGCCAAGCTTGTAACTTCCCATAACAATAAGTGTGAACCCCAGTGCCCCAGTGCCCTGGAGTCAATATATTCTGTAAACCCGAATAGCCCCTCACTTGCAACTTGCTACCTGTGCCTGTCTCATCTCCTGATGTCTTCAATAAATCCTTTGTTTCTTTATCAACGTCTGAACATTTGATTTGGAGAAGTAAACTCAGAGAGAGGGGATCTCTCACACTATTACAGATCCACCTAACAGAAACAGGATCTAAACCACATTTTTCCAATTTGTCAACAAGAATATTATGGGGAACCTTAACAAAAGCCTTGCTGAAATCTAGATAAACTATGTCTGATCCAGCAAGGTAGTAACTTTTTCAAAGAAGGAGATTAGTTTGACATGACTTGTTCTTGAGAAACCCGTGCTGGCTCTTAGTAATCACACTCATCCTTTCTAAATGCTCCAGGACTGACTGACTGATGATTTGTTCAAAAGCGTTTCCCCGGTATAGAAGTCAAGCTGATGGGTTGGTAGTTACCTGGATCCTCCTTTTTCCCCTTCTTGAAGATGGAGACAGCATTTGCCGGCCTCCATTCTTCTGGCATCTCACCTGTTCTCCAAGAATCCTCAAAGATAATGGACAGAGGCTCAGAAATTGCATCTACAAGTTCTTTAAGTACCCTTGGATGCAATTCATCCAGCCCTGAGGACTTCGTTTCATTTAAAGAAACTAGGTGTTTGTGCACTACCCCAATGCCAATCCTAGGCTGCAACTCCCCTCATCATGTGTTCTGTTTATGCCATGTTGAGCACCGTTTCCCTCCCAAGAAAAGACTGAGGAAAAGTAGTAATTGAGGAGTTCTGCCCTCTCTTCATCTCCTGTTACAATTTCACTTTCCGGTCCCCGCAGTGGGCTTATCATGTCCTTGTTCTTATTCTTACTCTGTACATAGGAAAATAACCCTTTTTTGTTGTGTTTAGCATCTCTCGCAAGCTTAAGCTCATACTGAGCTTTAGCTTTCCTAACACTCTCCCTACAAGCACTAGTTATTTGTTTATATTCCTCTTTGGTTATAAGGACCTCCTTCCACTTCCTAAATGAGTCTTTTTTATTTCTCAAATCTTTAAAAAGCTGTTTATGGAGCCACCCAGGCCTCTTTAGGCTCCACCCAATTTCCTTCTCATAGGAATGGTTTGTGATTGCGCCTTCAGTATTTCATTTTTTAAAAACTCCCACCCTTCTTGAACTCCCTTCTCTTAAGTATTTCTGACCATGGGATCCTACCCAGCAAGAGTTTAAGTTTGTTAAAATTTGCTTTCCTAAAGTCCAATCTATATGTCTGACTATGTACAGTTTTTCCTTTCCCCAAGATTGCAAATTCCAAGATTAATGGTCACTGCTACCCAGGGTGCCCACTACTTTAACCTCATCGACCAGTTCTTCCCTGTTGGTGAGAATCAAGTCTAAGATAGCAGATCCCCTTGTTTCCCTGTCCACCTTCTGGAATAGGAAGTTGTCAGCAAGACAAGTCAGGAATTTATTGGACCTTGCATTTTTAGCAGAGTTGGACTTCCAACAGATATCCGGGTAATTAAAATATCCCATGACCACCATGTCCCATTTCTTTGAGAACTTATGTAATAGTTCAATTTTTAAAATATTCTGTGCTGAGATATATTTAAAACAAGCCATACACTTGGTCCCATGTCCTATGCTGTGCAGTTATGATCTGTGGGTGGGGGAATGTGCCTATTATTTCTTTGTAATGGGCAAATTACCACCTAGTGAAACATAGTGTACCAATCTTTTGTGGGGATGGAAACCATATGACATGATTAGCAGTTCATCTACGGTCTTCTGTGCAATCCCACATTGGAACCGCGCTTGCGCAGGCCTGCCACAGAAAGGATTATACAGCTTCTTAATACTAGAATAGGTGGCGCTGGCTCCACTGCGCCTGTGTGTTTTTTCCTGCCTGATGACGCCATCTGGTGGACCTGCGCCCCCTTTCTTCAGTTCTTTCTTTGCCCCTGGTGTGAAAGGAGGTGTTACAGCTTTGCTCCTTGGCTACGTTGTTTGTTTTTCTTCTCAAGGGCCGTCATGGCTCAGTCAGCATTGTTTAAAAAGTGCTTACAATGCAAGATCAAAATGACAAAGACAGATGAGCACTCCCTTTGCCTAGTGTGCTTGGGTGAGTCTCATAATGTTTGTGTGCAAGCAGTGTCAACAATTCACACCCAAGGCCAGGGCCGATAGAGCCTCCCGCCTGAAGGCATGGCTGTATGGGAAAGTCTTGTCAGGCTCTCAGACGCTGGCTTCAAAGTCATCGGCAGAGCGAGACCAGGCGTCGCGATCTGAATTCGTCGGTTCCATCCGATCGAATTCGACGCCTTCGGCTTCCAAAGCCCACCCGTGTTCTCTGGAACCGAGAGAGAAAGACAAATCCTGGAGCTCTTTGGAACCGCTCCTGAAGAAAGCGTGGGATAAGACTGAAAACCTAAATAAGAAACCAGCCAAAGAGTCAAAGGGCTTGGCCTCATTACCTTCGGAACTGATGGAGGATGTCAATACGCCTCCCCCTCCTCGTACACCCTCTCCGCAGATTTGCCAGGGTTCATCGGAGTCAGAGGTTGATATTCCTGACTTCTTTATGGAAGAGGTTCGAGAGGCATTCCAGCCTTCCTTTTCAAGAGATCCAGTGAACATGTGTCAGATCGTTCCTTTGGCCCCTTTTCCAACCAAGCCAGTTCCTTCGCAACAGCCTTCCGTTCCGATGATGCCTCAGCCATGGTGAGCACCACAGTGGTTTGGCCCAGGACAGCAAAATCCATGGTCTGAGTATCCCCAGTACCCACAGTGGGGACCCCCTCAGACGTCCCAACAACAGATGCCATTTACCTGACCCACACCTGCCTATCCCCCTACCTGTCAGCGAGTGGGGCAACCTCACAGGAATCTCAACCTGGGTTGCAGATGAGTCCTTCTGGCTCGGATCCGGACGCGCAAACAGTCCATTCCGAGTTGGGCATGGAAGACGTTTCTGAGCCTAGCCCAGACAATGCGGCTGGAGATCACCTACCTGGTCCATCCGGGGAAGAGATTGGACATTTTTCGGATCAGATGATGCGAGCAGCTAGGGCTCTAGGGCTCGATATCAAGGCATCTACCCCAAAACCAAAAGAAAAAAATCTTGTCTCCTTTATATGCACAAGCACCAACAGCTGTGGCTTTCCCTGTCCTGGAAGATTGTATGGACATGGCCAAGAAAGTCTGGGAGACTCCCTCCTCGACTCCATCTACATCTAGGAAGGTGGACAATCTCTGTAGAATTCAGCCTACTGATTTTGAATTCCTTTTTTTTCACCCAGCCCCTTCTTCAGTGATAGTGGCAGAGTCTCAACCCAAATGGCAAGGCAATCATTCTGTACCTTCTGAAAAGGACAGTAGGAAGATCGATGTCCTTAGTAGGGAGGTATATTCAGCAGACGCTCTGGGCTTTAGAATCAGGAATTATCAGGCGATGATGTTGGCCTACAAGCTGTTTCTTTGGGAAAAGATGACCACCTATGTGGAAGCCTTGCCTGAAGATCAAAGAGCTTTGGCTAGGGTGATGCTTTCTGAAGGTACCCAACTGTCAAGACACCAGATTAATGTGGGGCATCATCATCCTTCTGAGTCGGCTGCTAAGGACATGGCTGCAGCTATTTCCCTTAGGCGTTTTGTCTGGTTAAGGTCTACTGCTTTAGCTCAGGATGTGAGGAACACCATCGAAGACCTACCATTTGATGGGAAAGGACTTTTCTCTGCCACTACGAACGACACTCTGGGCCAGTTAAAGAAAGAGAAGCAGGCAGCAAGATTCATGAGGGTCACTGCCCCTTCTTTCCCTGTGCCTTTTCAGAGACAAAGATTCCCCCCTAGGGTCAGGCCTGTTCTACGCTGAAGCTGCCTGACTGAGATTGTTTTGGTTTCACCAGGTGCTGTTCAAGGACAGCTTTGCCAACCGCCAGATTCCTAGTCTGCCTTTGAAGCCCGTGGGAATTCACCCTCGATGGGAGGGGGGTTGCCATGACTTCCATTGCTATCTTGATATGACCAGTACTCTTTCATATAGGCCCTGCACCAAGCTTCTAATCCCCATTAGTGCCAATCTAACTGTTTGCTGCTGTAAACCTGTAGATCTTCCAAATAAATCAACTCTCTTTTGGACTATTCGTCTGTGGATGTTGTTTATGGGATTATCACGGGACAAGTGCTCACATAGGGATTGTTTCCAACAGCAGAGATATCAGAGACCGAATCAGAACTTTCGTTCTTATTTTGGGCCTCAGCATCCTTATCAACACTTCCAGCCTCAAAACAGGAGAAGGTACCACAAACCTTGTGCTTCAGATCCTCACTCTCAGTGTCCTAAGGGACAGGGGCAAAAGCCCACCTTTTGACTTTACTCTAACGTAAAGTTTGGGGATCGTTTAGCCCCGTTTGTTACTGCCTGGGAAGGCATAATGTCTGATGCTTGGGTTTTAGAGGTTGTAAAAGAAGGTTATTGTTTAGAATTTAAGTGTAGACCTCCTATGACCTCTTCTTTCACAGGTTGTGGCTTACCTCCATCCACTGACTTAGACCAAGCCCTGTCTGAGTTGGTACAGAAGGGAGCAGTTGAGCTGGTTGACACTGCTCTAACCACAAGGGGGTTCTACTCACGGTTGTTTGTTGTTGCCAAACAGGATGGTGGCTTATGCCCCATTTTAGATTTAAGACAGTTAAACAAGTTTCTGATAACAAAGAAGTTCCGTATGCTCACTGTACAAAGTATGTTGCAGTTGAATTGGTGGTATATTGTTGTCAACTTAAAAGATGCTTATTTCCACATTTCAATTCATAAGGCTCACTGAAAGTTCCTGAGGTTCTCAGCAGGTGGGAAAGTTTTCCAGCATGCGGTGCTTCCTTTTGGCTTATCCACAGCATCACATGTCTTCACTAAGTGCATGGCAGTGGTTGTGGCTTTTTTACGTGAGAAGGAATGCACTCTTTCCCCCTATCCTGACAATCGGTTGGTTACTGGAAGAACTTTGGGAGCATTGTAGTATGGTTCTCCGATGCATCTCTGATTTGGTTCTTTTTTTTATATATATAAATTTTTTATTAAATTTTTAATAAAACATACAAAAAAGAAAAAAAACATAAAATACAAACAAAACAACCAAACAGAAATACAAAGAGCACTAATTATCTAATAATTAAAAGATACATTCTCTTAATATATATCTCCATAGTGCCCTGAGTCCCAGCCCCCACCTCAGTGCCCATCACCATTGGACTTCCGTTGGGGTGTTATGACACTACATAAAAAAAAAAAATTCTCATCTTATAGTTAATTAAGAATCACATAATACTACAATTCGTTAAGTACAGTTTCAAAATCCGTTTTTGCCGATTTATCCCAATATGCGGCGCTTTGACCATATAGATTTAAAATCCTCCATATCTTTATCATGTGAAAAAGCTGTAAGTTTGGCCATCCGCATATACAACCATAGTTTTTCTCTCCACTCTTTAATTGAAGGTTTATTTATTTGCTTCCATTTTTTAGCAATTGTGATTCTTGCCGCAGCAAAACTATATTGACATATGACTCTGTCACCTAGATCTAAATCTTGTTTTGTAATACCCAATAAACAAAAAGCGGGATCTCGCTTAATTTTGGACTTAATCAAATTATTTGTTTCATTCAAAACTAATCTCCAAAACCTCCTAATTTTTTTACAAAACCACCAAACATGCATAAATGTACCTATATCCGTACCACACTTCCAACAAGAGGCCTTACCATCTTTTTTCATTTTGCTTAATAATACTGGAGTTATATACCATCTATAAAACATTTTATATAAATTTTCTCTTATTTCATTTGAGATGGTAAACTTAAACTCTTTTTTCCATAACTTTTCCCATATTTCCAGATCTATATTATGCCCCAAATCTCGCATCCATTTCAACATCACTGGTTTAATCCTTTCCTGTTCTAAATTTATTTCTAATTTAGGTGCCATAACACCATTAAAATCCCCCATCCATATCATTTTCTCTGTAGCATATTCAGCTAGCAATGTTGACAATTTGTCAAAAAATATTTTTTGGTTTACATTAGGCGCATATAGACCCACAAGCATTATCTTCTGGAAGCCACATATTATTTCCACCATTAAAATTCTTCCCTCAATATCTTGATACATAACTTTCGGTTCTAACAAAGCAGGTACAAACATAGCTATTCCATTAGTTTTTCTGCTTTCATTACATGCTGTAAAAAGTGTACCCAACCTTGCTTGTTTCAATCTAAATATATCTTTTGGAAGTATGTGCGTTTCCTGTAAGCAAATAACATTAGCTTTAACCTTTTGTAGTTGGTGAAATATTTTGCTTCTTTTGTTAGGCGAATTCAATCCATTAACATTCCAAGATAAAACCTGTAACATATCAAAATTCAGTTAGATCCCATATTCTTCCACTAAACAAATTAAAAATCCCTATTTCCCACGGCCTCCCTTCCTCCCCCCCTTGTTAATTAGTTCAGCCTTCAGGATCATCACTTAGAGAGTCCTCTGGTGGATCTATAGGTAATTCTCCACCTCCTGATGCTTCAGATGCCTTTTCTTCCTCTGTAAATTCTCTGGTTTGATCTTGTTTGGTTGGTTTAATAGGTTTAACCAATTCCGCATCATATCTACGTAGAAACTGAGCAGCCTTATCCACATCTGTGAACTTGAACCTCTTTGATTTAAAGATGAAAGAGATTCCGTGCGGAAATTCCCATCTAAACTGGATACCACTAAGTCTCAAACGTTGAGCAATCTCCCTATAATCTTTCCTTTTCAACAGTAACCTTGCAGGTATTTCCTTCATCAATCTCAAAGGCTCTTCTCCAACTTTGAGCGGTGTCTTGAAGTGTTGATTAAGTATCAAATCTCGGTGACTTCTTGAAAACAGTTGAAGCAGGCAATCCCTTGGTACTTTGTTCCTGGTTGCATATGCAGAGTTTATCCTGTATGCTGTCACAATCATTCCTTCAATCACTTCTCCATATTCTTGTAAAAAATCAGCCAAAAGAACTGTCAGATACCCACGTAGATCCCGGTCTTCCACTTTTTCTCTCAAACCACGAATGCGTATCAAGGATTCTTTTATCTTAAGCTCCATCATCGCCATTTGGTCTAAATGTGTTTGTTCTCTGTCAGTTGAAGCTGCTATTGACATCTCAAGGGTATCCACCTTCTTCTTAATTTCTTTGGTTTCCTGTGCATTTTTCTTAAGCTTGGTTTCAACCTTATCTTGCCTGACAGTCAGCGATGTGATTGTATCCTGCAAAGAAGCAATTGCAGCCGAATTTTGAGATGTAGTAATTGTGTTCTGGGATAACTCCTGCTTCATTTCTGTAACATCTTGATGAGTCTTAGTAAGTAATTCAAATACAGAGGTCAATGTCACTTCTGGTTTAGACTTTGGAAGCATCTTAGCAGTGACAGATGTTGATGCCACTGGAGAAGTTGTTTTAGTTGTAACTTGAGTTACAGAGGCCCTTCGAAGAGAAGACTGCACAACCAGCTTTGTATCTTTAAGAATGTCTTTTGCATGCTTCTCTTTGTCTCCCATCAGTAGGCTAAAAAAAGCTGAAAGCAAAACCTCCAGCAATTGTATTCCACAAGGTTGAAGTGGGGGGGGGGAGAAGGTTTCTTTTAAATCATTACGTTTCAGATGATTTCAATTTGGCGAATACAATCACTATGACATCTCATATATTTTGAGTCATGTCACTTAATTGATTCCCAAGTCTTTCATTTGTTTTGAAGATCTAACTCTTGCCAAAAACATTTTAAAATGCGTCACACAACTGGCAAAAAGCCAAAAGTCAGAAAAATAAAACGTAACAGAATTGTAGATGGTTCAGAGTTTTTATTTAGAAACCAACAATGCCACACACCCCAATTTGTAACTTTAAAAATCCAAGTGAAGTTTTTCAAAAAAAGTTATAAAGAAAATCGGCTCCCACCTCGCTCTCTCCTGCTGTCTCTTTAAGATGGCTCCGGCTCTTCAGCGGAGCCCCGTCAGAGCGACCGCCGCTGGTTTCTAGGCGGCAATCGCTCATATGACGGGTCCGCCACCGGCTCCCGACTCCGCATCCCCTCTTACTCCGAGGGGTGCCGCTTGCCAGATTTTCCCAGGGGAGGTTAATCGCCCTGTGGCAGCTGGCAGCAGGAGAGCGTCTTCAACGCTGTCTGCGAGGGGATCGTCCGACCGGAAGTCTCTGATTTGGTTCTGATGGTCAATTTTAAGAAATCTAATTTGATTCCTTCCCAATCCGCTCAGTTTGTGGGCATCTCATTAAGGTCAATGGTGGGTAAGGCTTTCTTACCTCCGGATCGTGCTACAAAGATCCAGGGGATGTCTCTGAGTTTTCAAAGGAACAGATACAAATCTGCATTACAGGTTCACGCCTTGTTGGGTCAATTGACATCCACAATAGCAGTTCTCCCTTATGCCAGGCTACACATGAGACCTTTGCAGAACTGGTTTGTTAGGAAATTCAACCCTATGACCCAGTCCCAAGAGACTTGATTGTTTATCCCTAGATCTATTGTTCGTACTCTGGGTAGGTAGACAAAAGGCTCCAACTTAGCTAAGGGCATGAGTTTTGGTACATTCGCCCCTGACATAGTGGTTACATCTGATGCCTCCCTCCTTGGTTGAGATGCTCACTCTAATGGTTATCTTACACAGATCATGTGGAGTCAGTATGAATCTTCTTTGCACGTTAATCTACTAGAACTTAGAGCTATTTGTTATGCTCTTATGTTTTTCACAGACATGCTACGCAACAAGGCCGTATTGATTCAGATAGGCAGTATTGATTCAGACAGGCAATACTACCGTTATGTTTTACCTGAACAGGCAGGGAGGGACGGTCTCCCTTGCCCTTTGCAGAGAAGTGCAAGGAATTTGGAATTGGGCTCTTCAATACAGCGTGTCCCTTCAGGCCATGCATACAACCGGGGTAAAGAACTCCGTTGCAGATACACTGGGCAGGGTGTTTTGTCCTCACCATAAATGGTCACTTAAGTGGGAACAAATGGTACCAGTGTTCCGCAGGAGGGGATTCCCTACTTTTGACCTTTTTGCTACTTCTCAGAATTCTAAGGTGCCTTATTTTTGTTCTAGAGCTGGCCATGATCCCCTCTCTTTGGGGGATGCTTTCCTTATTCCATGGGAGGGTACATTTTTTTAAGCTTTCTCTCCTTTCCCACTGACTCCCAGGGTTTTAGCACATATTTCTTCCTATTCTACGTTTTGCATCCTAATAACACCGTTTTGGAATCGGCAGGTATGGTTCTCAGAGCTGAGGTTGGCCAATGGCAGCATGATCCACTTGCCGAGGGAACTGGACCTGCTACAAGTATGAGTGACTCTTCATCAACAGCCGGAAAAGCTGCATCTTATGGCGTGGTTGCTGAATCGTCCAAAGTGAACCTGTCTGATCAGGTTTTGGAGGTGATTTTGAACGCCAAGAAGTCTTCTACACGCACTAACTATGCACTGAAATGGGAGCGTTTCTCTAAATGGGTTCATGCTAGAGGATGTCCTACTTTGTGTCCTCTCCCTTTGGTGTTAGAATATTTGTTGAGTTTAAAAAAGGAAGGTTTATGTGTTGCTTCTATTAAGGTACATTTAGCCACCCTTTCTGCTTTTCATGTGTGTGTTGACTGAATATCTTTATTCTCACATCAAACTTCGAAGTTGTTTATGAAGGGTTTGGGTAATATGTTTCCAACAGTACATCTCCCTACATCTCAGTGGTCGTTATCCCTGGTTTTAGTGCAATTGATGTCACCCCCTTTTGACCCACTTAGTTTGGTATCTTTGACTAACCTTTTGCTAAAGGTTTGTTTTTTAGTCGCCGTTATCTCAGCCTGCAGGGTGGGTGACTTGACAGCATTGAAATGCCATAGCCCCTTCATACAGTTCTTCACTTCTAAAGTGGTGTTACGTCCCAGTTGTGAGTTCAGACCTAAGGTTATTTCAGTGTTTCATTTGGGACAAGATCTTTCATTGCCAGAGTTTTTCACCGTTTCTCAGTAGGATTCAGAAAAGGCACTACACACATTGGATTTAGAGAGGCTTTATTGTATTACCTCAATCGTACCAAGAGTTTTCAGAGGTCCAGTTCCTTGTTTATTTGTTTTTCTGGGCCTAAGAAGGGCCAGTCTGCTTCCTCACAATCTCTGTCCAGGTAGCTCGTGTGCACTATCCGATTGTGCTACAAGGAAGCTGGGAGAAGATGCCCTCCATCTTTGAGGGTGCATTCTACAAGGGCACAGTCAGCATCGACTGCCTTCAAGAAGAGGGTCTCACTCCAGGAGATTTGTAGAGCAGCTACTTGGACCTCGCCTGAGACGTTTGTAAATCATTATGCCATTGACATCGACGCCCATAGCAATGCTTCAGTAGGAAGGGCAGTCCTACAGTCACTGTTTGGTTGAGAACTCATGGCCCACCTCCGAGTAAATAGCTATGCAGTCTCCCAATGTGGGACTACACAGAAGACCGTAGACGAAAACAAAGTTGTACTTACCTGTAACTGTTGTTCGTCAAATTGTCTTCTGTGCAGGTACACATCCAACCCTCCTTCCCCATGGAGAGCTTTCACTATTGTTTGTTTTTTGTTTGCAGTGTTTTTGTTTGCAGTGTGGAGCTTCTTCGTCGAGCAAAGTAAAAGAACTGAGGTAAGGGGGTGCTGATCCACTACATGGTGTCATCAGGTGGGAAAAGACACTCAGGCACAGTGGAGCCACGCCCCCTATTCTAGTATTAAGAAGCTGTATAATCCTTTCTGTGGTAGGCCTGCGCAAGCACAGTCCCAATGTGTGCCTTCACAGAAGACAACTGTCAAGAATAGATGTCCACCTCCAGCTCTTTGCAAAGGACTCACTCAGACAGGTGTGGTCTGAAGTAAAAACGCTTTATTCAGACTAGCAAGCATAGACTAAAAACATAACCGCTTATTAGTGTAGCAAAGCAGGCAATACTTTTCTAGGAAAGTTACTAGACTAAAAGCAGTTCTTCTTGGATCCCGGCCCGGCGTTGCCAGGCAACCTGAAGATAAGGATTCCCACGGCTGAAGACTCAACACATCCCAGGTGCTTGGCCCGGCTAAACCGAAAGCCCAAACATTATAGAATCCCTGGGAAACGAGAACAGACCAAGGCCCTGACATTCTGCTCCCCTTAAGGCCCCCCTTCCCCCACCAAAGGTCAAGGCTTGCCGGGGTAGGCTGCATGGAATGACCACATTAAACGTGAGGCGGCCACATGATGTTCTGCAACCCACTCATTGTGCCCAGGACCCAAATGTTTCCACTGCACCAGATAATACAGGATTCCTTTACAAACTCGAGAGTCTAGAATCTTGGAAATTTCAAAATGTTCTCCCTGGATTAAAACGGGATGCTGGAGCAGGCTCTGGGTGCCATTCAGGAGCAGCAACGTATTTCTTCAGCAGGCTGACATGGAAAACAGGATGGATCCCCGTTAAGGATTTTGGGAGATCAATTCCGTGGTAACCTTGTTAATCAGTCGAGTAATCCTAAAAAATCCCACATACTTGTCACTGAGGTTTTACAAGGACGGGGTGAACGAAAGTTCTTGGTAGACAGATACACCTTGTCCCCCACCTTCAATTCCCACCCCGGGGATCGATGTTTGTTAGCCTGCTTTTTGTAGTTCCGTTTGCCCTTTCGCTCTGATGTGGATCTTCAAATCTCCGTCAGAGCGCATGCATAAAATCATTTAAGGTCAGCAATGCCCGGGACCTGAGATCATAAAGCTGGACCATCCAGCTGGCCGCCTCTCCTTCCAACAACGACCCCACATAGCGTACACAGCTCTCTTCGGAGGGGAACGTAACTTCCTGCTCCCTCATGAAACCGTCCACTTGGATCAAAAAATAAGGCAGCTTTACCCTGGAGCCGTCAAACGTCGCCCTCAAGTCCCGTCAAAAAGCTGGCGAGGGCAGAGGCGGCGGAAACGGCACCAGCCGTGGCGGCGAAAGTGACTGCTGCAGTGGCAGCTGAGGTGGTGCCGGCTGTGCCAGGTCAGGAGGCCTCGGGGCGTCGTCCGGGGGGTGCACCTGCCACTACTCCTCCAACTCTTGCCACGACCCCAAACCACAGCTCGCAAGCCCTCCAACTGCTCCGCAAGGTCCTGGTTTTGTTGTTGGAGACTGGAGTAGTCCTCATCCCTTGCATGCCAACGCTGCGTTTGGCGCACTTCGGCACCCCAGTCCCCTTGGCCTCTGACACTCCCCAACCGAGGGTCGAGGTGAGAGTCCGAGAAGGGGAAGGTTACCCAGTCCCCTTCCAGCCATACCGACCCCGCTCCATGCTGGTGTCAGGTGGTCAAATGCGAAGGATTCCACGGTTTGGGAGACCTAAGGAGAATCTTTGGGCGAACGTCTGGTTGCTTCGGCAGCAGCCCCTCAAGCGGCTTCCGCGGAACCATCCCTACCCCGTCGGGCTTCTTTCAGTCCGTGCTCGGTTTAGTCGAGACGATTTTGTCAGGTTCTTCCTCGTCTGGTTTCCAGGAGTCTTCCTTGTCACTCATGGTTACGAGAGAAGATTGCCTGCTTAATGTCAAGAACAAATATCCACCTCTAGCTCTTTGCAAAGGACTCAGACAGGTGTGGTCTGAAGTAAAAACGCTTTATTCAAAGACTAGCAGGCATAGACTAAAGACATGACCGCTTATTAGCGTAGCAAAGCAGGCAATACTTTTCTAGGAAAGTTACTAGACTAAAAGCAGTTCTTCTGGGATCCCGGCCTGGCGTTGCCAGGCAACCCGAAGATAAGGATTCCCACGGCTGAAGACTCAACACATCCCAGGTGCTTGGCCCGGCTAAACCGAAAGCCCAAACATTATAGAATCCCTGGGAAGCGAGAACAGACCAAAGCCCTGACAACAACTTGACAAACAACAGTTACAGGTAAGTACAACTTTGTTTTCTGTCAGTCCTGTGGAATAGGAAGGTGACTTAAGCAGTTGATACAATTATCTGTAGGTGTTCTTATCATGGAGTAGAGCTCATTCAGCTCTCCAATATACAGAGAAACTTGGGGTGGTAAAGCAGCAAGGATGGTAGAGCACCAGTGGAGGAATCAGAAGCCAAATGTAACTGAATATAAACTAACGCTCACTCTGCAGCTCAGATGGCAGCAGAGGAAAAGTTACTTTTCCGATGTCATTGCATCTCCTTGTAGCTATCAGGTGGAACTACTTTAAAGAAAGGATCTGCTGGATGCAGATTTTTGTACGTTTTTGTATCTGCTCTAACCTCTGCACCAGTATTGAAAGTTAACAATTCATATGTTGCCAGAGCTCCTGGCTGTCACTTGCTTGTATAACATTTCAGTTATGGAATACGCGTGAAGAGAGATTGTTTGAAGAAGTCTGGCCTACCACTTGTCTGCTTAGTGTTGGCCTTAGCTGATTATATCTAGCTGGTAGTAAAAAAGAGCAAGAGTCCAGTAGCACCTTAAAGACTAACAAAAATATTTTCTGGCAGGGTATGAGCTTTCGTGAGCCACAGCTCATTTCTTCAAATATCTGAAGAAGTGAGCTGTGGCTCACGAAAGCTCATACCCTGCCAGAAAATATTTTTGTTAGTCTTTAAGGTGCTACTGGACTCTTGCTCTTTTCTACTACTGCAGACAGCCTAACACGCTACCCACTTTGATATATCTAGCTGGAGAAGAGTGATGAGCTGGGTCAGGTGTTCATGAATGCCTTCTTGAAAGACTGGTGGACCTGGTTGTCTTGAAAGAAAAAGTCATTAGATTGCTTCTGAAGAGAACGAGGTAAAGGGGAAGTTTTATGTATCAGCCATTCACAAGTCTCCCCATTCGGGGCAGATGGTGGTAGGAGTACTCTTAAGTACATTTGGATGAGGCTGAATCAATTTCTCTCTGGGTTCAAGCCTGGGTTTGGCATTAAAACAGCTGTGATGGACAATTATATGGGGAAGATATGGGTAGAGTACTACCATGTTAATTCTCCTGTATCATTTGGTGGCAGTGATGCCATCAACCGAAGTAACCTGCTGGAACATCTATCTACACCTATCTACATGATCTTGTGTATTTTTAGGGCAGATTTTTGAAGGTAATACTGAGGAGTTATCTCAGCTTCTGACAACTTCGTATGGAGGTCTTCAGGGCTTTCTTGGTTGTGCAAACATTTTTTAATTAAGTTTTTATTTCATAACTAAAAATACAAAGAAACATAAAATACATAACAAAAAGAAACACAGACAACACAATACATGCACAAAATCTAAAGTATACAAAAACAAGCTTTGACTAGGTGAATATATAGTTTTGTTACCCTCTTACTGCCTTCCCTCTGATATGCTATTGCTTTATATCATTGAATTTACTACTTTTACTCAATCTTTCAGTCTCATTGTATAAGTACTTTAAACTTGGATAATAAAACTGACTATTATAAAATCTTTCTAGCTACTATATGATCTTATATGAACTTGTTTATATTTGCTAGATTCTATTATATGGTTTTCCAACATAGCATTAAAGTTAAGCATTTTAATTTATAATTATACAAAATTAACGAGATGTATACATAATATAGTTTCCCATTTTTTTGGAACTCTTCACTGGATTTTTTATTTACATAGTTTGTCAACTTGGCCATCACTGCATACTGTGCTAACTTGTTTTTCTATTCTTCTCTGTCTGAACAATCTTCTGCCTTCCACTTTGTGGCAATCACCACTCTTACAGCCGTGATTGTGTATCTAAACAATTCTTCTGTGGACTTCCCAATAGCCGATGTTAAATTCCTAACAACATAGTTTTAGGATCCAATGCAAAATTAACTTTTAAGATTTTTTGAATTTTATTGTGTACTTCATGTCAGAACTTTTTAAAATCTCCTTACATGACCACAATGTATGAAAGAAAGTTCCATCTATCTCCGTACATTCCCAACAATGTCCGGATACATTCTTATTCATCTTCCGGATATCATTTGGTGTAATATACCAATTAGAAAACATTTTATACTAATTTTGTCTCAAAGCTTGACTGCCCGAAAATTTAATCACTTTGGTCCATAACTGTTCCCATTGTCGCATCATCATCTCTTCTCCAAAGTTCTGCATCCATTTTACCATACATGGTTTAACTCAGGGGTGTCGAACTCATTTGTTAGGAGGGCTAGGTATGACATAAATGTCACTTGGTCGGGCCATGTATACATAAATAAAGAAGAGGGAGGGAAGAAAAGAAAGAAGGAAAGAGAGGGAGGGAAAGAAGGGAAGGAGGGAGAGAAAGAAGGACGAAAAGAAGGAAAGAAAGAAAAGAGACAGGGACAGGAGAAAAGAGAGAAAGAGTGATAAAGAGAAAGAAAGAAGAGAGAAAGAAAAAGAGAATGAAAGAGAGTAAGAGAAAGACAAAAAGGGAGGGGGGAAGGATCATGGCTGGGCTTGGGAAGTCCAGAAAGGAAAGGGGAAAGCTTCCCAGCTGGCGCGGGGAGCTGTAGCGGGTGGCCCGTGCGCCCTGGGGCAGGGAAAGGGAAGGCTTCCCTGCTCCGGGAAGCTCAGAAAACGTCAAGGGAAGGGGGAAAGGGGGACTAGCTGCCTCAGCTCCATGGGCTGGAGAAAAGCCCTCCGGGGGCCGGATCCGGCCTGCGAGCCGCATGTTTGACACCCCTGGTTTAACTTGTTCAGATTCAGTATTGTATTTGAGTAACAATTTGTGTATCTTGCCCAGGAGAGAAACCTTGTTTTTCATAATCAAGCTTTCAAATTCTGTCATTTCTCTCATTTTACCCTCTGCTAGGCAGTCTTTTCTTAATCTTGAAACCAGTTGACAATATGCGAGCCATTTTATTTTTTTTATTCTCCTCTGTCATTGTTTCCCATCTTTTAATTCTTCCACATGTGTTGATCATATCCTTATATAGCATATAATCATTGGGTTTCGTTTCTGTATGGTCGTTACACACTTCTAGTGGAGACGTTAATGGTGATGGTGTAGAGGGCAGGGCCTCCTTTTATTTGTCATCCATAAACCTATTAAGCTGCCTTTGATTATATGTTGCATTTCTTGTGGTATCGAAATGATAATGTAATCCTTTCCAGTCATCTTTCTCTAGCTTATTAAACTTGCTTCTGGGTTTTTAATCCAGTCTGCGATCCACATTAGATTGGCCACCTGATAATATAATTTCAGATTCAGTTAAGCCAAGCTGCCTCTAGTTTTTTCATCCTGTAATGATTTGAATCTGATCCTCGGTTTCTTGCCACACAAGTTTATTTAGTTGTAGTTGCCAACATTTCAAAGTCTTTTCTTCCAGTTGAATTAGCAACATTTGAAATAAAAAGTTAAGCTTAGGCAATACATTCATTTTGATTGTTGAGATCCTTCCCTGCCACAAAAGTTTTACTTTTGACCATCTCGCCAAGTCCTTTTCAGTTTTTCCCATGTTGCTTTGTAGTTATCTTTAAACAGTGTTGTTTTGTCATGATATTTTTATTCCCAAGTATTTTATTAGTTCATCTGTTACCTTAAATCTTGTAATTAGTCCCTTAAATCTTGTGATTAGTCCCATCACATCTTCTTGCCTCAGAAGGTGCTTTAAGATTATTTTTTGTCTTGAGTTTGTTAATTTTATAGCCTGAATATTTTCCAAACTTTTCTATTTGTTCCATTAAATGACCCATTGATTCTTGAGGATTAAGAATGGACAGTACTACATCATCAGTGTGACAGAGAGAACCCCGGTTTCCGCTACATCAGCATAACATTTCATTTTGAATTCCTCTCCTTCAACCTGAAAGGGTGTGCAAACATTTTAATCTTCTTGTGGTTTAGCTTTCAAATACTGTGTCAGCTGTATGATTTTGGAAATAATTTCAGATTAATATAAATAATGCTTTTATTATACAAAAGCATAAATCAGCTATGCAACATGCTGGCATAGATATTAACCCACACTTAAGATCTTTCAAGGTAAACCCTGCTCAGTTTCCAATACATTTGCAAGCAGAAGAGAACCTAAGAAGCTGCCATTTAGCTATACATTAATTGTGAAACGTGTCATTGATGTGGATGCACAATGTCTTTTCGTGTGTTTCCTTGAGAAAATATGAGGGTTTCAACAGCAATTAACACCTTGCAAGATCCGGTTGAAGCTCAATTCTGTGAGCATATTGTTTCACATATTCAGTAGTTTAGCTGTCATAGTATCTAACAAAAGGGATTGAAATGATCCCTTCAACTACATGGGTTATCTTTTTTTTCAACATTGCATTTCAAGCTAAAGTTTCACACTATAAAGGTGCCAGTGTGGTGGATTGTGGTCTGTTCTACACAGGATGGCACTTCCCGTAAAGATCAGGTATTTGATTGAGAGCCAGCATGGTGTAGTTAAGAGTGGCGGACACTAATCTGGAGAACTGGGTTCGATTGCCAGCTCCTCCACGTGAAGCCTGCTGGGTGACCTTCGGCCAGTCACAGTTCTCTAAGAACTCTCTCAGCCCACACACAGGCAGGCAATGGCAAACCACCTCTGAAGTCTCTTGCACTGAAAACCAGAAGGGGTTGTCATAAGTCAGCTGTGACTTGATAACACACAACTCTTTGATCTGGCCTTACATTTGGATACTCAAGTGGTCTATCTGGCTCAAAGCACTTTTTACCCTATTCAGGAGTATACTAGCCATGCCTCATCTTAGACAGGAATGACTGCTACAGCTATCCCTCCTCTAATCATTTTTGGATTACCATAATGCATTCTATATGGGGCTGCCTTTGAGGACCTCTCAAACTTCAGGTTATCCAGAAATCTGTTACAAGATTATTGATAGGGACACACCACAATGAACATATTACCCTGTGTTGTAAGAAGTACATTGACTTCCTGGTGTCAGGCTTGGTTCATGGCACAAATGGCTGCTTGGGGTGCCATGATTATAGGAGTGGCATTTTTGCCCTCTGCTCCCTGGCTTGTTTGGCCTACTGCTTCCTTGGCTGGCCATTATCCTTCCTCCCTTTCTACCTCCCTCTATAATTGTAAAATATTGTCTCTGGTTTCTTTGCAAACAATTAGGAGCATAATGCAGCACTTGCTAAAGTGCTAAGTCCCTCCAGTTACAGTTGTAGGTAAGGGGATGGGAATGGCCCAAGCTGGCTAGGAATGAAGGCTTTTAAACATCGCTCCCATGTTCTTCTTCCTCTGATCATATTCAGAGGGCACGTTTGGATCTTTTAGTTACTTTGCTGAGTTTGACTGAAGGTGTCAGAGGTGGTATCTTCTAATTACAGTAGTAAAGAAAAAGACAAAGTACACTCTGCCACCTGGGTTTTATCTTGAAGCTAGCAAGAATGGCACAGGAGGGAATGTGCCCACTTCTGCTGGCCTCCCAAGCTTGAAGAGGAGGAGTTGGCATGGCCACTGTGGGTGGTGAAGTATGTGGAGCTGGCTGTGCCCAGGTGTTGCTGGTGCAATTCAAATTGCTGACTCTGTATAAAGCCCTGAAAGATCTGGAGCCTCTGGGAATCTGAAGAAACACACCTGCCCACATGTGAAGCTGCCAGTTCATTAAGATTAGTTTCGGAAGAGACTCTTCAGGTTTTTCCATGTTCTGAAGTGAAGCGGGATAATCAGGGATCGAGCTTTTTCAGTTGTGGCACTATGCCTTTTAGATTGTTCTCTCCCATGAGGTCACCTGCTGCCACCTTCGTTATTAGTGTTAGGGCACCAGTGTTTGTTATTTATTCGGTTGGTTAGACTTGTTTTGCTCGGGTTTGTGCCGTTATTTGTTTTGTTGTTCTGGTTGGCTTGATTTTTTTAAAAAAGTTTATTGAAATGTACAGGAGTTTTTTGGCTTGAACAGAATTTTACGTGGCTAAATAAATGAAAATGGTTTTAGAGGTAAATAAACTGATCAGGGCTTGCAAAAATCCCCTTTATTTGTAATCAAGAGTAAGTGAATAATTTTTCCTACATAACAGGGGTATTTGTTTAGAATTTTGTTTTTCTTTAGTGTGTCAGAATAGATTACTGTATTCTAAAGCTCCAAACTTTAGTAATGAAATCGATTTTATTATTAGGACTTTGAGTGCAGTCCTAAAGGGGGGAGTCTGAATCAGCATAGGAGCCGGCATAAGGGCCCATTTATCCCTGGATAAAGGGCACTTACGCTGTCATGGGGGGCATTCACACCAGCCTCGGGACGCCATGCTGTTGCATGGAGCTCAGCTGCCGGCGCTGCCTCCTGGCAGCGTTCCAGCAGTGCAGGTCCCCACCCTGTTGTCTTGGGAGGCGTTCCAGGGGGCGGTGCTGTCTTTAGGCAGCATCCTATCCCTTTTTGCCTTGGGAACGCCCCCTCCAGTTGCAGCAGTGCTATGCCACCTTTTTTGGTGGCATAGCCTTGCTGTTTTCTATGGGGGCATTTTCCCCATTTTACATTTTAACTTGTTTTATTTTTCTTTTGGTGGCTGGGAAGCCTCTGTGGAGGCACCATAGCTGTGCTGCTCCCGCCGCATCCACCCCCTCTTTAGGAATGGGCTATGAGACCTGCAAAGCCCCAAATATGGTAGAAAGTGGTTGAATTTTTAAAACAGATGTGGAATTTAACAATATTTATGACATTCAAAATACATATTCTCTATTTTTCTGCAAGTAAAGTTGCAAATACATGGTATACTAAAGAGAGGGAGAACAGCAAACTTGTGTACACTATACTGCTTTACAGTATCTGTCATAGTTTTTTCCAGCTGAGGGGTATGAAGAAATAAAATTTAAAAATACACTCTTTTCTTTACTATAAAATGTATTATTTGGACCAAAATTGTCTCATACAGTCAGTCATAATGGGGCTAGCAACATGTTTGGATATCATGTTAAACATGATAACATTGATCAGTTAAGTGTTTTCAGTGGTATGTTACAAGAGAACTAACCGAGCCCTTTGAACTGGTCAAGGGAGTTAGACAAGGTTGCCTCCTTGCTCCTCTCTTGTTTAATCTATACCTGAATGATATGGCAACCAATTTCTCAGAGTTTTGCCACCCCCCAAAGCTTGCAAGTCATCCCACCCCAATTCTACTCTATGCTGACGATTCAGTTCTCCTGTCCCGCACAAGAATTGGTTTGAAAAGATCTTTGCAAACTTTTTCTGAGTACTGCTCTAGGGAAGGTCTTAAAATAAACCATCATAAATCTAAGATTATGATCTTCACTAAGAGGAGAAAAATGCCTCTTTTTCGCTGGATATTAGATGGCTTTGAGGTTGACCAAGTCAAGAAGTTTGTTTACCTTGGCATTCTTTTTTCCCATAACCTAAATTGGAATGCCCATCAAAAAGCAGTGTCCAACAAAATTAAACCTGGGGTTGGTGCTATTGTCAACTTTTTTCACACAAAGGTGGCAAATATATTCCAGGGGCTATTCAGGTTTTTAATCTGAAAATTACCCCAATTATCCTCTTTGGTGTTGCCATCTGGATAACAGTCATCAATGAATCTATAGATCATCCACTGCTTCAGTTCTTACGAAAACTCCTAAATGCCCCTCGATGTGTTGCTGGCGTTACTCTTCGTTCCAAGTTTGGCCAAATGTCACTTGAACCTTAAACTGTTCTTTAGCACTGAGGGGTTCCTAGCTTCTCTGAAGCATGACCGTTTTAAATCCTCATGGCAAAAAATCTTAGATGAGAAACTGTTGTTGTTGGGCTTCTCGCAGGATATGTTATTAGATCTTGGGAAAACTGAAGCTTTTACCAAAATTAAAAAGCTCGTTAAAGAGCTTGATTATAACAGCACTACTTTTCGTGCTCGTCGCGTCTCTTCATCCCAGTTCTTCGGAATACCCCCTCCACGTGGTCTGCCTGCCTATACATATTATCTGACAACTCCTCGTCTTTGTAGAGCTTTTTGCTTGGCTATATTGAATGCTAACTCTTCTATAGTAATGCAGGGCAGAATTCTGAATATACCATAGACAGGATCTGCCCTTGCTCTTCTGGCTCTGTTGACTCATTAGCTCATGCCCTTTTGGAATGCCGCTTTTATGAGGAACTTCGATTGCACTATATTTCCCCCCTTTTAACATACATATCCAATGCCTCTGTGACTGACATAATGCCTTTTTTACTAAGCGATAGGGACCCCAAGGCTACACTGTCAGTGGCAAGATTTGTTTCAGTCCTTATATCCCTCCAACACTAGATATATGCTGCTCAAGATCAATTGATCAAGGAGCTTCTAAGGGATGAAAGGAAAGGAAAGGTATGTTACAAGTGGGAATCCACAACAAAATGTGGATTGTGCTACCCATCCCAAATTTTCCCCTCAGCTGCTGGCTGCCCAGACTCATAAGTGAGTGTGTGAGAAGGAGCTTTTTCACCTACTTTACTCCATTGCTGTCGCCTCATTGGTGATCAGGAGCAGTTGTGAAAGTCTGGGGAGGGTGGCAAAGGTGATGGCAGGACAGGTGGGTGAGAAGGGATCCCAACAGCAACTGTGGGGGGGGGGCGCAGCAATGGTGACTCCCGCTTGTACTTCCTCCTCCCTTTGTCCTCCCTGCTGCTTTGTAGTGGGGGAGGAGGCAGCTCCTGCCTTCTCTCCTATGCCCACCTACTAACCTTGACTGGTTGAAGGGGGCTGTGGCAGAAGTCGTACTGGGCTGGGTCCAGCTGTGCTGGCTATGGGGGAAGGCCACGCCTGCAGTGGAGGAAACTGAGCCAGCAATGGGAGCAGCCTCCTGGGGAGGAGGGTGGATTCTGGCACTGGAGGTGTGTTGTGTGCTCAAACCTCTCTGTTAGGTTTTTCCCCCCCTCTGTTTGGGTTTCAGATTTTTTTGCAAACCTAGAGGGTCCTCCAAGTTTGGAGAAAATCTACTTTCTCTCTACTTGGTCCCAATCCATGGGTATGAGTATCCACAGATTGGGCCAGATTGTCTGTTAGAATATAAAATACCTATTATACCATATTAGAATCAGAGTTGGAAGGGACCACCAGGGTCATCTAGTCCAAACCCCTGCACCAGCAGCAAATTCACAACTTCCTCCCCCCACACATATACCCAGTGACTCCTACATGCCCAGAAGATGGCCAAGATGCCCTCCCTCTCATCATTGCTTAAGGTCATAGAATCAGCATTGCTGACAGATGGCCATCTAACCTCTTCTTAAAAACCTCCAGGGAAGGAGAGCTTACCACTTCCCGAGGAAGCCTGTTCCACTGAGGAACCGCTCTGTTAGAAATTTCTTCCTAATGTCAAGACGGAAACTCTTTTCATTTAATTTCAACCCGTTGGTTCTGGTCCGACCGTCTGTGGCAACAGAAAGCAACTCAGCACCATCGTCTATATGATAGCCCTTCATGTACTTGAAAATGGTTATGTCAGCTCTCATTCTTCTCCTCTTCAGGCTAAACATACCCAGCTCCTTCAACCTTTCCTCATAGGACATTGTCTCCAGACCCCACACCATCTTTGTTGCCCTCCTCTGAACATGTTCCAGCTTGTCTACATCTTTCTTAAATTGTAGTGCCCAAAACTGAACACAGTATTCTAGGTGAGGTCTAACCAGAGCAGAGTAAAGCGATACCATCACTTCACGTGATCTGGACGCTATACTTCTGTTGATACAGCCCAAGATTGCATTTGCCTTTTTAGCTACCGCATCACACTGCTGACTCATGTTCAGTGTTTGGTCTACTAAGACCCCAAGATCCTTTTCACACACACTACTACTAAGACCAGTCTCCTCCATCCTATAATTATGCATTTGATTTCTCCTACCTAAATGCAGAACTTTACATTTATCTTTGTTGAAGTGCATTTTATTAGTTTTAGCCCAATTCTCCAGTCTGTCAAGATCATCCTGTATCCTGGCTCTGTCTTCTACCATATTTGCTACCCCTTCCGATTTAGTATCTGCAAATTTAATAAGCATCCTCTCTATCCCTTCATCCAAATCATTTATAAAAATATTGAACAACACAGGTCCCAGAACAGATTCCTGAAGCACTCCACTAGTCACTTCTCTCCAAGTGGATGAGGAACCATTAACAAGCACTTTTGGGTGTGATCTGTCAACCAATTACTGATGCACCTAACAGTAACAGGATCTAAATCACATTTTCCCAATTTGTCAATAAGAATATTATGTGGAACCTTATCAGAAGCCTTACTGAAATCTAAATAAACTATGTCTACAGCATTCCCCTGATCCGGAGCCAGCTGCCCCAGAGGCAGCTGCACCAGGGCCGGCTGTCCTGGAGGCGGTTGCACCAGAGGTTGCCCTGGAGCCGGCTGTTGTGGAAGCTGCTGGCCAGGGGGTTGTTGGCCTGGGACCGGTGCCTGTGCAGGCGCCGCTTGAGCCCGCTGTAGGCGAGCGTACTCATTCATCAACAAGTCCATTTGGTCCTTCATAGGGGCCATACGATCCAACAGCTCTCGGTTTTGAAATCTCAAGGCATGGATCTCCTCCTCAGCCCCCCCAGTTCATCAGGCTTGGCTAACTTGGTAGTTTGTATTCCAGTCGCCCTTCTCTGCATACAAGTCCACCTCCTCTGAATTTTCTTGCACATCAGGAGCAAAGATGAGCTGTTGTTGGTGCGCTACTTCCCGGGGCAGGCCAGTTTCCGGGGAGTCCGGAGAGAACGAGGGGGAAGACCAGTCCAGTCTCCCGCTAAGTTTTGGCCGTGGTCCAGTCCCTGCTGTCGCTCGCGCCCAAGCGGTGGCCTCATCCACCAACAGTTGCTCTTCCACCCGCCTCTGATCAGCGAGCCCTCGGTCCGCCTCGAGTTTGGCGACCGCGGCGGCCGTCACAATTGGTTCTGCCGCTTGTTCCAAGAGCATTAGGATCTCCTTGTGTTGGCCCAACAGCGGTTGGACCTGTTGAGCAAGATCCGCAGAGGAAGGACCGAACTCAGGGTTTAGTACCTTCTCGACATCAGCAGCTGTTGCCGTGGTTTGCGGTAAGTCCATGAGGACCAGGACTGTCCTGGCGCCAACGCTCTGTGCTTCCTGGCGGCATAGGGTGGGATCCGGAACAGTTTGCGGAACGTCTCCCTCTCGAGCCCCTGCCATTGGGAAACAGAACTCGAGCCCCTGGATTGGGGCCGCCGACTCCTGTTGCGCCCCGCGGAGCGTAAGCTCAGCCAATAACCGAGTTAGCAGAGCAAAGTCCTCTTGCACTAACCAGGACTCCTCCAGCAAAGTATCCAGTCCCAAAAGGTCATTGTGGGCACGTAGATCAGCGTCCTGAGTCCTCCAGGGGACTCCAGAGTCCTGAGTCCTCCAGAGTCCTCGCCGCTGCCAGGTGACGCCACTGATCAATCACCAGCCCAACCAGCCGGGTGAACTCCGCCTAAGTCCGCTGTGCCTCCTTCCAAGACTGCACGCAGAAAGTCGGAGTCCTCGGGGAGCTCATCGGGGAGCCCCAAACCGAGGAGACGAGTGTCTAGGCGAACCCTCCAGGACTCCAGCCAAGGTCAGCAAGTAAGGATAGGACTAGTGTCCTAATGTAAGCTCTAGCCCTGCTGCAAACCCATAAACAGATTCCAGCAGACGGCAAGTACACGAAAGCAGTTTTATTGGTTAGAATCGACAGGTTTCTGAAGCCATATTCAAAAAGACACTAGTAAGGGGCAAAGGCAAGGTACATGGCATATATGGAAAAACAAAAGGAGATAACTGGTAACCCAGGCAATCCCCCCTCCCAGAGGCAGGAAGGAGTACTTGGCGATTCCCACAGTATGGGAATCTATGAAGACTAAACACGGGGCATAGACTGGCCTTGGACAGAATAGGACAACAACACCTGGAAGCAGCGCAATCGCACTACCGCATACCATCCTCATGGCCTGCTCCTGACAGGGCCTCATTCCAGTGCCTCAACAGAAGAAGGTCTCTTCTCCACCTACAGTACTCCCTCCAAACATAATTTTTAAAAGCTCCCTTGCTGAGTCCCCAATTGACACTAATTTGAACATTTTAGTCAACCAAGAACCTTTGAAACCTCAGCAACAGAAAACTTTCCCCATAGACACGAGGATTTACCCCACAGGGAAGAGCCCGAGACTCATGAACAAAAATGGATGTGTTTTTGACGATGCGTCTGGCCAACTGGACCTTATAACTTTGGATTGACTGCACAGGACTCCGCCAGCCAAGTCTCTCCCAGGCCAGCAAATTTCACTTCTATCTTGGAAAATTGCAGGATGGGCTATTAAACCATTAGACAGGGGTTTCCTAGAGTATTTAACCCATTTTGATATAATTTTATTGCAGGAAACATGGATGTTAGAAGATTTTGTCATACCAAACTATACCGCAGCTCTTGCCCCTGTGTCGCCCAGTATAAAGGGTGGGAGACCCTCTGGTGGGCTGGGTATTTTTGTTTCCACAGCGCTAAATGTTGTGCTGGAGGAAATCAAACTCGTGAACAACTGGGGTCTGGCAGTTCTTAGGTTTTTAGATTGTTCCGTTGTATGTCTCAATTTATACCTACCTCCTCATCACTCTCAGGCGCAAATTGACGCCTCCTGGCAAAAAACGGAAGCAAGTATTGCCTACTGTATGCATAACTATCCCAAAGCTATGTTGTTAATTGGTGGCGATCTCAATGCAAGAATGGGGCAAAATGATGAGATGCTATTGAATAAGTATAGTTTTAACCCCTGTGTGGAGGGTGAAATTTATAATGAGTCTTAACCGTTGCTCCTTAGACCCGGTGTTAAATTATGCAGGCCAACATTTAGCTTTGTTGGCATGTAAACTACATCTCTGTATTTTGAATGGAGTAGTGCAGGAAGACTGTCCTGGTCAGAGTTAAATGAAAAACTACTCCAATGGACCATTTTAGAAACGGGTAGATCGGTTTATAACAAACTATGCTATCCATTAGGTGATGGAACATCCCCCCTGGATGCATACACAGAATTGATCTCACACTTAACCTCTCTATTATCTAGAGAGTTCACCAAGCCCCAATCGAAAAGTTCCCACAACAAAAGTTGGTTTGACATTGATTGCATACAGGCCAAACAGAAGCTCATCAAAATTTTTAAAGAGTTCCAAACCTCCCCAAACCCGATCCTAGAAGCAGAAATTTCGGCTAAAAAAAAGGACGATAAAGCACTTATAAGATCCAAAAAGCTATTGAATGCTCAATCAAAGTGGCAGTCCTTAATAAAGGCTGCCAAGGAAAAGGATAGCAGAGAATTTTGGAAACTAATTGCCAGCGCCAATAATAGGGGCAATAAGTTAAGGGTAAATGTGATACCTGCTAAAACATAGGAAAATCACTATTCCGCGCTATTCAAGGGAGTTCCCCCTAAACCCGGTCTCAAGCCACCTCTAAATAATATACCATCATGGGACCCGGTCTCACCAGACGAGGTTGAACATTTAATTAAAAATCTGAGAAATGGGAAAGCTCCCGGGAGCGATTATGTTACAACAGAGGTACTGAAATCAAATGTAGAATGGTGGGCCCAGATTCTGGCAAATCTTTTCACGTATATCGACCAATTGGGCTCAATACCGGAGGAATGGGGTCTTGCTATAATAATACCAATATATAAGAAGCATAATAGAGCGGACCCAAACAACTATAGACCAATCAGCCTCCTAAATATAATCTGTAAGCTTTATACCAAGCACTTATGTGTCAAACTCCTCAATTGGTTGAACCAAGAGAAAATTATCGCTGTTGAGCAAGGGGGTTTTGCACTGTTTGGTGCTGGATTATTTAATTCAAAAATATGTCAAACAACAAAAGGGAACTCTATATACTGCCTTTGTGGATTTGAAGGCGGCTTTTGATTCTGTTGATCGTACAAGGCTGTGGGCCAAATTGGAATCTACACCCATAGACAAAAGACTTTTACATCTAATAATCAGTCTACATGACAACACTTATTTACAGATAAAATACTCATCTGACGGCAGACTTTCTAAACCAATCCAATCCCAAAAAGGGTTAGACAAGGTTGTATCCTTGCCCCTTTCCTTTTCAATTTTTATGTAAATGATTTAATAACCAGTCTCCATAACATAGATGTACATGCCCCTAAGATTACGATAGAGAAAAAACTTCCAATTCTTATGTATGCAGACAATGCTGTCTTGTTATCACTAACCAAAGTGGGCTTAAAAAGGGCGCTCAATTTCTTCTCAAACAAATGCCAGGAAGAAATACTCTCCATCAATTTTACAAAAACTAAAATAATGCGCTTTCACAATAGGTTTAAAAAATTGAACTGGCAAATTAACGGAAATACCATCGAGCAGGTTAAAATTTTTAAGTATTTGGGGCTAACTTTTTCCTTTAATGGCAATCCACCTGGCCATATTAAGTCTCTGGCTTGCTCTGCAGAAAGAAGTGCCACCGCAATTCTGAACTTCTTTAGGAGAGAGGGAGCTCGATTTGTTCCCGCTGCTCTAAAACTATACTCATCAAAAGTGCTTGCTATCATGAGGTATGGGTCACAAATTATCCAAACTGATAATTTTAAACCCCTAGAATTAGTGCAATCAAAATTTCTAAGATCATTATTTAACACCCCAAGAGGTACACCAAGTGTGGTCTTGAGACAGGAGGCGGGTCTTGGCATGGTAAGAACGGAAATATGGCGCCATACACTTTTCTATTGGCTGAAAATCCACCTTCATCCCTCTGGCTTAACTCCTAGTCTGCTCGCTGCCAATCCCATTTCTCAATGGGTTTCGAGAATCACAGACAAATTAAGAGCTATAGGGTTAGATCCAGAACAACTTTTAGAAGAAGGATTTTAAAAAAGCAAAAATTATAGTCCATCAACGTCTTACTGATATCGAGTTACAAACAGAGCATGCCACCTTACCCCCTTTCTATAAGCTTTTGAAACCTAGATCGGACTTGGCCCTAGCTCCATACCTGGACAATATTACCAATCCAAACCATAGATGGGCCTTTTCAAGGGCAAGATTTGATGCCTTTCCCTCCTCGCTACTTTACGGTAGATTCCAACAAATTCCCCCGTCTATGAGACTTTGTCCCTGCTCGAACGATTCTATAGCAAGGGTCTTTCTCTCTTCCCTTCTTCCCACTTCCTTTCAGCTGGTGGTAGAACTGCGGTGGTGAAGTAGTTTATAGTAAATACATGCCCCAATGAAGACAAATGGTGCCAGTCTGTGAGTGTAGGTTCCTGTTGCCCTTTAACAATGCTAGTGCCAGGCTTCACACGAGGCCGCTTGAACCTGGTGTATTTTCCATCTGCCACCCCACCAATCCCATTGCCACCACTGAAATATCTCCATCCTCCCATTAACTTGTAGCACAATATGAAAACCAGCTGGTGAAGCAGTGTGGGGGTAGGGATGAAGGACAGACTCATGGGAGAAGGAAAGGTATAGAAAGGTAAGCAAAGGAATGTGAAAAGTATCACAGGAAATAGTGGGAAAGGAGGATGTGTAAATAAGGAGAAGGAAAACAAGAAGGGGATAAGGAATCGGTTCGGGAACAGGGCATGAGGTGGCAAGCGGGATACCAGGGAACACATTAGCTGGTGCTGTGTTGGGGGATCACTGATTTTGACAATGGGGGACAGTTATCTGAAGTCTGATAACTTCCATTAATATAGTTTTATGCAGAGTGGATAAAAATCTGTGGGTTTTTTTTAATGAATTTTTTAATTTAAAATTGGATTTTTAAAATTTAAATTGGATGTTTTTGATAAAAGGCTTTTTGAGGGAAATCTATCTAAAGATAGTTTTCTATTCAAGAAGCATTATAGTTCAAAGGTTATTAATCATGAAATAAGGATTAGTTTTTAACTATGTAACATAAGACTATATATTGTCGAAGGCTTTCACGGTCAGAGTTCATTGGTTCTTGTAGGTTATCCGGGCTGTGTAACCGTGGTCTTGGTATTTTCTTTCCTGACGTTTCGCCAGCAGCTGTGGCAGGCATCTTCAGAGGAGGAACACTGAAGGACAGTGTCTCTCATTGTCAAGTGTGCAGGAAGAGTAATATATAGTCAGAAAGGGGTTTGAGCTGAATCATTGTGTGTCTCTGCATCGCAGTAGAAAAGTTAAAGAACAAAGTAGATGTGCTTTCTTGTTCCGAAGTATTTCCAATCTCCGGGTCTGTTGAAATATTTCCTCCCCGTAGAGGCATTCAAAATATTGTCGAAGGCTTTCACTGTCAGAGTTCATTGGTTCTGGGCATGATTATGAGCACAATCCTGAAGGGGGTCAAATTGGCATAGGCGCCGGTGTGACCCTACACTGACGTAAGTGCCCATTTCTCCCAGGATAAGAGGCATTTACGCTGGCACGGGGCATTCACACCAGCACTGGTAAGCGTTGTGCAAAATCCCGGAAGTGGGAGCCCACACTGTTATGTGAGGGGTTTTTCCAGGGGGCAGAGCTGCCTGTAGGCAGCATCCTAACACCTCTTGCTCCGGGAACGCCCCCTCGAGTTTCAGCTTTGCTATGCTACCTTTTTGGGTGGTGTAGCCTCTGTTTTCTATGGGGGTGTTTTCCCCATTTAACATTTTAAATTATTTTATTTTCTCTGGGGGGGCCGGGAAGCCTCTGTGGAGGTAGCATGGCTGCACCACTCCTGACTGCTGTGCATTCATCCCCCCTTCAGGAATGGGCTACCTGACTGGAGCCTAGTCCCCAAGTATCACTAACTGACTACAGCTGGCTATAAGGGTCCATGAGGCCATTTCTGTTTCCAGGATGTTAACACTTCCCAATCCTATGAACATTTACTCAGGGGTAAGTCCCACTGACTTCTGTGGGATTTAATGATAAACAAACATGCTTTTTTGTATTTTTTTAACTAGGTACCTGGAAGCTACTATAACACTGTGGCTAAAATTACATGTGTCCTGTAGTAGGGTTGAAATGAGTTTGCAAGGGAGTCTTCTATATGCATCAGACTCAGAAACCTGGTACAAGTGGACTTAAAACGTCCTTTTTATTTTTCTCCTGTGCACTAACAGCAAGAGAAGAATTGAAAATATTTTTGGCTGTATTTTTAACACAAAATTTAACAACGTTCATTGCAGACAACTTGGGTTACCAGTAAATATTTGTCAGTGCTATCCATAGTCCTGAGTAAATTTTGTGATGTAATACCTAGGTGTAATGTTTGCTATATTGGTATTGTTGCACTTAGTCAGGTATCTAAGTCGCTTTTGATATGTATAAATGTACAAAAAACATGCCCTGTTAATCATAGCAATGAGGTATGCAAACTTTTCTCATTGTCTATTAAATTGCTAATATTGCTTAACAGTTCAGAAGTTGTTGAGTGCTGATAAGTTCAGCTTAATCAGCCTACTGCATTGATATGGCTTAGTATTATGTCTTGCAAATTAGAGTCAAAGCTGATTTAGCAGTTTCACACTCTGATTTCAAAGGTTCTTTTTTGCAAATGTGTTGGTACTAACACGTTTAGATAGCAAAGAATGCAAAAGCATCTATTCAGTATTTTTAATGTCCTCTAACTCAGCACTGTTGTTAATGACATTTTTGCACATAAATTTAGGCACACAATAGGGAACTGCAAACTGGGTAGCAGGCTGTCTACCTCTGGAACACAGAAAGAAAAGAAAATTTATCAGTGTGAGCCATGTTTTGAAGTGTATCTTTATTAATTAAAAAATAAGAAACATCTCTGCTCATTTCTCAACTCTTACAGGCACTGCGGAACTCCATCCCCAATAATTTTAACCAGAAAAAGGGTTAGCCAAACAGGTTTTGAATGTATATTTTTTTAATTTATACCCCGTTCTCCCCAGCCAAAGTCGGGCTCAAGGCAAGTGACAATATTAAAATCAACATAATTCCCAATATCTAAAATTCTTTAAAACTAAAAATTTAAACAGTCTAAAAAGATGGTCTAAAACATTAGATGATGCTAAGTCCAGCACTGGTGAGAAAACAACCAGCAGGCCACCCCGTCTAGCTTATGACAACAGGTAAAGAGGGGGAGGACAGGGAGGCCAACGTGGATGACATCCGCGGCTGCCCTCAGTTGTAGGCCTGGTGGGAAAGCTGTTTTACAGGCCCTGCGAAACTCCTTCAAGTTCCGCAGGGCCCTGATGTTACTTGGAAGAGTATTCCATCAGGCTGTCCTCTTGTCAAGGACAGCCGCACAAAAGATGGATCTGATCACTAAGAGCCAGCATGGGTTTCTCAAGAATAAGTCATGTCAGACTAATCTTATCTCCTTTTTTGAGAAAGTTACTACCTTGCTGGATCAGGGGAATGCTGTAGACATAGTTTATCTAGATTTCAGTAAGGCTTTTGATAAGGTTCCACATAGTATTCTAGTTGACAAATTGGGAAAATGTGGGTTAGATCCTATTATTGTTAGATGGATCCGCAACTGGTTGACAGATCGTACCCAAAGAGTGCTAGTTAATGGTTCCTCGTCCACTTGGAGAGAAGTGACTAGTGGAGTTCCTCAGGGATCTGTGCTGGGCCCGGTGTTGTTCAACATCTTTATAAATGATTTGGATGAAGGAATAGAGGGGATGCTTATTAAATTTGCAGATGATACTAAATTGGGAGGGGTAGCAAATACAGTAGAAGACAGAGGCAAGATGCAGGATGATCTTGACAGGCTGGAGAATTGGGCTAAAACTAATAAAATGCACTTCAACAAAGACAAATGTAAAGTTCTGCATTTAGGTAGGAAAAATCAAATGCATAATTACAGGATGGGGGAGACTTGTTTGAGCAGTAGTGTGTGAAAAGGATCTTGGGGTCTTAGTAGACCAAACACTGAACATGAGTCAGCAGTGTGATGCGGTAGCTAAAAAGGCAAATGCAGTCTTGGGCTGCATCAACAGAAGTATAGTGTCCAGATCGCGCGAAGTGATGGTATCGCTTTACTCTGCTCTAGTTAGACCTCAACTAGAGTACTGTGTTCAGTTTTGGGCACCACAATTTAAGAAAGATGTAGACAAGCTGGAAAGTGTCCAAAGAAGGGCAACAAAGATGGTGAGGGGTCTGGAGACCAAGTCTTATGAGTAAGGAGCTTGGTATGTTTAGCCTGAAGAAGAGAAGACTGAGAGGGGATCTGATAACCATGTTCAAGTACTTGAAGGGCTTTCATATAGAGGAGGGTGCCGAGTTGTTTTCTGTTGCTCAAGAAGGTCGGACCAGAACCAACGGGTTGAAATTAAATCGAAGAGTTTCTGTCTAGACATTAGGAATAATTTTCTAACAGTTAGAGCGGTTCCTCAGTGGAACAGGCTTCCTCGGGAGGTGGTAAGCTCTCTTTCCCTGGAGGTTTTTAAGAAGAGGTTAGATGGCCATCTGTCAGCAATGCTGATTCTGTGACCTTAGGCAGATGATGAGAGGGAGGGCATCTTGGCCAACTTCTGGTCACTAGGGGTGTGGAGGGGGGAGGTAGTTGTGAATTTCCTGCATTATATAGGGGGTTGGACTTGATGGCCCTGGTGGTCCCTTCCAACTCTATGATTCTGTGATTCCTAGTGCTGGATGTGCAATATAGTTGAATAAACATATTTTATTGGTTTTTTTTAAAGCACCCCCCCCCCCCGCTGCCCTTTGTTTCAGGTGACCACAGACAATTCTGAGCATGATGTGGGGATGTATAGTGGGAGGGGAGAATTAGTAAAAATAAAAATGAACATCAGATCCAACTTTTGATCTTGTGCTTCAGCTTATCTGAGGTTCTATTATATTTTGCATGTCCCTTTTGGCCATTTGGAAAAAGCAGCTAAACTGTAAACTTCACACTTAAAATAAAACACTGCAAGATAATTAGCTCCAAACACCCTGCTGCTCACCATACTTGTTTACGTTAAATATAATAATGTTAATTTTCTAGTTTAAGGTGATCTTTGTATTATAAACAGAGAAAGAATATCCTTCTTTACTCAATGATCTATTAAGCTATGGAATTCTCTGCCAGAGATAGTGATGGCTCTGAGCATTTGGTGTGTGTTTTTTTGCCGTCAAGTCACATCTGGCTTATGGTGACCCCTGGTGGAGTTTTCAAGCAAGAGACGTTCTGAAGTGGTTTGCCATTGCCTGGCTCTGCATCATGACCCTAGTATTCCTTGGAGGTCTCCCATTCAAATGTTTGCCAGGGTCAACCCTGCTTAGCTTCTGAGATCTGACCGAGATCAGGCTAACCTGGGCCGTAAGCATAGATAACTTTAAAAAATAATTAGACAGATTCATGGAGTAGAGGTCCATCAATGACTACTAGACATGGTGACTGAAGGGAGCCTCCATCTTACACAGGCAGCAAACCTCTGAATTATCAGTGCTGGGAGGTGGCAGTAGGGGACAACCTTGGCCTCTGTGTCTGTTTGTTTGATCCCCCAGGGCAACTGGTTGGCCATTGTGTGAAACAATGCACTGGACTAGATAGATCACTGCTCTGATCCATCAGGCTGTTCTTATATTCTAACATACGACTTGCAGTTCTTAACTAGACAAAGTTCTTTTAGCAGAATCTTTGGCATGTTAATGGAGGAGAGTGGCATTCATAGATGATGCCTTTACGTGAAATACTTGCAAATCCTGCGGCTTCTAGTTTTTGATTCCTGAGCTTCAAATACTTCTAGTATACCCCAATCCCCTATTATATAATGCACCTTAAACACAGGGCATTTTCTTGAGTTTTTTGTGACCATGTGTGTACTTTGATATGCCAATGCTGCTTTTATATGGATCTTGTGCTTTTGTTTTAGTTGTTATACGAACTACTTTACAATGATTTTGTGTTACAAGTTGAACTTAACATTTTTAGGCTGCTTTTTATATTGTATATTGATGGGAACTGGTTTTGGCTTGTTATGCTTTTTCTTTGATTAGTTTTAGTTTTACTGCTGTTCATTTTTATTATGAGTGTTTTAATGCTTGGATATTTTAAAGCCATTCTGTTATACTGGGATATGTATTCATAACTTCAGATCTATTGAAAGTGTGGATTACAAGTTCCGTATATACTCGGGTATAAGCCGACCCAAGTATAAGCCGAGGTGCCTAATTTCACCCCCAAAATGGGGAAAAATTAGGCACCCACGTATAAGCCGAGGGGGAAATGCACCCCCTCCCCCCCGCAGGCTTACCTGACTGGGCTCCAGGCGCGCAGGCAGGCGGTGGTGGCGGCAGCCCCCTCCCTGCGCGCAGGAGGCCCTGCAGGCCGCTCCTGGCCCGCAGGGAAGGTGCGCGGGCAGGTGGCGGCGGCCCCCTACCTGCGCGCAGGAGGCCCCGCAGGGTCAGCTGGCAAGCGGGAGGACTGGCCCGGGTGAGGTGGGGGGGCGGGGTGGGGGTGAAGAAACCGCCGCTGCCGCGCAGAAGGCGCAATCGCGCAGTTAGCGCGACGATCGCGCAAAAGGCGCGATTGGGTGGGGTGGGGGGGAGAAACCGCCACCGCGCAGAAGGCGCGATCGGGTGGGGGGGGAAGAAGCTGCCGCCGCCGCCACACAGAAGGTGCGATCGGGTGGGGGGGTAGAAGGCGGGAGAGCCCGCCCTTCAGCTGGCCAGCGGGAGCGCGCTGGGAGAGGGACCGGCAGGCGAATTACCGTATTGACCCGAGTATAAGCCGAGGTGAGTTTTTTAAGCCAAAAATCATGGCTAAAAAACTCGGCTTATACTTGAGTATATACGGTACATCAAATGACTAATGTATGGAGGTTGGGTGTGCAGAGGAGACCAAGACTGTCAGATGAATGAAAAGATGTATGAAAAGAGTATGTGGGGCTGTAAATTGGTAGATGTTAATGTAAATCTGCTATTGGAGGGTCTCAGTTATCATAGAGATGTCTTGAAACTAAATAATTTGAATGCACAACCATATACAGTAGAACTTGTTAATACTTGACTACTGGGAACCAGTATAGTCGACCAGTTTACCATGTGGCAGGATTTTCTGTTTGCCTGTAGTACTGCAAATATCGTGCCACTTTTTTTCACCATGCAGTCGGAATGTTATGGTTTGTGGCCTTCACTAAGTGGTAAAGCTTTCCCATGTGGTTGGATGGCCCTCTTATTAGTATATGGGTCATGATATAGAATGGGAAAGGTAAGCTGCAGAGCACCATGGCTGGAATTGTCTTTTAAGGACTGGTTTGATTTACCTGGGTTTCAGATGTAACAGCATGGCCCAAGGTTACCTAGAGAGCTTTTATATACTTATATCTGTATATACGTATATGAGTATATCTATATATCACACACACAAAACTGGATTTTAATGTTTAAATGTAACCATTCAGGGCTTTCTTCCTTCCTTTTCTTCATTTCAAATTTAGAGACTTTTTTGGGGTCATTTAAATTATCTACAACATGTGCCAGTTTTAACCTCCCATCCAGCCATATTTTCAGATGTAGAAACAATTTTTGTAAAAAACCTGCAGCAATGACAAGGGATGGGTAGAGTGGATGACTTCATTCCATAGCAACCTAATGAGGTGGAGCAACAGACACAACAGAATATTACCAAGCCAGTTGGGGTCAGTTGTATTGCAACATTTCATCAGGTATTTAAAAAGTGAGCAAACTCCCCTACATTTTCCATGTGATCAGCCAGTTTTCTATAAGTAGTATAAAGGCACGACCTTGCATATTGATATACCACTTAATTAGCCACCCCAACCTTTCTGAATATCCTGTTCCCCACTCCCTGCTATATCACCATATTTCTGCCTGTCCCTGTGTATAGAACTTGTAATCTGTGAGGGCTATATAAAGCCCAGGGATGCTTGGGGGCCTTTCCCCAGAAAAAAATGGTAGTGGTAATTTTTGGGTTTGACCTACAGTGGTCTTGTATCCCCCTTATGAACATTCTCTACCACCCCTAACCAACAGGGAAGTGTTTTAGACCTTTGAGGTCACCCAAATGAGGTTTCAGAAAAGACTGTTTTGTGAGAAGACACTCTTGGTATAAGAGCATGGAGAACTCTGTGGGATTTGGTAACATCGGCCAAGATGTGTTTTTGTAGTAAGGGATCTAGTATGATATAGCCCAGTCAAGTGGAAGGCAAGGCAAGGTAAGTGAACCTCCAGAGGTAACTTTAAAATAATTCTCTGATATGACAGTCCCTGAGTCACGTAAACATACTAAGGGCCCTTTGGTTGGGTGAACTCACTATATCATCCCAAGCTAAAACATGTTTTGGGGCACTTGTGGAATTTGTAATCCTACTAATGGCTAAAACTCTGTAATGTAGCAGTTCGTTGTCTGAGAATACATTTAAATGCATTGGCCCCACCTTGACCCATCTGCTCTTTCAGCCTGAGCATATTTAGATTGGATGTCCACCATGGAGTCACTTACTGTGTTTGTAATGAAGGTTCAGGACACATGAGTAGACAGATATCTGATGATGTGAGACTCCATAACTCTTGCTGTCAGATGAGTGTGTGGCTAATTATACAAATCAAGAATTTGATCAATATGCAAGATAGGGCCTTCATACTACTATATTCTTTCTCTGGGCAAGCATTGTCATTGTATGCTGAAAGAAATAATTGTCAGCTTGTTGAGGCATTTTCAACAGTTTGGATTCATACTATTGGAAACAGAGGAAGGGATCTTCTGAAACTCTGGGGGAACTCCAGTCAGATTGATTGTATCCAAACCATAGTATACTTAAACTTGTTTTAGAGTAGTATAGTATTACTACTATTAGGAAACCCATTTGTGGCAAAGATTAGAGATTTGTGTGTGTCCTTTAACCACCACTAAAGGGATATTTTAAATTCCTTGTACAAGAATGATGTCTTACTAAATTCCAGTATTGTCAAGGATTAATGAAGGTAGGCCGTAAGAGTGATGATTGCTACAAAATGGAAGTCAGAAGTGTCCAGATATAGAAGATTGGAAAGATAAGCTAGCAGAGTATGCAGTAATGGCTAAATTGACAAATTATGTGAACAAAAGATCCAGTCAAGAGTTTCAAAAAAATTGGAAGTTATACTATGCATATGTCTCGTAATAATGTAAAACTGGAAATGAAAATGTTGAGTTATGAGTTAATAATGGAAAAATATACAATTGAATCTAGTGAATATATTCAAATATATCTAAGCAATTAGAATGATCTATCATAAAATGGTTTGCCTATGCAAGTTTATAGCACCTATCTCATGAGATAGCAAGATTGATTAATAAGCAGTAGATTCAGTGTTATAAAGTAATAGATTTAATATTGTCGAAGGCTTTCACGGTCAGAGTTCATTGGTTCTTGTAGGTTATCCGGGTTGTGTAACCGTGGTCTTGGTATTTTCTTTCCTGACGTTTCGCCAGCAGCTGTGGCAGGCATCTTCAGAGGAGTAACACTGAAGGACAGTGTCTCTCAGTGTCAAGTGTGTAGGAAGAGTAATATATAGTCAGAAAGGGGTTGGGTTTGAGCTGAATCATTGTCCTGCAAAAAAGTAACAAAGATAATGTGCTAACCATTGTCCTGTAAGTATCAAGATAATGTGCTGACACTTGACACTGAGAGACACTGTCCTTCAGTGTTACTCCTCTGAAGATGCCTGCCACAGCTGCTGGCGAAACATCAGGAAAGAAAATACCAAGACCACGGTTACACAACCCGGATAACCTACAAGAACTAATAGATTTAATGTTATAAAGCTATGACAGTAATTACAGGGAAGACAACAAGAAAGAAACAAAAGGTCCACACAGATAAATTTTATTTTAGTATATTTTAGATCTTGTATATGTATTGTGTTGTTTGTGATGTATTATTCTGTCATATTTGTTTATATGTTTATATTTATATGAAATAAAAAATAAAAAAGGATTAATGAAGGTAGTTAGAGTCTATGACTTGAGTTCATGGAAGGCAACATCACCAAGGTGGGGCAGCGCAGTATGGTATGGTTTTTCATATTTGGTAATGATGGCAATTGTTACTTTAGTGAGAAACATTGACAGTGTCTGCAGAAATACTGGCTTCTATCTTCTGAATCCAGTTATTAGCAAGGCTTCGAACAGCCCAATCCTGTCCTCCAAGGACGAAAGTCAGGAGGCCAGGAAGGGGCTGTGCTGGCGTTGGGGCCCCCTGTGCTGGCGCCTGAGCTACTTCCTCCGCAGTGAGTGGCCCCAACGCTGATGGGGAGGCTTGGACGCCAGCACACCGGTGTCAAGAACAGCATTGCTGCGACTGCTTTTTAGCAGGTGTAGCATCGCTTTTCTCTATGGGGCAAAAAGGCCCTTTTTTTTTAAAGCCTTTAAAAGGCTTTTTTTAAAAACATTTCAGTGGCCGTGAAACGGCTTTGGAGACACTGCAGCAGCGCCTTGGCCATGCCGTCCCCGGTCAACAAAAGATTAGGAATGGGCTGTGAATAAGTTGTAATGTTTAAAATGCTGGCTCACTTCTCTGTTTTCCCTTCTTAAGTCAATGCTAACATGGGACTAAAGTGATTCTATAAGAGAGTTCACTATTTTAAGTTTGTTATCTGCACGTCTACAGGTGCCTTTTTTGTACATTTAAAAGGTGTGTGTATTCTCAGCATATTTCATTTTGAGCAGATCTGTGCGAAATCTTTAACTTTACCTCTTTACATATGCAAAGGAGAACAGTGTGTTCTTAATTTCCTTTCATTTCCCATGAGCTTTGCGTGTTTTTTAATCAGCATCAAGTATAATAGCATTATACAAAATGGTATTGTGTTTGCCAGTTAAACTTAAATTAGTCTTACCGCAAGGTAAATAAACTTGAGAATTTGAAGTGTCTGCCCTACCCAAGGATGAGTATCTTATTTAAGAGTTGGAAAACTGCATTTAACTCAACACAGTTCAGTTGTCCAAAATATCTGGGCTCCCCCATAAAGCAGCATTTCAGGGAGCATTTGGGCTGCAGCAGGAGTGGGGAGGTGAGGAAGTCACGCTCTTCAGGCGGCGATCCCTTCTGTCCGCAGAAATTACTGGTAAATTTAAACCATAATATGAGTATGAAGGGTCTGAGATGATGTTCCCAAGATTTAGCTCTGGTTACTTTGATCCGGGTCCCAGATCTCTTTTTGTTGGCTTTCATAAGGCTTCCACATGGCATATTCATGATGGATTCCCTACAGAGTACTTGTAGCTTGCCGAAGAGGGAAAGGTGAATTGTATTTCATGGGTGCATGTTGTATCTCTGCATATTTACTGTGTTTGGAAAGAGCCCAAAGAAGGAAATGCACAGTTCCCGTTCCATAGTAATATGTAGCACAACATCTTTGTAATATGTAACACAACTATCTTCACATTTCCATGACCATAGCAAATTATGGGGTGCACAAAAATATTCATCATAATGGTGTCAAAATATGAGAAGTTGGACCGATATGTTACAGATGGGAACTCTGCATGTGCCACCATTTTTGGTGACTGTCTCATGTTTCCTATATAATTTGTTGCTGTGTCCTGACTCAACTTTAGATATTCATCACCATGAGCAATATTTCAAGTATCGTTATCCCAGTACCATTAAAACAAAATTATCATTAACAGTCTAAAAAAGAAAAGTGAACGAAAAGTATCCTCTATAGTGAATCCTTTTGATATAATTTTATTCCTCTTTATCTGTGCCTGACTGAAGAATAGTTGCAGATTATTATTATTAGATTTTTATCTAATATTTCTTCCAAGGAGGTTCGGGCAGCCAATATTTCCCCTCTCATTTTATTCTGTGTTTATTTAATTTTTAAAAATTATATCCTATCCCCCCAATAGCTCAACAGTCTCATGATGGAGTGTCAGGCTTAAGGTTACCCAGTGAACTTCATGGGAGTTTGAGTGGGAATTCGAATGTGGGTCTTTTGGGTACCAGTCTAACATTCTTAAACACTACACCACAGTGAGTCTCATATTAATTCAAGATCGGTGTAGTAATGACTTAAAAATGTACAGTTAAAACCCAGTGGCAACTGGCCAGTTAATGGCCCCTTCCTCTGACACTCCGTCAGGCAGCAAACCTCACATTACTGTTTCGTTTCTGGAAACATGGCTGAATTGCTGTAGAGGAACCTCCTTGTGACGTGTTGTTCTTTCCGTTTGACCTACTCATAACGAGCCCACGTCCTCAACAGAAATGCTATTAATTGTGTTGTACGCTACCTCAGACTTCATAAACTTTCAGTTTAGGCTAACTGGTTAAGGGAGAAATGTTGTGAGGGTTCTCCCACCTTTAGTGCTGACTATGCTTTTTTGCATGCCTATTTATGGTCACAGAACATTTTCCCTTATTGTCAGTGAAACACACGTTGGAGTCATTTAGCAAGAGACGTTAAATAAGAGAACACCACAAACACAGTTGGTGGTTATCGCCCTAGGTGAGAATCAAATGAGAAGAAACCTTCTGCAGAGCTGTATCAAACGCAAAAACGTTGAACAAATGGCTCCTAACAAATGGTTGCTTTAAAGAATTTGAAGTCAACAGTTCGCTTGCAAGTGAATTGGATTTAACATATTAGACTGTGTGCTCACTCTGCAGCATATTCCAGTTACACTTCTACACATCTTTGATTCCCATTCCTTGGTTTGCATTTTGCCTTGTATCATCTGTTCCTTCTTATGCTTCTCAAGTAGCTATGCTGTCTTTTCCCTGATTCCTTATGACTGGTAGTTTGTGAAGGGATTGTTTTTCATGTGTTCTACATTTTACGGAAAATGTGCACATGAGGTAATTTTAAAGATGCTTTCATACAGTAAAGCAGGAGAAAAATCCTGTGAGCCTGGCAAAGGAAAGCAAAAAAATAAATAAAAACTCTTAGCACCAGCTACAGGCAGTAGGATATCTGGTTTTGTGTGGCAGCTTCTTTTTTAAAATAAGGAGAAAATGTAGTCCTCTTCTAACTGGTATAGTTGAGCATGGCGTTGCCATGTTTTATTAATCTCTGTGTGTGTGCGCATGTATGCGCCGGCAAGTCACAGCTGACTTATGGCGACCCCTTCTGGTTTTCAAGGCAAGACATGTTCAGAGATGGTTTGCCATTGCCTGCCTCTGTGTGGGCTGAGAGAGTTCTGAGAGAACTGTGACGGACCCAAGGTCACCCAGCAGGCTTAATGTGGAGGAGTGGGGAATTCAAACCCAGTTCTCCAGATTAGAGTCCGCCACTCTTAACCACTACACCATTATACATACATCTATATTGATCGGTGTGCTAATTAATCTCTATATTGATCTGTGTGCTAATTAATTCCTGCTAATTAAGGAATGCTGTGAATTTAAAACTTAGTCAAACACTGAATGGTAAGATTTTATGGACATGCACCATTTAATGGTGACTGATTTATATAATATGTGAGTGCTCTAATTGTCTATTTAAACATTTACCTGCTGAGTAGAGCAGTTATGCCACATGGGTGGGGAGGTAGTTGACTTCAGTTGGGCTGAGAACCTGCATGCACAAAAAGTCGATTGCACTGTGTACTGCATGGTTAGGAAGGAATGCCGTAAAACAGCCTGTTGGACCCATGAATACATGGATGCTGTATTGAACTGAGTATAAAAAAATCAGGTGTCGACAGCTTGCAAACATTAGCTGAACTGGCAGGTATTTGAGCATCCATACTACTAAGCAGCTGCCCTTCTTGTACCAGTGAAAAATGTAGTATCAAAATACTTGTTCCCAGAGAACACTGCAGTACTTCTGAAAGAAAGTTGGTATTTGATTTGACTTACCTGGACTCTCCACTGAAACTGATCTAGCTTGACTCTTCTCAGTGTATCTCAAGGAAAGCTAGAACAATTTTCTTGGTATCTAAGCCACTTTATTGGTTCTCTTAGCTGGGGAGTGTCCTACTTTAAAACATTTTTAAGCCAACACACTTCCTTACCCCCCAAAGTACTCTTAAATTCATACATAGCAATCTTTTGACTACACTAAAAGTACCAGAGTAGGCTCTTGCATGACAAATGTATGCAACCCATGTGGTCATGATTATTATGTATTTCAGTGAACATCGAAATTACTACAATCCATTACTTTAATTCTTGGTTCTTATCGTATGCAACTCATGTTGACAAGAAAGTATAGCATGGGAAGTGACCATTAAGGTTTATGAAGAAATAGCTGGTGAAAGCAACAGGGATTTCACATGGAAACCCCCCTGGGTAATTTCTGTTTAGGAAATAACCTTTTTCTAAATATGTACAAATAACTAAATTTGTTATATGATAAATGTAACCTTGAGTAAGTCCACATCTAGTCACATACAGGAGTGATTATCCCTAGTTCACTAAACAAGAGAGTCTGCAACATCAGTGGGAAGGAAAATAAATTTCTTGCTGTTGTATCGACTTGTTAACAGATTCTTACGTCTCCCTGTGGTATCAGCACATTCGGCTGAAAATTAATTCCTTAGGAATTAACTTAGACTCTAAATAATTGTGAGTCCCATATCCTTTTTATCATCCGGCAAAGAATAAGGGACACTGAGGAACAGATTATATCGGCAGGCTCCAGGAAGACATGCTCCCCCAGTTTTCACGGATTGTCAACCTCTACCCCAGGGGGAGCCCCTTACATTCAAAACATCACCAATCCCCTCCATCGGCGGGCTTTTACGCTCGCCAGGCTGAATGTCTTTCCCTCGGCAGTCCTTTTCAGGAGATTTCATAATATCCCATTTAAAGATAGATTATGCAAATACTGTCTCCTTGAACCTGACTCTTTAACTCACATTTTACTGCTCTGCCCCTTCTTTTCTAGTCTAAGAAATCGCTTCATAGACCCAAGTATTATGAATTTCCCTGGCCTAGCGAAGAGGACCACCCAACTCTTATTAGCCGATAAGTGCCCCTACATGACCGAAGCAGTTGCCAAATATTTAGCAAAAAATTTATCTATGAATCTCTGCACTGACAAGCAATAGCTTGTCTATTGCAAACGATACCTGTTTTTATAATGCTTTTTTACTACTGTATTTTATTGAACCCGATAAGTTCTGTATTGCCTTAACCTGCTTCTTTTATGCCATTAAAGGTTTGATGTATGATGATGATGCTGTTGTATGCATCCTTTTAACATGTTGTTAAGGGGACCAGGTACAATTCTCTGTGTATATGTATGTTGGGAAAAGGTGTAAGATATAAAATATTGTCAAGGCTGTTGTGCCCCATGCCAAGTAAAATCTGAACTAAGGAGACTGAAAAGCTGTAATTGGAATAAACTATACAAGTGAGACAAATATTGCTTGTTTTTAGTATGACTTTTAGAAGGTAGTTTTTTTGTTGTTTTTTTAAATTACTTTTATTTTCAAGCCCTGGACAAATTGGAGCTCAGAAGAGCATGAAAGTTTGACATTCGTTGACTGTAGGGTAAAATTCAGGAAGTATGAGTTAGGCACAAGGAACTGAATTTGGCCAGATGACACTAAGTTTCCAAGGTTACCTTAAATGATTACTTGTATTTAAAAATATTGACCAGTATTAAGAAAATGTGCATGTCCAAACTCTTATCATAATAGAAGCTAATAGCCAGAGGCACCACATCAGAAACTCACAAAGCAAGAAAGCTGTATGAAAGAAATGTGTGGAAAGTTGGGGCCCATTTTTCTGGGGGCTGCACATGGCCTAACCAAATAAATAATGCTATGTACGTGTTACATACCAATGTTTTAAACAATGTGAATGAAATAAAGACAAGCAGTGCGCTCATCTGAAAGGTTCTTTTGTGGGGAGGGAGCAAAGCCATAACATCCAGTGTCTATGTAGTTTTCACAATTGAAATAAGTTTTTTTTTAAACTGTGTGTAAAAGAGATTTTCAAAAGCATTTGTCTTTTTAAAAAACGAAAAACACTGGATGCTAAATTTCATACTGGGTATTGGATTCTGCCCGTTTTTGTCAGCCCAAAAGAATATCTTTTTTAAAAAATATATAGATTTAAGACTATGTTTTCATCTGTACCAAAGGATTTAGGAATTAGTTTTTAAAGGTGCAGCCTACATTGCAGAAATGAAGCTTTGCACAATTAGCTATATAAGTAATGTGATCTATGACCAGAGTTTCTATTTTTGTTGGTGTAACGTGGAAGAGTGGTACGCTGCAGTACTTGCAGTCAAAAAGCTCTGCTCGTGACCTGAGTTCGATCCCGACGGAAGTCGGTTTCAGGTAGCCGGCTCAAGGTTGACTCAGCCTTCCATCCTTCCGAGGTCAGTAAAATGAGGAAGATGACTGGGGAAGGCAATGGCATAGTCTGTATACATAGTCTGCCTAGTAAATGTCGGGATGTGACATCACCCCATGGGTCAGGAATGACCCGGTGCTTGCACAGGGGACTACCTTTACCTAACATGGAAGATTACACAGGAAACACACCCTGATTAGTCCATTCTCCTGCTACAATATGTACTTGTGCTTTCTCTCCTCCCACCAGGAAAAATCAGAGATTCCCAGACAACCAGAACTGAATCTGATGTCGTGCCAAAAGTCACCAAAATGATTGTGTCTGGCAAGAAACGATCTACTGGCTTTGAAGTTCCAGGGTAAGCCTTGACTGTTCTTGAAGCTCACTTCTAGATCTTCCTTCACTATGATGCACCTGTGGCAAGGTTTCTTTTTTCTATTTTTACAGAAAGTTAGTATTGTATGCTACAAAACTAAGCAGTATGGCTTCTTGTTTGACTCATAACTACTTTCAGAAGAAGCCATTTTTGCATTACAGGTTTAAAAAATCCTTTCACTCTGAGTAGCACAGGGAGAGAACAGCTATCAGGCTTACTTAAAAACTCTGCTTCAGAGTCCTGCATTTTTTGGACGTTCATTTAAAATACAGCAAGATAAGTTGCTTGAAACATAATTACTTCAAGGAAAAATGTGTTTGGCATAAATCCGTAGGCCCAAGAGTGCTATACTGTCAGCTGTTGATTATTGGCATGCCCCCCAGTTAGAGCTGGTGTGGTGTAGTGGTTATGGTACCAGAGTATGGTTGTGGAGACCCTGAATTAAAATGGCAGCTGTTCAGCCATGAAAGCTTACTGGGGGACCTTGGGCCAGCCAGGTATATGCAGAAGGCTCCAAACTGTCTTAAGAAATCATAAATAATTACCAGAGATAAATAAAACAATTAATTGGTTGATTTATTTATCTTTGTGTTGCATCTTATTACTCCTTTCGTAGGTCTCTGTGCACCAACAGCGGTCCTCAGGCAGCCATTCGTTGGCTGTCCCACCACTTACAGCTCATTCTGGGGCCTTTTGGCCCCAGAGCTCAGGAATGGGCTGTTAGAGGGAAACATTCATTATGAGAAGACAAAAGTAACAGTATTCAGGAAAAGGCCTAAAATATCTCCTTGGAGTATCCTAGGTAATCCAATTAAGCAGTGCAGCTCCTGCAAGTACCTTGGAGTTACATTCAAGGAGCCCCTAAACTAGAATGTGCATGTAGTTACAGTTAGGCCCTCTGCGCTAAGGATAGTGTGGTCCATTTTGCACTTTTTCTATTCAAACGGAGGCTTCCTTCTAGACCCTCCTTTATGGGGTGAAAGTATGGGGATGGAAAGAGGACAATTTATCTAATCTAGAAACTTTTCAAAACTATTTTCTAAAGCGTATTTTAGTTCTCCCTAAGGGGGACCCCAGCTGCCCTGATGAGAGCAGAAACTGCCCTCCCCTCGCTCAGGGCGTGCGTACATCTAGCTGTATTAACATTGTGGGGGGGAAATAGAACAGCTGGAAAAAATTCATTTAGCAGTTAATCATTTAATTTTATGCTACTGAAAAACCCATCATGCCTGGACTTCCTCAATAAGATACTATCTCAATATTCAATCCCAGACTATCTCTTAGGGCCATCAGCAGACATTTCCCAACTTAAAGACTGAGCCTATTAATCTGACACCCTGATGGATAGATCACTGATATTGAAATTGGTGACTGCCTCCTGGTTTAAATTTTGAAAAACTGACCATCTTAGAGTTCCCTACTTAGTCAATATTTCAAATCCCAAGCTTAGAGCAGCTTTTACATCCCTATGCTTTCAATCAATGCCAACGGCTGTATTGGCCAGTCACTCTTGTCAAATACCAAAAGATCAACGCTTTTGTATTTGTGGATCACCTGCTCTGGAGGATTTACATCACTATATACTTGATTGCTCTCTGTATGCAGAACCTAGGGCTAAATTTCTTGCCAGGTTGGTTTCTGGTTTAAATACTTGCTGTAGTGCTGAGAAATTAATATTTTTGTTAACAGACTCTGATGGGTTTGTTTCCTATAACACTTCCCTGTTTGCCTTGGCAGCAAAGAAAATAAGGTTCAACATAGCTTCTAAGAGAGCCAATCCTGTGAGCTGATTTTAATGGTTGATAGGTCTTACTGGTTTTTTGGGATATCACTGCAATTTTTAGTTAACATTGTTGTGCATTTAACTAAGAATATTTTCCCTTTTATTATGTATATTTATAACTATCAGAGGCAATTGCTGACATGTTTGTAATGGCCTATGGCTACATGCAAATAAAACTCATTCATTCATTCATTAACTAATGGGTAGTGCTTAAACCTCAAAACTGCTGCATCCCTCAGGCAGCCAGGGCCCCAAATCCATGATGCTATAACCGCAGTATAGAGAAGGAAAGGGGGGGGGAGCTATGGTTTTGGGCTATAACACCATTTTCCAGTTTTTTTAGGGTTGTTTGTAGGGATGGGGAGGTATCTCTGTATGATCCTCATTGGGGCTTTGGGAGGTGTAAGAACTCACAGTTCAGACTACCTGGAACCAACATGTTAGTTGCACCTCCCAGTTGTTGCTACTGGGCAGTTGGAATAGCCATTCTTTTTTTCTATTGGACACCCAATAGGTGAATTTGGATGTTCTGTTGTGAATAGGCTGGTAGTCACATCAGTGAGATCCAGTGTGTGAAAAACCAAGCCTCATGGAAGCTAAGTAATTGTGGCCATTTTTGACTTATCTCTAGGTCACTATTATTCTCCCCTTCCCTCATTCAATCTACATTTCGGACACAAGGAAGTTGGCAGGTTCCAAGCAAGTTCTCCCAGCATTTGTCCTCTTATTACATTTTTCTGTTATTCATGCCTTTCTTCTTGAAATGATGTTTCAGCAAAAGGAGATAATTTGGGTTGCTGCATTATGGGCTAGGTAATGCCTGTCAGTGTGTGAAACATGGAATATAGATTTCATGTCTAACACCAGTAGCTAATAGACTGTGCATTCCTAAGCTGTTGCGGGCTGTGTGAAAATTCCCAACATCCAGATCTATTCCTGGTCTCAACCCCAAAAGGGCACAAAAGTGCCACACCTCCTACTGTCGGGAAGTCTCCGACTGTTCTCCTGAGGAGCCCACTTCTGACACAAAACCTATGGCGCTTTGACTTGGTACCTCAGGTCTGATCAAGACCTCAGAGCAGGGCTTTGAGCATGCAATGAACAGACAGAGTCCCAGGCAAGGATCCTTTACGTGAAATAAAGCTTAATTGAAACAGTTGTGCATCCTAACCTTACTCATGGTCACTTAAAATTAGGCTGGCCAGACAGGCCTGATGATGGAGTACCCAGGGCTGCTAGAGCAAGCTGCTTGGCAAGAGAGCTCTGTTGAGGATGAAGCCCCACCCTGGCCCATCTTTGCTCTACTCTTTGTAGGACTAATGACCTCATGGTGTTTCTGGCCCTTCTCTGCTCTTCACCTCTTTAATCCTTCCCATTTATCTCCAAAATGCGGGTGTGCCTAGTTCTTGCTGAGTACATGAGTTCCTTGTTTTTGTTGCCCTTTTGCTCATAAGAACATAAGAAAGGCCCTACTGGATCAGACCAAGGCCCATCAAGTCCAGCAGTCTGTTCACACAGGGGCCAACCAGGTGCCTCTAGGAAGCCACAAACAAGATGATTGCAGTAGCACCATCCTGCCTGTGTTCCACAGCACCTAAGATAATAGGCATGCTCCTCTGATACTAGAGAGAATAGGTATGCAGCATGACTAGTATCCATTTTAACTAATAGTCATGAATACCACTTTCCTCCATGAATATGTCCACTCCCCTCTTGAAACCTTCCAAGTTGGCAGCCATCACCACATCCTGGGGTAGGGAGTTCCACAATTTAACTATGCATTGTGTGAAAAAATACTTCCTTTTATCTGTTTTGAATCTGTCACCCTCCAGCTTCAACAGATGACCTCGCGCTCTAGTATTATGGGAGAGGGAGAAAAACTTCTCCCTGTCCACTCTCTCCAAACCATGCATAATTTTATAGACCTCTATCATGTCACCCCTCAGCCGCATTCTTTTCAAGCTAAAGAGCCCTAAGCGTCTTAACCGCTCCCCATAGGACAGTTGCTCTAGTCCCCTAATCATTTTGGTTGCTCTTTTCTGCACCTTCTCAAGCTCTGTAATATCCTTTTTTAGGTGCAGTGACCAGAACTGTACACAGTATTCCAAGTGTGGTCTCACCATAGATTTGTACAAGGGCAGTATGATAGCAGCAGTTTTATTCTCTATTCCTCGTTTAATTATGGCCAGCATAGAATTTGCCTTTTTTACAGCAGCAGCACACTGGGTTAACATCTTCATTGAGCTATCCACTACCACCCCAAGATCCCTTTCTTGATCTGTTGCTGCCAGCACAGATCCCATCAGTGTATATGTGAAGTTGGGAATTTTTTGCCCCAATATGCATCACTTTACACTTGCTCACATTGAATCTCATTTGCCATTTTAATGCCCATTCTTCCAGTATGTAGAGATCCTTCTGGAGCTCTTCACAGTCCGATTTTGTTTTAACCACCCTAAATAATTTGGTGTCATCTGCAAACTTGGCTACTTCACTGTTTAACCCCAACTCCAGGTCATTGATGAACAGGTTGAAAAGCACCGGTCCGAACACAGAGCCCTGAGGCACCCCACTACTCACATCCCGCCATTGTGAGAACTGACCATTGATTCCTCCTCTCTGCTTCCTATTTTTCAGCCAGCTCTCAATCCATAAGAGGACTTGTCCTCTTATCCCATGACTATGAAGTTTGCTTAGCAGTCTTTGGTGGGGGACTTTGTCAAAAGCTTTTTGGAAATCCAATTACACAATGTCCACAGGCTCATTCCTGTCCACATGCTTATTGACGCTTTCAAAAAAAACTAATAGGTTAGTGAGACAGGACCTACCTTTACAGAAGCCATGTTGGGTTTTGCTCAGCAGACCCTGCCCTTCTATATGCTTGACAATTCTATCTTTAATAATGCTTTCCATCAATTTATCCGGAACAGATGTTAAGCTAACTGGCCTGTAATTTCCTGGGTCCCCCCTGGAACATTTTAAAAATGGGTGTTACTTTGGCCATTCTCCCGTCCTCTGGTACAGAGGCTGATCGAAGAGGCATATTACATATCTTTGTTAGGAGTTCAGCTATTTCCCATTTGAGTTCTTGAAGAACTCTAGGATGAATACCATCTGGGCTCCTTGGATCTGTCCATCTCTGGCTGTTTTAGGGTTGTTGCTCCTTACCTTGCCATGATGGCTGGAGGGGGAAAGAAGAGGCTGACTAAGTGGAGAGGTTCAAGCACATCTCATGTGTCTTTCTGGAGTGGAGCAAGCAGTTCCAGGACCAGCGGGTGGGATTCTTGACCTTTAGCCTGTATACTTGTGCTGTACACATACACACATATTTCCCCCACACGCTGGCAAGTCTTTTCTATTTTCTATTTCTATTTCCGAACACGACTTAGGAAATTGAATGAATGAATAAATTTATTTGTGTAGGGCTTAGGAAATTATTAATGCTGATTACACAGAAAGTTTCAGGAACAGTTGCAATTGCAAGTTATCTGTTTGGTTTTTGCCCTGCAGGCTTAGAAGCATTTAATTAAGCATAATCTCTATTCCATGGCTTACATGAGGTTCTTATGCCAGGGGGGCCTCTCCAGTAGGTGAAATAATAAACTTTGTTATAGCACAAATTTTCAGAAAGAAAAATATTAGGCATACGCAAGCCCTCTTAATCTGCTTGTCAGGCCTTTGCCGTCAGCAGGAGTAAAGGCTCTTGACATGAGTTAGGCCAGTTTCTGGCTACACGTCAAGGCCTTGGTTCTCATGCCTGTAAACGTCTGTGTACAGTTTCGCTTGTCCTGTTTTCCACAGCTGCGCTAATGTTTAGTCTTCCTACCTGGGAATCGCTTATCTCGGGGTTGCTAGCCATGTTTACCTTCACAGCCTGTAGTGCTTTTAAACATGTAACCTGCCTATGTTTCACCATTATCAGCCTCACCTGCCTGTAGGCAGTCAGTTCTTTAATCTGTCTCTTTGCTCCTAATAAAGTATTACTGCTTCAGATCTACCTGTCTGGATGAGTTTGCTTAGGGGATGCTAGGGACAGACGCCTGATCCTGACACTGCTTTAATTTCATCAATTAAATTTATGGTCCCCCTTTCTATTAATACTCTGAAGGCGTCTTACAAAAACCAAAGCTGCATCGATACCAGATAGAAACCTGAGGCTAAGAATGACAAACGGGCTGTCCTTGGGCCCTCTCTTGGAGACACTGGGTATGCCAATTCCTTCTCCACTACGAAATCATGCTAACAATAGTCATAAGTAGATGTTGAATGTTCTGCCTATTCTTAGACTTTGCATGCTACTACAGTGAACATCTTGAACAGCTTCTGTCAAATCCTCTCCTTATCTAGATTGGTGTATGATGTTCACGGAGTAGAAAAAATAAAAATAACAGTGGATTGAAATCAGTAGTAATTTTCTAGCAGCAGAAGCAGGGAGGGGAGCAGTTTTCACAGATTTTCCTGGCCCTATGCCAGGGTTCCAGTGTTGTTCTTGAAAGGTTGCTATCACCCACAACAGCTTTTTATGAAGTTCAATGGGCTGCTTAGTATGTGTGTGGGAGTTTGGAGAAAACGCCCCTCCACACACACTGGCAGAAGTGACTTACTCCAGTGGAAGACTACCTTTTGATTAAATCCAGTGTTGTTTTCTCCCCTTAAGCCCTGTTTTCTTGGCCCTTGTAAATGTTATAGGGACAGTGTAGCTCTGAGATAAATTATCATTAACTCTGAGATAAGTTATCATAACTTATCACACATACACACTCATATATACACACAGACATATAGTGAGAGCTACCTGAAAGTGTAATAGGCAGTTAGATTATGTAAAAGCCTTGGATTAAAAAACAGTTTGGTAAACTAAAGTCAATGGGATAAAAGACCAACTCAAATGTTCTTCCACAATGCAATTTAGTTCTCATAAATGTATATCCTTTCCTTACAGTTGAGGCTAAATAATGTATTCACCTGAGTTCCGTGGCTATAGATTAGCTTGGAACTTCAACATGAAGGAATGTGTCAGGAGGAATTCCATTTGTTCTATGAACTTTGTTCTGTTAAATCCTATTTCTGCCTTCTGTAGTGTGGATGCTAAGGAGAATGGGCATAATGCTCTTATGCCACAAAAAGGACTCTCAGCTGGAGATGCCAATGTAAGTTTGGGGAAAACTGAGATTCTGTCCAAACCAGCTCTTTCATCTCAGACTGTCCCAGCATTAGAAGAACAGACTACAGCTCCTATTCCAATGAAGAAGTCTACAAAAGCAAAGCAACAAATAGACGTGAAAGCTGAGTTGGAAAAGAGACAAGGAGGAAAGCACTTGCTTAACCTGGTGGTAATAGGTACTGTCTTTAAGGGCAAAGGGGATATTAATATATAATGCTCTTTCAAATATGACTTCTCAAATATAATATGGCTGCTAACATGCATCCATCAGTGATAATTCCCGGTTTTCTTCTTCTTAGGACATGTTGATGCAGGAAAAAGTACTCTACTGGGTCACTTACTCTATCTTCTGGGCAACGTCAATAAGCGAACTATGCACAAATATGAGCAGGAATCCAAGAAAGCTGGAAAGGCATCATTTGCTTATGCTTGGGTTTTAGATGAAACGGGGGAAGAGAGAGAGAGGTGAGCAATACTCCCATTTTAGTTTGAGGGGTTTTTTTGTAATATAAAGCTGACATGGCTAAATGTGACTTATTTCCTCACTGTTTGTTATATAGAATGCAACAATTTCTAAGGATTTCTGTCATTATTTGTGAAACCATGATCGGTTTCCTCCGTCTTGCCTGCCTTTGCTATGGAACTTGATATATCAGATGACAGACTAAGAAATATTATAGGGCAATCCAGGCAGTTTCATTTTGTTTATGTAGGAGAGTCCTGTTGATTCACTCTGGTGCCTCACGTGAACTGGTAAGTCATTGGACCTCTCCACTGCTCATTATGAGTTCAGAGTGGTCTGTGACAGTGGTTATTACTGGTGGGATACAGAAATAGTCTAGGTGGGAAAAGGTGGGCTCTTTATTTCTATCATAGTGGGAGCCAAGTTCTTTGATAGAGTGATTTGTGGGACATAAGATACAAAAGGCTGAGGACCATTGCTCTAGAATATAACCAATATTCTCCTATAGTATAGTGCAGGGCAAGACTGACTGTAGTGGGGAAACTGCCTTTCAGTGATTGCTGATCTCACTGAGGAGCTCCCTGACAAGCTTCTAAGAAACTTCAGGGTGCTCTGGACATAGTTCTAAAAATACTGTTGTAGGCTGTTGACTAGCATAATTTTGGTATCGATGCCATGTGTGTATCCTCAGCTATATATATCAAAATTAGGGACAGTGTATATAGCTGAGGATACACACTAGATGTGTGTATCCTCAGCTATATATATCAAAATTAGGACTGAATTGTATTCCTAGTTTTACTTAATGAAGCTGTCACGAGAATAATTGTTTGGTGTGGTAAACAATCTTGGAATTGCTCTAACATGTGCCCTGATGTAACACTTAAACATAGTAAGCTCTCATCTTAGTAAGTCAGATCTTCTCCAACAAGGCTGCTATTCACATTTACATACTGTTCCTCTACTTAAAGACCGATGGATTCACATTCTAGCTGTATCTGAAGAAGTGAGCTGTGGCTCACGAAAGCTCATACCCTACCAGAAAATATTTTTGTTAGTCTTTAAGGTGCTACTGGACTCTTGCCCTTTTTGACTACTGCAAACAGACTAACACGGCTACCCACTGTGAATTATCTTCTCCAGGACTGTTATAGCACCAAAATTAGAACGTAACATAAGAAAAGCAATGCTGGATCAGACCAAGGTCCATCAAGTCCAGCAGTCTGTTCACACAGTGGCCAACCAGGTGCCTCCTGGAAGCCCACAAACAAGACAACAGCAGCAGCATTGTCCTGACCATGTTCCCCAGCTATATATATCAAAATTATCCTTTTTTAGGTGTGGTGACCAGAGCCATACACAGTATTCCAAGTGTGGTCTCACCATAGATTTGTACCAGGGCAGTATGATAGCAGTAGTTTTATTCTGTATTTCTTGTCTAATTATGTCCAGCATGGAATTTGCCTTTTTCACAGCAGCCATACATTGTGTTGACATCTTCATTGAGCTATTCTCTACCACCCCAAGATCCCTTTCTGTGTCTGTCACTGCCACACAGATCCCATTAGTGTATATGTGAAGGGATTTTTTTGCCCCCATATGCATCACTTTGCACTTGCTCACATTGAATCTCATTTGCCATTTTAATGCCCATTCCTCCAGTTTGAAAAGATCCTTTTGGAGCTCTTCACGATTCACTTTTGTTTTAACCACACTAAATAATTTAGTGTCATCTGCAAACTTGGCCACCTCTCTGTTCACACCCAACTCCAGGTCATTGATGAACAGAGGGACCCCACTGCATACATCCCTCCATTGTGAAAAGTGACCATTTATTCCTACTCTCTGCTTCCTATTTTTAGCCAGCTCTCAATCCATAAGAGGACTTTTCCTCTTATCCCTTGACTATGACGTTTGCTTAGCAGTCTTTGGTGGGGGACTTTGTCAAAAGCCTTTTGGAAATCCAAATACATAATGCCCACAGGCTCATTTCTGCCACATGCTTATTGATGCTAATAGGTTAGTGAGACGGAGCCTACCTTTGCAGAAACCATGTTGGGTTTTGCTCAGCAGGGCTTGTCCTTCTATATTCTTGACAATTCTATCTTTACTAATACTTTCCATCAATTTACCTGGAACAGACACTAATTTAACTGGCCTGTAATTTCCTGGGTTCCCCCGGAACCCTTTTTATAAATGGGTGTTACATTGGCCATTCTCCAGTCCTCTGCCACAGAGGCTGATCTAAGGGTACCTTTGTTACATAACTGACATTAAAAATGGTCACAGGAGCAGAATATTATTATGGGCATATTTATTTAGATATTTGTATCTGACTTTTCTCTATAGGAGGGTCAAAGTAACTCTCAACCAACATAAACCTACTACAGGCATAAAACAAAAAATGATTTTTTTGTCTAGTGTCCTGCTTATCACAAAGAAATTGTTGATGATTGTTAGTACTGATACAACAAATAGGATAATCAGTGAGTGCATGTGATCATGGTAAATTTTGGAAACCACTGTAAATTATACATTTTCATTTTATTTCAAGGGGGGTGACAATGGATGTCGGTATGACCAAATTTGAGACACAAACAAAAGTAATTACATTGATGGATGCTCCTGGCCATAAAGACTTCATTCCAAATATGATCACAGGAGCTGCACAGGTAAACAGACTCCTTTTTTGGCACCTTTTGAATATGTAGTACAACGCTAAATTGAGATATTAAAAATTGAGTATCAAAGTATTTTCTGCTATCAAGGATTTTTTCCTGCTGTCTTATACTCAGATATAATTTTTAGTTATAATGGAGAGAAATGTTGGTCTGACACCTTTGTTTTAGGGTGCAGTTGAGCCTTTTGTTCTGAAACCTTTTTCCACTCTGGTGGAGTGAAGCCATTTCAAGCACATTCTCTGGATAGGTAGCATAGATTTTTAAAAAACAAATGCATTTGATTGGAATTGCACAAAATTAATACATTTTAGGATGAACATAATCAGCCTCCAACCACTCCTGATATTAACTACAATGTCTATTTTTTATTCCACCTTTCTGCCATTGAGCTCAGAGTTGCATATGTGGTTTTGCCCTCTTATTTTTATCCTCCTAACAACCTTGAGAGAGTGGGAATCTACCTCGCCCCCAATCCAACACACAAAGCACATTGACTCTCTGACTCTTTTTTTGTTTTTGTAGGCTGATGTGGCTATATTAGTTGTGGATGCCAGCAGAGGAGAGTTTGAAGCAGGGTTTGAAACTGGTGGGCAGACACGAGAACATGGGCTATTAGTTCGATCACTTGGGGTAACACAGCTGGCCGTTGCAGTCAATAAAATGGACCAGGTATTTTATTTCTTTTATTAAGTATTCCCTCTTATCGAGAATGTAGCACAGTTCACGAACATTATCAACTTGAAAGCAAATGTTTAGGTTTGGTGGCTTGATCTGAATGGATGTTTTAAAACTCATTAAAGTCCTTCCTTCTGGAAGCGAGTCCTTAATCTTCCCTCAGGTTTTCTTATTCACTTTATCAGTTTTATTAATTCAGCACCATGCAGTACTTAACCCACCCACCTAAATTTCACTGGTACTCTATTACGGTTTTTCTTCTGTCCTATTTAACACTGAACACCAAAAACTTTCATGAAGGATGCTCCACCTTAGAAAATTGTACAGAAATATATATATAATATTTCTGAACAGTTTTCTATGGCAGAGCATCCTTTATGAAAGTTTTTGGTGCTCAAGCAAATTGTACTCTGCAAAAAGATGTTAATATAAAAATTGAGAAGTGAGGGAAGGGAGATCAGCAGCAGACCAACTCGGATTTACAAACACATTGATAAATTATGTAATCTCATAGATTTGGTTTTTGTGTTTGGGTGCATCCATATTCTGTGAAGTGAGCTAAGTGAAGCTCATTTGTCTGTTGCTACTCTGTGAGCAATGGAGCTGAGATTTATATTTATACAGCATTTGCTTCATTTAAATCCAGTATTTTGTCCGCAATACCACATAGTTGTTTTGTTGTGTCCCACTAAGGTCAATCTTATTTTTTAATGAAGTCTTTCATTATATTTTAAAGAATGGTAGTAACCACTCAACATAATCTAAGTTACCAGTTGGCCTGCTTTTTCATCTTTACAGAGCATAACACTGTTTGAAATGACATATTTAATGTATTAGTCCTTTCTTCAAAGCATTTTTGTGGTTGAGATACTGCTCGAATGCAGAGCTCCCAGATCTTAGTCCTATGAATGTTCTTGCTTTTTAATTTTTTTGGATCTGAGAGACAGTTGTGGAAATGGGGTGCCTGAAGTGGGGTGGAGCAGCTAAGGAGCCCTGTTTTTGGGTAAGAGATTGCCCTCCCTGCTTCCCACCTGTCCTGATTAACCCCTAGAAGAGTGGGGTTTGGTAAACCATTGCCATCAACATAAGAAAGGCCATGCTGGATCAGACCAAGATCCATCAAATCCAGCATTTTGTTTAGACAGTGGCCAACCAAATGCCTCTAGGAAGCCCACAAGCAAAACAGCCGCAGCAGCATTATCATGCCCTGTGTTCCAAAGCATCAACTTTCATCTTTAACTAAGAAGGGTCCAAGTCAGGTACTGGTTTCCTGCTGGATTCAGCCAACTTGGCTTATATTTCCCACGTGAGAGGGCATGGCTTCCATGGCCGGCAGCCCCACTGCTACTGAACCATCTTGGGAAAGGCACATCATATCTAACAAATTCCTCGCATGGAACGGGAGTGCATCTGGTGACCTGGGTGAAAAAGAAGCCAATATTGAGGCTTAAATTTTATCTGGGAGATTTAAATTAGAAAGGGAAGGATTATTATTGACAGAAAAAATGTCCATTGAACACATGGTCTTTTGGCTGGGAGTCAGAACACCAGATAGGATGTTTTGGGTGTCTAGGAAGGTCACCTGTTCACGAACAGGGCATAAGAGTCCAGGAAATTCAGCAAAAAAATACAATGAATTTGTGACCTCTATGTCAACGATTCATAACAGGAGAATGTAATGCTGCTGTTAGTACGTGCTTTGCGTTAGTTAAGTTTGAATTGAGAACAACGTCCAAGCTACTCTTTTTTTACTGAAATATGTTATATATGTTTATTACAGGTGAACTGGAAACAGGAGAGATTTCTGGAAATTGTTGGTAAACTTGGGCAGTTCCTTAAGCAAGCTGGTTTTAAGGTACAAATAATTTAAAATTCAGATGATTGATTTAACTGTGTGTGCCATGGCAGTGTCCTCTGCCTAAAGTCTAGGAGTTTTTGCATGTACTCCTTTTTAATTGTGTTTTGAACCAGCAACGGTTGTCTGCCGGAGCATCCTCTCCACCCCCCCAGCAGAACTGTTGTAAAAATCTAGATGATTGGTGACCCTAAAAAACATGCTGGCATCTAGCAATTATGAAAGGCTTGAGGGCTCACTGACCACCCAAAACTTGAAATATTTTCTGATGTTCATTCATACAATGGTATTTATGTGCTCTTCAGCCTATACATGTCTTTGCTCCTTTGAAGAGCATTTATCTTACCATCCATTATCTGTGAGTGTATTCCGAATAGATTTAGCAATTTCATGGATTCTAAAGGGAATTGGTAGACAGATTTGCCCTTTCAAAGAAAAAGTATGGAGAATGTTCTGAGCAATGATGAGGGGAAATGATGGGAGAGCTGCAAGTACTAATTTCTAGAATTTTTCTGTAATTTTTCCAAAGCTTCATCTCATCCATGAGAGGGCTTATCACTGATCTCCAGTAACTGCTTAAATAGCTGTAGTTTTTTTTTCTTCCCTAAGAAAGCAGGGAATTTTAGTTTGCATTCTCAAAAGCTTAGAAGTTATTATGCTATTTAAAATTTGCTTGCTATTTTTCACCATAAATCCATTTCTTCTCTCAAACAGGAGTCAGATGTAGCTTACATCCCTACCAGTGGGCTTGGTGGTGAAAATCTTGTCACAAGAAGTCAGTCAAGTGAGCTGACCGAATGGTATGAAGGAAAATGTCTGCTAGAACAGATTGGTGAGTATCACACTGCTAAGATTTATTAGCAATTTCAAATTGCAGCTGGGGGATCACAGCAGAGGTAAATAAGTGAAAGCATGTAATTACTCTGTGTAAAAAGACAGGACTATTAATAAGTTGTGTTGTTTTGTTTGCAGATTCTTTTAAGTCACCCCAAAGATCAGTGGATAAACCATTCAGATTATGTGTATCAGATGTTTTTAAAGGTTAGTAGTAAAATCTGTTAAATATTTTTAAATGAAATTTGTTTCATTTGATTTCATATTAATGGATTTTTAAAATTAAAATATTAATGGTTGGGTCCAAGCCGTTACCACTGGGGTTTGTGTAAAAATTTCTAATGTATCCTTTTAATTAAAAAACATTCACAGTCAGTCCAATGATAATGGCTGAGTTCCAGCCAACTCCCAGTGCTGCGTGTGGTCTGAAATACAGTTTTTCTCCAGTTCTTTTCAACCAGCTGGAAGATTGTACCTGGAGTGGCAAGACCTGCGTGGCCGAGAGAGGAAGGGGAGGCAAAGTCCCCTCCCTTCCCTGCAAACTCAGCTCACATGGAGGAAGTTGACAGTATTGCTCCCATAATACCCCCCTTGTCATTTCAGCCTCTCAGTCCCAAGTGGGATAATCTTTCAGTGGATCTAAAGGATCTGCCCCAGCAGGAGAGAGGAGCACAGGGCAAATCCACACCTGCCAGCACCTTCTACTGGCAGTTGGTTGGATGGAAGCCATTACAAATAGCCTGTTTTCCTGGTGCTGACTGTGCTGATATATGTGATACCACTGGGGCATTCAATAGTTTGCAAGGTGCCTTGGTGCAGCACTTGGTGTATTTCTATCATAATAAACCTGCTACTAGATCTCAAATGCTTGGGATTAGGCCAACAGTGATGAACTTACTGAAATTTGTGACAGTTGCTTGATTGTGTACTAGCATGTCTCAGTGCTTCTAGTCCTTAAAATTCAGCCACCTAACGATCTCAGGAGGGTTTTTTCCCTAGATACATTCAGTGTTTGTTAAAGGAGAAAAGAAAAAGAATCCCAATTTATACCTTGCTTCCCAGAGTCTCAATCCAACGAAGGCTGTGCACACACGGAAGCAGGGCTTCTGCAGGTGCATCCCTTGGGAATTGTATTTGCAGAAAAGGTACAGCACAAATGAAGCTTGAATCAAACCATCGGTCCGTTAGAATCAGTACTGTCTACACACAGGTAGCAGCTCTCCAGGGTCCCAGGGTCTTTCATAACGCCTACTACCTGATCCTTCGCTGGAGACACTGGTGATTGAATCTGAGAACCTTCTGCATACCAAGCAGATGCCCTTCCATTGAGCCATGGCCCCCACTGCATCCTCCGTTCCCACCTCCTAGATGAGGCAATCACCATGCCCAACAGATGGTCACTTGGAGGGGGCAGTTGATTTAGAATACCCATCACATATATCATGAACATACATTGAGGAGGCAGAAATTATATATATACATGCAGGGATGTCGCATACAGTACAGCGATCTCTCACTTACTGGTTGGATTTTGATTTGTTTAAATCTCATTTTGTAGTCAAAGCCATGTGACAAAGTTTTGGAATCAGTGTTCATTTTTCATTATGATGTAAAACTAATTATATAACTGTTGACCTTTATTTTACTAAATATATGTATAAATGGTTGCACACTTCCATAAAATATATGCATAAATGGTAGCTCTCTCTCTCTCTCTCTCTCTCAAACTCATCATGTTTGTTCTAGATCAAGGATCAGGATTTTGTGTCACTGGTAAAATAGAAGCAGGCTATGTCCAGGTTGGAGATCGACTGCTAGCAATGCCTCCTAATGAACTGTGCACCGTTAAAGGTACAGACTGTGTGCAGTGTATTCTCTAGTCCTGGATATATACTAGAAAGAGTTTTGATCTAACCATATATGAAATAAAAAGAACTTCTCTGACCTCTGTCATTGAACTGGCTTGTTGCTTCAGATGTACCCTTTATTAGAATGATTGTGAAATAGGAAATATTATGGTGTTCAGTATCCATTAATAGTTAGTGTAACAAGAAAGCCAAAGATGTAGAAGCATGATTTTTAAAAAGAAAAAAGACTGATCTAGAGATTTTTAAACCGTTTTTATAGGCAGATAATTATTACTGTACAGAGTTTTGCCCATAAGAGCATTTCTGGCAGATTTTATTGGCCAAGAATATAATGAGGAAAATAATGTAGCTTTCAAAAGGCGAGGAAAAAAAACATTTTTAACATGGTAGATGTGTTCAATGCTCTGGTTTACTGCTTGAAATTGGCAGCAATCTGGGGGGGGGCCCTCCAATTCCCCTTTCTGGCAATTACTGGGGTAGAAGAGGTTGCCACAGATCTCTTTCCTAAGGGTTTCATCTTTTTTGAAAATTGTAAATAACATTTCCAGCTCAACAAATGCTTAAAGACATCCCAATATAATAATATAATAATTAAGAGAAAACAATTATAGACCCAGGAAAGAGGAAATAGTGGGAGGGGGGGCTTTGCTGCCTCTTCCTTCTGCTGCCTGTCTCCCTAACCTGTTCCTTGAGACCCAGCGTGGTGTAGTGGTTTGGAGTGGTGGACTCTGATCTGGAGAACTGGATTTGTTTCCCCACTCCTACACATTAAGCTAGCTGGGTGACCTTGGGCTAGTCACAGTTCTATTAAGAGCTCTCTCAGCCCCACCTATCTCACAGGGTGTCTGTTGTGGGAGGGGAAGGTGATTATAAGCTGGTTTGATTCTTCCTTAAGTGGTAGAGAAAGTCTGCATATAAAAACCAACTCTTCTTCATTCACCACCCTACCTTTTATCTGCCTCCCATCTTCAGCTATACTTATAATTTATTTACTTCATATATATTCCACCTTTCTTCACAGCAGGGACCAAAGCAACTTACATTATTCTCCTCTCCACCAATTTATCCACATAACAACCCTGTGAGGTATATTAGGCTAAATGTATGTGATTGGTCCAAAATCACCCAGTGAGCTTCCACAGCAAGATGGGGATTTGAACCTGGGTCTCCCAGACCCCACTCTGAAGTTCCAACTGTTATACCACACTGGCTGTCATAGGGTGGCTGCTGTTGAACATTAGCAAGCAGCCAGGCCTAGTTGAGTCATGCAAGTTGAGTGGTATCAAGTCACCCAATGGCTGCTTCTGGGATTAGGGTTGTGAATCTCCAGGTGGGACCTGGAGATCTCTCAGGTGACAGAGATCAATTCATCTGGAGAAAATGCCTGCTTTGGAGGGTGGACTCTATGGCCTCTCCAAACCCTGCCCTCCTCAACACTCCACCTCCAAATCTCCAGGAGTTTCCCAGCCTGGAAATGGCAACCCTAGTCAGGCCTGGCTCCAATGAGTCCTCCCTCAAAGGTCAAGAAAAGCCTGGAAAGAACTCTGCCCACTCCTCCTGCCTTTTACTTACAGAAATGAGGCCTTGGAATCTGTGGTCGCCTAGCAACAGCCACTGAGGGAATCTGTTGTTTAAAGCTACAGGCACGCCTTTTATCATGTTGGGTTTTTTTGAACCCCTCAATGTATTTTTTTTATTTCACATTTTTCTGCAAACCTGGGGCCCTTTTCAGGTTTGTAGAAAGATCTGCCTTGCCCATTCACAGATCCAGTCACAGGATTTAAGCATCCTCAGATTTGGCCAACTTCATGATTCGTATATAGAGTATACATGACTGTAATACTGTTTTAATGGACAAGGCTTTATTGTCATTCTGACATGACATGCTTGAGTTAGAAATACACAGTATGTAGATCACAAACAGGGAGAAAGACTTCAAACATTAAACATTATATTAACTTGGCAGTGTTATTGTATTCTACAGTCAGGCGTTATTAGTACTTTTTGGATTTCATACTTGCTGAATACTTTTTCTGTGTTATGATCTCCTGTTCATCTTCGTGGCTTCTGTACAGTCCCACGTGTGTGCCTGCACAGAAGACCACTTGATGAACAACAGTTACAGGTAAGTCAACACTGTTTTATTGATTCCAACAAACATCAATACTTCAGAGGCTTTGTGTGTGCATACAGTTATTTACATATCACAGGATTTCTTCAGTAACCCTTGCATAAGCTTTTGATTATTTCTAGTACAGATTTTAGTCTGCTGCATAGCACACTTGTTTGTTTCACCGTTACATAGAAAGCAAGTATAAACTCATTTGTTGAAAAATGAAAGCAGGTACCACCAAAATATTTAAAACAGCTAAAATGTTGTGGGGAGTGTGCTAGGAGGTTTGTCAAATTCTTGCGCAGTCATACTTTCAAAATTGTGATAGTTGTGACTTGCAGAGAATATTCTGAATATCCAAAGTAACCTGAGATAATGCTGGTTCCAGAAAACAAAAACGTTTCTCTGAGGTTTTAGTCAACAGCTTTTACTGACACCTCATTCATACTGAAAACTGATGAGCAATGGTTTGTGCAGCAGAATTGGCGCAAACAGAAATGCTTGTAGCTGTTAAACCAAGGTAGTTTACTGTTCAGTTCTGGTTTTACTCATTTCCAGGAATCGCCCTGCACGATGAACCAGTGGATTGGGCTGCAGCAGGAGATCACGTTAGTCTCACTTTGACTGGCATGGATATCATCAAAATCAAGTGAGTGCAGAAAGGAGTTGTATTCTAAGCAACGGTTTGTTTACCAAGAAAGTTTGTAACCGTTGTGCTGGATAATTCGTGGTTTACCAGTTTTTTGGGGGGGAGGGTGGGGGGACTTGACTACCTGAATCTTTCAAGCAAGAGTGAGGCATGTTATAGGCAATGAAAAACTATTGATGTTTTGACGTTAATCCGACAGTTTGATTAAAAAATTAAGGAGTATATTTAATGGGTTGCTACAGTACTGTTGCACATTTATTTTTATATCAGTAGTGATTTTAGTACTGAACAGAATACAAACAATTACTTTCTAAGAGTTGGATATCATCAAAATCAAGTGAGTGCAGAAAGGAGTTGTATTCTAAGCAATGGTTTGTTTACCAAGAAACTTGTAACTGTTGTGCTAGATAATTAGTGGTTGGGGACTTGACTACCTGAATCAAGCAAGAGAGAGACAGCTTACAGGCAATTAAAAACTCGATACTTTGACCTTAATCAGGCAGTTTACACACACAAGCATGAATGCTACACTGAGTTGCTTACACTGCATATATAGTCTCTGACATGCATAGTTTTATTTTCTGAAAGTTACACTAAAGCCCAAATGTGCACTCATTTGGTAAAGACCCAGATCTGGCCACTGAGGTTTGTTTCAGAAAGACCCAGGTGGGACAGTCCACAGCCTCATGAATAGTTCCTTCTGCCCTTCCCTTGCTGAAATTGATTTCTCCCAAGTTAACTGTAGTTTTGTGTTACTGGTGGAGGCCAAGTTCCCTTGTATCCTTGGCTTACAAATCCACTTCAAAACACGTTACCACTCTCTGGTTTACAAGGGAACCATGTTTTGTCCATGCACATGTCACTCTGATCTGTACTTCTTTTGGTTAATGTTAAGAGGGGAGGAGTGAGCACTTGCTTATGAGGCTGCCTTGCAACTTGCAAAGCATGGCTGAGAGAGCTGGTATTAGACCTGTGTGTTAAACTGCAGTGGGAATAACAGAAGGAGAGGAGAATATATCCTCTCCTTAACTTGGGCTCTGTACATGGACTGGAAGATTCATTTGGTTCATTCCATGTGTAGCTTCCATTATCCCCAGTATCAACTTCCTGCCCTCCAGCAATTTTCCATGCCAGCTTTAGATTTGTGAAGAGCTTTCTTCCTGTGATCCCCCTTACTGGTATGCTTAGTTTCACTGCACGTTATCTGTATATAAAACATAACAAGTGGAGGCAGCTGTTTTGGCCACTGCCTCGTTTGGCTTCCTAGGTTCATGTCAGAACACTGGAATTCCTTCCTGCCTGAATTGTATGTGTGTTGTGTGTGGGCAAATAGTGTTTGAGCTTCACACGTGGAATAGCCTTTGAAGATTCTCATTTATTGGAATTTCACAAAATATAAAAATGAGATTAAGTATATAGTGGGAGAGATGTTAATTAACGAAGAGGTGACAGAATGTGAGAAAGGAGGATAAAGTTGTCATACATATATAATACTGTTTTTGATTAACTGAGCTGCATGAAAAACAAAGTACCAATGATAAAATCCGTCACCGACTCAGTTTGGGCATCATACAAAAGTCAGACCTTAATTAAACCATGGTTAGTGGTGGTTTGAATGGAGGCCACAATGCTAACAGTGGATAGGTAGAGTCATTCAGGGTAGGATCTGAAGTTGGTGCTATAGTTTTGTGTGAAGTTTGACTGTAGATATCATAGTTAAAGCCTGGCTTATTTTCTGGAAGTTCCCTCCCAGGCAGCAGAGGGAAGGAAGTGGTGAACCATTTTTTGTCAAGGCAAACCAGGGTTTGAGTGCTTGCCTGTGAGCTGAATCTTGGTTTCACAAATTTAATCATAGTTAAAATAAACTATGTTTTTGCTTTATGACTGACCATAGCCACAAAGTAGGTATAATCCTGTAATAGGATGGTGGTGATGTGATTTGGGAGTTGCCCGTGAAACGTGGCTGGATACCAAACATTGTGCAAAGAATCTTCCTGCCTTCGTTTGTCTTGTTGCTGGGTGTGTCTGGAGTGGGTGCAGTCTCCCCGTCGTTCATCAGATCTGGGCTCGCGTTCTAGTACCCGCGCTTGTAACTCAAGGGAGTGTCGCCTCTACATCTGGGTCACTGGGCTGTCGCTACTCAGGCGGGAGAACATTGCATTTCGAGGTTTTCCCAGGCTGTCTTCGCTGACTTGACCTGCAGAGAAAAAGAGCAGTGGATTGTACTCCAGCAATGTTGGAGATTGAGGAGAACCTGCAAGCAGCTTTCAAAAAGCTAAGAGTTGATGCAGAAGGTTCCACTGCTACTCTGTGAATGAGTCAGCATCTCTGAGACCGCTTGGAAGAACAACAGATGAAACCAAACAGAAGAACATGAGTGCATCTAAAGAGAGGTGGCACTGTTGTTTGAGGAAGCCCTTGAGAGGAACTACGAGAACACGGCAGCTGCGGTCCAAGTCCCTAATACTCCATCCTCCTCCCAAGTTCATTCACTGCAGTACCCAGACATCTTCCTGCAGCCAGCCAGAGTCCAAGAATTCCACCAGCCCCTCCAAAAGTAGCCCTGGCCCAGATAGGCCAGCTCCAAAGGAGTTCTCAATGATTGAACAAGCCAGTTGTGTTTTCAAGTGACGCTGATCCCTGGCACAATGTCGCCGAGCAATCTGAAGCAACCGCTGTAGAAATGTTGAAGAACAAACCTGAAGGTGGCGCTGTGTCTCTCTTCCCACGGCCCTTCTAAAAGCCATGGATCTTGCTGGTTTTCAGTCTCTCTGAGCAAAGTAAAGGAAGTCTCTGTGCATGCTCAGAGAAGGCCTGCCAGTGTCAGCGGTGGCAGACATGGAAGTCCACATATTTTCTGACCTCCAGAACTCTCTTCCATCAGCACCTGAAAGAACAATGCACATACAGGACAACTCCCAGGCTCTTCTTTCAAGAACCTCCCTCCAGCTCACATAGGTCTTGTTCTGAGCAAGCCAGGGCTAATGTGGGCGATATGACTGTTGAAGACCTTTCGGGGTACATGGAGTATCTGGAGTGTGATTTTTTTTTTTTTACTAGAGAATATGGTCTTGCATTCTAGTAACAATGCTTGATTTACTCCATTTACACCCTGCCTCGCTCCCCATTGGGAACCCAAAGAGCCTTACATAATTCTCCTTTCCTCCTTTTTGTCCTCTCAACAGCCCTGTGAGGTAGTTTTGGCTGAGAGTGCGTGACAATCTCAAAATCACTCAGCACGCTTCCATGGAAGAGTCGAGATTCGAGCCTGGGCCTCCCAGTTCCTAATGAGACACCCTAACCACTATACTACAACTTTGTCCTCTTTGTTGCCACTCAGTCAGATGAATTACTGAATACTACATTAGCTGTAACGTAGAAGAACAAGATACGTTTACTGGTGAACTTTGTGCATAGTAGCCATGACTACATTAGAGCCAGGGAAAAGGGAAAAGAGTTGCAAAAGATTAAGCTCCCCACCACCACCACCACCACCATTAAATCGCCAGTTTGATTATCTAAAGCTTAGGAAGGGTGATGAAATTCTCCTGCCTAATTTTAAGACACTTTTGTGAACTGCCTTCTCTTCACACCAAAAGTTACTTAGGGAATAATAAATTGAACTGACTGTCCACGGGAAAACTGCATATTTTAGGTGCCTGTAATTTTGTTTAGTATTGGTTCGATATAGTAGCTATTACAGTGGGTGTCCCAAGATATTTAACAGAACTCTTTCCAGTGCAGCGTTTCTTCCTGTCTGTTGAGGCTGGAAGAACCAACACTACCAGCTGGGTAGAAATGAGGCAGGAAACTTGCAGTCCTTTGCCAAGAGTGAGGAGCAGGCTTTCCCCCTTCCATTTATTGCAGCTTACCAATAACTACCAGGCTGTGTAAGTAGTGAGGCTTTGCCAGCAGCCAGCTCAGGGTATTAGCTGCAGATTCTGCTTGGAAAAAGGAAAGGAAGCAAGCGACATACTAACTTGTACAAATGGTGGCCTTGTTATATACACCTGGTAGACTAACTAGAGTTTGTTCAACAATTTCGATTTAAATAAGCCACAGTTTATTGTTACATCTAATTGAAGTTAGTGTGATGACATTAGAAAATGTAAAAAGCTATTGTCTGTATACAGTCTGATTGGTTTCCACATTACCTCTTTTGCAGTGTTGGCTGTGTATTTTGTTGTCCCAAGGAATCTATTAAAGCCTGTACACGCTTCCGAGCGCGAGTCCTCATCTTCAATATTGAGATCCCCATCACCAAAGGATTCCCTGTGAGTTTGGGCACTGAGAGTTTTCAGAAGGTCTTACAAGTTTTTAAGGCACTAAAAAAAATCAGGCTCATCCTGTCAGTGCGGTATCGCACACTGTTGCTTCCTTGTCATCCGGAACATAAGGTGTACAGTCTACATCTTGAAATTGTGCTTGACAAGATGACTTTATTCAGTGATTCTTGGAAGACTCAAAGTCATGGATCAAGGTATCGGACAAGAGAGCAGACAAAATCTTCAGAAAAGAGATACTGCCGATGTCCTATCAGATGGGTAGCATGATTAAATGAGAGTATTGGCCAATGTAATACTGGGTGGGTTTCATGCAAAATCTCATCTTGTATTTTGGGAAATGCATCCACAGAAGTGATTTTTCTGGAATCATGTTTAATTATGGAATTAAGCTGCTGAATAAGCTTCAGGAGGCATTATCAATTAAAGCAAAACTATTGTTTTAGGTGCTTTTACATTATCAAACTGTAAGCGAGCCCGCCACTATTAGAAGGTTATTGAGTGTGCTTCACAAGAGTACAGGTGAAGTCACAAAGAAAAAACCTAAGTAAGTATTTTATGAGGTAACTTGTTAATTACTGAAAAATTAAGTCTGAATGAATGTCTTGTAATATAGATCCTGCTTGAATATGTATTAAAGTTAGAGAATGACTCACATAATAATGAGTATAATGTAATGCAAATTATCTTCTGTGTAGGTCTCAAAGAATTCTGAAACAGATATTTTTTTCCTATTGCAGTATAGCAAGTTTTAGCAGCATGTCTCCAGTCATATAATTTGATCCTTTATGGCTGCAGTCCTGTAGGCACTTGCTTGAGAGCAAGCATCATTGACATTTGCTTATGAGAAAACATGCACAGGATTGGACCATTACATTTTTTTCCAGCTCTGCTCTTATTTTGTTTAGAGTAGCAGTAGCCAAAATATGTTTGCAATGAAGAAGTGAAAGGTATTTTGGGTGAGGCAGGAGTGGCCAGTCAATAAGTTATCAGTAAGGGTGTCCCAAAAAAAATTGCAAATTTTGTAACAGCCACTTCCTTCCTTTCTTAAGAGTCATGGGAAAACTCAGTTTCCCATGATTGATTGTAACCCTGCTATTAACCATGGGAAAATTAGTGCCTTGAGGGAGGAAGCAGACGGCGGCCATTAAATGTAAGTATTTTTAAAATTCTCCCGGACACGCATTTTTCGATGTAGAGCCCCCAAATTCACAGTGTAGTTTGAAGGGACTCTCTTTGCACAACCCCCAAAGTTTGGTGATGGATCGCCCCCCTCCTCCATAGAGAAATATTGCAAAGTTTGCAGTGATTCTCTATGAGGGGGGTGACCCATTCTGGACCCCATAAAATTGGACCCCCGACCCAATCTTCACAAAACTTTGGGGGTTATGCAAGGAGAGTCCCTTCAAGCTACGCTGTGAATTTGGGGGCTCTACCTTGAAAAAAGCCCCCTCCTCCCAGGACCCAAAAAAGCTGAATAATTATTCGCCTTTTCCTGGAATTGCCTATTCGGCTTCAGCTTTTCCCCCAGGATTGTGCATTCGGTAAACCTGAACTGGAAATTTACCAAAATGGCTAATTTCTGGTTTATTTTTGGTTCGGATTTATCGATATGCACAGGCTTTGTTATCAGGGATCTCCTCCCCTCCTCTGGAGTGGTCTGGAACTAAAGAAGGAGAGAATAGGGCATGTCAGCATATTTCCAAAAGAAAAGGAAATCTGGTGCATTTCCATTCATATCTCCAGGAATCTGGAGATCTCCTAATTGTTTTATGCAACCAGACTTGATGGATAATGGTAAACTTTTAACTATTATGTGAGCAGAATTTTGTAATCGCATATCTGAAAAAATTGAGAGTAATGAAGAAGAGTTGGTTTTTATATGCCGACTTTCTCTACCATTTAAGGGAGACTCAAACTGGCTTACAATCACCTTCCCTTCCCCTCCCCACAACAGACACCCTGTGAGGTAGGTGGGGCTGAGAGAGCTCTAAGAGAGCTGTGACTAGCCCAAGGTCACCCAGCTGGCTTCGTGTGTAGGAGTGGGGAGACAAATCCAGTTCACCAGGTTAGCCTCTGCCTCTCATGTGGAGGAGTAGGGGAATCAAACCCGGTTCTCCAGATCAGACTCCACCGCTCTTTTAACCACTACACCATGATGGCATTTAATGATGGCATTAAAAAGAAAAAAAAGTATCTGTCCCAGAAGTGGCAACACACAGTGTTCCACTTCCCCTAAGGTCACAAGTTCCTCTCATCTCGCAGGGATTAGGGAACGAATTTTGTTCACAATCAGATACTGGCTGGCTGCTGCACTGGAGGCTGGAAAGGCTGGCCCACCACAAAGTTTGTGGGGAAGAAAGTGTTTTCCTTCTCTTCCACATACAGCTTAGATATTGTTCAGGCAGAGCTGGAAAATATTTACTGTATGAGTGCCTTACTTCTTGTGGCATAAACATCCAAACGGTATTTGATGTGGCTTGGCTATACTGGCCCTTTGGGTCTTCCAATTTCTTTACTTTTATGTACCAGATTATTTTAGGGCATGAAAAATATTTTGCCAACATTGCTTTAATGGATTTCTGTTTCTGGCAGAAGTACATGGAAAATTACTCGTAGAAAGAAGTACCCAAAACTAAATTTGATTGCATTCATGCAAAATGCATGGCAAGAGAGCTGTTTCTGTGACATTCCTTTGTTTTAGAAAAGATCACAATTTCTCTGTATGTAAGCTGGGAATTGAATTAGCTTCAGGCTTAACTTTAGCCTAGAAGTTGGCAACACACTTTTTCTCAATAATACAGCTGGAAGTAAAGTTATATTTATCTTTGCAGGTGTCTGGTTAAAGGACAGAATGCTCTGATAGAATTACATACACAAAGACCTATAGCTTTAGAACTTTATAAAGATTTCAAAGAACTTGGAAGAATTATGTTACGCTACAGTGGATCTACCATAGCAGCAGGAGTTGTCACAGAGGTATAGTACAATTTATAAATTATTTTATAAATTGAAATTATAAAATCAGCGTGGTTCCAACCACTATTTTTAAAAGACACAGGTTACTGGTATATGTAGATAACTGAGAATGCTCCGTTCTCCCACTGAGTTCGGAGTTCATCTTCATCAGCGGATTTTGTCGTTCCTATGCTCAGGGAGGCAGGATCCAAAAAACCTTTGCTTCCTGTCACATGTGCTAGGACCGCCCTCTGATATCCAGTTCTCTTCCTGCCTTAGAGGGAGAAGCAGCATTTGTGGTTAGCTCTCTAGCAACCCTTCTTTCCTAGCCTTTGCACTTCAATAATTATTCCTGTCTAACTTTATTTCTGTGTTTTTCCTTAGTCCTAATCTTGGTCTGTGTGCAACCAGCAGCCTTTTCCTCTTGTTTTCCCTCGTCTTTGCCTCTGTCCCCCTCCCCTCACCCCTCCTCCATTTACAATATGTCTGAGAGTGGAGATAGGGCTTCAGCGGAATTAATGTCAGGAGACGAAGAGCAAGTTGAAGGACTCCTTCCCCACAACAGCTTTCCCTAACGGCATCCAAGAGCCGGAAAGGGGAAAAACAGGCGAATCGGCCCGATTTGCAGGCGACAGCACAAAAATGGAGCCTCCAGCCGGGAGACGTTCAAAACGGCGCGAAAAAGACGCACACGGACAAGATGGCCACCGCAACTCCCCGTTCGGCCTCTAGAGGTTACGAGGGCGAACTTGATCCCAGTGATGCCGGCTCCTCGAGTTCATGCAACTGGGACTACCCCGGGTAATGTAAAAAATGTTCATTTTTTAATTGCGGAAAAGGGGGAGGGCAACTTAAGTCTGATAAATTTAATACGGCAGGCATTGAGAGAGGAGTTTGCCCAAATTAGCGACCATTCTTGTGGGGACGTCACAAGATCCAGAGCCTCATCCCCGGGTTCCAGGGCTTCCATCCACTCTGAGTCAGAACGTGGGGAATGATCCAGCGACACACGCCATGCCTGGCCAACTAAGGCAGCAAGGAAGGCACCATTGTCCTCTTCCAGCAGGAATAGGTCCCCTTCTCCCTCTTCTAGCGATAGAGAAGAGGGTGAGTTCTCCTCAGGAGAAGACAAGGAGGGGGGGAGACTCAAAATCAGGAACAACAATCCCGGTTATTTGCCGGAGAAGATTATCAGGTGTTCCTGAGCAAGGTATTGGCAGCCTTAGATCTTCATGAGGATGAGGACTCAGAGGCTTCCAAAAGTAAGGCTAAGTTTAGGGGCATGAAGGAATTCTTCACCAGACTGAGGACCCATACCCGGGCTGTGCCTTTTCCTGAATACTTTGAGGACCTTCTCAAAAATGAATGGGAGAAGCCTCTCTCTAACAGACAGCTCCCCACTGCTGTTAGAAGAATGTATAATCTAGAGTCCTGAGCTTCTAACCTCCTTCAGGTTCCCTTAGTTGAAGCACGAGTCACCGCTCTGCAATCCACTGGCTTACTTTCTGAGGATGGGGCTGGCAACATCAGGGACCCTCTAGATAGAAAAGCTGATTATGCTATCAAAAAGGCCCATGAGGCTTCGGCCATATCCATACAAGCATCGGCTACGGCAGCAATAGTGGCTCGGACATCCATCATGTGGATCAGAAAAATAATTGACCTGACTCCATAAGACAATAAAAGGGTTCTGAGTGGTCTTAACAGTGTTCTGAAAGCAGTAAATTATATGGCGGACGCCACTCTTGATTCCATGACTATGTCGGCCAGGGCACTGGCAGTTTCCTCTGTTTCTAGGAGGGCACTTTGGCTCCTGTCCTGGTCAGCTGACTTTGGTTCCAAATCCATCCTGTTGGGATACCCATTCGAGGGTGATCGGCTCTTCAGCTCTGAACTAGAGGACATACTAGTTGAGACAAAAGACAAGAAAAAGGCCTTGCCAAAATACATAAAGAAAGAAGGTAAGGCCTCTTACTCTTCTTCCTTTCGTCCCTTCCGAACCTTTCACACTCTGGCAAGGGGCAGAGTGGACAACAGAAGAAACAACTGGAATTCTGGAAGGGGATCCTTTCGTAAGGGCCCCAGGTTTAACAAGGGATTCCAGCCACAACAACACTTGGACAAGTCCAACAGATTTAGTGAGAAACCCGGGAAACAATGACTGCTGGGACAGTCCTGTGGGGGGAAGACTCCAGCTTTTTGCCAATACCTGGGACTCCCTTCACGCAGACACTTGGGTGCAGAAGATTATTCACGAGGGATACAGCCTAGAACTATGCAAATCCCCCCAAACCGCTTCTTTCTCTCCCCTTCCTCTTCCAAACCGGACAAGATAGCCTGCAATCAAGCAACCATAGACCACCTGCTTCAAATCAGGGCAATCGAACCAGTCCCCCAGACAGAATGGTGCGCCGGGGTATACTCCGTTTTCTTTACCGTTCCGAAGAGAAATGGAGATTGGCGCGCAATCCTAAATCTAAAGCATGTCAACAAATTTATCCGGCTCAAACGTTTCAGGATGGAGACACTCAGGTCCATCATAGAGGCACTCCGTCTCCAAGCATTTCTGACGTCGATAGACCTGACGGAAACCTATTTACACATCCCCATCTACCCCGAGCACCGAAAGTTTCTCCGCTTTGCATACAACCTCGATCACTATCAGTGTCGGGCCCTTCCGTTTGGTCTCTCTCATCCCCGAGGGTCTTTACCAAGGTCCTGGTGACGTTGGTGGCTTACCTGAGAGAGGTAGGGATCCACGTCTTCCCATATTTAGACGATATCCTGGTGAGCGCTCCTTCAGAACAACTGTCCTTACAGCACACAGAGACCGTCCTCCAGGCTCTAGAGCTCCTCGGTTTCCTGGTAAACCGGATCAAGAGCACCCTCTCTCCCTCCCAGTTCATCCATCACCTGGGGGTGTTCATAGACACGAACCAGAATGCAGTCTTCCTTTCGCCGGACAAGATTTCCTCCATTGTCAAGTTGACAAGGACAGTGATTCTTTCCAAATCATCCAGCCTGTCGTCCTTAATCAGACTTCAGGGGAAAATGGTGGCATGCATAGGGATTGTGCCATGGGCTCGCCTCCACATGAGGGACCTGCAATGGTTTCTCAAGCCATTTCAACTGCAGATAACTCAAAAGAGGAACCCATGCCTCACCGTCCTGAGACAAGTGAAGGACAGCTTAAGGTGGTAGACCAGGTCCCACAACCTAGCCAAGGGCCAGAACTATCTCCCCATCTCCATGATCCAGATTTTCACCGATGCCAGCTTGGAAGGCTGGGGGGCGATTCTGCAGCAACAAGTAGCACAGGGTCGTTGGACACTGGAAGAGAGTCACCTCCACATCAATCGGCTGGAGTTACAGGCAATCCGGAAAGCTTTGATAGAGTTTCAGCCAAGAATCGAAAACAGTCATGTCCTGCTGAGAACGGACAATGTCTCAGCAAAAGCTTACATAAACAGGCAAGGCGGGTCTCATTCCTCCTCCCTTTACGCAGAAGCCATAACAATTCTGAATTGGGCAGAGGCTCACTTGGCGTCCATCAGGGCAGAGCACATAAAAGGAGTACTTTTTTTTATAATTTTTTATAATAAAAAAACAAAAACATACAAAGAAAAAGAAAATACAAAAGAAAATACAAAAGAGCACTTACACATCAGTTAAAGTTGCTTAATACAGTAAAATGTTACAAGGTTCACAGTGACCTGAAAAACCACCACCCACCTTAATACAGTGTCTCATCACCACGATGAACTTCCAGAGAAGTGTTATGACAGTTTTAAAAATAAGTATAATAATAACATTATAAAAATATTAACCAATTATCTATAACTCATTAACTAAATAAGTAAAATTCATTTTCGCCAGTTTGTCCCAAAATGCGACGGCCTTTGACCATGTTTTTTTTTATTCTTCCATATCCTTCCCATGTAGGGAATCTGTTAATTTGGCCATCCTCATATACATCCATAATTTCTCTCTCCAGTCAATAATTGAAGGTTTATTTACTTGCTTCCAGGTTTTAGCTATTGTAATTCTTGCTGTTGCAAAACTATAATGACAAATGACTCTATCACATCTATCCATTTTATCTTTAGGTATTCCCAATAAACAAAAGGGTCTTTTTTTACTTTATAGTTAATCAAATTATTAGTTTCATTTAATACTTTTCTCCAAAATCTTTTTTTTTTTACACATCCACCATGCATGCATAAATGTTCCTTTTTCATTTCCACAGATCCAACATAGATCCGAATCGCCTTTTTTCATTTTATCATAACAGGGGTAATATACCATCCATAAAACATTTTATATAGATTCTCTCATATTTCATTAGTGATTGTAAATTTATATTCTTTTTTCCACAAATTTTCCTATATTTCCAAATCAATATTATATCCTAACTCATTCATCCATTTCACCATCACTGGTTTAATCCTTTCTTGTTCTAGATTCACTTCAATTAATAGTTTATAAATCCATCCTATCAATCCTTTATTTCCCTTATTTAATATAATTTCTAATTTGGATTTATTTTCATTAAATCCCTTCAGCTTATCTTTATTAAATATATCTTTTAATTTATAATACATAAACCAATCTTTTATTTTAAGCTCTTCTCTACTCTTTAATGACCAAACCCCTTCCCTACACTCTGTGATCTCTCTATAAATATCCACATCTAAATTTAATTGTATACCTCTCTTCATAAAAGCTTCTACTGACTTAATCCAACCTAAGGTTTTATTTTCCAAAAATCCTTTATATTTTTTCCAAATTCTAAATAAACCAAATCTGATAATATGAGAATTAAATTCTTTATTTACTTTCTCCTTCTCATACCATAAATATGCATGCCATCCAAAACGTAAATTAAATCCTTCCATTTCTAAAAGTTTGGTATTTTCTAATAAAATCCAATTCTTTAACCAAATGAAACAAGCTGCTTCATAATACATTCTTAAATCGGGTAAACCCAAACCTCCTGTCACCTTTAGTTCAATTAAATTATTATAAGCTATTCTGTGTCTTTCTTTTCCCCATAAAAAATTTAAAATGTCTTTCTTCCAACTTTTAAATATTTGTACTCCTTTTAAAATTGGTAAATTTTGAAACAAAAAAAGCATCTTAGGTAATATCATCATTTTAATCACAGAGATTCTACCCCATAGCGATAACGGTATTTTTTCCCAATTTTTAAGATCTATCACAACTTGTTTACATTGTTTAATATAATTATTTTGAAATAAATTAAGGTTGTTTGGGGATAACCATATGCCCAAATATTTTAATTTGTGTTCAGTAGTGAAGCACGAATTTTTTATTAGTTGTTGCTGTGAGAGTCATATTTTTAACCAATATTTTATTTTTTTTATTTTAAAACCTGCAAGTTTTCCATAAACTTCCACTATTTTATTCCAATTTCCGACTTGATCATTAGGATTAGTCAAAAAAACATACAAGGTCATCTGCATATGCTTTAATCTTATAATGGTTTCTCCCAATTTGAAATCCATTTAAATCTTCTGTTTGTCTAATCTTTTTCAATAAAACTTCCAACACTAATATAAACAATAAAGGAGAAAGAGGACAGCCTTGTCTAGTACCTTTTTGAATTTCAAATTGTGGTGATAATATACCATTTATCAACAGCCTAGCTGTTTGATAACTATATATATTTTCAATAGCTGTCTTAAAATTTGTTCCAACATCCATAAACTCTAATATTTTCTTCATAAATTTCAATTCACATTATCAAATGCTTTTTCCGCATCCAGGAATATCATAGCTACCAGAGTTGGAACATGTTCTGCATATTCTAAAAGATCTATTACCACTCTGACATTTGGGCTAATCAATCTACCTGGTAAAAACCCAGCTTGATCTTCATGTATAGTCTGATTTAAAACTCTTTTTAATCTGGATGCTAAAATCTCAGCAAAAAGTTTATAATCATTATTCAATAGTGAAATAGGTCTATAATTTTTTATATCTAGTAAATCCGAATTTAGTTTTGGTATTAATACTATATTTGCTTGTTTCCAGGTTTGAGGAGTAGATCCACTCTGCAAGCAAGCATTCATTACTCTTAATAAATGTGGAGATAATTGCTCTTGAAAAGTTTTATAATAAAATGCTGTAAATCCATCCGCCCCTGCAGACTTATTTAATTTACTCTTACCTGTAGCATCTTTTAATTCTTCCATAGCTATTTTAGATTCTAATAATTCCCTATTTTCTTGTGCTATTTTTTCCCAGTCAAATTGGTTAAGATAAACATCCATTTCCTTTTCTGATGCTAAATTTTTCCTATATAAATTTGTATAATACTCTACAAATGTTTCCATAATTTTTGTTTATCGTTACTTTACCATCTTTCTTAATTTTCAAAACTGGTAATTTTTTCTCTTTACGTTTGAGCTGCCATGCTAACAATTTACCCGGTTTATTTGCATGCTCAAAACATCTTTGTCTGTTAAATATTATTTTCCTTTCAATTTCTGTAGTTTGTAAAAATTCATATTGATGTTGTAGTTTTTTCAAGTTATTTATCTGTTCCTGCTTTGCTGATTTATCATATAATTTCCTAAGCTGTCTTTCTCCTTGTCTAATGTTTTCTAATATATTTTTCCTTTGTGCTTCCTTCTCTTTAAACCATCTTGTATTTTGTTGTATTAAAAGTCCTCTAATTACTGCTTAACCGGCATCCCATATTACCTCTTCCTTTATACCCTTATCTACATTGTCGATAAAATAATTTTGTATATCTATCTTTAATTTATCTATCTTTTTATTTTTTAATAAAAATTCTTTTATTACCCAGGGCTTGTTCCTTCTATCATCTATCCTTACCCTTACTGAAACAGCATTATGATCTGACAACACCCTTGGTAAAATCTCTGCATCCTCTGAAATATTTATCAAACCTTTAGAGAGCCATAGCATATCTATTCTTGAGTAGGTAAGATGTCTAGATGAAAAAATGTATATCACTTTTTGTTAACATGTAGCAATCTCCAAACATCAAACATTTCCCATTGATTTATAAGGTTATTGAAAATACCAGGTAGTTTACCCTCAGTTTCCCTTTTTTTTTTCTTTGCAGATCTGTCCATCTTAGGTTCTATTACCCCATTAAAATCTCCCATCCAGATCATTTTTTCTGTTGCATGTTCAGCTAAAATTGTTGTCAAATTATTATAAAATGTTTTTTGGTTTATATTAGGGGCATAAATTGCTACCAGCAATACCTTTTGAAAGTCACAGGTAATTTCTATCAACAAGATTCTTCCCTCTTTATCCTTAAATATAATTTTAGGTTCCAGTACCAAAGGGACATACATGGCTTTTCCATTAATTTTTTTTTGTTGTTTCATTACAAGACGTAAAAAGTTTGCCTAATTTTGGTTGTTCCAACCTGAATATATCCTTTGATAAAATGTGAGTTTCCTGTAAACAGAAAATGTTGGCTTTAGTTTTTTGTAAATGAAAAAATACCTTCCTCCTCTTGTTGGGAGAATTAAAACCATTAATATTCCATGACAATACCTGTAACAAATTAAAGTTCAGTTAATCCCATTTTTAAAATTTTATTTTTTCCCAAAATTATTGTTTATCATTTTTTCCCATAGCCCCCCTCCCGCCCCCTTTTCCCATTAAGTTCCTTTTATATCCATTCAGCCAGCATTATCTTCTGACAGGGAGTCCTCCTCTGTTATGTCTGTTGGATTGGCCCCCCACTTGCTTCTGATGCTTTGTCTTCTTCAGGAAGATCTTTTGGAGACGGTTGTTTTGGTGGTTTAGGAAGATCCTTCTCATATCTTTCAAAGAATTGATCAGCCTTGGTCGTGTCTGTAATCTTGAATCTTTGAATAGGAAAGAGATGCCTTGTGGATATTCCCATCTAAATTGGATCCCGTTAAACTTCAATCTTTCTACAATCTCTGAAAAATCTTTCCTTTTTCCAGGAATCTCTTTCATCATTCTCATAGGAGTGCCCTCTATTGTGAGAGGAGTTTTGTAGTGCTTGTTCAGAATAAGATCACGGTGACTTCTAGAAAACAGTTGAACCAAACAATCTCTTGGCACATTGTTTTTGGCTGCAAAAGCAGAGTTAATCCTGTAGGCTTTTATGATCATTCCTTCAACAACATCTTCTTGTAAAAATTCTGCCAAAAGTTCCTTTAGAAAGTTTTTAAAGTTTTTTCCTTCAGATTTTTCTTTCAAACCACGTATGCGGATAGAGTTTTCCTTTATTTTAAGTTCAAGCATTGCTATATGGTCTTCCCTTTTCTCTTCCCTTTCTTGGGCTGCTTCCGTCGACATTTCCAGGGTGTCAATCCGCTTTTTGGTATCTTTATTCTCCTGTGTACACTTTTGAAGTTTGGTCTCCATCTTATCCTGACGCAGGGTCAAAGATGAAATTGAATCTTGCAAAGCAGCAATAGCATTTGTGTTTTGAGAGATGGCAACAGTATTTTGGCTCAGCTCTTGTTTCATTTTTGTAACCTCCTGGAAAGTTTTAGTCAACAGCTCATGTAAAGAGTTCAGAGTAACCTCAGGTTTTGTTTTAGAAGCCATCTTCACAGCAACATAAGTGCCTGTTAAAGAAGGTGAAGTGATTGGTGTTATGTTGGAGACTGAAGCTCTGCGTTGCTTGAGAGTTTGCTGAACCTGCAATTGTTTAGAGTCTTTAAGAAATTCTTTGGAATGTTACTCTTTTTTTTCTTTGTCTCCGATTGATCTTAAAAGGCAAGTCTGGCTGAAATTTGTAATCCACAGAGAGAGGGGGAGGTGGCATTTATTGTTTAAAGCATCGGTTTGGGATTTTTATAGTCCAGACCTTAGAGAGAGTTTCTAGCACATTATCTTCCTTGTTATTTCATGCCAGTTCTTCTTGCTTTAGACTTTATATAATAAAAGGAGTGCTAAACGAGCAGGCAAATTGGCTCAGCCGACAGCAGGTGGATGAGGGGGAGTGGTCCTTGAAGAGAGAGACCTTCCTTCAAATAACGGAGAAATTCGGAAGACCCATCATGGACCTCTTCGCAACAGGCGAAAATCACCAGCTCCCAAGGTTCCTGTTATGATTTATGCATCCAAGGGCAGAGGGAATAGACACACTGTTGTCCCTGTGGCCATGGGGTCTCCTTTATACATTTCCGCCTCTACAAGTGATCTCCAAAGCTGTATGAAAAATCAGACAAGAGAAAGCCCTGGTCATCTTCATAGCCCCTTGATGGCCCCAATGACCTTGGTTCGTGACACTGAGAGAGCTATTGATCCAGGAGCCATGGTCCCTACCTCCAGTCCAGGACCTTCTCCAACAGGGCCCCTTAGTACACTCAGATCCAGCCTGGTTAAAGCTGACCGCCTGGCTCTTGAAAGGTCAAGGTTGCTAGAGACGGGCTATACCCCAGAGGTCGTCGACACCATTTTGGAAGCCAGGAAACAATCCACCAAGCGCATATACGATTTTTCCTGGAAGGCCTTCGCTAGATGGTACTGGAGAAAACATACTGATACAGTGACCATTTCCACTGTCAACTTGCTTGACTTTCTCCAGGGGGGATTAGCTCAAGGGCTGAAGGCATCTACTCTCAAACGTCAGGTGATGGCGATCACAACGGTTGTTCCCCAACTGGATGGCTACCCAACGTCAAGGCATCCCCACATAGTCACTTTCTTGAAAGGAGCCTCAGCCATCTCTCCTCCAACAATTCATAGATTTCCGACTTGGAAACTTCATGTGGTACTCCAGGCTGTGACTCGACACCCATTTGAACCCTTACAGGAGGCTTCCCTTGGTCACCTCATGGCTGTTACATCAGCTAGAAGGGTGTCGGAAATGGCGGCTTTGTCATCTAAAAAAAGCCTCTGCATCTTCCACCCGGATAAAGTAGTACTACGTCCAGATCTGGCCTTTATTTTGAAGGTAAATTCGAAGTTCCATAGACAACAGGAACTCCATCTTCCATCCTTCTGCCCTCACCCTTCTCATCCAAAGGAGAAGAACTGGCACACTCTGGACGTGAAAAGAGCTTTACACATCTTTTTGAGAAGGACGGAACCTTTCCGGCGCTCGAAGTCTATTCATTTCTATTTCATCACCCAATAAAGGTTGCAAAATGTCAAAGGCAGCTATCAGCAAGTGCATCAAACAGTGTATCCAGCTGTGCTATCAACTTAGCAACATGCTAGTGCCGTTAGGAATTACCGCTCACTCAGTCCACAGCGCCGCTACTTCAGCAGCATTTGATGGCCATGCATCCGTGGAAGAAATTTGTAAGGCTGCGACCTGGTTGAGCCCTTCTACGTTCATAAGACACTACAAGATAAATGCCTATTCTTCATCCGACATGGCATTCGGCAGGAGAGTCCTCAGAATGTTGTATCAAATGATCAATGAAGACTCCCTCCCAGTGAACGTCAGCTTTTGAAGATCCCGCTGATGAAGATGTACTCCGAACTCAGTGGGAGAACGGAACCTTGGCTTACCTGTGAAGGTTCCTTCTACACTGAGGGAGGAGTACATCTTGCCCGCCCAGGGTGAAGAATGGATCAAGATGAGGAATGTCAAGTGTCCAGATAAAGCTGAATTTAAAAAAAATTAAAAATGGGAAAACAATACGTTATATATAGGAATAATAAATAAGGGGAATTAGAATAAAGTATTTTCATGTTCTACTTGTTACTAATTCTAGGTTGTAAGCTGTGTTTTTTTGCAGTGGCTGCTCCTTGTTCATCTGATGGTTCTTCTATGAAGTAACATATTGGGACTGTGCAGGCACAGGCCAGCCACGGATAAGATTTGTCAGCTTCTAGCAAAATCTAAGAGAGTGCTCCCCCTCCCCTTGGGGCATGCAATCTCCCCGCCCCTTGGTCACAGGTTGACACTCTACTGGCTAAGGGAGCTATTTCAGAGGTCTCGCACTCAGAACAGGATCATGGGTTTTACTCGCACTTTTTTCTGGTAGATAAAAAAGGCGGAGGGAAACGCCCTATCCTGGATCTCCAGGACCTCAATGTCTTTGTTAAGACCAGGAAGTTCCGTATGCTTATGCTTCCTGAGGTTCTTCCCCTTCTAGACAGTCACATGTGGTTTGTGGTGCTAGATCTCCGCGATGCTTATTTTCATATTGCAATTCACGTGGAGTGTCGTCAATTCTTAAGGTTTAAATGCAATGATAAGTGTTAACAATACAATGTGCTGCCCTTTGGGCTCTCAACGGCCCCCAGGACCTTTACAAAGTGCCTTGCAGTCGTGGTGGCTCACCTTGCCCTGAAGGGATGCATGATATTCCCCTACCTTGATGATTGGTTGGTGGTGGCCCATTCACAGTTGGAATTGTCCACACAGGTGGATTTGATTCTTTCAGTTCTTCACAACGTGGGGCTATTAGTTAATTTTGAGAAGTCCAAGCTAATTCCTGCCCAAATCCAGACATTCATTGGAGCGCGCTTGGATGCTCGGTTGGCCAAGGCCTTCCTCCCCTTGCAGAGAGCCCGTGCCATCCAAAAAATGGTGACCAGGTTCACAAAGAAAAGGTTTCAGACGGCCCATCACATACAGAAGCTGTTAGGCCTTATGGCTTCCACCACGGCCGAGGTGGAGTTTGCAAGGCTACATATGCACCTACTCCAAAACTGGTTCCTTCAGGCGTTCAGACTTAACACTGATCCCCAATACAAACGCCTGTCTATCCCCAGATACGTAATCTCCTCCCTACAGTGGTGGGCAATTGATGCCAACATTCTGGCAGGGGTACCTTTTCACAATCCATCACCTGACAGATTCCTGTTCACGGATGCTTCCCTTTCAGGATGGGGGGCCCACTGTGGTAACCTTACCTCCCGGGGTGTTTGGTCTCAGAATCCCGGTTACACATTAATTTGCTTGAACTTCATGCCATCCGTCTCGCTCTGTCTTCGTTTGCAGGGCACCTGGACGGACGGCACATTCAGATCGCTACAGACAGCTCCACCGCCCTGTATTACATAAACAAACAGGGCGGCACAGGGTCTGTTTCGCTCTCCAAGGAGGCCACCGACATTTGGGAGTGGGCCATAAATCATGGCGCTACTCTCATGGCGATTCATATCACGGGCAAGAGCAACACCCTAACAGACCCTCTGAGTCGCTTTCCCAACCAAGCACACGAGCTCGCCCTGGGCAGCGATTGTCTCCACCAGTTATTTTGGCAGTGGGGTTACCCCCAGGTAGATTTGTTTGCCACGCACCTCAATGCAGTATGCACCACGTTCTACTCAAGAGCGGGAGCCGGCCCCGGGCTCAATGGGGGATGCCTTTCAGATACCCTGGAACGGGACTCTCTTTTATCTCTTTCCCCCATTCCCTCTACTTCAAAAGGTCCTTGCCAAGGTGATCCAAGACAGGACAGATGCCATCCTTGTCACTCCTTTTTGGCCCAGGAGGTCCTGGTTCACAGTGCTCATGTCACTTGTGCAAGGGAACTACATTCTTCTCCTGAAGGATCCCTCCCACTCCCCTTCCGACCTTCAACTTGCAGCCTGGAGGGTGCTACCCCAGGGCAGTGGTCCAATAGGGTAGCTAGGGTCCTCCTTCACTCGCTAAAGTCTTCCACGAGGCACTCCTATGACGCAAAGTGGAAACATTTTTCTGATTGGGCTACAAGCAAAAATGGGTTGCCAGTTACCTGTCCACTGTCTGTTGTATTTGATTATTTGCTATCCCTCAAGGATGAAGGTTTATCTAATTCCTCCATTAAAGTTTATTTGGCCGCAATATCGGCTTTTCACCAGGATATTGACTCCTTTTCAGTCTTTTCTCATCCCCTTTCCAAAAGTTTTTAAGAGGTCTTACCAATTTGTATCCTCCCGTTGCTCCACCAGTTCCTCAGTGGAATCTCTCCTTAGTACTTTCTCAACTGATGAGACCTCCCTTTGAGCCATTGGCCACCTGTGAATTGGCTCTGCTCTCGTTTAAGGCGGCCTTTTTGGTCACAATAACCTCAGCAAGGAGGGTGAGTGACTTATCAGCACTCTCACACTCCCCTCCCTATGCTAAGTTCCATTCGGATAGAGTGGTTCTCAAGCCAAAGATCTCCTTTTTGCCTAAGGTAGTCTCAGCCTTCCACCTTACACAGGACATTGTCCTCCCAGTTTTTTTCCCTCACCCATCTTCGGATGCTAATAGGGCATTACATTCCCTTGACGTTAGGAGAGCTCTCCTTTTTTACATTAAGAGATCTCAGTCCTTTCGTAAGGATGATTACCTTTTCGTTTGCTTTGGGGGAAACCGTAGAGGTCATCGTGCTTCTCAGACTCTCTCGAGGTGGATCACGTCTACCATTAAACTAGCCTATGACCTTGCTCACCAAGAATGTCCTCCTATGATCAAGGCACATTCTACCAGGGTGTATGCTACCTCTATAGCCTTTTCATCGAAGATAGATCTCCGGAACATTTGCAAAGCTGCCACCTGGTCCACTCCCTCCACATTCATGAAACACTATGCTGTGGATGTGGAATCAGGGAGAGATGCAGCTGTAGAACGTGCCGTGCTGCAGTCCTTATTCCGGTGACTATCCCACACCCACCATCCTGGTAAGCGAGCTCGCTACTCTCCCAATGTGGGACTGCATAGAAGCCATTCAGATGAAAAACAGAGTTTCACTTACCTGTAACTGTTGTTCATCTGATGGTTCTTCTATGCAGTAACACATTCCCTCCCTCCTTCCCCGCTGTGGGACCGTTCCGCTAGTCTAAAGTGGTTTGTTCCGTGGCGGCAGGTTGGAGAACTGGAGGGAAGAGTGCTCCCTTTCCCTTGGGTCATGTGACCAAGGGGTGGGGAGATTGCATGCCCCAAGGGGAGGGGGAGCGCTCTCTTAGATTTTGCTAGAAGCTGACAAATCTTATCCGTGGCTGGCCTGCGCCTGCACAGTCCCAATGTGTTACTGCATAGAAGAACCATCATATGAACAACAGTTACAGGTAAGTGAAACTGTTTTTCTTTTGGGTGCACATCTGTCTTTCTGTTTTTAAAAATTCTGATATGGAAGTCCTCGAACTGGATATCAGAGGGCAGTCCTAGCACATGTGACAGGAAGCAAAGGTTTTTTGGATCCTGCCTCCCTGAGCATAGGAACGACAAAACCTGCTGATGAAGATGTACTCCTCCCTCAGTGTAGAAGGAACCTTCACAGGTAAGCCAAGGTTCTGATTTACTCTGTAAAGACATGTTAATAACTGTGTGTAAAGACATTTTGTTAAAACATTTTTAATCATAATCTTAGGAAGTTTATCCTTATCCAAGATCTGTCTAGTAAACTATTATATAAATAAATCACATTGGTTTTGTGCAGAAGTCACACTGTGGTTTGTGGAATGAGCCTGGGGGAGTTATGGCTCATGCACTGCCACTCCCCTCTTATTCCATAAGTTTAATTAGTTCCTGTTTTGCAACAAATGCTAGTTTTGCTTCTACATCTGACTGATAAACTGTGGTTTGAGCTTGTCCTGCAAACCATGCTTCATACTTGGCTTGCAGGGATTTAAATTTTCCTGTGGCAATCTGTGATTCACTAGTCCCTTCTTGGATAGAGACTGCTTGGCCAGCATTGCTCATGCTTTGATAGTGTCTTGAACGTATACAAGAGGCACAGTCAGCCCTACCCAATTAATTGTGCACCAATTCCTGTCAAAATTGTCAGCTTCTTTCAGCAAACAGTACTGCATTAATTACCTGACCTGGTGGTCCTGTGTGTGATTATGTGTTATATTATTCCAACGTCCTTCACACTTTATATAAAGTTTTTTTCCGAAATTACTCAGTAATACATGGTAGGTAATAAGATATATGAAGCTCTTTAGCAGTATAGTTTTTCCTCTGATGGAATTGCATTACAGTAGTCTTCTTGAGTGAAAATAATGAACAATTGATTTCTGCACCTTAAGATCTTATTTCTGCCACTTAGTTCTTTCATCCCAGCTAACAGAGGAAATGGCTAGGTCATTTCCAAAGGGCTTTGTTTGCAGCTCTGTGCTCAAGGTCACTGATGTGATTAAGTACATATCTAACATGAGAAACTAAGCATAGGGTTACAGTAAGTCCATATACTGATCAGTACTGTTCTTACATGACTTCCAGTTACTAATATCTTACTAGACTTGTTTCAACTGAAGTATGAATCTTAACATCTATGTTCTGAAATACCTTCTAAGAATGTAGGATGTTACCTTGTACCGAGTCAGACCACTGGTCTACTTTGATGGGCAGCCACTCTCCCAGGTTGTCATGGCTGATACCTAAGATCTCTTAAGTGAAAAGCTGGGGATTTATCCTAGGATCTTCTTCATGTAAGGCGGATGATCTTCTACTTAAACTATGCCCTCTGTATGTTTTAGAAAGTTGTAGGATTGTACCTGTACATGGTACATTACTATTCAGAAGTTTTGGATTCAGATTGATAAATTTTCACTTGAAACTTTGACACACAAACTTGTTATTTTAATTATTTGAAATGTCTTTAATGTTTTTGCAGAAGTTTTCATCTAATTTTTTTGGGTTTGTTTAGATTAAAGAATGATAGTGGTACCAGGACTTCTGCAATCCAACCAAATAAAAGCATCTGGCCAGATAGTCTTGTTTGAAGAATCTTGTATCAGTTGAAGGAACGAAGGCAATTACATTTTTGAGAAGAGGGAAGACCGTATTGGGAGCATTGCAAGCATTTGGGGGCTATCATTGCTGCAAAACAATATGCCAACCCAGGAAATATGCAAGTTGTACTTCTTCATTGCACGAGTTCCCGTATATTCCCAGTCTGAAACCTGACCCCATCAGGTGGACCTTTTAAGAAAAGTTAAGCAGAATGATGTATTAAAGGATGGTCGACTCATCATGAAAAAAGCTTGTTACTTCCAGCCTTAAACTTTGTTTACAATTTTTTTGGGGAGCTGATTACTTGCTGCACACATTTTCATAAATTACTTCAGTTGGGCTGAAACATTTTGGGGTTTCTACAAACACATTTTCCAAGAATCTTATTTCCTTCTGTTTCAGAAAACAGAACATAATGCTGCACCTAGAAATAAATTTATTCCTATCCTAATTTTATTTAAAAAAACTTATTTGTGTAACTGTAGTTTGTCCAATAATGGCTAATCTAATTTTTTAAATTTTAGACGTATAATAAACTACTTGGTCTGAGCATAATACCGGTTTCTGTTTGAGTATTTTATAAATAAATGCCATGATCAGAATAGTCAAACATGCCTCTCTAGAAGAATTGTGTACTTTTTTTCATACTTTAAACACACAGGCTTATACCAGCATATAACATTGATGTCTGGAGATTTGTAAGCAATTATTGTACTTTTCATGGTTCAGGAGTTTTTGTGAACTCTAGAGCTACACCTAGATATTTGCCACACATGCATCTTCTTTGAAAGACAAGTATATATCTTTTTTTTTTTTGTACATGTCTATTTTCAGATACAGATATTTCTTAGAAACTTCCCAGCCTTAACAAATGTATCCAGTGTAGTCCTGTAAATAGAAGGTGTGGTCCACTATCCAGTGAAACTTAAACACTTTCAAGACTTTTTTGCAAGTGGAGCATTCCTTGCCAGATCAACAAAAGGATGCATTTCATGGATTTTATTGAAATTTTGAAGTGATCATATGAGTTTTGATAACCCTTGCTGCAATCAAAAAATATCGGTAACTGGGGACAGCACTGTACCTTTCCAAAATTTGGTCACGGTCACTTTTCCTGTGAAACATGTACTCATTCTTGTTGCCATTTTTCCAGTTGGTTAGCATTATTGCCTCATTTTAAAGCATGAGAGGATGTACAGGATAATAGACCTTGCATTTTTCAAGGAATTATATGAGAGTTTTATATACGCACCTTTCTTTTTTTAGTTGAGTAATTCAATTTCATTCATGTCTTGGGCTGTGTTCCTAAAAAAGATGGAATTCCAGCCTGGTACTCGCATTTGGTAATCCCACTGAATTACATGCAACAGCATACCCTGTCACTATGGGGCACAGTTTTTGCATGACATTGATCTGAAGACCTGTTTTTTTGGTATAGATTTTAGTGACTCCCCCTTGTTTTTGTTCCATATTTGTGCAATGTGTGGTTGGTTTTGAGCCGTATATCCCATCATGCAGATCACACTGCAGCATTGGGATGACTGCAAGTACTTGTTAACAGTGGTAGGAAACCACAGAAAAGGTGGGCAGGTTGACAGGAGCCTGAGCACCACATCTGTATATGTGTACTGACAAGACAGCCTGCATACGTGGAAATCCTGCATTCCTCCACAAAATCTGCAGATGCATAACAACATTCAGAATTGCAGTGTAGGGAAATACATGGTCATGACATGCGAGTACCATTCCTAGCAGTTCAGCAACAGATCATGAGAAGTGGGCTACAAAACATCCCAAATATGTTTCAGCCAGCAGCAGTCTCTCCGCAGATGGCTTTATTAGTGTTTGGAGTATTAGATTAGGTTGGCTAATTAGATTAGGCTAGCTAAATTAGAAGATAGCCAATTATGCTCGCAGTTAAAGATCTGTGTAGCAAGTAACAAAAAGTACAATAACAATTTGCAAGATTTAATGATCCAATATTCTGGAGCCCTCAAATCTTTATTTTTAAAATAACCCAGAAATTGTATGAGTGAAATGGGTATGAATGTACAACTATTGCTAGATGTGTCACTTGCCTGAAACAGTCTCCATTTTTTATAATTTACATGTCACTTTTGCTCTTGAGGACTCAGCATAGTTTACAACATTCTCCCCTCCTATTTTATCTTCACAACAACCCTTTGGGGCAGGAAAGGCTGAGTGTTTGTAACTGGCCCAAGGTCACACATGGCAGCGTGGGGATTTTAACCTGGGTTTCCCAGATCTTTCTCCACTGTTATAACCACTACACCATGCTGGCATTGTTCTGCCTTGTATTATGTTTCTTAATATTGTCGAAGGCTTTCACGGTCAGAGTTCATTGGTTCTTGTAGGTTATCCGGGCTGTGTAACCGTGGTCTTGGTATTTTCTTTCCTGACGTTTTGCCAGCAGCTGTGGCCAGCATCTTCAGAGGAGTAACACTGAAGGACACTGTTACTCCTCTGAAGATGCCAGCCACAGCTGCTGGCGAAAAGTCAGGAAAGAAAATACCAAGACCACGGTTACACAGCCTGGATAACCTACGAGAACCAATATCAGTTTCTTCTTTAGATTGAGCAAAGTAGTCCGAACAAGTTATTTGTTGATAAGTTGCAATGTGAGCTGACACAGGGCATTTCCCCCATCAAGCTCAGACAAATTTTGGAGACTTTATAAGGGTCTCTGTGTGTGTTAAGTGCCATCAAGTTACTTCCGACTCATGGCGATGGCTCTATGAATCAATGTCCTCAAAAACGTGACAAATGTGGCAAAGGGGCTCTGCATCAATTTAGATTGTATTGGACCATTACAAAATTCTATTAATGTATTCTCTTCTGTTAATTGGTATTGCTATTTGAGTGCAAGAAATGTTCCATTAGAGATGCATATGAAAAAAACATATTCGAACTTCTTTACCTGGACAGGAACTATGAAGTTAGCGTAATGCAATTGCTGGCAAAATGAATCCTGAGGCTGATTTATGAGGCAATGAAATAACTATGGACAAGAAACCGAAAACCGTTATTTTGTGACAGGTAAAGGCATGAGGCCCAGTGTTAGAATATACAATATACACGTGCTCCTCCTTCCTTGAATGAATTTATTCAATTCATTGAGGATCCTCCCCCTGCCCATTTCTTTGCTTGTCTTTTAGTGGCTTCTGATCTGTATCTAATCCACCTAAAACAAAAGATGGTTACCTACTTACTGTACTTTGTAATCAATCGCATTCTGTCACAAGCCATAGAAGGGGTTTGCAGAATAAACAGACTCACACATGGAAATGGAGCAAGTGAGTCTGTTTGTTCTGCAAACCCTGAGGTCAGTGCTAACATAACTTTCGACAAAGAGGTCGGTCAAATCCAATCCCAGTTGTCACTTTTATTGCACGTAATAATTAGCATGATCAGCATCACTGAAGGCCCCTCACATAGGTTGTTTGCAGCAGGTACTGAAAAACATCCCATTCTTGGATCCAGTTAATGAAGTTTTACAAGAAGGGAGGAGTTTGAGCTTCTCCGTATAAATAAGACAGGCCCTGCAGTACTAAGGTTCATCACAAGCGCTTGGATAACACAAACTGTTCGCAATGGCTAGCTCAAAAGCCGATCTGGTTTTGGAGAACTATATAGGTGGACAGTTTGTTCCTTGTGCATTTTATTTAGATTCCTATGATCCCTCCACAGGAAAAGTATATTGTAAAGTCCCAGACAGTGGCAGAGAAGAGGTGAGTTTGCTGCTCTGATTAAATTCTACTGCCTGTACACCAAGGCAACTATCTGTAGGAATTACTGTAAAAGGATGTAAATTATTGTTTGAAGACGTAAGCTTAGCATCAGTTTCCTTTGTAAATGTTTTAGCCATTTACTGATCTAAAACAATATCTGAATGGTTTTATGTTTTTATATAAGTTGGTTAAAATTCTTATGTCATGATAAATAAAGGTAATTGTTGTGGCTCCTGGTTTGAAGTCTTAAAACGCTGAAACCAGTTACCTATAACTTTGTAAAGGAAACCCCTAGATCTGCAGTAATATCCTATATCTCTGGTACCTGGGTGGACCTGCTCTTGATATGCAAGGTATTATCTTTCGAAACAATCCAGCTGAAGTGGCAATAGTTGGATGTTCCTAAAAGGGGTAACCCAGCTGCAACTTGATTTCTCTAGGACAGTACTGAGCATTCAAATTCATGTGAAAGCAAGGTGAGACGGCAACAAACTATTACTGTGCAGGAATATGCATTGCCAGATATACTGGATGCAGTTTTGTGCCTAATTCTTTTTTTTAAAAACCTGCAAAAGATGTAAATGAAAATGACTTTTGTATTGGTAAGTGGAAGTGTTTCTAATGCTAGCCACTTTTTTTTTTTTTTGCAGTTTCCTCAGTAACCTTTAGCATGAGTTGCTCAAATATTTATTAAACATAGATAAGTTATAGTTGAAGTATAACTAGTTCTGCTAAAGTTTTACTTGTTACCTGAAGGTTAGCAGCTACATAAAGAGATCTTTAGGGAAACCTGCATTTAAAAGGAACAGATGCAAAGATAGTCTTTGACCTACTTGATGAAGGAAAAGACAGAGGTCCAGAGTCCTTAGCAAGAAAAACAGCAAGTGTAAACAGCCTCCATTTTGTAGATAAAATGAAAGATGACTCTTTTTAATTCAGTTGAGCCAGATGATTAGTAATACCAAGGATTTGCAGGAAAAGGATCCTACTGCTCAGACATTAATACCAACAGAGATTCTGTATAACTATACAACGTTGAGACAGATGGACAAAAGCCAACCACTAAGGTTTCTTTTACCCCACCCACCATTTTTTCATATGCCACATAAGCATCACTCTTCCATCTGTTGGGTCTTCCCCAGTATGCAGCAGATGCATAAGAACATTGCTAAATGTACAACTGGAAAGATTTTTGCCAGTATCACCATATGTTTGATCCAGTGTTGGATCCAGTGGTAATTTCCACTGACTGAAAGGACTTGTGGCACAGAAGAAGGCTTTCTCACCTCCCCTGCCCTGCTCCCAGCGTACAAGGGACCTTCAGGAAAGCATGAAGACTGACTGGAGGTCTGCAGTGTAGGGGAGAGTCAGCTAAAATGCCCCCTTTCCCCTAGTGGAAATCTGGATTCAAAAGATTCTGTTCCAAAGCATCTTCCAACTGAAAACATTAAGTGGGGGGGGGGGGAGGATGAAACCAAAATGTAAATAGAAGAAGAGTTGGTTTTTATACCCTGCTTTTCTCTACCGAAAGGAGTCTCAAAGCAGCTTACAATCCTCTTCCCCTCCCCACAACAGACACCTTGTGAGGTAGGTGGGGCTGAGAGAGCTGACAGAACTGTGACTGGCCCATGGTCACCTAGCAGGCTTCATGTGGAGGAGGGTGGGAATTGAACCTGGTTCTGATTAAGAGTCCACTGCTCTTAACCACTATACCACACTGGATTGATATCTGGGTAAATAAGTATGTGTTTTGGTATGCATATCAGTTGTATCATTGTTGATCTTATTGCATCGCAACCTTCAGTAAAAGTAACAAAACTCATTCAGCCCTTTCTGGTAGCTCTAGAAAGCAACTGATAAGAACCTCTCCCGTTTTCAAGGGAGCACAGTATGAGGCAGCTTCCCACTGAAGGTTTAAAGGGGCTGGCACTTGCTGGTTTTTGAAGCTGTGCTCTGTGTTATTTGCTTCATATTTACTTTCACAAACAATGCGGGACAGCATTTCTAGAACAAGAAGGGACAGTGATGTGGAGAATCTCCCTGTCCTGTTGAAACATCCAAGCACTCTAAGCCTGGGTCACAAGCCATTAAGAGCCACTGCCTCTAGCAACGAATGACCAAGCTCAGGGAAACCTCCGGATCCATAGTGGCGAGAACCCTTCAGGGAATGGTGAGGGAAGAATTCCTCAGGAGAATGCCATTTTGGGCTCTAATTATTCCATGGCAAAAAATGCTTTATAGGCAATTGGCAAGGTATATCTACTTTTTAAAAATGCTGACAATTGGGAGTGTTTGCTCTTTAGAGTGTTGCTTACCCTGAGCCAGACTTGGTATCCTTCCCATGTCTTTGTTTCTTGTTCATTCCTGCTCTGGATAACTCCTGCACATGGTGCAGGGAGAGACCAAATTTCCTTTGGAAGTGATGGTTGAGTCCTGCAAAAAGAAACATTTCAGTTTCCCGTAGATATTTGTTCTTCTGCACTTTACACATCTGTTGCCATGTTGTTAAGAACCTAGTGACAGCGCACAAACACACATACCCTGCAGTGATCTTTGATCTGTCAATGGGCAGTCCTCTCAGGTCCACGTACTGGCTCTGAGGTTTGCTGTGTCCTCCCATAAGGCTCCCAATGTTTCTCGCTCTCCATTCTTGTAGGGTCTGTTCCTCCATGGCCACTGGACAGCCAATTTGTCCCCCTCCTCTTGCCCATCACTTCCTTCCTGTCTTCTAGCATGTGGCTCTTTTGTCTTGGAAAACAGTTGCCTCAGGACAATGCAGTCCTTTCCGGTTACTAACTTGCTACTGTACCAGAGTAAAGCCCTCTGAAGTGTTGGGCAGTGCTAGGTGCCATAAGGCCTACCATAAGGCTGGTCATGGCGCACAAGCGTCTCCCCTGTAGGAAACCTGTATTTTCCATTCAGGGGGCTTCTGAATTATAATAAAACCTGGCCTAAAATGATAATTTTAAGTTTTCCAGAGCAGAATGCAAGAAACAGCGGGGCTCTTGCCCTAGGGTTCTTAGCCTGGGGCCCCAGTAAGCAGCTGACAAGTTTATACATTTTATATGTGTTCAGTGTTTTTGCTTCTCAAACAGGGATTCTTGAGAGGCAGTTTGTCAGGGGAGTAATCAGGGAAGTGCAGGAAAGACACCGAACCACTTCAGCAATGGATCGCAGCAGCGTGGCTAGTGAGGGAGTTGAGGCAGTAACATGCAAGGTCTGTGGCATGTTTGTACTCTTACCTGAGGATAACAATAATTACACTTGCAGTAAGTGTAAGTTGGTAGCCCTGCTGGAGGGAAGATACAGGGACTTGAGGCACTCCATAGAATGCATGAAGCACTCTTTAGGGGGCAACAGGAAGAGGAGGAGAGATAGGTCTCTCAACAAATGGAGGTGCAACCAACACAGGAGGAGGGTGCATGGAAGAGTGACCCACGGGAGCTGGAAAATCAGGAGTCATTGATCCTCTGTTGCTCAGTGATTGGTTCCAGCATCTCCCCATAGATATGGATTCTGGACCACTGGAACAAGGGCTACCCTCCCAAAGCTTGAAATAAATTTATCAGGTTCTTGCACATGAGAGGACTCAAGCTCCCCACCCCCCATTTCCATGTAAAATTTATTGCGGTCTTTGACCAGTATAACAAAGGTTATGCCCCCCCCAATCTAGGAAGAGTCGTGTTCTGGTAATTGGGGATCCCCTACTAAGGGGTAGAGTCTAAAGTGTGCCAACTGGACTTGTTGTCTTGAGAGGTATGCTGTCTACAAGGTGCACATATTCAGGATGTGACAGACAGGATAGTAAGACTCATCAAGCCCACAGATTATTACCCCTTCTTGCTCATTCATGTGGGAACAAATGATATTGCCCTACACAGCCCAGAAAGTATTAAAAGAAACTATGCAGCTCTGGATAAGAGGGTGAAGGACCTGGGGGTGCAAGTTGTTTTTTCATCAGTTCTTCCTTTTGAAGGTCATGGCTTAGGAAGGCAAGAAGAATACAAATTAATGACTGGATGCATAGATGGTGTTGTCAAGAAAGGTTTGGATTTTTGGACCATTGTTTACACTTTCGAGATGAAGCTCTTCTATTGGGAGATGGTTTGCACATCATGAGGGTAGGGAAAAAATGTGGTTGGTGAGATCCTCACAAACCTGATCAGGTGGGCTTTAAACTAAATCCTATGGGGGAGCAAGACAAGAACTTAAAGCCTAGCACGATGACAATAACTGGAGATGAGAACAATAAAGATTTGCAGGGAGTGGCAGGTTTGCAAGGAAACATAACATTGCGGGTAAATTCAGAAACAAAAACCTTGGGGCACATAAACCATGGATTCCGATGTCTCTACACTAATACACAGAGTATGGGAAACAAACAGGAAGAATCATAGAATCATAGAGTTGGAAGGGACCACCAGGGTCATCTAGTCCAACCCCCTGCACAATGCAGGAAATTAACAACTACCTCCCCCCCACATCCCCAGTGACCCCACACCCTCCCCCCGCCATGCAGGATCCCACAATCAAAGCACTCCCAACAGATGGCCATGCAGCCTCTGCTTAAAGACCTCCAAGGACGGGGACTCCACCACTCTCTGAGGCAGCACATTCCATCGTCGAACAGCCCTCACCGTCAGAAAGTTCTTCCTAATGTTCAGGTGGAATCGCTTTTCTATTAGTTTAAATCCATTACTCCGTATCCTAGTCTCTGGAGCAACAGAGAACAAGCTAGTTCCCTCTTCAACATGACATCCCTTCAAATATTTAAACATGGCTATCATGTCTCCCCTCAACCTTCTCTTCTCCAAACTAAATAAACCCAACTCCCTAAGACTCTCCTCATAGATTCTAGACCTTTGACCATTCTGGTCGCCCTCCTCTGGACATGCTCCAGCTTGTCAGCATCCTTCTTAAATTGTGGAGCCCAAAACTGGACACAGTATTCCAAGTGAGGTCTGACCAATGCAGAATACAGTGGTAGTATTACTTCCCTTGATCTAGACACAATAGTCCTATTGATGCAGCCCAGAATTGCATTGGCCTTCTTAGCCTTTGAAGCCCTAATACAGGAAGGGGATTTTGACCTAATTGGCATTACAGAAACTTAGTGGGATGTCACTCATGATTGGAATATTAAGACTGAGGGGTGCAACTAGTTTAAAAGGGATAGACAGATAAGGAAGAGGGGAGGAGTGGCATTATATGTTAAAGATGTGTATACTTGTGAGGAAATACATGAATCTGAGCATGGAAGTTCAGTCGAGAGTCTATGGGTATAAATAAAAAGGGTAAGAAATAATAGTGATATTATGGTGGGGGTCTGCTATTGACCACCAAACCAGGCAGAGGATTTGGATAGGGCTGTTGAATTGAAAAAAATTCAGTATACTTCGGATTCGGCTGAATTTGGCCTGTTTAGATTCGGGATATGCCGCAGTCCGAACTCCCCCGTTTCAGGTCCGTGCAATTCGGCAGGAATTCAAAGTTCGGGGAAAAAATTCGGCCGAATAAAGCCATTACAAACACAACCGCGCCTTTCCACGGCTCTGGGGGGCATTTTTGGGGGTAAAGGTCCCAAACTTTCAGAGGAGCTTCAAAGGACGCTTCTTGAAAGACCCCCCAAGTTTGGGGTCGGGGGGGCTGAGATATGGGCCCCGAAAGGGGTCCCCCCACCCTTAATGTGTATCTCCGAGCAGAGCTTGCCGCCCACGCACAAAGCTCCCAGCCCCAACAAACAGCTGAGAGCAAGAGCGGGGCAGGTGTGAAAAAATTTGCAAAGCAATACAACTGCAAAGCAACACAAGCACGCAATGCAACACCTTTGCAACAGTGCAAAGAAATACCTGACACCTGGGAGTGTGCAAACCATGGAAAGGGACAGAGGCAGCTAGCTATGCATAATGAGCAGGAAGGGGTGGAATTTCTCCTTTTGCATTGGACTTGGGACCAGGCAGATGCATTCTTTAAGTCACCATTTGAAAACCAGTTTTGAGCAAGCATCAAAATAACCTAACTGATCTTATGAATGAGGGAAAACCTGAAGACACAAAACTGAAGCCCCCCCTCAAACCAGGGAGAGAGAGACTGGAGGGGAAACACACACCCCAGGCAGAACCGGCAAAAGCCCCCTTTGGCTCCCCCCCCACCCAAAGAAACTGCTCCCTCCCCACACACACACAGACTCTGCTTCCCCCCCCCACACACACACAGAAAGGAAAAATTATAGATTAAAGCCCCCAAAGGGGTCTTACTGTGGCTGTCTTCTGTTCCATCAGGAGGGGCTGGGAGGCTGGGTAATCCAATATGATTCCATTTGTATCCAATATGAGATCCATATGTATGCATCTCTCGAGGGTGATCCATTCATCCCAATAGGGAAAAGGGGAAAGCCCATATCTCGGGGGGCCCTGACCCAATGTTTACAAAACTTGGGTGGTCTCTTAAGAAGCCTTGTCTGAAGCTCCGCTGAAAGTTTGGGGGCTGCACCCCCCAAAAAGCGCCCCCTGCAGCCACGGAAATGGAAAAGGGGGGAGTGGAAAAAGGGGTGGAGCCCATATCTCGGGGGGCCCTGACCCAATGTTTACAAAACTTGGGGGGTCTTTTAAGAAGGCTCATCTGAAGCTCCGTTGAAAGTTTGGGGTCTGTACCACCAAAAATGCGCCCGCTGCAGCCATGGAAAGAAAAAGGGAGCCCATATCTTGGGACCCCCTGACCCTATGTTTACAAAACTTGGCTGGTCTCTTAAGAAGGCTTGTCTGAATCTCCGCTGAAAGTTTGGGGTCTGTACGCTCAAAAATGCACCCCCTGCAGCCACGGAAAGGAGCGAATGTGCACAAGCATCCCCCACACACACACACACAGGAGGATTTCCCTCTCTCTCTCTCTCTCTCCCCGGCTGGGCCGCACATCAGCTGATTCCTCCAGTATTCAATCCTGACTGATTGGCCAGAAGGAGACCCAGCTTGGCCACCGATTGGCCGGGGGAGGAGAATGCTGCTTACTGACGGTTATGCTGCTTACTGCCGCCCCGAATTTGCCGGATTTATTCGTGAACTCCTGAACTCGCTGAATTCGGCTCCCCGGTTGCCCGCCAGTTTTGAGTTTGGTTCGTCCCGAACTAAAAACCGCCAAATCAAGGGAAATTCGGCTGATTTTCAGTTCTGGCCAAACCGAATCAACAGCCCTAGATTTGGATGAGATACTCCTAGACCACGTTACAAAGTTCTCAAAGAGACAGGACACAGTGGTCACGGGAGATTTCAATTACCCGGATAACTGTTGTAAGTCCAACTCTGCTAAATATGCAAGATCCAATAACTTCCTGACGTGTCTTGCTGAAAACTTCCTCTTCCAGAAAGTGGAAAAGGAAACAAGGAAGTCTGCAATCTTGATTTGATTCTCACCAACAGGGAAGAACTGGTTGATTAGGTTAAAGTAGTAGTTCTTGGAAAACAGGTGTGGTGCCAGAAGATTGGAGGCAAGCAAATGTTGTCCCAATCTTCAAGAAGGGGAAAAAGAAGGACCCAGGTAACTACCAACCCATCAGCTTGACTTCTATACCAGGAAAAGTTTTTGAACAAATCATCAAACAGTCAGTCCTTGAGCATTTAGAAAGGATGCATCTGATTACTAAGAGCCAGCACGGGTTTCTAAAAAAAAAAAAAAAGACATGTCAGACTAATTGTATCTCCTTTTTTGAGAAAGTTACTACCTTGTTGGATCAGGGGAATGCAGTAGACATAGTTTATCTTGATTTCAGTAAGGCTTCTGATAAGGTTCCACATAATATTCTTGTTGACAAATTGGGAATATGTGGTGGATCTGTAACTGGCTGACAGATGGTGTCTAAAGAGTGCTTGTTAATTGTTCCTCATCCACTTGGAGGGGAGTGACTAGTGGAGTGCCTCAGGGATCTGTCCTGGGCCCTGTGTTGTTCAACATCTTTATAAATGATTTGGATGAAGGGATAGAGGGGGTGTTTATTAAATTTGCAGAAGATACTAAATTGGGAGGGGTAGAAAATACGTCAGAAGACAGAGCCAGGATACAGGCTGATCTTGACAGGCTGGAGAATTGGGCTTAAACTAATAAAATGCTCTTCAACAAAGATAAATGTAAAATTCTGCATTTTGGTAAAAAAAACCAAATGCATAAGTATAGGATGGGGGAGACTTGTCTCAGCAGTAGTGTGTGTGAAAAGCATCTTGGGGTCTTAGTAGACCAAACACTGAACGTGAGACAGCAGTGTGATGCAGTAGCTAAAAAGGCAAATGCGATCTTGGGCTGTATCAACAGAAGTATAGTGTCCAGATCATGTGAAGTGATGGTATCAATTTACTCTGCTCTGGTTAGACCTCAACTAGAGTACTGTGTTCAGTATTGGCCACCGCTATTTAAGAAGGATGTAGACAAGCTGGAACGTGTCCAGAGGAGGGCAACAAAGATGGTGAGGGGTCTGGAGACCATATCCTATGAGGAAAGGTTGAAGGGTATGTTTAGCCTGAAGAGGAGAAGACTGAGAGGGGATATGATAACCATCTTCAAGTACTTGAAGGGCTGTCATATAGCGGATGGTGCCGAGTTGTTTTCTGTTGTCCCAGAAGTTCAGACCAGAACCAACAAGTTGAAACTGGCACAGGGTTTGCTGATTTATTTCTTGGTGTTTAACCTAACATTCTGAAATAAATAGCCTTCAATGTCTTCCTGAAGCTGTTAGAATTAAAATTAGAGAGTTGTGTGGAGAGATGGGGCAGCAGCTCAACACTGCCTCCTAATGTTAGAATGATGCATAATACATTTGAAGGAGCAAGAGCCCTGTTCAGTCATTACAATTTTGGCACGCCAACTTTGCTTCAGTATGCATTACCCATGATCTTCCCAGTACACATAGGTGCCAGATACTGAGAGTCGATTCTGTATAAGCACTCTGTATATTCTCCAAAGCACATATTTTGGAGGAAACTGGGGCTTTCAAAATAATGGGCTGAAATATGGCCCAGATTAATCTGTGTTGAAAAGATACAATATATTCTAAGATCATGTTCTTCTCTCTCATACTTTTCATTAGCATATCCTTTATTTCCTGTTCTGCTTTAACACCACATGAAATGTATCAGTTCATTGTCTTTTCAAGGTAGAGGCTGCAGTCCAAGCTGCCCAAAAGGCCTTCCCAGGATGGTCTGCCAGAAGTCCTCAAGAAAGATCAAAAATAATGAGCAAACTGGCGGACCTCATTGAAGAAGATCTGGAGTCCTTTGCAGGAGCAGAATCCAAAGATCAAGGTAGAGGCAAAAGGCTGTCTTGGAAAGTGGGTTCAAGTGGTGACTGGCAAAATGAACATGTTGGCCAAGACAGTGGTGGGGTGGCCCAGGACACATAGCAAAGGGAGGGAATCCAACTTGATTGTTGAAGAGTTTAAGCCTTGTGCAACAATTGCTCATCATGGATCAGGGATCTACAACATATCTCTAGAGGCAAATGTGGCTCAGTATGAAAGTTCAGGTATATTGGAAGGATAAGTGGGATGAAGAATAACCAGTAGGTGAAAGAAATGACAGGCCAAGATTTTTAGGAGGCTAAAGTATTTCTTAGAGATGCTTTAAAGAATGGGAAATTATACAGGTTAATTGCCAGTAATCCAAGTGCAAGCCATGCAATAATCTGTGCCAGTGCGCACTGAAACACTTGTAGAGAGTGCTCCCAGTTCTTATGTCCATCGTCTTGGGTGGGTGTTACTTTTTGTTTGCTCTTAGACCTGGTTATTGAACATTTTAGATCTCCCTCTTTTGTGTACCACTTATAAGAACTGTGCCATTGTCTTTGTTCTTTTGTAAGAAAACTTTAACATTTAGTTCAGGAATTAGAATTTTTGATAATTTGTACCTATCCAAAGGATTGCAGTAAACATTGCAAGAGTTCAGTGACACTTGCCACACCTCTCTTTGTTTCAGGGAAAACAATTACATTTGCCAGAACAGTGGACATCCCCCGGGCAATATACAACTTCCGTTTTTTTTCATCTTCCATTCTTCACCAGACAACGGAGAGTACACAGATGGACCATATGGACTGTATGCATTATACTGTGAGAACACCAGTGGGAATTGGTAAGGTCTTTCCAAATTACTGAAGTAACTTTTTTGTTGTTGACAGAATTAATATCTGCTTTGGAGAATGTCTTATCTAGATAGACTGAAGATTTATTTTTTATTGCTGTTGAACTGAATTTCAGTTTAGGATTGTAAAGCCCCCCAGTGCTAATTAATGTTTTTGGGAAGGACATCAAGTCACAGGAGGCTTATGGTGACCCCATAGGTTTTTTGAGGCAAGATATTTTCAGAGGTAGTTTGCTATTACCTACCTCTGCATAATGGCCCTGGACTTCCTTGGTGATCTCCCACCCAAATACTGACCAGGGCCAACCCTGCTTAGCTTCCGAGATCTGACCAGATGGGGCTATCCAGGTCAGGGCAGTTAAAAATAGCAAAATTAAAAGGCACCATAGCAATAACTCTTCAGTGATGGCTGCAAGATACTAAAAAACTTTCTGATATTGAAAATGTTTGTTAATTTTGCCATTGCTGCAGAATCGAGTAGTAGAGTCCTTTTGCCTAAGGATGGACCTGCCTGTGATTATAATAACATCAATCCAGTCATTACTAAATAATTAAGATAACCTCACAAAATAACAACTAAACAGTGTTCTAATCTCTAGCTGGTTATCTCACAAAATACCATTATATTTTCCTCGTGTTATTTCTGTGCTGCCATCACTTGCACATGATAGCTACAAAAACCACCATTCATTTTTTGGGGGGAGGGAGGGAACATGAAGCTTTCCAGTCAGGATGGGAATAGCCTAACCATACAGTTTTTACATTTTCAAATGCTGGCATTTAGATGCACAATCTATAGACAATAACAGTAAAACTGTAAAATGCAGTTTCTGTTTAGGGAATTCCACAATGCACCGCTAGGTGTCATGGTGTACTTTAAAATGTAAATGAAGTAAAATCGCTGTCACACAAAGTATAATAAAGAGTGTTTATGCTCTAAAACAACAGTAGTTTACTCCAGCAACAAAGCATTTCTCATCTGTACCTGCACAACCCATGCCTGGATACAATTGGACTGGCCCTTTCAAACCTTGGTAGTGTACTCGCTCAGTGTGTTACTGTCGCGCACAGCTTGTCTGGACTTCAGGAGTTTACCTGGTAGCAACTTCACACCACGCAGTTCTGCTATGTACAGTTTATTTACAATATCTACACAGAGTCCTTTGGCTGTTAACATTCATAGCTCTGAGCATCAGCATGCTCCGCCAGCATATATATTTCAGCAAGAGGTAACTCACATTCACTATACAGACTTATATACACATTCATGACCAATCACAGTTCACCTGAGATGAGTCATTCTGGAAATCCCCATTCCTGGCTGTACAAACTGGATCAGACCAGCATCATCACATGACTTAGCTGTCACGCTGATCAGTATGATCTGTTTAGCAAACTGCAGACTAGGCATAACTTTGACATATGTTGACACGCCTCCCTAGACAAACGTTTGTTAAACACAGCCATTTCTTCAAGTATTGAAATCTTTCAGTATTCAAAGATTTAGTAAATATGTCTGCTACATTATTTTCAGAGGTACAATATTTCAGACTTATTCCTCTATTCACAGCATCCCGTACATTTTGATACCGTATATTAATGTGCTTACTCCTAGTGCGCACTCCCTGGTCATTTGCTAATTGTTGCGCTGCAGTATTGTCACACATTATAGTTATTGGTACCGTACATTCTATTTTCAAGTCAGACAGTAATTGAATGCACCATTCTGATTGTACTAGGCAATCACTTAAAGCTGAGTATTCTGCCTCACATGTACTTGTGGAAACGTGGGTTTGTTTTATTGTTTTCCACTGTACTAGGGATCCTAAAACATATAATGTAAATCCTGTTGTGGACTTGCCATCATTATGTTCATCCCAACTGGCATCACTGTAAGTCATTAATGCTGGTTTTTGATCTGCTTTCAGCACTAATTTGTTGGCTATAGTTCTGTGAGAGTCCCAACCAAACTGTGCTAACTTCGCAAAATCACTTGCTCAGACTTGGATGCAGAAACAAAGGATTTATTGAAAGCTTCAGATGGTGCAAGGCAGACACGAGTTTAAAGTTGCAAGTGAGCTAACAATCGGGGTTACAGAATATATCTCCTACAGGGCATCAGGGTTCACACTTCTGTTATGGGAAGCTACAAGATAGATTGGTGCGATACAAAACATCAAACGGTCTCAGAGAGACTGTTAGGACTATCAGATCTCCAAGGCCGAATCTGGCCCGAGGGAGTGCATGCAGGAAGCGCAGCAGGGGAGGGGAAGACGGCACCTGGGAAGGACAGACGAGGCGCCTGGACCCGGGGAGGTGTGAACTGCTTTTACGAGTTCAAAGGGGAGAGGGATGAAGGACACACAAAGGGGAAGGGGAGTCAAAGACACATGGCCCTCACAAGTTCCCTTTAAATATCTTAGAACTCTCTTTGCCGCCACCCAATCCTTCTGGTATGGACAGGCATGTTTTCTGCATAACCAGTGAACAGCAACACATATATCAGGTCTGGTCCAACATCCTATGTACAGTAGAGATCCCACTAGTGATTGATACAATCCTTTCTGTTCAAACACTTTATCATCCGGTTCCCTATTGTAACTTGTTGTCATAGGTGTTGTAACCTCATGCGCTTCACTCATGTTATACTTCTCCAGCAATTCACTTATTTTAGTCTCCTGGCTTAGTTCAAACCAACCATTCTCATTCTTAATTGGGCCTAGATGTTTCATTGTAAACATTTCCTGTATGGTCTGCATAAACCATTTCAACTGTTCCTTGTTGTGGTACATTAGACATACATCATCCACAAAAAGTAATAAATAACAGGTTTGTTTACATATTTCCACTTGATACAGACATGGATCAGACACACTCTGCTTAAACCCTTTTTTGGTTAAAGCATTTTTTATACACATATTCCATGCATGTCCTGATTGCTTTAAGCCATATAATGCCTTGTGCAATTTTAACACTGTTTTGGCATTTTGACATTTGAACCCTGGTATTTGATCATGATATAACTCTTCCTCAATAGGTGCGTTCAGATATGCAGTATCAAAATGATCAACTAGCATTCCTTCTGCTCCAGCCTTGGTTAATGCAACTATTATTGTTTCCATGCGAATCGTGGGGGCAAATGATTCATAATAATCCTGTCCAACCACCTGCGTAAATCCCCTCGCAACTAATCTTGCCTTATATTTAACATTCCCATTTGGCAAGGTTTTGAGTCTGTACAACCAACGGCAACTCAGAGTTTTCTTATCTGCCGGCAATTCAGATAAGGAAAATACTTCATTTGACACCAATGAGTTATATTCCGCCTCCATGGCTTGCAGCCAAGCATTTTTTTCTTCTGAGGCTAGACTTAACACATCATTGTAATCAGTTGGAACTTTAACAAACACATGGTTAGCAGTTACACCATACCTTTGAGGTGGAATACCTTTTGTAGATCTAGAGGACACTCTTGGCACTACTCTCTGATCTGCACTTTGCACACTCTCAGAGTCTGCATGTATTGGTGACTGCACCTCCTGTTTTACCTCTGGCATATTTTCAGAATTATCATTCATAGGTAACAGTACTGTGGATGGTAATTGGTTTGCATGTATCTTAGGCCAATTAGCATCCTCACAGAATGTAGCTGAATGACTGAAACTTAATGCATTTTGGTTATTTACAAAACGGTAAGATTTCATTCCTGTCTGATACCCCAGGAATGTCAACTTTTTTGCTCTTTCACCACTTTCCTACGTTGTTTCAGTGGTATATTAACCCATGCTTTACTGCCAAATATCCTGATATGATCCAAACTGGGATCTTTCCCATACAAAGCCTTGTATGGAATATTATTTGTGGCACTTGTCCAAATTCTATTTGATATATAACAAGCATTTTTTGCCGCTTCAGCCCAGAACATTTTTGGCAATCCAGCATCAAGTAGCATTGATTTTATCATTGTTTGCAGTACTCCTCCCTTTCTCTCTGCAACACCATTTTCTTGACTCATAGATACATTAGCAATTCTATGTTCAATACCTTGAGTCTTAAACCAATGAGCCATTTCACCAGACATGTACTCGCCCCCAAAATCACTTTGGAACTTACAAATTTTATGCCCCAATTGCCTTTGCACATTGTTAGCCCACATCTTTATAGTATCACACACCTCTGACTTCTTTGCTATGGGATACACCCATGTGAACCTTGTGGCATCATCTATCAAAAGAAGAAGATATTTTCTTTTAGATATACTGTCTGGGAAAGGGCCTACCACATCGCTATGAATAAGATATAGAGGGGTTTTTGTTACTCTGTCACTCCTTGGTGCAACTGGGTGTGCTTTGGACTTACTTTGCTTGCACACATCACAATCCAGATATGTTTGGCACCCTTCAACCTTCTCTTTGCCCAGCAGGGCAAGAGTTTTATTCAAGGTACCCCAGCCCACATGGCCAAGTTTTCTATGTAGCAAATGTATACATTTATGGTGAGGGTTTTTATTTAACACTGTTTGTGCTTTACCTGCCATGTTCTCTAGCACATACACATTATCTTTCAATTTCCCCACTGCCATAACTTTATCACCTTTGAGAATATTACAGCATTTATTTCTGAAAGTCACACTGAATCCAGCAGAATCTAGTGCACTTATACTTAATAAGTTTTTCTCAAGAGGGGGTATACAAAGCACATCATTGAATGTATGGTTTAAACTTCCAAACATTACACTTCCTTCACAGGAAACAGTTGCAGAACGTCCATCTGCCAAACTTACATGACCTAACGCCGATTGATGTGAGTTCATTAGTAGCCTTTCTTCCCTCACAAATATTTGTGAAGCTCCTGAGTCAATTATCCAAGAGTCATTCAGGGAGTCTGGACTCACTCTCACCAGCGTAACTTGCTGTTTGGTCACAAATTGAGTCTTTTTTCCTTCTCTGTATTTCCTTGCAGCAGGGCAAAATCTTTGAATGTGCCCCTCTTTTCCACATCTGTAACATTTCTTGACACGTAAAGCCACAGGTATAGGCTTACTTGCTTCACAGCTGAGGCTTGTATCCTTCCTTATCTCTTGCTTGGCACAGCTCCCGGTCTGGCTGACTGCCAACTCCCGTTACATATATCGCGCCTCTTCCTCTAACAATCTCCCAGAGATGTACTGCAAAGATAACTTTGCTGCATCCACAGATTCAAGGGCTGAGATAAGTGGGTCGAAACGCTCCGTCAGGGAACTTAAGACAATAAACACCTGGTCCTGGTCAGAAATCTGCTTTCCCCTCTGAGCCAGCAGTTGAAAATACGTGGCTAAGGTATTCAAATGAGCTCTAACACTCTCATTTGGCTCCATAGTCTTTCTATAAATCCTTCTCATCAGGGAAATAAGAGATCCAGCCGTGTCTTGCATATATACAGCCTTGAGGCTATTCCAGGCATCTTTAGCTGACCCCTGTCCCGCCACATGCACCAACTGGTCATCAGCAACACTTAATATCAACGTAGCCAATGCCTTCTGGTCTTTTAAACTTTCCTCAGGCGTGGGAGCTTGTGGGGGAGAATCCACATACGTCCACAATGACTCACGCTTAAAATAATGCTCCATTCGCAGAGACCAAACAGAATAGTTATGTGCAGTCAGTTTATCAATCAGCAGGGCAGAAGCAGCTTGCGCCATGATATCTTCGCTCACCGGCAGTAGCTGATTATCTTCCCCTGGTTCCTCCTCCGACTCCTTGTCAGAAACAACTGAACCGTCTGCAGACTGTACATCAAGGTCCTCAGCGTCGCTGGCCTCTGTAGACATCCAAACCGCTCACAGCAGCAACTCACGGCAGTAGCTCACCAACTCCAATAGAACCTCCAGCTCCCAGCGCAGTCTATCTGGGCCGATAACCCTGTCGCGCACAGCTTGTCTGGACTTCAGGAGTTTACCTGGTAGCAACTTCACACCACGCAGTTCTGCTATGTACAGTTTATTTACAATATCTACACAGAGTCCTTTGGCTGTTAACATTCATAGCTCTGAGCATCAGCATGCTCCGCCAGCATATATATTTCAGCAAGAGGTAACTCACATTCACTATACAGACTTATATACACATTCATGACCAATCACAGTTCACCTGAGATGAGTCATTCTGGAAATCCCCATTCCTGGCTGTACAAACTGGAATGGGGATTGTGTAAACCGGAAGTGACCTGCAGCAGAGTGTACACACGTGAACATTTGCCCTCTGGATCAGACCAGCATCATCACATGACTTAGCTGTCACGCTAATCAGTATGATCTGTTTAGCAAACTGCAGACTAGGCATAACTTTGACATATGTTGACAGTTACAGCTGGGTAATTCTAAACTCTGAATGTGATGGTATTATGCAGCCATATTCTAAATATGAACTACATGGTGAGTGATGAACGATAACTTCATCCATTCCAATGCATCTGATGAAGTGAGTTCTCATCTGCAAAAGCTGATGCAGGAAGACATGTTATCAATCATCAAGGCGCCACTTGAATTATGTTTTATTTTGCTGGTTCATGCTAGCACAACTACCTACACAGATTTTTCCCCATTTATGATAGGGTTAGTGGTGCTTGTCAGTGGTGCTTGTTGCGAGCTTGAAGGCCTGCAATACAGGGAATGAAAAATAGTAATATGTAGGTTTACTGAGAAATTAGTGAAGTTTGGAATGTTTTCATAGGCAAAAATAAATCCAGTAATAGTCAAGTACCTTTTCAGAGTGCTTTTGAGGTACATCATTTGGAATGCATAGATAGGATTGCCAGGTGCCCAGTGGTGGTGGGCAAACCCCCGGCAATTTGCCCCTTTGTCCGCTGACCAGCTGGGTCTTACTGTGGATGTTTTCTGTTCCATCAGGGGGCACCCCCCCCGCAGAACAGGCAAAAGCCCCCTTTGGCTTCCCCCACCCACCCACAGAAACTGCTCCCTCCCCATACACACACAGACTCTGCTTCCCCCCCACACACACACACACAGGAGAAAAATTAGAGAAAAGCCCCAAAATGGGTCTTACTGTGGATGTCTTCTGTTCAATCAGGGGGCACCCCCCCCCCCGCAGAACAGGCGAAAGCCCCCTTTGGCTTCCTCACCCACCCACAGAAACTGCTCCCTCCCCATACACACACAGACTCTGCTTTCCCCATACACACACACACACAGGAGAAAAATTATAGAGAAAAGCCCCAAAATGGGTCTTACTGTGGATGTCTTCTGTTCCATCTTCTTCGCACCTGCCCCGCCTTTGCTCCCCGCAGCTCAGCTGTTTGTCAGGGCTGGGAGCTTTGGGCGTGGGCGGCAAGCTCTGCTAATTGCAAACCCCCATTGTCAGAGATGCACATTAAAGGTGGGGAAGAAGACCCAGCTTGGCCACTGATTCGCCGCAGGAGAATGCTGCTTACTAACTGACGGTTATGCTGCTGCGCCGAACCCCGAATTTGCTGAATTTATTCACCGAACACCCCGAACTCGCTGAATTCGGCTCCCCGTTTCCCCACCTTTTTTGAGTTCGGTTCCACCGAACTAAAAACCGCCGAATCAGGGGAAATCCGGCTGTTTTTTGGTTCGGGACAAACCAAATCGACACCCCTACATCCACGCTTTGCCACACGATCCCAAGATGTGCCTTAAAAGTCTCCCGCCGGAGGAGAGGTAGGACCTGGCAACCCTATGCATAGAGGAGACTTTAATTTTATGGGAATGACAACAGTAAATTTACCAGTAATGTTTTCCTCCTTAGTCTGCTGCCAATTGACAAGGGTAGTCAGATGATATGATCTCTTTATGGATGTCATTTATTGCAGTTTATTAGAATTTGACTCACAAGAGACACTGATATTTGAAAATGCATAAAATGATGGTTCTGTTAGAATAATTATATTTCAGATTGTATTTGGTAATAATGTTCAGAATATTCAGTGCCGCTAAGTATCTTCTTCTAGACAGACAAAACTAAGTTCTGAACCAAAGCTGTTATACAACATTCATTTGGTACAGGCAGGGAAGTTTAGCATGTTTTTGAAGATGCTCCACCTCGCTCATTTTTTCTAAAATTACCAGTGTTGAAAGCAAAAACAATTTCTCGCATAATACTTAAAATGACTGTTCAACTTACTGACAATGCTGTCTGTCCAAATGGAAAAAGTCAACCCAGAGCATATCTTCTTTAGATAATGTAATTACTGACTGAAATGATTTTTCATCACAGCACCTTTCCTGCTTTCTGTTCATTATGTCCTCATAATTTTCAGTTGAACTTTCAACTCTTCTGGCATATGTATAGGCTCCTGCATTCTCTTTATTCTCACGAGGCTAACAGCAGTGGCAGGGGATGGGTGGGTAAATTTGATTAGGAACATGTCACAGAGAAAAAAAGCTAAAAGCCCTTCCTGATGCTGTTGCTCTGGAGACTTAGGTAGCCTCCCTTCTGCAGCTGAATTGCAAGAAAATAAAGCAAAAGGTCAAACATGTTGTTTGGCCTAATATTTTGTTTGTCTATTTCTAGCTGAACGCTTACCATAGCAGATATGCAACCTATTTTGTGAAAGTATATTTGGTATCTGCTAGGAGCTATTACTCAGTGGTGCATACATATTTAGTGTGCAGGAGGTCTCAGATCTAATCTCTAGTATCTCAAGTTAAAGACTGCAGGTGCTAGGAAAGATATTGTTCTGCCTGAGACCCTGGAGAGCCGCTGTGGACAGCAGTGAGTCAGATGGACAAATGGTCTGACATGGTGGGGTCGATCCAACCATGCCACATCCTCCATCCTAAGGAGACTTCCTCCAGTGGAAGAGCCACTTAAGTTAGAGGAAGGCTCCTTAGATTGGGGAAGGCTTCAAACTTCAGCCAAATGGAAAGGGGGGAGAATAAATATTTTAGTAAATATATAAATAAATAAACTTTGCTGGTTTGAGTGGTAGGGTAGGATCCATTCTAGTATTTAGGAATGTTGCCTCAAACACACTGAATTGCCATTTTAGGGTATCACTATGGCAGTTGATATGATTCATATTACAGGTAAATGACAGAGAACTGCATTTATAGCCATGATTTATGCCAACCACCTTGTTATACTCTTTTGCTTAACAAGATGTTGCACATTTTTTTGTTCAGGATTTCCCAACCACAGAGGCGTAAACTATGGGGGGGGCTGAGGGGCTTGAGCCCCCCCCAAACTTGGACAGGGTGGCTGAGGCCCCCCCGGGCAACCAGTGCCCACATGAGGGGCTCAGTTACAATGGCAGCTGAAGCACAGTCCTGTCCTACCTTCATGTTGTATCATATCACAATTTCCATTATTCTTTGGGGCTTCATTCCTGTTTGCCAGTATGTATTCGTGTGTTTATTAAGGATTTATACTCTGCCTTAAAAGACCTGTTCCCATGGCCCAAACAAAGGATATTTCCACTGAACTCTACAGGTTTGTTCTCACCCACAATTACTTCAGGTTTGGTGGGAAGTTATACCTTCAAATCAGTGGCACAGCCGCGGGCACCTGCATGGCTCCACAGTATGCCAACGTTTTCATGGTGGATCTAGAACAGTGTTTCTGAACTCCTACCCATTGGCACCTCTCCTTGACTTGTGATTCATTGATGACAATTTCTTTGTCTCAACTCATGGCAAAGAAGCCCTCAAAAGATTTCACCAGGCTTTCAACAACTTCCACCCCACCATCAATCTAAGTATGATTTTTTTCTGAACAAGAAATCGCTTTACTCCGCTCTGGTTAGACCTCAGCTAGAGTACTGTGTTCAGTTTTGAGCACCACAATTTAAAAAAGATGTAGACAAGCTGGAACGTGTCCAGAGGAGGGCAACAAAGATGGTGAGGAGTCTGGAGACCAAGTCCTATGAGGAAAGGTTGAAGGAGCTGGGTATGTTTAGCCTGAAGAGGAGAAGACTGAGAGGGGATATGATAACCATGTTCAAGTACTTGAGGGGCTGTCATATTGAGGATGGTGCCGAGTTGTTTTCTGTTGGCCAAGAAGGTTGGACCAGAACCAACGGGTTGAAATTAAATCAAAAGAGTTTCCGTCTAGACATTAGGAAGAATTTTCTAACAGTTAGAGCGGTTCCTCAGTGGAACAGGCTTCCTCGGGAGGTGGTAAGCGCTCCTTCCCTGGAGGTTTTTAAGAAGAGGTTAGATGGCCATGTGTTAGCAATGCTGATTCTGTGACCTTAGGCAGATGATGAGAGGGAGGGCATCTTGGCCATCTTCGAGTCACTAGGTGTGGGGGGGAGGTAGTTGTGAATTCCCTGCATTGTGCAGGGGGTTGGACTTGATGACCCTGGTGGTCCCTTCCAACTCTATGATTCTATGATGCTATGATTCCTAGACACCACAGTACCAATACACGCGGGAAGCAGAAGCACCACATTATACTGGAAGCCAACAGATCAGCAAACATATCTACATGCCTCTGGGTACCACCCAAACCATATCAAACAGTCCATTGTCTTTAGCCAAGCCCTACGCTATAGTTACATCCACTCCAACCCTTCAGACAGAGATACTCAGTTGGAGGAGATACAGCGAGCATTTTTGCCACTACAATATCCTGCTGATATGGTTAAAAAAGATGATTGTAAAGGATAGAATGATACCCAGGAATAGCTTGCCTGGTCCGCTATAGAACTGCACGGGTTGCCTTGGGAGTAGGGGAACATTGGGAACAGATCCATTTAACTATAGCTCCCATAAAGGCTCCCGTTGTTTTGGGAATGAACTGGCTTTTGAGCCATAGCCCGATTATAGACTGGAAGAATCGAACCTTAACCTTTTCGCAAGCCCAGTGCGACCGTCATAGGAGGGAGGTGGCCTTCAAAGAGCAAGCGGCTGCATTACTGGAACAGCCGTCAATGAGCGTTCCACCGCCTCAACTCCCCAGTGAATATGCCCAGTTTGCTGATGCAATTGACGTGCGTGAATGTGATGAGTTACCCCCTCACCGTGAGACAGACTGTGTAATTGAAGTGGTGGGGGAGGGCAAGCTTTTGAAAGGGAAAATCTACCCGATGAGCCCAAAGGAGAAGGCGGTGTTGAGAGACTATTTGGATACTAATCTGAAGAGAGGGTTTATCCTTCCATCCAAGGCGCCTTATTCGGCACCTGCCTTTTTTGTAAAGAAAAAGACTGGTGACCTCCGTCTCTGCATTGACTTCCGTAGACTTAATGCGGTCACCCAGTCTAACACTTACCCCCTTCCTCTTATTCCAGACCTGCTCGCTCAATTGAAAGAAGGCCAGATTTTTAAAAAATTGGATTTAGTGGAAGCTTACCATCGCATCCGGATTAGGGAAGGGGATGAACAGAAAACAGCCTTCTCTAGTTGTTTTGGGATGTTTGAGTATTTAGTGATGCCGTTCGGACTAACGGGGGCTCCTAGTGTCTTCATGCAAATGATAAATGAAGTGTTACATGATTTGCTATACCGTGGCGTGATTGTTTATCTGGATGACATTTTAATTTACACGAAAACCATGGACGAACATGTGGCTTTAGTCACAGAGGTGTTGAAACGTTTGCGGGCTCACCAACTGTACGCTAAGGTGTCCAAATGTGAGTTTCATCAGCCATCCATCACCTTTCTAGGGTACATTGTGTCACAACAGGGACTAGAAATGTATCCCGAGAAAATACGGGCAGTAGTGGAGTGGGAGGCACCCACCACTCGTAAGCAGTTGCAACAGTTTCTCGGGTTTGCTAATTTCTATAGAAACTTCATCCATGACTTTGTTCAAATAGCCTTGCCCCTCACCTCGCTGTTGTGAACGAAGGGAAAGGGGCCCGCTGCCACTCTGCCATCTGCCAAGCTTACGTGGACTCCCGAATGTCAGCAGGCATTTGATTCCCTCAAACTGTTGTTCACTTCCTAACCAGTTCTTAAGCATCTCTATTGTGAACAACCTTTTATTGTTCAGGTAGACGCTTCCGACGTTGCAATGGGGGGTGCCCTTTTGCAAAGGGATGAGGACGGCCAGTTGAAACCGTGTGCCTACTTCTCCAAGAAGTTTTCTCAAGCCGAACTCCACTGGGCTATTTGGGAAAAGGAGGCGGCTGCTGTTAAACATGCTCTCATGATCTGGAGGCATTTTCTGGAGGGGGTGGAGGAGCCCTTTGAGGTCTCGACCGATCACAAGAACCTTGAGGCGCTCAAAGGTTCTAGGAAACTGTCAGCCAAACAAGTTCATTGGGCACAATTCTTTGCCAAGTTTCATTTCGTTTTGCGGCATGTTCCGGGGAAAGACAACTGTCTGGCTGATGCATTGTCCCGACTTCCCCAATACTGCGGCTCCATCGACCGACCTGTCAAATTCCTCTTCACCTCGGAGCAGCGGGGGGAGGTGTCCGGACTGGCTGTGGTCACTCGGGCTCAAAGCCGGGCGGAGATTCCCGCCTCAGTCAGCGGACAGCCGGAAGCCTTCCGAGTAAAGCTGGCCGAAGCCACCCTGCAGGAGGAGGGGAGCCAGATTTTTCCCCAAGCCCTCACAAATATAAAGAGCAAGCAGATTAATTTGGGATATTAATACTTTTTTCTCTTTATGCTTGAGTTGCCATGCTAACATTTTACCCGGCTTATTGGCATGTTCAAAAAATCTTTGTTTATTAAAAATAATTTTCTGTTCAATTTCATCCGATATTAAGAATTCATACTGATGTTGCCATTTTCTAATCTTATCAAGCTGTTCCTGTTTAGATATTGTATCCTGAAGTTTTCTAAACTGTCATTCACCTTGTCTTATTTCATCCAAAATGTGTTTTTTCTTTGTCTCCCTTTCCTTAAACCATCTTGTATTATGTTGAATTAATAGTCCTCTAATCACCACCTTACTGGCATCCCAAACTATATCTTCCTGAGTACTCTTACCTATGTTTTCATTAAAGTAATTCTGTATGGGGCTGTTGAAAAAAAAATTAGGTATAGTTCGGCTTCGGTAAAATTCGGCCCATTTTTATTTGGGCCATGCCTAAGTTCGAACTCCCCCGCTTCGGATCCCCAAAATTCGGAGGGGATCCGGAGTTCGGGGGAAAATTCGGCCCCCCACGCACCTTCAGGGGGATTCCCTGAAGGCACACGGGGGGCCCTTTAAACAGATCTGCACTTCCCAGCTGGGAGGCGCAGATCTGTTTAAAGGGCCCCCCAACAAGCCCCTCTGCGCTGTCTGCGCAGGCAGCGCAGAGGGTTTCCAGACCCCCCTCAGCCCTGCCGGGACTCCCGGCAAGGCTGGCGGGGGGTTGTCAAGCCCCTCTGCGCTGTCTGCGCAGGCAGCGCAGAGGGTTTCCAGACCCCCCCAGCCCTGCCGGGACTCCCGGCAAGGCTGGCCGGGGGTTGTCAAGCCCCTCTGCGCTCTCTGTGCAGAGAGCACAAAGTGGTTTCCAGACCCCCCCCAGCCCTGCCGGGACTCCCGGCAAGGCTGGCTGGGGGTTGTCAAGCCCCTCTGTGCTCTCTGCGTGAGGGGCCCTTTAAACAGATCTGCGCCTCCCAGCTGGGAGGCGCAGACCTGTTTAAAGGGCCCCCTCCCCACACCTTCATGGAAGCCCAGTGTAGGTGAGAGGGGTGGGTGGGGCCGAATATGCCAAATTTATTTGCCGAACCCCCGAAGTCGGCAAATTCGGCTCCCCCGTTTCCCGCTTTTTTTGAGTTTGGTTCGTCCGAACCGAAAAACAGCTGAATTGGGGGAAATTCGGCTGTTTTTGGGTTCGGCCCGAACCAAATCAACAGCCCTAATTCTGTACATCCACCTTCAATTTATCCACTTTTTTACTGTTTTTTTAAAAGAAATTCATTTACTATCCAAGGTTTATAATTTCTTTCGCCTACTTTAATTTTTACTGATACCGCATTATGATCTGATAACACCTTAGGTAGAATCTCTGGCATCTCTGATCTATTTACCAACCCTTTCGAAAGCCATAACATATCTATCCTGGAATGTGTAAGATGTCTTGGGGAAAGATAAGTATATCCCTTCTTATTACCATTTGCCAATCATGTCCCATTGATCTATAAGAACATCAAAGATTCCAGGTAATTTACCTTCATTTTTGGCCTTTTTCTTTTTTCCAGACCAATCTAACTTAGGTACTATTACTCCATTAAAATCCCCCATCCAAATCATTTTTTCTGTAGCATGTTCAGCTAATATTATTGCTAAATTATCATAAAACATTTTTTGATTAATATTAGGTGCATATATTCCAACCAATAATATCTTCTGAAACCCACAGGTTATTTCCACCAACAGCACTCTTCCTTCTCTGTCTTGATAAATAATTTTCGGTTCTAATAATAAGAGTAAATGCATAACTATTCCATTAGTTTTTTCTTTTCATTGCATGACATAAAAACTTAACCCAATCTTGGTTGTTCCAACCTAACTATATCCTTTGGGACTATATGCGTTTCCTGTAAGCAAATAATATTAGCTTTAGACTTTTGTAAATGGTGACATTTTTTCCTCCTTTTGTTGGGTGAATTCAACCCATTGATGTTCCAAGATAAAACCTGTAACATATTAAAATTCAGTTAAAACCATTATCTCATTCCAAAGCCAAAATTGTCATCCATATCCCACAACCTGCCCCCCTCCCTCCCCCATAATCATTCATTTTTTCTCTGTTCAGCCTTCCTTATCATCAGTCAGAGACTCCTCTGCTGAGTCTATTGGTAAGCCTCCGCCACCAGTTGCTTCAGACGCCTTTTCTTCTTCCGTAGATTCTTTAACTGTAGGTTGTTTAGTCGGCTTAGCTGGTTTAAAAAGTTCTGCATCATATATTCGCAAAAACTGTTCAGCCTTATCAACATCTGTAGTCTTGAACCTTTTAGCCTTGAAGGTAAAAGAAATGCCTTGTGGAAATTCCCATCTAAACTGTATTCCACTGAATCTTAGACGTTCATAAAATCCTTCCTTTTCCTCAGCAGTCTTGCAGGTATTTCCTTCATCAATCTCAGAGGCTCATCTTCAACCTTAAGTGGTATCTTATAGTGGCTGTTAAGAATGAGATCACGATGACTCCTGGAAAAAAGTTGAAGCAGGCAATCCCTTGGTACTTTATTTCTAGTTGCATATGTAGAATTAATGTTTACCTGCTTCTGACATGCCTGTCTGAGTGAGTGACCTTTTGAGATGACCTAGGGTGGCTGGAGGACCTGACATTACTGGCTGCATAACAGAACATTAAGGGGAGACATGATAGAGGTCTGTAAAATTATGCCTGGTATGGAGAGAGTGGACAGGGAGAAACTTTTTCTCCCTCTCTCATAATACCAGACCAGAGGGTCATCTGCTGAAGCTGGAGGGTGAGAAATTCAAAAGAGATAAAAGGAAGAATTTCTTCACACAACACATGGTTAAATTGTGGAATTCCCTGCCCCAGGATGTGGTGGTGGCTGCCAACTTGAAAGGCTTTAAGAGGGGAGGGAATATGTTCATGGAGGAAAGGGGTATTCATGGCTACTAGTTAAAATGGCTACTAGTCATGATGCATACGTATTCTCTCCAGGATCAGAGGAGCAGGCCTATTCTATGAGGTGCTGTGGAGCACAGGCAGGGTAATGCTGCTGCAATTGCCTTGTTTATGGGCTTCCTATAAACACCTGGTTGGCCACTGTGTGAACAGACTGCTGGACTTGATGGACCTTGGTCTGATCCAGCATGGCTTTTCTTATGTTCTTACCGCTGGTGGTCACCTACAGCTCACAACTCAAACCAGTCCAATGTATTATTAACGACCTACAACCAAAGCTGGATTGTGACACTTCCCTCTTCAGAGAAGATAGCTTCTAATGCAGGGATGGGGAACCTTTTTTCAGCCAGGGGCCATTTGGATATTTATAATATCATTTGCGGGCCATACAAAATTATCAACTTAAAAATTAGCCTGCTATATTCGGTCAAACATTTAGCCAAGAGGCACAACTAGAGATGGGTCCAAGTGTCTGCCATGTTTCTCCACGGCCTGGGTGGGAAAGGGTTAACACAGTTTCTTGGGCTGCCTTGCAGCTCCTTAGCTAATAACTCTTCTGCAAGGGGGAAAGATGGTTCCTTTTCTCAGCAAAATAAACTCACATCCACCTTGAATAGAGGCTATTCCTGTCTGTGGGAGGGGGCAGATCACCAGTCCTAGATCCTTCTGAGCTAGAGATCTACCAGGACCCACAAAGGGCCAGACCAAATAATTTTGTGGGCCTTATACGGCCCCCAGGCCTGACATTCCCCACCCTGTTATAATGTGAAGCAAAGCCAGGCCTCTATCATGTCTCCCCTTAACCACCTTCTTTTCAAGCTAAACAGCCCTAAGTAGTTTAACTGCTCCTCATAGGGCAGTTGCTGTAGTCCCCTGATCATTTTGGTTGCTCTTTTCTGCACCTTTCCAAGCTCTGCAATATCCTTTTTTAAGGTAACCAGAACTGTACACAGCATTCCACTTGTGGTCTCACCATAGAGTTGTACAAAGGCAGTATGATAGCAGCAGTTTTATTCTCTATTCCTTGTCTAATTATGGTAAAGGCCCCTTGTGATGTGGCACTTCCGGCTGTAAACAATAAGTGACGCGATCGTGTCGGCACGGCCGCGATCTCTCCCTCACCTCTGCCCCAGAAACCTCCCGCCGGAGGAGGGGGGGACCTGGCAACCCTAACTTGAAAGTAAGAACCTACTGAGAAAGCCAGCATGGTGTAGTGGTTAGAGTTTCAGGCTAGGATCTGGACAATCAGATTTGGACCCCCACTCTGCCATGAAAGCTTGCTGGGTGATCATGGGCTAGTCTGTCTCTCTGAGGATTGTTGTGAGGATAAAATGGAGAAGTGAAGAACAGTGTAAGCTGCTTTGGGTCCCCATTTGGGAGACAGGTGGATTTAAATGAAGTAAATAAATAAAATACTTTAGTTGGTGGTCTTGAATATATACAATTCATATACTATTCCCAAAAAGGATTAAAAATTCCACTATTCCTCAAAAGTTATTACAAGAATCACCACTTTCAGAATACGCCAGGTGCAGTCTTGAAAAATGGCGGAGCTGTGAGAAGGCAGCTGCTGCTGCTCTCCAGTAATTTGGGCTTCTTTTGCCTTTTGTTTTGTTTTAATTCCTTTATTCTTGCAAACTACCATCTGTGTTCTCACTTGGAGATATAAAGAGTGAGACAAGGTCAGTTGGAATTATTAGAATTATTATTAGCTTCAGGCAGGGTGCCCAGAATTGGGGTTGATAAGAAAAAGCAAAGGAAGTCCCAGGAAGCTAAGATAGAGGATAGTGAAAGCAATTACATAAAGCCAAGTCAAGCAAAAAAGAAAACAACAACAAACAAAAAAGCCTGCTATCAATATTTGAAGAAAGAATAATGGGAAAACTCAGGGGAAAAGGCATGAAAAGATATAACCTTAATTCTCCTCCATCGCCTTGTCTTAAAGCCTCTAAACAGCTGCGCATAGATGAGACACTCTGCAATAACTTAGTGAGTGAGCCGGTCTCCGCATCCACTAACACGTTTGAGGTTCTGGGACAGACAGAGGAGCATGATTTATCTTTGCTCCAGCCGCTATCAATGCCACAAGCACAAGAAGCTTCGGCTGCAGGAGAGAGAGAGGAATTGGATCGCGAACAGATGTCCCCTTTAAGGATCAACAGCCAACAGTCAGTGTTACTGGACAATGCAGGGAGTGTCTCTAGAGCAGAAATGCTCAGATTAGTGGGGGACCAATGCCTTTTTATGGCTAAAATGACAATAGACATTTATGAACAAATCAATAAGTTCTTAAGTAAATTGGACGCTTTACAAGACTTAATGAGGAGTGCTGTTGGAAAGACTGTAACAGGGTTTCAAGAAGCATCAACAGAACGCACTATCTGTCCACTCTCATTTTTTCCAAAGAAAACATATGGTGTAACAGATAATTTGAAAATGACTTCAATTAACCTGGGAGGCAATATGCGCTGGAAAAACAACAAAGTTGCTCTGGAGATTGCGCAATCCCCAATAAATTATGGAAGATGGTCTAAGGGGAAGATTATACATTCTCTGAGTCAAATACTTCGAGTAAGCCCTCCTAATATTGATTTAAAGCAAATAAAGAGACTACCTAATCTATTTAATAGTTGGAGGATGGTGTTGTCTTTCTCCCAACCCATAATCCCCCTTATGCTTTTGAGAATGAGGAACTTCCTCAATTCTTTTAAAATTCAACCTATCAGGGTATTTGCAGAAGAAGGCAGAAGACCATAACTTATAGGGAAGACATTCGCGCAATTCTCAAGTGAAGTGGCCCAGGAGCGGGGAGAGCATGACAAGACACAAAAGAAGGCAAGTACATCAGAGGATAAGCAGAAGGATGCCCCACAGCATGATCTGATGGACTGGACAGAGTTATTAAATAGTTCCACCATGAACACTCCGCAGTCCAATAGAACACCATCACCAGAGGAAAAGTTGTCCACCTGCCTAGTTACTCCAACTTCTACGCTTCCCTCTATTACAACAGCAAAGGAGGACATTCTTAACAAGTCACCAGGTGCAGAATGTAATATTATACTGTAGATGGGGGAGAGCTATTGAAGCCAGGGGACACAGATGAGACTGAGATGGCAGAACTTGCCTCAGAATTGGTAAAGGTTCTGGGAGAACATATTGTCAACTTTTCAAAACTGTGCCTGAGCACACCTTAAAGCCCTGCCTGACTATTGTTTATATGTTATTATGTCGTTAAAGGCAATAGTTTTCTGACCATAGACTTTATTCAAAAACTAGCTTCTTTGTAAAGAGGATATTTTCTAGTAGTCCATCTCGGGATAAGATTGACTTCATATTAATTTGTATGCACTGTTAGCATCTGGGAATTGTTGTGCAAATGTAACCCAGGACTCATAATTCCTGTTTCTCATGTTTTAAATGTCAGATACCAAAAATATGTACAGGATGATGGTATCTTGGTTTGGATTGGACAATTATTTCTATCATTTTTTTAACCACTCTATCAGTTAATTTTTGTTTTCCCACCCTTCACTCTTTGTTTCTACCCTTCCCCTTCCCTTTCTTTTTCCCTTTTCTTTTCCTTTTTCCCCCTTTTCCCCCCCTTTCCCCCCTTCCCTCCTTTGTCTTTCCCCCCTTATTCCTTGCTCTCTTTACCTGTTTTTATTTTTTTGAGGACCTGGGACTTTCTGGTTGATGTTGATCTCCTGAGACTCACTTGAGACTATTCTCACCATGGAGGACATTCTTGTTATTTTCTAAGGAGTAGTTAGGAAGATAAGATGTCGTCTTGTTAAACTAAACTGAACAGTTGGTTTAAAATTGTATGCTTTAATTTTATATTTATTGTAATTAATTGTGAGTTGTTGTTGTTATTATGGAATTCAGAGAATTCTCTTTAATAGAGTTAATTAGAAGCTTGTATGTTTTTCCACAGCTCATATTTTGTGCTTTTGTATCTGTTTTTCATTGCTTCTACATAAAATCATTAAAAAAAAAAAGAATCACCACTTTCCCGCTTTCTCTCTAGAAAAAACTCTTTCAAATAATTTCTACAGCAATTAGTGAAGTAGTGGTTAGTGTTGGACTGGGGATTTCTGAGTTCAGGTCCCCACTTACCCATGACACATACTAGGTCACTTGGTGTCAGATAGGACTTCTGACAGCTCCGTCCTCAAACAAGATGGTTTCCCTGCAAACAAAATGGAGTTCTCCATGCACTCCTTCCCCCCCGTTTTGCACACGAACTCCGACCAGAGATTTACAATTGTATTGGGACCCGCCAGTGTAAATCTTCAATCTGATATCGGGTCCCGTGCACAAAGCCGAGAGCTCGGCCATCTCCTCCACTGATTGTTCATAATTGTTTCTGTTTCAGTTTTACTTAAGTCGTTACCGGCAGGAAACGACTACATTGTCTCTGTGTTCCTGTAACCCTATTGTATCAGCCCTATAAATATATCCACAACCCCCCTGTCATGTCTTCCAGCCTTGTGCGTCTCCTTACTGAAATCACTGACTTTCGGAATAAATTATTGAATCGCTGCTCTGCCTGGATTTGAGTTCTATTGCCTGAAACGCCGTGCATTTGCTGAAGCCTGACACTTGGGGCCACTCACTTTTAGCCTAACCTACCTTAGAGCCTGCCCTGACATGGATGGCCCAGGCTAGCCTGATCTTGTCAGATCTCAGAAGCTAAGCAGGGTCAGCCCTGGTTAGTATTTGGATGGGAGACCACCAAGGAAGTCCAGGGTTGCTATGCAGAGGAAGGCACTGGCAAACCACCTCTGATAGTCTCTTGCCATGAAAACCCCAAAAAGGGGTCGCCATAAGTCAGCTGCGACTTGACGGCACTTGACACACAAGGGCCAAATTACAGAATTTTTTAAAACAAATTGGGTCTAGGTTCCCCAAATACTTGGGTAAAGGGTGCATGGGGGGGGGGGGGGGCAGGAGCCTGACCTCTGCCTGTGCCACAGACCCTAGATGAATTGTGCCCCCTGCCAACTTTTAAAATGACATTCCCCACGGATGGCATATGGTTGGAAGGAAAGTAAGTCAGGTCCAGATTCAACTCATTTTAAAAAAGGAAGTCTTGTGTAGTTTGATCCTAAGGATTCAGAAAAATCTGTATCCAAGTATCAAAGATGGGCAAAATATATGTGACATTAGAAATCCATGATTGGATCTTCTGACCTTTCCTTCAATGTTTTTAGCAACTTGAGGGAGGGTCACTTGGGTTGGGGCATTGGGTGGGGGGCAACCCTTTCTCTTCCCTTCCATTTTCTTGATAGAAATTTGGGGGCCCAACCTGTTGTTAACCACAGAAGGGAAATAAGTTGGGAACATTATATGTATTTATATTTGTTTCCTGCTGCTGCTAATGGTAACTCTGGAGGGAAGGATATATCTTTAAGGCAAATGGAGCAAGGGAAAAGAGTTTGCTCCTCCCCAGACTCCCAAAAATACACCGATCTCCCATATCATTTGCAGCTTTGACCTTAAGGCACTCAGCAGGGAAGTTAATACTTTCATAGGTTTTTAAAAATATTGTTTCAATTTTATTCTGGAAAATATAATGTATAATGACTCAGTTTTATTACTTTCATGTTTATATTTCTAATACTGCAAATATGGCAAGCAGCTTTCAGTTTTTAACATGTTGTTTTTACTAATGTGCAAGCTGAAATCCATCCAGAATATATACACCACCCAACAATAGTTCCATAACTAGATTAAAATTTTATAAGCAAAAATCAGTAATATGCCTCTCTAAGTGTAGCCCTCCCCCATTCCCAGCAGAAAGGACCCAGAGAATCTGTAAGCAAAATTTAAATCAATCACTGTTGCCTGCATTGTTACAAAATGAAGGGGGGGGGGAGAGAAGTGGAGTAAAAGGTTACTAGCTTTATTTCTGCTGGTAAGGCAGTGATAATGAGATCTGTTGTTTAAAGTGCTGGTCTTGGAACTGGGTTCAAATCCCCCAGTTAGGGTCAAACCTCATGTGACAAGGCAGATCTGTGATTATTTTGTTTCCCTTTTACAAATTAGAGGCACAGGTGGTTCCAATTTTGGTCAGGGGAGAGTCTTGGGGAGTATGTGTGTGTGTGTTTAATTTTCCACTCAGGCTATTTCTTTGATCTATGTTGCAGCCCTCCAGAGAGAGAATTCCTTCCTCATTTGATATCTGAGAGTGATTTTTCCACATAAAAGATCTTAAGTGTAATAATAATAGACCAAGCTGTAAGCAATTAAGGAAATAAATTGTGCCCATTACACAAAAGTATATATGCATGGTAAGTCCATATAAATGAATATTTCCTAGGTAGGGTAGCATCTGTAGTTATAATTGGGACACAGAGTAAAAGAAAAGCAAGTGAAGCACTTCTTCAAGAGGGCTTGACACCCTTTTGGCCGGATGTCAGGGGAATCTGAGCTAAGTGCCAAGGCTCCTTGCCTGAACAAATGTGATGAACTTCTTGGGCCTACTTCATTTCTTTCCTTTTTCAGCTGGCTTAATTAGTCCTTGGAATTTGCCACTTTACTTGCTGACTTGGAAAATTGCCCCAGCCGTCATGTGTGGAAACACAGTCATTGCCAAGCCTAGTGAAATGGCATCGGTCACTGCTTGGATGATGTGCAAGCTTCTAGATAAAGCAGGTAATCCTGAAATGAAAAGGCTGCCAAATCTTAGTATGGGGGTGTTGTATATTTTAATGCAAAGCAATCTGTTAAGAGGCAACAGTGGAACAATAACTGTACTGCCAGCATATATATTCTCAGATAACACAACCATTTTTGATGGTAGTTATGGGACTCCAGTAGGTAGTAACAGAAATCACAACTACCTCTATGCGAAGTGATCATGTATAAGGTGGGGGAAATAGTATCATATGCAATCAGTGTCCATTATAGTTAGTTGACCTTTGGTATTAATTACTTTAAGGCAAGACATTGCCTTGTTTAGCGACTGTGGCAATTACTTTATGCATGCTTGTGTCTATTTAAGAGCTCTTTGTACTCCGCTTTTCCACAAATCTAAAGAAACAATGCAACAGATATGTGGTTTTTAAAAAGCCTGCTTCTCTCACAGTTGGGCAGCCTCCAATGTGGTTGCCCCATTTGCCTCATCCCTTCATGGCAGCCATGGGATAAATTTCTCCCATCCCAGATCTAGGCCATTGAACACTCAACAACGGGATGGTGTCAGCCTCTGAGAAGGTTGGCCTTCTTCAATTTTGTTGCTCTTACTCTGTCATGGAATCAAACTGCTCCCTCTGTCCTGGGACCAGATGCTGTTTCCCTAACATTTTGTATATTTGTGGATATAAGGTTTCCCCCCAGGTGTTGTGAACATCATATTTGGGCATGGCTCCAAAGCTGGGGATGCTCTAGTCTCCCATCCTGAGGTGGCACTGATTTCCTTCACTGGAAGTACACTTACTGGTCAGCGCATCATTGAAAGGAGTGCTCCATTTTTCAAGAAGCTCTCGTTGGAGCTTGGAGGCAAGAACCCCGCCATTATCTTTGAGGATGCCAATTTAGATGAATGCATTCCTGCCACTGTTAGATCCAGCTTTGCTAATCAGGTATGTGGCAATGGACAATTCCCAGTTTAATGCTTTGCTTGTGAAGCTGAAGCATGAGAAGGGCGGTTTTGTAATGCAGGGATTGGCTTAAAGTCTGGGAAGGGTGGGGCAAAAATGTAATAAAACAAATAAACAATAAATAAAGTCCATCCAACATGGTGTCAGCTCAGAGTGGATATTCATGAGTATTTAGTAAGTAATTGGCTGTTTGGTTCTTTCTGAGATTTCTCAGTGTTCAGAGAATTCTCCTTAATCCATAATATTGATGCATATGTACTGACAACCTCTCCCATTAGGGCTGAGCATTCAGTAAAACCTGAACTGAAAAAATACCCAAAAAAGCCACTTTAGTAAATTTGCGGTTCAGGTTTACCGAGTCTGCAAAACCGTGGAGGTCGGCAAAGCCAAATTTGCCATTCCCACAGCTCCGGGGGGGGTTGGTTTGCAGGTAGAGCCCCAAAATTTGCAGTGTGGCTGCAAGACACTCTCCTCACAAGAACCCCCAAGTTTGGTGAAGATTGGGTAAGGGGGTCCGGAGTTATGGGGTCTGAAAGGGGTCGCCTCCATCCTCCCACACTGAAAAGCATTCGCAAAGTGGCTGTAGTCAGATTCTTTAGTGGGATCTTCGCTATGTATCTCAATGGTGGAGCTGGGCTTTAAATGGTGGGAACGTTCACCCCGCTCCTCCATAGAGATACATTGTATCCTCCTGTACCTTGTTTCTGTTTGTGCTCCTCTTTATTTAGTGTGGAGGCAGTCCTCCACTGTGGAGCACATTCCTGTGGTGCTAGGCATTTTTTCAGCTCCTTGGAAGGTATTGGTCATGCATAAGTAGAAGCACGTACCACCAGAGGAATGTAGCTGAAGACTGCCTCTGTAATGTATGAAGAACACAAGTGAAAATAAGGTATAGGATTCAAATTAAGGTCTCAAAGTTACAGGCTTTAGAATTTGTCATGGCTGAAGAACTGATTACTTTATTACAGTTGAATGAGCAAGCTCTTTGTAAATTGCTGGTGAGGTGCAGACACACAGTTTTTGGACCAGGGAATGTCACAGTGGCATTCTGTAAATTGCATGGTGATTTCACACAGCTCCTGTGTGAGTTTAAGAAAACCTGCAACAAGAGTAAACACCACTTCTGTACATGTATCTAGCAACTCCCTGTGGCCACCTGGCCTGCTGAGTATAGGCCATGCACATGCGGACGTTAGTCATTCTGAGTCTTTAGAGCATTTGGAGGATAGTAATGGCATTCATTTTATTTGCTGGCAAAATATTATGAGCTGATTCCAAAATGATTAATTACAAACTTTGGTGGTATTGCTTCTCAATGGTTACACAGCAAATGCACTTCACAAGAGCAATCGGGTGACAAATGATGTAGGTGATCATTCCCGATTTCTGAAGAATAACAGTTGTCACAACTCCTCAACACTCAGTCATTGTTTTGGGAGCTCCAGCACTGCAGCCTTTCATCTGTCAGTCTCCAAGAATGTCCTTTCTCATCACTGTAGGTTACACCTTTTCCAACAGCCTGTCCCAAACATTCACGTGCATGTTTCATACACCATAAGTCAGTGACTTCCCCATCATTGCCTTGCAGGCTACTGTCTCAACTGCTCTTTTTGAAATGTTGTGTTTGTGGTGATGGGATATTCGATCTGTGGTGCCTGTTTCACGTGAGATGGCGGTCATTGCATGGTAAACTTCCTTGTGTGGAGCTATGGATGCGAGGTGAAAAGGAATCTGTGTGAGAGAAATGGGGAGACTAAGGCACAAACTAAGATCTTAATAGGAAATCACAGGGTTTCTCCAACCCATGTGTCTGTTGTAACGCTACTGTGGGTGCTGGAGGGGTATTTGAAATGGAGAATCAGTGGACCCAGGAGAGGTGAAACACTGCTCCTTCCTCACCCTAGTTCTCCCCATAAACGCCCCCTCAGATTTCCCATTCCCTTCGCAAACAAGGAATTGAGAATTATACTTGTCTGAATTGTTTTCTATATATTGTAATCTGCCTTGAGTCAGTGACAAAGGCAGGTTATACATGACATAAAATAAAGAAAGGTAGAGCTTGTTTGGTACTAAGCAATAACACATTTGAGATGTGAATTTGATGGAGCAATTTTATTTTACCTTATCCTAACTCTGATACTTGCTCACTTTTCCCAACTCTTAGTTCCTGCCTGTGCTTTCTTTCTGCTTATGAGATCACAGAGAAGTTCTTCTCTCTGTGAGATAATAAACTTTCAGTCAAGTTAAGTTTTCACACTACTGTGTTGCATGTGTTGGAAGGAATAGTTTTGGCAATTTTCAGTAATAATTATCCCTGACAGAGTTATCTCCTTTCTTACTCTCTCAGGGTGAAATATGTCTGTGCACAAGCAGAATCTTTGTTCAGCGGACCATTTACTCAGAGTTTTTGAAAAGGTTTGTGGAGGCTGTAAAAAACTGGAAGGTTGGAAGTCCTTCAGATCCCACAACTGACATGGGAGCACTGATAAGTAAAGAACATTTAGCAAAGGTAAAAACAAAGCACCTGTGCCCAAATAACATATAATACATTACATCCCAGAGGGTCCTTAATGCCCTGTTAGCCTGCCACAGGTGAAACTAACAAAGAGTATTTTGACTTCTTAAAAACTAGCAGATTTATTATGGTGTTAGGGTTGCCAGCTCCCGGTTGGGAAATACCTGGAGATTTTGAGGGTGGAGCCTGAGGAGGGCAGGATTTGAAGAGGGGAGGGACTTCAATGGGGGTATAAGGCCATACAGTCCACCTACCAAAGCAGCCATTTTCTCCAGGTGAACTGAGCTCTGTCGCCTGGAGATTAATTGTAATAGTAGGAGATCCCCAGCCACCACCTGGAGGTTGGCAACCCTATATGATGTACATTTTTATACCTTAGAGAACCCATTTCGTCAGGTACATTAAATGTGTCCTCAGTTCATGGAGAAATATACACAGGATTGACAAAATTAAACAAATGGTAATAGAGCCCAAACAGCAGTGTGCTGAAGTTGGCCGATGCCATAATAAATGTTACACCACAATAATTCCTTGAAAGTGTATGCTATAATAAATCTATTAATAGTTATGGTGCCACAAAACTCTCTTTTTAAAAATCAAGTGGGACAGTTAATCTCTGGGCCTCTTTGCCAGCAGGTGAAAAAACCCCAATATAGAATGCAGACAGAATGTTTTTTTCACATCACTGTATAGCCCTAGTCTGCCAGGTATAAGGGAATGATGAGACTTCCTAAGTCAGAGCAGAAGTATTAGTACATAACTACAGCCTGCTGGATCAGACCAGTGGTCTATCTAGTCCAGCCTCTTATTTCACATAGCAGCCAAGCAGTTTCTCCGGAGGGCCAAACAAACAGGGTACAGGGAACAAGGCATTTTCCTCATGTTGCAACCTGCACTGGTATTCTTTAACTGCTTGGAAGGCTGGTGTACCTGTTAAAACTAGATACTCTGGGCATGTAGATTTACTACACATTACAAGACGCTTCAGTTAGAAATGCTGGTAGGAAATACATTTCAAATTCCCAAGTACTGGCATCACATTTTTAGGTGCCTAAGATTTTTCCTGCAATGATTAATATTCGTTTTCAAGATTTATTAAGTATATATAATCCCTAGAACTACTGTTACTGGACACTAGTCCCATGTTTGTCTATATATCTGGTATGACAATCAAAAATTACAGGCCTTTCTAAAAATCCGTATTTTTTTTTTCCCTTTAGGTAAAGAATTATATCAGAAAAGCTCAGGAAGATGGAGCTAAGATCCTATGTGGTGAGGGAAAGGACCCCTTGGTTCTTCATCCTAGAAACCAGAATGGCTATTTCATGCTTCCAACGGTCATTGCTGAGATTGAAGATAACTCATGTTGCATGCAAGATGAGATCTTTGGTCCTGTGACCTGCATCACAATGTTTGACACAGAACAGGAAGTGATTAGGAGAGCGAATGGGGTCAAATATGGCCTGGCAGCCACTGTCTGGTCAAGTAATGTGGGGAAGGTCCATCGTGTTGCTAAGAGACTCCAGTGTGGATTGGTGTGGACCAACTGTTGGCTTCTCAGGGATTTAAATTTGCCCTTTGGTGGTACAAAAGCCTCAGGTATAGGCAGAGAGGGGGCAAAAGACTCCTACGAATTTTTCACAGAATCAAAAACCATTACTATAAAACATTGAACTGTACCAATAGAAATGCACGACATCATCATAAATAAGCATTTAGGTGTGCTGCCACATCTCTGTAGATATGACATAACACTATTAAATGCTCTTATATCCTAAAACACATTATCATTTTATTGTCGAAGGCTTTCACGGTCAGAGTTCATTGGTTCTCGTAGGTTATCCGGGCTGTGTAACCGTGGTCTTGGTATTTTCTTTCCTGACGTTTTGCCAGCAGCTGTGGCCGGCATCTGTGGCCAGACTAACAAAGACTACAGTCAACAATAGCCATGCAGATTAGCTTTGGATTTCACACATTAACAGATCACTTCAGGATACAATGGTTCCATATTAACATACCACACCCTCATTAGCACATTATCTTGAGACTTACAGGACAATGACTAGCACATTACTTTTGCAGGACAATGACTCAGCTCAAACCCAACCCCTTTCTGACTATATATTACTCTTCCTACACACTTGACGCTGAGAGACCCTGTCCTTCAGTGTTACTCCTCCGAAGATGCCGGCCACAGCTGCTGGCGAAACGTCAGGAAAGAAAATACCAAGACCACGGTTACACAGCCCGGATAACCTACGAGAACCAACATTATCATTTATTTATTTGGAGACTTTATATTCCACTTTTCATGGTCAAAGTCCTTCTCAATGTGGCTAACAAAAGTAATTTCACAGTTACAGTTAAATTGGAAACCAAGCAGATAGCTAATGGCTCATACCAGAGAGGTGGGTTGGCAAGGGAAAGAGGCTGAGGAAAAGGCTATTGCTCAGCTCACGATGGCAGCTGGTCTTCCCTTGGCTGAGTCTTCTTGGCCACTTGACTGCTTGTCTTCCTTCCTGTGAAAAAGAGAAACTTTTATAGTAATAGTGGGGCCCAGTGGTTTGGTGTGGGAACAAATGGACTCCAGGAGTTGTGCTCAGATACGCTAGTGACAATTTCAATTGCTTCCCCCCCATCTCCCTTACTGCCCATTTAGCTTTTACTCCCCTGAATTGTTCATATAGTTGGTCTGCTCCCTGAAACATGTTTGAAAATTAAAGAGTATGAGAATGACAACACAAAAGAAAGCAGCGTCCAGGTCCACTTGTTCTGCATATTAGGAAGAAAGTATCTCAACCTAGAGCTTTTCCACATTTTTCTTTTTGGTCAGTTCTGGCCCTACACTGTTTTGATTTATCCCCTGATTTCCACAGGCATTTTTGTGTCTTTAGTTTTCACTTTGGTTCTTTTGTCCCTTCCCCCCTTTTGTTTCTTTTGAGACAACTTTTACCCTGATCCTTTTCTGGAAGCCAATTCTGAGTCAGGTTTTTTCCTCATGTGAAAGGTTTCTGTCTGTTTTCTTTGTCCCATGCACTTCCAGCCCACTTTTTGCTGATGAGAGTGTTGTCATTTTCAAATCACACCTTCTCCTCCCCACCAAGTCAAGTGGTTTCATTTTTTAAATTTTTTTAAACAGCACTAAAATATCAACATATCAATATACTGCTATAATAATAGCTCAAGCAGGTTGCGTGCATTTCCAGATTTTATTATTTTTAAAAAGCAAGTCTCTATCCCTTTCCCCCACAGAGATAAGGAAAAAGGAATGTCTCCATGAGGGAAGGAAACAGAGATTTACTTTTTAAAAAAATGAAAACTTGGAATTCAGAGAGCCTGTTTGAGCTATCATTACAATAGTATGACAATATACTGCACAAAAATAAAAAGGTTGGATGTTCCGACACCACTGACGACAGCAGCGCCTCCCCTCTAAATCCTGATTGTTAAAGGTACATGTGGAAGAAAATATACTGATCCCACAACTGTGAAAATGCAGAGGGATGGCTGACGTGTGGAAGAACCCTGCCTAAACTGCTTATGAATCTGCCAAGAAAATCTGGAGTAAGTCAAGGATGCAGAAAAGAGCTTAGTCCCAATTCTGACTACAGGCTGTATGAAGAACTTTTAAACCAGACTGGTCAAAAGAATGTTGAGATCTGAGTTCAAGTTCTGGCTGAACTATGGACTTCCTACGTGATCTTTGGTGATATCTCTGAGTTTCCTGAATCCAAACGCAGTATTCAAGCAACGGTCTCACAACGGCTTCCAGGCACAAGAAGAATTAAGTTCACCTGACATCCATTACTTTTATTTTAACATGTTCATTTTCAGAAGAAATGGTTCTGTAAAATAGAATGTAGTAAGCGCTGAACTGGATGGCCCAGGCTAGCCTGATCTCATCAGATCTCAGGAGCTAAGCAGGGTCGGCCCTGGTTAGTATTTGGATGGGAGACCACCAAGGAATACCAGAGTCGCTGTGCAGAGGAAGGCACTAGCAAACCACCTCTGTTAGTTTCTTGCCTTGAAAACCCCCAAAATGGGTTGCCATAAGTCGGCTGCAACTTGACGGCACTTTACATACACAAGACTTGACTAACACATTTGACATGAGGGTGAACAAGAAATTGGAAATACATCCATGTTCCCTAAACTGAGTGGGGGGGGGGAGACTTTGTTAAGTAGCCATTTTTCTATTTCAGATGCATTTGTGAATTATATCCATAGGAGGGCACTAAAGTGCCTTCATTTTCGTTAGCCTTTCGGATGCCCCTGCTCTCCTGCTTTGTTTAGAATAGACCTGTTTCACAAATATATTTATTTTGTGATTTTGGTTTCCTTCATTAAAATCTGACCGGAAAAATCTTTAAAGCAAGAGAAAAACAACAACGTGTGGATCTGGGTTAATCAGAGCAAGCTTCTCTTAGAGCTGAGTACCAAAAGGTTATGGAGGGCAAAATGTCTTATTCTGAAGCAGACCATAGGGTTATCAAGATCATGGTCATCTACACAGACTGGCAGAGGTTCACCAGGGTTTCAGGTAGAGGTCTTTCACGTCACCTACTATCTGGTCATATGACTCCAATGGCCATAGAAGGGTTTAGGGTCGCACTGGCAGTTTTATAACTGCCAACGTTTTGTAGTTTTCCATTCCAGGGGCAATGGGGTTTTATTTTTTTACCTTTGCCACCAGCTGTCCCATCTGGAAAAAGAAATGTAGCCATCATGACGATTTGGTTTGATCACTTTTATGTAAGGCTGAAGACTCAGTCCATCTGTTAATTCTGCCAGATGAAATCAGTGGCATCTGATTATCTCACTAGTAGTAGCAGACTCCCACCTCCACCAACATAAAAGTCTGTCATCATGTGACATATTTAAGTGGCTGGAATCTTGTTGTATTTTCTCCAAATGCTGCTACTTACTTTAATTTTTTTTAATTTTTGATTTTTAAAAATATTGATTAAGAGAAAATGAGAATACAACAACGAAAGGAAACGGAAATACAACAACAAAAGAAAATGGAAATATAACATTGCTAAAATACTCATAATACACTTTCTTAAGAAGAAACTAAAACCGTGCTGCTAATATAACCAAAATATCCATAACAGTGAATCAAGCACTACTCTATCTGTTCTTGTAGGCTATCCGGGCTGTGTGACCGTGGTCTTGGTATTTTCTTTCCTGACGTTTCACCAGCAGCTGTGACAGGCATCTTCAGAGGAGCTGTGGCAGGCATCTCCTCTGAAGATGCCTGCCTGTCAGGCTGCTATCTCGGTTTCGTTATTGCCTCTGTCTCTGTGCTGTATTGTCTGCCCCCCAAGGTCGCATACCTAGGCCTGGGAACTCAGCTCCTGGGAAACTGTATTCATGCGTGTAATCTCCCGCCTTGCCTGCCTTATAATATCTCCCAGCTAGTGAGCCTCTCAGAGCTGTCATTTTATTCGTTTGCACTGTATGCCTATTTGATCAGTAAAAACCATCTGTTTGGACTCTATATGACTTTGTGGTGATTTCTGGTTCTGTGGGCCAAGGGCTGACATTATGACAGCTCTCCCTCATCTTCGCCGTTCTCCTAGCCAGGCTGGAGCCCAGGGGGGTTCGCCTGCCACTTGGATGGGAGCTGTGCAGCTCTCCAGGTGATCTACTACCCTGGAGCCCTTCTCAGAGGATCCTACTCTGTTACAAGACTTAATCGCTGAACTTTTCCGGACGACCCGAGAGGTTTGCCGCTTGAGGGGACTGGTACAGGCGCAGTGGCAATCTCTTACAGGACGTCTCTGGATGTTAACATCGGAGGATACTGATGCTCGTTTAGATCTTCAGGACTTGGATCAATTACTGGACGATGCCCGATTGGCGACTGAGGATTTACAAATATTAACTGGACTTTTGGATAATCTTATTTCTCGACAAACTCTTTCTACCATGGCGGGAGCCCCGCCGGAGGGTTTTTCCCTGATCCCGGATGCGGCCAGCTGCCAGGCTGAGGCCAAGCGAGTCGCTATTAGCACCGCTCTTCTCCTTGTGGAATGTACAAAGGACACCCCGGTAGCCACCTTGGCTCAAGTTTTGACCCCGACGTTTGGAGCCGAGGCATCCGCACTGGCGGTTCGAGTACAACCTCTGCTGGGCGGGGAACCTGACCCCATACTCTTGCTCCTCGAGACAGAACTTTTGCCGCGCATTACGGCAGAGGCTGCCCTAAGACTTGAGAACGCCAAAGTTCTTGCGGATCAGCAAGCCGCCGAAGCGGCTAGGGTCGCAAGAGAGAGAGAGGCGGCGGAAGCAGCCAGGGCGGCTGCAGCAAGGATTAGGAATCAGGCGAACGTGGACACGCGACCCAAGGACTATGTACTGGGACTATCAGGTCTAACTTTTTCCCCGGCGTTTGTCCCGTCGCGTGCGACCCAACGCGCACGCCGTTTGGCTGACCGACGTCGAGACTCAGATGAGTCTGAAGACGAGGATTTATATGGGGATAGCTCTCAATGGGCCACGAGCTTCCGAACCAGTAAGCCTCATCTTACTGGTGGCCCAAGTGAGGAGGTTCATCTTTTACGAGCCCAGAATCGGGAGCTCTCCGACCGTGTTGATCAACTCCAGGAAGTAATGGAACTTATGCTTCAAGAGAACAGGCAATTACAACACACCCTGATAGCTCAGAGACAGCCCGTTCCGATACCGGGTCAGGGGGTACCCGTACAACCACCCGCTAATGTGCCTGCTCCACCCTTACCTCCTGGAGCTCCTGTTGCTCCTCCGCCCGGACCACCCGTGCAACCACCTGCTAATGTGCCCGCTCCACCCTTGCCTCCTGGAGCTCCTGTTGCTCCTCCGCCCGGACCACCCGTGCAACCGGGTCAACCCGCGCCCGGCCCTTGGAAGCAACTCAAATTGAGGACTACGTATGACGGATCTCTTGAGACTTTGCCTTGTTTCTTGCATCAAGTGGACAGTTATATGCGAGAACAAGGTCAACTTTTCCCCACGGAAGATAGCCGGGTGCGGTACGTAGCTTCCCTCCTGACAGGCAAAGCGGCTGACTGGATGGTCCTCCAGTTTGACACCCGCTCTCGTGCGATTCGTTCCCTCAACAACTTCATGACTGCCCTGAGAAGGAGGTTTGAGGACCCCTTCCTGGGGGAAAGAGCCAAAACGGAACTCTTACAATTAAAACAAGGCTCTGCTACAGTTCGGGAATTTGCCGATGAATTTCAGCGACTGGCAAGTAAAATTGTAGGTTGGCCCGAGACCACCCTAATCCATCATTTCAGGGAAGCCTTGCATCCTGACATTCTGAACTGGTCGTACATGCGGGGCGATCCCGATACCCTCGAAGGCTGGATCCTATTGGCCGAGGAAGTGGAAAGCCGCCGCCGCTTTATTTCTCTCGTCCGTCAAAAACACAAGGAGAAAGGCACCCAAAAGCCTCAACCCAAGGCACCACTGCTCGTCCCACGAAATCCCCCACGTCCGCTCCAGGAACGTGAAGCCCGATTTCAGAGGGGTGCCTGTCTTACATGCGGAGAAATGGGCCACTTTGCAGCCGTTTGCCCACGCCGCCAGGAATTATTTCGTCCCAGCACGACAACCCGCGCCCGAGGTCGTCCACCACGCAGAGGCACCGCGGCCACCCGCAGCGCAGCTCCGGGAAGGCCCACACCCTCTGCACTCCATGCCGGGGACCCAGCCTCCCTGCCTGCTTCCAACGACCCCGCCGGGTCTCGGATTACAAGTGCCCCATTGGGGGACAGCTTTCCCTCTTCGGATGAGGAAAACCCTTGGATTTCTCCAGCCTTAAACCTGGAATCTCCCCTCGACTTGTCAAAAAACGACTCCGGTCTGTGGTGAATGGAGCATCTCCACAGACCTCTCAGGATCTTCCTATCAAACCGAATGCTCCTACCAAAATCAAAGAAGTGGACTCCACCGTCTACGTGGATGCAGTTTTACAACAACTTAACGGAGGTCCGCAAATCCCCGTCAAAGCACTAATTGACTCCGGTTGCTGTCGCACTCTCATAAATGAAGCCACGTTTGCTGCACTCAGAGCCGACTCAGAGGCTTTACCCGCCCCCGTCCAATTTGCTCAAATGGACGGGAGCCAATTCCAGGGGGGTCCAGTTGATCACCGCACCATAGGGGTGGCAATGGGAATTGGTTCCCACTGGGAACAAATAGACTTCACTATAGCCCCTATCCGATTTGAAGTGGTCTTGGGAATTAACTGGATTAAAGGACATAGTCCCAGTATTGATTGGGAAACAAACACTATCTCTTTCACTAGTCCCACCTGCGACCAGCATCGGCAAAACTTTGCTCTGCCATTTCCGCCCGTTCCAGCATTAACCTCTACTGCCCCAGTACCACCAGCTCTACCCGCTGTATACCGGGACTTTGAAGATGTCTTCGACCTTAGGGAATGTGATGCCTTACCCCCCCACCGGGCCTCAGACTGTGCGATTGAAGTAGTGAAGGACTGCACATTAACCAAAAGTAAGATTTACCCTATGAGCGCTTCCGAGCGCACTGTCCTCCGGGACTTTTTGGACAAAAACCTCGCCAGAGGGTTCATTCGCCCTTCGAATGCCCCAAACTCGGCCCCCGCGTTTTTCGTCCGGAAAAAAGAAGGCGACCTTCGCCTATGCATTGACTTCAGAAAGCTCAATGCGGTTACCCAGACCAACGCCTATCCTATCCCATTAATATCGGATATTTTGGGACAATTACAGGAAGGCCGTGTGTTCTCCAAATTAGACTTGGTGGAAGCCTACTACCGAGTCCGTATCCGCGAAGGAGATGAACACCTCACTGCCTTCTCTAGCTGTTTCGGAATGTATGAATTCCTTGTAATGCCATTCGGATTAAAAGGGGCCCCGGGGGTCTTCATGCAACTCATCAATGAAATCCTACATGACCTTCTATACCGTGGGGTGGTGGTCTACTTAGATGACATTCTCATTTATTCGAAAACTATGGACGAGCATGTGACTCTGGTCAGAGAAGTTCTACAACGCCTGCGTAACCACCAACTGTTCGCTAAACTAGCTAAGTGTGAATTTCACCAAAGCAAACTCACGTTTTTGGGATACATCATCTCCCACCAAGGTCTTCGCATGGACCCCGCCAAAGTCCAAGCCGTTCTCGATTGGACTCCCCCCACCAACCGTAAGCAAGTGCAGCAATTTCTGGGATTTGCAAACTTCTATCGGGGATTCATCCCTAACTTCGCCCAAGTGGCTCTACCCATTACGGACCTGCTGAAAACTAAGGGAAAAGTAAGCTCGGCTACCTTGCCCTCCGCAAAAATCATATGGACCGAGCAATGCCAAGCCGCCTTTCTGGCCCTCAAACGCCTCTTCACTTCGGAGCCGGTGCTACGGCACCCAGACCCAAATCGAATGTTCATTGTGCAAGTCGATGCTTCCGATGTAGCCATGGGAGGGGCTCTCCTCCAGCAAGGACCGGACGGTCTTCTTCACCCTTGCGCTTACTTTTCAAAAAAATTTGCGCACGCTCAATTAAACTGGCCCATCTGGGAGAAAGAGGCCTCTGCTGTTCATCATGCACTGACTTTATGGCGGCAATTCTTGGAAGGGTCTAAAGTACCCTTTGAAGTTTGGACCGATCACAAAAATCTAGCTGCCCTCACGGGGTCCCATAAGCTATCGGCGAAACAACAACGGTGGGCGGAGTTCTTTGCTCAGTTCCGTTTCACCCTGAAGCACGTCCCTGGGAAGCAGAACGTTCTCGCGGATGCCCTCTCCCGTTTACCACAATATCCGGTAAAACTCGAAAGACCCACCAACTCTCTGTTCACCCCTATGCAACGTGGGGCCCTACCTATGCTGGCTGTACAAACCCGATCCCAGCATCAGCACACCTTCCCTAACTCGCAAGCTCCGCCAGCCCAACCGGCTGCCCAGCCGCCACCGCAACAGACCGGAGTTCCCGCCCCTCCTACCCCTCCGACCGCTCAGCCGCCTGCAGTCTGCGCGCCGCCGCACGTAAGCACTAGCCCTATAACTGTTTCTCAGATCTCCATGACCGACGGGGGGGCTCCCTCCAAAATCCCCATCTCCGAATCCTTTTTAACTGTCCTTCGGGACCAGTGCCTTTTAGAACGTTCCGCTCATACCCTACCTCCTGGTGTTTTGGAACAAGGGGGGTCCTGGTACAAAGACTCAAAATTATATGTACCCAAAGCTCTCCGGAAAGACGTTTTACATTTAGCTCATGGAGCCAAAACAGCTGGGCACTTTGGGTTTCTGAAGACCCTTCACTTATTGCGCAGACAGTTCTGGTGGGGGGGAATGCGTTCCGACATTGACTCCTTCATCCGCAGCTGTCCCCTTTGTGCCGCTGCGAAACGATCGCAGGGCAAACCCCCGGGACTGCTACAACCTCTTGAAACGCCCAGCAGACCTTGGGAAGTGATTGCTATGGACTTCATGACTGATCTCCCTCTCAGTGGGGGTAAAACTGTGTTGTGGGTTGTTACTGATTTGTTTTCTAAGCAAATACATTTGATTCCATGCGCAGGGATCCCCTCTGCTCAGAAACTGGCCCGCCTCTTCGTGACGCATATCTTTCGTTTACATTCGTTTCCGCGTAAAATAATTTGTGACCGCGGAAGTGGTTTCGTTTCTAAGTTTTGGAAAGCTTTCCTCAAGTTGGTGGGAGTGGAACAGGGATTGTCTAGTGCATACCATCCTCAAACTGATGGTCAAACTGAACGTGTCAATGCTGTACTTGAATGTTATTTGCGTTGTTATGTTAACTACCACCAGGATAACTGGGTGGAACTGTTACCTTTAGCAGAATATGCCTACAATAATGCCATGCATCAATCCACAGGTTTTAGCCCGTTTTTTGCTGTGTATGGACAAGATTTCAGTCCCATCGCTCCTACAGATGATGTAGAGGGGGAGGGGAACCCCGACATTGCCTCCTGGGCACACGCCCTCCGTACCACTTGGCCCTGGCTCGTTAGCAACCTCGACCGGGCCAAACGTAAATACAAAGCGCAAGCTGACAAACATCGCTCCCCCGGGGGTGATCTGCAAGTGGGTGCTTTGGTTTACCTTTCCACCAAAAATCTCCGTTCCACCCAACCGTGCCATAAGCTCAGCGCCAAATTCATTGGCCCTTTCCCCATTACTCGGGTCATAAACCCTGTCACAGTGGAACTGGCTCTCCCCAAATCCTTGAGGCGTGTGCATCCTGTTTTCCACATAAGCCTCCTCAAACCCCATGTTGCTTCTCCACGGTGGCATCCGGACCCACCGCCTGCGCAACCCATCATGGTGGGGGGGGAAGAACACTTCGAAGTCTCCAAGATCCTTGACTCCCGTATTCACCATGGCAATCTGCAATATCTAGTTCGTTGGAAACATTTCCCCCCTGCCTATGACGAATGGGTGCGCGCACGAGATGTCTCCGCCCCCGACCTCGTCGACGCCTTTCACATTGCTTACCCGAACAGGCCAGCCCCCTTGCGAACTGGGAGGGGGCCTTGAGGGGAGCAGAATGTCAGGCTGCTATCTCGGTTTCGTTATTGCCTCTGTCTCTGTGCTGTATTGTCTGCCCCCCAAGGTCGCATACCTAGGCCTGGGAACTCAGCTCCTGGGAAACTGTATTCATGCGTGTAATCTCCCGCCTTGCCTGCCTTATAATATCTCCCAGCTAGTGAGCCTCTCAGAGCTGTCATTTTATTCGTTTGCACTGTATGCCTATTTGATCAGTAAAAACCATCTGTTTGGACTCTATATGACTTTGTGGTGATTTCTGGTTCTGTGGGCCAAGGGCTGACACTGCCACAGCTGCTGGCGAAACGTCAGGAAAGAAAATACCAAGACCACGGTCACACAGCCCGGACAGCCGACAAAAACCGAAGAACTCTGACCGTGAAAGCCTTCGACAATATTTTACTACTCTA